>NC_140033.1:52426008-53626008 GCF_963513975.1 Fringilla coelebs | reverse complement strand
TGGGGGGCAGAATGAAAACAAAATTTTATTTCCTTCACAGTGATTCTTTTGTGCAGTTGCTTTGGAGGGAGGAATAGCTTTTTATTCCAGGTTTTCCAGCATGCTATTAGCGTAGATGTTTCTATCAGTTTATAAACTTGGGATAAAAGTGAAACTTGATCTATTGAAAATTGAAGGCAAGGCTCCTAAGGTCTAAAGAGGCCAAACTTCGAGTTGAAAGATCTCATCCAGGGGATCAGAAAGGAGCTATATTTGTGTGTATGTGTGTATTTTTTAATCTGTCTTTTCATCATTCCACCCATTCTATTGCACTAGAAAATACTGAAGGTCTTATGCCAAAAAGATTTCCTTTTTTTTTTCTGCCCTGCTAGTGACATAATAAATACAGCCAAACCAAAGAGAGTTAGAAAATTTACAGTGCACTGAAATTGATGTGTATTTCTGGTGCCTGGAAAATCCAGGAAGGAGTCTTCCTTTCTTTTCAACCTTAAATCACATCTGAACAGTATTCTGAGTGTTGTCCAGCGCTGTGCTAAAAGCAAAACATTACATCCAAATCTTAAAAGAACAGTAAAAAATCACAACATCCCCACAGTCAGATCACCAGGCTGCACAACAAATTAGCAACCTCTGTAGCTATCAAATTCCTGCCTTAATATAAATCTTTTCTCCATGTAAATGTGGGCTGTGTCTTAGATAATTTTAGACAAGCATCTGGGAATTAGTAAGAGGAAGTGAATATTAATTCAATTAGAGGACAGAAGATAGTTATAAATTATCAAATCGACAGCCAAATTTATTAAAAAATTTAACAAAGATTTATTAGATCAATAACAAAGTAGAATTTCGAAAAGCCACCATAGCCAAGGTAGCGTCAATTCCTGAATTTGGCACTGGGTGAACCTGGATCCAACTGACAGAGTGCCAGCGTCTCCCCGGTGGTTCACACTGACTGCTTCATGCAGCCAGTTTATATCCCATATATTCTGCCTGAGGCAGAAATGACAGAAGGTTCTTTGTGTCCCTTCACACGTAGAGCTGGGACCATGTAGATACAAAAGCCAGTCCAGGTGTCCGGATGGCTGTCTGGGCCTCTTCGGAATAGCCTTCTCTCACATGTAACAGAGTGGTGCTGGTGCTCGAGTTGGTAGATGCACTCTCCTCCAGGTGCAAGTTCTCCAGAACCGCTTCCCAGACATTCCTGGGAAGTCGACACTCATGATCCGAGAAGGTTTCATTCTTAAGTTAACGGACTTGATATTATCCTAAGGATGTCCGGAAACTAATTGAAGAGAAATAAGACTCTGCTCCCAGCCAGGGTGGTCAAAGACATAAGTGGATTTTACAATATTTTATACACATACATAGCATGAATTAACTCTAATATATATTACAAGATGAACGTACAAGCTGGCATGGGGAACTGACATCGGGAGTCCAAGTAACAAAGACATCTCTATAGCTAGGAGAGAACAGTTTCATCTGTTCAAGTCTGACTTGGCTTTTGCCTTGCATATATTTTACTTATGAAATAGTGGTTGAAGGAGTTGTATTTACATAGCAATATAGTTAGTGTCATGTTTTGTGAACTGAGCCTGGCTGACAATACATGGATGAAAGATCTGGAGAGCAGATGCATAGTGGTAGCTTTCAGATCATTTTGATACATTAAATATTCATAAAAAGCTTGGCTGAAGGAGAAAAACTTTACTTGAACCAGTAAGGAAAAGCTGAAATCACTGGTACTTCTCCAGAAGTGTAACATTTTACCTAATATAAATTGAATAAAGGCTCCTTTGGGGAAGGTGAGATATGCAATATTAGGCACTGTTTTCTTTTCTGCAAGAGATTGTTGTGCCAGTGACATCTCTCTATAAAGTAATAGCCAAAAGTCACGATTCTGAGCACAGGAGAGGTTTTTTGTTCTTTAATTTCCATTACTTTGGACCTAAAAAAGCATATCCATGCACTTTCTTATTCTTAAATGCCATGTATTTACAGCCTGGAAACAAATCCTTTCACACTGCATTTTCCAGGCAGGAGCGCACTGTCACTATGGGAGTAAGCCCTGGATCTATAGGCTTTTCTCACCCTTCTATGGCACTCTCATTTGTGCATCATTTTCTGCTAATCTGAGTCCTTATCTGAAGAACATCGGCACTCTGCTCAGCTCCCTGCCTGATGCACAGTCAGGAATCTGCAGAGATGCTTTTGTCTCTGTCCCTGCACAGTTTCTAGCTCAAGTAGGGCTTGGACTCTGGCCGGAACTCAGGGGTTCTGGGATAATGCTAAAAATGAATCCAGTGTTCCTGTACAGATGCGTGGTTGTGTGTATTTGGTAGGAAATGTCACAGCACAGACAGCTCTGCACTGACAGAGTGATGGAGGAGCACAGCACACACAGTGAGCTTGTCCAGCTCCCAAACAGCCTCGTGGGGCTCAGTTACTCTGGGCAGGGTGCCTCACTGGAGGGATAGGAATAATCCTGCTGCTTTCTCTGCAGCTGCTTTCATCTTCTTCATATAACGTAAAATTGGGGTAATAAACTGTTGCTGAATTTGCAGCTGTGTGCAGGGGGGTAAGGTTGTCTTCTTGCCAAGACTTACTTCTCTGTTCTTTCCCTTCCTTCCTGCCATTTCCTCCAGCCCTGAAGTCTCCTTCTCACTGCAGTCCTTCTCAGACTTCAGCTCTTCTCGGTCTCCCTCTCCCATTCCTATTTTTTATCTTACAAAAATGAGTATATTTTTAAAATTAATTACTGTGCCGGTTTATGGTCTTGGCTTTGTCAGAAAGTGGTGGAGCCACACAGTGAAAGAATGACTTGGAGACACTTTTCCCTCTGAAAATTGCACTATTGTTTACTTGTTTATTTTAGGCAACTAGAGCAAAAGCAAACCAGGTAAAAGAAAAATTTTATCTGTTTGGTGGTAGAAGTAACATGAAAGTGTGTCACCAAAGTAATGACAGGCCAAGTGTTTATGAAAATGGAAGGAGCTAGAAAACAAGTAGTGCAAGACCTATGGTTTCACCTCCAAGGACCACTAAAGTAGTCATGGGACACTGAGATGTGAATGCATTGAAGGGGTTTGTTTTCACAAGGGTTGTAAGAGATCTCTCCCTGATCCTGCTTACAATCCCTCAATCACACAGCCACTGATCTGTCACAGGAAAATTGGTGGAATCTTCAAGCATCACCTTTGTGCCTTGCACGCAGTATCATGTGCTGGTCCTCTTTGAGAGACCCACTTCAATTTTCACTTGGGCTGTTAAGTGAGTTACTATATAAAATATTGACACGGAAGGAAGAAAACTGCCTTTTTACCCAAGTGTAAATGATCTTGAAACAAAATACGTGGGATAAAAGAATAATTTCTTAGGCAGGTTTAATGAATAATTTATTTTTGCTTCTCGTGACATTATCAGTGTAATTAAATCTGTGGCTAAAGAAGTAAGACAGAAGGTATCATCTGCTAAGACACTCTTTATCCCACCACTGGCAAAGTACTGTCATCTGTTATTACAGGCTCTTCTGCAGTTGTGTGGGTTCAAGATCTGTTGTGTCACTAACAAGTTGCTCTTGTGTAAGTACCAACATGGTAAAAATCCATGTATTCAATATGATATCTGCATCCAAAAATAACCTAAATAAGCTTCCTTCCCTGCTAAAGCTGCTCCTCCTTTGGAAGCTGTACATTGAAATGATTCTTGCTTTGTGCAGGGTATGTAGATATCGGTGTGTGTTTCCAGTAGACCTTTCACAGAACTATGGGTGGTCACTAACTTGGGTCATTCACCAGGCCGTACCAGATGGTTGCTGTTGTGATTTCTTTTGCTCTGTTAAAAGCACATTGACAAATCAGGCCTGAGGAATAACAACAGGGGATAGGAAGTAGTAGCATAGGATGTAGTCTGAATGCAACTTGGCTTGGCCAGTGCGTATATCTTTAGAAAACATACTTATATGGGACTGTGGTATGTTCACATGGGTTCTGTCTTGGAGAAATGGGGCATGGAGGGTAATTGCAGAGGCAAAACAAGGATAAAACTAAAGGCAAGGACTCAGTCTGCAGTTACAGACACTGAAAGTGCATTGATTTAGAAATTGGGAGTTATATACCTATTACACTTGTCAGCCACTGTTGCTTTATTTTGTAAAATTAACTCTGAGAAGCAGTTTTTGGCTTTCCTCCAAGTAAACATCTCCTGGACACCGCAGTGGTCTCCTGGAATAACTTACTCCTTTGTGAATCTTCACTGTCATACACATCAGCCTCGGATCTCTTACACTGTGAAGTGCTAGAGTGTGTTTCACTGCAAAGCTGCAAGTCCACATGGAATAAGAAATCTAAATACTGTACTGTATGGTACATGTAGGTGATGACATGGCCTGATGCATTTTGAATGTCAACAGAGATCTTTTTCCAGATGTCAGAGCAGCTCTTTGTATCACACATAAGAGGAGTCTCATTCAGTGGCTACCAAAGTCAGCAGAAAGACTCCCCCTGGCTTAGTTTGCCTTAGGGACAGTTCTCTTAGTTTCAGAGACTTAAGGAAATGCTCCACTCACACTGTTAGCAGCTCTGATTGTGTTGTAAATACTACACTGAGTTCCTGGAGAACTCCCATCTGTTCAGTGATACTCAGCCCTGTGTACTGCGGCCTGTGTCTCCGAGTGTGGCAGTGTAAAATGCCACTGGGCCGCTTCTAGCTGGATGGCATGGTCAGTGCAGGATCAAGGCGCCTTGGGCGAGCAGTGGGCCAGGCAGCTCAGCCTTCCAGAGGCTGGGTGTCCGAGCCCTAAGCGCCCTGCAGCCTTGGCTGCCTTAGCATGCTCAGTGATTATCAGCTCTTAGTGATTTTCAGCTCTTTTATCGTTTCAACTCTTAGCTTGCTAAGGTGCTCTGGCCAGCAGTGGCTTCCCCAAAGCAGATGGGGGGAGAGAGAGAGAGAGAGAGAGAGAGAAGGCAGCCTTGGTAGTTCCATGATGGTTTTATTTGCAGGGTTTGTGAAGGGTTCCAACGGCAGCTCTTCTACCAGAATGGGCCAGGGTGGCCTCTTATATAGGGTTGGGGGGATTTGGAACTTACCGATTGTAAGGGTTAGGGAGAATGGCCTATGGGGTCACAGAGAGATAAGCTAGGCCAGAGGACCTAAGTGAAGACTTCAGGCTTAGCTACTATGCCTTAGCATTCCCTTATCTCTAAGCCTCCACACGCCATCTCAGCGTCTGCTACATGGCAGCACTAAAGCTTTCCTTGAATCACCATCTAAATGATGATACAGTAATCAGCACCACATCAGGGTCACTGCAGCAACGGCTTGGCAAGGCATGGTTCTTGTTCCTGCCGTGCTGCAGGATGTTCAGCCATTGCCTGAGCTGGTTTGCACCATCAGCACACTGTGCATCCTAATACTGGTTCTGCCATTAGTGCTTTTTGTCATCAGATTGTTGTCTCTCTGATACACTTGTAATGCCTGTAGCAGTTCTGCCTGTTTATCTGTTTCTCAGGGGCACATTGGTGGTATAATTATTGTCTGTGTAGTGTTTTGTTCATAAAAAATGACAACTGTAATTGCTGGTTACAAGGTAAATTGTGCATCTACCAAAACTATACAGCTGCCAAGTGATGTACCTCTGAAATACCTCCCTCACTTGAAGGCAAGCCAAGTATTTGCTCCTTTCTATAATTATCTAAGATGTACCCATTTGATTTTTCTGACATACGTCTTTGTCACTGCAGCTTCCACCAATATATACTGAGTTGGAAGTGTTCATCTAAATGACTTCAGGGAGAGCCAGTGTTTGTGTGGAGACCTTTATGGACCAAGGGCAAACTGCTTTCTCATGCACAAATATATCAGCATGAGTGTATGCATGCCCCAGCTGCTGCTGAAGTCTATGAATTAGGGATGGGCTCAGTCCTGCCAACAGCTTTTGTACAAGTCTTGAAAAGGGATGGTTTTGTAGGCCCAGTGCTTCATTATGCATACAAAATATGCATTAGTAAACCTGTGTTTTGATTCCACGAGATGTAGTTGCATGACTGGCTATAGATGGCTTTTTTGTACTCCAGCTGCTGAGCTTTGCGCTGAAACAAGTATTTCTCAATGGGAAGAGTAATTGTTTCAGCTCAGAATTAAGTGGCTAATCATTAGGAATTCAATTGGCATGAAATGCACAACATTAATCATGATGCACTAACATGTCAATGATGTGGATGTAGGGTGTGTGCTCCACTGAAATTCACTAATTGATATGTCTGGTTTTTATTGAAAAGTATTAATGTGGGCTCTGTTGTTAAGCAGGATATGGGAGTGGCAGACCTGCAGGGGTTTTAAAGAGACTGCCTTGCTGTTCAGGGCACACATTAGTGAGGGCTGAAACCCTTAGAAAGGTACTTTTTTTTTTTCCCTGGAATCTGATATTAAAATTGACACAAAAGTTGTAACTTAAATAAAGTACTCTCCCTACCTTGAGTATCCCTTATGCCCTGACAAGGGAGTCCCAGCTTGCAGCAGGAGTAGAGGATAGAGGTGCTCATGCTTTTTGTAGACATGATCCAGTGTGGAGGGGGGCATTGCCACCTGCCTGAGAGCTTTCACCAGCAGCCTCAGCCCCCAGCGGCAAGGGCCTGCTGTGATCTGTGTCACAACAGGCTGCAGAGGACCTCTGCATCTGAGTCCCAATGCCAGAGAGTCAGAGTCCTGCACCTGGGGCTGTTTCTGCACATTCTTGCTATTGCCTGTGTTACCCTGAAATGTTTTTGATCTCTGCCCTGAAACTACTGAAAATATGATACTATAACATAACAAATTTTGGTGAATATTAAGCTGAGTAACATCTGGCATATTCTAAATAACTTCAGATAAAATGTTGCTATTTCCCAGTGTTGTTGAAAATTCCCTTCTTGCTAACCAGCAGTTACTACATGTCTCTGAAAAAAAAATTATTCCTTGTGTTCATTTGCTTTTCAGCCATGTGAACTCCCATGTAGAAAATTTAAAAAGTCTCTTATGTTTAATGCCTGAGGGCACAAATGTAACCTGTTCAAATATCATTCTTCAATTATCCTTTGAATCATCTGCCTTCCAACTCTTCTCAGATTCTGTAAAATACCCTTCTGACTACTTATCAAAAAAAATAGTACATCTATTCTTTCAGTTCATTTCCCTAAACTGTAATCAAGCACTGTCTGTGCAATAAAAATGAAAAGGAATGTCTATTGGAACAGCATTATTCACTTTTATTATTGGAAAATGCATTAATATTCCCTTGTAAAACATACCCATTTAACAAATAATTCAATTTCCTTCCATATTCAGCTATTTTTACAAGAAAAATGCACAGATAGGCATTCTTTCCTGATCATAAAGGCCAAGCTTGACTTCATTCTTATTCTTGGAGTTTCACAAAACCTAAAAATAGATTATGGTAAATAACCTATTGACCTCTCTTTTGTTGAAACATAGCTAAAAAATTATGGGCCCTTACTAAATCTGGTCTAAGCGACCATTTATATTAAGGCAGTGTGGCACTGATTGTTAATGGGAAATATATTTAGGCTTAGGGTAAAAAAATTTGTGTCTTAGGTAGAAGTCAGTTTCCAGCCTAGTTACTGCAGTTAAAAAAGTGTGTGATTCATCCAGGTTTCTTGTTGTTAAGTACTGGGAACAGGCACTCAAGCAGTTTAGAAAGTGCTTCCTTCTCTGTCTCCACTCAGAGGAAAAGAAATGGAGGGAGCACTTCAACTGCTCGACTTGGAGGCTCATTTTTTTCTTCCAGTGGCTATGGGGGCTTTGTAAAGTTCCTTGAGTAGGGAAGGACTGCTGCCCAGGTGCCTTAGTCTGCCAGATCCAGGCAGCATCATTTTGCATCCACTCTGCCCACTTTCTACTGGCATGAGCTTACACCAGGTTCAGGGCAGAGGAGGGTTGGCCTGAAGCAGCCATAGTTGTGTGCCCTCTTGTAGGTCCTTGCAAGGCAGCAGCAATATCCAGACGTGTTTGACTGAGGTTTGCTTTTGGACAGATTCTAGCCACATCCTTCCAGGCAGGATCTGTCCAGCTGCAGGAAGTGCTGCTATGTGGTCCAGCTGTCTAAAGTATGAAGAGAAATGGTGACCACCCACCGACCTTCCCCAGCAGCAAACACAGACTCTCCATTCTGATCCTGTGTGTGCTGGCACGCAGGAGCTGCTGCTGTGCTGCACCAAAGAGAGCTAAGCAGTCCCAGGGGACCAGAGGATCTCCTTCAGTGATGGCCAAGCACCATTAAAAAGGTGTGTATCATGCCTGAGACCTGTTTAGCTCAGGAAGAATGGGAACATCTATTGGTTTTAGAATAATTAGATAATTAGAGATAGTCACTTGGTGTTGGTTTTTCCAAAAGACTTGAGATACCATGGGTTTTCTGAGATTCCCAAGTGCCTAGGACGTAGGCACTTGAAAATCTGACTCAGAGACTCTAGAAGGCAGTTAAACTGTTCATTAACAGCAGTCTTGGTGGGCACCCAGCTGTGGGATTTAGGGCAGTCAGCAGCACTCAGGGTGGAGAAGGCTGGTACGCAGTGAGTTGTTATATTGGCACGTGAGATGCTTGGTCAGATCAGTGCAGAAACAAAGCACTGAGCTCCTGCTCAGTGCGAGCCTATAAATACATTCAATTAAGTGAAGACAAGTATATGTTCATGTTAAAGGCAGAATTCAACTTCATGCAGTGTTTGGCTCCATGAATTATCAGCCTTTGACTATTCTTGCAAGGGCTGAAATCCCAAGGAAAACGTAAGGTCCATTAAGACTTGCTACTTCCCCAGGCATACAGATAGCACACAATATGCAAGCATCAGGATTCCCAAGCTGGTTTTTTTAGTCTTGAAATATCACATGTGTACTTATTTTGTATGTCTGTAAAAAAAAAAAACAAAAACAAAAAGCCAGTCACACAAAAAGCCAACAGTTGGGGGAAAAATAAGATTTTGGTGAAATTAATAATTTTTTTGAACATTAGCATCCAGTAAAATTTAAAATCCATGATTATTCAGTAGGTAAGGAATATAAAGCCATGGCGGGGGAAAAAAAATGTCCTGCTGATATGCCCTTTTAGAATGGAGCTAACATCAATAAATCTTGCGCTGTGCATTAAGTTTTAATGTGTAGACAGGCACTCTGCATAGCAGGGTGTCTGTGGAGTCATCAGTGAGAGCTAATAAATGCCTGTCATATGAAGAATACATTACAGAGGGAGCCAAGTTAAGTGAACCATTTAGTTACCGTTAGTCATTTTTCATTAATATTTTTAACTGTAGTATTATTCACTACACATTAGGTAGGATAGAGAGCATAATGCCTGTGATGTACTTAATCCTAAAAACAGAGATTTCTTCTGAAATTGTGTGTTGTTGGTCAGGATCAGGATGAACATTTCAGCTGTGATCTCAATGGTGTCTTTTTTGTTTATTTAAGACTACAGGAACCCAGATGGGAAAGGAAATAATTTCATCACATGGCTTGGCATTAACCAACCCTGGCCATTTTCATTAATGGCAATTGGATAGTAATAACTGTGCTGGGAATGGAAATACCTATAAGCATGTTTCATACTGGGTATTAAAAATAGCACTGGAAAGGAATTTCCACAGTAGCAAATGCATTATTTCAATCCAGTGTGTTTCATTCTGGGATATGCATCGTCTCCTGTGATCCTGTTCAGCTGTGACCTTTGAAGCACATCCAGACTGGGACCACTGGGGACAGAGGTGGGAGAGAGGAAGGAACTATCCATGACCCTGCAGGTCTTGCTCTGGACTTGAGTCACTGCTGGGCAGGACTCCCTTTTCTGACACATTGTTCACTTGAGGGCTGGATGAAGCTGGGGTCCTGACAGTCAGTCATCATGGAAGAGTTACAAGAATAAATATGTTGGATCTTACTTACGCTTTTCCCTAGGATAATGTGCTTCTGTCACTTTACACTTTTTTCTTTTTATCTGTTTTTTTATTTTTCATTACTGTCTGTTCTAAACTCAAGGATTCTGATTTCTAAATGTAATAATAGCATGGTTGGGCATACATGTGAAAATGTATGCTCAAGATCCCAAGCATTTAACAGATAGAGAAAGAGGTACACACTTGAGGTGTGATATATAGGCTCTTTAGCATGGATTTAAGATTACTCCCAAATTTGCATCATTCTCGACTTACATCAGTAATGTTCCACTTCTAAAACTACTCTCCAGTAGTCACAGAGGCTCCAAGGAGTCAGGGAAGAAAATAAATGTTAGAAATTCTTACAAATTACTTTGCACAGCTTTTTCTCAACTGTGACAAAATTGAAAGTGAAGTTTGATGGTTCAGTATCTCTGAAAGTTAGAAAGGGATATTGTAATTCTCTTTGGAAGAATGAGACACTGCCTTTTAAAGCATCAAAAGCTTTGGTCTGTGCTTTTGATGAGTTGTGAAATATCAGCTCCAAAACATGTAATTGTCTTGGAACCAAAATTTGCACATATTCCAACTCAGGCTAATATTATCCAGTGGGGAATGAATTTGAACTGTAGAGGGAAATGCACACAATTTTTATTTGTGAAGTAAATTACTCTTGCTACTATTATCTTTGTTAAGTGTCCCAAATTATTTTATCCTGTATGTTCCAAAAATAAATCATTTGTACGTATGGACATGAATTTTTTATTTTCTGAAGGATGCAGAACTGTCAGATGTGGATTTAACCACAAATCAGATATGTTACAACATCTGTTGTTGTTCCCTTGGGACAGGCACACAGGCAAGAACAGTATCCAGCCATCAGTTCCTTGCAGTAATTTTCTGTGACTGAAGTAATGCTGTCTCTGGAGGATCAGAACGAGTGTCAATGGCAAGTGGGGCTTCAACCATGTTTGCTTCTATGCACCACTGAATGACTCCTAAATTTTAACACTGTATCTGGTGCAGGAACAACCTTTGTCTTTACTGCTTGATTTTAGAATATGGTTCACAGGGGTGATGCGGAGAACCCTAGTCAGGTACTGTTGTATGAACACTGTGGCCCTGTGGTGGAAAGCAGTGATTAGGACATGGCTATAAATCTGTAGGGGGGAGGTAAATTTAAGAGATGCTATCAAGTAGTAGCCAATTTGCATATCAGGTGAATCTCAGGAAAAGTGATTTGGACACATAAACCACCTTTCTGGGCTTTGTCCATATGCTGACTATCAGCACCAATAGCTTCCTTAATGAGTAGAAATATTTCACTGTTTCACATTCTCCAGGGGTTAATTTTTGTAGGTGAACTGCTGATTCAGTTCTACCTCACAAAATAACTCAGTTTGGCAATAATTCAAGAATAAAAATGTGAGCTGTAACTCCCTGCTCTTCATCAAACAAGCAATTACACAGAACAGTGCCTCATGCCATCAAGCAATGTTTAAATTCTTCTAATTGTGTTATAGGAAGTGATGTCTCTTGGTTTTGCTTTTGTTCCTCAGTGGCTCCCAGTACCATGGCTGTGGGCAGCTCACTGCCATGGCTCATGGCGCTAGTGTTTGATCCTGACCTCTGCAGGCTTTGAGGGGTCAGGGTTGGTGAGGAAATGCTAATGTGTTTTTCTTGTTACTGAGCTTTTTGATCCTTCAACCAGACTGAATCATCTGACTGGGTCTTGATCTGCTTTCCCTCATTGGGCAGCCACTCGGCACTAAAGGTTTGACTGGAACATTGCATGAGTTCCTTTGTATATCACATTCCGACTTCATCTATGTATCATTTGTACTTCTTCAGATCTTACATAGAGTGCTGCAGGGATTTACATAAAATCTAGATTTTTGATCTTAAGACTGGGATGGACCAGTTTATCATCAAAGACCCATTTGAGATCTGTACGTCTTAAATTTGAAAGCCAGCATTTGTCTTTGTTCGGCCCGATGTTTTGGTGGTGCTGATGTTACTAACTATATTCATGTACCCAAGCCCACCCTTTGCTTGCCACTGATAAGTTAAGAGGGCCACTGAATTAAATGGTGTTTGGATGGGATACTGTGGAGGTGGTGAGAGGAGCCTGTGCTTCACCTATGTGCTCATTTTTGAAGCTGTGGTGCAGGACAGAGGTGAAGGCGTGCTTTCCAGGACTGCTGTAAATGCTTCAGGCAGCCAGCAGCATGGAGAATTTCAAAGTGCAGTTCTATTCTATAAAATAGCTGCTGCACAAAAACATTATGTACACAGGTCCTGTGCTCTCAGCTGATGCTGGGAAGGGCTGCTTGAGTTTGTCATTTTGAAGCGCCAGTTTGGATCTGAAAACTGGAAAAATTTTAATCTCTGTTTTTTCTCCTGCCCCGCCCCTGCTCCAAAATGTAATGAGAAAGAAAAAGGTTCAGTGGCCCAAATAACATCCACAGGGAGGTTGGTGCAGACTCTAAAATTTCCAGCTTGGTCTATTTTTGCCCTTGTTCCCGGCGTCTCAGAGGTGAAGTGCAAAAGCTTGGCTCAACTCCTTGTCTTTGGTGTGCTAGTAATTGTCAGAGTCTGAAATACTCTCGACAGGATTGTTTCATTGTAGAAAAGGAGAAATGGGGTGTAAGATGTGCATTTTTTAACAGGACTGATTCTGAAGGGTTGTAAACAGTAAAATCCTGCAGAAAGTCAGATGGTGGAGCTTGGGCTGTATTTTTAATCACTTGGCATTGTGTAGAGTAGGTTTATGAAGTAGAGTGGTGCTGTATTTGCATGAATGCTTTTCAGAACTATGGCATATTTCAAAGGAAGAAAATTGTCATTTTTATCTTCTGTAAAAGCCTCATGGTGCTTTCATTATTTGGGTTGACATACAGTGATCACCATTAAAAAATTGAACATTTACTACCAGTTCAAGGCTAAACGCAGAACAACACAGGATTTCCCTGAGTTTGGAATATTTAATTGCCAGTTGAGACACTGTGATCTGATAAGCAGTGATCTCTGTAGATAGCCATATAAATTAATATCTAAGCTCATATGGAAAACATGTCCTTCATAGATAATTCTGTATCTTTTGATAAAAGCCTTGAAAAACACTGGCAGAATACCAATTCTTTTGCTTGGCTGTTTTTCCTTGTTATTGCAGATGTCCTAGCAAACCCAAAATGGAAGTCCTAAAAATTGCATTATGCTGTCAACCCATGTCCCAGCAGTACAATAGTTGTTTTATCATTGGCAGCTGCTCCTGTAAGTAATGACTTCTAAGCAATACCCCTACGTTTGAGCAGTGTGCAGTAAGTCATGTATTCTAAATCAGTTCAAAATGGAACAGAAATGAGATTCCTGCTTGTTAACATGGGACTAAGAAGAGAAGTCTATTATAGCCACTGCAATTATAAATAAGGTTTATAGTTCTGTCTCCCCACCAAATGTTAAGGAACCTCTAGTACTTGTGTAATAACTTTCAGTGCAGTAATTTTCAGTCTTATATAGGATAGAATTATATTTACCAGGTATTGTTCCTGCTGTCTGCTTCCTGAACTCTCTCTTTTGACCCTTTTTTGATGAGCTGACTGCTTGTGAAACACGTCTCCATTACTGCTGCTTAAAAATCCCATGCTCACATTCCCAGGTTGGGAGCCTTGGTGCCGTGTCACGAGCTGGTTGGGTGCATGCAACAGGTAAATATTGTGATATAAAGAAGACTCAAATGAAAACCAACAGTGAAAGCCCTTCTACCAACACAGAGCACATTTGAATGTATTCTTGAATACATCAAAGAGCTGTAGGTGCTGTTCAGCTGTGAGGCTCTTCAAGCTGTATTGAGTGAGGCTCTCAGTGTTTTAAGGATTATTGCACCCCTCATCGTAATTCCTGGGCTCTGCTGCCTTGTGTGTTGCCCTGGCTTCATGCACTGCTGGGTGCTGAGACCTTCATTCAGCAGAGTTCATAGTCAAGTGTGAGCTTCAAGAGTGAACTTGAATAAATTGCCACATTGAGGCTTGTATGGGGAATGCTGTATTACTAAATCTCTGTCCTTTTTACATAAGATATTAGCTGCAGTTGCCAACTGCCAATCTGACAGTGTGGGTGAATGTTGGAGAGGCAATGATTAGGGAAACTGAACTGTGTGGTTGTTCCTCCTCTGCTCTCTTCATTATTCATAAATTTTCAGTTAGTGTCTCTGTAGTTAATAATTCTCTATGCTTCTGTACAGCCTTCAATCGAAGGATCTCTAGTACAGCATGAACATCAATGAATCAGCGTCCTCTCACTGCATCCTCTGTGGGCACTTTTAATCCTGGTTCAGTGTCTTGCCCAGTGTGCAAGTGTGCTCTGTGCTGCCCTTGGAGCACTGAGCTTTAATTTTTTAAGGTCATTACTCCAGTGTACTAGAAGCAGCCATCTAACCTTTGTAGAAGATAGGTTTGGGTTGGAAGGGACATTATAGATCATCTAGTTTCAACCCCCTGCCACAGTCAGGGACACCTTCCACTAGAACAGGTGTATCTGCCAACAGCACTTGTTTTTCAGCATTGGATTTACAATACTGGAAAAAGGAGAGTTACTGGTGGGTTTCCCTTACTTATTAGTTTGGTGTTTGTAGCTAATGTTTCTCTACCTGAAGGACATAATGTCAGGTCTGTGACTTAGAATCATACAGTAGTTTGGGTTGGAAGAGACTTTTTATAGTCATCTAGTCCAGCCTCCAGCCATGGGCAGGGATATCTTCAACTAGGTCAAGTTGTTCAGAGCCTGGTACAAGCCGGTCTTGAACACTTCCAGAGATGAGGCCTCTACAGCCTCTCTGGGCAACCTGTTCCATGCTTCAACACCCTCATTGTAAAAAAAAAAAATCTTAGTCTAAATCTACCATCTTTTAGTTTAAACCCTTCTCCCCTTGCCATATGCCTCCATGCCTTTGTCAAAAGTCCCTCTCCAGCACTAGGACACTAGCTTTTGGAATTAAGGCATTTTATTATTATACAAATAATCAACATCCACTTGAATAGATGTTGATTATTTGTATGAAATTATTTGTATGAAATATATACAATATATTTGTATGAGATCAAAGAAGTTACAGACATATTGCCTGATAGTTGAGCAGTGAGTGTGAGAGAGAGTACCACCAATTGCCCCACATACTGCTCATTGCCCTTTGGGGTAAAATGGCACTTCATTTTTCTGACTGTTTTGATTTTCTTTGCATGTGGTCAGAATTGTTCCAATTCTGTGCTGGGGAAATAAAATATCTGGTTTCGTTGAAAATGTCGCATTTTGCACTGGGCAATAATTTGCATATTTCTGCAGATGTGTTTAAACAGCTCTGGGTGTTTGCTATTAATGTAGTGTTATAAATAAAGCAAGGGGTGTTTGTAGCACATAGAGAAGAGAGGTTTTGATCTAAGAGACTGAAATAAATAGAGTCTTACTTAAGAGAGAATAAAAAAAATAGGGGAACTGAGTATCCTTAAATTCATGGAAACCTTCATCTGAATTTACCCCTGGTCTCCTGATTTGGTCAGTATGCTAGCAACCTTCCTAATGAAGTTATGTCTTATCTAATAAGCTTTCTAGGCTTATTAGGCAGTGCCTAAGTTTTAAGATTTGCAGCTAAGAAGGAGAAAGCTCAAGCCATTAGAAATCTCTCCACCTAAGTGGGTAAGTTTCTATAGCACTGAGTAGACTCGGAGTTGGCAGGATTTGAAATGGTCACAGTATTAAACACTGAAAAATGTAGTCTGCAAATGAGGATCATTGCTTAGAGAGGAGCTACAGGAACAGTTTTGGCAGTATAAAGGTTTGATTTTCAACTTCATCTTTAGAGGACTTTTACTTCTCCCTCACATTTGATTTTCTTCATCAGCCTTTGCACAGTGCCCTTTAGTGGGGTAGTTTCAATACTGGTCTGGCACGAACCTACGCATGCTTTCATCAAGTGTTCTGTTTCTGATGACACGTTCATTGAAGTCTATCCCCATTTGACTGATCTTGATTGAATTCAGTTCACAAGGTGATGTGTTGCATGATTCATTAAATACCTGATACACGCTAGGCCCTTTCAAGATTGACAAAATAGGCATGGTGAAAATGTCAGTAATCTTCCCCAGAAATGCCAGTCATTTTCTTATCAGCACGCTTCTGTACAGCTATTGTGTTTCAGCTTTTTACTTTCTTCCTACTCAGCTTTCATAATATAAAAAAGTTGTAGTGGTAGCTACAGGTAAGTCTGCTGTTTCCGCCCTAGAAATTAGAGTGTCACAGAATCTTCTATCTCTCCTCTGCCTCTTGTTCCCTCTTTCCTCTGTCAGTGCAGCAGAGCACTTGATGCTACTGAGTCAACATTGTTTTGTATACAAAGGGGTGGAAGAATGGGGCTGCTGAGGTCAAAATCTCTTTTGTATCGATATATGCTAAATTTGCCAAGGGGCTCAGCTGGTACCCTCTGTCTCAAAACTGCAGTGTCTGCCGGCAGGAATCTGCTCATGGAGCAGTTTCAGTGCAGAAAGCACAAGTGCAGAAGAAGCTGCACATCATGCTTTGCTGCCTCCTAAGCAGTTATTTGTGTAAAAGGAACATTCATTTATAAGTGCAACCGCTGAAGCAAAATGGATTTGTAACTTATACAGTGTTCTGAAGGAAACAGCGATAACATTTAATGACAAACCTTAATGTAAATTGTACTTTTTCACTGGAGTCCTCCTTTCAAATCATCAGCTTTACATAAATCTTTTACCAAGAGAAACATGCAGGTCGAATAACATGGCAGTAGAAGCTCCAAAGGTAGTCGATTTTTACAGCAAAAGCAGACAGTGCCTGGAGGAATATAATTCTTCCCATTGTTCATATACATTATTTCTCTTTAGAACACTGATTTTTTATTTTAATGGAAACAGAGCTAGTCCTCCTTTGCATGGGCTCTGTAGGCTTCTTAAAGTCAGTAGACACATTTCTTGGAAAGCAGAATGGACCTCTTGTGTTTTCTGCTTCTGTAGAAATTAGACTAATGTGATTTGTCCAGAGGCAAGTATTAAAGGCACCAATTTTTCCTGAAACAGGACATTAAATATAGACCATGTTGGTGACACCTGCAAGGTTTGGTATTGAATTATCTGTCATCAGCACATGGCAGCCTGGATATTTAAGGAGGTGAAAACCTTTGACTTCAGAGTAAATTTCTTGCTACTGTATTTGTGTCCTGTTCACCTTGTTAATGCCTCCAGCAGTTTAAATAGCAAAAAAGGGAGACCTGTCTGCCGGGCTGGGGTGGCACAGGCACTCCTTCCATTCTCACCTTTGGCATAATTTACAGCCTGCCATATTTTCCTGCTCTGTTCAGGTTGGTGTGGGAAAAAAGCCTGCTAGGAAAGGATAAAGAAATATTTTTTGAGACTGGATTTATCTGAAACATGGTAATGTTTTCAGTTATTAGCTCAGGCTTAGCTCTGAAGTGGGCAGGTTGCGTGGAGAGGATATTGGAGCTGAAGGCTCCTCACTCAGGCTGTAGCTGAAGACAGTGAGGCTGCACCTGGTTGAAGATGGGCAGAGTAAGTTGGTATTGGTTCAAGCTTGAAGTGTCAGAGGGTAAAAAGACAGCTTGAGCAAGAAAAAAAACCGTCTTCTTAGGCAAGGCTCAGTGTAGCAGCTCATTATGGCTGGAGTGCTTTACCTGCCTCAGCCATGGTCTCTGGGTTGCTCCAGGGGACTCCCAATTCCCATTTGTCAGGATTATGGATATTCTGTTTGGAAACACCATTACTGAATGTACTTCCCCTTTGGCTTATTGGGAGCTGCAAAAGCTCTTCCAAATGTGCTCTCCACATAGTCTTGAATTTGTTTGGTCTTTGTGCTGTCCAAATAGCATGCTACATGGTTACATTTGCCAAATTGTTATAAAAATGATAGAAAACACTGGTATTGTGTTGGGAAAATAAAGATTTTTTTCTTTTGGTGTCTTAATCTATTTCAGAAAAAATCATCCTTAAGTCAGGATCCCACTTTGTGGGGTTTCTCTTAGTCTACCTCTTAATAAAGCTTAGATTAACATACAGATCTCTAGACAGCATTTGGCCTCAATAATGTCTCATTTTGCCTCATCCTATTTCAATTTCTACTCTCTATCAACAGCAATCTTCATCTCCTCTATGCCTGAAAACAGAGAAAATTAGACTTCACAGCTTAGCCTGTATGCATTAACCCTTTAGCACAATCAATCCGTGTAAAATAAAGGAAATTATATTAGGCAAACATGGAGAACTTAATCATATGGATGATAGAAGTATTAAGAACAAAAGGTCATATACTTAGCCGATTAAATAGACATAACTGTACTGAATGCTTCTCCACGTGACACTTGATACAGAATTTGACCTCTGCTTTTGTTAATATTTGCCCATCTCCTGCTGTTTCTGAGAAGTTCTTTCTTCTAGTTCTGAAATTGAAGAGCATTATCTGTCCACCCAATTATAATAATAATTATTATTGTTAATATTATGCATGTACAAGAGGGCTTAAAATGTGCAAATTGAGTAAAAATTGTGCTTAGTCAAGAAAAGCTGTGTTGCTGTAATGGATTAGTGGTAAAACTCTAGTAAACTGAGACAAGTGGTATTGGAGGCGGTTTTGATATTTCAACTTTAACTGTTTCTCCAAACTTTATATTTGCATTAAATATTTAATGCAAGTCCACGTGACATTTGGTTTCAAATGACAGCTGTTTCCTTTTAATTTGCACAAAGATATTGCAAAACCCAGAGGAATTTCTGTAATGAGGTTTTAATATCCCTCCTTTTCTCCCTCCTGGATCTCCCAGTGAGGATAACAGTTATTGCCTCTCAGTGTTACTGTGCAAAAAAACCAGATGACAGCTGAGCTGTAGGAAATTTATGATTTAGGCTAAAACATGGACTCGAAGAAGAGGCTGTTCTTAGGTTTCCAGTCATGCATTTAAACATTTGTTTAGGAGCTTCCAAAGCTGAGGTTTGCCCTCATTCCCTGGCTGCTGGCACCCTTCTGGGCAGGGGAGTGGCAGCAGCCCCTGGGGCCTGACACCCATTGGGATTCCATTTAGGGACTTAAGTGGGAACAAAATGCCGAAGGCTTGGGCTTGCCCTGTGTCTTTGTTAAACCACACGTGTATGACAGGAGTTAGTTGGAAACGCGGCCCCTAGTGTAACATCTCACTTCATAAGTAGGTGAGGCAGATGAGAGGTTCCGATCCCTGTTTTACAGGGATGGGAAATTAAGTGTAGAGAGATGACATGGCTTGGTGGAGATCACAGGGGAAGCCAAGGAGAGAATAACAGTTGAATCAAGGTCTCCGGAAGGCAGTTCTTTGCCTTTAATTAGTCTGTCAGAAACGTGCCATAGTTTCTTATACAGTGTATCAGTAATTACAAAAGCATACACAGCAGCCTGTGCTTGGAGGATTGCCCAGACAGGAAAACAAAACTGTTTGTTGAGCAAGTAATGGGATTTGTATGAAGGCATAATACATGAAATTTATATGAAGGTAGCTTAGTGATACATGGTGTGGAAAGGCAAGGTGTACTCCGTGCAGTGAGAAAATGCAGTAGTTATCTTCCTATTAAATTACAGTGTGAATATCCCTAGTAACGTCTTAACAAATCTGTTAGTGGTTTTCTGTGTCTGGAAACATAATCAGAATCGCTGGCAATAAATGCCACATCTGGCAGTGGAGAAGAATGTAGCGCCTCTTGTTGCTGTGTTGAGGCAGAAGCAGAGCTGTGTGCCTGTGGCTTTGCTGTGCAGAGGTGTAGGTGGTGTCTGTCCCCAGGGCCATGCTCAGCTCACCCTTTTGAGGCAAAAAAATAAATAAATTAAAAAGTAAAAAAACTGTTATAGAACCTGTAGCTTCTGGTAAGGAGACTGGTAAAAACTTGGACCAACACCTGTTCTTCTCAATGTAATAGGTATCTGAATAGAGTCTCTTTCTGTTAACCCTCCAGAGGGGACTGCCTGACTGCAGCTCTTAATTGGCAGCATTATTTGGCATTCTGAATTTTGTAAAGATCATCCCTTAAAAGCTGAGAGAGACCAGCTGATGGCTTTTTGATGTGTCTGTATGGCAAGATAACGATAACATGATAACGATTTTGGTAGATTCAATAGCTGTCTTAATATTTTACATATTACTAATGATGGCTGAAGCTGTGATGGAAGTGACAGACCTGTCCAGCTGATCTGAAGGGCACACTGAAGTGTCGTCAGTGGGAGCTAGCCTGTCTTTAACCTGTCTCTTGCCATGTCTCCAGTAAATCCGGCCACAAGGACTACACCACAGTAACAAGGCTGAGCTCAGTACCCCCAGGGCTGGCCTTCACTTTTCCATCTTTCAGCAGAGCTGTGTTGTAGCTCTGCTCAATGAAATCTGGAGAAACAGTCTTTCTGGATTTCTGTGCAGAGATGAGCCCTTTATTAGCTCCACGTAGACGTTGATTTTGGTGCAGTTGTCTGAGGATTTTCAATAGCAATTTCCTGAGAGTTCTCTGAAAGCCATTTTCCCATTCAGTGTAATTTCCATACATAACAGCAGCCTTCTCTGAAGGAACACCCTAAATTACTAGGAGAGTTGGCTCATCTGTTGCTTTTCTGAAGAATAATCTTTAATTCATTATCTGTTCACTGTGGGCTGGGTGCTACTTAGCTGTGGATTTGAGAGGGAGTTGGGCTTGTTTAAAGCCTTCAGTATTAAGCTCACCAGGTTTAAGCTGAATGTTTCTTGGAACATAAAAAAAAAGCTTGGGAGACTGATCAGGCACACGAGTTCTGTTATTAATCTATTATTTCTTTTAAGACATACTTTTGTATATGATGCCATTGTTAAAGAATAGAGACAAGCTACGAGCGTGCCCACACCTCTCTGGAGATTGCTGGCATTCTGCAAAATCAGATACTTAAAGAATTAAGCAGTTAATATGCAGCTGATGGTCTTGATTTAAAACCCCATTAATGACAATAGAAATAGTTCTTGTTAACTTCAGGGGTGGGCTTTAGATCCTAATGTAAGACAGTGCATGTATTTGAAGTAACCAGACTGGACAGTCCTACACATGGATTGTCTGCTGCTGACAGTGAGAGTGCTGGAGGTTCACTTGGGGAATATCTCAAGTTATTTGGGAGAATGATGGATGCAAGCTGAAGGTCTGGAGGTGAACTTTTATTTTCTCTGAAACCTCTCAAAGTATTCAAAAATGTCTCTCTCGTTTGTACTGCCTAACTTCCTGGACTGTTTGTATTTCAAAAAATAATGTTGGGAAATTAACATACAGATGTATTGTTCTGATGTGTTTTTTGCCTTGCCAGACCTACACAAACTTATTATTGATAATATATTCCTGCATCTTAGGAGATGACACTGCGGTAGGCATACAACAACTGTTCATGCATTAAGACCCCATTAAAAATGACAAATTGGATTTTAAAAATCCAGTTTTTTCAAATGCTTACGTTGTTGAAATATTCTTTAAAAACGCCCATGACTGTTCTAGGGTGTCATAGCTGGGAATCTCCTAAGTGAACAAAAATGAATTTTGTGTGAGTCTCACTAAAAATATTTTAATTGTTTTCCTTCCTACTTTGACATCTGAGTAGAGCTCTGCAAGTGGTAAAAACAACTCTCATGGTCTCATTCTCTGTGGGATACCTCAGGAGGCAAAGGGAAAAGACAAGGGTGTCTGAAAGTGAGCCGAAGTTGGAGCCTGTGCCCTGTAACCGTGTCTCCTATGTCTGTCTTGTGTGACTGCAGAGTGAATACCTGCATACAAAGCAGCTGGGAAGTTCAGACCTTGGTCCTAAGCGTAGATTTGGATTCATTAAGTGATTCTCCTTGTATTCTATCCATTGTTTGTATGTAAAGTACACAGGGACCCACCAGAGTCAAAGCTAAGGGTTTTATGATAATTGCAAGACCACCCCACACCATACATGACAGCACTGAAACGAGTGGCTACTTGTTTATCCTACAGCCTAAAGGAGAAAACAAACTCTCCTGGATGAAACTCCAAATCCCTCTTCAACCTGCGCAGCTTAACAGGGGTGGAAAAATATCCTTTTATATTATGTCTGGGTTGAAATGTGCTGCTAAAACCAATTTCCCCAGAACCAGCACAGTTTAATGGTGATTTATGCACTGAAGCAGGTCTGGCATTTAGATCCCTACTTGGTTTTTTATTATACTGTTATCACTCAGGCCACTCTACATTCAGGGAAAAATGGCTTTCTGACTGAAAAGAAATTTTTGAAAAGGTATTTCAGTTTTCATCACTATTGTTTGGGGTTTTGTTAAAAACAAAGAGCCAACTAAAAATCTTTAGCCCAACGCAGCAGTCAGACAGTGAAAGACAGAGCTGCAAGTTTGTAAGCCTTTGTGTTTTCGTATTTCCTGGAAGGGAAAATATATACACCAAGTAAAGCACAGCACCATGATCTGTGCAGCAACTTCACATTTGAGTGATTTTAATAGTCAGTCACAGAGCTGGTCAGTTTATTCTGCTTGGTAGCAGAGAATGTGTTGTTGATATAACCATGACTGAGATCATTCAGAACAGCTGTAATATATGTGGGGAAGAGAAAACTATATTCTGATGAAACAAATTTCAACAGGTTACACCAGGCACCTTCTAAAGTGGGTTGCTGGGTGTCCAAATCACTCATGCAAAACCTTGAGAGTTGCCCTTTTGACGCATGAGAAAGGGTCTGTTTAAAAAAATGGAGAATACTATGAGGGTAGTTTTCGTTAAGCTGTTGGATGCTGTGGAAGTTAGTAGCATTAGTCCATTCAGATCCTACCGTCCTTGGAAGTTTTCAGTCACCCAGGGCATGATGAAGTGGAGCTCTGGTGTGGATGCGTTAACAGGGAGAGCTGGGCATAATAGCAGGCATTGTATCCCCATCACACATTCAGCAGCACACTGTAAAATTGTCACAGGGGTTTGTCAGCAGCATGTAAGCATTTGCTAGTCATCTGTCTTTTGGGATTTCTGCCTGGCAAAGGCCCTCTCTGACGTATCTTCTCACTTCCCGGTATCAATACAACAAGTGTTTGAATATTTCCATATAATTTGTTCCAAAGGGAATATAGAGGATGTAAGAGAGTAAAAAGAGACTGAGATTTCTGTTTTACTCAGAACTGAGATTTTTTTTTCCCCCCATCTCCATTAGTAAATTAAAAAACACCATCAGCTGGGGGGAATGTTTGATATGAAACAGTAGTGAAGATGTCATTACGGCATTTTTCTTCTTCAGAGCTCTGCCTGCTGGGGGCCATAATCCCAGAAATAAGGGATGCTGGCTTCTTTGCTTTGCTGTCTTATGTCAATGACTTTTGTAAGGATTTTTTTTCAGCACCTGGTTCACAATGCACTGCAGAAAAATAGCTAGGATCCAGGTGTATCATGAAACACCAGCTGAAGATGAGTTCCTGTTTTCTTCTACTGAGAGGGGTCTAACATCAGTGAGGCAAGGCACAGCTCCCAGCATACACAGTGTATTGTGCACTCTCAGGGAATGAACTCCATAATCAAGGAGTCTGTCTCCATCCCCTGCTGCAATCAGCAGTGTTTTTAAAGCTCCATTCAGCACTCCAGCACTGACTTCCTTGCTGCAGCTCCCAGCACATGCCTGGCTCAGGCTCCTTGGGACAGCAATGGCTGGCAGTAATCAAAGAGCTGATAAGGAAGTATCTCCTGAAAGTCCTTAGTGATGCACTGATGGAGGAGAGGTATCCCTGGCATTCTTAAATAAAGAGGAGTTTTTTGTTACACAGGACCTCTCAGGGAGAGGAGGAATAGGAGTGTTTAGGATCAGATGCTCTCTTGACTTGATATTGTTTGCTCAAGTTTGGAAACTTGGCAGCCTTGGGCTTTCATTAAATTTTGATTTTTGTGTATTTAGACCAGGCTACAGGAAGAGGTAGACTAGTTTTGGGTTTACCAAAGCAGTCTTGGTAGAGAGTTTTCATACTGTTTATTAACTGTAAATTTTAATGTGTGTTTTATGTTTTTTGTAAGGTAGGAAAATTTAGTGGCTCTTTGCCTCTAACTCTTTTGCTTTCCACAGCTTTTCAGGTTAATCTCATTGAAGAGGCTTTTGTCTCAAAGAGCACATGCCTCAACACTGCAAATGGGCAGAGGGCTACAACTCACCCTGCTGTTTTCGGTAGCAGATAAACATTTTAGGTTAGACTCAGAATCATACAATGGTCAGGGTTTGAAGGGACGTTCAAGACCATCTAGTTGCAACCCCTGGCCTGGACAGGGACTGCCACAGTGATGCTTGACTGCCTGGCCTTTGAGTCAGTCCTCGTGTGGGAGAAAGCCTTTGGGACTCAGCAGCTTTGTAAGCCACAAGCAACTTAGCAGCTGCTCTGCTCAAGTGCTCTAATTTTAAATACATACACTTCCATATCTCTCAGTACCACTCGTCACCTTGCAAAGCATCTTTTAATCTTTTCCTGGTTTCAGAGTGCCAAGTTCTTGATCACCTGTTGCATACCTTAACAACCAGTGAATTCCCATCTTCTTGTGCCTTGTCTTCTGGAAAGCTGTCAGCCATGGTCACCTTGCCAGGCAGGCTTTGCAAGCAAAAAGCAGCAGATAGAAAGGAACTTGAGTGAGGTCACCCAGCTTGCCTTCTCATTCATTCCTCTGATTCCCTCACACTTTAATAGTCACAAGTGGAAACCTATTTTTGTTGAGCCCAATTATGGTGAGATTTTTTTAGAAATCCCTGCAGCTGGATGTTTATATTGGCAGGAAGGTATGCTTAATGCATATTTTACAGACCAAAGAGCTAATTTTGAGAATCTGCTAGCAGCATTTGAATGCCCCATTATAATGCCAGGATTTGTAAATTGAGGCTTTGAATAGGTTTGGCTTAAATGCTGAGGGAATGAGATGGTCATTAGACCTGGCTGCAAGTTTAACATCTAATATAAAGTCAGTGGAAAATCAATTCGTCTTTCCATTTGCCTTAATGGACTTCTGGATCAAACCCATGTTCTTAAAAGCATTTGAGTGCATGAATAGTGTCAGGTTTTTAGACAGGTTTTTAATTTGCAAGCCTGAGTAGTTGCTGGTGGAACCCCAGGTATGCAGACATCTGCAGATAGAGCCTTCTTCTTCTGAGTGACTGTTCAGAGCCTGTGTATGCTTGTGTCCAGAAAAAAAAGGAAGCCTTGTTCAGTCTGGTCTAAAAATTCAATGCTTTTTTTTTTAATAGTAGTTTATTAGACAATTTATACTTCAGGAATATTAGTGTAAAAAGACAGTCAACTGACATCCTTCCTTAAGGAGTGCTGGAGATTTGGGGAAAAAGGGCTTGCTCTGGGCCAACCACTGCAAGCATATGACTGCCTTCACCCAAATGCCATAGTGGTTGAAAGAATATGAGCAAAGCCCTGTAGAAGACAACAGTGTTTCCCTGTGTTAAAAAAAATTATATTAAAAAATAAATCAACAGAAGCACTACTAATCTAAATAATTATGCTGTAGATCCTTCAAATGCAAATGGTTTATTACTTTGCCTATACAATAAATTCACTGCCAAAACAACTCTTCACATTCCTTATGCTTTTAACCTTGCCCCTGACTGCTGAAAATGTTCTTTATTTAATGCTTCGATGTTCCTACTGCTTGGCAAGCTTCTGGTTCGGCACATAAGGGGAATTTGATTGAAAGGCTGTGCTACATTTAGGAGCAGATTCTCAGGGGCCAATTCACTAAGGATGCAGCACAGCTCCGTGAAGGAACTGCTAAGGTTTGTGGAAGCTGAAGTTGGTTCTAAGAAAAAGCAGTTGCCTTTTTAGTCAGTTGAAGGCGCTTGACAATTTAGAAATTGGCAGGAGCCTTCTCCAGCATGTGCCCTGTTGATCATGCCCTCCAGTTCTGTGAAACCCTCTATAAGTGTGGGAGTGCCAGCAGGACATGCTGTGAAGCCTCACAGAGCTGGGATCTGCCATAAGGTGTGGTAGGTCAGCTTTGCACGCTGCATCTTGCACCTCCTATATATGAATCAAGGCTAACACGAGATAATACAGTTCTGTAAAATGTCATGGAAATTTTAGTGTCCTCCATGGTGCATGTGTGCGTGCCCAGGGCATGAGCATCTGCCATTAAATACTTTGTGAAGGTTCTTCTAAGCTGCAGTCTTAAATATGAATTTGGTTGTTTTAAGTCTAGTCTGACTGCACCTGGATGCTTGATGGTGTCATCTTTTCTCTGTTTCTCCCCCTCATTTGTATGACATTTATGTCAGAAATTAGGAATAATGAAACAGAGAAGATAGAGATAGTTGCATTAAGACAATCAAAGCTGTTTGAAACTTCTTTCATGACTTTTATATTTTCTTTTGTTGCATTTGATGGTTTGCCTTGAAGCAGGAAAGGGAGGTAGCAAATTTGCATGAAGATGGAATTACTTCTAGGCTTTCCTCTTTGAATTTACATGGGCTACTCAGTTTTTTACTGAGACCTAAGGGGTAGTTTCATGAGGTCCAGTTAGGCAAGAGACAGCATGTGAGATCAGCCTTCCTGACCTTACATGTGGCTTCAGTGCTGCACTAGGCAAGAAGAAACTACCTATGCTTCCCTGCATGAATGCAGGAGGAGCTGTTTGTCTGGGACTTGGATGAGATTCTGGCAAAATGAGCCCACAGTCTGGCTACTGAGGGGGGTCTACCCTATGTGTAGCCCTTGGATAGAGCAGAGGAAGCCTGGGGAAGTCCTGGGAGTCCTCTCAGTCTTGCTATGATGAAATATTACCTTGGCCCTGCTCCTGGAGTGCTTACATACTTTTCCAAATTTGAGCTATAAGCAAATAATGAACTTATGTAACATGTATACTTCTCGTCCTTAATCAGTCTTGTGTATCAAGAGCTTTGGTATTGTTTGGATGGAAAGTTCCAGCTGTAAAGAGCAATCCCTGCTCTTATCACCGAGTGTTTGGAAATCCTGTCAAACTTTTCATTTAGGGTAGTTATCTTGTTGTCCTTGTTTGAAATCCAGAGAATCTAAGCACTTTTGAAAATGCTTTGCTGGACACAGAAATCCTTACAAATTTCCAACTGGCTGCCAAAGTGTGTAGAAAAAGCTAGCAGTAGAATAAGGAATTTTACCCTTTTTTCCCCCCCATCCCATATTATGTCCAGAGAGCTGCTTAGCCTCTCTGTAACTGTACAGTCAAGGGGAGGAAAAAGCAAGCCCTCTGTAAACTGCTATTTTAAGAGCAACTTGTAGCCTTATTACTCAGTTGCTTCTTTTCAAGTAAGCAAAAATCTAACTTTGAGTGTAAGCAAGGTTCTCAGGGAAAGGTGATCAAGGGTGCTCCATGGCCAAATTACCTTGAAATTCTGTATAAATTGGGTACTTGAACTCCTTCCATTTCTTCTGAAAATCTCAGCCTTAGTCCCTCTGTTGCAGTGGGTTTTCTGCAGTCTGGTGAAAAATTACTCCCTTTCAGAGGTAAGTAAATCGTAATGATTTAAAACCCATCTTTTACATGTGTTTGGCGGGGGGGCGGGGGGGATGTTTGTTTATTTATTATAGAGTACACTAGTTGGCTGTCTGGCTTCCACTGCCATGGAGAAATGCAATGAGAGACCCTATTCAAACCCAGCATTAGCTGCGAGGAGCAGTCTGCCCAGGGAAGCATGCCCAGATTACCCTCCTGTACTCCTTTTTTTATTTGGCATATCTGTGATGAAATTTTGGACAATTACACACATTTTTGGTCTGATTTTATAGTTTTCTTCTGAGCAGAGATTGAGAACTTCACTGTGAGTGAATATGGAGGACAAATGTGGGTATTAAAGAACCACTTCATCCTTCGTTTTGTCTTGTCCCTGAGCTAAACTGTATCTGGATCATTTGAGAAGAAAAAGCCCTGGATGATCAGCATCAGTGTTAAATTCACTTGATTTTTGCACATTGCACTTTGCAGCCCACCTTACTAGCAGTAAAGGCTTTCTGTGGCCACCCTGCCATACAGCATGCGACTAACTTACACTCTTTTATACAGGTTTTTTTGAAAAGCCATGTCTTGGTTTTTTTGTTAACAGCTATTTAATCTTGCAGAAAGCTTTGGTTTTCACTGCTGACAATTAAGACAGTGAGTTAAAAACCACTTCTGGAATGGGTTTTGGCATAATAGAGATGTTATGTGTCTGTAGAGAGAGGTGGAGCAGATCCTGCTAGGCACAGCACCACCTGTGTACCATTAGGATTCTGCCTGTTGCTATCGAAGCACCACCACCCCAGCCCCATGGGACTAGCATGGTTTAGAGCAGCCTTTGCGTCCTGCTGTGCTCAGATTAGTTGACTACTGACCAAGCATATGTCTGCCTTCCAAGGCTGAGTTGCTGGGAGCACCTGTAGGGCAAGGAGAGAAAATCAGGGAACAGTTTGTCTAAACGGATTAATTCAGACTTGTCAGGCCTCATTTGTGCAGCGTGGTGCCCAGCTGTGCCAGCTCAGTGCCTTGGAGACACAGAGGGGCTCAGGTGGCAGAGTGATGTGCTGCTGAATCCCAACCTTCAGAACAGGGCCCAAAGCTCAGACCAGTGTTCCCAAAACCCCTCGTCTTGCCGCACACGTAGTTCTGCATGCAAGTAAAATGTGCCCCTGCAGTCCTGAGGTTGACTTAGTACAGGTCATTTCATTCACATTGAGTGCACTGTAAGTAAACTCTGTAAGGCTTCTTCCTTCACTGTTGCTAGAATTTTTTTCTTTCCTGAAATTCCAAGTAACTCATTGCAACTTTTTTCTTACTTGCAGCAAAAATCAGTTGGCATCCTCTTTGGGTAGAGAGAGCAGGTCTGACGTCGGAGAATCCCAAGGCTTGGAGGCTGGCCTGCCTCCCTTTGCCCTCTGGCCTACAGAGAGGGAACATTTATTCTTTTGAAATTCCCACCAAAGGCTCTTTGCTTCCGCTTCCTTTCTAATAACTTATTTACAGAAATTGTCTTTTCAGAAAAATCTGCAGGATGTGCCCTGGGCACACCTATGTATTTTTAAAGAGCTTTTAGCTGGTTCCCCTGGTGTGAAAGATGAGATTGACAAGGGGAATAAAGACCTGTTAGAGCAGAAGTAAGAAGTCATTTATTACCCTGTACCACCTCATATTGCTTGGTTTCCAGCGATTAAGAATACATGAGATACTGGGCTGTTGGAAGTGGACACACAATCCTTACTTTTATTCTAAGGTAGACTCTAGCCCATGTAATTTAACAGTGTCTTAAAAGTCCAGTTTATATTTTATAGGCTCACGCTTTGAAGTGTGATACTGTTAGCACTCAGGATATGACAGGCATTAAATTTCAGTACTTGTTAAATTACGAATAATTGTCTCCACTCTGCTCAGTTTTGTGTAAGGAAAGAACTAAGCAAGATTTTCACATTACCCATCTGAGCTCAGTTGTGCCATGCCTGTCAAGAAGTGGAACATGCTCAAGTTTCCCATTGCATTTCCACCACTTTCTTGGATATGTAGGTATTTATTCCTGGCTAAGGAAGTTTGAGGATTTCAGGGTAACCTGTTGGAAATGTGAGGGAATGTCTCTCAATAAGCAATCTGTGACTGCATTGGCTTAAGGTAAAATTTAGCATCCAGGCGAGCCTGTAGAGGAATAAAGACATGCTTTCTTTCCCCCTGCAGTGCATGGAGCCAGGGCTGGGAGGTGAGAGTAGAACAACACCGACAGTGTTCCCAGACACCCAGCTGCCTCCCCTGCTGTAGTTTTCCACAGTGGCAGAGGGAGTCAAGCAATCTGCAGAAGCAAGGCAAGCCTTTAAAGGAAAATTATGTGCACATAGGAAAAGAAAATAAGGCAGGGTGGTGGCTCCAAAGCCAGCATCTTTGCTGCTGTGTGCAGTCTCCAAGCAACCAGCAACGTAATAAGGACACAATGATTCAGACTCAAACAGTGCTGTTTATGCACCTTCATATCGAGGTTTTGTATATATTCTGTGTCTACGAGCCCAACCTTACCTTCCTTATCTGTGCTAATTTATTAAATGTGACGAGCTGGCAGGCAGCTGGCCCCCCTGCATGCTCTGTGCAGCCTCCTTAGCCAGATCTCCAGCTGGAGTGGCTGGGTGCAGGTCATCATGCCCACTTCTGCCAGGCTTCCTTGCAGCCATCTTCAAAGCCTACAGCTTATTTTCCAAGAACTCCTTTTGTTTTACAGCTTCTCTAAAGCTTTGTGCTGAGTCTGCTAGTCCTCCTGCTGTAGATTTGCAGCTTGCCTGGGAAAGGTGGGAGGTGCATGGAGATGGGTAGTGACTTCTCTGGGAAAAGAAGCCCCCTGAATTTCTGAGCACAGAGGGAGTACAGATAAGAAATGCGCAGTGTGTTTCAATTTATTGGCCCTGTCTTGGCAGCAACATTGGCAATACCTGTGCTTGGCACAGTTCATGGCTTTGCTGAATGCTTGGTCATGGTGCCAGCACTGCTGCAGACAGCGCAGCTTAGTGTTTGGACACAGGAAAGCACACTGAGGTAGTTTCATCTATTTTAGGTGCATCATTGGAACCAGCTCAACGCAGATATAATAAAAGCACACTTTGTAGCAGAGAGGAAACTACTGAAAGAGAATACTGTTGCAAAAAAAGCATGAAGGAAATTTCCACTGATCCGAGAAACCCAGCTAGGTACGGCCTCCAGACCAAACTTCCTTCAGTCTCCAGTGCTATTCTTTCAGTGAAATCAATATTTATGATTTTTTTTTTTCAGTTAGCACAGTTTGGAGGTGATTGATAAATGTAAGAAATCACTGCAAATGCATTACTTTGGGCCAGAAAAATGTTTAACAGGCACATCTGGAAAGTGCTCAAGGCGGGGTTGGATGGGGCTTTGAATGGCCTGGTCTCCCGTTAGGTATCTGTGTCCATGGCAGGGCGTTTGGAACTAGATGATCTTTCAAGGTCCCTTCGAGCCCATGAGCTGCATTCTGTGGTTCCATGACAGCCCTCACCTGGGGTCCATCAGGGAGGCTCCCAGATGGGGCTCTCCGTGTCTCCTTAGGTCTGGCTGCTGGTGCAGCCCCCTCTAACTTAGCCTCAGTGCAAAGATCCAGGAAAGGGTGTACCCCCTTAAAGGTGGGATGTCACACCTGATCCCATCAAAAAAGCTCCAGCAAAAAAGAGCAGGGGAAAAGAAAAAAGTGTCAAAGCATTTATTGTTTGGTTCGATGCATTAGCCCTTTTGGGTTGGCAGTAGTTGTGGTGGGCAAGTAACAAAATCCAACCCAAACCAACAGCACAGTGGGACTGGTAATTTTTAATAAAGACATTAATCCAAGCACTTGGATCCCCTGCATAATTTTTACTGTCATTAAAAGCTCCTCTTCACAACAAGTGTTTGCCCTCACCTAATGAGTGGAACACAGAAGCCCTGCCCCAGCAGCATGAGCCAGGCCCACTTCATGGCGCACTTCCAAAAGCTTCTTGGTGGAAAAACTGTATGTAGTCACAGGCTCCCATCCCCCTGAGAGGGGAGATAGGAATACTTTGACAAAACTTCAGAATTTTGGCATGGGTGAAACCCAAGCCTCATCTCTCTGTGGGACAGACCATTGTTGCTGTGTGGCTTTTAGTGGAAATTAATGGTTAGGTTCTTGCAGTAAATGCAGTGCTAGATTGTCCCAGCAATTAGAACTCATCACCCCTTCTGAAAAGGAATGCCCTTTTCTCATCCGGGATTTGAGCAGCAATCTTAATTAAGGCAATATCTAGGTCTGTTCATGATTGTGTTTTCACCCATCTGGCTTATATTTGTAATTTTCTTCGATGATGCAAATCTTTTTTCCCTCGTCTTGGGTGGCAGTAAAATAAAAGGCTTTTCTGGAAAATAAAAAAGCCTTTTGAGGAAAACAACAAAAAAGAAGTTTATGTATTAAAATAGAAAACTTACTTTATAAGACCCAGCTGTGAGGTTGACTCAAAATAGATTTGTTAACTATACAGTCTCGATCCAAACCAAAGATTACACTTTGTGAATTAAGAATCACTTTTATTTTGTAAATTCTTGTACATGTTCTTCTAGTCTTCTGGAAGAAAATTCACTAATTTATTTTGCTTTTCTCTTCTTTGTTTCCCCTCCCCCATTTTTTACATTATAGTCTCCATGATCTATGAAAATAACCCTAATTTTCCTCTCCTCTGCATAAACCCACAGCTATTATAAACTAGAAGAAAAAGCCCCTTTCATATTGTTGATATTGGATGTTTGTTTAATTTCAGTGGGGCATTCTTAAAGTGTAATGCAAGTAGAGTTTATTACTATTTGAGGCTTTAATTGCTGTAGTAATATTTTTTTACAGCTCCTTATTTTTATGTTTAAGGGTCCCCAGACCCGTTGATTTATTGGCATTGGTGAATGATTGATAAATGATTGAGGTTATGCAGAAAAACTGGAGGCATTGTATGAAATAGAAGTGGTGCCAGAATGACTGTGCAGGACCCACCAGTGTATTTAAATGTGATGCATACTACACAGCTGCTACAGGCTGCCGCCAAAGCTTTCACAAATATCAACTGTTTACTGGGAAGAGACTAAAAAACATAAAAACAATAAGAGTGGGGGGTTTTCTTGCTCATCAGAATTGTGGTGTGTTCTCTTGCAATCTAGCTTTCTATTTCAATGTTTCAGGGTGTTTATTTCTGTAATATCATAACCACAAAAGAGAATAAGAAAAACAAAGGTAGGAGGCAGCGTTTTCACAGGCACCTAAAGCAGTTAGACACCTAATTTCTGTGACATTTCAATGGGAGTTGTTATTTTTCCCTCTTAAGCTCCTCTGAAATAGCAAGCAAGGGTTTCTGTTTCAGGCTTGTGATCTTCCTCACTGCTTCTGTTGCTATTGGTTCTTATTCTTACAGATTAACAGAAAATTTGGGAGGCTCAGGTACCTGGCAGACACTGTATTTTTGTACTGTTTGTATTTCGATGTGAAATTCCAAACAGTTTACACTTATCAGAGTAAGGAGTAATGGGTGCATTCCTGAGTGAATGCAGAAGACATTTGCTTTAACAAAAAGCTTCTGCTGATAACGCTTCTTGTGTTAAGTCAGCTCAGGTTGCTTTTTTTCATTGATGTCTTAAAATGTTTTGAAAAGCTGGTTCTCTAGGAGGAAAAGCACTGAGATAAGTGCAGGATGCCTGTGTTGGAAATGGAATGGTCAAACAGTGCAAAAGCTGAACAACAAGCATTGATTGTTGCCCTTGGCTCGTTTCTCAATTCCTTACTTTTCAAGCTCCTGATGTTCTTCCCACTGGAGCAAACTTAGGTAGGCAGTAGCTCCTGAGATGGGTAGGGGATACTCCTGCAGGGTCAAGCCCGTGCACAGTAGAGAGGAAGCCCCGGTAACTTTGCATTTGTGGCAGTGTTTTGTGGAGCCTTGTGGGTAACTGAACACAGACTCTCCCCAGTGTCTGATCTAGGAGCGGATCTGATCCACAAAATGCTGAACAGGACAAGGAAACGAGGACTACCTGTCTTGGCTGGAGTCCCCCACTGAACCGAATGAAGCGTGACACAGAGCTGCACCCTGACAGGTGCCAGCTGACTTCAGCTGGGAGCTGGAGCAAGCCCAGCCACGGCATATGTTCACAATCAAAAAGTCATTAAAAATTCACATAGACAAGTTACTCAGTTTGGAGCCTGTCTGTGAAACTCCACACTCCAGCTGATGCAGTAGCTCGGGCTTGATGCTCCTGGTAATCTTCTCTAATCCTATGAATCTGCAGGAGATGGGAGAAGGGCACTTGCTCTGGTTTGGATTTCGCATTTTCTTAATCTTAAGGGAATGATTTCCCTCCCATTGGCCTTGGCATGGATGTCTCCTGAAAGGCATATCTCTGACAATCATCTTCCTTGGCAGGCATTCTGCTGAAACTCAGCCGGGGGGGGGGGAGGGGAAGAGTAATTAATTTTGTCCCTATGTTAATTGTGTGGGCTAACATAGTCCTATGGTTTGAACTCTGATTTTGGTTGCTACATATAAAAGTAATTAAAAGGGTTAATGTGTGAGCCCTCCTCCCACTCAGGATGCTACTGTAGGAAATCCATAGGAAGCAGGTCATCCGTAGGCACCTTGGAAATGAAGTGAGGTGCACAGTAACATGCAATGAGTTAGATGAAAACAAGTTTATTCTGGGTTTATAAGCACTTTGGGAATGAAAAAGAGTTTGATACCGAAAAAGCAACAAATTAGAAGCCCCAGTAATTTGCTGTTGGCAACACACTTGCTCTTGGGTGTGGCGTGATTGATAGGTACTGCAGGCTTTCCATGAATGTCACTGCCACTTGGAAGTGCAGTGGGCTTCGCCGTCCTCTGTGGGAGGAGACACTTGCCATTAAATATTTCCCTTGGTCCTGTCCTTCTCTTGCAGACTGTGTCCTAGGTGCCTGCTTCCCAAGGGATTGGACTCTCTCTGGTGGTCCCCACAATAAATCGGTAAAGATTCCCTTCTGGTTTCCTACATAGCAGCTTTCACTGAAGGTGAAGATGCAACTTATCTGAAGTTTAACTGAAGTTTATGCTGTCCTACTTACCAAAATTTCAGTGCCACTCTTGTGTCTGTCACTGCTCTTTCGAGGGTGCAAACAGTCCTTGAAGGAAGCAGAGAAGTAGGAGAGATGATCGAGAAGTCCACTTGTTTTGTATCACAGGGAGAAATCCAGCCCTGAAGACATTGCTTAAGAAATTGCATAATCTTAGCAACTTCTTTGTGGTATGACAGTCTTTGGGAAAATGAAAATCATTAGGTAGTCAGTCCTTGCTCAGAGTTGAGCTTTAGATAAATTAGCAACTCTTCAAGGCACAATTTTGTTAATCGTCAGCAATTACATACTTTGTTTTCACATTAGATCAGCTGTGCTGAAAATTCCTGTGCCTCTAGGGCATTTTTCATTTTTTAATGGGCTTGGTATTAAGCCTCAACAATCAGGAGCTTGTTTTTATGTTAGAAAAAGTTCTCTGTGTAATCTGTAAAATTAACCGGGTAATTTTAGCTTTTTTGTTTTATTTGAGGAGTTGTGTTTATTTGTTTATGAATCCCTTCTTCCCTCATTTTAATTATTCAAGTACAGTCTTTTTGACTTTGAGGTTATTTTTACATGACAAACACTTGATCTCAGAAAGAGATGCTTCTGGTTGGGAGTAATAGAAGTCTGAAAAACTTGACTGCATACTTTTGGAATATCAAACTGTTTGATAAGGTATGAAAATATGTTTTTAATTTTTATTTGCAGATAGTTAAATGCAGTATAAACCAATTTCTGAGTTTATTTGCTGTTATGCATTTGCTCCTGCATGCAGGATAACCTCGCTTTTGAGATGTGACAAGGACAAACACAGGACTGTGTAGATTAATGGGTGTGTTTGCCACAGTTGAACATGTGGTTGCTAAGGTTCAGGACATGTAAAAATACAGAATTAAAACCCTGATGGCTTGTGCCAGGCAGGCACTGCCTCTGAAGGGTGGAGGTGTATGGCATTTCTTTCCTTTCTTTTTCCTCTTTGGAAAGGAGAATTGTCACAAAAGGAAAAATCTCCTCTCCCCTGAATTAAAGAGAAGGTGTGCAGCAGCTGAGGACACCATGGCTGTAAGGTGCAGGCTGCTCTTGGGGGAGAACTATGTAATACCAACTCAAAGCATCAATATCAGGCTCTGCATGGGTAAGATGGGCAAAAAGGCGCCCAGAATGAGGCAGTGTCAAGGCCAGAGTGACCAAGCAATGACTTGCAGTGTCTGCATCAGAAATGGAGGGTTGAAATCCTCGTGTGCCAGACCCACTGTGTGCCTGGATGGGAATGGGGTGAGATGTCCCAGTACATCCCAGGCTTGGACCTCAGAAAACCTCAGCTGAGTCTGGTCAGTATGGCCTATGTTCCATGAGGTGTGGAAACTGTGGGTAATTCCTCAATGTACCAGAGTAAGCAGATGCAGGAAAGGTCATCCTAGGGCTCTTCCAGCTTCACTTGGTGGTGGGATGTTAACCAAGGATTGTGTTGGTTGGACTGACCAATTCTCTGGGGCTGTCAGCAGCAGAGATATAATGATATTCATGAAGTGAGTTTGGGTTCCAGTTATCACAGCCATGTTAGGTGCTAGCTGACTCATTTGCCAGCTTGGCCAGGACAGAGCTTGCTGGGGTTAGTATCTCCTGGTAGTGGTGGGAGAGAGCATAGAGGCACATTGCCATGCTTCTGTCCCTGCCTCCTTACCCTAGCAGCTCTCAAAATAACCAGGTACAGGGAGGAATTAAGTTCCTTGATGAGTGTGAGGCTGGCTGTTGCAACAATGAAGCTTTGCTCCTTGCCAGAAAACTCTTCTTTCTTTTTAATACCCACTGCAGGAAGTTGGTGCTCCTATATCTGAGTAATAAATTTATGGTTTTCTGAGACCCTCTATAAAATAAAACCTGCTGTTGTTCTGGTCTAAAGCCCATTTGAGTGAATCACATGGAGTCACATGCATTTGTCAGTGTTTATGAATCAAGCCCTATAGCTTTCAGTATATTACAAACAGAAAACACTGTGTTACTATCTTTGTGAGTCACTTGCACCTAGATAGCTCTTAACAGGGGAGCAGTACCTTCAGTCAGTGTTTTTTTCCAAGAAATTACCTCTCTGCCCCTACAGAAAAGCAGCTTCTGCTCTTTCAGGCAGATTTTAATTTTTGTAATTTGTAGTTAACCATTTAGTGGTGACACACGTTAACCTCATTCTCCTTCCATATTGTCAGATCTGCCCCCATTTATCTAAACAGCCAAGCAGCTCCACCCTGGACACCTGGGTCGTGGCAAACCCTTGCTGCTGCAATGTTTTTGCTGCCTGCTGCTGCACAGGGTTGTTTTGCTCACATGTGCTGGGACATCTCTCTTATCCATTGATGGAATCTGAAGGTCAGGATCATCTCCTGTTTTTCCAGAGCAAACTGTTGGCAGATGGGGCTTCTGTCTCTAATGCCATCCAGAGGCATGGCAGCAGGGAAGGATTTTCTACCCCCAGATTTATCCTCAGTCCATCCCCATCTTCAGGTGTTGCTGTGATGAAGGGTGGGATGGATTCTCGCTTTACCCACTGTCATATCCTGTGTGCTGGGTACAAAATTTCAAAGGGTGGTAGCAGGAGAGTGATTTTGCCACTGCTGAGACTCTCTGGCACTTACTGAAAATACACAGATTGGCAATCACTCTCTTGAACTCTTAGTGCAGTCCCCAAGGGCCACGTTTCCCAACCATCACTGGCTCCCAAATAATAAGAAAAAAATGAGTTGCATATTTTTAAAACAAAACTTCTAAAGATGTGTTTGCTTTTATTTCCTCTTAAGTTTTTATGGCTTCACACCTATCTGTGTGACTGTGAGCATCAAGGAATTGTCCTGCTTTTTCCCACCTGGTGGGTCTCATGTAGTTTGGTCATCTAGATTGGAATGTCACCTAAGTAGCCTCATCTCTTCTCCCAGATCATGCTGGGATTGTGAGACTTGCTTTATAATCAAAGCAGCTGACAGCAAGATGCTCTCGGATCCCGGATCTTCAAAATACAGTCTGTATTAGGAAAACCAAAACAAATTCAAAACAAAACTTCCAGAACTTTGAGAGCCTGACAGAACAGTCAATCCTTTGTAAATGGAATTATTGGTTATCATTCAGCAGCTGAATGGTAACCGGTGTGTCTCCCATGCATAGTCTAATTTTACAAACCAGTATATTCTTAAAGGCTAGTTAGGGGTTTTTTTCTTCTGTTCTTATTATTGACTGGATTAGCTTCAGGAAAGAGTGACCAGTTTGGAATGGATGAATGGATCTACAGACATCAATTAAATTGATAAAGCAGCACAAATTATGCCCAGTGTGTGAGAAAGTATACCATCGGTTTACTCGTCCAGCCCTCCACCATACAATTTTAGCAGTGCAAACAGAAACCTCCACAGATTTAGGATGTGCAGACTTCACAGGCTGGGTAGCTCTAGCAGCCCTTTAATAGACAGGAAACTTTTGCAGTGGGATATTGGAGCATGGCTGTTCTGCAACAGGGCTCAGAGCCAAACTCCTTAGAGCAGCATTTGGCTGATCATTTGGATTGAAACAAATGACACATTGAGATTACCCCTTCCTGCTCCTGCAAGATTTTAGGCAGTGGTGCTTTTATTTTTGTTTGTTTATTCATGTATTTGAAAAGAGGAAGGTATTTCAGTGCTTATGAAAAGTCAGTACTCGGCAGGACTGAGAACAGCCTGAAACGATGCTGGCAAGCGCCAAGGCATTTCCTTCACCCCGCAAAAGCACCCCAAGCTTTCCTGACAACAGCCCTATTCCCTCCTGTGCCCCTCCAGAGCAATGATTGAAAATTGCACCTCTCTGTTGATTTCTTGTTGTTGTTGTTTTTTTAAATATATAGCATGTATGTGTTTTAGTCTTTATTAGCCACCATTAAAAAGTAAATGAAACAACAGACAACAAATAAAGCTTTTATTTCAAACAGAGTTAGGTTAAACAAATGATCAGTCCTTAGCTGAAAGAGTCAATATAGTGGTTACAGAAAGCAGACCAGAAAACATACAGAACTGTTTTAGGAAAAAAAAAACCCAACACCCTGAGACAGTAGGAAACAAAGAATTATTCAATTGATCAAGTGATAGATGCCTGTAAAGGGGTCAAGGGGTGCAAGACCTTGAGAAGAACATTTCATTTTAAATACCCCAACTTTAGCCTGTTGCATGAAAGGGAGTTTATGCTGGAAACGGCAGGATATATTGCTGTGCCTGTCAGCAGTTAATGAACACAAAGAGCAGCAGTATTTGATAAGACTTTCACAGGTAATGTAGTGTTTCCATTAGGAATTAAATATAAAACTTTTTTAGGTTTTATAATGCAGAAACAGGCAGACTTGTAACAAACAATAGTTTAGTTAGCAGCACTCTAAAATGATACATAACAGTGCTATTGCTTTATGGAGGGGAGGTAAACCCACCATCTGCACACAGATCTGAGTGATCTATGCCAATGCACAGCAGCCCAGAACACAGGGCTGTAATGATTTTTAAAGCTTAAAAGACAGCTTTAAATGTTTACATGAAAACCCTAGCAATGATATTGCTCATATGACTGTTTAGTTTGTGTTTTAGCGTGCTCAATGGAAGGTGAGGGCATACACAGGACACTTTCAGGGTGAGGCGCCACTTCTCCCCTGAATTGTGTCTGCCAGAGGCTTCTCAGAGTCAGAGCAGCCTCTGGGAGGTGTGGGATAGAGATGGGAGCAATTCCCAGCTACCCAGCATGGCCCAGGGTGACACTACCGGCTGACTCCTGCACTGGGTGCTGTAGCTAAACTTCCAGAAGAACAACCAATGGCCATGGGAAGGCTGAAGATTTGCAGGACACAGCCTTTCTGTCTGGATGTGCCTCTCCTGTAAATGCAGGAAAAAAAACAAGTACCTAAAAAGCTTTTTTTTTTTTTTTAAATACATTAATTATTTCCAACTTGCAAAGGGAAACTGTAGGCTTTCCAGAGTGATGTACAACAAAAGTACATGTGATTAATTTCCGTTAATTAAAATGTTTACATAGACCTTATTGTAACAGTTGGTTTCAGTGTTTCACAGATTTTAGGGTTGGGAGTTATCCTTTAACCTAAAATTTCTTCTCCATTGGGGATTGCATGACAGGAGACTGAACTGAATGACATGCAGGAAAGCAGGAACCCTAAGCCCATCCCTACCATTGACTCCTTTCTGTCCTGCACAGTAGCAAATAGCCAAACTACGTGGCTTAGTTTCTCTCAAGATTTTTGCAGGGTACAGGGATCTTGAGACACCCAGGCTGGCTATGAAATATATGAATGGAGTCTAGGAGTCATGTTGAGATGTGCAACATATTTGGGATGAGCTTTTTGCATGGGTCTTGTTTTTTTCTCATATCTAGGGTGCCAGCACAGGCATCTCTGCATGGTACTGAGCTGGATTATATAGTGACTATAATGTCTCTAGAGATCATGGAGATTGAGGAATGCTATTGGGGTTTGGCCTTTCTAAAACTGGATTTGGATATCCTCAATTGTCTCTTCCTGCACTGGGAATCTTGAACCTTTAGGGTCTGCCTGGTTCCCCATGAGAGTTTCTGCTGGTGCACAGGAGGTTGCGCAAAGCACCTCAGATCTGGAACGCTAGAAGCCAAAAGCGTGGTGACCACAGTAAAATACCAAACGTGGATGGTAACATCCATGAACTACTAGTAGTAGTTCAGAGAAGAGATGTGAAGACCAAGAAGTGCCAGGAGAACCTGGCTGCTTTGGGGGTTGTTATTTCCATGCTTGCCAAGCTGGCCACTGGATCACCAGGAGTGTTTTCTTGCACTCTTTTAAAAATTTTTAAGCCTAATGATGAACTGTTTGAACTAGCATTTGACTTCCAAATGAAGTAGCTTTAAAGAATTTCTTTAATTAATCAGAATTGTATGCTAAAAAGAAGAAAAAACACAGGGAGGGTTGGAGGATGGAACAGCAGACTAAATAGACTGAAACCCAGTAAACTGCATTTAACCTTGGGTTTAGGCATGTAAAGAGTAATACTGATTTCAGCTGAGCTGTTGTCATGAGGACAGCCAGCTCGCTCTGTGGCTTAGTGAATTATCATCCAGATAGAGCTAGAAGAGATCCCAAAGGTAGATATGCCTGCTGCCAGTTTATAAAAAGAAACTTAGAAAGTCTTCTGCTCCAAATGGAGTCAGAACCGTGCAATAGATGTGCATAAAAATTAGGGTTAAGGTTCTGCCTCCAAGCAAGTAATTAGCAACCCTTATAATTGGCAGGCACAGGTTACGATTCTTAAGAAGTTTTGACTTGCATTCCTCTTTGACTTTTTAAATAAATTTTTAAAAGACCAGTGTATTTCCTGAGGTATGTCCTTACTTTTTCCCTCTCCAAAGATTTCCATTTATAGTTCTTGAAATATTGGCAAGTATGCAGAAGATGTAGGTTGTGCTATTGCAAAACCCAGCACAAGTCAGCACCAAGCAATTGCCTTACAGGGACCTTAAATTAGAATTATAACGGGCTTGGCAGTAGTTGAGCTGAATACTTGATTTCTTCAGCTGGTTGACTATCCAACAAAATAACAGAAAATATATCTGAGGTGAACAAAAGAAAGAGATTTCTCAATTAAAATTTAAGGGATTATAAATTATGGCTTTTGTTCTCAGCCCAAGCTGAATGATCTTTTGTAGTATAGAAAAATATTTTCTTGCTGGCTAGGTTTCTTTCTCCTGCCAGTGACTTTAAAATGTTTTTATTGAATAAACATTTCAAATTCTTGCCCACTACAAATATGCCCTTTTTGATTGAAATAGTTTGTGGAATTTGTGGCCAGTTTGGCCTGAGGTGTGTTTTGAAGGAAAAAGAATTGTTCCAAAGGAAATTTGCTCTACTAACTAGCACTTCTACAGTCCTTTCTGCTTCCCTGGATACTAGTTGCATATTTCCACTTCACTTTGTTTTCTTTAGGGAGAAGATAGTGCTATTCAAGTATTTTTAAATGCAGTAATTATAGTTTTACACAGTGAGCAGAAGGATTTGATGTGTTGCTTTCTTTGGGTACTTATATTCTCATGTATATTGCTGGCCTGACTGAGAACTGGCACTGGTTTCTGGACCCACCATCTATAAAATCAGGCCACGTTTTGCTCAGATCAACTTAGGACTGCTGAGATTTCCAGCCTGTGCTCTCTTATGATGAGGCTGCAGTATGTTAGGCACTCCTTTATTTAGATTAGAAACTTCAGCATGGCAGCACATCCCCATAATCACCACAAACAGTTGATAAGCTGGTGCTTCAAGGAGTTGTTCTTGTCGGTGTAGGCTACAAATGAAGAAGGTGGCAGTATGTGCAGGTACATAATAGCAGCTTTCAGAAAAGATAATTTCCAGTAATGATTATTTGTTCCACACATTGCATTTGTTTGACAGCATTACTGCTTCCACAACATGAGAGCAGAATAAGGGAATTCAATTGATTATGAAAACAAAACAAGAGGTGCTCTTTGTATGAAATTGTGGCAGGTGAGAGAACTGTTTGGGAGCAGTGACATTATCCTAATTTCTTGCTTTTCTACAGCTTGCCTAGACATAATTAAGGTTGAAAATGGAAAAAATTAAGATTGCCTTTCTTCCTCTGGAGTATAAAATGTCTAACAGAAGGGGAAGGCAGAATTTTAGTGAGAAGTGTTGTCCTGTTTCCAGCATTGGTCCAATGTAGGTCTTCTCTTATGTGTCAGACAGAGACTTTTGCTATTTCATGAGCCTCTTAGTCAATAAACACAGTTTAGGTTTGAAGAATATGTGACAGATACTTTATTCCTTGATTTCTTAATAGTGCTCTGTAATCTGTTTAAGTTCTTCTCCTTGACTTGTGACTAGAGTTATTTAAGAACAACAACCCTTACACAGTTCCCGTACAAAACCTGTGCCAAGGTAATAGGTGGACTATTTACTGGTGTTTTAAATTTGAGAGCCAAACTAGTCTTTTCCAAACTCCCATTTCTATGAGTTAGGCGTTTGGTGTCTTGAGACCACAGCTCTGAGCAAAGGATGACATGATTACAAGGGTTTGATGAGAGCTGTGGGGCTGGAACAGGGCAAGGGGTGCTCCCAAATCCTGCTCAAGGATGGCTCCCAGGATGAAGGATGCACAAGCATGTCATTTATGCCAAGGGATTATGCTCAACACATTTCAGAGGAGGGGAACAGGAGAGAGAGAGTTAAGGAAACCATGGGACTTTGAAACTGTTTTCAGACCCCAAAAGCAGACCATGGTTTCGAACAATAACATTATTCAGCAGTGTGAATAGGAAATTGTTCCTGCTTTTCTACAGATCCATGCCATCACTGCACATGGTGTGCACATTTGATGCTGGGCCACATACCCAACCTGTGTGCTTCTGGCTTCTTTTCCTGACAACCCTGCAGTGCTGCAGAGATGCCGTGGTTCTGAGGCTAAAGTGTTGTTTGGGTGTGAAAAAACCCATGAAGGACCCTCAGGATACCACCAGCAGCCTGTCACTGTTGTGTGGGGCTTGCACCATGCCTTCTCAGAGATTTTAGCACTGCTATGCGCAGTGATGTGCCTGGCCCAGAGTCACACAGACATTTTCCTCAGCAGCCCTGGCTGCATGTGAGCAGGTGTATCTTGTGTGCCTGGATATCTCTATTCGCTTGTCTTGTGGCATTGCTTTGAGGCTGTCGCCCTGGGTGTATGATCACAAGCCTCCTAAACCCTTCCTCAACACCTCAGAAACCTGAGAATTTGTGCAATGTGGAGATTATATCTGCATTTTGTGTGGGAACATAGGTTTATACTGAAATAGTTGTATCAGTTCAACATCTCATGTGAATGTGGTTACACACTGTAGGTGCAGGATCGATTTAACTTCACAGCAGCAGGAACAGAGCTCACTTGGGTCTTGTAACTGGAGGTGTGTAATCAGCTTCTGCTTGCAGACTGCCTGATTAGGCAAGATCTCAAGGCATTACTATGCCAATTTAGTCCTTCTGAAAGGACTGTGGACTTTGTGTCCACAAAGCTCTGTTGACATGTGCAACAATCTCAGTCTTATGTATGCACTGCACAAATGTATGTGTAACCTCTGCAAATGTAGAATGTGGCGTGTTGGGGACACTCAGTGGCACTTGATCCACACAAGACTTTCCCAATGTTCCTCTCCATCCACAGTGGCACAGGGTAGCCACTGGGACAGGCTGGTTGTCCTGTGGTTGTGCTGATGGGACACCTAAGCAGGAGCATCCTGGGATACTGCTGCGGGGCGTGGAGTGATGGGGGGGGGAGAAGTCTGAGATTTGGGAAGCTGCTAGGAGAAGGATAAGGCCCAGGCGAAGGAGGCTGCTTGCAACCATTAGCTCCTGCCTTGGAGAAGGCTGGGTCTTCAGTCTCCCTCCAGCTGTTCTCATTTCTCCCCTGTTCTCATCCTCAGCCCCATTTTTTCATGTGCTGAAAATGTATTTGTTCTGCCTCTCGTCTTTACCAGTGGTTGCTGGGAGAGGGAGGGAGGCTGGTATTTTTAGTTCCTCCAGAAGCTCAGCCCTCATTGATACTTGCCAGGTCTGAACTGTAACAGAGACACTTTGAGCTGAGTGCATACATGTCTGCAGGGAAAAAAAGAGAGCTGGTTGGTTTTGCTTTAATAATAAAATAAAGGTCCCACTAAAATTCACCCATGGGCCAAGAAACGAACATGATAAATTGCAGCCCAGAGGGTAATTCTTCTGGAAAGGTAAAATTATCTAAAAATAGCACCTTAGAATGAAAGTGCTTCATTGACAATAACTACAGTGTTGCTACGGTGATGCTAGAAAAAAATGATCGTTGTTACTTAGACTGCCACAGAACTGCTCCTCCGCCTTCCCATGGCATGAATCAACTGCTAGTATTAAAATCACAGACAAATTTTGTGTTGTATTTCAATTTTTTTCCTTGTCTGAATGCTTCCCTGTTGTAGTGCATGTCCCACAGACAAATGAAACGTCATCAGGGGAAGGCATGGAAATAAAATTTACTGGTCAGCTCAGTGTGATCTATCTATGTATTATCTCAATTGCAATTCGTGCTCTTTCTTTTATCAGAACAGCTTGCTCCAAGAGCACGGAGGCAGCAGTCAGAATGAGATCCAAAGGTAACAGCTTTATGGGACTGTTCACAGATTTTTTTTCCCCAGCCTGCAGCAAGTGAAAGACATAATACTGATGAAATCCGGAGCCTTTTGTTTCAACAAGTTTCAAGTTAAACACCTCGCAGGGTACGTGCTATCCTGCTTTGTGAGGATTATGAGAGATGAGAAGGTTGAAACTCCAACTTCAAATTTCTTTTAAGAAAACATAGTTTGGCCACAGTGTTTCTTTCAGCATTCTTACCAACAACAGAAGAGATGGGTAATACCCTTTTGATATACTCAGCCCATTCAGGCCCAATTTGTGGGATTTGAAATGCAACATGACTTCAAAATGTTTATGGCTCTGCAGAGACTGTATTTGCAGGCAAGTGGAGCTTCACAATCTTTTGTGTGGCAGCTGAAACCTACTTAACCGTCTGCCTTAGGTGAAGCTGGTAAATGGCTCTGTTTATACAGCAGCTGCATCTCAAATGCAATCCATACAACTGGCAGCAGACCAGTTACAGTGTAGATGATATTTTAATTTCCCCATCAAATGCTGTCTGTAATTTGTGAGGCTTTTCTTAGACAAATGAAGCAATATTAAATTACACTGCAGGTACTGTGTGCTACTTCCTGCCTTCCTTGAAGAGCCTGGAGTATGCCAGTTACGCTGTAGACAATGTTGTATGAACGTGAAAGAAAAATATATCCATGTGTTCTTAAAATTAAGTTTAATTTCTAGCTGCATATAGAGTCTCTGACTTTCTCCATGTTGATTTTGGGCTAGAGCCATCAGTATGCAGACAATTGCTTCTATGTGGCACCTGGCCTTACCTAAAGAAGATACAGCGTCAGTCTTATGGGCTCAAGAAATTATATAATTAGACTTTTGGGGGATTTGTAGCCCTCTGAAGCTAAGAATTGAATTTTATGAAGGGTAATTTTAAGAGTGATTGACTGGCAGTGTGGGAGGATGGAGCATTAGATGGCAAAGGAGGAGGGTTTTATTAACTGTCTTTCTCTGCTTTTGCTTCAGGATAATTATTGGGCCAAACTGCATTGAATTCAGAGGACATGGAGACATCTGAGACTTTGTAATGTTACATAATCTTTTTAAATAGTGACTCAAACTCTGGCTTTGCTTGCTGGAAGGTTTGGTGCTCTCCTTTGTAGCTGGTATTCCAGTGGTGAGGAAGAATAAGAATGTACAGGGAAGTGAGGCTGCATGCGGGAAGATAATGATGGGCTCTTATCGCGACGTGGCACTGAGTGAAAAGATTCGATTCAGGCAGAGCATTATAGAAACATAAAGAATTTCACAATGCTTTCCTCCACATGTTTATATATAGCATATTCCTTTTGTTCAGCTTTGCACAGAGTTCAGATATGAAAGGCTGTGTTCAGAAGGTATTGTGATTCAGGTTTAAAGTGATGCTGATCCACACTTGCTGAAAATAATGAAAGACTTTCTCTGACTTCATCAAGCTTCAGTTTAGGGTTACAAGGCAGGGAGCTCAGACATGAGACCTCCCTCTTACATCCCAATGCTCTAACACAGATTGCTCTAGCTGATAGCTCTGTCATGGAGAGCAGAATTTGCACTTCTGAATGTCATTTTATGCAGACCTTTTTTGCTGCCTGCAAATACACAGAGGGAAACAGGTATGCCAGGGAACAGCAGAATTGGGCACAGCCACCAATATGAATTTCAGAAGGTGGGAGTCGTGGCGTCCTGTCCAAAAGGGTCTGAAATTCAGTGGGAGCCTTGCCCAGAGGTAGGATACTGGTGGGCAGCTGCCTGGTGTCACAATGCCTCTTTGGGAGGCAGCTTCTCCCAGGTCCTGCTGGTCTGTGCAGCCCCTGGTTTGGCAAGGGGGGAAGCACATCCCTCCTTCTCTTGTGCTGCACCTGCTTACATTACAGCCCTCTTTGTAATTCTGAAATGGAATTGGATCAATAGCTTTGAGAACTGAAAAACAGCATTTCAAAGTGATGGTAATTCTTGAAGAGCTGAATACTTATACAAACATACATAGGTGTCTGCCATGGGGGACCAAACTATGTCCTCCATGTCCAAACATGACAGATTATGAAATTGCAAGTTTGATGACTGTACATCAAAAGGAAGGTCACAGTGGAAATGTTTTTCTTAACTGGAAGCTTAGCTCCTGTTAGAGTGGAGGGGTGGGAGGTAACATTTACATGCTGGTAAAGTAAGATTCCTGGACCAGCCTTAGGTGGGCGTTAACCAATCCTTCTCATTTTGCAGGGTCTGTCTTTAGTAGTATAAGATGATCTGTTATTTTACACAGAGGCCACCATTGTCATCTCCTGGAATCATCTTAATATGGGTTACAGCTGCTGAATACTTTGCATCTGTGTGAAAAGACAAAGAGATTGCACAAAGAAATCATCTGGCATCTCTGTTCTGGAAAAAGCACAGGCTTAATGAAGAGTAGTTGTCTAGGATCTGCTTATTTTACCTCTGGCAGAGCAGTTGGTGTGAATACATGCCGTGTAGTGTTAGATCCCTTGGGGATCCTTCGAAGTATGTTAAACACCATCTACACATTTCTCCTCCTTTCCTTAATGACTCGCTGACTTTTATCAAAGTATATTATTCCTTTCTCTTCTCCTTTGATGAAAAGTGAGTTTGCTTAGCAAATTACTTCCCTATGAGTTCTCTTAGTTCTCCTTTCTGAGCTTTAAAACTAAACATTTGTTCAAAAATTAGTAAAAGGTACTGTGGTGTTAGCTTGAAGCTTTAAAACTTCGCCCGTCCTTGGATGAATATGTGTGAAGGAAAAGTAACTCAGAGGGCACAATCTGTGATTGCCTCCAGGAAACAGGCAACAAAGACCCTCTGTGAATCCAAACCACCAAAGAGTTAACTCTGGGCTTTCACAGGAGTACAGGAGGAGTATTTTTCTAAATAGCAATAGAGGCTAAAACCAGGATCAGATACTTGACAAGAAAAATAGGAAATAGCATGTGAAAATCATTCCTCTGTGGAAGGCTAGCACATAATCTGTGTCCTCTTTTAAGACCCAGAGAAAACCTTTTTGCTAATTTTGCCTCTTTTGAGAGCTTTTCCCTCTTCTGTAAAGGTAGCAGCCTGTAGAGAAGCACCTGCAAATATGGATAAGATGTGTCTGACACAGAGCTGTGTGCTCACCCTGAAGTCCCAGTGTTTTTCGAATAGACATTGCCTGCAGTGAATTGTGTCAGTAGAGGCTCCACCAAAACACATCCCAGGCTGGCTTGAGAGGCACCCTGAGCTCTTCCACCCACTTTTGAGCAGCACATGTGCATGGGGCAGCCCTGGTGTGGACAGGGTAACAGAAGCAAAGCAGGTGAGAGTGGACTGCCTTAAACAATGGCTCTCAGCCTTAGCACACATGCCTACTTCCATTTATGCATCTCCATTATCATCCACTCTCTTTAGCTATTTCAGATAATGGCAGGCTGAGGCCAAGTGGGGGCACCTAGCCCCCCATCACCCTGAGGCTGATGTGCTTCTTTCCTTGAAAGATCCTCCCAGGCCCTGTGTTTCTGATTCACTTCCTGCAGTAATTACTGTGGCTGATGCTAAGGGCTTGTAATATCCAGTGCATAAATTCCGCTGTGGCAGAATCATTGCATTTTATATCCACTGGGATTAAACTAATCTGTTGTGTTATGGTGAGAACTCAGAAAGTAAGAGGAACCCTTTCGTACATTACAACGTCATTTAGTAGAGGTTATCTAAAAGTCGCTGGAGGCTCTAATAAAACAGCGACCATGAAAGCACTGGTCTGCGGTATACTCACGTGATGTGCAGCGCTCACACTGCGGTTAGTGGAGATTGAGGAATGAGTAAACAGATGCTTTTGGGAGTGATCTCAGCCTTGGTCTGAAAAACAGCAACCTCTTCCAGAGTGAGATGTGGATATGTTAATTGCTGATGCGCTGCACTAGATAAGTCCCAGGTGTGTGAAATATCATCCATTTGTCTCGTGTTTCAGCAATTGAAGTCGTGTAACAGAGAACTTCCATGGCCTGCAGGCTGAGATTTTATCTTCTCTACAGCATCAGTTCAAATGATTCATGAGTCCTTGGCCACACACAAAACCTGCCCTTCTGAGTGTTGTGGCAAGTAGGAGCTGGGGCAGCAGGCCCTCCTGGAAATATATTCTGGTACACCTTTGCTTCCAGATTCTGACTGGCCCTCTCTGCAGCAAGGGTCCTGCAAGGACCATCCTGCTCTCAAGCAAGGATATTCTTCTCATTTTGCTTCAGGATCTTTTGCCATTCTTGTGCCCAGAAATAGGAACAGGACCTCTCTCTGTTGACTGCCAAAGAGCTACCTGTGGAAGCCCAGGACACTGGGTGATTTTTCCCAACAAGGCATTGCTGTGTCTGGTGCTCTGTGTGATGTACACGCAAAGATGTACTATCTCTAGTAAAGTTTTGCAGGATGTCCACTCAAAATCAGCCTCAGCTGAGCAAGGCAGCCAGTGACCTGAGCTAACTTAGCAACAGAGGCTTATTTGTAGTGATCAAAGTCATCACAGACTGTTCTGTTGTCTTGAATGTGACTTTTGCTTAATAAAAACACTCCATAGGAGTAGACCTATTGCTCAGGTTTTCAGCTGTGGCTTTGTAATTCAGTGTATATCTCTGTAAATGTTTTGCTGTGACTGAGTTTGTGACAATTCCATAAGGCTACGAACACTTATCCTCATGGACAACACAGAACAGTTTTGCTCTGATACTTCTTTGGTCTTTTTCTAGTTGATTGCACCAACAGCACATCTGCTGTCTTGGGTTAGGCTTTAGCTCTGAGTTTGGTGCCATCCCACTATCACTGCCTTCAGCCTTGAGACTGTCTATTCCACAAGTAAAAAAACCAGCTTTACCCAGAGCCTTTTTTGTTTGTTTGGTCTTGGTTTGTTTTGGATTTTTGTTATTCTAGCTCAGTAAAGCTGACCTTGTCTTGAGCTTTCGAAGCCCACAGACCCACAGATCAGAGCCCTAGGGAAGAAGAAGTACGTTTAAATACCTGATCACTACGCAGAACTGACAGCGAGTGAACCCTGATCTCTCAAGGTGCTGTTTGTCTTCAGTTGGCTTTATGTCCCTCCCTGAAGTTCCAGGAGATACAATGGTGTGCCAGAGTTGAACTTCATCTGAAAAGAGTCTCGTGAGCAGTAACTTGTTCTTATTTCCTACAGTTCAGTTATATCTGGGAACATGTTGATCGTGATTCGGCTGACAGGTCTGTGAGTCAGTTTTGTGAGTTCAGCTTTGGAAATAACTGTATTTAGTTCGAAGAATAAGAGCTCTGTTGTCGCTCATGACCTGCTGTTCCCTTTCCAGTAATTGACCAAAATAGTCAGCATCCTGAGAATCATGCATTTTTAGACCTACATTGTTGTTCTTGCAGAGAGAAAATCTCTTTGTATTTTGTAAGAATTTAGTGCATTTGTATGCATTCATGTTGTAGAGTGCTTAAAGGGATTAGCAAAACAACATTTATCATGGATAGCTGGCAAAAGGAAATAATTCCCCTTAATCTTTGTAATTTTCCCTATATTGACATTTCTCAAATTTTTTCACAAATAGTGTAATTTAGAACAATTTTCTTAGCACATCTGAGGACGTCTGTTTTCTCTTTGGAGCCCCTCCTGTTGCCATAACACAAATACTCCCTTGACTCATCTTTGTTCCATTGCTGTTAAAAGTCATGGTCATCACTAACTTCAGGTTAAACAGGGCTGCATGCAAGAATGCAAGAAAAAAAACAGCCAGTCTCTTGAGAACTTAAGAAAGAGCAGGATTAGAGATGCCTGGTAACCTTAACACAGTCTCTCTGGGTGTTATAGAACAGACTTTGATTGTGTAGTTTTATGTGACCCATGGCTCAAACTAATGCATGGCTCAGGACAGGAGCCAGTGTTGGCATGTGCTTCAGCTTTTCTTCCCTGAGCGCCCAACATCCTTTGTTTGCACAAGAGATGTGAGGCCTTTTGGCTACTGTTCTACGTGTGGAACCATTCAAGACCTTGCTGATGGTGTTCCCAGTAGCTCATAAAGGGAGGTTTTCTCTCAGGGTGCACTTTCAAAGACATTGGAAAGCAAATTGAGGGTCGGACCCGATGGTCTTAAAGGCCTTTTCCAGGCAAATGATTCCATGGTTCTGTGAAGTACAGAAAGCAGCATATGACATTATAATTCCTTTTCTGTCTACCATGTAAGCAATATGGCCTGTAATTAAGTCACAGTGCTTACCTAACATTTTGGGAGAGCTGTAACTTACAGTCCCAGTAACTGAAGGACAACTCTGCATTTACCCATCCCTAGCATTATTTTTCAGGGTTTTTTTGCAAAAGTACAAGGAGGCGAGCGGTCTAGCCTTATGTCCCTCTGAAATGTCCTTTTGTTGGATTATAGTGCTTGTGTGTTAGGAATGGAGATGCTTGGTGAGCACGTGGTTTTGCTGTCATGCCATTCTGTTGTGGAATGGTCCTTATGTGGGGAAGATGTGAGCAGTGTGGCTGCTCTCACCTGTGCCTCACAGCAGATCCACTGCAGGGGACAGGCAGTGTCCATGGCTAGCAAGGAGGTTTCACACAGGAGAAGAATTGGGCTCTCCTTTAGCTCGTAAAATGTCAAAAAATATTCAGTAGAATACATGGACTACTGCCCAAGTACGTTATTGCTGCAGGGGATGCTGTTCTCTGCTTGTTTATGGGAGCAAATGTGGTTGTACACATCAGTGTAGGAAAATCTGGTCCCCTGAACCAGAGTCTGGAGCTGAAGCCTCAATCAGCTTGACCAAATTAGAACATTTGTTGTCCTAATCTAGAACATGTATCGTACTGATCTAGAATATTTACTGTCCTGATCTTCGGTTGATTTATCAATTTTGCTGACTTTATCACCTCAAGCAAGTCCTTCTCAAACACATGAGCAACCAGTTTCAAGAAAACTTCCTCAAGGAAGGCACATGCTTCCAAGATATGTAGTTCTCCATTTCCACAGCCTAGTTTGGGAAGATGGGAATTACAAATTTGTATCAAGTGCAGCACTATTTCTTAGTTTCCATCTCCAGTTTTGTAGAAACACTTTGGATCACAAAGCCTTCCTCACATATTTCTTAACCTTTTAAAGGGAGTAGCAATAGAGGATGATGTTTGTCTGGCAGCTAATACTTTTTATGAGAAATCAGGTGGCACATACCACATGGCAAGATTCTCTGGAATCACACATTTGCCCTCAAAATGTGAGGATAATTGCACTCTAGTGTGTTGAGAAACCATAGCAGTCAAGCAGTCATGGAAAGAGGTTATGATGGTGATGATTTTGTAAGGGCCTCCAAGATTCTTAGCACGTAACGGGGGATGGAGTAACTTTTTCTATTACTTTTTGTAGCTATTTCTTAAAAAAGCAGAAGGCACAGTTCTTCAAAGTGACAAAACAGCTGCTTCATTTTCACAACAACTAAGCACAGGCTTAATGCACGCCTAAGTGCACAGTTCTGTCAAGATGATGAGCTGAGTTGGAGTCTGACATTTTCTCCAAAATATGTGTAAATTAGAAGATCTGTAATACGTGATTTCTACAGGCCACTAAGTAAATCAGCTGGGTGCCACTTCAGGCATGTGTACTCTGAAGCATTACAGTGCCCGTAATGTCCATCCATACAAACAGTTCCCTTCTCTTTCCTGAATGAAAGGCAAAGCTTATTCCAACTTAGAGTGATGCCAGTAGAAGTGTTGAATGTCTGAAATGGGTCTGTGTTACTGGCTGTGTTTCTGATTTGCTTCTCAATCGGTTGTCATGAAAAGAGTTTACCTTTATGAAAAAGGCCAAATGAAAACATGCAGTTGTGCTTTGTGAGTGCAATTGAAAATGAAGTCCAAAATAAGCAAGGACTCAGTGTACTGGATAAAATGGGTGTTTAGTATTTTGTCTGAGGGCATATGCTGGTAGTGGTGAAAGAGCTGGATGTATAGACTTAGTTTAATCTGCTAAATGATAATTTCCCAGCAAGTAGCAAAATTTGGCAGGATTTGTTGTTGTTTCTGTGATAGTGTTTGTTGCCAGAAGTCCAGTTTGATATGGAACTTTATACACACACTACCGTACCAGACTGATTATGGTTACGTACATTTTTCTTTTTAAGCTTTACCTAATGGATTTCTAATTCTCTTGATATCCAAAGTGAGAAGAATTTCCCTGAAGCTGAAGAGCTGCTTTACTGCAGAGAAAATTCTGCTCCTGTCTCTGTAGGGAAGAAGTGGCCTGCTGTGTAAGCATAACGTGATGATGGGCCAGGAAAGCTCAGATGGAGGGGTAGGAGGTTTGCACCATCTGATACAGAGCTCAGCTCCTTGAGGCTCCTGGCAGGAGGCTTTGAAGGGTGGAAGAATGCTGCTGGGTTCGGTGGCCATAACTGAGCTGCTCCAGAGCCTGGCAGAAGGAGCTGCTTGCGCTCCCCACATCTCCACCAGCCACCCATGGTGCTGACAGAGGCTGCTGGCACTGTAGCCAGCAGGATTGGCTGTAGCAGCCTGGCAGCCTGGTGGTTAGAGGTGGAGGCTTCTTGGCAGTGCCCAGTAGGATGGCTCTTCATGGGATGCAGGGTTCCACACTCTGCAAATCCCGTGATGTGCTTCAGTGGAAGGATGAGCGATCCATCCCCAGGGAATGGAAAGAAGTTATGTGACAAAGATGGTGCTGTTCATGCCCAATCTGGATGTGTGTGAGGGGGGTGAAGCAAGTTGTATGAGAAGTCTAGTTCAGGTAAGATATCATTACCTCAAGCTGTTACCACAATGTGAAGAAGGGTTCTTTATAAAGGTTTAGCATCTAAACACAATATTACAATGTCATTCAAGTGAGTAAATGTAAGACTACAGCTACCATGAAGGCTTACCTACACTGAACTAATTACAGGATCAATATTAAAACATGAATCACAACTTAGTGTGATTTGTATCAAGAGTAACAGGACTAAATCAAGCAGCATGGTGTATTTAATTTTATAAATGCTGTGAAAATGCATACTATTCTCCATTTGATGTAGCAGCAGGAATTGCCAACATCTTGTAGGAGAAAAAAACTGGGACTGAGGATTAATGCTCCTTACCCAGAGCTGCAAAAGCTCTTGGTCATAAGAGGCATTATTCTCAGGTACTCTTTTCTAAAAAAATTAAAATCCTGGTTTTCTCATGAAATGTACATAGCATTTGCCCATTCTGACCTTGGTAAAAGGCTGCCAGGATGGGAAACTTTCCTTTTCTGCCAACACCACTGGGATGCACTCCATCTTGGTGCCTGGTTATAAGTAGGGGTTGTGCCTCTAGGTTGTCAGTTCTGCTCATTTTTTTATCTTTGTACTTGCACAATTTAGTTACTTGCACTACTTTAGTTTTGTTTATTTGCCTTTAACTGTCTATATTATGGTGGCTTTTGCCACCCAGTCCTGGGCAACATCCCAGGTGGCACGTTTTGCTGGCAAACCCTATCCTGGAAGATCTTCATACTCCAGCTTTTTCAGAAACCAGTGGGGAGAAAATAAAACCACCACCCCAAAACAACAAATCTAATTTCATTTATTTAACTTCACCCTAAGGCACATGCTCCAGGCACCTTCAGCCTGAGGGACAGACCTGCATTCCAGGCAGTGTTGCCTGCAGACCCTTGTCAAGAATCTTCATGAGCATTTCTGAAGCTCACCATATCAGTGCAGAGGGCTTAACACTGGCTCTCAAACCTAATGACAGCATGTCTGGGGTCTAACTGTCCAACTGTGTCCAATCCCAACCTCAGCCTCACAAAAATTCAGGATTGAATTTGCATTCTTGTCAGAAGCACTCCTGGAAGGAGGATGCTTCCTTGTGAGACTAAAAGGGGGTAGTGAACAGATTGTGCTCAGAGCATGCGAGGGGGATGTCAGGTAACAGAGGATGGCATTTAGCAAACTGGGCATTATTTAATAATACTAATGACACCATTGGAGTCTCAGTTACCTGGTCCCCTCTGAGCTGGGATATTTGTTGGAAGGGTTTTGCACATGTATTTTTGGACTTCTGTGCTTGTATCAAGCATAAATCATCATTCTAATTGCATAAACAAGAGATATGACATGGCAGTTAGTGGCATTATTGGCTAAACAAGAGTTAATCAAAGGGGATGTAAGGTACTAATTTTTCAGACTGAAAAGGAAGGATTGGGGTGAAGGGATGCCCTAAAGCAATGCTATTTTATCTAATGCCAGCTCTGTGAAATGTATCCAGAAAGCATTGATTTTTCCTTTGGAGGTTGTACTTCATTCGCCTCATTTATCTAATTACTCTTAAAGGTAGGGGTTTAATAAAATGACTTTCGATAAACCATCAGGATTTGCCATCTGTGGTATGCCAGGGTTAACTGGCTGGAACTGAGAAAGCACTTCTGTCCTGCTTCTGTGACTCCTTTGTCACCATTCATAGCAGTGTGATTGGCACTGACTTGCAACCTGGATTGCTTAGTTGGGTCCATAAATCATGCTGTTTCTGTCTTCAGTGCCTCACCAGTTTGCCAAGAATGTCTCCCAAACTCCTCTTCCACCCACTTCCTCAGCTGCTGAAATACCTGAGCACAGCAATGGAAACCACTCGTGCATTCCTACCACTGGAAGCTCCTCTCAGGACTGCTGGGAAGGGAGGGCTTGCTGGGCCTCAGGACTTCTTGATGGAGAGGGGTTACCACAGCCTAAAGGCAGCCTTCAACTTGAGTTATTGTGGGACTAGATATATAATTTCTTGTTGATGATGATTTATGTGTAGCCAGATAAAGACTTTGAGCTCCTTCTCTGCACATTCAGTGGGCCAGCCACACTGCAGATCATTCCATCACTAATCCTAATGACTTCCCAAGATCACTGCTTGCATTGTGCTTTGTGAGTGTTGCTTTAGCCAAATAACTTCACCATACTGGAAAATCGAGTGCATTGAGTTGCATTAGATTTATAAAGGTTTCAATGAAAAGGTTAAATTGATGGGCAACATCAAGTATTCTACTTAGTGTAAACCAAAAGACCAAAAAGGCTTTTAAACTCAAAAGCATATGAGTATAAATCAAAACATTTTGCTTTTTAGAGAAGAGAGAACAAAAAGCTTGAGCTTTAACAGCAGGCAAAGAGAGCCAGTCTCTGCTCTCTGGCCCAGAGATGAGCTGCCAGGGCACAGACTGCTTTCCTGCAGCTCAGCTGCCTCACCTGACCAGGACTGCTGTGTCCAGACCATCCAGATGGTCCAGGGTGGGCAAACCCTTGAACCACGCCCAGGGACTGTTTAGGAGAGGACTGCATGGCACTGGCCACAGGGATGGACGTGGCAGACCAGTGCTCAGGTGCAGGGATGAGTTTGGCCAACCTGGTCAGTATATAGAGTAGTTTTGGACTTGGAACACTTTCAGCTGAAAAAGGCTGGCATATTAATCCCCTTAGTCAGGTACCTTCATCAAATGGTCTCAGTATTTAATCCATTTTACTGTGACTGCACAGTATATGCCATATCAGTGGTCAAGTAACCTTTCCCCCACTACCTCTGGAGAAAGAGCAGGGCAGGGCAAACCTTTCCAATTACCCCAAATATTGCTATGCTGTTGGATCATTTTGATCTGAGAAACTCCATCCTGTCAGCCATCTGAGAGCATGGGGGTGATAACAAAGAGAGCATGAAGGGGTGTTTGACATAGCTGCTAAATATTATGAAGCCTCTGGGGTCACAGGTACAAGAGGTGAAGCATAATGAAGGTCTGTTTTAATTACAGCACTCAAATATGGTGATAATAGGGCAATTGTATAAATCTGTGTTAGAGTTAGGGTTTTCATTATGTTTTTAATGAAATACTGATTAGCTTGTACTAATTGACATGAACCCTGAGCAGACTACAGCAAATGAAAACAATCTGGCAACTGGCTGCTACCATGCATTGGTTGTGTCCAGCCCTTTCTCACTGCAGGCTGCTGGATGTAAGTGAGGTGATGGCAGTTATAGGGCCTGTTCCATGGATTTCACTTTTTAAGGTGTCTCTTGTCCTTTCTTCCTCTTCTATTTCCAAATAAGTGGAGCTCATTTCTTATACCTGCTTAATTCACATTTTTGTTTGCTGACTCTTTCGAACAAGCAATGGCTTTAAGCAGCCAAGTAAAATAGACTTGTCTATATGTCAGCTGTTGATTTTGTATGTGGCTTGGTGGGTTTTCATGAGAGCTTTACAAGTTCAGTTCCTGTTTGCTCTCTGCTCACTTCCAGGAACAGGATTTTGTACAAGCTTAACATTTTTCTTTATAATCAGTATATTGTACTTATGGTATGTCTGTTGCTGAAATGCAAGTACTAGATTAAATATTTTTATCTAAGAGTAGGTGCCTGACAGCTTTTAGCCAGATTGACCTTTCAGTTGGACTTTTAGTCCTTAGGACTGCCTGGCAATTAAGTGGTTCCTTTTAGTTTAAATGAAGATTTTCATCCTGGACACATAAGCTTAAGTTTCATCTTGAATAATCTTAACCTGATCTTCTGAAAGTCAGGTTAAAAGCCCAGAGCCAGATGAAAATTTAGCTACTTTAATTTATCTAAAGTTGATTTTTGATGGTTTGTTACCCGCTTGAAAATATACAGGCCATTATCTCTTGCAGTGTAAACACTGTGGAAAATGTCACATTTAATAAAAACTATGACCTCATTCTCGGCTTCATTTTAAATGAGTTTCATTATTTTACTCAATATATTATTTATTCATGTATTCAAATATATTTATTCAGTGAAGGCAGAGATATTTTGATTAATTCAAAGACTAAATGCTCTGTACTTCTCATGCAAATTGATGCAGGAAAAAAAAAGGAAAAAAAGGTAAAACTCTCTTTGTACTCTGAGGGCTAAATGCATCATCAGAATGTAAATGCTGTTTGTGTGCAGTCAAGTGAGGAGTCATGTTATCCTGAATCTCTCTCCATGGCTTTTATTATTATAGCCAAAATAAAATTCAGCACATGGGTTATATAATTGTTCAATGCTTATTTACAGACCCCATTTAGAGGGGGAGTAAATGGTCAGATGAGCCTTGCCAGTTACTCAGATATTGTGCAATGACTCTAATATTTCTTTGCTATTCTTTCTATAATTCTACCAACTTCGCTGTTCTCAATTGAAATTATAATAATTAAGAAAAAAAAACCCAGCCTACAATGTTAAAGAAGTGAGATTTTCAACCAGCACTCACCATTATAATAATTAATTCCCAACTGAAGTGGGGAGTTAATGTCATTAGCATGACTTTGGTGGGAGCAGAGCTCAGGCCAGCACTCAGCACTATTAACCCGCAGAGCAGTGATGTGTTGTAACATTTGCACAGCTTGACAGTATGTCAAGGCTGTGGGAATTGCAGCAGGATAAACTCTTACAGGGGCTTTGGACTAGGCCTGTTACTTTCAACTGAAATCACACATAGAACTTTCATAAACTGAATTTTGCTGAAGAAAAAAGCCCGGTGAATTTTGTTACTTTTGGTTTTCATACTTATTTGGGGCAATATGTGTACTTTTTAGAGCACAAGTCCTGTGAGAAGCATCTGAGGGAGCTGGGGTTGTTTAGCTTGGAGAAAAGGAGGCAGACAGGAAACCTTGTTCTCCACAAGTGCCTGACAGGAGCTTGTAGCCAGGTGGGGGGGTGAGTCTCTTCTCCCAGTCACAGGACAAGAGGAAATGGCCTCAAGTTGTGTCAAGTGAGTTTTAGATAGGAATTAGGAAAAATGTCTTTACTGAAAGGGTTGTCAAGTGTTGGAACAGTCAGCTTGGGTGACCAACCTGCCTAGCTGGGTCTGGTGATGTAGATGATGAGGTAGCAACTATGGGCTCTTCTCCAGCTCATGCACAGTCAATCCAGGGTCAAGGTGTGGATGCCCAGGGGTCAGGGAACCTTATTCCTTATTTTGCATCATCCAGATCCTGCTGTTTCCCCTGTCTATTCTGTGGTTCTCGAAAGGAAGGGAAATGCTGCTGTCACATCGCAGAGTAATTTTTTTACATGATTCCCCATCTGGTGGGCCTCACAAACAAACAAACACATCATGTCTGAGAGTTGAGTGTGGAATATGTTCATATGGCCTGCTGCAATGCAGGTCACTATTCATAGAATCACAGAATGGTTTGGGTTGGAAGAGACCTTGCAGATCACCTAATTCCACCCCCCTGCCATGAGCAGGGACACCTTTCCCTGACTGCTCAATGTCACAGACTACTGAGGCTTGAACACAGGGCGTAACCCTGTCTCTGGTGCAAGTCCCAGTTGTGTGCTAGGCTGCCTGCCTGAAAGGCTGGAAGTTTTAATCTGATCCTCTTCATAGATATGGCTGCAAAAGGGTCCAAGGTAGTGGAAACCCAGTGCCTGTGCTGTGCAGTGACTGAAGTGACTGACAGTGGCATGAGCCAGGCATTTTCCTGAGCACCATCCAGAAATCAGCCTTTTCAACTGCAGGGCAAGAATTTCTCTCTCAGGTCTCTGTACCCATCTTTCTCATGTTTTATTCGGTCCCCAAGAGGGAATTTCATTGACATTACCCAATCCTCTGGGCATTATGGATCTGAAAGCAGAAATTTTATGGTCAGATTGCCAGAGTCTATGCATACAAAAAAATGTCAGCCTGCTGCAGCCCTGTATAAATCACAGGTAGAAACAGGAAGGTTTTTGTTCTGGCTCTCCATAGATCAGCCCATAAGCTCCTGGTTGGGCATTCCTACATCTTTGCATGCACCCCTAGACAATATTCTGTCTTGTAGCCATTGTGTGCAATATGGAAATTGATGTGATTGTGTAATACAGAAATTTCCAATGGAGGCACCTGTTCCTCTTACCTATGAATAAGGCTCCCCAGCCACTTACAGATGCACTGCACTTCATCTGAACCGTGAAGTGTAAAGCAGCTAATCTTTTTGATCAAAATTAGAATATTGAGATAAGAGCACTCCTCTTTCACTTACAATATCTGTATTGCTCTATTGCATTAACAGGATTCTGCATGACTAGTTTTTAACATATGAAGCACAAGGCAGTAGCTGTTTGTGCATCTAATAATAGTTATGCTATATCAATAAGCTGAGTATATCCATCTGTCTACTGAAGCATGCCCTTCACATGGGATTTGCCCAAAATAAGAACTTGCTGTTCCAAAAATCTGGTAACAGATATTGGAATGTTACTCAGAGCATGAAATAACTGCCTTGGCATGACCGTCCCATTGGCTCCTTGTGTCTGCAGAGGCAGGAAAAAATGACCTGTAAGTTTGGGAAAGTGTCTTCAGGTCAGAACTTACCAACCCTTGATGTCTCTATTAAGTTCTTCAAAGCAAGAGATCTTAAAACAAACCCTAGCACCAGAGAAGGCACCTGCAGAGAACTGTCAGTGTGTTCATCTAGACATCAGATTCTTCTCATCTGTTTGCGGTTCTCAGTCACATCACTGTGTAAACTTTGAAGACTGGACTCATGCTTAGGATATCAAAATACTTTCTTTTGTCTTTTTTTTTTTCCAATTCCTTCTGTATGAAAACTTGGCTGTGAAGCTTAATAATAAAACCCAAGGGCAGCTGTCCTCATAATATAAATCTCCCTTGTGTCAGTGGGCCATTCGCTGAGCCCTCAGCAGGATGCATTGCATCCTGCAAGAATTCTCATAACTTTCTCAGGTAGATATTTTCATCACTGCTGGACAGTTTCCATCATTTGAGGCTGATGAAACAGAGTAGCCCTGTAGAGGCATAGAGTCTGAAAACACTTGTAGATTTTCTGCTTTGTGGGGTTTTTTTTTACAAAAAACTTTTGTGCATTCCCTCATTATATAAAGTGGTGCTTTCTTCTGGAACTGCTGTTGATGCTCTACCCTAAGGCATTTGAAAGAAAACCTCTTACAACTGGCTTTCTAATGACAAGAACATTGCCGTAAAGCGGCAAAGTATGTTAATGTTATTTGTCTATGTTCCCGCTGTTTTTCATTTTCTTTGCCTTTTAATTTGGGTTTGCTTAGTTTCTCCATTATTTTACCATTTATTGGAACAGCACTCACCGGTCTCAGCTAGCAATCAGCCCTTCGTGGTTCTGGACATAGCACAAGCACAGTGGAGGAAATTATTAATTCCTTGAAGTCACTGACAAGCTTGACATTAATTTTCATAAGGCACATGATCCAATCCACAGTCTTCATGCAGTGAAATGTGGACATGGTAGAAATTTATGCTGTGCTTAATTCTGGCCTTGTTGGTGGCACATTTTTCACTGAGCACTGAACTCAATAAGAAAATTGAAAAGTGTGATACAGAAAGGGAGACTTTGGACAAGAAACTGGGAAAGCTTTACTTTGAATGTCTTGTTATTTTGGTATATTTACTGCTTGCAGAAGCTGATGTTGATGACAGGAGACCAGGACACTGTTGAGCATCTGTGGCTTGGCTCTGCCACAGACTCACCATGTCAGCATGACCAAGTTTCACATTAATTGGGCAGTGTTAATGTTTGCATACTTCACAGTGGGCCTGAGAGTTTGTAATTCTGGGGACTGCCCGTGCTCCTACATAGGCATAGACCGTTTGCTTGTTCAAAAGTGTCCCCAGTGAAAGGCTGCTGCTTTATGACTGCATGACAGATGGGCTTGGGCTAATCATGTTTTTATTAGTGTTCACCTCTTCAGTGTGCAGCAGTGAGAGCACTGCTGAGTGCTCTTCCTTAATCTCGTAAGTAAAGCCTGTGTTTTCTCTATCTGCAGGTCTTGCTAATTTAAATATAAAAGATAGGTTGTTGTGGTGAGTAATTGTTCATTGTCTAGGGTCAGATTTACAGCAGCTGAGCCTGGGAATAATCTGTATTTTCTCTGCTTTGTTGAGCTGCAGAGGGAACAATGCCTGATGACCACAACCAGAACTAGTCAAGCAGTTTCTTTTTTAGTTTTAATCACTTGCTATTTAAATGTCTGGAAGAGGCACTGATTTACAAGTCCTTGTAAACTTCACACAAGGTTCAGGAAGGTCATGAATGCACAGAAGGCAGGACCATTAGAAAAAGTAAAACAAGGGTGTCAGCATGTGCATTTTAAAAATGCATCTAAAATTTCTCTTCCAAAATTGTAATTGTTATTCTTCACAGTAGCTGTATAGCTGTGAGCTACCAATCAAATTACTCAGGCAACCTTGAACATAAAATTTTGGTGTGTAAGTAACATCCAAAAATGTTTTCTTGTGGTGCTAGAGGACCTTTTTAGTCATCCCATTTCTGCCCAACCTGTCTGATTCAGAGAGGCAGAGCTTTTTACATCTCCACGAAGTGATGTGTTACATCCCTAGCTGCATCCTCACGATTTCACATATCCACACATTCTGTTAACTTTGTCAATTTGGCAGCAAACCTATCATATTGGCCAGTTCTGGGAAACCAGGTGGTTAGAAATGCTCAAGCATCCATGAATCACCAAACACCAGGTTTTCCAGACACATGCATCAGTTTGGCTCTTCCAGCATGGCTGAGCTCAGTGGATGGGTCACTGTCCTGCTCTCCAGGTAGGTGGGTGACCTTGGGCAGGTGATGAGACCCATCACTACTCCTTTCTAATGGCATGACAGGGAGAACTGGACTCCTCTGTGGGCTTTTTGTCTGCCTTGGCTCCTGGCAAGGAATAGCTCAGGGCCCTTCTCCAGCTGTATGTCTTGCTCCCACTGATGGTGGCACTGGAGTTGGACGCAGTTCGTGGATTTTCTATTAAAAAAGTAATTATAGACTTTATTGCTGGGTGCCAAATCCATTTTTCCCTCTTTTGGGAGCTATTCAATAAACTTTATGTTCTGAGGTAGAGCAAAACTGTTGTAGTTTAATGCAGTGTTTTATGCCTCTTCCCTGTACTCTAACACCCGATCGTTGCTAATAGCCCAGTGTGGATTTTATTTTTTTTTCCTAAATTATATTAATAGGTCTGAAGTCCCCTGTGACTTGTCATTTCCCTCTGGACACTTACCCCTTCTTGCCCAGGAAGAAGCCAGTATTTCCAAGAGAAGTTGCCTGTACAGATTTGCCTTTCCAGGCGATCCACATCTGTGTTTATACTCCTTTCACAGAACCATCAGGCTTTGTTAGTGAAAGTTCTTGGGCATAAACCAGAACAAACCATGGCCTGGAAATGAAAAACAGCCTTACCAAAAATGAAAGCCCCATCCAAGAAATGCACATACAGAGCAACAAACTCAGAATTTAGGTTGTCACAGTGGTTTTCATTCAGCCTTTTCTAAATGGCACATTTCCACATTCATGATCTTCTGGGTATATTTAAGGGGGGATGGATTGGGAAAGGAAACTAACTTTAGCAGAATATAAAAGAAATGTTTCTCAACAGAGAAGTGCATGAGGATTATAGAATACTTTCCTCCCCTAAAGCAAATGTCCTTCAAAAACAAGACTAGGTGATGCATTGAATATGATACACTATGATACTCCTCAGCAGGAAGGGAAAGCATCTTTTCTAGATCACAGCTCTGATGGGGGAAAATCTTCAAAGGTTTTAAGAAGCCACTGGTGCAGTAACTCCCATATGTAGTTTTAACAATAATCATCTCCATAACACTTCAGGTAACCCTCCCTAATGCTCCACACTAGGATTTGGGATGAGCCATCATCCTCTACTGAGCAGAGAAGCTGGGTGACTTCTGGCAGTAACCCTTCTGTCCTATAGAATCTCTGTGTAACATGGTGTGAGCTCTGGGTTTCTTTCAGGGGTCATAGTGTTGGCATATGTCTCTTAATAACATCAGAAATTCCCAAGGAGACACATTTTCAAAGCATTTGGAAATCAAGAGGAAATTTTTATTAACTTCAATAGCTTTTGAACCAGGCCTATATGTGGGGATTTTTGTTTTGACATTGCCTAAGGGGTGGGGGGGAATTGGTTTTTTTGATAGTACAGCACCAGATTGCAGGCTCTGCATCTGTGGTTTTTTTTTAATTCAGAACAACTCTGCTTTTACTAGATTTGTGTTATCTCTTATTTTGCTACAATCTTTTTTGCATTTCATAAATATTAATTCCCCAAGCAGTCTCTTTTGTTTAGTAGTTTTAATCTATCACAGACTTTTCTGTTTTCCTTTCCTCTCTTGTCCCAGAGAGATGATATCCTCTGCCATCAAAAGCAAGTTTTCTTCCTTCTCCAAGGAAGCTCTTCTGTCCAGAGATGTAGGAGCAGTATTTTTGCTAAGTATCATTTTTGTTTCCTTCTCTGTATTCCTTCCCCTCCACTGTCTAACACCAGTGCCAGGCTCTGATTTCACTTGCTTCCTTGGAGGGAACAACTTTACTGATGTTGTGTTTTCTCTTGTCATCCATGGACAGACATTTTAGACCATTCACTTGTCTTTGCACTGATGTGGAGGTACCAGGCTGCTTTAGCAGATGCCATTCAAACCCAGAGGGCTGTTCCCAGGCAGGCTGTGGTTTTGTTACTGTTTGGAAGTTTTTTAATGGAATTGTTCAGACTGCTTGCTTTTCTTCATGTTTTCCTTCACCTTCTCTGCTGTGTTTCTAGTTATTTTTAGTGCCAATGAGTAAGTTGCGGTAGGCTGAAACAAGTCGGCAGATTTGTAGTACTTCATTTAAGCTGTACCCACTAACCAGCTTCTTGATACTACTTCTCTAAATTGGACTGGTTGGCTTAATATTGTCCACCTATTCCAGATAAACTGTTTGCTTCTCACCTTTCTCTTGTCTGCACTGAACCAGTATTGAAAAAAAAAAATCTAACTTCTATTTTTTGCTATGAGATTTACAGATCAATGAACTTCATGGTTTGGTTTTTCTTTTGCGTAACATACAGGTTGATTTTTGGGGCTGTAACAAACTCATACTATTAAATCAAAAACCAGACCAACACATGAAACTCTTTAATTTTGTACTTCAAGTGATTTTTTAAAAATCCTGGTACATCTTCGAGTACTCTGACTGTACTTAACTCTGATGACTTTCTGTGAGATCTCAGTGGTATTTAAGATAGTTGTTTTGATAAATAGAAAGCTATATGCATTACTGCAAAATATGCTAAATATTTTGCAATGGGCAGTGCCAAATGTCTGTTACTGATTTCTCGTAGACACCAAGTTGCTATGGAAGTTACATCCGAAGGTGAATCTCCCCAGTGTTGTTCAGAGAAGAAATGACAAGGAGGGAAAGGTGTAAGCCTAAACTGAATGCTTTGTGTATCTGTAATCTACTGATTCTGGCATTCTTTACTGCCACGTTTCTCAATGTGGAACTTGAGTCTCCAGTTTAATCCATTTACCTCGCCTGTCTGTAGCAGAAAGGACTAGAAACCTCAGGGAGGACAAGTATTTGGAGATATATCTTGTTCTGAAATTCTCCCAGAGCAGTACTAGGAACCAGTGCTGAAAACTAAATCCCATTTCCCCTCTTAAGAAAAAGACAAGATGAAGAAAATTGAAAGTGTTGATAGCCTTAGGTTGCTGAGTCTTGAGCCTGTCAGTTGCACTTGGACAGAGAAGAGGTGTTGGAAGAGGACAAGGTTCAGCTTGTGAAGATGGTAGAAGAATGCAGCAACACCTAACTGGTTCTTTGTGGCTGGCTTCTCACATCTGGAAAGTGGGGATGATGCTTTAAAGTTTGTAGATTGAAAAAGTACCAAATAAGTACTGAGTGTTATTTTTATCCCAGACCTTGATCTGCAATAGTGGCTCCAGGTGCAGCCTCAGGAGAAGTTATCCACCTGCCAGCACCTGCAGATAGATCCCTCTGCAGTTCATCTGAGCTTTATTTGGGAATAAGCATTTATTCCCATTGAACATACATCTGTTGCCTTCAGTCCCTAAAGAGGCTGGTCATAGCTAAAATATGCCCATGTTTTTGTGGACTCACGTCCGCTCCACTACCCACCACAGTGACCTGAGAGATCTCATAGTACTTCTAACAAGCTGCAGTTAGTAGTACTATGAGTACTTTGAGGCTGCAGTTGTGGCCCTGAGATTTACTGATGTCAATTGATCCTCAAAAACTAAGCAGGGTCCAGAGGATGGAAGGGGCACAATCCTGTCTGCAATGGGTGAAGATGGAACAAAAAATATTGTAACAATGATGTGCAGGCTCTTCATAGCTTAGCTGTCTGTTGGGCAGTTCAGGTTTTCTCAGTTCATCTTGGCAAGTGTTTTCTTCTCCTGGAAACAGTTGAGTGAACCAGCAGTTTGTCTCTGCTCAGGTGGTTTTTCTCTCTCCAGAGCTGCAGACAAGAGGACATGAATCATGAAAAGCAAAACAGGAGCAGATGTTCTGCATCAGGTTTAAAGTAGCAGTGTATGGTAGCTGCTTTATCTCAATCTCCTAAGAATACCTGTGTTTTGGGGCAGCCTTCTGCTTATCCTGTATAGCATCCGTGTCTTCCTTTGAAAATGTTTGCATCTCCCCCACTCTTCTCCCAGCCCTCCCATGGGTTTGAAAGTTTAACTTGGGCTCCAGTGATGTTGAGGGCAGCTTGCAAAAGGGGTTGTTTAATGGAGAACAGTCAAAGAGAGAGAGAGGGAAGAGCAGCGAGAGGCAGAAGTGGAAGAGAAGCTCAGGTGGAAGGAAGAGTTAATGCTAACCTTAAAATAACTGGGATTACCTTAGACCCTCTATCGCATTAACCTGGGGCTGAGGTGAACATGGTGGTGTTAATAGGGTGAGTTAAGGGGCCAAACCACTTCTGAAGAGCGCTGGGAAGAGGGACTGAAGTTGTGGGCTTGGACTTGCAGGTGCACAAAGAGAGGTGGTGGGAGAGCTGGAGTAAGAGAGTGCCTGGGAAAGCAGAATAAATTGAATGAAATTAGAGTTTGTTCCTGGAAGCAGTGTATCTCGTGTACTGCTTTCCCCATGAACAAAGTTTATTTTTAAACAAACAAAGCCAGAGATAAAGTTAGGTCATGAAGCAGGAAGTTAATATCTCTGAAAACAGGAGAAGTTGGGAAGAGGCTTTGTGAGACTTCCCTGCTCATGCTGGCTGGGATACACATCAGTGGAAGATACCCATGGGATAGATTGCACGATTGGACATAGAGTTGCAAACACCAGATCAAAAGTGTTTAAGTATGGTCCTTACAAATGGGCTTTCGTGCAGTGACCTGCTCCCGCTAGCATTAACCATCCGTAGGAATTTAGAAACAACAGGATAAACAGACTCGTGAAATCAGTTTTATATTTGAAATGCAAAGCTAAGACGGTTGAAAGCAGTTTGGATGTCATTGTTAATCCCTAGGTCAGCTGTGCTGATATATCTCATAAAAGACAGGATATGTTCAAAGAGCAAAATCCACTGCTCATTATCAGCATGTTTGTGGAGACATTTGTGCCATGGAAGCACTCCCATCTGAAGGGCACAGAGCATTGGCAGCTCTCCCTGCCTTGACAAGACAGTTCCTGCAGCAGGCAATGTTGTGGGTTGGAGGAGAAACCTTGAGCTCTTCATTCATGGATCTAGTGGGTGGAAGCTCCTGCAGTGTCTGAAATGACAGCTCTCTTAGCAAGAAACTGTAATTTAGGTGTACTACTTCTGTCAGGCTTCCTACATTATGTGAACTTGTCACTTTTCCTTGCTCCCATGAATTATATGTCCATGTCACCTGGCAGCTCTGGAGAAGGACAACCTCTGTTCACTACACCAGAACATCATCTACTGCCAGTATTTCTCAGGAGCCATCAGACATCTCTGCTGTCTTGACTGAAATCATCAGGCAGTAGTTCCAGGTACTGACTGAGTATGCACCATGGATCCCTCTCACACCCACCCTACTAAGAAAAATCAGCAACAAACGTGTTTTTTCCCTCCACTTTGCCACTGATGTTTTTTCAATCCTACCTAGTTATACATCAGAATGTGTTTCAGTGATTCAGGACAGCCTGGGAGCACCCATTAGTCCTGGTCTGTGACCCACATAACTGCTTGTGCCATCTGGGTGCTTACTGCTTGGATGTGGGTAGGGATGCATATACAAGTATCCATAGGTATGTACAGAGGGAGATGCATGCATTCCTGCCTAACTTCTTGGCATTATTGTTCATCAAATAGAAAATAAGCAGCTTATGAAAGCAAAACAGACTGGAAACCATAACAGACTGGTAAGGGTGGGCAAGCAGAAGTCAGGGGTAGCTGACAACAACAACAAGCTGCACAGTGAGTGTGAACTGCCAGGCTGTGTGTCCTACCTGAGCTGAGGAGGAGCTGGCCCTGCTGTGAGCAGCTCCAGGCCAAGCTCACCCTGTGCCACCGAGGAGCCTGCGGAGGCAGCACAGGCCGGGCTGTGTGTGGGACAGAGCCGCCCTGTTCCCCACGGCGGCAGCAGCAGGCACGGTTCCACGGAGCACACAGGCGCTTTGCCACGGAGCCTCACAGAGCACACACTCTTGGCTCCGCTCGCCCCGCAGCTGAATGCCTCGACTCATTGCCGGCTGTCAGACCACGTCTCTTCGGGCTGCGGGTTGGCAGCTGTCCGCCTCGCCTCACTGCTCAGGGACAGGGCAGAGCCTCCCGATCTTTCCATGCCCTCCGCACTCGCCAAGGCCCTTGCCTGGTGCTGCAGGCTTGTTAGCTCGGGGACAGCAGGGACCTGCTCCAGGGGGCTTTGCATGCGGAGCGAGAGCTGGCTGAAATCTCAGTCCTGGAGCTCTGTTTTCTTCCCATCTTTGCTGGCATGCTTTAGCTGCAGGTGGGATAAGGGAACGAGAGTAAGGAACAGGGAGCCAGCCCTTTCAGCAGATAGAGAGGGAGCTGATGAGACGCTGGCATGCCTTCAGCATCTGTGAAAGGAGCAGAGGGCAAGGACACACTACTTGGCTGCAGCAAGAGAAGGATCCCAGAAGCCTGAGCTCAGAGCAAGGACACAGTACTTGGCTGCAGCAAGAGAATGATCCCAGAAGGCTGAGCTCAGAGAGGCCTTTTCTGCTCATTTTCTTTGAGAAGTTTAAAAAAGTATGAGCTTTTAAAAAAAAAAGGAAGAGAGGATGATGTGCAATTTCTTTCAGGCTGTAGTTGAGGTGACAGTTTGAAAAAAATAGCTGCCATTTAAAGAAACACTAAGAATTTGTTCTTTTATTGTACACAGTCCCTAAATAGATCTGTTATTAGATGACACTGAGAACCCTTAGAAATCACAGTAAACGCAGCTGTAGAGGTGACGAAAATGAATAAGGCATCATACTAATATTCGTACCTTCCAGTTGTCTTGAATGGCTGACAAAAGGGACTTTTAACATTATTCTCATGCTCTGATGTAAGAAGAATTAAAGAGAAGTCAGATGCTTAAAAATGCAAGCCAAGTTATCCTAGGCTTGTCAGGATTTAAGGAAGATTACCTAGCTGCATTTTCTGTTCTTTTATTTCTGTGCTGAGGAACCCAGGAAGACTGGAAGTTTCCAGCAAGGGCCTGGTGGTTGGATCCAGAGAATGTTGCATGTTGTCTGTGTGGAGCGGGCACAGTGGGTGGAGCATGTTGGCATTGGTGAGGAGGTGTCAGTGGCCAGCAGGAAAAGCAGACTTATGGATGTGCTCTTTGTCTCCCAGCCAGCCTCTGGTAGAATCACTTGTGATTGGCTATGGGAGTGGGTTTATTTTTGTGTACAAAGACTAAAACAGCTGAGGGTTTCAACAGTAACAGAAAACATTGAAAAAGCAAATTATTTCCACTCCTGTGTCATGGTTCATCTTCTGACTTTTGTCTTGATCCCTCTTTGGGCCCAGTCCTGACAGAATTATAGTTGGGCTGAAGGACTGCTGGTTGGCTTGTTTGGGACTGAGCATCCCTCGGGGCTGGAGTCACTGGGGTTTATCTCAATAAAGAATAAATCAGACCTAGGAAGCCATTGATGAAGCAGGCTTTTTGTGCTAACCCGTAATTTCTGTGCTACATTCTGAAGCAGGAAAATTTCCTGGGAAGCCTGTTGTAATTAAGAATATAAATGAATGCTAGCATTTTAGTATAAGAAACCTTTTGTTTTTTCAAGCAGGAGGTCATCTAATTCTTTTTGAACAGCAGCAGAAAAGTGAAAGGTTTCGAGTTAACTGTAATTAAGGCCATGGAGAATGAGCAACCCTGATTAGTCACGTTCTGTGAGCTTTACTGAGCAGCACAGTCAAACGTGCCAGAAAAAGTTACCTTAGCAAGGTTTAGTCTGAGCACAATATAACCTTACCAAGAGGAAGTAAAATAAACTTAATGTTAATTTGTGATAGTTTAGTCAAGGAGAAGAAAATCATTACCCAAAGGGTTTAGGTATTTTGCCAGTCTGTGCCAGGATGAATTAATCCAGATCATTGCAAGAAAAGAGAGCCATACTGAGATAGAAGTTGCAATCTGTTCTTGTTTCTGACACTGACCTTCTGGGAGGGTGAGATTAGCTCTCTGTTCCCTGTCTTCTCTGGACCTTGGCACCATCCAGTTAAACTGGAGCAAGGCTCACAGGGCAGACCTTACAGCAGAGTTACACATGGCAGGCATCAGCACTTCTACTTCCAGCCTCTTACCTTAAAAATAACAACACAGTATTTCTTGATGAAGGCCTGAACCTGCATCCCTGACCCACAGGAGTAGCATTCACCTGACCTGCTGAGAGATATTGGAAGGGACATCCCACAGTGTCCCATTGTCCCAACCAAATGCCTGCTTGGATTGGGGAACAACTAAACACACTAAACACATAATTGCAGGGTTGCCCTCTCCTTGAGGGGGTTGCTAAAGCCCATGAATTATATGTAAGGAAACCAGCTATGCAGCAACTCTCTCCTATTTCTCCTATTTGGGTTTCAAAAGCTCTGGGTGTGCTGCACACTGAGTTAAAAATTGGAAACATATTACCTGGATTTAGCATGGGACCGAGTAAATTGTATTCACTTAAAATAGCAGATATCCTGCTGAGGAAAAAAATAAGTATTTCTACTCGACTGTGTGACACCTAAACTGCAACCTGGAGGTACAGGAGGAGGATTTGTGTTACTGAGAAATCCATAAATGTTGGCTGCCAGGTCAGAGCTGCTGAGGGGAGCAAGGCACATATGTCCCAGACAATTCCAGGCATTCAGACCTCCTGCATCTCCTCCCCACGTCCTGTGCAGGGTTTCATGCGGTTTCTGTCTGAGCTCCTGTCTGGTCTCTGCCCATCCCGGAGGTGGATGGTGTTGCCTTTTCCTCAGGGAGGTTTCATTCACAGCACTGACTGGCCCCTGCATGTATGGCTCTGCAATGTTGGCCAAAAGCCTTGCTCCTGGAGTGCGCGAAATACTGAGATTTATGATAGTGAGCTTAGTTTACAGAAGCCACCATCCCATGTTTGCAAAGCTTGAAGGACCTGAAAGACACCACCTGCCTATGTGGTGGGATGATTTGAGTCCTTTTCCCTTTTTGAGCAGACAGATGTTCCCAAAGCTGGACATTCCTCATTCTGTCTCAGCACAGATGTATCTTACCTTTCTGTTAGGATTTATCCTGTATCTGAGTCTCTCTTGTTTAGCTCTGTGACTACTACTCCTAACCAGACTGAGTCCAAATTATTCCTTTCCTCCTCATGGAATTTCTTATGTATTTTTGTATTTACATATCTACTCTATCCTGTTTCCTCACTCCACCCAGTTTATCTCACCCCTGTAACCACAACTCCTTGCAACACAGAAACAAATGTCAGTTTTTCCATTGTCTCCTAGATGCCAGCTATGTTAAAATGTTGTTTCTTTGTTTTTTAAGGGCTACTCCCAGCTCCACCCTGGCTGACTCCATGTATGCCCAGCCCAGTGCTCCTCCTTGTGCATCATTCTGATGTCCATGGTGTGCCTTTTCCTAACCAATTCTCAAGCTTTTCCTTGAAAATCATATCTACAGCTCGCACAGTAAAGATGTAATAGCAGAGTGCAGCAGTTACAGGTCACTCACTTGGTTTTGAGCTACCCAACCCATGTGCTTTTCCCTGAGTTTGGGTTGTGCCAGTTAATGTTTCATCTATGCCCCAACTGTAACCTGGCAGTTGTGAGATAAAAAGTGGAAGCCTTTTTGAGCCAGTCTGCTGTCCCTGCTGGCTTGAAGACAGTTCTGCAAGCCTGGCCCTTTCCCGAGCGCCTGTGCACAGCAGCAGAGTATCCTTGGGAAAGGAGGGTTAGAGGGACAGTAGTTGTGTCCCTGTGTGTTACAGGTTCCACCCACAGGTCTGGAGAGCATGAGCTCAGCCCCAGCCATCAGAAGTGTGCACGTCTGTCCATGTGCATGTATGTGTTGGAGGGGAAAGGACAGAGAGTTTTCATTTTAAAATGAAATTCATACAATAGCCAGACCTTTCAGATTTTTCATGCAAAAAGTGATTTATTGCTGCACTTACAGAATGAGCCAGGAGCAAACGGATTCATCACACACCATCCTTTCATGCCAGAGCGGCAGCGAGCAGCTGTGGCGGTTGTGCAGAGAGGTCAGGTCCCACCATAGAGCCTGTGCCATGGGAAAGCAGCACAGCTCCATCACCCTCACCCCACCATGGCTGCTGAGGTCCCAGCCTGAGTTTCATCTATTTCTTCTTGTTGTGAGAGGAAAAAAAAAAAAAAAAAAAAAAAGATTGATCATCTATTCCCCTTCTCCCCCTCCTTTTGTTTGGCTGATAGGAAGACAGTGCAAAGTGCTCTTTGTACAAGCAACACGAAGCTCCAAACTCATCTTCTATAAATTAAATCACAGTAAGCCCACTGGCATGAAGATTGCTTGCTTTAAGTGTTCCCAGCTCAAGACTTCCCCGGCCCTCTGTGAAGATTTCCTACCTCTTGCATGTATTCCACTTAAACTCAATCACTTCACTTTTTTCCTGCCGTGTGTCTATAATATTTCTCCAGAGCTTCAGAACAGCAGTATGCATATCAACACATCCTTCACCCTCTATATGGCCAGGCCATAGGTCTTTCTGCATGATCTTCCTTGGGACTTCCAACTTTTCACTCTCCTTGTTCAGAGGAGACACTTTACAAGATTTATACATTTATCTTATTAGCCCCAAACCCTATGTATGAATCCTAATAGCAAATAGTTCTTATTAGGGAGAATGGGAATGGACAGGCTTCCCAAGATGTTTGGGATTATGCAGGAGAAGGTGGCATTGGAAGGGAGCTGGTTCTTTTTTTCCTGGATCAGTAACTTGTATGATAGTTTTAGCCTGATTAAAAAGCTGATTTTCTATGCAGCTGTGTCATTTATTGTCAGTCTGATTTTTCAAGATTTTGCATCATTTTGCCTCTCTGTGATACTTTACTTTCTCTCCAAGATGAAAAGGCCAATACTTAATGACCTAGTTGCGAAGTTTTCCCAGGATAGTATCAGCATCTGTGGCTGCATGTGTGTCTGTTGCCAGGTTTTGCCTGTTTCAGCGTTGTTTTTTTTTCTAGCACAAAAGTAGTATTTGTCTAGTACCTGGTCAAAGAAGAGTGAAGGCCAAAGTTGATGTGGGTTTGGGATTTAATTAAATCATTGTAGTCCCCACAGTAATGCTGAATTATCTCACCCTTCTCTGCTGTGCCCTTCTCTGAGTGCACACAGACACACAGGGACAAAGCTGGGGACGTGCATAAGAAGAGGAAGGAGGGAATGTATGAAGCAATTTGGGATTTTTGGCAATACAGTGTTGGCAGCTACTGTGTATGACTGTTTTACTTTCAAGAGCTTTGATCCTTCTTTTCATAGCCCTGGTGCATTCTCTGCAATGGGAACTGAAAAGGTTTTGGAAAAGTTAAGTCAAAATTAATATGCTGTGAAATGTGAAGTAAATCAAACTATGAAAAGCTGCAAAGCTATTACTTTAAAAAAATGTTGCAGTTCAGGTCAGTTTAATAAAATCCCTTTATCTAAAATTCAATTGTTCTTTTATATACAGTGTTTTGATTTGTACAGCTACAATTGTCTGACTGTCATTTGTAGAAATCTGCACAGAGTAATAATTATTTGTGATGATTTGAGAAATGCTTGGACTGTCAAGTATGAAAAATTGCTGGTTCCCCATTATTGTCTAATGCTGAACATTTTGACGAATACAATCTAGAAATTGGTGTATAGCACATATATACATTAAGTTAGGTAATTATGGATGCAAATTGTAAAAGCCAAGTCTTAAAATAGTCTAAACCATGTTTGTAACTTTAAGGCTCTCCATCAAGGTTTCAAGAATCTTATTCACACCTTTCATGTGAAAACAGGATTGAAAACATGCTTGCATGTAACCTCATACTCAAAAATCCCCCACCCTTTTAGCATCTGGGAAAACAAAAGTAATACTAAAAAACATTTTGTATATTGAATAACAAATACCTCCTAGAATTCAGATGGTGTAATTGATAGGCTGGGGGAAGGAGAGCTGATAATAACTGAGATTTCAGACAACTGACTCTCTTGATATCACACCAGAACCATTAGTGCCTCCTATAGTCTGTCTGACAGTTCTCACTTAAAGACCTTTCTTTCCCTGGATTCTGAGGCTGCTATACACACCCCTTCTGAACAAGTACTATTAAGAAGAATTTGGTGGAGATGAGCGCTGATTTTAGCAGTACTGGATAGACCCAGCTAGGTGTCAGCTGGTTTTTAGTTGATGGACCACAGATGAGGGGAGCTCTGTAGCAATTAGTAGAGTTCTAGCACAGGACACAAACCAAACCTCCAAACACAAAGGTAACTGAAGAATTAAAGGCAGATGCAAAGTCTTCATTAGGGCGAAATTGAAGACAAAAATCAATTTAGCAAGGAATGGGCCTGCAAACGCCATTCACGATATTTATCCTCTTTATTCCATGCTAAACTAATTTTGATAATTTTGCCCTTCAGTCTGCCATGATCAAGTGTCATGTTAGCAGTCCCAGCATAGGCTGGTTGTGAGCCTGGTTACAGTAATACAGAACTAGCTGCAGGCAATGCAATAGAATTAAACAAAACCCTGCCTGGTAAATGTGAAGGGTTTCACCCTGTTTTGAGTGACATTTCAGTATTTCCATCCTTCTATTAAAAAACTGATTTCAGTACAGGTACCTGTGAATTGACTTGATCTCTGCACCTAGTTTTCAGTAGACTATTATATTCAGAAAAAAAAAATTCCCTGTTGTTTAAATCTGTACTTGATGCTTGGCCATCAAGGTTGGAAAGGTCTTCAAAGATTGCTTTATCCTGCTGTGCCTAAGTAACCAGAAGGACATACTTCCCATCTCATTAGTCTGGTTTACCTTGAATAACCTTTGCCTGTAATGAGTTGATGACTGCCAGTTGGTTAGCATATGCATTTCTGGTCAGCATATTCTCTAGTGCTCTCCGCAAAACACCCTCCTGCCCCCCCTGTACACACACAGCCACCTTCCACTAAACAGAAGACATCCACATGGGCAGACTGTGCTGGACTGTGCTGGACTTTCCTCCCTTGTTACTTTGGGACTGATAGAGATGAGAAGCTTCTGGGATCAGAGTGTCCCCAGACTACTTTTTTCTTTTTCTTCTTTTAATGCCACTGAGCTTAGAAGTCTCCCACTGCTCATGTCGCTTCATTGTTCAACTTGGTTGCTGCCTCAGAAAAGGAAAGAAAACTTTGATCTTGACATGCCCTTCTTCTCTGTCCCCCTTTACAACTTCTGCAGGAAAACAAAAATATTAAGTGCATCTCTGGTATCAATCCTTTCAGGGGAGAACAGTGGGAGAACAGCTGCTTTTATCAGATATCTTCCCAAAACCTTTAATGGCCTGATGAAGTCCAAGTTGAGCTGTCAGAGGATGCACCCGAGCACAGACTTTATCACCATCCCCACACTGCTCTCAGGGTAATCTGCACACAGGCTTAAAAGTGTCCTCTCCCAAAGTGGATTTACACCATTACTTATTGTGGTTTCTAGAACTGAGGGGTCAGCAGGGACCTCTGGTAATACAGCCATCAGTGTCCAGGCAGCAGCTGCACACTCACGACTCTGCTGTAGCCTCCTCTGCTACAGCTTTGGGGGAAGAAAAGTCCATGACCCCAATTGTTTGTCTTGTCCTTCACCATCCATGTGTTTAAAGATATCCGTTCCTTGGATTGTCTCTCTGGCTGCTTAAATTTGTGGGGTATATTTTCCTCATTAGCTGTGACCACATTTGCACTTCTTCCCTGGCCAAGTGGGTCTCTAGTTTAAACAAATGTGTTTCCAGCGTCATTTAAACTTACTGTTTCTCCAGGTCCCTTTACCAGCTTCAGGAGTGAAATTGTTATGTGGCTTAAAAGTCTTGCCTGTAACTTTAAAAGAAGAGGAACCATATTACCATCAGCTAACTCACTGTTAATGTATGGTTTCAAAATACAATATTGAAAATGCTCTTATGATTACCTTCCATGGTGCTGGAGCATGTCCTTTGTGTAAAGGAGAGTTTGGTGGTTCTTTCAGGATTCCATTAAAGGCTCTCAGGTGCCTTACCTGGCCTTTCACTCTAGCAAGTTCAATGAGACTTTCCTATCAGCCACTCTTCAGCAAGGGGGCTGTTGCCATCAAACCTCTAGGAGAGCCAGCAGGACTCTGTGTCTCAGGGGGAAGCAGGTAGGTCAGCTTTTTCAGGGTGCATCAGCTGTGTTGGCTTCAGAAGAAATGAGCTTTATACACGTGGCATTGTTCTAAGACAGTCACTAGATTGGCCTTTTATCTTTTGTTTGTTTGTTTTAATAAACTGAAGTCAGTAGAATGGAATAAAAAGGAAGTCAAGCTTTCTATTTCCTATGTGGCCCTTCATCTGTCAGCCTTCCAAAGGGTGCTGTCATTGATGAGAACTAGACAATCCCCTTTTACTGTTGCATGCTATTTAATATGCATTCTGTGTGCCCCCAGGCAGGTCAGAGCACATGCACAGCTCACTCTGGGGTGTTGCTGTGTGTGGGGAGATGGAATGTAAGAAAATAGTGCAGCAGGTAATCTCACAGCTGAGGAGTTGCTGCAGAACCAATTAGTAAAGATTAAAAACAGGCCCACCTCTCAACAAGCCATACCTGTATCCAATAAGAGCAAGTGCTACAAAAGAGCAGGTTGGCTAGCTGTGAGGAGAGAGTTGCCGTTTGTTGACTAGCTGTGAAGAGAGCTGCAGTTTGCTGCTAGCTGTGAGGAGAGAGCTGCAGCTTGCTGGCTAGCTATGGGGAGAGATGGTGTTTGTTGGCTGTGCTGAGAAGAGAGATGGATATGTTGCTGTGAAGGTGAGGAGTCAGATGACTGCTGCAGGGACCAGGGACAGGCAGCGCATATAGAAGCTGCATTTCAAAGAACTTCAAGGACGTATGAGGCCCTGGAGATGTAAAATCCTTGTGCTATAACAACCCTAGAATTTGTGCTAAGGCGACAGCTGTGTACTTAGTAATGTGGCTTTTATGCCATTTCTTCATTTTTTTCCCATGTTAAAAAGAATGAGAGGAAAGTACCACTTTAAAATGCACAAGTGTAATCTTCTAAATTAATTTAATGTAGTACAAGCTCATTGGTAATTGCAAATACTAAGGCTGCGTTTTTCCCCTTACTCTAAATGTCTGAAATCTCATAATGTTAATGTATGGGGAAGTGCTTAGCCTATTGATGGAGGAATGAAATCAGGAGCAAAGCACAGCTCTACAAAGATTCATCTGCAGATTAGGGGTCTGAAGCAACCATTAGATTATCAAATCTGACCTTCTATCTAATACAGACCATAGAATCTCATCCACTTAATTCTGTATTTATCCTAAGAACAGCACCAGAAAATCAGATACAGTGCATTAACATATTATAATGTAGCAATATATTCAGGCCTTTCTCTTTCCTCTCTCTTCTTTCTCTCTCTCTTTCTTTCTCTCTCTCTTTCTTTCTCTCTCTCTTTCTCTCTCTCTTTCTTTCTCTCTCTCTTTCTTTCTCTCTCTCTTTCTTTCTCTCTCTCTTTCTTTCTCTCTCTCTCTTTCTCTCTCTCTCTTTCTCTCTCTCTCTCTTTCTCTCTCTCTCTTTCTCTCTCTCTCTTTCTCTCTCTCTCTTTCTCTCTCTTTCTCTCTCTCTTTCTCTCTCTCTCTTTCTCTCTCTCTTTCTCTCTCTCTTTCTCTTTCTTTCTCTTTCTCTTTCTCTCTCTCTCTTTCTCTTTCTCTCTCTCTTTCTCTTTCTCTCTCTCTCTTTTTCTCTTTCTCTCTCTCTCTCTCTCTTTCTTCCAAAACCTGGGGCAAACAGCACTCCAGTGCTATATGATTTTTGATTAAAATCTGCAGGAGGAGAGATTTCAGCTTTTTATTTGCAAAAGAGAATTTGTATGTCTGTGTTTTTGCATAGGGTTTTGTTTAGTTCTTTGAAAATTATTGACTGGTAACTAACAAGTATAGAGCTGGTTGAGATCCATTACTTCTGTTTTGCTCTGAGGACATCATAAATTGAAAGAGGGAATTTTTTTTTAAACAGAAAAAGTAATTTTCTTGAAAAATGGTTCTTGACAACTGCTTTCTAACATCTAATTTGGAAACTCCCTGCCAGTCAGTTTTCCTAGGAAGCACAAAGCACATTTCACATCTGGCTTCTCATCTCTTTGACTGTAACATAAAACTGCCCTTGAAGAGCACCTGGGAGTTATCCAGGGGGATACCACACACACATAAAAGACAAGCCACACTGTCTAAAAGAACTGCACTGGGCTAGTGCACATTTTAACCACTAGCCAGCATTTTACTGAACAGAGGAGCAAAAGAGATGAGGAAAGTATCAGGGAATTCAGAGGAGAAGTGGTGGGCAGCACTGTGCAAAATACAGAGGTCCCAGGCTCGCCACATATGCCCTCTCTTGAAGAAAAAGTCATCCCGCCCAGAGCTGACCTGCAGCACCCCCTTGGTGTTGCTCATACCATGGAGACATTTCTCTGCAACCCACCACAGCCCAGGCAGAGGGAGAGTCTCTGTTGCTCACATGCTGCAAAAGCTTTTGCTGCCCTTTGGGTGAGTGAAACTTGGGCTCTTAGCACTAGTCTGTAACAAAACAATTTCTATTTCTTTTCTCTGCAAAGCTCAGAAGTCCTGCAAGTGTGTTGGTCCCATTTTGGAGTTTCATTTGGGTTTCAACTCCAAAGTTCATTTGGATTCTGTTCTTTGAGTTTTGATGGGTTTTTAAAATATGAATCATGGCTAAGTACTGCTATTGAAAGCAGAGATTTGACCCATGACTGCACGAACTGGAGGTTCAGAACTCCCAAGCTGGTGCAAAACCATTTGCTAAGGACAGAGGGTTTTCCCTGGCATGTACTGTTTTCTTCTGGTATACTGGCAGGGAGAAAGACCCCTATAACCAAAGGAACACACATAGCAGGTGCATAGAGTCTTCATTGCCTCAAATACTTCTTTTCAGTGTCCTGTGATTCATGTTAATTCAACAAGGTACAAGATAAATACTTTCGAAAGACTAGCATACAAGAAGGAATCTCAGACCTCCTTGCCTATTAAATAGGAAGGTCAATACTTGCCTTAATTCTTGTCTTTGAGGCTAAATTAGTTATTGAGCATAAGGTTCTTCGAAATTCACAGGTAAGTAGTGTTAAATAAATGTAAATAACATTGCCAACATCTTCCCACTCTTGCTTTGATGCAGTTTATTCTCAATAAGTAATAAGGTATTTGGAGCAGTGAGGATAGGGCTGCACAGAAAAGCCCCGTGCCATAGAGACCTCTGACTAACCAAACACAGGAGTCCTGCACTGGCATGGTCTGAATGAGTCTTCCTCTTGGAGAGTTGCAGGAATATCCATGGACTTCATTTATTCTGGCTGTAGCCAGAATAAATATAAGCCATATTCAAGGTCATAGCCAAGAAACAAGCCATGACTATTAAATTTTCTGACCAAAAAGACTCCAGTAACAAGAACACACAGTATTTTAATTTTGTCAAATTTTTCAGGATCTTCCTACCCTATCTTGGCAGCAAAAGGTCCAACACTGCTGTAGCTATGGGTTTAGCTGCAGAGTGGAGGCAAAATTTGTTTTCCAGGCCTAAGAGAAGCAGTGACCACATCTCAGGATGAGAGTTCTGTAAATACCCTTGCCACCATGCTGTGTGAGCAGTTGTGCTCCTTAATATTGTCTTCAAAGCAACACTCTGGATGCTCTGTGAACAGCATTTAATCAGTGTGTATCAAGAAGTTTTGAGACAAAAACAGTTCATCTTCTAGAATAGTGTCAGTTGTACTCAGCCACATAATGAATTATTCCATGCAGGGAAAGATCTGCTTTTCTATGAATTTGTATAATAAGCAAAAAAGGCATTGAGAGTTTCCCAGCCCTTAACCTGCTGTGCCTGTGCTTCCTTTGCAGTTGTCCAACACAGCAATTCTTCATCAGATCAGACGAGACCAAGTGACAGACACATGCCGAGCAAACAGCATGTCCAGCAGGAAGCGCCGTGTGCTGACACCCAACGATCTCAAGCACCTGGTCGTGGATGAGGATCATGAAATGATCTATTGCTATGTTCCCAAAGTGGCCTGCACAAACTGGAAGAGAGTCATGATGGTTCTTACGGGAAGAGGGAAGTACAGTGATCCGATGGAAATCCCGGCCAACGAAGCCCACGTTTCTTCAAACCTGAAGACCCTCAACCAGTACAGCATCCCAGAGATCAACCACCGCTTGAAAAACTACATGAAGTTCCTCTTTGTTCGCGAGCCTTTTGAAAGACTGGTGTCAGCCTACAGGAACAAGTTCACCCAGAAGTACAACACTTCCTTCCACAAGCGATACGGCACCAAAATCGTGAGGCGCCAGAGGAAAAACGCAACCCAGGAGGCTCTGCGGAAAGGTGATGATGTGAAATTTGAAGAGTTCGTGGCATATCTCATCGACCCACACACCCAAAGAGAAGAGCCCTTCAACGAGCACTGGCAGACTGTGTACTCCCTCTGCCACCCGTGCCACATCCACTACGACCTCATAGGAAAGTACGAAACACTTGAAGAGGATTCAAATTATGTTCTCCAGCTGGCAGGAGTAGGCAACTACCTGAAATTCCCCACCTATGCAAAGTCTACGAGAACTACTGATGAAATGACCACAGAGTTCTTCCAGAACATCAGCTCCTTGCACCAAACGCAGCTGTATGAAGTCTACAAACTTGATTTTTTAATGTTTAATTACTCAGTGCCAAGCTACCTGAAATTGGAATGAGGGATGGGTTGGGGAAAAGAGGGGAGAGAAAGGCTGTTTTATTTAAGATTTCTATTTGTCATAATAAATATGGAGAATGGGTTATTTTGTAAATTAATATTTTCTTTTTTTTGAATGATGCTGCGAGCAGCACAGTCAAAATTATTTAAATCAACTGTAAGAAAGGACAGCTCTCTTTGCAGGGTAACAGGATTGTGACGATCTAGCTGTAGAAATGAATAATACTGCTACACTGTGTAAGCAAGTGTTAATTGTGTTCTCGTGAATTTCATTGATCTTGCATTCCTCCGGTTCTAATTAATGTTATTTATACTTATTTAAAACATTGTCTCTTGGTAAGTTTCACTTCAGCAGCAGAGATAGGATAACGTGGACAAAAGGAGTCTGGTTTTGTGCTTTCCTCGATTTCCAGCTTGCTCTGGGTAAAAATATTCTTCCATTAGGCAATGATGCAGGTAAATATGGGAATGGTTCTGGAACCACACACTTTGAGAAGATTGGTGAAAATAAGTTTTTTAGAAAGTGATGTTGTGCTCCATACTAGTACAAAATCTATCTTTCTAGGCCTGAAAAGGAAAAGTAACCCAGATTTGGGTAGATTCGTGAGTATCTAATACCCGTGACTGAAAGAAACATGAATGTATTCCTTAGGAAGAGAAACCATGAACCTTTTATAAGTCTTAATGAGTTTTTGGAGAATATGACTACGCCCACTGACTCTTAATTTGAAGCCTCCCAGCCCAAATTAATTTGGGATGGTCCATCAGAAAAGAATCAGCACTTGGAAAGTGACTGTAAGAGATTTTTTGAATGCCCAAAGCAATTGGCATTGATGCATATCCAGGATGGAGCTGTGGGGACATCCATCCTCTTCAAGTCATGCCTCCCTAATTGATCCTAAGATGGGCAACCAAAACTGACTGGAGACGCACTGGTTATGATATGTTGCTGTAAACAATCTGGGCATGTCATTTCAAAATTCAAAAAATCATCTTCATGTTGATTCTCTAAGCATGCAAGGCAATAAAAAAGGTCTCATCTTCCTACATGCTGGTTTCATGGGTTTTTCTTAGGGAGGAGAAGTCTTCTTTTTTAGCTGATGCCTAAATGTCATTGACAGGAATTTTTCTAAGTTCTGCTGTGTTAGAAATTCTTCTAAGTCATCTCTAGTGTAAGACCATGGCCTTTTTTCTTAAGGGGAATGTCTCAGTAGCAGCTGTTTTGTGTTTAACTGCTTTTTGGGATGGCAGATTACTTTGGGTAAGCAAATAGTAATCTATACACAGCAGATTAACAATGAAAAATGGTATTTCAGTGTGGATCTGTTAGCCAGCTAGTGGGAGCAGTTCAGGCTTCTCCAGATGTTTTATTCAGTTGGATGCAGGTGAGGGAATGCTCTGTAGCCACCTCAGCATCCACAGGCAGCTGATGGGCAAAAGGAGGCAGAGGCTAAACTGAGACACTTGTAAAAATATATAATCTGTTTTAAAGTTGATAGATGGTTAAAAATGGGGGGTTTAACTTGGCCTGCATGTCAATCTTTTGATCAAAACAAACCCTTTCAAAATGACTGATAATTTAAATAAACTCAGCTGAAGGCAGAGCTGTTTCAACAGTATCAGAGCCAGATCCTGAAAAATGTCAAATTGTACAGTAGCCAGTAATATCCACTGAATTGTGTTAGTTTCCAGGACACAGATGTGATTAAAGAAGAAAAATAATTTGCATTTTATTTGATAAAAATAAGTTGCTGAATAAATCTCATTGAAAAACAAATTAACATAACAAACAGCAACTGAAGTCCTTTCGCAATTGGATTTGGCCTTAGGCAGGATTCAGGTAATTATTTTTTCTATCATCATACCATACAAATAAATCTCTTACCCATTCTGGAACAGCCACAGTTTTCATAACCCAGCTCCTTCCTATTTATAACCTGGAGCACTGGGCCAGTGGCTGACAAGGGGCTGGCTGGCTGGCTGGCTCACCCCTCTGAATTCCTGATCCATTGCTAATTACTGGTTGTTGTTTTACTTTAAAGCAGTTTAGTCTCAGTTAGAGTGTGTGGAGCTGTACCTCTCAGAGTGCCCTGACTCTCTTATGTTCCTAGTTCAATGGTTGTATGTTTGTTAAAAAAACAACTGTTGGAGGCAGGTCCCCTTTTCCCCCCCAGAATACTTCCTACAAGCTATTTGTGTGTTGGTTTGGTCTTGCATCCCACAGTGCTCATATTTTGGTCCAATTTTCTTCTCAGCTCTTAATCCATCCAGCAGAATGTGATGTGATTTTTTTCACTTAAGACAAAAGTTGCTTCAGAAAGTAAGTATTCAAAGAACGGGGTGTGCTTCCCCCTTTCTTTTTGTACTTTTCTCTGGCACCATCACCACATTTTTATGCATTCTGAAATATTCTCTCTAGTTTCACAGCTTTGGAGACACCAAACCTCTATATGGTCGCTGTGATAGAAAAGCTTTAAGTGAAAAATGTGTTCAGGAGATCTGAGGGGTGACCGCTGCTCCAGGACTTTTAGCAACAGCTTTGGGTTGGATTACCTAAATTCTGGCTCCCCACAGAGGGCAGCTCTATGGGTGGATGCTCAGCACTGAGAAGGCTTTTATGTGGACTTCAGTGGGTGCATGAAAAACCTTGATCCCAAACTACTACAACCTGGCTATTTAGTGCATTAGATCTATTTTGAGGTCCTGCGAATAGGCTGTAGATCTGTGTTTAAAATGAGCAGCTGCCATGCTGGATGTGGTCATGTCCCGTGCAGTGAGCAGCAAGCCCTCCCCAGCTCAGAGCAGGATGACAAATGTTAAGGAATAGCCATTTCTCTTGGCCTATTGGGCATGCTGTTGGACTGAGCCAAAAAATCTGTCTTTCCAGTGCAGCTACACAGGAGGACATTCAGGGTTGTTCATGCTCATGTCAGTGAGCTGGCAGCCACCACCTGCAGTGGGGGGCAGCCAGGGAACTGGGTTGGTTTTACCCTCTAACTCTTTCCTGGGTTTCCCAGCTGGAGGAGAAGAGGGGCTGGTCTGCTCCTGAGTTCTGCCTCTCTCCCAGCTCCATTTCTGCCGTGGCCACAGCTGATCCTTGGAGACAAATGGGCAGCATGGAGCCACAGCAAAATGTAAAATACAGCCATGCCTGTAGGGCTGCAAGGGCCACTCGGGGAGCTGCTGTTGTAGAGGGGTGTGCATTAATTATGTCTAGTAGTGATGAGCACAGAGGGAACACAGTGGGGGAATTCCTGCTCTCCACTCTGTCCCCAGCCTCCTCAAAGCTGCTGGGGCAGTGATCCTCATCTCTGAGCAGCTCTTGCCTCCCTGTCATTTGGCAGGGCCAGCACTGAGCCCAGCAGTGCTGGTGGCTCTGTACTTGGCACGATACCCACAGCCGGGGGGTCATTCCCCCCCAGATGGCATCAAGCACCTTAACCTGGAGTGCAGGCTGAATTTGGCCCATATGAACATGGTGGAGACTTCTGGGTGGTGGGATGTTTCCCCCAAACCTGGCTCAGTCCATGCTTCAGCCTCTTCATAAACCATGTCCATTATGACAGAAACATGCAAACTGCCTGAACCATGCGCTAAGACAAGTGAAATAAATAATCCACAGGCAGAAGTGCTTTTAGAAATATATTGACCCAGATGTTTTAGGGTTTCACTGTAGTCTGCTGCACTTTTCAGGTAGAAAAAGGGACTGTCCTTACTATTACTCTTGTTACAGAGAGTGTTATTTTCTTACATGCATGCACAATACAATGTGTACGAATAATTTAACATCAATGTGGGGTTGGATTTTTTTTAACCTATTTGTAAGCAGTAGAAGGCTTGTAGACAAGTATCTCCTCCTACTTAAATATACTGTTAATAAAGCAAAAAAGATAAATTATACATTGCCAACACAAGTGTGAACTGCTCATGAGTCTTTCCTTAAAAAAGCCATTCAAGCCTGATTATTTTTCTAAGGAACTTCAATTAAATAGAAGAAAGAAAATTCCTCTCTGTGTGCTTTATTTATGGCTCATGCTTTCAGGGTGGATTTTTCAGGGTGGGATTTATGTCTGCACAGCTTTGCTTTCTCACCTGCCTTGTTGTATAATATAGGCAGGACACATTGAAAACTCAAAATTATCTACTCCTGTGGAGCAGGAGAAATCCCTTGGTGGGGTTCAGTGGGCAGAGCAGCAAGGGAACTGAGCCCAGGCAAGGGGAAACCAATGGCTGCAGAACTCAACCATGGAGGGAGGGAGAGAGCTGGGGCCCTTACAAAATTGAAATCACTTGCACACAAACCCAGACACTTCCATCTTTGGGCCAATGGAGTAAGAAATGACCTCTCTGCACAGCCTTGGGTGCACAGCTTTTGGGTGGTTTTCTTCAATGCTTGTAAGATAGTGGAAAGAAAAGACCAGTCTCTGATACTGCCACACAGACTGAAAAAATTGGATTTGCACCAGTGGAAGGAATCTTGAAGATCTGTCCTTTTGGCAAGCCTCAATTTTTCCATTAAATAACTGCAAATTTACAAAATCCCTTCCTATTTGTACCCAGCAGCTGCCCCGTGGTACTGGCTTCAGGAGGCTGCTGTAGGACGGGAGAGCTGGCAGCAGCAGGGCTGTGGGCAGCACCCTGGCACTGGGAGATGGATGTGGAGCAGTGCAAGGTGCGACAAAGTGACAGGATCCTGCACAACTGAAGTGTCCTCCAGCCCAAATAAGAGATGAAGTCCAGAGTAGAGATGATGCAAAGTTTGAAGATGTTCCTGTGGTCGTAACCTGCTCTCTGTGCAAGCATGAACTCCAACATTTCCAAACCTTTGTTTGGATGAAAACACATTATCATTCGATTCCATCATCATTACAAAAGAATTTAAAATGGAAGAATGGGAAGGAAAAGAGAAAAAAATCAAGCACGTGCAGCCAGCAGCAGAGCAGCAGTCAGGGCATACACTTGACAACCAGCAACACCGTGTCTTTCTCACTAGCTGTGTTACACATCATCACGTACCAGACTCCTGATGCCACACAAAAATATCTTGCTTTTGCAGTTGCACTTACAACTTTGCCAAAGATTGAAATTTTTGAAATATTAGCGTCTGGTTTATTCCTCAGTGCACTGAAAGACGTATTCAAATGCCCCAGATTGCATGCTAATCAGTTTTATAAAGAAATCAATGTTAAAAGAGTAAAATCAACTTCATCTTCTCTATTGGCATGACAAGAAGCCACCTGTTTCCCCTATTACTTGAAATGTCACTCTACTGATGTGCTAGAGCCTCTAGACTGTGAGATTCAAGTCACTGTCAAAAAAAATCTACTGCTGGCTAAATCAGAGGCATTAAGGACCTACAGCAGTGACTTATTCATGGAGGAAAAAATATATAAAATATTATTCCTTTATACATTATTTAAAATATATTTTGCCAATATTTTAATAACATTACTGACTTTGACGTTGACTGTCCCTATTTTTTGAGTAAAAGCAACCTGAGTTAACATTCCTTTACAAGCACACATCCTAGCACTATGCAACAAATGGACAGATCATTTTGGAAAATGACTCGTAGCACTTGCACTAAAATTATGTGGGTTTGAAAATCTCATTTCAGCGTTTTTAATTAAAAAACAAAAAATCAGCAAAGCTGTTTTCCTCAGTCAGAGAAAAAAATCAATCCAAAGTTTATGCCCTGGTTTATCTTTTTTTCACTAATACATAAAGCTGTCAGGGTAACATACAGCTGAATTATAACAGTTTACCCATTAGGCTTTGGCTTGTTCTAAAAACTAAAATTTTACTGTGACAATTCATGACTTTTTAGCAGAAAGAGGTCTCTCTGCTGTCAGCAGGTATGTGCAGCCCTACATCAAATCAAAATCTGAAACCCCAGCAGCCCCAATTTCCCATAAAAGCTTCTGCAAAGTCATGGTTTAACCTTTATCTAAGCCTTTCTTAGGCTCAATTTATTCAGACTTCCTTTAGCAGATAACTATTCTAGCTACAACTGGTTTAGTTTAATGTCTGAAGTAGAGGGTTCTTTTTAATAGTGATTGCTCTATGAATGAAATCAATCACTACATTTTTTACTATTTTTTAAACTTCAAGGAAATTAATTTAGAAAGAAAGGTCAAATCAGAGCAAGCAGCCACGCTGTGGAGAGACAACCACTATGTCCAGGTAAATGCTGAGACCTCCATTCAAGAAAAACAAAATATATTACTTTCAGGAATTACAGCTATTCATGATTTATTAAGACATTTGCCTTCAGTTATATGGAAGGACATAACAACTTCACTAGCTTGAATTAATTTTACAATGTGCTTTTCTAGTTTATCGTAGAAATGTTCCTGCTCTGTGTGCAATATGATTTTACATGCTAGATGTAGAATTCCCAAAGCAGATGCTTTTAAAGCCTCCCTTTTTCCCTTAGAAAAAATTCAAAAACTAAATCCACAATTTTTTAATGAATTTTTTAATGAATTTTTTCTTGAAGTCAGTGGTGCAGAGATTAAAAAAAGCACAGTTGAGTGCAATTCAGGTGAGACATTAAGTCTGTATAGCTGTGGAAAAGCGGATATAGCCCTCCTATTCCTGGTCCTGTGCTGGAAAAGAGATTCCAGATTATTCTGTGGTTTTCAGAGGCTTCCTGCAAACAGGAGACAGCTGTTTGCAGCCCAGAGCATACAGAATGGTGCATGGGTCTTGCCCAGTCTGTAAAGCTGTAAGCCATACCTTCCCAGAAGCAGGAGAATAGCGGGGGGAAAATCTCCTTTTATGTGAGGCAGGAGCTTTCTTCACAGGTATGGACAGGAGAAAATGGATTGCAAACAGATATCCTTATCTAGCAGGAGACTTGACCATGACCAGAAAAAGACAAGATAACTAAAAATGAGCTTTTGCTGGACAACACTTCAATTCCATAATATGCCAGAAAACTGTATGTAATGCAGTTAGAGCTGAATGAGAATCAACAACCAGAAAGGTGAACAGTCATTAGTTTTGTCTCAAGTCATTGTGAGAGAGTTCCTATGGTAATAGAACATCTTTTTCCTGCTTGTAATGTGTGCTAAAAATGTTTCTTTCTCTTAGTGCCAGTCTAAAAGCTACACAAATTCCAGAGGTATGTGTGCATTGACCAGTGCTTTAATGCCAAGGCTCTACAGTCAGGCTCAAAGCAGGGGTGTTATTTCTCCCGGAGAGGTGAACACTGTTGCAGCTCATGTCAGTCTCATGTACAGGGCATGTAACCAGCGTGGGGTCTAACAAAGATGCATTTCCTGAACTTTGGCTCAGTAAGCACTTTACAGTACTTCCAAAAAGTTGTTGTTGTTGTTGTTTTTTTTTTAATGAAGCAGCTTTCTAATGTGGGAATAGACCAGCTAGAAGTCAAGGAATAAGTATGTCTTTTTGGATCTGAATTCACAAAGACCTTAGATCTTTCATTTTGGACAAATGACATGCAGGTTTTTTTAAAGTTTCTTTTTTTCAAAGGCTTCGCTCTCTGCTCTCACAGGGGAACCACAGTCCCCATACACATGTAGGGACTTACACACTACCATACTACTTAGTGGCCTTACTGGGTTGGGACTAAAGAAGCCGCAATAGCAAAGCATGAAGGTGAAATGAGTCAAAGCGATAGATCTGATCAGCCAATCTTCATGTATCACACAAATACAGAGCTTGCTTTTGTCTCCAAATCATCCAAACTTTTGTCCACACATTGCTACCTGAACTGGTCCCAGTTACCTAAATGTGGTCAAGCTTAGCAAGTTCACTTGGATTCTGGAAATCCTCCAAATTCCAGAGGCACTCATCTCTTTGAAGTGAAAGCTACCCTTCATCTCCTTAGAACCAGAATTCATCAGACACGCCTGTTTTCCTTTTTAGCGAGTAGAAATTGGTTCATTCTTCAGAACAATTGACATGAAGTATGTTCTGATATTACTTCAGAACTCTGGATGCTATAAGGTAATAAAAGAATTACTTGTGTCAGCACTGAGAGAACAGAAACAAAGAGGGGGAAAAGGGTTTTGAATAATCTAAAGTTAACTGTAGTATGAGGATCATAGTAGTGGATGATTGCCTCTCAAGTATAAAATGGGTATTGTTGTTCATAACTTTTGAAATACCATTTAGAATGTCTGATTTATTAGAATACTATTCTACTGTACATGGGACAGGGCAACAGTTTCACTAATCTGAACCAGGAGGTGACAGAAAAAAGTTATTAAACAGACAAAATCTTTTAAAAGATCCTATTCATAGTTAAACTTTGAATGTAAATCTGAGAATTTAGCATTATTAAATCCTGAGGATCTGTTCAGAAGTAAGTAGGTGTCTACCATATAATTAATTCAGGATTTCACTTGCACCCCATTTCACTTGCAAAAAATAAATTTAGAATTAGAATTATTCAAGGAAAGCACTTCCTTTACCTTTTAAGACTTTAAGCAACTGTTAAGAAGGAAACAATCTCCCAAAGGAGCAAGTTGGAGAATGCTAAGTAAGGAAGAAGCATATTTCAAGTATAGTTTGGACTGAGACATAAAAGCATAAACAGAGGATATGATGAACTACCCTGCATATTAAATAAACAACTAGCAGGACTTGAAACCAAAACATTTTTAGCTGCAGAGAAGCTAAAGCCCATCCAGCCCAGCCAATGCTGAATGACTCCTGCTCTTGGGTACCCACCCAGAATATGGCAATCTTGTATATTTAGTAAACATACCAGTTCTTAGCTTTAACTGTGAATTATTCATGTCTTGCTAATATTGGATTCCCCACAGTATTCATGCACAGCATGCAGGATGATCAAATTTTCATTAAATTTAACAGAAAGACTTTCCTTTAGGACCATCAGAATGAGGATTTAATGACAAAAAACCATTTTTTCCTAGCTCTTTACCAACCTATATATAAAAAACACCCTTTTTTAAACTTCAAATATGGGAAAATGATAATCCAAAGGATTACTAAACAACAGACTGAATGGATTAGGAATGGACTGAATCCAATTAGGAATGGATTAGAGAACACAATTAAAACAGTGTATGGTATCACAAAAAATCTAGTCAGAAAGAAAAGAAAAATCCTACTAAGAGACTTAACAGCACTTCCAGTCCTTTTGGTACTGTTTGTGAACATTACCTTACTTTTTCCAAAGAAGATTATAATTCAATTATCATATTCTGTTGCCATTTTCTGCACCTCTAAAGAGACTATCTCATTTGCAATAGTAATTTTACCATTACAATAAGGAATTTCAAACGCTTCATTTCACAGGGCACTTATACTACTGTTTCCTGACGTGTATTCCGAGCTATTCTTGCACTTAAGAGAGCTTTTTGTGATGCTTACAACTGAAGTGAAATAGCAAATACATTAAAAAGATGATAGGTCTCATTTTGAATCCTGATTCTGCAAATTGTACTGCATTTGTAAAGCTTTAATCCTCATGCTGTTCTAATCTATGGATGAGAAAAGTCTAATTTTGTTTGCAAATTGTAAAAAGGAGTGAGATTAATTTGCTGCTCACCAGTTTCTCATCAACATTTTAAAAATCCCAGTGAAATAGAAATTAAACAAGGGACTGGGAGATAATTTTGCCAATTTAAATATTACAGATTAAGACAAGGTGTACAGTAATGCTATAAAAATCAAAATATTGATCTACATATGTAAAAAGAAGAATCCTCCCCTATGTCAAACAGCGTAATAAAGCAAAGGAACAATCCTTGCTATATAATTACTCCAAAAATTACCTGGAGTCATTCAGTAACACACTAGAACGACAATTTTCAAAGCATTATACAGGAAAAGAAAACACTGATGGCATGAAACACTACTGACTCCACATTTTAAAGCTGCACCTGGCTGTACTTTACAAAAAAGATTATCCCTTTTCATGCATACTCACAGGGCCATTGAGATGTCCTTCAGAATGGAAAATGGATACACATTTCAAATAAACTGTCTGTAGTTCTACTCACCTTTGAGATATTTCTGAAGTAGAGGAAAAAAAAAACAAGCAGACAATAAGAAAGGCCAAACAAGAGCACCCCAAGAGCTGCTCAGCACCAGGTTACAGACAGAAAGTTGTAAGGAAAACCACCTGCATCTTCTGGCTGGTCCAGCTCATCAGCAGAAGGAAAATGGAACAAGAAGTTCCAGGAGGACCTCTAGGATGACCCACAACTTAAAATTTTGAGGTGAATGAGCTGATAGAAGCAAGAATCAAAGGAAGCACTCCATGCTGACTCAAAAGCAAAGAGATGTGAATCAGCCATAGCCCTAACTGGGCAGATAATAAAGGAAGGTTTGAAAGAATCTTCTGGCAGGCTGAGAGGAGGAAAGGACTTAATGAATTTTAATATCAAGAGTCATCATTTTATCTGCAAGATTATAAAATATGGCTGCTTTGATAACAAGAGGCAATAACATCTCAGGATGTCCCTTTCCATTTTATATTTTAAGCAGTACAAAAAGCACACAATTTGTCTCTGACAGAATTTCTGCTAACACTCCTTACCCACACATGAAGTGAAGTAATTCACAATTTCTGGGCTTTTTTAAAAAATCAAGTAGGTGGGACACTGTGAAGAGATTGACTTGACTAAAATTAAAATTGGTTATGGGAGTCCAGCTTTTGAGTACTTGAAAAAAATTTTCTGGTATCCAAGCACTCTTTTGTGCCACCTCCCATATTATCCTCACACCTGGAATACATGAAAGGTGATAAGAGCTTTTTGCTCTCTTAACACGAGGCAGCAGACTTTGTAAAGTCTGTAAGTCCCTAAAATGCTCCTTTCATAGAGGAATCAAACCCCTTTGACATTATAGATTATTAGTTTTTCAGATGTCAAGGTGCTCCCTCTTTTACAAGTGTCGCATTTCTTTCCTCACCGGAGTTCCTCTTTAATCATATCTGAGAGCTTTCTTTTTATTCTCCCTCACTTCCCCCCCTCCTTTAAGTATCTCTTTTTGCACCTCTTCCCCAAATCCTTTCAGAACAAGTTATATTTTTCTTCCCTTCCTGAGAAACAAGTTTGGCTGTGCCTTTTGATTCTTTTCTCCAAATAACGTCTTTCTGTTTGCTCTTGCCTCTGATAGTGAATGCTTTGGGAAAGTTTGCACCTTTTTTTTCCCACTAAATGGGTTTTGCTCTCTCGACCATGGAATGGACTGTCCCCTTTTCGAACTACCAAATTTTCCCATTACACTTTCCCATCACTTTTGTTTCCAAGCCCAGATAATTTCAGTCTGGCAATATATTTCCCTTTTTCAAATTTTACTTAATTTTACTCATGTAACATTTCTTCCCCACTTTGGCGATCTAAAGAGTCACACTGTGCAAACATTTCCTCATTTACTGGGAAAATATTTAGGATTCTAATCACTAAGGATACTGCCATACTACAACTCCCTCATGCATTGGATAAGCACAGATCACATGTATCTCAAGAAATTTTAATTTTTAAGAATCCTACAATTCATTTTAAAATTACCTTAAAGTCCAGTAACTATAAGAATAAGTGCGTGAACTGTCAGTTGATTCAGATGGCAGTTCTAACAAATAAAAAAATTTGCATCTACAGCTGTATCAAAAATAAATAACCATTATTGGAAAAAATTGAGTTACTTCTTTTCCATTTAAAACATTTTAATAATATTTCCTGCAATGCTACATACAAGAAACTATTTTAAATAACATTAATACAAACTAAAAAAAGTCAGAGAATCTGAAGTTAGAAAGATTTCATCTTTCCCTCACATAATAAAAGACATAATACATATGATTCATTCAAACAACTATATTATAATAACAGTAAGAAAATGCTTAAATAAAAAGGTTTAAATGAGGGAGCTAATATTCAGGCATCTAAAGCCACGTGTAGGCACTGAATAGCTGGTTCACTTTTCAAGGTTGCAAACACTTTGAACTTCCAAAGAATTGAAGGTGACCAACACATACAGAAGTTCCATTAGCACTTAGCTGCAGAATGTACTCATCTGAGTAGGTCCATCAAATTAAAAAGCATTTGTATACATAAAGCACATAACTAATGTTTACAGAATTAAACTATATGCTGATATATGGATTCATTTGTCTTATTTAAATATCAAAATTTAAAACTTTCAATCACAACAGTTAAAATACAATTTGTTTATTTCATTATGCATTTTGGATGTATGCAATAGTCTTCTAAAACATATGCTGTGAGGAACTCCCAGTAGATTTTAAAATAGAGCATTTAGTACCTTTTTTGCCAAAATGGCAACCAGAGTCCTCATGATCAATGTATTATTTGAACTATTCAGGTCTACAAATAAAAGAAATCATTGAGAAGCCATACATTTCCTTATTGACCGTATTATTTGCATGGCTTGAAAGCAGAGATTTCTACTTAGAAATTGATGACATAGGTCTGGAATTTGAGAAGTTTATGTAACTTCCTAAGGGCCTATAAAAGAAACTTCATCTTTTATACTGCAAGTTTAAGCAGGGATCAGTATATATAGTTAATCAGCACCTCTAAATACTTCATTAAAATCAGGATACTGGCCATCACAACACCATTAATATCAGTTAGTTAAACATCTTTTCAGTTGCTAAATGAACATACACTTTTCATCACAAGGAGTTTTAATCATTCACCCATTATTAATGACCAGATCAGTGTCACATTATTATTTGCCTTTTCTATTTTTTTTCTAAGAAATCCCAACAGCAAAATAATTACGTTGCTCATTTTAGCACAAAGAAAACGGGCTGAGTCCTGCAGACACGTTTCAAATGTCTCATTTTATAAACGCTGATGTTCGTATTCTTCTACAGAAAATAAACCCTGTGACAAAATGCGTGGACCATAACAGTCATTACTGGTGTCAAGTCTGCAATGGTCAGAGAGCTGCAGCACTGAAACTGCAAGGCAAGAACATATCATCAACTCTTTAGGCAATTTAAAACTTGATATAAGATTCATCTGCCCATTATTGTGTCTACTCACATTATCTTCAGCTACCTCCAATCCACCTTGTTTTCAGAATAAAGCTCTCGGGTATTGTAGTTCCATCCAAGTTTTTAAAAGCAAACTATAATCATTAAGGCTGTTTTATGTCTGTGTCAACTGGATTTACTTAGACCAAAAGGAACAAACACTTAGAGGACCCTCAAGTGGAGTGAGCAGTCTTGTCAATATTCCAGGAAAAGTCATTGCATCCATTGGAATACTTAGTCACCAACATCACCATCTCTGTCACCTATGAGCCACAGAAAATGAAAACCTATAGCTAATAAGGCAGTTCCAAGCAGATCTCCCAGTGCAGTTAGATAAGGGATAGAAAAACTGTCAGGGTCTTTTCCTTTTTTCCAGAAGCGGTGCACCATCCAGTCAGCAATCCACAACAGAGTAAACACCTACACAACATCAAACAAACAAAATCTGTGTTATTATCATGTAAGTTACATCAAAAGGAAGTCCACAGCCATCATTATTGTCTCCATACTAGACCAAAGTGTTGTATACCATTGCTTTTGAAAAATACAAATAATTAATATGAATGAATTCCAGACAATCCAAGCGCCGCACAGACAGAGAGAAGGACACTTAGACAATTTCTCTCAATCACAGGCATTGCTGGAAGGAACATACAGAATTACTGAAAGCATTTTTTACCCAGACTATGCTTGAGGACTTCTGAAAATGGCAGGAAAAGCCAAAAAAGTTCCACCACACACGCAACTGCACTTCTCCCACAACACATAACTCTGTACAGAGAGAACATAAGTAGGGCTTTGAGATAGTTCAGAACCAAATCATGCTGCCCCACATGAATACAGTCAACCCAGGCATAATTCCGGTTTGGACAGTCTAGAACTGACCGGGAATCAGATGTGATATAAAGAATAACAGGTCAAATTAACAACAGCTTCACCTGGATTGTGTGAACTACAAAAAATGGCTTAGAACCTACTTTTATGGCTGAAATACCACCTTCAGCCCTTCTGTAATAAGGCACACCTGCCACATATATTATGAAATTGTCACTCCAGGCTGAATTTTTCCCAAAGTAAAAGATTTAATTCCTAACTGTGAATGTCTGAACATTTGAGAGGCTCGATCTTCATACCAAAGGTATGCATAATTATCAATCCAATTTTAGAAAAGAATCCTTTTAATGTTGCACAGCTGTATGATAAGGGATTCTGAGTCAGTGGAATCATGTGGCATGGAATGGCAAAAGATGAATGGAGAAAGGACCACTGAGTTTCATTTCTTCTTGTAGCCTCTAAGAAGCTGCTTAAGTTGAAATAAATTCTTATTTTAGGTATTTTTAGTTAATCAGATCTTTAAGAAGGGTAAACCTAAGACATGTACTACTATAATTAATTTTTCAAAACTGTACTATCTACATTTAAAATAATGTAGGTATCAAAATAATGCAGTATCAAAAGTAGTAAAAAGTACAACAATATTTTATTTAGTAAATAATCAATTATCAGCATCAAAAGCATGCTTATAAATGTATACACTCATTCACTGAAATATTGATAATATGGTTAAAAAACACTTCTCCATTATATGTACAGCAAAATGAATGTCATACAAATAATTGTGTGGAAAAAGTTTCTCAATTAATCCTTGCTTTACAAAAGTGTACGTTAAAATACAACCCTGAATTTATAATTATAAAAAAAAAAAGAAAAAAAAGGGAGAAAGGAGGAGTATTTGCTTAATGAAAAATGCATGGCTTATTCATATAAATGTATCTTTTGAAAAGGGAACTCTGTAGTCTAAGCTAATTATGCAAGTCCTAGGTGCGCTGACTGGAATCCAAACAAATATATTTAAAACAGATGTTTTCTTTGGAAGATGATCAGATTCCTTGAGTCAGCTCCTTCTTCTCACAGAGACAAAAAGAGGCCTGTGTATAAAAGATCCTGCACATTCCCATCTCCTGCGGGATGCGCTCAGAGGACACTGCAGTGACCCATACCTACAGTAGTTACGCATGTTCCATTGGAAGATGGGAGCATTCATTCCAAGAAAAATATACACTGCATTTCTATAGCACAACCAATTAGACATAACATACACACTCCATTTGAGATGACAGTATTCACTTTGACTCTTAAAAATCACAACATGAAAACCTTTAAGTTGGTTATGTTTTCCATCCTGAAATTAGACTGCAGCGTTAAGTGGGCAGTTTGGAAACTAAGTTTTTGTGAACCTTCCCAAATAATTTTTTCTTGCTGTATTAATGTACAGGTGCACAACAAATAATACAAATTATAACAAGTCTGCATTTTGTAAGCCATAAGAAAAAATGATAGCAGATTATATTAACTGGTGCTCATAACAGTATGTGATGGCAATCAGGACTTAGTGCTAACAGATTAAGTTATGAGACTGCAGTTCCAACCTTCACTTATTTGGGTGAAGGAATGATGCTATTATCCAGCATGCATTTGCATGGTTAGAAACTCACATACATTTAAGAATTATTTGGCTCAATCTTTGGAAATGGTTACTTATTTGCTCACATCAGTATTTAATGCAGGACAGAATCGATGTGACTAAGACTTCAAGAAGATTTTGCTTCTCATCCCTGTTAAGAGAAGGCAATCAAAGTCATCAATCAAATTATTATTTTGGGGAGAAAAAAAGAAAATAAAGAAAAGGGGGGAAAAAAAGAAAATAAGCACCCTACTAGGAGTTTGCTGTTTTTGAAAGAGTCTTGAATTCAAAGTGATTAGTGACTCACAAAGATCTGACAGATAAAAAAGTTGTAAAAGAGACATTGCAAGATGACACTTCACGTTTTGTGAGATTTATTTATTTATCAGTGACAGATACTTCTGTCAGTAAATTGATGCAGATGGCACAGCAGTACAAACACTGTGTATTTCTGCCCTGCACTCCTGCTATGAAGAAGAAAGCCTTACTTCTCCCAGTGGAAAACCAGCTTTGAGGGAAAAAATAAATAAAGGGATGAACATCACAGAAAAGCCTAATAATACAGTACAAAAATGAGATGTTTAGAATGCAATGCTGTAGAAAATTAGTAGGAAAAGCTTGTAAATACATGCAGCACTGTTCACGATGTTAGCCGAAATTATTTGGTATAGAAATTATTTAATACAGAGAGTTTTCTGCAAAAAAGGAGATGAGTAGTAGTAGAATTATGGAACAAAGCTCTAGGAATTCTTCCATTCTGAACCATGAAATAACTGCAGGCTTTAAGAAAGAGCAAAAATAACCAAATATCTATCTGTATAAAAAGATCTGGCTAAGAAAAGAAAAGACACTCAATAGTCACTGATCAAGAAAAAAAAAAGGCCTCAGAGATGAGACTGCAAAAATACTAGTAAAATTCCAGATGTTTTGATAATTTAAAAGGAAAATCATGCTATATTATTATCATTATTACAGTGAAAAAAATCACAATCAAATGACAGGAAAATGAAACTAAAGGCATGATCAGACTTAGACTGCATTTCCAGAAATCACCCTTTGGTCTTACTGTCAAAAAAAGTCCTCAAAAGCAGCAGAATACAAAAATAAGAGTAGGAGGGAGGGGAAAATCTTGAAAAATCCTAATGATGTAGAATCTAAAAATAAGGACTATAAGTACTCACATTATTTGGTACAACAAAGGATGGAAATTGAGAGTAATTCTTGATACTGAACTTTCTGACTCAAATTATGAATTTCAGACTGGGAGTGAAACTGAACATGAATACTTAAATATGGGTGAGCTTTACTATTTTGAAAATTCAAATCTTATGACTGCAAGACTAGAAATGGGAACATAACACAGTACAAAGCAGATTTTTTTCCTTTGTTATTGTGCACGAAATTTACTTTCATTTTTTCGAGGTCTTTAGATACAAATAACAAGGAAAAGTTAGGTGAAGAAAGGTTATTTTTGATCTTTTGCATGTAGCACATCTGTATTTTCTCATGGAAATAATTTCTTATGATTCCTAAAATGGAAAAATACCAAAACTCTATTATTAAAAATAAAAATACATAACTCCTTCCAAACATTGTTTATACTGTCTAGGCTTCTTATAGCCTAATTAACAAGTTGCAGGATGCTATAATATTTTTATTGTTTCTTTCATCTGGAATGTCCATATGTCATGTCAACATGTCAAATTGGATGCATGCGGATTGCATATCAAATTCACAGTGATAAAAGTGTAATATTAAAATGAAGAATATTTGTAAAACAGTTCAATTTTATATTAATTTATTGTTATATTATTTAATTGTTTTATATTAATTAATTGATTGTTCACTTTTATATTAATTTATACATTATTTGCACTGATAAGTGAATTGCAACACCAAGCTGAAAAATTGAACTGTTAAACTGCCTGTTGCTATTACTGATGATTCCACCTTAGATTTTTTTCATCTGAAGATGCATTACAAAATAGTTGCATTCTATTACTTTAGACAGGAAACACAGATGAAAATAAATTGAGATAATCTTTTACAAATGTGTTTTAAGTCTCCTTTACTTTCAAAATTATATTGACTCAAAATTTACCCATAACTTCACTATGAAAAGATCCGGCAATTACTGGATAAGAATGCTTACAAATCTATGAAATTCAAACCTAAGTTTATTTACATGGTTTTTTTAATTATTACAAAAAAATCCCATATAAAATCTCTAAAGACTACTGTGTTCTGACTGTCATTGTCACCAGAGTTATGATTTAGGTCTTCCAGTGGCTTTGACCTTTCATTAAGTTAATTTTCAAATTATGCATGACATGTCTCCAATTTTAAATGGCTTTTGATGAAGTAGTAACTGTAAAGTGCTTGTAGCAGATCTACACTGAACTTGCTGAGTATCCATTGTCTACAGCCAGAAATCTGTAGTCAGTGAACTCTCAGCGTGGGGACTACACACATTTTTCAAAAGACATTTTTCTGCACAGTTTCCTCTGGCAGTATATCTGGCATGTATCACATCCAGAGGGGACAAGTCACTGTTTCCTCCAAACATGCAGAGATTTCCTTTAATGCCTGGCTGCAAAGAGACCACTGAACAGCAAGTTTTTTCTTGCTGCTGTTTGTGTTGCAGCTAAGTGGCATCAGCTCCTCTAAGGTGAATTCAAGTACCCAGACAGCACAGCATACACTGATGTCAGCCTAAGACTTCTTTGAAGTAAAAAAAGAATACCTCTTTAACTGCAGTTGTTTCTGAGTCAATTTCATTATATTGACCTAATTTTGTGGGAAGGAACTCTTTTTTTTTTTTTTGGGGGGGGGGGATTTCAGTTTGAATCAAGTTTTTCAGATTGCAATCTTGATTTCTTTGTAGCTTTGCCAGACACCCCGGTTTCACCAAAACAGTCCTAATTTCAGGCTGTTTCTCAGCTACCTGCTAGGATGTGTAACCCAGACCAGTAAGTGCTCTGCTATGCTCACACACAAGCACTTTGAGCTCAGCGTTCTGGAGGCAAAAACGATAAATCCCTGCTATGACTGGGGAGGAGCTGGGCTTCTACCCCAGACAGCAACACGGCTGGAAAGGAAGGAGCTGTTGGTACCCATGGTCAGACCCCAGTGAGTCTGGCAAGTCTGCTTGCCATGCTGCAAGGAGAAAGCACTGAACATACAGAACTGCCCAGATTTGGGCTTGGCTCTCCATATTTCCTTGAAATACAGTCTCTTTAGCAGTTATACGCTTCATCTTTCAGAAATAACCTTCCCTGACAGAAAAAGCAGTATCTGAAATGCATCAATATTTTGTCTATAAACACAACCTTCATTTCTTCTCTGTAATGTACAGTATATCCCACGAGTTATGTTTCCACATTAAAGAGGCCCATACCATCATTAGAATCCTCACACTGGTGAGAAATCCTAGACATTTTTGATGTGAGCAGGAAGTTGTTATGAACACTGCTGAATTCTTGGTTTTCTATTGCCCCAAACAGCCCTGAAGCACTGCAAAAGTGACTTCACAGCTGTGCACGTCTGACCTTCACTGGGTAAGAAGAATTTTGGAATTACTTATTTGCTTGGTAATAGCTCTGGGAATCTCCTATTGTTTGTTTATTCCCCGAGACTTTAACGTAACTGTGTGTTCAGATTTGGTCAGTAGGTGTGAAAATTCTTCACAGGGTGTTGTACTGGCTCAGTGAGAACATACAGAATAGCGGCTGCCTCTGAGCGCCCCGAGCCGTGCACCAGCACTGACAGCTTGGCCATTCCAGGGCTGCTCTCTTTCTGCTGCAGCCTGACAAGACAGGGGATGAAACTCTGCTTGGTGCACAGCCTCATACAGAAAAAAAATACTTGTGCCTTTGTAAGGAATAGGAGGAGGACTGTTTCCCAGTTAATAGAACCTCTGTCGGTCAAATACCATACTGTAACTGCATGCAGTGTGCTGGTGCATGTTTGTGCTTGTTCTTGTAAGATTTTCAAGGAAAGAGTATTCTTCTTAAACACTCACCAAATCCAAAAGGCACTTTAAAATGTTATACTGCTTTGATTAGGCACACTGGCTTGCCCTGATACTGTACAGTGCATTGTGTGAAGCACCCTGCATACTTACGGGGTATATAATCCCCATAGTGTTTTTCATTACTTTTTCCTCTGGTACTGCCATTCATAAACACAGAAAAGTCTCTTGACTACAGAGCTAAACTTAAACTTCAGCCTAAAAGTTTTACCTGAATGCAGATTAATATAAATAATTGTGCAGTTTTTCCCCCTTTATGGAAAAATAATTGTGAAATCCCAGCCCCTCTGAAGATAAAGTGAGTACAGCCTTGGATGTCACTACAATCAATTTATAAATTTAATTGAAGAATATTTCAAGAATATATATTTATTTAAAGAATAGAAATAGCCGTATTATTAAGGATAGGAAAATGAAAATGAAATTAAATAAAATGTTTTCTGGTTTCCAGAAACCCAGAACAGTTTTGTTCACAGAAAATCAAAAGGAATGCAAATCATAGCTCTGGATACTGCCTATTACTTAAAATATCTTGATGTAATTAATTTTTAGAAAAAACCTACTTACTCAGTGAAACTACACTTCTTTTTATTACACTGCATATTTTCAATCAATAAAAAGTGAATTATAGTATTGATAATACATCATGGCATGTTAATTATTTAGTTCCCATAAACAGCTTATTTAAATGAAATGCTGTGGAGAAAATATCTAAGAATACCTCAGAACAGGTAGGGAGAAGAGATGAAAGAAGCTGGTAGGCCTGGGTGGTGAAAAACCAACAATCAAACAATGAAAGTATTAGGTTTGGATGAAAATTAACTCTCTGACTGGAACTTCAGTAACACTGTGTAGAGCTTTCAATGCAAATAAATTCCATTTTTATCACTTTGGGATGGATAGTGTAGTTTACAGGCAATTTGAAAAAGTCTTGTTAAAATGCAAAATAGAATTCATTTATATGTTACAATTTTACTGTAGAGATAATGTGGGATAGCATAAACTGACAGAGACAGAGAGAAATATAAAAGGAATAATCAATATCTTTGCATTAACATTTTCTTGATTTTTTTTTTCCATTTACTCCAACATTCCATTTAGAGTTCTACACTTGCCATTTCTCTAACTCTTTCCTCTCCATTTTAAATTAACAGAGCTGGACTGTCAGAAATAATAAACAGGATCAAAGTCAATTAACAATCTATTGCAGTCCACTGTGAAATATGTCGTTAAATAATTTAACACCTTACAATAGTCACTTGAATTCTGATAACAGAGAATTAATTTAATTGTAGTTGTTATTTTTTAATTTAGCATTATTTTTTAACATAGTGAGGAAAAACCTACATAGGTGGCATATTGCCATAATAATTTTCAGCAACTCTTTCTGCCCCCCAGCTCAATACAAGTAAGGAATGGCAAAGGTCAAAGCAGTGATATCAATCCTGTATTCTGCTAAATTATCATCAACCACCTCAAACCCAAAATATCCAGCTTGCAAGCAGGATTTTAATTTTTGACATCCATTTTCATATATTTTCCATGCAAAGTGAAAATAAATCAAAGTCCAATATATTATAAAAAACACCCAGAATGCAGATCTCTCACTGCTCAAAAGACTGTAAATGCATTTGGTTTGTTGTTAATTGAAATAATAATACTTAGCTGTGAGGTTTTTCAGTTTTACAGCTGAACTGGAATAGCTCTCACTGAGAAGGTAAAAATATAAAAGAATTCAGAAAAAGTAAGATCAGTAGCTGTTAGGTTATGCCAAAATAAATGGCAGCTTGAAAACTGTTTTTTGCTGTTTGCAGGTGCATAGATGTTGTCACTGAAAAAGGGAAGAGCAATGAGTACAAATATTTAAGTGCTTTCCTTGTGACAGGAGAAACTTAAAAGCATGAAACTTCAGTATGGAAGTACTTCAGACTGACAGGTAAACAAAATGCGTTGAAGATTTAAGGGTTAAAGCAAGCATCATCTCTCTGAAAACTGAATCTGCTCTAATTAGAGGTATGCAACACTACAAAAATCACTGCTATAGGAATGCCAGAACAATCCAAATCAGGAAAGGAATCTATTAAATATTTTCAGATCTTTAAAACCAAAGTGTTTCAAACTGTAAATATGCCAAGACCCATGAGAAGTTATAGGTTGCAATACTGGTACTCAGTTTCCAAGTAAATACATCTCAAAATGCCTTTTATGACTAAAAGACAGAAGATAAAGAGGAAAAAATAATCCATAAAAGAGAGCAGGGAAAAGAAGAAAAAAACTCTATGTCTGCTTTTTTGGTGAAAAAATCAAGGAAATCAGGTGTGGCCTGATGTACTGCAATAGAGATACATGACTAAAATCTGAATACTCCAATCAGATCCTGAATGAATGAAAATTCAACTTTACACCTGTATACATGCTGCTGCTGTGTTTAAATTACTATGTCATTTGAGAGTTCTGCCATAATGCCTTAACTTGGTTTTCACGTGAAAACCTGAAATTTCTGCATTTCTTTAGTCTTGCTGCTGAAGAAAAAGTGTCCCTAAACATGCTGTGATTGCAGTTCTGCGAGCAGGAGAACTGGATTTATAAATTCAGGTTGACTCCCACAGGAAATCATGGAAGTTTAACCCTGACAGAAATCACTCTGCAATCTTCCTTTACCAGGGGCTGTTGCCCCAAACCAGACAGAACAGATGGAGTAAAGGAATAGCATCATTTCCTCAGGAAAACACACTATAAAGCAAGTGATAACACTCGAATCTAGGAATATTATCTAAGAGGGAAATGAAAACTAATTTATGTCTTTTAGTATGACACTCTCACTTGCAAAGGTTGAAACATTACCAGTCATGTTCTACCAGAAATGTGTAAAATTCCCATAGAAAATTGTAACAGTTTTTGAAACCTGTCCTTATTGATATAGCAGTGCGAAAAAAATGGGACGATTCAGAACCTTAAAAATTATAATTTCATTAAGTATTGACCTGTTGATAATATTATGAATTGTATTCTAAAACTTAACTGGTCACATTTTTTTGAAGCAGTGTGTATATTTAAATTATGGATATTTCAATTACACTTCTACTGTGTAACACAGTCACTTTTTGGTTTTAAGGTGTAATGAAACATTATAGTTAATTCAGGCAGGTTATACCTAAAAATTACGTGTGAGTTTAATAAAATGTTTAATTTTGTATTAGTGATTTCTCAAAATGAAATCATTTCACTTTAAGACATTGCTATTTCGAAGGGCATCTTTCAAGAACTGCCCTTGCTGGGTATGAACAGACCATTAGGTAAAGCAGCCAAATAAGGTAACAAAGTTTAACAATTAATGCAATTGCGATTTCTTGTACAGTGTTGGCTGGCATATTAATTTAAATAAATAATAAATATTAAGAACTAATATTTATTAAGAACACACCAAAGAAGCTGTAATATTTTCATCTATTGGACCATGCTAACTAAAACAGTGACGTGAACCGCTTTAGGAGATTTAAGAGTTTTCCTTGATTTTCATGATTCATAAATGCTACCTTTCCTTCTTTCCATTTCCCTTCCCTTCTTTCCATTTCCCCTCTACTTGATTTAAATGATGGGGGTTTAGATGCAATGGCTCCAAAAGCAGGTGGGAAATGCATGACAAGGAGATAATGTGGTCAAGTGTGTTCTGCAAAGCACTCACAACAACAGTACACCTGTGTAGCCGTGTATCTGTGGAGATAATCAGCTACCCTTCATGAGATTTCAGATACCAGAAAAAAAATTATTTTCTTCAAGAACTTTATTTTATACAAGCATTTGCCAGTTGTACTTATTCTTACCTGCAGCAGAGCTGCAAACAAATAGACTGCTATAAAGATGGGGGTTAAGGAAGTGTGTCCGCTTTTCATTAAGTGGATAGTGTACAAGAAAATCAGGTGTCCAGGAATCACCAAGAGAAGTAGAACTTGGGCTGATTTGTTATTTACTCCTACAATAAAAAAAAAAAAAAAAAAGAAAAATCCAAAATTTGGTTAAGCTCTTCAATTCCTATATTAAATTTTTATTCACTTCAATATAAAAACTCCCATTTTTGGAATTCCACAGCATTGGCTACTGTGGAACAGCAGGCATTATTTTCCATTAAAAGACTCCTTGAGGAATTTCACTGTCTTCCAGAAAAGGTAAGCAGAGCCCTTGTGGAAAAGAGTGCAAACTGCCTTCATTCTGTGTTCATGTAATACCATCTACATTTCTGGACGTCCTAAAGTCTTACTAGTAAAGAGGTTCTTTTGGACTCCATATTCAAGACAATATATCCTCGAAAATACCTTATATTTCTAAAAAGTAATCCCACATTTACCACTTTCACATCTGCTTCAATTAATTTAATAAATATGGAAGTGTAATATATGGTGGTGACACATCACATTTCATCACAGTTACTACATCATTAGGAAAGTGGGAAATACAGGGGAGGAATAACCTGTGAAGAAAGAATCTAGAGAGAAAATGGCAAACTGGAAATGGAAAGCAGGGATTTGGCTTAGTAATTATGTCTGATACAATGTTTGGCCTCAATAGGAAATTGAAGTTCTAAAGGCAGACATAAGTTGGGAGCAGGTAGAGAAGCTAAGGAAAGTTGAAGGCTGAAACCTTTCTGAGTGGTTATCCCGGTGTCCTGCCTCACCAGCCCTTCCCAGGGCTCCACCCTTCTCTGTTCTCCTGCTAATCCACTCCTCAGGGAGTTTCTTGTGATTCTCACAGGCAAAAACAGCAGCAGGTAAAGGAAACTGCCAAGCCTCACCCAACCTTTGAACTGCACACAGCAAGTTCAGTTCACTGCCATTTCTCACTGGTGGTACAGTTTGGCACACAGGGATAGAAAGATGTGAAATAGGATTTTTAACTCAGACATACCTGTACCACAGTATGTTCTGCATGGGTAATAGCAACCCTTGGCCTCCTCTGGCAGCTCTCCAGGAATGCTATGTAAATGGAGGTAGGTAGAAATTCTGCTAGCTTGAATAGCTACTAGATTGCCACCAATACCTGAAATGCAAAGGGACACCAATGAAAAATGTTCAACTATTTTTTTTTTACTCTAGTAGGCAATATTTTTGCACATTTACCAACTTCCTCTATGTTTATCAGAGTACCTTGCAAACAAAAGCCAAAATGAAAAATATCTTTAGAATGTATATTAGTTGTAGACAGGCTGCAAATAATTAAAATCAGTCCAAAAAATGTGGGCTACTGTTTAATGTATCACTGGGTATTTGGAGATCAATTTTTAATCATGGCAAGTGCAAAAAGTCCAAAAGGTTCAATCTTATGCTTTCTCATAGGTGAAACTTTTTTATCACTGCCTCTTCTTTGGAAACCCTCCTTGAATCACCAGAAGTATGACATAGTTGTGCCACTGCTGGATTACCTCCCCAGGAGAGTATTTCTGGCCAGGGTAGGTAATGAAAGCTCACTACCAACAACATAAATTCAGATTTCACACACACAACCAGGGCCAGAGTAGGCTTCAAGAGTTAATGTATTCATTCCCCTCATACACAAAGCATGAGTAACTATAGCCTTCTGTCACTCATAACTCAGGCTGAAAGAGCAAGATGAGTGTCTGAACAGCTGATTGTTAAAAGAATGGTAGTGATAGAGATTCTAATTTCTTTCTGAAAAGGGGCAAAGAGTACAAGTTGTACCAGCAGAGCATTCATCTCAATATAAGAAAGAAATTTGTTAGAGTGAGAAAAATCATTCAGTGGAACAAGCACTGCAGGCATGTGGTGGAGTCCACTTCACTGGAGGTTTTCTAGATGCGACCGGAGCAGGTGCTGGAAAATCTCATCCAGTCTGCCTTTCTCACATAAGGTTGAGCCAGATGATATTTCAAGGTTCCTTCCACCCTAAGCTGTTTCACGTTCTATGAATTTTCACTTCAATGAACACAAAACTAAAAGGATTTGTTATATCCACGCTGCAGAATGCAGTAACATGCAACTCTCCTATTATTGCACTCGACCTGTCTACTCGCTGTATCAAGCACATGCTTTTATTTTCCCCACTTCAGATGATTTAGATAGCAATGGGTTGGTCTCAGAAGACACAGAAGTAATGCAGATCTTGTCCCTAAATCAGAAGGAGAAAGGTACTGTTTATTATAGTTAAATTAATTTGTTTATCTGATGCTTAGGGTTCTGTCTGGTTGCAGAACAAGTATTTGTGGTGACCAGAAGACACTGTTTGCCAAATTCTTTTGGTGATTATGGAGTGGTTAGCACAGAGATCTAATGTTGAGATCTGAAAGATGTCCTGCCTCACTGCTAGTTAAAGACAGTAAATGGCTGAAGTTAACAAGAAAGGTCTTTTAAGCAAAAACGTCAGAAACAAATCAGGAAATGCATGTTCCCAGTCAGGAGAAACAGGGATAAAAGATAAACCACCAAAAGGCTGAGTGAGAGTTTGCAAAGAAAATTAAAATAGCAGTACATCTTTCTTCAGATGAACTACAAGAAAAGTACGGGATTTATCTAAACTAGGAGAGGTTTAAAATTATTAAAACCAATCGAAATAGGACTCTAAATCTGTCCTTCCATTGAGAATAATAAATTAGAGATTTCTGATGAAGGAGAATAAGATACAAAAAGAGAAGCAGAAGTAAAATTAAGGATCAATATACTACATTTGGAAGGGGATCAGATAATTTTAATTACTGAATTATGAAAAAGCTGTTATGAAAACCTCTTCTTAATAGAGCTACAAAGTGGGGATAGCGCCATATGACTGGAAAATATGAAGTTTCTGCTAAAAATGAGGCCATAAAGGCAATCTGGGTAATTACAATCAGGCTAACAACTGCAATAACTGATTTATCCACAACAATATTAACAGAAAAAAATAGTAAAATATTCTGCCACTATCTGCTTCTCTTATTGCACTACAAAAAGAAATAAAAGACAGACGTACATAGGGCTGGTTTGAGTTTTTTAAGCAATGCAACTACAATCCACTTTGGCACAACTCTCTAGATTTTAAATATTTCGTAGGATGTATGTAGTTTTCTTTTGTGACTGGTAATTATTTGCTTCAACAAATTCAGACACAGAAATATGACAGATGATCTGGACTTTTTTCCCTAGTTAATAATACAGGAAACTGAACGAGATAAAAGAATTAAGGAAGATAGAAATAAATTCACTTGAAATGGTGATTAAAAAATCTGTCTGGACAACAGACATTGACAAGTCTGTGAAAGAAGGCGTAAGATTGGTTGTCAATCCTTTGATGGAAAACTATTAATGACAAACCTTTTAACTTTGATGACCATAATTTAGAGAAAGTATTCCCCTAGCCCTATTGCTTGTGTAGATAGCAAGAAATTACTGACACGTATCAAAAATTACTCTAAAACAAACTGGCCAGCCATGGAATACAGGTAAACGAGGTGATAGCTGCTCTGCAAAGGAAGCTGACAAGCTAACCAGAACAGCCAATGTGGAGTGTGATTTCAAGAGGTAATTATAGCTGAGTTGAACAACCTATTTTAGCCAAATGAAAATGAAATATTTGTATGTTTAGCAAAATTATTTTAAATTTTATTTATCTAAGCCTCAATAACCTAATATTAGTGATATAATTTGAACTCATAGAAGATAGCCAGGTATAGTGAAGTGTAAACGCTTCTAGAATCCATACATCCTACTCAGTCTCAGCCAGCCAACAATGTACGGTGGTGACAGCAGCAGTGACACTGTATTTTAGCTCTGCCCATTCACTATCAACTCTTCAAACTCTTTTTGAACTTCTGGGCCAATTTCAACCACGTCTGACACAAGGACAGACATGCAAACTACTTCCAGGCATGGTTAAACAAAATACCAAAACCAAAACAGCGACTAGATGAATAAAAGATCCAAAGCTAGGCCCTCAGTGAGACAAAGCCAGCAATATGAGTTATACCGTTCATGCATAAGCATAAGCAGGCCAGGTTAGCACTCAGCTTGGAGAGAGGCATGATGCCTTGCTCCGCCAGCAGCTCAGTGAGCCAGAGGAGGAATGGCAATGTTTTGGAAAGCAGAGGGAAAATGGAGAGGATGTTGTGGGCAGTGGGTATAGCAGGAACATGAGACAATAGGGAGCACTGCAGGTTGAAAAGACTGTCTAAAAACCGCAGGATACAAATGAGAACAGAGTCAGGTCTCACTATTCTGCTGGTCACCAAATGACTCCGATAAGGCTGAATGAATCACTTCATGTGTACAGAGACACTCAGTTTGTTTGGTAACAGCAGCTACTGTGCATGTGCAATAACCATCTCAGCTACACCAGATCTCTCCAAGAAACAGATAAAACTGCGTAGGGTGGAAAGGTGTCGATACACAAACCTGGAAACTTCACAGCATCTTCTCAATGTATAGAATGGTCACACACTCAGTAGCCGCTCATATTGTTAAAAGCTCTGTGGATGGATATGAGGACTGTTTACATGAATGCTTGATTCATCCAGAAATTTTTCTCCTCGAAAATACTATTGCAACCATCGTAGCAAATACTAAATTTGTGAAGACTTACTTCTTTAATTTCCTTTCATTTTTGCAAGAACTACAACATAGGGGAAAATGATTTATTTTGAAAGTAAAATCCAGAAATTATTACTTCATTCCTCTCAGAAGAGTAAATGTGTTTTACTTCAATAGGAGAGTGCTGCTTTGTCAATAAGCAAAGATATGTTGTCTGCTAAAATGCAAAGGATGTCACAGTGACTTAAAACTTTAAAAGAAAATTTAAAACATCATCATTTTGTTGAGGCAGTTAAGGGCTAAGCAAGAATATTTCTTGTAAAAATTGTTATCACAGGTCTTTTGCCTAAGAAGCACAGGAAACCATATTGAAAGTAGAGCCAAAACCATACCGTGTATTTGCAAACAGGCCTATGGGCATGATTCTATTAATCATCATCTGGTAAAAGGAAATTTTTCTAACAACAGAACTAATCATGCTATTCAGAAAACCACATTAAAGAACTTTACATCAATGACTCTTAATACTTCAAAGCAAATCTGTGTGTGTCTCATAACTCAGTGCAGGTAAAAAAACGAAAAGTTAAGGGAAGCTGGATCTTGCTGATCTCAGTCTGAGATCATCCCCTTCTCTGGGTAATGCACTGGGCTGGTTCTTCCCTCAGATCTTACACGGCACTTTGTGATAAATAGAGTAAGGTTTCTCAGGGAATACTGGAAGGAGCAGTTGATAAACCAGAGGGTTGTGCTGCCACTGAGAGGGAACTGGATAGGCTGGAGAGCTGGGTCAAGAGAAATCTCCTGAAATTCAACAAAAGAAAGTGCAGAGTCCTCCATCTGAGTAGGAATAACCCCATGCACAATGTTTTTATTAACCAGTAAAAATTAGTGATTTAAGTACTTGTTCAGTACAAGGGGACAACTGTACAACAGGCAACATAAAATGTTCAGAGCAGTATTCAACTATCTGTATTGGGAACCCTATTGGTTCCCATTTCTTTCTTCTTCTTTTTTTGTTCATTTCCTTAAATACATATAATTGAAGAATTGTTCCTGTAGGAAACTGCCTCTAATTAAAGTACTGACAGATAAAATGAACATACTCAGCTTTAATGACCACTGCTATGACTGTTCATGAAAATGTAAATAGCTGCATGATGAGGCACACAAAAAATTGTGTAAGAACAGGCAAAGCAAACCTGAGATTAAAGACTTTTAGAAACCCAGTCCTATGGAAAGGAATTAATCAGCCACAGAATAATGTGCTGTTCCCAAGCAGCTATAATACAGGTTGTGCAATGGGCCTAAAATCAATTAATATCTACATAAGGGGAGAATTAGGCCAACATAATTCCCAAATTGACCTTTCTTGTATATCTGTCTAAGAGAGGGAAGGCTAAAAGATTCTCCCTTTTGCACACTCCTGAGCACAATCCATTGTTCAAAATGGTCAGTTTTGCCAAACAGGCTTTTGTTCAAAATTTGCATCACAAAAATAAAATTAAAAGGATGAAAAAGAGTCTCGGTTGCAATGGTGACTGAAAACTCCAAATTTTGGAATAATCATCTTATCTTTCAGAAAATGCAAGATGAATTTTTGCCCTGACCTCTCTACCATTAACTTTTAAAAATCCTGTTTTATGCAAGTGAAATACTTAGATTAGAAACCTAACTAGCTACCTCTTTATATGGGGCTTTTTTCATTCATCTTCCACTTTATTTTGAAAGCATTTCTTTTAATACTTTCAAACATTTGGGGGAAAACAGATGGAAAATATTAGCTTTCCCTAGATGGATGTTTTTTAAGAGAAAGCTTTATTATATATGCAACTATTACATTCCATATTTGATTTGACTCATAAATAATTTCTTTTATATGACTAATAAAAAAAGTCAAAAATTGAAAATGCTCTGGATATAATTGTGTTGTGAAAACAACACAATGATTACTGAAATCTAAAAAATTTACAAGTAAGACTTAAAAGAAAGATCACCCACTGAAAGTACATATGCAGATTTACATGTATAAGTTAGCAACTAAAAGGTAGTAAATCGATCACCCAATAATGCATCAAAAGAAAATTATAAAAATAAAAACCCTCCTCCTTATTCAGGCCAAAATAAAGACTGAATGATACAGTTCTCATACAGTAGAGGTGCCCTCTGAGACTAACACATTCTTTCCACCTCAGGATGCAGAAAAATTCATTTGCTACCCAGCCAAATTGCTCTAGTCCCATCCAGGTACACTAATGTTTTCCCTTGTGATTTACAGAGGCAAATTTCAGATGCTCAACTCTCTGAGACAATGGTTATATTCTAATCAAAGCACCAGTCAGTTGTGAGAAAAATCAAAGTAGAATTATACTAAAAGAATTATAAATAAATAGCTATTAAAAGCTGGCATTTTGGAGAAGAAAGAATGATTTCTTGGTCTTTTTTTTTTCCATATTCTCTAAAATAATTTATAGTAAAAACTCTCTGAAAAACCTGAAAGTCTGTCATTCAATTTACCTACTAACAGATAAAAAAGGGATGTTTTGGGGAATGTATTGTATAAGCTTAATTTTCATCTCCCAGACAACTGGCATTCACTAAGTTTTGTATTAAATTTTCCCATGTGTTTCTCATATTCCTTGATAGCTATGTGTTCCCTCCAGATAGCAAATAATTTTAAAGTAAGGACAGCCAAAGAGCAAGAAATATTAGAACAGGTTTGTGTTACCTTTTAAAGAGTACTGCTTCAAACCACCTGCAAAGGAAAGTTTTTTGATATGAAGTATTTCCAAATTTCAGGTGTTTTAAGAATTAATTTGCAGAACTGTCATTCTTTAAGATGTATAAAAACGGGAAAAAGTCTACTGACATGTTGGTTATTACTCAGTAACTTCTGAAATGCAAATACTTAGAGGATATCTCACAATATTTTGTATAAGCACACAAAAATGGAGAGGAAAGTGGCTTTATCTGGTAACTACACCTTAGCTCATTTCTGCTGCATATTCAGAAGCATGTAATATTATCTTTTTTTTCTGCACAAAAGGAGCTCAGTTACTTGCAAATCACAAATCCTGAGCCAAATTCAACATGCTGTGGTGCCATAAGAGGATTTGCAAATTTTAATTCATGAGAAAACGCAACTCAAAATCAGCTCTAGAATGAAGCATAGCCCCACTTGGGCTTAGTTATTTTATTCAGAACTGCAGTACATCAAAGAGACATCTAAATCTCAAATAGTCTGCAAGTTGTCTGAAACAACAAAATCATTTGTTTATTTTCAAAAAGCAGTGATGCAATTTAACTCAGCCAACCATAGAATTAAACATGTGTTTAACAGTGAGAAAATAGAAAAAACAGTTGTGAAATATGTCTGGCCACCAGCTGTAAAGCTGACTATAAATGCCTTTCTGCTTAAAAACTATTTTAATATTTTGGGCAAATATTTGTAGTTATTGTTAATAGGGGTGGGAAACTTTGAGGTTGCTCAAATTTCAGACCAGTATTTATTCAATATTCTAAAATATTTATGGCTCCACAGTGTAAGACATGATTAAAGTCACTCGTCTCACATCTAAGAATAAGCAAACTATCTAGGCAGGACTTGAATGAGACCTACTTAATGGTGCACAGGAAACCTAACTAACACCTGACTATTTTGCAGTCAATACTGTTCAGGTGGTCCAGATACAGCAAATGGCCCTGAAAAAACAGTGACAGCTTGAAATTCTGGACAAATTTACATCCCCAAATTTTGGCTGGACAAATTTAAAATGTCCTTTAATTTGGGCTGGACAAATTCCCAATAGGAAAGAATATTTCTTTCAGATTTCCCTGATGGTATTTTTTCCCCCCAGGTTTTCTGTGCCATAGGAGCAACAAATTTTAAGGTAAAAGAAAATAGAAGGAGGAAACCCTCAGTTTCTTTTGCTACTTAGGCTTACAATGAGAATTCCAAGGCCAAGAAATGTAGAGAAAACTTCCTGCAACAGTAATATTGTAAAAGCCATCTGTTAAGTGACCTAACACACCTTTCATGTCAGTAAATGAGTGTCAACAGATGTGCTTTTTTAACTGAAGAACTTCCTCACCCCCAGTTTACTACACTGTTCTGACCAGCAATATCAAAAGGTGTCAGTAGAAACCCAGGAGAGGCTGATCTAACAACCCAAAAAATCACCTACCTACAGTTTGCTTTTCCAGGAGGTGTACCATAAACCCCTGCATCCTCTACACAGAAACTTAGTTTCTCTGTATTTCCCAAAAGAAATGCCTCAACCTTTAGAATTCTGAGTCAACCATGCCTCTTGCTATCCCAGCCTCCTGGAAAGACTCTTTCCCTCCCTGCCTGCTCAAGCAGCCTCAGCTTTCCCTCTCTTACACCTGCCTAAATCTTCAAAGACGTTTTGACCTGTCAGCCAAACCTCCAGGGCTCTAGCTTTTGGCTACTTCTTTTCCCATAAAGACAGTTGAAAAGAAAGTATGGGCATTGCCTTAATAGCGGTTTGGGTACACCTGCCTAAAAAGAAAAAAGAATAATCCTCTTCTCTTAGGAAGCAAATCCAGGGGGTTAACTGAAAAAGGACTACTATGAGAAAAATTACAAGTGTAAAGCAGAAAAAAAGCTGGAGATCAACACGTCTGCCTTGCCTTTCAGGTATCTGGAAATCAAAATGGAAACACACAAAAGTTAGATGCAAGTATTTCCAATTTTGAATTAATAGAAAGGCAAGGAACAGATAAGGAAACATAACGGCTGTAGCGTAAAATTTAATTTACTGTTAGCAAGGAACTCAAGTTGCAACCTAGAAATGTTTCACATTAAAAGAAGAAAGGAAATAGAGGGCCTTAATGAGAAAGAAGAGCAAGCAACATGCTCTACTGAAGATGTAAATAGTCAGTTTCTTTTGTCTAGTGCCCTCATAAAAAGGGTGATACCTGATCAAAAGTAAATAAATACTAGAGCCTGAGAGTTAAGTTAAATTTACTGCATCTAGAGAGCTAAATGAACAATCCATGAAGTATTAGTGATTATTTTTGCAAACTGATTATTTTGGAGATTAGGGAATATCTGAGGGCTGTAGTGGAGAAAACAGAAAATGTATCTTTAAAGTGGGTCAAAAAGGATGAGAATCTGTATATCTGTCAAAGAGAATCTGTATATCAGTGAAACATATTCCTGCATAAGAATTAGAGCAAATTATTAAAAATACAATTTATAAGCATCCAGAAAACATGAAAGCTGTAAAACAAGGGCTAACATGAATTTGCCAATAACATGCTTCTGTCAAAGCCTCTAACTGAACAGCTTGTTTAATGTTTGTAGCAATAGATCTACTAACTCTCAACCACAGTAAAGCTTATAAAATGTTTATGTGCTGTCCAGTGTTACATTTCCATTAACAATGTCTGGAAAATTAATTATATCAAGGCAATGTGGTTCAAAACTAAAATCCAGTGACCATATTACCATCTTATTATCAAGGTGGAAAAGTGGCCATAATTAATTTAATTTGTAGCTTAGGAAACAGAGTAGAACATATTCATATGAAACTTGCAAGGGCAAACTTAAGTTAAAACAGAATCATCTTGTTAACTAGAGAAATGGTTTTAATAACAATACATAAAACTGCAAATTAGTGTAAGAAATCAAATGGAAAAACATAAAAATGAGAATGAACAGCTAGACAGCAATACAGTGGGAACAGAGCTCTGGTGATTACAATTGTTGCAAACTAAATAGGTATCAACCCTGTGGTACTGTACTAGGAAAGAAAAGCATTTTCAAATGGCACCAGCGTAACAGGATATCAACTATATTTCTGAAATTTGGCTTGCTCTTAGGAGGAAAAACACTTAACGATGAAATTTTCACAAATTCATTCTTTACACATGTGAAAAGCGCACACCAATCATCAGAAACAGCACATATTTACCTTGAGAAATGTATTTACTTGCCTGTAGTATGTTCCTTAGTTCTTAAGGTCTATAGTAAATCATTGTTTGAAAATTTGTCCTTGGATGTTCAGAAAAAACCCCCCTTTGAAATAAAAAATTATCTACATTTTCCCAGCCATAACTGCTTCAACATAATATTTGATAACTTAACATTTGAATAGACTCCTTTAATATTTACACTTTCAGTTTCTTAATGCACACTTGAGGTTTCTACTTCTCACATTCTCTATTATGTTTCAGTGGTTGTAGTGAAAACAGGAAGCATTTCTCAGGTGTTCAAATAAAGAGCTGTTGACATCAAAATCAAAACTTGAAATTAATATTCCAGATATTAACTAGCACAAGAGAAATTTACTGTAATAGACAATTCTCAAAACAAGGTATATCAATTGATACATAGTAGCAATTAATCCTGTCAGAGTCTTACCATTAATTACTGGGGTATAAACAACAATGCCAACCAAGTTAGGATCAGATACTGTTGTGTCCAGAATAAGGCCACCAATACTGAAAAGAAAGTAAAATATTTAGAATAAGCAAGATCATTAAATATAAGATCATTACCTCATTGTGAGCTACAGACTAACATCATTATAGCTATTCACTTATTAAAATTGGCTCTTGTAAAACAAAGACCACAGAGTATTAGCCAATTCCTCTACTTTTAAGATTCATCACTTTCCTTGCATTAAATAATCTCTTAGATCAGTGCTAACATTCCAAAGCCTAAATTCTAGAGGCTCTTAATTGTATCTCTCAAGCACAATCAAGTAAGATACACAGAGATACAGGAGGACTATCAAGATGCTTCCATGCAGCAAGACAAAGAAACCTACCTGCTTATAATCATGGCAGTTATAACAGGCTCCCATCCTGAGTGGAGGACAGTTCTGGTAGCTGGATGTTTGGCAGCTATGACAATCCCCATTGGAGTCAGAGCCAAAAAAAAGGCACCAACCAAAGGAGATACATAGTAATATGTCTCTAAAATAATAATAAAGAAAAAGAAAACCCTCTTTTACTCTCCAAATATTCCTACATGTTTTTCTTAATTTAGAATTCTAAAATAAATTATGATCTATGCCATACAATTGAGAAATTTGAATGTCTTTATTACCACTACACCTGAAGTTTCAAGTACTGCACTAAGCAATACAGTTAATATCTGTCATCTGTGATCATTGTCTCTCATCTTCTCAAGGACAGAGCCAGCAGTACAAAGAAGGAATTTTGAAAAGGATTTTTGTATGATGCTTTATGATAAAAAATACAGTAAGGATGTAGAATACAAAACATTCTTTTGTAACTGAAGAAAAATTTTTTAAAGGAACTGAATATAATGAAAATGCATTTTGTTTATATCCAGATTCTTGGCATCTGTACACTCCCTTCTTCCCAAAGCAGGTAAATTTCCAGAAATAGCATATCTAAAAAGATTCAGGTACAATGTCCAAAACTGAGACATTTATATCAGTAGCTCAGTTGTTTCATAGCCAGTGTGAGTCTAAGAATTACCAGGCAATTCTGCTGCCTGGCCCTGCCCATGACAATTCAATCCTATTTCATAGGAATACAACAGCGAACACTGCTGAGTACCATCATAAAGCTGAGACTGTAAAGTGGACACTGCTTCCACAGAAAGGACACTACTTTTTCCTGATTACTTGGTTTTATAATCCCATCCTCACGGAAGCTACTACAGAGATCCAAGACTTCCTAATTCAACAGTGAGGTAAATAATGGAAAATTTATCCTAATGGCAAATATATATGTGTAAACTGTCCAAATATTCCATTTTTAAGTATTTGCTTTATGAGAAGTGTGGTCATGTACCTAATGCTAAAACAAATTTTGACAAAACCTTCAAAATTTAGACAAGTCTTTTAGCAAAATATATTTAAAATTAACAGGTAGAAATAATTAATATAGATCACACAAACACTACCAAAGAGGAGTAGCTGGTATATAAAAAATATCCTCACCCATGTGTTATTACAATGGCTGCAAATCCAAGCAATTACTACTTTGATGTTACCTTAGTAGATCTCCTGAAAGAATTGCTGTAGAATTTTTAGAAGTTACTACCCTTCTGCATTGAGTAACAACCTCTGCAGCAGAGCTAGAGGTTTTAAGGTAACTTACAAAACATAGTAAGTTATGTTTCCCTGGGCAAACTAAAATTAGAAAGCTATTAGGGTGAGAACAAGACAAAGCCCAAGAGAGAAATAATGTTTTCCTGTCCTTATCTAGTTATTCTACAGTGCATTATCTCCCTCTTCCTTTGTGGGGCCTTTTTTTGCTCCTTTAACATCTTTTTGTGACCTAAGAGGCAGACCATGAGAATACTCAGCTCCAGTCTAACTCTTGGGAACAGTGAGGGACTTTTTTTTTTTTTTTTAATCTATGGCAGACTCTACTTGTAGAACATCTTACTGCAAAAATCTATAAATATTAACCTTGAGATGCATCTTTAAAGAAAAGGATAGACATCTTCTTCTTCATATTTAATTCACAGAAGAACCAAATGCATTTTACAATAGCAGAAGAATGAGAAGAGAAAATAAATCAATTCTCTTTTAGAGCTCATTTCACTCCATTTTTCTTAGATTTATAGCAGGCAGCATACATGGGAAAAGATATCTTGCTCAAATAATGCAGCCTCTATTAGAATTAGAGGTAAACTGGAAATGTACTGCTTCAAGGCATCTGAAAAGGACCTGAAAACAGTAATGTGAATCACACAATTGTCTTCTCAACCTGGATCAAATATATGCAAGAGCTAAATGCATATTCTGTGAGAAAAATGGAAAGCTTTAAAGAAGTTTCCAAATCATTACTGACAAATAATAGGCAACACAGACATCTACATTTAATTTACTGAGTGTTCCTATTCCAGAGCACTTCTTATGCTCTGTTGGAGGGAATGTGCCAGGTCCCAGCAACAGTCCTGGGGAGCCCTCTAGTGCCTTCCCCCAGCCATTTGACAAGGATTCACAGCTCTTTTTTTGGGAGCTGTTAAGAATTGCTAACTTTTCACTATTTAAATCCCCATGTTTGATAACTTTATCACTATTTTTAAATCACTTAGATGAACCTTTAAAAAATTATATATGATGTTGGCTGAACAGGGTGTTTCATTTGGCCCTGGCCTGGGTAAAAATGCTTTCTCCTGTCTCTTCAGGGTATGCCATAAAGTATTGTATCAACCCAGAGGCTGTACACCTCTGTTCAGACAAACATAAAGCTTGCACACAAATAATTTCCATCCTTCCATTCCTGTTGTCCGAAAACAACTTATGCCTTGCAGAGAGCAGCTAGAAACTTATTTTGTTTCAGACCACTTCATTAGTTTGGCTAATAAATCACAGGGGAAAATGCTTAATTCTGAACACAGTCAAGAAGTGAATCCCACCAGTTTCATTACTACCCTACAAACTGAAGATTTCTTTTTAACATTCCCATTGTGCTTCTTATTTTAACATTGAGAAAGCATGGAAACATTAGAAAGAACATAAGAGTATCTGTGCTTCATGAGGCACATTCTCATCTAGTCTAGTACCCTTTGTCAGACTATGGTCAGCAGTTCAATTATGGGGAGAAGAAAATAAAAGTGACAGGTTTAGAGTGATGGTTCTTTCAGCATGCTCTGCCAGCTTCTGCTGTAGTTTGCATCAGGAATTCCATATCTCAAGTATCTACATCTGTCTGGTCAATGCTCCTCAAAGGATTCCTCTCTGACTGATTTATCCAAAGTTTTCTAAAATCACTCAGGTCCCCTTAAGAGATCACAACAGTAAGTTTCACATCCCACTCATGTATTGTGTAAAAAAATTTCTTTAACTTTTTTTAACCTGTTGTCTAATTATTCTCTGAATGCCTCTTGCCTGCCATTCACAACTTGATCTACCTCCCCTGAGCTGAGGGTGATCCAATACTTTTATTCCTTCTTACTGTTTCATAGTTCAGACACAAGTATCTTGGAGACCACCTATTTCCAAGGGCTTCGTGGCATGTCCTTTCTTTAGAAAGACTTTCTTGTTTCCAAAACCAAAGAATACAAAGACATAAGAGCAGAATGAGTCATGTTAGTGGTAACTAGTTAATTACATACTTCACCAAAAGACAAGTATTTCCAGAAGACATTATAGACAGAAAATCGGGAGTAACTCTTGGAAGCATACTGATTCTCACCCCTACACATGTAGGATCTGCTTTCCAGCTGCAGTGGGAGAGCAAAATGAGTGGTCATGACAGCTATTAAAGCAGCAAAGGATCAGTTCAAACTGTACCTACTTCTTTTTTTATTCCTGTATCTAGAACACCTGTATCTAGAAATGTAAATTTCTGGAAATGTGTCAAAGGAAGAAAGAAGTCCAAGTTTCTTTATCCATCTCTTTCGGGGGGCTGAGTGGTTTTTGTTTAGCTTGATAGATTAACAGGAATAGCACATTATTGGACTTTTTCTCATCAGAAGAAAAGAAAGAAGAGATGCTAAAAAATATCTTCATCAATTTTCACTGTGAATTTACAAACTTCCTTAAAAGAAGCATTTAAAAGAAGTATTTGAGAAATGCAGTTATTAGAATATAATATGAAGGATTTAAATATAGTTATGAAACAAAAAATACTATTTAAGTTTTAACAAAAATACAGAAATGTTTAAAAATACTTCTTTTTCTCACTGATACATTTAAGTTGACATCATGACAACACTTTGTAAACATGAAAAACCGAATGCTGAAAAAATACCTGCAAGTCACACCATGGTAGCTTGAGTCTTATTAGATACTTTTTCTGGCTGATGTTGTAATACAGAAAATAATTGTAAGTATGAAAAAGTTCGGACAATGAGCTGTAAAGACTGTATGGGATGATATCAGCATCTCTGGTAAGTTATGGACAACACAATATTTTATCTGTGGTATATTATACTATAATTGCCTACAATTATGTCTTTTAAAACACAATAAACTTTTAACAGTTCCTATGGAATGAGTTAGTTGCAGCAATGATTTCATTTTGAATAAGGCTCTTAACATTCTTTTCCCACTGTGAGAAAATGTTTTCACATTATTTATTTCTTCATTATTATGGTTTGCATTTCACAAGTAGGTTGCCTGTGATATTTTCAAAGTCTTTCAAATATTTGTAGACTGTGCCAAAGTTCAGGTTAGTGACTTCTATGATTTATTTAAAAAAAAGGGGAAAAAATCACGGCACTCTAAGATTTACCATTTAATGGTATAAACGTTGACAAAAAAGTAAGTCAGACTAAAAGGTTTGCTGAACCTTTCCCTCCCAGCCTTCTCCCCACCCTCCTAACCCACAAAAGGTTCCTAGGGAGTCATACACATTTAAAAGCACACTTACCAAGGCAGGTGTACAGACCCTCACTTATCCATGCTAATATGGCAAGGGTGATGAGATCTCCAAAACTTGCTGCAATAGGAGTTGCAACGTTGTCAGGATTAATACCAGTCTTCTTGGATCCAACAATAACTCCAACCATTATTACTCCTAAATTCAACAAACAAGACAGTACACTAACTGCATCTACTGTTGCAATTCCACAGAAAATCCCAAGATTATGACAATTTCAAACGTAATAAATAAGAAGTCAGTGCTTTTCTTCCCAGGATTATTGGTCTTCCCACCTGATTGACAACTGTGTTTTTAAGTTTTAGCCATTTTAAAAAATGGACGTATACATTTTAAAAAAACACAGTAAGCACACATCTCAGAGATGGCTCTGAGACAAGAGCCATCTGTACAATAAACTATTTTGCTTATGACTAGAATTAGCACTACTGTAGGCAGCTATTTCCTGAAGAAAAAAATATGAAGTGTGTCCTCTTCCAACCCTGGTAACTTCACCTGACTAAAATTTTAATCAACCTAGGCTGAAAACAACATAAGATTAAATACTTTGACATCTAATATTGCACAAGACTATCATGGAATTAGCATCAAACACCAAGAAGCTACATAATAAATTAAACCCAAGACAACATATAAAAAATATTACTTGCTACACACTTGAAAAAATTAATTAGAGGTTTTAATTTGTATTTTTTCCTATAAACACCAAATCTAACTTTTGAAGAGTAATCTCCTTACAAAATATAAGTGGTAATGTGCATTGTTACAAGCAAGTTTTTGGCACAACCTGAGTAACTTCCTGTCACAGACATATTTTATGAAAAACCCTTTTGCTAGGATCTTTTCTCCTGAGAAGTTGAGAGGCCTCAGAAACTAAATGTAAACAATAATAATCTGCTGCTGTGGAATGCACCAGGTGGATCTGTGATTGGTCTCATGTGGTTGTTTTTAATCAATGGCCAATCACAGTCCAGTTGTCTGACTCTCAGTCAGTCACAAGATTTTATCATCATTCCATTCCATTCCTTCACTAGCCTTCTGATGAAATCCTTTCTTCTATTCTTTAGTATAGTTTTAATATATCACTTTCTTTTAATAAAGTATGTATCATAAAATAATAAATCAGCCTTCTGAAAAAAGCAGTCAAGATTCTCATTTCTTCCCTTGTCCTGGGACCCCTGCGAACACCACCACAACTTCCCTCTCATCATATATTATATATAAGAACTTCAACTGTATATGCTATCCTGTACGTTATATTATGCATGGGATGCTACATTAGGAGTTCACTTTCAGAGAAACTAAAGAGTTTAAGGAGTTATCAGGGGTTTAAGGAGTTATAAGGAATAGTAGCCTAAGGAGTTACAGACACCAGGAAATTCTCTAAAGAAAGAACTGGCATGATCCTGTACGACAGTATTTCAAAAGCACCTATTTCACATGTAGGAGGACAAAGTTTAGAAAGTAATTTCCTGTACCGACCCATCACCAGGACAAAAAACAAAGTTTCTCTTCATGTCCAAATCATACATAAGAAGTGTAAAACATGCACTCATGTTCCACAGTTCTCTTGCTGCCCTTAATTCTGCAATTGATCAAACTCAGCAGCTTTCTAGTCTCTAAAAAACATGTGTGCTCTTAATTCCATGCAAAACTTTAACTATTTTGTAATTTTCACATAAGTAAGCATAGCAAAGCAGTAAAACAAGGACGTTACCCATTTTACTTGACTTACTAGTCTTAAGACTACTGACCATGTATTTTCATTAAGAACATGTCACAAGCAGAGGTACTTTGCTCCTCCCCTTCATGTCCATTAAGTACAACGTTTTATGGTTAAATGTTTCCTGACAATTAGGAAGAGAATTAAATTCATCATGCCATATTGCTCCAGACAGACACTGGCACTGTTTGTAGAGCTGGACTTGAACTTGGTCCAAACCCTTCAAATAATGAGCCAAATTGTTCACTTCAGCCACAAAGCAGAGCACAAACTAAGACACGAGCAGCATGGGCAACCTGGAACTCTAAATTCAGTTAAGCTAACATCCAGGATCACGTGAGTGTAATTATAAACAAGTTTTACCTACTTAGTAGTAAGAATATATTTTGTACATTAATGAATATAAAGGCAGGGGGAGAAGTTGTGCATCATAGTAGGTAAAGCCTCAAGACCATACTTTTTTGTTTAGGTATGCTCAGGAGGTGATGAAAACCAAAAACTTTTCAAAGACTATGACAGGAGAGGAATGCAACATGCCCACCTATATGGAAATTGCAAACAGGCATCTTATCCTCGGGTGGTTTTCAGATGTATTGTACCTTACCAGACTGAAATTTTAAAGGATTACAACATAAGACACATTCTGCATCCACAGAAATAAATCCCACAAAGTAATACATGCACTCCTTTACCTTGCAAAAGAGAAGCTATGAAGGCAGTTGCTACACTGCTAGAACACAAAAGAACTGAGTGATCAAAGCGGTATTTGCCCTCTGGAATCCAGCCCAATATTACTGCTGCCACTGCTGCCAGAAAACCAACTACTGTTGCCTGAACCTGGAAAAGAAAGTGAATTCATAAAATAATTGACAGACTTAGGAGGATCACCAAATCGTTTTCTGCTAGCCTTTCATCCTATCTGCATTAACATGCCAGGTCTAACAGGGGCATGCTCATCTATTTTGTAGAGAGGATGACAAACATGGATGATGAAGAAAAATCTTAGGCCAGCAGAAAAGGCTTTACCAGCATTTTAAAGACTCCAGAATAGCAAAAGCAAAATCAGGATGAGGAGCTCAGAATTTACAAGAAGCCAATGCCTAAAGAAGCTTCTAAACCACTTAAAGTAGGGAAGCCACAACATAAATATTTCACCTGTGTTTTAGGAATGTCACATTATAACTTATGAATAAGAAATAGCTCTCAAGAAACATCTGCTTTGGAGAGAATGCACGCCTTCCCTCAAATGACCCAGCTATCTAAAATATTGTTTATTATCCAAAAGCTCCGTCCCACACTTCTTTAAACATTGAATCCAATGCAAATATGGTACTAGAAACATTTGAAAGGTCAAATTTAAAAGGCTTTGCCAAATCTGAAATTTTTCTCCAATCACCCTCAGATTCTTTCTCAGAAAAAATTATAAAGGAAATACCCTTGGTACAGTCACAAATAACACTTTGGTTCTTTTTCTAATAAATATAAGCTCAGATTGTTTTAGAGACGAGCCAGTGTAGTAGAGCTACTCTCCCATTAACACTGTTCATCTCCATACTTAACAGTGTTTGTGATTTTATTTTTTCAATAACTTCACTCACTGACAAGAATTAATCCAATAAACCCATTAGATTTACCTGTTTTAAGGCCAAATTGCCAATTATTAGGTTCCATTTCTCAATGGGAGAATCCATTTTTCCAATATTTACCTATCAAAATCAGAAGAGAAATTCAGACATTTGGGGTCAAAATGGTATTATTTGAAAATACCCAGGAATAATTCAGCTAATAAAATAAGACACTTTGATTAAAAGCAAGATATATCTTTAAAAAGTCAAACGTTGCTTTTGATTTTACATCATACTTACATTATCTTTCCAAAAGCAGCTAAATTTGATGGAGTTTTACATAGTAACTTATTTACCACTAGCTTGCTCTGCAAGATACAAGAGCCACCTTACATTCCTGGAATGTCCAAGCACCACCAGTGATTATATCAGTGGCTGGAAAATCCCTTTAGACCAAGCTTGTTTCTATGGTGCCTAAATTCTGAAAATAAGAAATGCTAGAATCTAATACTGTTTAGCATTCTAACTTTTCATTTATACAGTACAGCTAGAGATTTCTGATGCTAAAAGTGATGTAAGTCCAGTATTAAGGTAGTAGTTGAAAGATAGCAAATAAATTATTCCACGAAGTTTAAAAGTACATACACACTCTTATATAATGTATTTCCTACTTTTGCTTTTTTTCAAGTTAGACAAGATCTGATGAACAATAAAAAACCACTGCAGTATGACTGTGTTTAAAATAACTTCATTTTTGAGATAACAGAACATTTTTTACATGTTGAGCATAAATTTTAGTGGCTTTTCCTATACAGTACCAAATTGTAAGATAACATACTTCTCAAAAAATAGGAAGACTTCATTCATATATTTTTCATCTTTTGGTAATTCCTTTTCAGTAGATTTCAATTCAATTTCTTTTCCATTTTGTGATAGTAGTGACTTGAAAGGAACAAAGTATTAAAAGAAATGCTAATTTAAAACAAGAAATATAAAGAGGCACTTTATCTCAATCATACTACAAATATTTTATAATGTTCAAACTACAGTGAAAGCTCTGCAAATACATCCAGTAGGTTTAGATAGTACAGCTGTTGTTTTAGGAACTGCTGATAAGAATCTCCATTGCATCCTTCTTGAATATATACATGCTAAATGAACAAAATGGCAGGCTGTGGAGAGTTTCACTTCTTCTCTCCTTTGAAAAAGTTTTGGAAAAGTATCCCAAAAATCCCTGTTAAAAAAGTAATCTTGCAAATCCTTAATCCTAAAGGTGAGCTCCTGCCAAGTGCCACAGCTCTTCCTTCTCCTACTGTCACCTACACAGTGACATTTTCTTTCTTGAACCAGTTCCATGAGTGAGTTTATGGCACCAAAAATTTGCTGATTTGATGGAAAACATTTTTATTCAGGTAGTGTAAAGGGGTCATCTGCTATCCATCACATCCACTCATGTAATCTTGCACAAGCGCTCTCAGGGTTTGGAAGGGAGAAAGAGCAGGACCACTCCCTGCAGCTCCAAATTTCTATAAACTGAAATCAAGTTTAGTGTGATACTGTGAAATAGATGGACCTAAACAAATGGTTTGTAAAGTCATACTGCTAATGCTTAACAATGAGAACACACAGTCTGAACAAGAGTCTGCACAAATTTACAGGAATGACTGAATAAGCAGTGTTTTGGTGTTGGTGGTGTGTCCTTTCCTTGGTTTGTTTTTTTGGTTTTTTTTTTTTTTGCTATTGCTGCTCTTTAAAAATGAAAAAAGAATAGAGAGAAGAGACAGCAGTGTGAATTGAGACAATGAGAATGACCCAAAGAACAGAACAAAGCTGAAGAACTGAAGGACACAAAACACAATATAAATATTGTGCTGGAATGGGCAGTTGACCCAAGTGCACCTCCCACAGTCATGCCAGCCCAGCAATGGGCAGAGGGAGAAGGGCTTACAGAGACAGAACTCCAGAAGCACCTTTTTGCTCTTTGCTGTCTCTATTCTACATGCGAAGTAACTTCTGGGATAAAAATGTTTTAAAAACAGTAGGCTGTAAGACTGCCAGGGTATGGAATGTTTACACTAACTAACACCAAAGGGAAGTGCAAGCTATGCCCTGAAACAGATGAAAAAGTCTTGAGACAAATTTAGTGAACTAACAGATTCCAAAGTGGATGGAAAATTGTGAGTGATCAGTAAGACGCAGCTAGAGGAGAAATTTGGGCAACAAGATGAAGGAAAGTGACCAGACAATGCTTGAAACTGATGTACTATGGAAAAGATACTTGCTAAGAAGACACTACTTTTTTGCTGACCACATAATTAACAATGAAGTAAATATAATTAGTTTACAGTCCCAAGAGCACAGACATGTCTGCAAATTCAGATGCAATAATAAGCTAAGTGAATGAGCAGGACATGAATTAACTCCAATGCTGAACTCATGTCAGAAATTTCCTCTTCAAAAAGTGAAGCTGGTCACAATCAAGCTTTTACTTAAAGACAGGTGTCTGCTGGGGAGCCAGAAAGGGCAAATGGAGGCCAGAGAGGGGAAGATTAATCAGACAAGTAGGTTCCAAACAACTGTTTAATATACTGAATTAATGTTCTGCTCCTGTTCTTCTAGGATGAGGATGACAGGACCAAAGGTTGAGTGGCTAAAGAGAGTAGGGGTCAATGAAATCAATGGGAAGAATGCAATAGTCAGAATGACCTTTTTCTGAGAGAACTGGCATGTAAATTGCAGGTCTAGCAGTAAGCCATCACCTGTAACAGGTTTCCATAGCTTTGGTTTGGGGTTTTATTTATTTGTTTGGTTTTTTTAGGCTTTTTTTTAAACATAAAACCTTAAACATAATCTTGTTAGCATACCCTTGATAATGAATGATGTATACTGTTCTTATCTTATACAGGACTGTTCTCTTAATTTATCCACTGGACATGCAGCCTTTGTTGTGGAAACTCCAGTACTCTTCATCTGCGTGTGAGAGGGTGATCAGCTCCTGTCTTGGTAACAGCTGATGGGTAACAGGGACCTAGGTCAGGAGTCACAGTGCAGAGAAAGGGTCTGTGTCACCCTTTTCCAAATGTCCCCTGAGAGCTGTGATGTTCACAAATGTGATGGCACTGGTGAGGATGGGGAATTCAGTCACTGATCAAACCAGAGAAATTCTGGATTTGTGATCTGGCAGAGGTCATAAGCTCAACTGAGACAAAGAATCAAAGATTACATTAACTTAAGCAGAAGTGGTGAAGTGTATTCTGCCCTTCTTTATTTTAAGCCTTCAGTAAGGCACTGGTAGATTTTGGACTTGGCATATTTTTCACTATGCAATACAAGCATTTTTAATCCTCAGGCCACAAACTGTACCAGTCAGAAACAAATTAAGCAACAGGTCAACAAAAACCAAAAGGGAAAGTAATAGACAAAAGCATTCATGCCTGACAGTAAAGGTAGTAAGGCTTCAACAGAAAATGCTGATAAGAAACAGTAAGAATTCTCAGAAAAGTAAGAACAATAAAATCAAACAGAAAACAAGATTGAATGACTAAGGGTGATGTTGATAAAGATACAACAGAACATGTCAATCCTTATGTATGAAAGTAATCGATTTCTGTAAAGGGCATGAACAAGCAAACCCTCACAGGACTGCCAAGGCTATGTCCATCACAGTGAGCGTTCAGGCAACAACTCAATAGAATGTGGCAATGGCATTTATTAATGACAGAACACTGGGAGACCTTGTCAATACAAAGCATTGCAATACAATACAAAAACTGAATGTCCTTGAGGGTTAAAGTAGCAAAAACTGCTGATAAAATTCAAAAGTAGAAATGCAAGGTCATGCACTTATGGACTAATAATATTTCTGCCAGAAGACGGGAGTGACAGCTGGAAATGAACAAAAGCTTAAATAATAGGGCACAGCCATTGACCATAAAGTGACTGAGAGATTTAAACCTGACCCTTCTAAGCAAGAAAGCACATTAACACCCTAGAAAGTTTCAAAAGCAATATTCTACAAAGACATAGTAAAATATAATCTGGAGTTATGTACATCTTTGACCAGACATGTACTAGAAAAATTCATTCAAGTAGGAAGAGGCAGAGAGTGGGGGCCTTGCTGGAGAACAGAAGCACTGCATTAGACAGTCTTAGAGAGATACTCAGTGCAGCTACCAGAAATAGTCTAGACACATTATTTAGACTGATCTAATCACTAGTTATTCACACACACACAAAAGATATACAGGAAGCCAATCTGGCTTACTTAACATCCCCTGAAATGTAAAAAAACAGCTATAAAAAAACATGAGAAAGAACACACAGAAAAAAAAAACCTAGTTATGCTACATTACAATGTTGGCACACACAAAAAATAAGCAGACACAAAAAAACCCAAAACAACCTCACCACAACAAAAATAAATACATTTGTTTAGCCAGAAAGCTTTAAAAAAAAATTCTTGCAGTTTGATCAACTGCAAGAGGTCTGGAATAGCAATGTTACCTATGCTTTATTTTGCTGCCACACTAATGGTCTTTAAAAAAATGTGCTTAGAACACAAACTTTTTTTAGCCTATTCGAAATCTCTCAAGGTCAAAGAGATCTCTCAACACACCTATAAATCTCAAAAATCTGCTTTATCTATTCTGAATGACGAGTTGGAAGAGACTTTAGAAGTGAAGCTTTGATGTGTGGAAACAAGGATCACCTTTTTAACTTTGCCAACTTAATAACAGATTTAAACTGTCCCATAACAGCCAGATGAATTCATAAACCTAAAACACTCATGTCTCAAAAATTTGCTTCCTTTTTGAAAGGTTTTAAACATGTATCTGAAGAGTGAAGAGGAAGAGAAATTGCTTACAGCAGTTGACAGCCGGGATGCCAAGGTCATTTCCAAATTTCCTTTGAGACCAAGAAGCGCAGGAACCAAGATAAAGACTTCAGTAACATTCTTGAACACATCCCAGTGCTATACAAAGGATACAGTGGGAAACATTCAATGGGAAGATCATCTTTAGACCATCCACAAACTATTAAAAAGATTCTGTAAATCATAACTTAACCCTCGAAAAAAATTTCATATTTTTGTATTAGACCTAAAAGTCTGAGGTCATAACTGTTACCTATTTAGATAAAACAGATTTATGACTGCATATTACTGCTTCCAAAGATGAGAAGACTATAAGCAAGAGATACAAAACTTGGCCTTAAAACAAACGTAATTAAAAAAAATATGTCATCAATTTGAAGTACTTGTTTTTCATTATCTAAAATAGTCCCAGATACTATGACTGCTCTTGAATTCTACTCTTAATTTTCAATATTTTCTTCTTTCTTTTTAAGCTGTGTAGAAACCTCACATAAAACCAGCAAGGAATTAATTGTCATATGAACAGAGCCTGTAAGTAAAAAAAGTTTGTCTTTATTCTTTTACCTCTAAGTGTTACAAGAGCACAGCATTCCAAAACCCAGATTTTTCAAAGAAAATTGTTTTCATTTTTTTGCAGCAAGTTCTCAGCACTGAAGTGCTATGCCTCTTTGTACGTCTTGTCTACCCATGTATTTAATTTCCACCTCTAACTAAACTAACAAAGCTGTAAATTGTCTTTTTATTCAGGGATTTGCAATAATTTAAATTGTTATTTTAATGAAAATAAAAGGATTCAATTAAAGCATCTGTACAAAGAGTTAATTTGTAAGCTGTACATGAACAAAGCACCAGACTGGTGTCAAACAGCCCAAAGAAGCAGTAAAATTTGTATGTGAAATTTTTTTACCTTCTTTTTTTGAGGTAACAAAGTCTCTTTCCATTGCAACTAATTGAAGTCCAAGCTTCCTTTACTTTCTCAAGATTTTGAGTGACAAAGAGTGTCACCTCTTCCTCCTATTTTAATTAACTTTGTAAACTCTTCAAGTGTAGATAAAGAAATCCCTACATCTGAACGAAGCAAAACCAAACAAAAGTGGGGAAATCCACACAGATTAATTTCTGTATTGTATTTCTGTTTAAATATTGTGCTTATTTCAAACTTTTTAATAAGTTCATAGTAGCAGAACCACACACAGACCTAATTACATCTCAATATTGCAGACATCTACAATGCCACATGTTAGAACTACAGACCTAACAGACTACCTGTTAAAAAAGTCTTACAAAGCAAATACCAACCTGCACAATATCCAAAACCATGCCAGCAGAAACAGTTCCAAACCCTGCCAGCAAAAACGGTACAAGTATCTGCAGTGCCATTGTACTACTTGATTCTTTGGGTTGTTTTCTACTCCCTTCCACAATGATAGCCTCATTACTGTCACTAGAGAGAGTGTCACCCTGCAACATGGCATCTGTTTCTGAAGTGTCCATTCCATCACAGTAATTGTAACTGGTAAAGTCATCATATTTAGGGCTACAGTTGGATGGGCTGTGTCCACTGCTGCCATGAAAGTTTGCTTCTGAGAAGTGAAGGTACTCTGCATGTTGTTCAGGCCTGACATTAAAATTGTGTCCTGCTGGTTGCAATCCATCTTGCCAGACACCATTCACCTTTTTGTGTCTTTCCTCTTGGTTTATTTGGTAAACAACAGGAACCATACTTAAAAGCAGCCTCAAAAATTTATCACGCTGAATCGTATTAAGATTTATGGTCCAGTTTACAAAGCCTTCTCTGTCATGGACTTTGCTACTTGTTTTGGAGATGGTAGATCTGCCTTTACAGTTAGTCATAGTGCTACAGAAGTACACGTTGAGAAGCACTTTGTTCTTCAGATGTTAGCCAAGAAATTTTGCAGGTGAGTCACCAAGTGTGACACTTACACGTGGACCAAAATATTCCTTTTTTGCAAGCAAAAGTGTTTTTTCATTGCTCTCAAATCTTCAACATTTCCATAAGCAAGACTGGATCTGCAAAAAAAGTAGAAAGTATATATTTACTTCTAAAATATTTTAACTCTACAGAATACACGAGACACTGGTTTAATTTTTCAGATCACAATCTTTTTTCTGTTTACCATGATTTAAGGTGATATTGCTTCTACTTTGACATTTCCATCATGGTAAGAAAATAAACAATGATACACTGACAGTCTCATTTCACATTCCCTCCATCAGAAGCCACTTTACCTTCCTTTTGTTCAGTCTTCATGTTGGGGCAATAATTGTAGCAATTTACTAAAAGACCAGTTCTAATTTGACTCAAAGCTTTGCCGACTTTGGTATTTATTACTAAATTCCATAAATACAAGTAAATGATTGGCATAAGCAGAGAAGCAATAGTCAGGGAGACTGCACCAGCATGATGTAGGTTAACACAATTCCACATGGTTTTGTATCTATGCAAAGCTGTGAAAACATTTTACAAACCACAGGAAATGAAAATATTTAGAACTGGAGGACTTTCAATCAGCATTTCCTAAGAAAGTCACCTTCCTATGATCCTATCTTTTATGTTATGATTCCTATACTTCCCTTCCCTCTGTTTCAAAGCTTTTAAGTCATCCAGTATTTTTAGAGCAATTTCAGATAGACTTTACAGATAGACCTTGTAAGAGATCCAAGTTTGTGCCTTTGCTGCCAGGTGTCTTCAAACATTAGCTGGGATAACTCACTCCAATATGGCCAGAGCAAGTCCACTTTAAAATTTCTGCTGCTCACAGAACTACTAGATTTGGGTTTTTTGAGTGAAAAGACTCAGAAGCAACATGATGATTTTCCCTCTACCATTTGCTTTATCCAAGGGAGCTTTGACCAAGAAACAAATATTTTAAAAATTACAACAAAATGTATGGCTTGATCTGGAAAGAAGCCAAGTTTTGCAAGACACAGCAATCTTTTTTTCCACAAGACCAAGAGAGGAATTTAAGTGGCCAAGATTCCTGCAATCTTTAGCCACTCTAGCAATTGTGCTTTGTTGAATCTTTCCATTTCAGTGCATAACAAACTCCTAGGCCTCAGTTCTGCTTTCCATACACTTTAATTAGGAATAACAAAACAACTTTTGCTGCTATCCCGGAGCAGCTCTAACCACAGGTCAAAATGGTGCTCTGTTAAGTGCTGCAGAAAGCCAGAACAACAAGAAGAAGAAATTGAAGGATTTCACTTCACTCCCAGGAAAATGCATTGATAAAATTTTCTGATAGCTTTAGCAATGCAGACTCTGGCTTATTGAAGTGTCTCCTGTATGTCCTCCAGTTGCATCACCAGAGTGCTAGACCAGTGACTCATGGAAATTATTCACTGCTCTGGAACTCTGGCCAAAAATATTGGGTTAATTATCCATATCTTTTTTAACATATAGATTGCTCTCGTTTAAAATTTTTGTATTTTATTGGGGTTTTTTAAAGAAATGAATCCTTTGGTAAGACTGTGGTTTCATTTAATGTAAGAAAGTATTAAGAAATAGAAATCATAGTTAAAAGGGAAAAAAAAAAAGGAACAGAAAAATTATTTGGTCAAGTTTCAAATGGAAGAAGGGCTAGTATGGATGGCTAGCAATTGAATAGTACAAAGCAGTTAGGATGACAGCCTTTTATGTTTTTCCTACCACAAAGAATGACAAAATGTGAACTTAGTGATAAATGCTGGAAAATAAGAATTTAAGAAGACAAACTGAAAACCATAGAGCCATAAAATTGTTTAGGTTGGAAAAGTATTGAATAGTACAATATACAGGAGAGAGTAATTGTTCCTTCAGAGCATACAGAGAGAAGATAACAACAAACCCTCCTAAATGTAACTAAATGTAACTCATTTCTAGAGCATGTGTTGCAACAAAAATTATTTTCTTAATGTCATCTGGTGCAATATTTTCATCCTAAGTTACAAGATGCTAATAATTGCTGTATTTTCAGGGGTATTTTGTACCCCTGAAAATACAAGATGCAGGAAACCTTGTTGTTCGTGTTGTTCTAAGGAAGAACAAGAGCTTCCCGAGAAGCTTTATCATTGATAAGAAAAATGCCTATGTTGTTGTGCTGTCTAGAAAAGACAGGAGAGCTAAAGAAGCAAGCTCTGCTTGAGTAATACATGTGAAGAAAAGGCAGTTAAAATCTCAAAAATCTCTTTCCCGGTCTTTGCAGGAAGAGGAGAAAAATGGTTCTGGTTTCTTGACATACAATCTGGAGCTTACAGAAAAAAAGATGAAGTACTGAAAAAAAAAAAAAGAGAGAGAGACAAAGATCCTTTGAGAAGTCAGGAAGCAGCCTCAGATTTATCATAGCTGGCATATTACATATGAAATGAAAGGACACCTTGTCTTTGTCCCTACAGGCAAAATAATGAGTTATGCTCAAACTATGAAAATAATTATTCCCTCTTCCATATTCTTTCCTAGGTATCTACTTTCAATAGTTTCTTCTTTTCCTTCATATATTTCATAGCACATAACAATTCCTATGTACTACCCACCTCTTTCTCTCAGTCCTGCAAGCATACACAAACAAAAACAAATAGTTCTGTAAACATAAACAAATAACAAATACAGCCATACCCTGCCATTCACTGAAGATATGCTCCTGAAAAATGAAACACTTGGCAATCCAAAAGACAGCAAGCCAATTTCACCCATAAGAGTTAACACAATGCATGCAGCAATTTAAAAAATACACATGGAGACAGTGTACATGATTGGACAGGAAGAAATAAATGCTGTAGAAAACAGGACCACAAAATGGGAGAAATGCTGACTTTTGGAAAAGCAAAGCTGCTTTGAAAGATCTCAGGTACTTCAGCTATGAAACTGAACACCTGATCATTATGACATTTTTCCATCCTTCACCTTTGATTGGCTTGCTTCACCTGAGAAAGACCAAATGACCAAAAAAATTCAACTGTTCAGGAAGAAGCTCAAAGAACTCTCTTCACCATTGCCCAAAGAATTGTCCACATTGTTCCAGAAACACCTATAATGCTGTTCTCAAGAGCATGGGAAAGAAAATGCTTCTTCCTTACTTCCTCTTGGTTTAAAGAACATCTAGCATTAGCAGGATTAAGGGACCAGATTCTACAGCTAAATCTGATCAGATAGATAACAGACTGCCAACAATTCATTTAAAGCGTGAACACAATAAATCATTGTGACCTTTTAAAAAAAGGGGAAGGAGGAAGAATCAAGCATGAAATTTCTGTAGAGTAAACATTATGACAGGCTAAAACAAATACTTACCAAAGTTTAGGTCTAGGGAAATTTCTGATTTCTTTCAGAGCTTGGCTAACAAAACCAAAAGATAACATCTATCTAAATAATTCTGAGGGCTTTCACAGGACCCAAAGCTAATCACACCACAGTTGAAACCTGTTTTCCCTAAAAGTTGCCAACATTTTTTTACAGCATTAATAATCTCTACACTGCACTTCTAGGCAGTCCACAATAAAATACAATTCTATAAACATGCCTGTCTGAGAAGTGCCTCTCAGGACAAGAACAGGCCTTGGAAAGGGATTCAGAAAAGTAATATGAAACGCTAACAAAACACTGAACTTGGATATTTTGCCATAATAAGCAAAGATGAAGCTGGATTATTCCTTGGCATGAAAGACTCTTTGTGTGTCTTTAGAGATGAAACCAGACTCTTCTCACTGAAAGGATGAGAGGTAGCAGGCACAAATTGAAACACTGGAAAATGCTTTTGAATATAAGTAAAAGCTGGGGGTTTTCACCATGACAGTGGCTGAACACAGGTTCAAAACAGTTCTGGAGACTCCATCCTTGGTGATATTTGAAACCAAAGTGGACATGGCCCCAAGAAACCTGTTCTTCTTGACCCTACACTGAGCAGACGTAGCTGAATAGAAAATTTGTTGAGATTCCTTCTGACCTCAGCAATTCTGCGATTCTGTAAAGCTGGAAATGTGAGGTTTTGGGGGCATTCTTTGAGTCCAGAAAACAGGTGATACAGGGATCTGCATGGCCTCTTCTCCACTACCAAGTTGTGTATAAATACAAGTGTCAGTATCACACTGACACCCTTATCACAGCCATGGCTAATCATTTATATTAGTGCAGTGGGCATATCAGTAGAAAGGGAATGATACATCATATCACCTCAGAGAGTAAACAGGCTGTATTATCATCAACCATTCCACAGAATCTGGAAACCAATGTGGTACCCTGAGCTAAGGTTACTTATACCAGATATTGAGGGTAGCGTGTAAAAGGCTGCCAAACGGGCTGAAAATCAATGAATGTCACGTGCAAGGCAGATATAACACCAGTGCATACCATTTTTAAGTACTATGCAGTGAACTGGTTAACACTGTGTTTATTGCATAGCAGCTGCTGGTTAAATTAACAGCAAAAGAAACAAATAACAAGAGGAAAAAGACTAAAGAACCTCCAGGTGCCTTCTTGACAGTAAGGCACTGAATGACCTGCCACCCTCAGGCTCAGTTTTCAGACAAGTTTGAGACTGCTGCATTCCACTTCCTGAACACGGCAGCTTTCGATTTTGGCCCTGAGGAAGAGAAAAGCAACTGAGAGAAAAAGACTTGGTTTGACTCTGCGCTTTTAAGGCAAGTCATCTAGAAAAGATCAAAACAGAGTCAAAACACAGCAGCAAGGTTGTAAAATATGGTTGGTTGTAAAATGACCCAAATGGAATACCAGCATGAAAAACACCAGGCAAATCACATCCTTCAGCCCATCAAAAGCAGGTGGGTAAGTATGAAATGTGAGAGCTAATGCAGTCTTCTAGATTAAGTAACCAATAAGTACTTACCAGGATGAATCCTAACTACACTTTGGGATCCTGATTACAGGTCTCTACTGTCATCACCAAGGAGAGATTAATTACTTATTAACTCAGGCACTACGATACAGACTTCCTATTGCTTTTGTGGATACTATCATACAGATATTTGAAAACAAAGTATATACCGTTATTTTTCCTCCTGAAGTATCTACCAGGCATACTACAGAATTTACGGATCCACTTTCACAATCTCTTTAGGGCAGTAGATGTAGCGACTGCTGCGAAAACAGGTCATCCTATCTGCCCTCATCTCTTTACCCACATTACTAAACTGGTAAAGTGAGGATAACTAGGCATGTATTCTAAACATTGCTAGGACTCTTCCTAAAGACTAAACAATTATTTTATTTTATATAATCCACATACTGTAGTGTGGTCTATAACCTAGATTCAAATGTGAGTGAAGACACACAACTATATCCTGGACAGTGGGCCAGGGGAGGCAGAAATTATAACATTCAGTGAAACTACAGAAATAGACAGCTACAACCTGAAGTTAACTGAGAATTAAAAATAGAGTAGAAAGTGAAGTAGAATAAATCACAAAAAGCTTCTATGTTTTGTCAGAAAAGTATGGAAAGGGAATTAATGTGCCATCACATGTTAATTACGCTTAATTACACTTAATTAACGTTTGTAAACAAAAAATACATGGTCGTTGAAGTCTATACACGTGCTGTTCAGGTAGAGGTTCCATGCTTATCTAGCGATGCATCAGCGGTGACCATCTGGCACATTTTTATGGGTACAAAGGTGGGAACAGAACTGTCCGCACATACGGATGTAAAGAGTGCCAAGGAATAGGGGCTACTGGGAATGTTGGGCAGGTCTTGTGCAGGCACAGAGAAACCGAAGAAAAGGCTCATTGTCCCGGCTACCTGGAGCAGTGAATAATTACGGGCACACGATGAAAGGCGCTGAGGGGCTCTGAGGAGCGCAGGGTACGGGGCACGGGCAGCCAAAGGCGCACGGCAGCATCAGCGCTCCGGGCGGAGGACACGGTCCGCGGGGCCGGGGGAGGCTGCGGCTGCGGTGAAGGGCGGGCCGGAGGGTCGGGGCCCGCAGCACGGGCAGAGCGAACCCCGCGGCACCCGGGAACGCCGGCCGGGGCGGGAGGCGGGCGGCACCGAGTGCCCCCCAGCCCTGGGCACCCCGGCATCGGGGCGGGCCGGCGTGGCGCTCGGGAGGCTCCGCCGCTGGCCAGGAAACTTTCTCACTGGCGGCCCCCGCCACCTCCCCCGGCCGCGGCGGCACGTCCCCGGCCAGCCTGGCCCCGCTGCCCGCGCTCCTCGCGCCGCCCCTTCCCCTCACCTGGGCGACAGCGGTGCCAGCAGCGTGGCGGGGTTGCGCTCCATCGCTGCCGCGGGGCGGGAGCAGCCGGCGGCGGTGACAGCTCCGCGCTAGGTGAGCGCCGCCTCCACTGAGCAGGCGCGGAAGCGGGCGGCCCCCGCGATGATGTGGCCCCTGATGCGCAGAGCCGCCGCCACCGGCCGCTCCGAGTCGCCGCTGGGCGGGGGAGGGAGGAGCCGAGCGCCGCCGCCCGCGTCGCCCCTGGGACGGGACGGGATGGGGCGCCGTGGCCGTGGTCACTCCCAGCCTGGCCCCCGGGGTGAGCCCCCGCTGCCCGACACCCACTGCCCGCGCTGCGAGACCCGTCGGCGTCCCGGTGTCACTGTGTCCTGCCGGACCCTCGGCGGTAGCGGGGGACGAAGCTGCACCCCCGCCTCGCTCCCCCGCAAGGGCCCGGCTGGTGCCCCGCAGGCGGGAAAACAAAGCGCTGGGGAGCCAGAGCGCTCCCCGGGCAGCGCCGGCGGTGGCAGTGCCTTTGCTTCCACTCGCAGAAGCTTTCTTGGCCCTGGCGCAGGAGTCGCCGTTTTGTACTGACTCCTGGCTGCCAGCTACCAGGACATTGTCGCTCTTCCCTGCCAGTTGGCAAAAAGCAGCTTCCCCAGGAATCCAATTTTGTAAAGTGTTTGGGTCAGTTGGAATGTCCTTGTTCTTGCCCAACTGGAATGTACACCCTGTGAACAGCATGTAAGTCTGCGAGTTCATCCCTTGACATCAACTGCCTTAACTAAGTATGGAGCCAAGGCCTTGCTGGACTCCAGTTTTGCAAAACTTAATATTAACACTTTACATTAATACATTGAAATGGTCAAGCCAGCTAAATTTGTGCATTTATTATCAGTACTGTGTTGCTCAACACTTTGAAGTGGTGAGGATGCCTTAACTGGAAGGTGAAAGGGAAGAAAGGAAAAAAGAGGATGAAAAGATTTCACGATGGTGACAACAGCCAAGCCCACAGCATCCCTTTTCCTCTACAGAGAGAAAAAAAGACAGCACTGGCAAGTCACCAAATGTCTGCCATAAACTGGCGCTAGCTGCGGTGGCAAAATGTATTTGCAGGACTGGGGCCAAATCATTCTGCACTTCGAGAGTGAAACATACAGGATCAGCTTGAACGTTCACATCAATACCACCTTAAATGAATGAAACAGCCCAAACTTCGGAGCTAATAATTCAGCTGTCTCAAGCCTGTATTTATTGGGGATTTGGGCTCCAGATACCATAGCTTCCCTACCCTAGTACCAACGCTATGTATCCATGGCCTGTGTGAACTCGGGTGTTAGACAGCTTGGATATTTAGCTAGGTTACCCTTCTTATCAGATTAAGATCACATATGCCGTTGTTGCCAACAGGCGAGACTAAACCTGAGGTTTGGCAATAGCACCTGAGGGTGCTGTTTCTGGCTTTTCTAATTGCCTGTCTGGTTATCTTCGGCAATCACTTCATCACTCGCTACTACAGGTTCCTTGACAGCATTATGCCCTGCCCTCCATGGAAATCACATCACACCCATGGATGAAATATATTGTTTGAGGTTCACACACTATTATTTTGGGTTGTGGACAAATTCAGAAAGACTCACTTTTGAGGCCCAAGGCAAAAACCTCGGCCCTCAAGATTTTTCAGTCATTAAAGCTAGCAATGGGATTTCTCTGGGAAATGGAAATTCTGGAGTGCAGCTGAGGAGAAAAGGTGCAGGTGTCAAATTCAGTGGAATGCACCTGGCACTTTGGGTGGGCTGGGGAAGTGGCAGAGGACACTTGTTTGGAACAGTCTGTCAGGAAAAGAGCAGGGTGGTCTCTTGCTTGAGACCTTGCAGAGGTTTACTTCTTCTTCATGTTAATTCCAAGATATTGGGATCTGGGTGGTTGTGCGGTTGGGTTTTTTCCTTTGTCATTTTCCTCTGTCCTTTGCAATGAGGGCCTATAAACACCACTTACCTGATTACTATTTATTCTCATTTTCATCTTGGACTTCCTATCTTGCTTCTTATGAGCCATTCAGTTTTCTTTTTGCAGTTTTCACATTGTCTAGATGTGAAAGGACAGAAACTGCAGAACAGATAAGGATAGATAAGGACAGAGATTGCAGAAGAAATCCTGAATAACAGGCTGTTAGTATCAGTGTCAGCTGAACTTGGTGGTTGTGTAAGATTCTTTTCCTAAGGATGATTAAAACTCCCTAAGACTCTGATATTTAATTTTAGGTTCATTATCAAATTCTGAAAATGAAAATGGGAGAGTTTTGAGAGACAAGCAGCTACTGGCAGGTGTTCAGGTGATGTTACCTGCTGGCAGATTGGTTCCACAGGCTCTTCATGGTGACGGGATGGACTTTTTGTCCCAAATCACAGAATCAATCAGGTTGGAAGGGACGATAGTGGATCATCTGGTCCAACCTCCCTGCTTAAGCAGGATTTGCACAGAATTGTGTCCAAACAGTTCTTGAATATCTGCAGTATGGGAGACTCCACAATGTGTCTGGGCAACTGTTCTAGTGTGTGGTCACCTGCACAGTAAAGAAGGTCCTTCTCATGTTCAGGTGGAACTTTCTGTGCATCAGTTTCTGCCTCTTGCCTCTTGTCCTGTTGCTTGGTACCACCAAGAAGAGCCCAGCTCCATCCTCTTGTCACTCTTGCCACTGATGAAATCTCCTCTCAGTCATCTCTTCTCAAAGCTACACAGGCCACCAGTTGCCTCAGCCCTTCCTCTTAAAGAGGATCTTCACTTCCTTAATCACCGTTGTTGCCTCCGCCGGATCCTCTCCAGGAGCTCCATATCCCTCTTGTCCTGAGGAGCGCACGACTGAGCACAGCCCTCCAGATGCGCCTCACCAGGGCAAAGCAGAGGAGCAGGACCCCAGCCTCGACCTGCTGGCAATCCCCTTCCAAACGCACGCCAGGACACCGATGCCGCCCGTGCCTTTGCCCTGGCTGTGTTTCAGGAGGCTGACTCCGTGTCACGGTGAGGGCCCCGCGGTGCCGGTCCCCGCTGTGGCGCAGGGCCGGCCGCGCTGCGGTTCCTCCCGCCCGGCAGGGGGCGAGCCGCCGCCGAGCGCGCGGGCCGCGCCACTTCCGTGTGGGCGGCCGCATGGCGCGGCCCGGCGGCGCGGCGGGGCCGGCGGCGGCCCGGGAGCTGCTGGACGTGCGGCCCCGGCCAGGTGAGTCCGGCAGCCGCCTGCAGCCGGGGGGGCTCGGCTCGGCCACATAGCTCGAGGGAGGGGTCGTCGGGCCGCCGGTGACCCACTGGTGATTGCATCCCGCGTGTGTTGAAGAGCTGCCCTCGCGGGGAGGGGTAACGCGGAGTAAATAAGCGGGGAAATCCACGTTAAGCTATGGGAAGTCGTAACGATGTTTTTATGAGAACAAAGAAAAAAGTTAAAAAGAGAAAACGCTGCGCTTTAATTAATGATACCGGGCGGATGGCTCCGTTGGTGGTCATGAGGATAATAAGGATAGTTAACGCCGAATTCCCCGGCATCCATTTGGGTTGCTGCCCACATTGGCACCGGGATTTAAATCAGTGCGACTGGCACGCCTCAGCTCCCTCCTCACCGTGCCTTGCAGAGGGGAATTAGAGCTTGTTTTTCTAGCTTAATCAAAATTTGTCTCAAAAACATCTTAAGGAACTTTAGCTTAAACTCAGCGTGTGTGAAAGGTGACCTGCAGGCTGAGACCCCTGGCCCGTGTAGCCCAGTATTTCTTCCAAGAGCAGCAAAAGCAGATGGCAATAATGAAGAACTTGTCAGCTTAAGCACTTCAATACTCGTTTGTTTGCAGGGCTGGATGACATTTTGCTGATTAATTCAAAATGTAGCAGCAAGAAGGCCACAACTTTACAGACGGTTAAGGTGCCAAGGAGCAATGGTAAGCACGGAGGAGTTTGTCCCTGGTACTGTGTCAAGTAGTAGGTAACATTTGTGACACAACTTTTGCTTCGGGGCTTGCCTTGAAAAGGGAGAAGCTTTTTAGAGGTGGTAGGTCCTCCTCCCATTACGGTTCCATGTCCCACTGGGGAGTCGCTTACTGCTGCTGCAAAATTAGATTTTGCAATGCTAGGGATTACAGCTCTAAGTTTTAGGGACAGATTGTTCTTTCCCAGTATGGAGCTGTTGCTTGGGCTTCTTACCTCTTTTTTAGAAGTAATTTCTCAGTACGATATATTTGTTGTATTAAAGCATTTAATTTAAAAAGGACTCCTGTCAAATTACTTAATGTTTTGTGATTGAGCTGAAATTTAAAAAGATTGTTACATCAAATTCATTGTTGGATAAAAGTCTCTACAAAGATGACAGTGTTTCAAAGATAGATTATACCTGTTAGATCTTTGTGGAGCTCACCTGAAGTAGTACCTCTTCTTTAAGAAACAAAACTAGTGTTTGGCTCATCTGCATGTGTGGAGCAGTTTATTTAAAGAAATTCTGGAGGTGAAAATATTGTCTTCCTCCACAGAAGGGTTATGAGTGTGATTCTCCTAATTCTATTCATTACATTAAAATTCGTGTGAAGTCCCACTGGAGCTGTAGAGGATAAGTGCTTTATACTTCAACCTGGAGCTTCCATCTCTCTTCCACCATCTTAATTTCAGAGTTTCTTTTGTTAATTATGTTGACTTTTCATTAGTCTATCATAGCATCTGCTACAGCTAATTTTTCCATCTTCTTTGAGATCTTCAGTCTATACTTAATTATTGTAGACAGGTGGAAATTACAGTTGAAATGGAATCTGCTTTAAAGACTCATATCTGAGGTATAAATGTGAACACTAACAAGCATCTCTTTCACTTTTTTTATATATATATATATATGAGATAATTGTTTCTTTTCAGTTTTGGACCGAGTACAGAGCTTTTTACCACAGATGGCCCAGGCAAATGATGAACTGAAAAGAAAAATGGTAACAGCACCTGCTCATCAGTTTGATATTGAACATCTAGACAGTGAAACAGAAAAAGTTATAGAAATGGTAAATATATTTTTTTATTTTAACATCAGTCTAGGTGGGATTGAAATAACTCTGATCTTAGAATGAGTAATATGATAGATAAAGTGAAGTCGTTACCAATTCCTGTGAAGCTTTACCATCACACTTGTGGAATTTAATCACATATAAAGATATAAAAGAGTTTAAGACTGGAGTAAGACATGCTTTTGAATCTACAACTCCGAATCAAAAGTCACAAATTGTATTTTAAATGTCATTTAGGTGATTATGTTTAGAAACTGGACAATATAAGGCCTAGTAAGGCATAACAGAAGGCTTTAGTGTAAGAGTAATAACTGGCTTTCAGCTCTGCTCTGTTGGTATTTTTAAGAACAACTACATCTTGGGTTTAGAAAATTTGTTAGTGTTGTTGTAATCCTTTGTTGCTGCTATTTGTCTATTTATTTACAGTCACATAAATATTTTATTTCTGTTTTAACTAAAAGCAGCCACATGCTTTTATAAGAAAACTTAATTTTGAAGGTGGTATGTGTGCATGACCCAGCCAAATGCCTTCTGGCTAAGCAGACCTCAAAAATTATGGCTCTGTATATAGATATATGAGATCTCGTCAAAAAATATTCTGGTGGTTTAAACTGCTTGTCATTTTCAGGTAGTTGTAGTGCCCTGAGTACTACTACATTGTAAGATATAAATAATATATATATATCTCTCTACATGTGTTTGTAATTTTGTTATGACCCCTTACACACTAAATGTTTTAATTTGAATTTTTTACTGAAAAGTAGTTTTGATACCTGCTGCTTGTCAGTTTAAATACCTGATTTAGACAATCTGATTTCAGCTATTGACTCAGTTCTTTCTTTGATAGTGATATAAATATGGCCTTAGATTTCCTATAGGCCAGTCATATTTATGAATCTCTTCATGAATCTCTAGGAAAACCCAAAAGTCTTTCTTATTGTGGTTGTGATTTTCTTATGGTAGCAGGCTGTTTAGCATGTTCACCTTGTTTTACTTCAGTGATAGAAGTGCTGCAGTGTGCGTGTGTGTGTGTGTGTATATATATATGTATGTAGTATATATAATGTGTAAACCAAGATCTTTTTTTTTTTTTTTCAGAATGTGGCTGTAGTTGAATTGAGTGATTCTGATACAGATGAAGAGTTGCTGACTTCAGAAGATGACTCAGAATCTGATGAAGATGACTCTGTAATTGATGAAGTGACAGTAGACAACATTAAGTTTCCTAAACAAAAGGGAGAAAAGGGCAAAATAGAAATTTTGGACAGCAAAGCAAATGAGTAAATCCATTTTATTTTACTTTAAAAAACCCCAAACCAACCGAATCATGTTTTCGCACTTCGAAGAGTTGTCCCTTAAAACCACTTTGTTTCCCAGTGCAGCATCTCTCAGGATCCCGTGAAATGCTATAGTTTACATGCTGGAGAATTCAGGATCCACTCATGGCTGGGGAAGGCTGGGTTTCTGAAGAATTAAGTGCAATTTTATTCATCAAATAACAGGGAAATGCACTTCATAGTAGATTACACCAAGAAAGCAGCTAGAGTAAAGGGGCACTTGAAAGTTGAAAATTCTTGTTCTGTCGCTTTGTTGAAGAAAGACCTTTTTTTATAGGAAGATAGAAGTTTTTGCTTCAAGGGCAAGAAAGAATTAACGACGAAAAAAGCTTTCCATGTACTGTGAAGTGTTACGTACACTCTCTTTACCATTAAACATGATGTTTAAGTACCCTAGAGGTATGTCTACATTGCATTAATGGCAGTGACTGCTCAGCACTGGAGCCGTGGCTGAGCTCATTTCCAGCTGAGCCAGCCTGGGTAAGGACAGCCACAAGCAGAGAGTTCAGCAAAGGGTTACTGAGTACTTACCCTGGATGCCTGCACTGAGCTCCACCCAGCACAGGGAGCTTACCGGCTCCTCTGGGAAACCTTTGAGGCTGTGGTGCAAACACCCTCCATACTCAAAGGATCAAGGCTGCCTTTGGGGTGTTAAGGTGGCTTTAAGCTACATTTCTCATCCCCCAATTTCCCTGCCACGTCTCCAATCTTCATTTTGTTAACTCAGTGACAGAAGGATGAAAAGATGAATTTTCAGCTGGTCCGTACTTAAGTTGGCTTGACACAATTGTGAAACCCGAATCAGTGAAAATGTGTCCCATTTATATTTACCTCAGATTGATCAAATACAATTACATTTACTTCATAGATCAGTCTGGATTTCAGAAGTATCTGTCATGCTCCTGGATGTCATTGTTTCTTAAAGGAACTTCGTATTTTCTACACCATTAAAGTAAAATTTTCTATATTGTATTTGCTCAAATATTAAACTTAATGTCATTACTTGAAACCTGCAGTTATTTATAGCATTTATTTTGAATCCTGTACTTAAAGTTCTATTTTTAATACCTGTTTCTGTAGTATTTGTGGTAAGAAATAGCAGGGATTCTAGTTTTTCTTTAACAATGTGGCTTAATGTAAGATGGAGACATGATTTATTGATTAAACCATGGAATATTTTAGTGAAGGGGAAGGATGGGGATCAAAGAATCAGTCTGCTACCTTTAATAGCAGCCCACAGATAAATGAAGCTTTGGGTGTTTTTGCATTCTAAGAGCAAGGAGTCTTAACAGGCTTAGTTAAATAAGGTCTTGATCTATAGAAAATTTCTTCCAAACTGAAAAAAGTTTGAAAGCCAACATCTGACCTTGGTCATTTAACAAGGCATTTTCCCAGAGATTAAAAAGAACCCAGAAGTGTGAAATACAAAGTAATAATCATACAGTATGAAAACAGTGATTGCAGTCCATGTTGCACAGACACAAAATGTGATTTTAATCCATTAATATAACCACCTTTCAAACTGTAGGCAGATCACACATTCTCTATCAGCAAAAAGGTAGAAAATATTTTCAGTAGCTTTAGCTTGATATGCATAGTTTAACACCAATATTGAACTCTGTATGTACTATACAAAGATCATAGTAAGTGCACTTCCTTGCATTGATTTACTTCTTATGGCACAAAGGTTTTCTGTACTGCTGAAAAGTCATCAGAGCAGAGGGCTTAATTGCTACCATAAAACCTGAACTGGTTTATAGCAAAAATGGCATAATCAGTATATTCTAGTTCAACTTTGGAAGCCTAATGACTAAGGATTTAAAATGACCATGTAAACATGTCACAGAAATATGAAGTAGGTGTGTGAGAAATTATTCTTCAGTTCTATTTAAAAAACAGAAACTGAACCATATTCTTGGGGGGGTTTTGGTGGGGGCTGGACAGGGGAAATTGTGCTACCAACTGTTGCTGCTACATAATTTAAATAACTTCAGGGTGATTTCCAAATGCCATTGTCTGTCAGATTAAAATCTGGACCTAATTTATAGAACCTTATCCATGAAATGAGTATTTTACTTTGTTGTTTTGGTTGTAGCACTGCAGACAGCATGTCCGAGGTGTGGTATCGAGCGCGTCGTGTGGTAATTAAGATTCAAACTCTGCTGAAAGTCTGCTTCCCAAGTGAAGCTGTTACTTTAATATTCTACAGTGATGGCTTTGGTTCTGAGATATTCATGAAGAGCTTCTTCACCTGTGCAAGCACAATATTCACCTGTTAGAACAGCTGCTAAATGAATTTTGTCAGACCATAACTATTCTTAAGAAAAAATTTGAAACACTGTAGCCAATATTTGAGTCCTTGAGGAACAATGAAAACTAATTACCTTCCCACTGTGATTTACAGACCTGGTTTGACAAGGGGCCAGACCCAACAGATGCGGAAGAAAAAGGAACTGGATTTAATAAGCAGCGCCCCAAGCAGTAGCAGTCTTTAGATGGCCACTAGGGGCTCATAGATGTAGTTATGAACTTTGCTTCTCCTCTACTAAAGGTCAGAGGTAGAGAAGCTGTGTGAAAATCAGAAATCTTTTTTTCCCTGACATCATCACTCATTTTGGTTTTAGGAAATGTCTTTAGAGATTCTGAAAGCAAAAATCTGTTGGGTGAATGAAATTTGACTTTCCTTTTTTCTCTGCCATGAAGCTTGATCTGTCCAGACTTGCAAAGCTTCTTTGACAGAGTGGACTTCACTTTTCTAAAAAGTTGTTTTGAAAAGAGAATATTTTTAATGCATCTTTTTCTGTGTCTGTTGAAAAATTTTGGTGACATTTTAAGGTATAAGAAAGTTTCCCATGCTCTTAGAGGAGAAACCTAAATTAGCATTCTCTGAGGGAAAGAATATTTTGGCCAATACCATTGTTACTTGACAGCCTTTTGTAGCCTGTACAGTGGTCTAAAAGCTGTAATTTATTTGTCTCTCAAAGCAGTTGGAGAGGAATATTCTGTGTTATTTAGCAAATGTGCAGGAAATGCTGAATGGGAGGTATTGAAGTGGGAATATTTAGGGAGGGAGAGGAATTGGGTTAAGGATTGTAATTCTTTCATTGATTAGGACTCTGAGACAATAAATGAAGGAAGGTGAAAACTTACCTAAATCTTTCCCAAAGCCAGACAGCTTAAATCCACCAAATGGCGCTGCCACATCAGTTTTGTTGTAAGTGTTAATAAAAACTGTCCCAGCTTCTAGCTTTTCACTGATGTAGAGTGCTTTATTTATGTCTTTTGTGAAAACTCCTGAAGCTAAGCCATATTCTGTGGCATTTGCCCGTTGCAATACTCCATCAACATCCCTATGGGGGAAAGAAATTACTTAATTGCAACTAGGTAAAATAAACAAGTGTTAGCAATGACACCTTCAGTGTCATTGAAGCAACTTTTCCCATGGCCTTTCTTCTCCAGTGAGCTTTTTTAAAGATGACTTATTAAGGGCAAATCTGTGTGTCTATCTGACAGATCCATGGCAATTCACACCTTTGCTTCAAGCTCATGAAGCTCGTAACTTCACTTTTCAAAGGTTAGTATCTACACTGAGAAATGCCACGGGAAATGTTGCTACTGCAGAACTTGGGAATTAGAGCAATACAAAAATGCCTGTAAAGCAGACGATGGATCAGTTTGCTAAAATTTTGTCCAGCTTTACAAGTTAATGCAGAATAAAAGCTGGAATTTAAACTGCTATCCAAGACACAACTTTTCAGACTATTTCCAGAGAACTATTTTCTGTCTGCATCTCATCTCCATACAGCTTCAAAAATCAATAGTAGTTTAAAAAATTCAATGCAGTTCCTTAAGACTACAGAATTTATGGATGTGAAGGGTTATCAACATGGCTGGTTCTTTATTATCAAACTGCAGAAGATGAAACCTGATGGAAATATTTATGTGAAGTTTCTATGTAGGGTTTTAATCTCATCTGTATGCTAAATAATTCTTATGATCCAGAATGAAAGATATTAGAAATGACAGTTTACAAAATATATAGAGGAATTTTCATTTGCAACAGTAATGTGCCAGTGTTACATAATACACAACACTGCAGTCTTCTATAACAGGAAAAATAAGTAATTCCACTGGGAAAAATACACATTTTGTAATTTGATCAATCTGTTGCAGTTACCACACAAACTTCACTAAAATGTTTCACTAAATACTAGGTATTCAGATTGGTCTCACAAGATTTACCAAAATACTGTGTATGCTGTTACTTCTTCACTTTGGGTGAAAATGGTACAGTAACCAGATGAGAACATACCCATTTTTAAATTTAGAGATGACCATCACAGGACCAAAGGATTCTTCCTGGGCGATATACATATGGTCTTCAACATCTGTAAATACAGTGGGTTCCATGAAGAAACCTAAAGAGGGGATAGAGCAGCATTTTGAGCATGGTAAAAGTGCTTAATAGTTTGCGGTTGTCCAGGCCATTTCTGTCCCATGCTTTGAGGTCACAAATAATTTGCAACTTGAAACAGAAAATAGATATGAATGAAGTATGAATGGAAATGTATGCACTTCAAGAGAAATGGCAGACAAAAAGGTAAAAGAACAGCCTGTACATCAGTGAAAACATGTACTGTTCCCTGCCAGTCTGGGAGGTCTGCATGCCACAGCCCAGCTGACTCCTTGGGGGAAGGAAGACCCTGTACTCTGACAGCAGGAAGACAAGGTTACAGCAAGTCACAGAGGCCACTGTTTTTCTTGCTACCCAACATGAAGACAGATTGTAAGATCTAAATAAAGATCTCATACTTAATTTGAACAACTTCTCATAATATGAGATTTGAAAGCTCAGTGGGCTTACCTGGTATTGTTCCCACAATACTGCAACTCCACAAAATACAGCTGAGACAATCGTAACAGCTCTTGCATAAATTGTAAAAGTTATAAATACCTCTGGAAAGCCTTTTACCTGGTCTATGTACTTGTCTTCCTCCATACACTAGAGTGGCTCCTTCTTTTACTCCAGTTTCACAGTATTGCAGCAGCTTTTCCAAATGTGCCTTGTGATTTTGCGGACCGTGATCTGTAGATCTGTCAAGTGGGTCACCAATTTTCATCTTTTTTATTTCTTCAACCTATGGGTTACCCAATTAAAATGAAGTTACATAACACAGCAATATTGTTAAACTGATCAGAAATTTGGAATGCTGTATTTTTTGGTGCTATGAAGATTGAATCCAAGAAAATACTGGATTCTTAGATATAATGCTTCTCCCTTTTTAAAATTAGGCTTTGTCTTTTGTTTCATAATCTCTAATTACTTTTGAATATTTTTGATGCTTTGTTCATGTGTGTATTTTCTTCTGCTATTAAGATAGGCATGTAAAATGTTAACTTTTACCAGTGGCAAATGACTTAAGACAGAGATTTCCTGTTCTAAAGCAAAATAAATGAATTATCCAGTGGCAGAGCATGGCAACTATTGCATTTTTAATAGCGACCTTTGTATTATTCTAGCTGTGCTTCCAATATTCCTTTTTTTTGACTTTACAGAAACCTTCTTCAATCACATTGATCTGAGTTCAGTAATTATTTATAAACTTATTTTCCTAGTCAAATATGAACTAACACTGAAGGTACAATATCTATTTTACTGCCACTTATCTGTCAATTACTGGTACAAATATCTCCCTTCAATGCTTCCTTTTAACCATGTAAGAGGTTCCTGAGAAGCAGCACTGTCTATCATAAGCAATAATGAGAAAATAGGCAATTGAAAATAAGAAACATAAGTGTCTATAAAACTAGTGGATCCTTCTACTGCAGTAAAACATACGCTTAAACTTTAGTCCTTAAATATCTTACCACTTTTCTAACAAACTCATCATGAATTGATTCTTCCACAAACAGCCTGCCAGCTGCAATGCAGTTTTCTCCTTTGTTGAAATACACTGCTCCCATACCCTGATCAGGAAAAAACCATAAATATTTATATGCATTTTGTTCAGTCTCCATTCTGGTCCCTTAGGTTGTATGCAGTGTTTGTGACCCCAGAAGTTTAATGCTTTATGTTAAAGGATATCACCACTGCAATATCTTATTTATGAACTTTGAACACAATATGGCTGGTAGGGAAGGTGAATTATTATGATTGATAATTGATGAATGATTGATTGATTGATTGATTGATTGATTGATGAACTAAAAACCATATGGCAATAGGGAGCTCAATTCTTTGTTTTGTTGTAATTTCTAATGTATGCTTCTTGTAGTACTGCCTTTTTGGGGCAGCATGAACAGTTAAATTGTGCTGGTATAAAGAAATATGAGTACGTTTTCTAACAGATCTCAAGGTTTTTCATGTAAAGGATCCCGTTTTTTGGGGTTTTTTTTGGCAAGTCAAGAAGAATATTGCAGTACTGTGAGGATGTACCACAAAGGCTTTAAATAAATTTTACTTCAAAGTAACATTACCATTTTTACGGCTCTGTCAAGTTCACAGTCACTGAATATGATCAATGGTGATTTGCCACCAAGTTCCAGAGAAACTTTCTTCAGGTTAGCAGCTGCACTGTAAAAAATAAAAATAGTCATATAAATCCAAAATAGTCATATAAACCCAATTTTTAATATCTTTTTCCATTATTTCCTTTGAATCATAACTAGTGAAAATGTATAAACTTTTACTGTCCAGTAGTGACTTCATAGAATTCTACATAGGGGTAAACAACCATACATAGTTATGCTTTTTCATCACTGCTACATGCACAATGTCTCTAGTAAGGTACTTCAGAACCAGACTAAGCAGGGTTTATTTATGATTCTTTTGCTGAGAGTACCTCTTCATGATCTGTTTACCAGTTGGTGTTGAACCAGTGAATCCAACTTTGCGAACATCTGGATGTTCAGAGAGGTGCTGTCCCACTAAGCCACCTATCAGAGTGAGGAAAGCAGTGTAACTGGATGGTACATGGACAATTTTTACTATTCCAGCAGCAGCACTGTAACACAGAAGGAACCTACATCATAAATCAAATATAGTATCACATCCCTATTTGTTCCTGTGACTATGAATAAGCTTCACAATTAAGTGAACATGTTTTTCTGTAATATGTTCTTTTCCAGAGTGTTTGTGTCAATTGTGTGAACTTGTAAAGGGTGTAGGCTGACAGCTCTTACCACTAACTAAAGCCAGATTTTTCCAATTCTCTTCTGGAAACATGTGAAATCACTGCATGAAAAGATGCAAGCCTAGTACCTGTGAACAGACCTATGTAATAGATCTTCAAAAAGGTGAAGAACTTCACCAGTTTTAGCATGACCTCTCCCAGAAAAATGATGAGTTCAAGTTTTACCTGAACCAGGCAGAATATTTATAACACCCTTAGGAAATCCTGCTTTAGCTGAGAGTTCTGCAAACTTCAAGGAAGTCAGAGGTGTGACCTAAGTAGAAACATTTAGATTAGGTCTCCTGTTTTAATCAAATGCATGATGATACCTTTTACATTCAATACATCTTAGTTTTGACACAATATTCACCTTCTTACAGTATTGGCCTATTAGAAGTGATGGCTTCTTATGGAAAATAATTTCATTCTAGAAAATGAGATTAGCACTGGAGCAGAATTGGAGTGAATCGATACTTTTCATCACCATGGCAGTTTGTATTATTACAAATGCACTTTCAAATATATGACATAGTCAACATATGACAGATCAACCTATGGGTGAAATCTGCTATATTGCCTAAATCATTCTCCCTGAACAGGGGCATCTGGGCCATCTGTATGTTTCTTTTTGCTCTTACCTGAGCTGGTTTGAGTACAAGGGTATTGCCTGCAGCCAAGCATGCTGCGCTCTTCCATGCGAGCATCATCAGTGGGTAATTCCAGGGGATAATAATCGCACAGACACTTAAGATACGGAAAAACAGGGAAAGATTACATATTTAAAGGCAGTTTTTCAAGGGCTTTTCTGCATGTCAAATCTGTCACTAAGAAAAAAAGGTGATACTCACCCGATTGGCTCTTTCTTAGTGAATGTTAGATTATGGTTCGGCCGGGCCTGGTTAATTGGAATTGTAGCACCCTAAGAGACAGAGGAGGGACAAGTCTTCATATCAATTTCTAATTTTTATTACAAATATATTTGCCATGCAAGTATGTTTCAGAAAGCTACAGAGTAGGCTTCAAAACCACAAGCATTTTTGCATAAGGGAAAGGGGCACAGATCCTTCTATTGTATGATTTCCTACTGTGGATATTGTAATCAAGTCCTGATTGTCAGCTGGGTGAAATAACAGCACAGATTTAAAAAAAGTATGGGAGAACATAAATCAAGGGTCTGATGAACAAAAAAGAAAGCTGGATGATATTCTTGATTGGTCTTAAAGATACTGGAAGAAATTCTCTTGAATGTGTGCCACACATTCTGCTGTCACAAACTCACCAGCCTTGGTCAGACTGCAGCAAAACACAAGTCTCTGCGCTTACCTGCTTAATGAGCACAGTGACATTCTGTCTCATAAATAACCAAGAGCTGACCAAGCAAGCATATCCACTCTGACACCTCAGCTGATTTCTTCACTATTTAGACCACATTCTAAATCCATATTCTCCAGGTGGAGGTGGACTTTCCTTTTGTATTGGCAGGGAGACCCATTCTAGGTAAAATTCTAATTTTGCTTTAGTTTTTGATTCCTCAGTAACTTTTTCTTTTACTACTTTTTGGCACTGTTTCAGAAGAATAACAACAAAAAAGAAGCACTGCCATTGATCATTTCCTTTACATATTCACTTGCCTGAATTTTGTCACACCATCCAGCAAAGTATCTGAATGTTTGCACAGACATTCCGATATGAGTCTTCAGAGCTAAAGTGTAGACAGCTCCCGAGTCAATAGACTCTATTGTTGCTAACTCCTCTTGATGTTCTTCCATCAGGTCTGCAAGTCTTTAATAAAAATGTTAAAAATCCACATTAAAGGAAATGACATCTAAAATTACATTAGGTGTGGCAAAGAAGCGTAATCAAAATAGCATTCCCACTAAATTTGGAGGTGGAGGCACTGCTCCTTAATATCAGCAAAGGATTGAACAATTGCCCATTACTCTGCAAATGTCTTCACACTGGCTGTAGTAGAGACTGAATGAAGACATGAAATGTGCAAACTCACTTAAGGTGTAAGTAAGACCACAGTAAGTATTACTAAATTGATAATAACTATCAGTGTCTCAAAAATACATCTGCACAGATTGATTTATGAAGCACTACTGTTAGTTTACTGATCCCCTGCTCAGGTCTGTTTGCATCAATAAATTATCGCATTCAGTCCTACACATTGTCTCACATGCATTCATGTTTTTCCTCAGCTTTCCTCTGTGATTTGGTACTCAGATATGTTGTAGTGTGTTGCAATCTCCTGTTTTAGACTTCCCAGTCCTTTCCCAGGTAGAAATAGCTTCTCTGTTCCCCTCCCCCTTTCTCTTCCTAAGTGATGTCCATCAAGCTTAACATTCCAGCAAGGGCATCGTGTGATTGGCAGAAGTTCAAAAGATGCCTCTCTGCCCAGGGCCATTGGCCTGTCTAAGTGTCATTGTCCCTTGAGACTCGCCCTCTCCCACCTGGTTGGTAGCTCACCTATCCTCTCCCCTCCCCCTCCCCCTGAGCTTAAAAGGACCTGGGGACCATGCGGCCAGGATTCTACTGTGGCTGTTACCAAGATTCAGAGACCCTGGAATAAAGCTCTGGATTAAAACCTGCGGTAGAATCCACTCCTTTCGTTCTTCACCTGGCCTAAGGACTGTCACCCGAGGTAAAGCTGAGTTCCTACCAGCTTGGAGTTGTTCTCAGTGTCTAGCTGCAACTCCTAGCTAGCCAGAGGGATCTCTGTGGTGAAAAACCACAGCAGCTGCCTTTGGCCGAGCAGCGAGGGCTGGACGAGCCCAGACACGTGCTATCCGGTAATATTGGAATATTATTCCGATACAGATATATAATCAGTGCTCCCATGTGATTTTAAGAGCTTAAGAAAAGTGCATTTTTGATCCTGTAAAGAGTATTCAAAACTGGGTGTGAAACTTGTGAAATTTTTCTATTATGTAAATTCTGGCCATTTAAAGCATTTGCATAGCTGTGGGAAAATGCTCTTTAGTACCTGTTTTAAGTGTATCTTGGAGACCCAGCTACAGGTCAGGGCATTGGCAGTGTTGCATAAGATAATGGATTTGGGCATGTGAGGGACAAAGGAGAAGGTTCCATTTGAAGTGTGCTTAATATTTTCTATTAATGATTCCTTAAGACAAAGCAGCAGAGCTAGGAGCTTTAATGGCACACACATTTTCTTTGGTTCAGCACTCAAAATCTCCAGTTTGAAGAGAGGCCAGAGAACAAGGGGCCTTATTTCCATTAAGTTGGTCCAGAGAGAGCTTTTACCCACTGGGAATGGTTTGCAACATAAACACTCTGGTGTTTTATCCTAAAGAATGAGTTCCCTAAGCAAAGCTTTTAATCCAGGGATAACCAGCACAGTGTAAGGGAACTGTATTTTCCTTATACTTAATACAGCTATTCTTGCAAATCTTCCAAGTCTAAAACAGAGCAGGAGTTTTCACACCTTAAAATTTTCTCTTTAGGTCAAAGTTAACTTCATCTCTCAAGCACTCTACATTCCTAATACAAATTAAACACAAGTTTATGCATGCCTTGAATATGTGCACATTTGTGAAAAACATAATCATTTAATGTTCAGTTCTGACTTGCCCATTTTCTCTTGTGATGACTACTAACTGTGCAAGAGTCCTGCAGGCCTTTTCCCATGGCCTGGTCACACACTTAAAAAGATGAGCAGAATATTTCGCTTTGCTTTCATTCTTTTTTGCTAGGATTCCTGCAATGTCTTGTAAAACGTGTGGCATTTTTTCAGGAGAAGCAACCTGAAAAAGTAGCTTCTTTACTCATGTCTGCTCATTCATTTTTATGTTTAGACCTGAAAAAGCATTGAAAGTTTTTCATATAGTCCACAAAAGAGGTTTTCATTATAGGGAAGCTCTGATGCTTCTAGTCATCTGAAGTTTGCAAGACAGTGTTCTCCCTGTACTTGGGAAAAGCATCATACTGCATATGGAGAATCTATAATACTTGGGGTTTTATTAGCTGCCTCCTGTGTCATGCTCACACTATCTAGTCAGCATCGCCATCTTTCTAAGGTCACCTCTACCCCTCCAAGAATCAAAGCTTGCCATTTAAATGGCATTAATTCAACAAAACCTCTGTTTATCTTCTGAACCAGTAGCAACACAGTGAAAAATAAGGACTAGGCATTAACTAGACACGGTGAGACAGATACAAAAAAAGAGATAAAAGTATCTCATGTAAATGTTTGAATTAGCTTAGAAAATTCCTGCACAGGACAATTCTTTCTCTGCAGACCATAACACATCTCCTACAGTGAGTCTTTAGCCAGATACTGGCATATGATCCTGGAAAAATCTAGCATCAGTTACAGTCTACTTCAAAATTAGAGGCAGTGAATTTTACAAGTATTTACGGTATGGAGTGCACATGCAGGCAGGCTTAGCAAGGTCAAATCTCTGCCTACCTCAGGCAGACGGTTTTTAAAGCTTAGCCTCACTTCTATGGAAGGATGGGGATTTACAAGGGAATTCTCAATCTTTGCAACGAAACTCATATAGATTAAATGAAGACCTCAAGTATTTTAAATATATTTTGCTCAGATTCTTTGCTTCCATTCATAAATAATAATTAAAGGTTGGCAGCAGTGAGAGACCACAAGTTCTCTGACACAAGAAAGGTTGGCAGGCTAAGAGCTGAGGCTGGTACAATGAAATCAATCAGGAGGTGAAAAGATGGCTAGTCTGGATCCTCTGACAGTGGGATCATGAATATCCATCACCTTCAGAAAATGTATACCACAATTCTTCAGAGAAACAAAACAAGATTTGAGGAAATTAAACAAATGCAAGCTGTCTGGTACATACCTGTACATGAGTCGCCCTCTTTCCCTTGCATTCATCCTCCCCCATTCACCATTTTCAAAAGCCTCCTTTGCTGCTGCCACTGCCTTGTCAACATCAGCCACTGAGGCAGAAGATACACTGGCTATTACCTGTGCAAAGGCAGCATTGTGTTAGCTCAAAAAGAAACACTGGAATACAGTGTTACTCCTTCCTTCCAAACTTCTAGACTGGGTATAAGCAAATACTAAATATCCTCATCTGTGGCCCTTGTCGTGGGTGAGCCAGGCTGCAAAAAGTTTAGACACAAGTGAGGTGGCAGAATTTGGAGGACACTGCAGGCAGACAGATTCCTTAATCTTTCTTTTTCTTCAAAGTAAAGTGCATTGTCCTGTGGTCGCATTTCTCTTCACAGAGAAAAAGCAAGGCACAACTTCCCAAGGATATTTTCTGGGAATTGCAGTGAGGAACCTCAGAGAAAGAAGAAACAATTCTTATCTCATTTGCTGCACCTGTGTTTGTGCAGAAGCAGAATGCAATGTGGAGACTGTTCCCCCAAAGTGGGGGGGTTTTGTTTCCTTGGCCCTTCAGGGCCAAGTGCGTGTCCAGAGTGTCAGCCAGCAGACAGTGACAAGATTCTGTTCAGCTGAGTTGAGTGCTGATGCAGACTCAGTTTAGATGTAATATAGTATAGAATAATATAGTATAATAAAGTAATTAATTAGCCTTCTGATATCAGTGGTGTCCTCCTCACAATTTCTTCCCTTCGCTGGGGTTGCCCAGCTTATCCTATATTGTCCCACTGGATCTCACCCTTTCTTTCCATATATAAAACCAATGTGGTATTGGTTTTACACTTCCAACAAAAGTTGGAAGTCTTTTTGTGTGGTATCAAATATCTCAACATGCTAAAACAACTCCCACGTGTTCCATTTCTAAGGAATGGAGCTTCTGTTATCATAAACCAACAAAAACACGCAATATTTTATTATGATTGTGTTCTAAAAACACACATTGTAAATCCTAACACAGAATGGTTTTGACTTTCATTCCATTCCATAATGAGTTTTAGGAAAAGTATCAAAGTATCAGTCTGACTTCTAATGACAGTGAAATTTTTGTCATTGATTTCAGGAGACTTCATTTACTTCAGAATTAAATGGCAACTACATGGACATCAGAATCACTTCTCTTATTTATAATTCACAGTTATGATTTGCTCAACCAATATTGGGTAATTCAGGACTAAAGTGCAACACTGTATTTTCCTATTGAAAAGTTATTTTTCTCACTGGGAATTTAAAGGGACACTTTAGTGTCAAAATTACCCTAAGGTATCAGATTTATTAAAAAAGCAAAAAAAGAAAGAAGTTGATTACTGACTGGAAATATACCAAATATCCTAAAAGGAACGCTTCTTTAGCAAATAAACTCCAGCAATTTCTGTTTGCAAAGCTAAACAAGAATGAAATCAAGGTAAAATGTTCAGCTGGGTGTGAAAAGTGATGTAATAATTGAAGTAGAAGTAGGTTATTTTTGCTTTGCAGCCTGACTCAAATGGAAAAAAATTGTAGAGTATGCAAAACGTAAAGTAAATTGAAATTTGAAATAACTTCTAGACTTTGTTTAATTTATTATATTTTAAAATTAGCAATATTTTTAATAGGCAATACCAATGAAATAAACTGGTATCAATCATATTTAGAAATTACTTACTGATCCATCTGCTGGATTTATAGTGTCATATGTTTTTCCATCATCAGCATCTATAAATTTCCCATTTATGAAACATTGGTATGGCATATTCACAGTCATGTTGTTCATATTTTTTGAAACCTGGGTGAAATAAAAACTAAATTATTTTACAATTATAATAATTAATATTTTCATGTAGTTTAACAAGCATTTGATATCTGCAACCAATATCCAGACACATTTTAGCCTATATATGTGGCTGTTAGAAGTAAAATGGAATGGAAACCAGATACAAATATATAGAAGTTTGCTTTCCTACTGCATCAAGCAGTCTTATAAAATGCATTGTCTAAATGCCTCCCCTAAAATTCAGGAAAGACTAAGCAACAATGCAAAATTAAAGGCCTTACATAATCAATGACTAACTCTTCTTCTTTGTCTTCTCCTCTGAGTTTTCTGACAGCCATCTGAATAAAGTCTGCAAACTTAGTCGCCATATACACATCTTCATTCTGTAGCTGCAGTCCACAATGTTTCTGCTTGATCTCTTCTAGCATTCTAAAGATTTTGAAGAAGGAGTAAGTTTAACTAAAAATTAAAGAATTCTCCAGATAACTGAATCATTAGAAGGGCAAAAGGGATCAAAACTGGGCCTCAGTTTGTATGCATGTGAATACGTGCGTGTGTGTTTCTCTGACAAGGGCACAGAAATTATGCCCTTTCCTAAATCTGTTGGTTTAATTGTGGATGCTATGAAAAAGAAAATGTCATTTCTGGAATACTCTCAATAAAACTTTTGAAAACCAATTACTAGAAGATATTAATATGCCATTGGAAAATAGTATTTGGGACTACTCCAACCAAAATATGGAGGACTTTGAGCTTGGTAGGTAACCAGCACAATAATCAGTTTGTTTAAAAATGCTGATTTTATATTATGGTCTGTACTGCAAAAGAAGGCAAACGAGGTGACCCAAGCCATGACAAACTCAGTGCATCTTTAAGCATGGGCTCAATTCTTTCTGTGAAAGGCTTCTCTTTCCCTCTGGGGAGGTGTTTGCTCAGGTTCCCAGTCAGTCCCCTGGTCTGGAGATACCTGAGGCTGCACTCAGACAGGTTGGAGCATCACCATGCTCCCCTGGGCATGATGTCCCTGAAGTTAAGGGGAATTTTCCTTCAGTAGAAAGAGCAGGATTACAGCAATATCTCACAACTTTGGGAGAAGAGCTGCACATGTTTCCAAGGTAAGAAAGGTAATATTAAGAGTATTGGAAAACATAGAGGGATTAGTTTTTTTAACACCACTGATTGAAATGCACCATGACAACTTTTTTAATTAACTTTGGCTTCACAATTTTCTTATTTTTAATATTCCTACCTGACAACATGCATAGAGGATGCTCCAGATTTGAAGAAGTCTGTGGAATCCTCAATCACAGCAACATTGCTTAAAATTCCCTTCCAAATAGCCTAATAATATAGAACAATAACAGAGGCAATAATGAATAATCATCTAATAGCAAACAGTATTTATCAAACTGTATTTTCTATAGTATTTCTACCTACAACATATATTATTTCAAAAGCTTCTAAAACATGAAGTTATTTTAAGATGGTCTAAAACAGTCTAGAGGCATGATGTCAGACAAGAAATTTTCCAGTATAATTAGATGATCAAAATATAGTATTTTGTGCATGGTAATTTTACCCAGGCAAGAAACCTGAATGGTGTAATGCTAAAACTTTTCAGGCCCATCTTTAAAAGATGTTTTATCCTCCAAATAATAAGTTCCTATTGCATTACAGAATGTGTCATCAGTATAGGCAAGGACAGCCTGGGGCACTTTATGAATGGATTGATGGTATTTCAGGCACCTGGCCAAGGCTGAGAAGCAGTTTAAGCTGCATGCATGAGATGGAGAAATAAACAGTTCAATAACTGGTAATGTAATATTTCAATTAATTATAAAAGAGTTTCACAGTTAGCAGGCAGTGTCATCAACAGATCAGTTTATACTTCTTTTCATAATTTTCTCATTCAATAGCTCCAGGCAGCATTTAGATTGCTGGCAAGCAGATTCAAGGTAATCTTGAATCAGCAGCTTAAAATATTAATACATTAAGCTTCCCGAACTGTGCTAAAAGTTAATAACCCTGCAGCAGAGTCAGCACAAGGGAAGACATCTATGATTCATTTGCTCTGGCACAAAACTTTATTGATAAATGAAGCTTTCAGCTAAGCCCTGACACTACAGAGGGACAGATCTCAGGAGAGTGCAGAAAAGTTCCTCTCTGACTATGAGAGTTTTCTGCTCCAGCTGTTCCCAGTCCCTCCGGCAGCCAGCCCCTTGTGTGTGGCTGTGGCAGAAGAAGTGCACACATGTACAGTGAGAAAGCTGCTGCCTTCTGCTTTTAGAAGGCTGTTCTGAGACTCCCTGGAGCTTGTCCAACAGGCCCATTCTGGGCACATCCTAGTGATGAACACCACAGTGAAAAAAGGACTCCAAGAACTGTCCGAGTCTGCCAGTGTTGAAAACCTCACTTCTATGAGGTGAAGGTCAGTCTGTTTTTCCTCACCCCACCTTCATCACTTGTAGATATTTACCATTACCTGCACTCACTGTTTTTGTATTACCTGTATCTGAAAGAAAACTTTGTAAAGTGAGACAAATACACCAGTGAATCCCCACCTGAATTAACAGCAATAACTAAACCTTCACCCCCATACACTTTGTGTACATTTTATTAAAAAATTACTGGCATGCCTAAACAAAAGATATGCCTTGCCAAAAATAAGTATGTAATGCTTTTGTCTGAATAATATCCCACTGAAGCAGGTTAGTGAATTACTCTGATGTCTTCTGCAATCTTTTTCTCCTCTTCCGTAAATTCCAGGGCAGTTGTTTCATCAGCAGAGTAGTATTTAGATGCAGGGATCATTTTTCCATCCTCAAACTGCAGATTTCTCACTAGTACCTGAAAAATCAGAGGATATGATTTTAAATTGTTTGGGAGGTAGCACATCCTTGGATGAAGATTTTTTAGGCATTAATAGGGTGATTGAAATGGTGAAATAAATTGCTTGCAGGAAAGCTGATATGATGCAGTCAGTTTAGCACAGGCGACTCGTACCTGTCTTTTAAATTCTCTCTTATGGAGTAAGAACAGATTTTACTCCATACAGGAAATGACTAAAGATTGAGTGAAAAGCAGAACATGAACATCTTCTCTATAGGATGGTAGAGGACTGATAAACTCCAAGTGAATCAGCTGTCGGTAGTTAGCACCTGGATTCATCTAGCTTGACAGTTCCACACTACTTGCCCTTCTTGCTAAAACTATTCCATCCATACTTATGTTTGCCAGACTGAGCACTTACCATCTTCCCATCATTTCCAAAAACAACTAGACCATTCTTTGTCACAAGTCCTGGTCTTGAAGCACCTTTTATTGTCAGCTCTTGTCCAGCAGGCACTGAAGCATCAAGTAATGATGAGCCATAAAAAGTAACCACCTAAAAAGAAATGTAATTAAAAGCGCACAGGTTCTAAGTGTGCTGTAAAGTTTTAACAATTTTATTATATTGTTTTGAAGCTTTAATATAACAGAAATAAAATACAATTACCTACACATGGAAAACACGTTACAACAATTCTAGATCTTTACAACTCAGGACATGTAAAACTTTGCAAATTGCCTAAACCTGCAAAGTAGCTGAGCTGTAACAATGGGCATGCTGCAACCAGTGCAGGAAAGGGAGCAGCTTTTGACAGTGCATGCCCAGAGTGAGGGACCACTCACTCTATAAAATTTTACAGATTTATTTCTGCAAATCATCTAGGCCCAAATCTCCTTAAACTGAAATCCTCTGTTATTTCAGGAGCCCACAGTGTTTCATTTTGCTGTCCATACTGTGATGTTGGCCACTATACATGGGCTGTATTATACTGTAATGCATACTTGCTTCCCAAAATGACTGGCACAGTTTGGTTCTACTCTTCATACCTTTGTACCATGTCTCTTTTCTTTTTTCAGATATTGTACTTATCTTTCTTCAAATTAAATTAATTGTGCTATTAAACTTTAAACGACTGTGTTCTGCGTATTTCTTTAGGTACCTGTTCTAGATACACACAAAACATAAAGTCATCAGAGCTACTCCAATGTAACAGTCATTTGTATTCACCTGTATGCAGATATCTTTAATTTTATAATAAAAAAAGAGTCAAAAAGAGAGTATAGATAAGAATATTCTTCTGGTTTTCAGAGCATACCTGTCCATTTATTGTTGTCCATGCTCCAGGCACTTTATCATGCCCTCGAATCCAATTGTGCAAAGCTGCTGCAGGTTGGTTCCAGGAGATCTAGGAAATCAAGACATGCCAGGATGCACCACCACACCTTCCTGACCCCAAACAAGATCATCTAATGCAGTAGGAGTGCTTAGATAAAATAAATCTCATATGGGAATTATATCAATATTTTTACCTGTTGTTTATATGGCCTGTGTTATTTTTTTGGCACTAGAAGGAAAGGTGCCAAAACTTTTTTTCCTAAAATCAAATGTATTTCTGGTAGAGAATTTTATATGTCCTGTAGGCAAACAGAGTGATCTTGATTCGATGCTGTATTTACAAGTATGGGGGCTTACTAAGAATCCACTGAAATTGCAGCTGCCTCTTAGCTGCCTGTACATGATCCTGAATAGGACACCAAGTTTCTAAATACATGGAACTGCTGAAAGGAAAATGGAGCTTAACCTAGGGTTCCATTACATACATCCTAAGAGGTATTCCAGGAAAAAGAGGTGAGGAAACAACTCAGTTAAAATTCACATTAACTTCATATTGCTGCTACTGTAATCTGAATTAATAACTTTTCTAGCACTACACACAAAAAAACCTGATGTTACTTCACACTACCTCTGCATTTTCCTTTTTCTGGATCCCTTCATATGTTGCCCCTTCTTTAGGCTGAGGTATACGAGGGGCCTTGCCATCAGCAATTAGATGTACAGCTTCCACCTACATGAAAAAGTAGAAGATTTAATGTTAGCTCGGTTCACCTTTTTTTCTTCAGTCATACTTCAGAATGACAGCAAAAGACTTTCTGCCACAAGGTGAATTGGTTTGGATTTTTTTAAACCTAGTATTTCCAAACTCTAAGGGACCAGTGCTGCCCTGAACAAACATGAGCGTTTCCTTGAGTCTCTTTGACAAAAGAAATAGCCTCCAGAACTTCAAGGGAGTACCTAGTCACCAAACTAGGAGCAGCTGTCTGAATTCTCCAGAGCAAAAATGTGGCTCAGTATGATTGCATCAAACATTTTCCTTTTTCTCTCTGCAAAAAGTTATTTTTCTGCATTTAAATGAAGGGAGAAAAACCAATCTCTAAGGAGCAATGCTGAGAAATTTTTGTGCATTTTCTTTTATTCATTTTAAAAAAATAGAAAAAATGACAAGCTTAGAAAACCCAAAGCCAATCCACCAGAACTCTGAGCCTCAAACACCATACTGCCGTTTTTTTCTTAAAAATCTCACATCTAATTTTTTTGTTGCTGCTGAGCCTTTAAAAGATTTTGTCTTGTATGGGAAGAGCCACATTGCAAACAAATTCAACTTCATGCCATCTGTGGAAACAAAATATGCTCTGCCTGCTGTCAGCAACAAATATTCTGAGGTCACATCCTCAGCTGCTGGGCAGCCGCACAGCTCCAGTGAAGTCTAGGATTTGGCTGAGTATCACAACCTCTGTCTTTCCAAATGCATACATCTTGTCTGTTTTTCCTTTACTTTCAACCACTTTTCCTCTTAAAAAGCTGGTATTTAGTACAGTTAAACATACCATAGCCTTTATTCCTTCTGGGAAGAGAAACCGGTTATACAGGTCATCCACAGTATCATTTTGGCCAACATCACATTCCCGCTGTAGAAGTATTGGTCCAGTGTCCAAACCATCATCAGCCCAAAAAATAGTAAATCCTGCTTTCTTATCTCCTTTAATTAAAGTCCTGAGCATAAAAAATACTTACAGTAAATACAGAAAAAATTAAAGTAGTTATGAATATCAACTCACATGTTACATTCATGTTTACATTCATTTTCTTCAGGAAGATAGAAAAGAAAATCCTAACAATCTTTGCTATATTTTCACTGCTGACTTCAGAGCCAGGAACCCACAGATTTGACACTTTGATGTATGATTTCCACAAAGTGACATAGGAAATGCTGCAAGTGAGCCCAGGCTGTCTCACATAGTTCACTGTGATAATTATTTTTAAAGTATTACTGATGGTAAGACAGAGCAAAAGATGTGCAACAGTTATGACAGAATTTGAAAGATGGAAGCATCTAACAGAATATTATCTTAATAATTCATGGTTGTAATTAGCTAAGCCTCATGGCCCATCTGTAGGTCAACAAGGAAAGTACATTTCTCACACAGCTGAAACGGAATTAAACAGAGTGGAAAAGGATAAATATGCAACTGTTTAAGGAAAAGTTATTAGCACAATTAAGACTTTCCAGCCAGATTCTCAGCTGCTGTGCATGAACATAGCAATGCCTACCTTAGTCCTGTGCTGATTTACCTCAGCTCAGAATCTGCTTCTGCATCCAAAGGGAGCTTCAGCCACCTAAAATTTTGCAGCTCTCCTTTGGCACATGCCTCAGAATGATGGAACTCCCTAAAGTGTGTTTAAGGGAGCAGCCAGAAATGGTGAGAAAAATATTTCCTCCATGTTTTCAGCCATTTGTATGCAGGCAAACTTCAATGCTATTTTAAGTAACACATATCTCATGTAAGTATTCCCTCAGCAGCCCATGTTGCAACAGGATTGTCTGAGATCTGGCTTGTACACAGGAAAATTCATTATTAATTATAAGCAGTGAAAGCTGCATTAATAAAATGAGTGAAGTACGCTGAAGTACATATGGGATGAACAGGGGATGAACTCCAAAGACAGCTGGGGAAGTTGGCAGGTATAACATAAGTGAAAGCTTACGGAAGTTTGGCTAGCCCTTATCAGATCTTTCCCATATTTAGCTGCATTTCTTATGGTTTTTATTTTGTAAAGATTCCAAAAGAGCACTCTAGTGAGAAATGGATGTCCTCAGCATGGAAAAGAAGGTTTTATAAGTAAATGCCTCTGATGCTGGATAGGTGACAAGGTAAGAACAACTGTGTGCCCCCTCCTCTGTCCACCAGCTCCTGCCACAAAGAGCTGCTGATAACAGAGTGGCAGCAGCTGGAAGAGACTGTAAAGGAAGTGAGTGAGGAACCCTCTGCACCTCAGGGCCCCTGTTTGTACCTGGTTGTGTTTAACCATGCCTAATTCTCAAAAGTTTACTTGGTTATACTGTGGGGATAAAGGGTCTGATCAGCACCAGGGCTGCAGCCACAATATGTGAAAGTAGTGATTAGATCAAGGGGTGAGAGGGTGAGACACAAGAACAGTCAGTCAAGGCCAAATTCTAGTTTAGTTTAAAGGCTTTGGAACAATGGCCTTTACTTGAGAAGGGCAAGAGCAGACAGATCTCTTTTGCAGGAGGAATATGCAAAATAGAGCAAGACACAGTGATATGACGCTGTAACACATTCAGTTTCTGCAAATCTTTGCACTTGCTGAAAGAACTTCCTGCAAGAGAGTTTGTGTCTACACCTTCCTGTGAAATACATCTTGATGAACTTCTCCCCCATAAAAGCATCCTTTTAGAGCTCTCTAGAAATGAGGTTGCACAATTTAATATCAAACTGCATGGAGTAAAAGGACCTCATTTATTTGGAAAAATCCCACTACTTGATGTCTTTGCTGGCCTTTTGATTAGAACGAGCAATCATTCCTTTTTCATCTTTCCATGTCTTTTATGGCTCAGCTAGTGTATGTCCTTCCCAATGACCTCTTTTCCAGTCTGAAGACTCCATCCTTTGTCTCCAGTCATGTGAAGCTGTCCTACACCCTTGACTATCTTTCTTAGCCTTTTCTGAACTTAGCTAGTTCATGTTCCAGCTGAGATGCATACAGTATTTAGGATCACAGAATCAACAGAATATTTTGAGTTGGAAGGGACCCACAAGGACCATCGAGCCCAACTCTTGAATGAATGGATCCTTCCATGATGAGTAACAACAATCCTTTTCTGAGTAACGACAATTAACTTTAACACTGCTTATATATAGTCAGGTAGGTTTCCCCCTTGTGTGCATTGTATAATGTTTCTTAACATTGAATTTGATCTCTCATTTTCTTACTCTCCCATTATCACATTTACTCATTTGCATAGAAAGTATATTCCTTATTACAGATTTAAATCAGAGTCATTGATCTAAAGTTTCCTGGCTTTCTCTTTCAGCCTTTTTAAAACTGGTATTGCTTTTGCTATTTCCCAGTCACCTGCATCAACACAGCCTTAAGAAACAGAAATGTTGCAGGTCATCTTAAATCTGCGTTTGCTGAAATCCTGTGGTACTCTCAAAGAGTTTCTTATTCCTTCATCAGTTCACGAAAATGTCTTCTGCTCACAGTTGAGCTCAAGAGAATTGTTTTGACTTACTCCACACAAAGAAGGACTGTAGGTTAAACTCCTCCATCCTGAATACCAATACAGATTTCCTACTGTGGTATTCTCTTTGATAAAATACCTTTGTTAAATACCGCACCTCTATCACACACATACCTGCCAGCTTTAACATATTTGGAGGAATTATTGGTATTACATTTTGTGCCTTAAAAAGCTGGTTCTTTATTTCTTTTCTGGATCGTCTCACTCTCATTTTCTGCTGAGTTTATACTATTTTACTTTACACACTTTGACACAACTGACACTTTTTGAAGTCTTTACCTCACTAATAGTCTCCTCAACACCTCCGTTTAAGTATTTCAACGTAGTACTTTTTCCAGAAAGGATTAAAATTAAGCAAAACCAAGGATGCTTTTGCTTTGAATCCACAACACTGTAGATTCAGATAATCACCATGCTGCCTGTAAGATTCTTTTAAAATTGTTTCTCCATATTTAGATAATTTCTTACTGAATTTAGACTGTGTGATAATGCCATTTCTGTTGTCACAAGAGTGCCAGATTTGAGTTTATTGAGGCCATTTTTACAGTGTTGTCCTTTTAGGGTGATGATTTGAGCCTACCTTGTGAGATAAAGTTTTTTTCTTGTGGGTTCTCTCTTCTCCCTTCCACTCTGTGAAATCTTAGGATCTGTATCAGACATTCCTGTGATAGTTATCAAGTGTTTGTGGGGATGAGCCACTAGGGCAGTGTCCTGCTTATGGAAACTCCAGATTGTAGATTCATGCATGTGAGTAAAATATACAAATGTACAGCTCACACCACGGATGCTCCCAGAGTAACAGCTGAGCTCGCATTGGAAATAATAATGAATCCCAGGTATGAAGGGCAGTTCATGCACCAAATAGTCAGCTGCTCCAGAGAAGTTCCTTCAGAGCACTTGCAAATCAAGAAAACTGCAGCATTTACCAGAGTAACAGGTGCAGACCAGCACCCTAACGTGACAAACACGTGGTTGTGATGCACAGAACTCACCAGTTTATTGCAGAAGCTCCTCGGTGGCGTGGTAGGATGGATGGATGGTAAATAATAGAGCCGTGTTTTGGGCAGTCAATAACATCCATGGGGATAAACTGTGTACAGAATGGAAGGACATTTAACTCTGCTCCAACTGATTTGTAGGCTGCAACTACTTCCTGGATAGGCTTGCCTTTAGCTCTCCATTTGGGGAACTTAAAAACAGGTGTGCCGTCCTTCTCCGCTGCCAGTGCTGAGGGGCAAGAAGAACATTATTTTTTTTCCATTTTGTGTTAAAAATTCAAGTCAGAGACATATTACATGACAACTGAAGCAAATCGTGAATTATGTGACTACAGAGTGCTCTTCTGTATGCTGTTTAAAAACCTTTGTGCTTGGATGTGTTTTATTAATACTGTCTTTGATTATCTTTCCTACATCTTATGTCAATCTCAACTTCCAGTTCACTCTGATGACTTGGCTAGTAAGTACCAATGAAAGCAGAAAAGACAGGTATTTGTACTTTACTTTCTCTTTTTTGTCTGTGAAATTGAATCTTGAGCTTGACCTGAAGCATCTTTAGCCTGCTGATTTGAGTCTTAGGTAAATTCTTATTTAAATATTATTCCATGCAAGTTAGTATGTACTGAAGCTACTTTTAGAAAACAAAGACTGTAGCTGTCTGAGGGCACAGAAAGCTTCAGGAAACACTTGAGACTTACGCTTTTGAGTCATCTGGAAATAAAAAGAAGTGAAGTTATCTAGTAATTTAATTTAATTTTTTTCCCCCAATCAGGAAACATTGGACTAAATTAATCTGTGGTTTTAGTTAAAAATAAATACATGACTGAAAGATTGGAAGATTTACTTAGTTGCATTTGTTAGTGTAACAACTGTACAAGAATAATTTATATAATGTAAACAAGTTATGCTATATTGTACATAAATTTTTTACATAATATAATCCAACCAGACAGGGATAGTCAATTTTTCATTTTCTAAGCTAATAGTTGCCTTCTCTAATTCTTCCGCAGTGTGATTAAATCTTTTAATGAGGTAGAATTGAGAATTACATGTTAGTCTGTGGACAACACAGCACCGGTAAGCAAAATTTATGTTTGATTCTTCTCTCATGAGAGTTCTGTAAAACATGTCAGGACCGTACTAAAAAAACACCCAAAACAAAGACCAAAACAACACAAGAAGAAACAAAACCACCAAAAAGGACCCCAGCCAAAACCAAGAGAGAATTGAAACAGCTCATGGAATGTAGTTTTGATTTCAGATTATCCATAAAGGTACATTCCATTCTGGCACTTTTATTTGCTAATCATATTTACTCGCTGCCTTTGAACTTGTGTCACAGAAACAAAAACCAAAGAAAAGTGACGATTCAGATGGTTCCAAATTAGCTTCTTTGCCATGCTGGGTTCTAAGTACAATGAGTACAATTCTGAATAAGCAAAACTTCTTTCTTTATTAAGCCCAGAAAACACTTATGCACCTCAACAATGGAAAAAGGGAGAGCAAAGCCTCCTCCAACCTCTTGAATGTGTTTTCCATAGTGCAGATGGAAGAGAAATTGGCTTTGCAAGTACAATGCCACACACAAGCTTGTCAAAAAGGGCAGAAAGCCAGGGATAAACAATCTTGGCTCAGTGCCTTGAGTGTCCCAGCCAGCACAGAGCAGCAGGTGACAGACATTTGCACTTGAATATAGGCTCAGCAGCTATTTGCTGTAAGATACAGATCTAATTCAGAATGATTACCTCTAGGGTGTACATTCAAATAAGATATCCAGATTAATTTTGGTTTTCCAATACCTTAATATACAGCCCTGCATGTTTAGAAACTACTTTAAAAGTTGCTTTTCTAAAGTACTGACAAATGGACAAGGTCAAACTAGTTCTAGGACTGGTGTTTGTTAAAGGATAGATCTTGTACTGGATTTAGTGGATCAAAGGCAATATATGCAAGTCATTCCCATATAGATATAACTTTCTAATGAAAACAAAAATTTGTTATGTACACCTGTAATTTGTAATTTTTACATTTGGATTCAGGTTACACTTACCCAAAGGATCAGCTTGTCCATTCTTGTCAGGCACGGTGAATACACCCACAACCTTATGTCCCTCTTTTCTCAGCTTGTTATAAACTTCTTGTCCAAAAATACTTTGGCCTATAAGGGCTAGCTTTAGCTTATGTTGATAAGCCTGGTAAAAAGAATGAAAACAAAACATGCTGTAGGATGCAAAGAAAATATGTTGTTGCTTACATTTCTGTCTTGCTTTCTTTGTCAATTTTCAGTTTGATTTAAAATGGAATAGTTTTTCTAATCTAATCACCTTTGAAAGAATAATAACCAATTTTTTGAGATTAATGACAGGTAGCATACATTTTAGAAAGAGCATACTTCACATGAAAGTATCATCTGATACTGTCACTGACGTTTATATGGCTTTTTTACAATTTTCATTAGAAGGACCACCCGCTGCTTCTTATGAGAGGCTCCATGACCTTATCCATAGTCAGAAATGAAAATACATTTTTTGAAACATACATAAAACACTTTTTGTAGGCATAATTTATGTGGCTGGAACATGCTCTCTAAATCCCTGTAATTAAACAGAGGTATATTATTTGCGGTTAACATGTATAGGCTAAAGAAGACAATCTTGCACTGTTCCTGCCAAGTTAAAGGTGATGATCATCCATTTGATACTCCTACAAGCAAAAAAAAGGTGCTAAAGGTGAGGTTCCCTGGCTGGACTTCCACTGCCTGCTACATTTGGATCTCAGTACACTGGACGTGATTTAAGCTTCTTCAGACAGAGCAGGTGCAAGTAACCACTTCCACTTTTTTTTTTTTAATTTATGATAGTTAAATTTATGATAATTTATGAAAGTTATGATAGAATTACAACACTATGATGATATCAGATGATTTTCACTTTTTTAAAATTTATGATAGTTAAATTTATGATAATTTATGAAAGTTATGACAGAATCACACCACTATGATGAATCACAACACTATGACGATATGAAAGTTATAACAGAATCACAACACTATGATGATATCTGATATTGCTATGTTTTTCAAGTGATTGCTTCCTGAGAAAACTACTTTTTCCTTCTGAGCCCTTTTAGATTTATGGGGCAGTTGTGCTCCTCTCCCACCCTACCTCCAGTCCCTCACCTCCAACAACACCTCCTTTATCCCAGAACTGGTACTGCTGTAGCTGCAAGAACTGCATTAGGGTACTGAAGCGAGCAGGCACTGACATGAAAAACACGGCTTATTTATAACTGGATCTCTTCACTGGTCTATTTTTATAGCATGGCCTATGAGTCCTAACATAGGGCCAGCAGGGAAGCAGGAATGAGCATGGAAACCTGGCAGAAGGGTGGAACTGCCTCTACATGCATGTCTTTGCATTTGTAGTCAGCTTTTAGAAAATGAAAACTGGAAACCTCTGAAAAACAAACGGACTATCACACCTGGTTAAAAAGGAATGGTCTGCACAGAATAAACAGAAAACTTACCTTCCTCAAAGCTAAATCTGGCACAAACTGTTCCTAGACTCAAACCATACAGATCCCTCCTCTTAGGAACAAAAGGTAGGAAATAAATCCACACACTCCCCACCTTTGTTCTTAACTTCATTTTTCACAACTGGACTTTGACTTTCATTTTTTCTTTATAACCTATTAGAGGACTCAAAACACTCTATGAATGTCTTAACCACTGACATTTGTTTTCCTTGTAAGTTGGCACCTGTATGTTTATCTCCTCCCTCCTCTTCCCTTTCTTAGAGTTCTTGGACATAAGGATATTTTGACTGAGTGGATTATTGATTGGATAACAAATGGTTTGCACTGCCCATCAGATCATATGACAAAGAGAAATGTCCTGAAAAACAGGTTACTCAAAATCACAATCCACTGAAATTCATTTCACTGCTGACATATCATCATGGATGTATTTTACTGGTTTCAGGTATTTTTGTTGTGCAGCTGACTTTAGAAAAGGGAGTTATGAAGTGGTAGGTTCCATTGCAGGAATATTGAAGTTTGGGTTTTTTTAATATAAAACAATAGGAAATAATTATTTGTACTGGAGACAATATTTTCCCTGAGAATGAAACTGCATAGTAAAACTGTCCTGTATTGCAGCATTACTCAGCACTAGTGCCACTGCAGCAGAATCAAGCAGTAAGATGCAGAGATGGACATAACTCAGGTGCTTGCAAAATCAGACTGCTATAATTGGCTGGCAAAAAATGTCTGTGACACTGCTGATAACAATATTACTAACCAACACTGCATTGCTGGCAGCTATACCTCAGATAGTCCACTATTTCGTTCTCAACAAAGATAAGACCTTGCTCTGAATTACAATTTTCCTTGCAATCCTTATCCAGCAAGGCCAAACTGATGCAGGTGGTGCTCATTATCAACACTTTATGATGGATGCCTTTACAGCAGAAATGTTGCTGCACTACAAAAAAAATCATTAGATTTTCCAAGTATTTTAAATATAGCCAGGCAAATTGGAGAAAGACTAACCTGCTGGATCACTCAACATGTTTAGCATGGTATGAAATCCTTTGATTTCTGTACTGTGCTAAGTAGTGCCCAACTAGTATATTGAGTAAATGTCAAAAATAGTCCAGATGAGAATTACTAATTCTACTTCTGCCCTTTTGTTAACATTTCTCAGTAAGAACAGGACTGGAAGGGATCTTCTTAGCTAATGAATCTTCTCCTCTGCCATCACAAAAAATCATGTCATATAATTATTTCTGTAAATCTACCCAAACTCCTTTTCCAAGCACTGTTAAAGTATTCACTTCTGTACTCTGCTGCTTTTCTGATACTAGGACAATCTTCTTGTAATTTTAAGTCCAAATTTATCACCACTTAAAGAGTTACTTTTTCACAAAGAGTTTATTCACAAAGTGTTAATAACATATGGACCCTCTATTCCTACACTTTCAGTTCATGTTGCCCTGTGAATAAACGTGATTCTCATATTACGTGGAATGGCATAGCAGTTCCGGTACCAAATAATGAGCTGCTGTAAATCAACATACTTTCAGTAAAGCCACACATTTAATTTGTGCTAGCTGTGGAACTGAATCAACAAATGGTGAGAAGCAAAGAGAGAATGTAGTCCTCAAATGAATAACAAATAAAAAATCCCCACCAAATCCAAACTGAAACTGGCAAGACTGAGAAGATTGCAGTGTGGGAAATTCTGTAGAACACAAAAACATTATTCTAGCAGCAAATCAGCTTTGCTGCCTCACACTTGCAGAAGGTAACTCAAATTGACTTCAATTGGTTTCAATCACAAGATGGATCTGGTAACTGTGACCAGTGATTCTTGAGGTCTCTTTCCACTGAATGGTATCCACAAGTCAGCCACCAACAGGATTTCTACTGAATTAAAAAAAAAAAAAAAGGAAAATATCTGTGTGGAAGGGCTTGCATGCTCAGACCACAAGTTCAGTCCTTTGTTTTTTGTTTTATTTGAAAAATTACAGTGGAAAAACTGCATGGGATGTTATAGCCATTCATATCTTCTTTTGGAAACTCTCCTTAAGCATTTTTACCTAAGATGAGTAAGACACGTGGAAGTGGGAAAATTTTGTAGAAGAATTTAATGTGGACATAACACTCAATTAAAATGGAAAGTTCTATAAGATGACACAGAGAAGAAAAAGAGTTTGGTTGTTTTCTGTCTTACAGAAATGGCACATTTTGGCCAGAATGCCATTGCAAGCATTCATCATGAAACTTTAAAAATTCTGTTAAAGAACACCAAAACAATCTTGGTTTTGAATAATGATTGATACTCCATCATTATCACTAACGAACACAGAGATTAAACTTTTTATTTTTGACAGTGATGTTAAGAGATTATACTAGACTCCTTTTGCAGTTGGCTGGCTGACTATGAACATGTAGAGTGCATGAACCAATGCCTGTGAAGGTTAATGGTCATGCAGCATCAGAGCAGATCTTTTGCTGCACTTTTGTAAGATTACCCAATTCCTAGTTATAGCAAACAATGCAGTTAGGTGGCTTAGGGAGATCTGGCCCTTGATTTATGACTTATCATGGAATAATATAGTCATTATGACCGTGCTGCCAAAATACACGATTTTAGGAAATTGGTTTTCACTCTATTGTAATTCTGTTGTTTTCACTGTCTGAACTTTTAATTTCTTTAACTTTATATTTTGTTTATAGCATAACACAGATTAACAGTGATTATGTTTCCTTGACTCAAGTACTCATGATTTGAATGAAGACAGTAAGATAAAGGTAGAAGCATAAAATCTGAGAAGTGTTTGTACAAGCAGTCTTATCTTGAATGCTCAGTGGGTCTCAAAGTTCACATGTGCTTCACCACCTTAATACAAAAGCACAGATTTAACATCTGTATTTAAAAATTCTGTCCATATGATCTCTTGATACCATACTGGAATATATTTTAAAATAGCTCATTAAAAGTTATACTGTATTTTAATGTTTGATTCCATTCTGGTTTTCTTTTTCTTCCAAAACAGTTAAACAGAAATAAAACTAACAAATAGAATTAAGTACTGCATAGACGACAGCCTGACAAATACTGGTAACTATCTTGTCAAGTTCTACTTCCTAGAAATAGGAGATAAATCCAATATTGACATTTTCTTCTCTAACAAGAGTCTAAACTTAAAAAATCTCTTCAGATGAGAATTTTTTTTTCTGGATAAAAATAATTTTGTGTTACTGCCTCTTTTGTATGTGCATCTAAACTTCAATTGGTTATCACTTCTAATTAAATTTCCTGAAAATTAGGATTTACTAACTGCTACTCTGGGTACAAACCTTATAATCAAAAAGATTACAATATTTTACTTAGTTTGCACAAGAATTATAAGAATTTAGAAAAGCTAAAAAATATCTGAATGTTACATCTTTTAAAAATTATTACAAAGAGATGCTTCTTTGGAAAAGCAGCACTGCAACTTTATTTCTCCTGAGATCCCCCTACATGTGCTGAATTCCAGTGCCTGCAAATAGAAGCCTATAGTAGAACCCCACCCCCATCTACATACACATCCAGGGCAATGTGTTCCCACCGTTCATTCATTCTCCTTTTTTTTGGCACTGCTGGTTGCATTTCTAAAAGGCTTGTGTTAAATCTCCTTATTCTAACGCCTTCCATGCAGATACCTTTGGAGGATTGCTGTCCTCAAACAAAACTGAGCAGCCAAACACGAAACAATGAACAATCTCTAGGGAAGAAAAAAATCCCCCAAGCCTCATTCAACTTGCCAGACGTGCACATCTGGACAATTTGGACGGGACATGGCTTTCAGGGAGACGCTCCTTGCAGGAGTCCTGCAGCCTATATATGTAACCAGACATCAAGAAAATGGCTTGAAACAAATGCTCAGAGCTGTAAAAGACTAAACCATGGGGTGCAGAGGAATTTAGGCCACCAACTGCAACCCTGAGCAGTCCACTATGCCAGAGTTATGAACCGGCTGTGAGAAGGTCACAAACGAAACAGGCCAGAGCCGCGGGCTTCACTTTGGCGCTGGGAACGAGCATGGTCCCTTCTAAATGAGAAGACAGCCTTCAGCTTCTCGCAGGGCACATCCAGCCTGAGGGAGGCAGAGAACGGCTGCACCACATTGTTCTTGGCACACGATTACGGGGCACTATCGCAGCATCGCTGGTGCCCGTTCCCCGCACCTTCCAGGCACATCCCTGCAAGATGCAGCGCCCAGATGATGGCTGCGATCCCGCTCGCCGAACAGGACAAGATGCAGCCTTTGCACCCACACCGAGACCTTTCCCGACCCTAAGCGCCTCTACACGCTTTGCTAAACCTTCAGCAGAGACGATAGGCATCGCATCCTGGAAAACACCCGCTCCCGCCATCCCCCTCCTTGCGGTCGCCCCCCGACCGGTTCGCTCGCGGGCTCGGCACGGCACAGCACGGCAGGACCCAGGTCCGCGGCCGCCCCCCCGCGCTACTCACCGCAGCAGTGGTGCAGATGGTCCGCAGCAGCCGGGGTGCTGTCCGCAGCATCTTGCGTCCGTCCGGCCAACACGAGCCGGCTCCGCGGCCGCGGCGGAGCGCCTCGTCTGATGCAACCCGCGCCGATGGCGCTGGCGCCGGGCCAGCGCCTGCATCCGCGGCGGCGCAACCCCGCCCGGGCCCGCGGCCACCGGGGGGAGCGGGGCCGGCCCGCACCTGCCGCGCCCGCCGCCCCCTCGGCGCCGGGGAGCGGCGGGGGTCGAGGGGTGCGGCCTCGGCGGGGAAGGGAGGGAAGAGACGGTGCGGGGAGCCCGGCGAGCGCCGCTGCTCCCCGATCCCATTGTGGCGGCCGAGCCCTGCCCCTGATGTTGCAGGGCACCAGGGCAGGCACCAGTGGCGTGGCCTGGGGGCTCCCGGCCCGCAAGTACGGCAGTCACAGAATTACAGAATCGTTAGGTTTGGAAGGGTCCTCTGGAGATCATCCAGTTCCACCCCCCTGCCAAGGCAGGGTCACCTAGAGCAGGTCACACAGGAACGCGTCCAGGTGAGTTTTGAATATCTGCATGGAGAGAGACTCCCTGGGCAGCCTGTTCGAGTGCTCTGCCATCCTCAATGTACAGTTCTTCCTCATGTTGATGTGAAACTTCTCGTGTTTTAGTTTATGGCCACTGCTCCTCGTTGCTAGGCACCACTAAAAAGAGTCCGGCACCACCCTATAAGCCCCCGTCTTTGAGGTATTTGTAGGCGTTCATGAGATCCCCTCTCAGCCTTCTCTACACCAAAACACACCCAGATCCCACAGCTCTTGCTCCAGACCCCTCATCATCTTTGTGGCTCTCCACTGCACCCTCTGCAGTGACTCCTTGTCCTTCGTGTAGTCATGGCCACCAAGGCCACCCGGGTGGCATTTTGGGATCTAAGATGCTTGCAGTGTCCCCAGCACTGCTCCAGCCATTTACAGCTTGAGGGGACAGAACCCCTCACCTTCACCTTTGCCCTCTCTACCGAGCCTGTTGGCAAGACATTCCCTTGACCCTGCTGTGGCAGTAAAAGATCATGTGGATTTTTAGCATTAATTTTTAGTTTATTTCATGTTAGTAATGGAGTTAAAAAACATTAATGACTTACTGGAAATCCATATCACCTCCTTTGCCAAGTATTATTAAAGCAGCTCACTCTACGTAGCCATTTCTTAAAAATCTTGCTCTTGAGTTCTATTACTAAAAGTGTTTCAATTTCAATATTATTTGGAAGCTACAACAAAATCCTGTCAGAGGTATGGAGAAGATCTTGAAAACACAAATTCAAGCTGCTAAAAAGACCAGAAAGGAAGTGAAAATTACCCCAAAAAGGCCAGGAATAGCAAAAGCAAGAGTAGACAGCATGACAGTAATAATTTGCATCATTGCAAATTAGGTCAGGTTTAAACCCCAGCAACACAAAGAACATCGGTGTGTAATAAACTGAAGTACATGATGTTCCTGTCAGGAGAACAAGGAAGACAAAAATGGAAAAATATTTCTTATAGCCAAGTTGTGACTATGTCAGAGAGGTCAGAGGCAATGCTTAAGCAGAAGTTATGGCCTGCAATCACCTTGTTACAGGTAAAAATAGAGTAGACATGCAAATGTCTACATCTCAGTGAGATATCATATGTCTTTTTTATGCTTTCCTGCAAAAGAACTGCAGCAGTGATCAGTAGGGTTTTACTCCCAGGCCCCCAAAATCTTCCTCAGGATATTTCAAATGCTGAGAAGTACCATAAGGACAAGAACTGCTGCAGTCCTGCTGTTCCATCCCTGTTCAGGGGGCACAGGAAGGAGAGGTGCTGCAAGAGGTAAATAGTGCCAATCCCCAAAGAAATTGGATTGGCACAACACAATCCCCCCACAGAGTAAAGTTACACAAGGGCTTGCATTATGACCCTCATACCATTATTCATTCCCTTACTGAGTCCTGTGTAGCACAATTATATCCTGTCCTTTATTCAAGGCTCTTGGTGGTCCCATAAGTGTAGGTGGCACTGAGTGGAATGAACAGAAATTAAAACAAAAACTTTTAAATTAATATAAACCACTGCACTTCTGTTTTGCAAAGAAAGTTCCACAAAGAAAAATCACTAGTCAGTTCCTATAATTTCTTTTCTGTGGGGAGAAAAAGCTACCGGAGTACTTGTCTGCTTCAGTGGAAGTTCTTCTCATGATGGTATCATGTGGAGAGTGTGGTGATTTATTAGATCATGGAATAATCAGCCAAGGGAGTTAGTGACTTTCTTTGCTCTGAAGTATTAAAAGCTAAACAAGTAAAATTAATCAAAAAGTTTTCTATTAACAAAGTGGGGCAATATGTTTATACAAGAAGTTCCTTCTCTAGTATCTGTGGTACTGTGGGTTTAAAAAGAATTATGTACAGTAGTTCCAGATTTCATTAAGAAAGCTAAAAGATTTTGCTTTGCAGTTTATTCTTAAAATATTGTTATTGCTTACTTTCATGGGTATGCAGCTTCATATCTTCCAATGATCTCACAGCAAATCTACAAAATTTCATTGCTACATTTCTTTAAAATATTTCTTCTTTGAATTGTACAATAGAACAATTAAACCTCTTAATTCTGTTGGACTAAAATTCATCATTTAACTACTACAGGAGCTGTTGTTCTCAAATGCCTGTTGTTAATATCTTGTTTTCCTTTTTGAATTGGCAGTTTCTTTCAGAAAGATTAACTGCCCAGTTTGATAGGTCATGTAGCAACACCAGGATTTTACAGGTTTATGTGCAGCTCAGTTTGCAGCTGAGCAAACCCACAAACAAGAAGTATTGACAGTCCTCACTAAATGAATGATAACACCACCTCTCACAGTAGGAGAAATGAATGTGTGGGAAGTATTCCCATGGCTTGATGGAAGCTGCACAAATTCCATACAATAAATAGGGTGCAATCAACTTCTATTATAACAGCTGGCATCAAAATGGTCCCATAATGCAAAATTTGGAACTGGATTAAAGCATTGTTGAAGTTCATGGAACTTCACATCTTGGTTCATGATCCAAAATCCTCTCCAACTTGAACAGTATACTTGGCATTTAACCACTGACATACAAGCTTATGGCAAAATGCCTGGTTTTCCTGGGTGAACAATTTGTAATAACCTGTAGCTCTATTCCCCGTACACACACAACATAGACAGTTCAACAATGCAAGTGCAAAGCACCAAAGTTTACTTAGTTGGCACACCTTCATCTCCAAACACAATTCTTAACCTAGAGAGAAAATAGTAGACCTCCATTTACTTCACAGGTACTAAAGTGTTAGGTAATGAAAGGGAAAAATCACAAGAGGCGACTGTTGACACCATATAAGAAGAGCTATATAAAGAACAGGTGGGAGGGAAGAGGTGGGATTTATTTTAGATTTCATAGCAATAAGAGAGGCAGGGACGTGAATGGCCCCGGAGATGCACTAAAACAAGACAAAGATGATATCTTCATACCATCAGCTTCACATTATCATCAGAGTTATGAATTCATACAAATGGGTTTTAATACCCACTTAACAAATTGCCTATGTAGAATTTCAAGTGCAAATACTTACAATCAAGATTTTTGGTAGCCAGAAAATTATTAGGCTGACCTCTTTGAGATAGGTCTAGTATGACCTAGTAAATGCCAACATCAGTGTTAAATATCCTAACACTTACAGTGCATTCCTCTGGGCTTTATATTGTTGGAAAAAGTGACACAAAGCATTACCCATTAATTTTTGTACCCCAGTCAGAGAAGTACCTTGCAAGTTATTAATCTCTTGTTCATTTGGGGAAAAATACCCTAGCACCAGTGCTTACTTTGTTTGGAGCACATTTTATACATTAAGCTTCATTTTCTGATTTTTTTTTCTTTCAGTTCTGATCCCTTTCCATAAGCCAAAGTTTAGCTTGGGAAAAAAACCTGCAATTACCCATAGTAAATTTTTCAGCATGGGATTTTTCCTTTGTGTCACCAAATTTTCAGGAAGTGTATGTCAGCAAACGGCAAAAACTGATAGGGGAATATGTTCACCAAGGCTATTCAGGAGTTAAACATGCTTGTATAATAGCAAAAATGTGCAAAATGTGTTTGCATGTGCAGAAATGTACAGAACAAATATAAGACCTAATGTAGCTGAATATTTTAAATCCTTGTTGATTTCTGTGAAGCAGAAGCTACTCAGTGTCTTTGAAGACATCATCAAGACTTGGCAAGATCATTAGGAAAGACTGTTCCACACAGTGTGCACATACTGAAGTGCTCGGGAAACTGCTTGGAATCTTCCAGGATTTGCTTTCTTTTGAAAATCATGCCCTGGGACTCAGTAATCAACTAAATTAGTTCTGTATAGGCTTTTTGTTGTTGGAAATCTGCCCTGATGGGGATTTTCATGATGATTAAAGATTTGGTCATAGTTCAGACTCAAATTCCTCAGGAGCACTTTAGAATTTACCCAGTTTTAGAGACTGAGTAATTAAAAAAAAAAAAGGCTTTGTATGGTTGTTGATTGTTAATTAATGGCTAAGTATGTTAATTGCATGACAAGTTTCAACTAAAATTTTACACAATACCAACATTTCATGTTTTCCACTGGGTGAAGCAAAATTTTATGGGAAAGTTACTTTGTCTGTTATCTCTGCAACATTTATTTTTAAAACTTGTATTATATTTTTCCCCAGAGGGTTCTAATTAGACATTAACCAATTAAAACCTTACACTTGACATTTGATTGTTCCAGACTAACCAAAAGGAGGTATATATTTGATGAAAAAAGGAAATTATTTCAACAATGTAACAAGTGGCAAGAATTATCACGTGCAGATGCCTTACTCACATGGATAAATGTGTCTCAGATTGCACAGGATAGATTAGGAGCTACATCTGCAAAAGTTGTTGCTATCTTAGTGGAGTGGAGCTGCAAAGAGCAGATCTCAGAGAGTAAATCCCTTCTGGGAATTCTGCCACAAAAACATAGAGCATGATCTTTATTTTATTTAAAATGTTCAGAGCTACGCATCAAACATTCCACAGATGAGGAACACAGAGAATAGTTGGGTTTCTGGAGATACAGCAAGTCAAATTCTTTCTCCTGTAAGTAATTACAATTCTAGTAATTACTGACTGTCAGTCTTGGTGGTGCTTTGCCTATATACACAAGAAGCAATATCTGATCTGGGTGTTTTCCTCATGACCATTTTGGCCTGACCAAAAGAAATTATTGTTTTATCGATTATGTCTGTGTTCAGTAATGGTCAGCTTTGAAACCACTGTCTATCAAACAAAGTCTACAGAATTTTCTTACTACACTATTTCCTAAAGATTCTAACAGATATTTGAGCAATCTTAGCAATTCCTTTGAGTCTGTACCACATAAAGGACTCCTGGTACAATGGAAACTGTGTCATCCAGCTTTCAGAATTCTGTTTATAAAATGTCAGTAATTTCACATGAGTGAACAGCATAAAGCCATTCACTGATAAGACAGCCCAGCAAACTTATCAATCAAATTCAAGCCAGTCTCGCTGCCAGTGAGCTTCAGGACAAAGTCTAAATCAGATTTTCAGAGAAAACAGAAATTCTGGCAGAATCTCCAAATGACCTAAATAATTTCAGTGTGAGCAACAAAACACTGCCACCTAGGGAGCCAAAGGAAAAGACAATTATCAGTCATTTAAATAAACCAACCATGAATGGCAGCATAAATTTAACTGGTGTACTTAATTGAGTATAATTGTGAATTTTTTTTCAGTTACAGAGCCTCTTGCTCCATTTAAAAAAAAAAAAAAAACATTTTATTTCAGAGCATTTTCTTTTGAAATAATTTTCTTTTTCCATATTTAAAATAAGGGCTACATCACTTAGGCTGTGGGGATCACAGTGCACCCTTTGGTGTGGCCACTGCACAGACCACCCAGCTGGATTACCTTGCATCCAGTTTTGACGATCTCACAACCTTTCAATAAGCAACCCTGCAATATTTACTTTACAAATTCAGTTTAGATGTGGGAAGTGAGGGCCCAACCAAGTGCCAGTTTGGCAGGTTCCTCCCTTGTACCATCCTGCAGAATGGAAGGACACCTTTGTGAAATACAAAGCTGTGTTTTGTGTCAGGTACATACAGGCAACATGTGTATTTGGGATTGTAATATGTGTGGAAAACGACCATGGGACAGTTATAAAGACAAATTCTAATAATAACTGAGGAAAGTAAAGCATGCAAGAAGGCCTTTGAACCTATCCTTTGTTCGCAATTTACCTTTATAAGTCTTAAGTTGATTTAGGAGCATTTGAATTAAAGCTTTAAGGATGTTGCTGTTTGACGGGAACTTTCTGCTTGTAGTTAAGCCTTAAAGAGTTTTGCAATAATAACCTCTTGAAGTATAATTTTAGAATATTGCTTGTAGTAAGGATCTTTGAAACTGTAGCTGTAGAATATATAAAAAGAAAACATGCAGCTTGAGAAAGGAAGATGAACATCAACTTAAGGATTAATAGTTTCGACCAGGGGAAGCTGGACATCACTATCATGAGATTTATAGTCCTTGCAATTAAAAGTTGGACCCACATCTGGAGATTGCACCTCACCATCTGGGAGACTTCTTCCTTCTTTCAGAAGCTGGACCCCCACCATCTGGGGATACTCCTTTTCTGGGATACATCCTGAGAAAAACTAAATCACAATAGCGTATAGAATTGTGACGTAAAAATTGGGAATAGAAACTGCTGATGAGTGAAAATTGGGAATGGAAACTGCTGAGAAAGCTTATGAGTACCCCTATAAATACCTGCAAGCCTCAATTATCGGTGTGCAGTTGGAGGGAAAACTTCCAGCGCTGTATTGCTCATACTTTACCATATTAACTAATAAATTGATTGCTGCTTGAATATTGGCCTAGTCAAGCTTCTCATTTATAATAATGTTCACACTGGGTTTTAATGGAACCAGAAGTTTGAACACAAGTGCCTCCAAGGAGATAGTGAGTATTACACAAAATGAAAACTTCTGCTAGATTTTAAGGATCTTGTTCTGTCCGTTGAGCTTTAATTGAACTCATTATAGCTGCTCTACATTTATTCAAAGTCAATGTATGTCTTCCAATTCTGAAAAATGAAACAAAAAATAGAGGAGTTTTCTTCATAAACCTTCTTTAAAACAAACACTGTTTCTTTCAGCTGTGTAAGAACGCACATAAACAGAGGCTTTCAGACTGCTTAAAAGATAGTTATTGGGCCTTTTGCTCTCTGTCCCAGAAAAAGGTGTTATAAATGAGAAGCTTGACTAGGCCAATATTCAAGCAGCAATCAATTTATTAGTTAATATGGTAAAGTATGAGCAATACAGCGCTGGAAGTTTTCCCTCCAACTGCACACCGATAATTGAGGCTTGCAGGTATTTATAGGGGTACTCATAAGCTTTCTCAGCAGTTTCCATTCCCAATTTTCACTCATCAGCAGTTTCTATTCCCAATTTTTACGTCACAATTCTATACGCTATTGTGATTTAGTTTTTCTCAGGATGTATCCCAGAAAAGGAGTATCCCCAGATGGTGGGGGTCCAGCTTCTGAAAGAAGGAAGAAGTCTCCCAGATGGTGAGGTGCAATCTCCAGATGTGGGTCCAACTTTTAATTGCAAGGACTATAAATCTCATGATAGTGATGTCCAGCTTCCCCTGGTCGAAACTATTAATCCTTAAGTTGATGTTCATCTTCCTTTCTCAAGCTGCATGTTTTCTTTTTATATATTCTACAGCTACAGTTTCAAAGATCCTTACTACAAGCAATATTCTAAAATTATACTTCAAGAGGTTATTATTGCAAAACTCTTTAAGGCTTAACTACAAGCAGAAAGTTCCCGTCAAACAGCAACATCCTTAAAGCTTTAATTCAAATGCTCCTAAATCAACTTAAGACTTATAAAGGTAAATTGCGAACAAAGGATAGGTTCAAAGGCCTTCTTGCATGCTTTACTTTCCTCAGTTATTATTAGAATTTGTTTTTATAACTGTCCCATGGTCGTTTTCCACACATATTACAATCACAAATACACATGTTGCCTGTATGTACCTGACACAAAACACAGCTTTGTATTTCACATCTTCAGTTTGCATAAGAGCCAGTGAGTGGAGAAGATGTATTGACATATTACATCATGATTATTTGACAACATGCTCCAAATAAGAGTTCTCTCCAGTAAAAAAGAACCCAACAAAACAGACAACTTATTCCAAACATTGTTTATTTCAATTTCACACAAAGCTGAGTTTGATTTCTTCTTTCCCAGGGTGGCCTTTTAGAATGCACTTTAAGGAAGAAAAACTCATCAATAAACATGATCATTCAACAAACCAGATCTTTCATCCCTAGAAACTCTAAAAATCAATAGATTCCAAAGGATGGCTTCCTTTGGAGCAACCAGAAAGTAGGTGCTATTTTCAGAATTATTGCACTACAAAGTTAGCTTTTCTGGATGGTCCGGCACTTACTGATACATCTCTCATCCGGGTTGCTATTTTTACTGCTCCTTCCCCACTGACATTGCCGCTGCTCCTGGTGATAATGCTTTTGAAAGCCATTTCCTTTTCTGCTGATGCTACAGATTCTGCTGAGCTAATGAAATTGCTGTGGTCGCGGCTAATGGCCCTGAACAGTTACTTCTCTTTCTTTCCCAAGTATTTATATTTTTATTCTGATTTTACACCCCCTAGGGTCCTGGAAAAAAAGAAATAAAGTGGCACCTGGGTAAGTACCTCACGGCGCTTGTGGGGCCGTGACACAAACGACAGGGGGATGATTAGCGGGAGCTTTGCAACTCTCCCTGAGCTCCGGACCGTCCCGGAGCAGGGAAAATTCCTCGCACCGCTTCCTTCCTCCAGCACCAGAAGGGGGAAGCGCTGGGGCGGCCGCGGGTCTGTCACGTTTTAGGCTGCAGAGCTTTCCCTCCTGCCAGCAGCCTGGCAGAGCTGCGGAGTCGGTGTCACAGGGACTGACCAGGGGTGCCGAGCCCCAGCCGAAAAGCAGGAAAGCTCCCAAAGCCCCGGTGCCTCTGAGGCCAGCCCTGCCTCACCCAGCACGACCGGCTCAAGCTGCCCTTGGTGGGGGGGAAGAGAGGAGCGGACTCGCCGCCCGCCCCGGGGCCTCACCCGCGCTCTCCCTCAGCCGTGGCAGCGCTGGCCGGCGCCAACCCCGGGAAGCAGGGAGCGGCGGAGGAGCGGCGCCAGCGCTGTCCCGCCTCCCCCCGCGGAGCCCAGGCTCCCCTCCGCCTCCATTTCCCGGCGTGCGGCGCGGGCGCGGGGCAGGAAGTCCCGTGCGCCTGAGTCAGGGGCGGCCGGGCGGCCGCTGCCGGGATCGGCGGCGATGGCGTTGGAGACCCTGTCCCCGGACTGGGAGTTCGACCGCCTCGACGACGGCTCGCAGAGTGAGCGCCCGCGGAGGGCGGGCCGGGCGGGGCCGAGCCGGCGGGGTGCGGCGGCAGCCGCTTCGGAGCTACCTCGGAGCGGAGGGAGGCGCGGGCTGAGCAGACCCTGCTCCCCTCGGACCGCCCCGCCGCATCCCCGCCGGAACGGAAGGGAGGAAGGGAGTGGGAAGCAGTGTCGGGAGCGGAGCGGGGCCGGCCTCCCCGCGCTCCCCGCGGACCCTGCCCCGCTCCCCCGCCGCCAGCCCAGCGCTCGTCCCCCTGCGGCCGGGCCTGCGGGGGTGCGGTGAGCGGCCGCCGTGACCTTCTTTGCTCTCACCACCCTCTCCGTAGCTGTCGAGGTGGTTTTGGGGTGGGGGGAGTGGCTTTTCCAGCCCTTCATCCTTTGCTCCCTCGGGGGAGTCGCCTGCGGTGCCCCCCGTGCCGCGCGGAGCGCTGGGCTGCTTGTTCCACTCTGTCTTTTCTCGCACTAACCGGGCTTTTCGTGGGAACGCTGTTTCTTTCCTTCCCGGTCATTTCTCGTGGCTCACAAATGTTTGCAGTGGCTTCCTTGGTTATCCAGAGAAGTCACATCAAGATATGTTGTGAGCAGTTCTCCCTTCATTGGTAAAGGCTCTCTGTCACGGGAGACGGGCGGTCACTTGCAGTTTCACCTTTAAAATAGAATTGAATAAGATCTTCAGCGATGCTGAAGTCTTTCACGGTGGGTTCGTGTGCCCGTCAAAATACACGTTTTACTCAGTCTGTGGAGGTGACCTAGTTTCTAAACAGGGAACTTATATGGTTGTCACACTGTAATACACGCTGTAAATTGAACTGTGCCAAATTAATTATACCAGGTGATGCTGTGGAAATACGTCGCTCATGGACCAATTGTTTCACATATAATGTTATCACAGGGGATGGTACTGTTTATGCCATGTTCGTTTAGTCTGGGTTTCAGTGGAAACTGAGACTGTCCTGAGCAGAGCTTTTAATCAATTCTCTAGCTGTGGAAAGGAAAATACAGCTTTTACTCAAAATGCCAGCTCTCTGCTAGTTTGACCAGGATATGAAATGAAACTCCAAAAAATTTACGTGACTTAATATGCCCTGTTATCACCATATCAAGGGTGAAGAAACAGGCTGATCTTCCATCCAGAACAGCGCACAGGGTTCTTGAGAAAAGCCAAAGAATAATCGTGTGACTTGAAAGGCGTTTTTTCGTTCTTGTTGTCTACTTTCACTTTGTATCGCTAACATTAAGCAATTACAACTTTCTCAACTGAGGGCATAAGATAAGTCTAGTTTGTAAGTCTAGTTTGTTACATCTCTGTCCTAGATATGTATGGCTATGGCACTTGCAAATCTTACTGCCAATGACTTAATTGAATATTGCCGATTTTATGGAAGTTAAGATTAAGTTGAGGGATCTGTGCTGCTGAGTTGATCTCTTGCACTGTTCCAACAATAGTGCTTTAGTTCTATCACCTGAGGAGCAACTAAATCAAACTTTCTTGTAAACACATTACACCTTATCAAGTATGTATGCTGCTCTGAAGAAAAGGATGATATTTGCTTTCTATCATTTCATTTTCTTCCTCTGAGTCAATTTATTTAAGAAAAATGTTCTGCATCTTCTCTCATCTCCCAAGTATTTTTATTTGTGCAACTCTGCCTATCTCTAGCTAGCTGAGAGCTTCCACTCTCTTGTCTCACTAAGAAAGTGAGAAATTATTGCTATTTTATAGATGATCACTACAAGGTAGCAAATTGATGGCTGTCAGTAATTAAGTATTTGGAAGTATTTAATGAGCTGTAGTGTTGCTCAAATCCATCATTTGTCTACTGTCACCTTTCCCGTGACAGTCTGTCAGTCTCTAGCAGAGGATTGTGAGGTGTTGTTTGAGGAATGCTCAGTGTTTTTGTTTCATAGAAACTGATTTGAACAGCAATGCCGGTTTCCTACTCTTGTATGACTTTGAAGTTTTTTCTGTTCTTCCTATAAAGCCCCAGTGCCGGTCAGTTTTTCTGTTCTTAGTTTGTCTTTTGATTGAAGGGAGGAGATGTACTGGGGGAAGTACCAGAGCATGCCTCTTTAATGTCTCCCCTACTCTGGATTTTGTAGCAGTAAGGCACTGAAGCTGACCTAGTGGCTGGTTAAAATCCATTCAGGAAGGCTGTGCATCTCTCAGTGTTTTAGTGGTTTGCTGCAGTAGAGCTTGCCGACGATGCGCTGGAAAGAACCTGAAGGGTGAGATGGACTTGATGCAATAGAATAGTGAAATGATACAACTTAAGGGCTACACATCAGTGCTTGGAGTGCTTCTGATGGAGAGTGTTTTACTCACTTCTCTTACGTGAAATCCAGTCTCTTGATCTTGACAATGCTTGTGCACTGTCTAGGCTGCAGGTATTGCTAGAACTCAGTGGCACTAATGCCATTATTGTGGGAGAGTGTGCTGTGCTCCTTGGGTAGGCTTTGCAGTCTGCATGCCTTTATGGTTGGCATTGCTGCTACTTTCAAGTGCTATCTTAAAATTAATTCAGATCTTCACTGCAGTCATTTCTCCTTCTCAGTGTCAACCTCCCTGCACGTAGTCCTTTTCATCCTTATCAATTTATCTTTATTCGTTCTTCCTTTTCTGCCTGGTGCAATCTCTCAGCAGATATTTTCTTTCTGCAAAAAAGGTTTCAATGATTGATTCAGCAGTGCTCTCCCACTGAAGTAGCCATCAGCTACCATTTGGTTTGGTTTGCAATGACAATGACTAAGAGGTTGAACATGCAGAATAAAAGAATATATTATTATTAACTTTCTAGACCAGTCTACTTGATAAATGTGAAAAGGGTACATATAAAGCTATGTGACAGCTGAATTCTTGTGTAAGAAAAGTTCAGTTGCCCAGCTGACCTTCATTCTGTAACTTTTTAAAGATAATTCTATTTTCAACAAATAGCAGAAGATCACAAGCTGTTAGATTTGTTATCTAATTATGGGAAAGACACTTTAATCTTTGCATGAAAAAGGATTGTACTTCCTGAGTGTAGGAGCCTTGAACTGTAATAATTTACTCTGGTTCAGATTGTGCAGCTAAGTCAGTGATTGTGTATAATCTGGGGAGGAGTGGGGAGCATCTTAACATGGGAAATAAAAAAGATCAGGATAGAAAGCATGAAACTGTTTTGCGCCAATTGACTTTAGAATTAGTTTGCTACTTAAGACCAGTGTTGCTTGTGTTTGACCAACTGAATGTTAGCCTTTGAACCTGTTTGTCCCTTGGAACCTACTTGCCCCTGACACTAACAGGACAGCTGTGCATTTCAATGCCCAGAAGAAGAAAAATTCTGCCTCAGAAGGGTGAATTTGAAAGTGGGAGGAAATGACTAAAAGCCATAAGCTTTCCATGTAATGCTCAAATAGCTCACTGAGAGATACCAGGGAGAAGTGGAAAGTGGATTGCTGGAAATTCTTCTGCCACTCAGGCTGAAATTATTAGACCCATTGCCTCAAAGTTCTTATATAAATGCATTTGTACTGGTTCAGCTGATGGGCAGGGTCACCTGCTGTGCTACAATTTCCGCAGTAATTTCTTTGCTCAGCACCTTATGTGATTGTTAAGGTTTTCGTTTAACAATACACGTACCTTGAAAAAAATTTTTTTCTGCATACTGCTTAGCTGTTTGATACTCTTCAAGTAGTTTTTGAATTTCTTTTAAACCAACACTAAGTTATAGGATTGCTTTTAAACAAAAAAGAACTTTGTTTTAAATCTGCATTTTATTAAAGAAAAATGCCACAGCAAAATGAGGAATACAGAACTAAAGCTAAATAGTAGGATATGAAATGTTTTTAATAACATTTTTTGATATTGCGGTTTATTGAATTGTCTGTAAAACTGTACAAATGTTATCAATTCTCAGAAATTCATGCTGAAGTGCAGTTGAAGAACTATGGAAAATTTCTTGAGGAATATACATCTCAGCTGAAGAGAATTGAAGATGCTTTGGATGACTCTGTTGGAGATGTTTGGGACTTCAGTCTTGATCCCATTGCTTTAAAGGTCTTCATATATTTAATATACATTGCACCTGTTACTTTCCTAGTTTGTCTTTTCCTTCAAAACCTCCAAAGTAAAAGCTGGATGCATTTGTGCTCTTAAAATTTTGACTTATGTCTTTGAGAAAACTATCCAATACTATTTTAATTATCAAGTAATTAATAAATTGGTGCATATCATATGAGAAGACTTTCACATTATTATTTTCTAGTCTTACAGTTACTAGCTGAAGTTGAATGAATTTCTAATTCTTCATGTGTTGAGAAGGCTGGTTGCAGCAGACTTCTTCCCTGTGACTCTTAGTGTTTTTATCTGGGGGCTGGGGTTCCAGGAGAGCTCACTTAATAGTTGTAAAACTGCACAGTGAACTGTGTGTATTTATAGTTTGTATTTTGACCTAATGGCCTTGATACAGTATTGGCCATTTTCTTGGTCACAAATTCTCTGTCCTCTGTGGAGCATTAGCTTTTTCTCTTCACTGAATTTGCAGACATAATTTAAAAGAACTTTTGTTGCCATACGAAACTTGTGTGTGCTGAAGATGCACTCTCAAGCAATCATCTGTTTGAATAATTTGAATAAATTATGTGTAGGGCTACCACAGTACTGCCTGTTTATGGACTAGTCAAAATCAGGCTGACTTAAGTACAAATTGTCAATGCCTGCATACAGATGTATATTCTGCTTCCTCTTTCCAGCATTTGGAATTATTAAATCATGTTTTAGTTTTCCTGAGCTGTTTTTTCTCCTACATGTGCCATAATGATCCTGCTTTTGCTTTACAAGTTTTGTAAGTAAATTGTTGTAAATGGTATGTAATATACCTGGTTATTTGCCTGTCTGCCTAGAGTGACAGGAAAGGTATTTCAATGTGAACGTGAAGAGTGAAGGGTTCCTGCAGTTCAGGCTGCCAGTAATGTGCAATTGTGGCTCTCTTATGACTGACCCTATTTGAGATTAAACTGGGGGGAATACTTGCCTATTGGGCGGAATGTATTTTTGACTAATGTTTTCTAAAGTTGCTGATTTGTTGTTTCTGTTTGGTTGTTTTGTGGTTTTTTGTTTGATTTTTATTTTAATTTTAGCTTTTACCATATGAACAGTCCTCCCTACTGGAGCTCATAAAGACAGAAAACAAGGTAAGCACTTTATGCTTAAAGGAAAAAAAAAGTTATTCAACCTCAATCCAAGCCCTCTAAATGTTGACTTGTTTGTAATCTGTGTGATTTTTTTCCTCACTTTGAGTCTAGGTTCTAAACAAAGTTATAACAGTGTATGCTGCTCTTTGCTGTGAAATCAAGAAGTTAAAATATGAGGTAAATTCAGCTGACTTTTATTATTGTACATGAAAAGGTTTGCAGTTTAGCATGCTGATATATACATTTTTTTTAATCAATAAAGAAACAAGACATGTCTAAATAATTTTGTGGCTTGATTACATATATCCTATTTATTAAAAAACAAATTTCTGCTTTCGTTGTTAGGCAGAAACTAAATTTTATAATGGCCTCTTGTTTTATGGAGAAGGAGGTAAGTAACTTCTTTTGCTGTAAAAGTATGTAGCTTTATATTATTGCTTCAGGTTATATTAAATGCTACAATAACTGCAATTTTATTATATGGAAACATGCTTTCTCTATGATGCACCCAAGTAGAGAACTTTGAGCGTATAGGGGTATATGTTAGTGTCTTGTAGCTGTCCTGAGTTAGCTTAAGATGATAAGGTTTATCTGTAAAGCCCTGCATTAAGTATTGTTACATGAACAGGAAATTTTGTTGCAGCCTTATTTATATGGGAAGTAGGGAGTGTGAGATCCCTACATACAGCTTGTCTACTGTACCAGCTATTTTGCAAGGTATGGCACTGAAAACATGTTTTTCACATGTAAACACATCCTAAACCTACTTACTTCCTTTTGGAGCTCCATTTGACATCGGTTGTAGTTTAACTGTAGTAAAACAATGAAACCATTAATAAATAACTTGGCCCAAATACTGGCCTCTTCACTTCTGCAGTTGGTATTCCAAGACAAGTTGGAGTGTGTTGATGTCACCTCCCCTTTCAGTGCAGGTAACTCACACTACATGTTTAGACCATGGCATAAGAGGGGCCCAAGTCATCGTAAGTCAGTTCACAAATGGTGAGACACTGCTTTAGGTGACAGCTTTTTGCCTTGGAGTTCAACTGGTAACTCCTGAATGACTGGCCTTAAGCTTGTACCTTAAGGGATACTAGTGTGGGAATAAGCACAGATCTTTGTCATAAGAGACATCAGAGAGTGTGACAGAAATATCAGTGAAATCTTGAGCTCAGGACTGTTTATCATTCTTTTAAGTGCTATATAAGATAACTGTTGTGCTTAAGGAGCATGGAAAAATGGAGGATTTGGTAGCTTGTTATGTGGGAGGTTTTTTGAGGTGTGTGTGTGTTTGGGGTTTTTTTCCTTTTTTTCTTAGCAGACTTACTTGTCTTATCAGATATGGTTTTAAATATTTTAAAGTCATATGCTGTCAAAATGATACTAGGAGATCCCTCAGAATTTTCCGTGTCTCTAGTGTGAAAAAGCCAGAGTATAGCAGATGATTGTATTACAGCAGCAATTTGTTCCTGATGGGTGTTGTGCAGAGAATGCTCGGAAATGGCAGGAACTGAGAGGTCAGCCTTCTGAGGGTTAGGTAGGAATGCAGAAATTATGTTCTTTATTTCCATATCCCTCCTTGTAGCATTTTCTTTGATAACAGCAAGCTTGCTTACTTTAAACAACTGGCAAAGTTACTGGCTCAAGGATGATTGAAATTTAAACAAATACTATGCTGGCTATTTCCATCTATGTAAAGAAAACTTTTTTGCCCATCTTGTCTTCGTAGTGGCTAGGACTAGTCTAGGAACTTCAGGTGGTTGGGTAGGGTTTTTTGGGACATAGACTGAAGAGATTAAAGGTTGCATAAAATGTGGAAATGGGAAGCAAAGCGATGTTTAGTATCCTGTCTCAGAACTCCATGTTAGAGAAAAATGGGGACTCCTTTAATCTCTGACAGCTGTAAAAGAATATATTTTATGTAGCAAGAAGACCTGCATTTCTTAGGCAGGTAAACTTGTAATTTTAAGTGAGATTTTCTTGCTCAAAGTGACCCAGAAGAAAAATCTCAAGTCTAGAGCATCTATCTGTTGTCACATTAAAAAGACAGTATTTTGTCAGGTGATGTTCAACCCGCTCCAGATGACTGAAACACTTTGGCATGGCTGATGTAATTATTGTATTTCTGTGTTCTATGTCATACAGATAATGCTGTGAAGCTATGGTGGTAAGCCTGTTCTTTTGTGCAGAAGGATATGTAGGAAAAAGAAAATTAATTCTTTCTGGTTAATCATGTAGTATATTCTGTCCATAAAAAAAACATCTGGATGTTGCTTGCAAGATAAATACCTAGTATTTTCATGCAAATTTCTTAAAAATAGAAACATTTATATGAAGTTGCATAATACATATACCATTAAAGAATTATGGGGTTTATTCTTCTTCTTTCAGATGAAGGAGACTTTTCCCAGCTTTGTATCTAATTTATAAACGATGTAATTTTGAATGAAAAAGAAACTCCAAAAATAAATCCACCTTAGCAAAGCAAAATTAGGAGGTTTTGAGGCTCCATCAATACACTTATAACAGTGCACTCTACTAGAATGACAAATAAATGGCTTGGAGGGCAAGATTCAGTGTTAGTTTAGCAGGTACAACACGGGCTTTAGAAACTGTTGACAAATGTTTCTCTTTTAAGCCACAGATTCCAGCATGGTGGAGGGGGATTGCCAAATACAGATGGGAAGATTTGTTTCTTTCTTGCAGGTAGAGTATGTTTTAATTGTTTGAGAGCAATTATAATCTTAATTTTACTTGCAAAACGGATTTAACAGTCTGCCATATCCTGTTTGTGTTTTGCTGAAAGGCATAGCAGTCATCTGATATGTTACTACGTTTGCCTGCAGACTAGCTGATGTATCACACATTGTTTAGGGATTTTTTTATACTTCTCTGTAGAAGTCTAATGAGAGAAGAAGTTAGAAATTTAAAATATTTCAGTAGGAGAAGATACATTGAGGAGTCTTTCATCTGTAGTTAAAGATAGCTGTTTTTATGAGTTTGGTTAGCAAGTTCTCCTGTTCATTGAATATTGGAAATGGGTTAATTGTTTTATACGTTTGGGTTTTTTTTAGCTGGTAGAAGAAAACAAAATCAAAGTATGTACCTGAAAAAAATTGCTTATGTTTCCTTCAAACATTTTTGTAAGAGCACTCCTTTCAATGAAAACAAGGTCTGTATTTTTTCTGAGGATTTCCTGTGCTCTTGGTTTTCAGTCCATTGTGGAGTTTTTTGTCCTTAATATAACTTAAGCAACTGTCCCATTCCCAAAAATGTTTCTATTTTTATGCAATATTGCTTGTAAGGAGTAGCTGTGGGGAAGTAGAGAATATAGAGAAAGCTTCCAGAACGTTTAAACAAATTCTGGTTGAACAGGGGTTAAAATTTATGGTCGGATTCTGCAGCATGACACTAATCCTTGTCATGACAAGACAGATGCTGTGTAGGAAGTAATTACTCAACTTCCTTTACCATGCTGAAGTACAGTGAATTGTTAGGATCACTTATGTTTTCTTTCTCATTTTCCTCTTTGTCTTATCACCTTTGTAGGTTTCATCCTTCGTTCTCTGTTGAGCTTATGAAATTTGTTCTTTTTCAGCAGTTGGATTGTCCTAAATCCATTCAGTGTTCTACATCCCTAGATTAGGAAATGCTGTTCTGGTCAGTGTTATAAGCATATCCCCAGGCGTGGTGTGAAAATAGGAAGTTAACAAAAAGGTGAAAAGTTGCTTTCATAGAGCTAGTGACCATGTATTGGTTTCTTGGCTCTTCTGGGCTTTCTGGATTAGCTAGATGCAGTATCCTCAAATTTACTAGGTCAAAAAGTTTTTTAAAGCATTATCAAAATAATGCTCTGAAATATTAGTTTAAAATTACAATCTTGTCTGTATTATGTAGCTGCTAATATGCATGTGCTGTTGAATTGGACTTCTTTCCAGAAATTTTAAAATGGCAGCTGGTGCTGCCTCCCCAGGAAACATGATCTCATCTGTCTATTAATCCATTCTTCTGGATTCTGTTGGCTTATTTCAGCTGCATTTGTTGGAGCAGTAGAATTTTAAGAAGTAATGTTTTGTGAAAGCTGGTGACTAATAGAAGGCAGAAGCCCAAATAGGATCTATTTTTGATGGAGAGGAAGACAGAATTCAGCTGTTAGCCAGTCTCCTGGCTGGCTGACTGTTCAGCCAGTGTGGGCTGTCTGCTATAAAGCCATCTCTGTGCAGACTGGCTAGACTCATCACATACTGACATTTCCCTGATGGGATGTGTAAGGTAAATTAATAAGCAGATATTACTTCAGTTAAGGGAAACTCAGATTAATTTATCCTGTTGTTCAAGGAATGCTGTGGTAAAATCCATTATAGAAATTAAGATAATTCTCTACATAGAGTTGACATGTCAGAGTTGATGGCAAATGTTTACTCATTTTGTTACATAACCAAGCCTAAGTTCTGCCTTCGTCAGGCAAGCATTTCAAAGACATTGACTTTCCTTATTTTGAGGCAGTATTCTGTGGCTTATCACTCTTACAGTAAGAGTTCCTGTGGTAATTTCTAATTTGAATTTGGCTATTACCAGCATCCAGAGTGTGACTCTTGAATCTAGTAGGGAAAAAGCACAGCCTCTGCTGGATTTTGTCCCTGAAAGTACTTGGGCTCTGTTGTCAAGTCACTTCTTGCTGTCTTTGATAAATTGAACCAATACTATAAATGGTCAGAGTTGTACTGGAAGCTTGTGTTTGGTAGTTTCTTAGCTTAGTCCCAGATCCTTTTTCATAGCTGTTAGTAGGATGTTTTCCATCCTGCTGTAAATCTGTCCACTGACTTGGGTTAGGGATGTAGTTGGAGCTTCGGCTGCATATTCTGTAGTTTATGTTCAGGTTTTTTTGTGTAATGACAACTTGTCTATTGGAGGATCTATACATTTATATGCATTTTGTTTTCTTGTATTTCAGGAGCTGTCTTGCTTTGTTACCCGATGTTATGAAGTGGTGGTGAATGTAGTGCTTCAGCTGGCTGTTCTGTATACCAGCAACAAGTAATTATTCCCTAAAATGCTGTATTGTTACTATGTTGAGTTAAATGTATAAAAGATGAATGTTCTATTTAAGGCATAGTCATTTTTGGAATATTGTTGTCTAGAGATAGAGTGCTTTGCTGTGCAAATTTGAGCTTCATAAAGAGTTATGGAAATGGTTTTGTTTTGTTTTCAGAAAAAATAGTGCTTGTATATTGTGAGATGCAAGGATGTTAGTGTTTGTCATTTTTAGTCTTTATGTTTGAGAAATATTGCTGATTTTTTCATCCTTGCTCTGTTTGAGACACTCCTCCTGTTTCTTGATACATAGCTTAAAAATCAAATCACTTCTACAGTCTAATTTGAAAATGTAAATCTTGGCATATATTCTTCACAGAATAGCCATGGCTTTAACATCTGAAGTTTAGCTTGGTAAGGGCTGTTTGGTTTAGCTTCTTTGAAAACAGTGAGGAAGGTTTAGTGCTGAGCAGGATTGTTGGGAGTTAGCTTTGAGTACCTCTGCAGGACTCTCAATTGCTTCCCCATCCCCCAATAGGATAGCATCATTCTTCTCAGTTTTAGTTTTTGCTTTTATTTTTGACTCGTGCCACAGCACAAGGCAGACTTCCTGTGTGGTGCTGAATGTGTAGCCTGGACCTGGCTTGAGTAAATACAAAGTGGTTTTATTCCCTGGGTGTGTTTCAAGGCCATTTGCATAACTAAAGTGGGAATTGCTGACACACCTGTGCACTGAATACGCTTGCTGGTTTCAACCAGTCACATGCTGTATCTTTAAAAATACAGTTTTAAATTTGATCAGAGCATACAGATTTCAAACAGTATGTACTTTTCATCAGGGTTTTGATTTTCTTTTGTTTCCTGAAGTTACTATGTTAATGAAGAAAAATGTACCCAGAAAACAGAGAACACACCTTGATACAGAACTGATAAATATGATCTGTTCTAAGGATTAAAAAGGCATTAAAATATTGATTTTATTTACAGGAATGCACCTAAAATTATAGAGACATCTGGAGTTCATTTTCAGGTGGGAATGATTTGGAACTCTTTTGCTTATGTGAATATATATCTGTCTTGATGATTAATCCTGAGAAAGACAGTATGATAGTGACTTTAGAGAACAGCTTTCAATTTAAAGTTTTTATTTTATTGATCAGCTTTTTCTGACCTTTATATGGGAAGACCTGGTGTCTCCATGTCTGTCATATTCTGGATTTCTTAGCAACAAAGTGTTTGCATGCTCCCTTATTGCAATGTGTGCCTTGGCATATAGGCTATTTTAAAAATTGTGTCTTCAGTGTCAAGGTAGATCAAGGAATTTAGTTTGTGTGCAGACATCCCTTTAATATTTCTTGTGTCACTACAAGTCAAATCTTTAAGCTGCTAAACCACAGATTCTCCTGTTTAACTCTCTAGCTTATATCTTGTTGGCTAAAAACCTATTGAAAGGAACTGAAATGTTATGTGCCTCCTATGACTGCAGTAAACGTTCTAATAATTACAGTCCTTTCCTTTCTTTTTTTCCCCTTCACAAACAGGCAATGTATGAGCATCTAGGAGAGTTGCTCACAATCTTGATCACTCTGGATGAAATAATTGACAATCATGCTACACTGAAAGATCACTGGACCATGTACAAGAGGTGTGTCTCTAATGTGAAAAATACTCCCACAAACTAAGACATAAAAGCCTATGCATCTGTCTGTGTTCCAAGAAAGTCAGCGTGGGAGCATGGATTTTGGTAGTCTCTCCAGAAATTTCAGTGAAGAGCAGGGCTAAGCTCCCACAATGTCCTTCTAAGGGCACCAGTAAATATTTTGTGTGTTTGAGTATGAATGTTGAATTTTCGGTGGAGGGTAAGCGTCTTGGCAAACAATGTAATAGTTGGTGGGATTTAAAGAATATTCAATAAGAAATTTAGTTGTGTAAAGAACTGAGCTAAGACTATCCCTGTCCATATTGATCATGGCAATGGGCATACAGCTTTGAGAAGGGATGGTACCTTAAGTAAAAGCTGAAGAGCCAACAATTATAAAGGCAGCTGAATTAGTGGAATATTAACTTTGTCCTTGAAAACCCAAATAGATGAAAGTTACTCAAATGCAAATCGTTTATACAGACCGAGTGTATTTTTGGGGTTGGTTTTTTTGTGGGTTTTTTTTGTTGTTGTTTTGTTGTTTTTTGGGGGGTTTCTTTTTTGTTGGTTGGTTGATCGATTGATTGGTTTTTTTGTTTCTTGGTTTAGGTTTTTGTGTGTGTTTTTGTTGTTGCTGTTGTTTTTTGGTTTTGTTTTTTTTTAATTTTGGGGTTGCTGCTAAGGGCAGGAGGGGGGAATCAAAACGTCTAATCAAAATAGTGCAGGATATGATAAAACTGTGACTATGTTTTAAGTGTGGTGTATGTGTGTGTTCCACTCCTACCCCTTACAGGCTGCTAAAATCTGTCCATCACAACCCTTCTAAGTTTGGGATTCAAGAAGATAAACTAAAGCCATTTGAAAAACTGCTTTTAAAACTGGAATGCCAGTTACTTGATGGAATGATATTTCAGGTAATGAACTTAATATTCCCCAGTATGGTAGAGGAAGCTTACATGAAAGCAAGACTCTTTTCAGAATGGTTGGTTTGTTTGTATTTTGTCTTTGTTCCGGTCACAGTGATGTGTGAATTTGGCTCTTGAATCTGTTCCTGGGAGAAAAAAGGCTCTGTTGTAAGATCCCTTCTTGCTCTTCTCATGTGCTTCAACTGTGCCAAGCTTTGAATGGTAGCAGTAAAGGCTGACTTGCTGAACTAGAGAAACGGAGGGCTTGGCATTAGGACTGTGTATGATCAGAATTCTGCTTTTGTCCGCATAATAGTAAGCAGGTTTACGTAGCATATGTTTTTATTTTAGCTGCAAATAAATTAATTAGTTTCCTCAATAATCTTTAAAATATGTTGAGTGTGACCTGTCATTCCTTGTGTACAAGATAGGTTGCTGTCATTAGAGACCACTGTGGTGGGACATAGCCCTGAATCATGCAGGGACACAGGTGGATGAGAAAGATTTCGTTACATTTTCTGTGCAGTTTAATTAAATTTAATTAAATTCATACAAGAAGCCATTTCTTTAGAAAAGTGTATATTACAGGCATTGAAATGGGATGTTGTGGCATAGTGGGCAGATGATAATGTTGTTGAACCTGTTCAAAGCAGAGTCAGTTGCTCGGATCATGCCATTACATCTTAAATGGCATTAGGGAAAAAGGGCTTGTTCTGTAAAAGCCTTCAGAAGGAAATTGTAGGTAAATAATTAATCACAGTTTGGTTTATTCTTTCAAAGGACATTGCTACCAGCTATCCATTTTTCATGTTGTATTTCCCTGATGCTGTATAAGTACAAAGACTTCATAATAGGTTTGAGACATCAATAGGATTTGACTGGAATTTATTCAGGAAGTTTCCCCTCCTGTCCTGCACATGCCTCTTCCTAACAAAAATTCATTAAAAATATTAGATGCAGTTCTAATAACAACTTTTCTAATCTCTTTGTAAATTATGGAATGTGTTTATATTTTTTGGCTGTCATGGGATTTTGGGAGCTTTTTTAAACTGCCAGCAATATTGTATGGTTTTATGCTGCAAGGTCATGAGCCACATCCTACAAGCGACTTGTGTGATAATATTGATTAAAGGACAGTTAGTAACACATTATAAAAATACGCATCTAGTTTCTTAGCACTGGCTTATCAAATGGCTTCTTTAAAAATACTCCTTAAAGGAAATGGGAAAATAAATAAAATGGGGGTTGGAGTGTCAAGTGTAAGAGTGTTTTAATATTTTCTGTTTTATACTTAAAAATGTAAGCATAGTTTAGAATATGTATGTCATAAAGGGTTCAGGCCTACTTTAGGTTAGTCTTAAATCAGTGGGCTCTTCCAGTATTCTCTTGAAACCAGTACTCTTTTGAGGTCTAAAACTCATGGCATTATCTTGATTTATTGATATTTTCTCCCCCTTTTTATTCAGGCCTGTATAGAGCAGCAATTTGATTGTTTAAATGGTGGAGTGTCTGTGTCAAAGAACAGCACATTTGCTGAAGAATTTGCTCATACTCTTCGCACATCTTTCGCAAACGTTGAAGCCAAACTTGGTACGGCAAGCTCATGCTTTTCATACCAGCTTCACTGTTTCTCAAATTGTTTATATTGTGTTTGTGTGGGAGTAAAATCCACAAGGGTGTGTTTTTTCAGGCGAACCTTCAGAAATTGACCAGAGAGATAAATATGTGGGAATCTGTGGCCTCTTTGTACTGCATTTTCACATTTTTCGGACTGTAGACAAGAAATTTTATAAGTCATTGTTGGATGTCTGTAAGAAGGTAAGTTCTTTATTCTTTCGTCTTTCAGTAATGAAGTAGATAATTTCCTGAGTTACGTAGTGTAGCACAGACTTGGGAAAAGAAAGAACACAAAAAAGTGTGAAAACAGCAGAGGGCACAGTCACTTACCAAGTGTGCATCCTAATACTTAATAATTTTCTACTTTTTATAACTCCCCCCTGCCATTTTCTTTTAAAGATGGTCTAAAATTGGTGCACTCACATAGCAGCAAGGTAAAATAAACTTAACATTTCTATTAAAATCTTTCTTCTCAAGATTAATATGACACTGAAGACAAAAGTCTCTTTGAGTTATGAATACTCTGGTGCTAAATTAATGCTGTAGGTTTTGACTGTGACTAGAAACATTTGTTTTGGAAGACCTCTAAGTGCAAAGTTGAGTGGGATGTTTTCATATTGGATGGCATGAAGAAATTATTAAATTCTCTAATATTGTTTAGAATCACTGAGAGTGGTTATAATTTTGCCTATGGTGTCCTTAGTGAACATCTAGGGAAACTTTTTTAACATCAATGCAATACTTTGTAGGAAACAGTTACACAGAAATAAACTGAACTGTGTTGTTTGTGTTTATTGCTATTTGCTAATATTTCCCCCTCCTTTTTTTTTTTTTTTTTTTTTTTTCTTCCCAGGTACCAGCCATTACATTAACAGCTAACATTATCTGGTTTGCTGACAATTTTCTGATTCAGAAGATTCCAGCTGCTGCCAAACTACTGGACAAGAAAAGTATTCATACAGTTAAAACACAAAGGGAGAACTTTCTACAGCAGAGGGCACAGTCACTTACCAAGTATGCATCCTAATACTGCCTTATGATGCTATTTGTCAAATAGTTGTTAAGCACTTGGGCTTTTTCCTTCAGCGTAGTAGCATGTTCTGGGGTGTCTCTCAGTGGTGTTAGTCACTTGTTCACTTCAGCAGTGTATGTGTGTTAGTGTTGCTGCAAAAATTTTGGTCAAAACTAAGCTTCTTTTCATGTCATGCTTTCAGAAAAATAGGTATTGTTACACCAAAATAGCAATGTTCTTGGCAGTTTTAAATATTTGTGTCAGTTACTTCTATTTCCGTATTTTCAAATTCCCTTTTGTTTTTTAAACTAGTGTCTAGTGACCTAGGCTGCTTTGTTTTCTGTTAGGGCTCTCTGCTTTCTATGTGTTTATGGAGGTAAGTTGCTGGTAGGCTGATAGTGGAGCTTTCTTCTGCTTGGTGATGATATTTTCTTTGCAAGGTTTTCTTTCTTTGTGACTTTTTTATTGCTTGTTTAATGGTCTTTGAAGTTATCTGTTTTTAAAGACAGCCTCCCTTGTTTTGGGTTCTGCATGTAGTGTGCAGCTCATTTCTTTGTCTTCTAAAATATGCTTAAAGATGAGATGGAATATTTTTAGCTGTTAGTCTTAAGAACAAGTGTCCTGCATAGGAAGATAACAGGGCTAAGGTTTGTATGTTTAAGAACAAAACAAGAAAGTGGAAACTGGGGTCCGTGGAATGTCAGTAAAAACTTAGGTTTTGCTTGTTGTCTTCCAACCTGATAAACAAGCTGGCAGAACTGAGTTGGAGGGGAGGAGGGAAGGGGGAAAAAGCAGCTCTGTGCCTGATTCTCTGACAAATTATTTTCAATTCTGCCCTGTTTTCTTTTTCAATCCACTTTTTCCTAGCCCTGATTCTTTCCTGGTTTTAATTCCTAGGTAGGGCATAATTGCACTGCTGCTTTGCTTCTGGTCTTGGGCAGTGGCACAAGTCTCAAGATTGAGAAAAAGTTCCGAAAAACATCTTGGTACTCACATACATTTCATAGAAACATAGAGTCATTTAACTTGGAGAGGGCCTGAAGGATCACCAGTTATAACTCAACAGTGCCAAGTTCCCCACTAAACCATGTCCCCAGGGCCCACATCTGCATATCTTTTAAATACCTCCAGCAATGGTGACCCAATCCCTTCCCTGGACAGCCTGTTCCAGTGCTTGATAGCCCGTTTGGTGAAGAAATTTTCCTAATCTTCAATCTAAACCTCCTCTTGTGCAGTTTTCTCTTTGCCTGTCACTTGTTACTTGGGAGAAGAGACCAGACCCCACCTCACAAAAATCTCCTTTCAGGGAGTTGTAGAGAGCAGTGAGATCTGATCTCCCTGGGTCTCCTTTTCTCCAGGCCCTCAGCTCCCTTGCAGGCCTTATGCTCCTTCCCCAGTTGTGTTGCCCTGCTTCATACACACAGTTTTGAGGATATTTTAATCAAATCCAGGTTTTGCATCTGCTGATTTGAATTGTGCAAATAACTTTTCCTTGCTTGTTTACAAATCTTTGCACTGCCTTTGATAATTGGACTGTTCCCTAAATATGAGGACTCTTTTTAAAAGCGTAATTTTTGGTAACAGCATCAATGACCTAAATACTTTCCTGCTACAACTGCTGGAAGAAGTTATATTACAGTGTCACAATTCTCCATTTAACTCTACTTAACCGTTTATTAAAACTAGTATAATTCACACTGATGAACTTCTGTAGAATTATGTTACTTAAGAACAGTCCAGTCTGGCTTTGATGTAATGACAAGTTATATTTGTTTCTGTGTGTTTGTGTGTGTGTAAGCAACAAACAAACGAACTGCGGTGAAAAAAAGTAGCACCAGTGTTGGACTTTTCTGTCCAGTGCTTAAAAGCATTTTCTGACAGTTTTATGTAGCCTTTTAATTTAAGGAAGCACGGTATATGCACTGCTAAGAGGGCCATATGTTCTCTTGAAAAGTGGATGATTTTTGACTCATTGTATAGACATAATTGGCAGACTAACTAATCCTTACCTGTAGAGAATTTAAATGTGAATGAGTATAGGGTTCTGATACTTTTGGGAAGGTGAGTTATTTTGGGGACTGAAGGTTTAAAATATTTCCCTTGCAAGGGTAAGGTTTGGAAAGAAATAAGAAAATCTTCATAATCTTCTTACTTGAAGCGAGCAACATTCTCTGTTTCCTTCCACAGAGATATGCAGTCATATTATGTTTTTGTGAGCTCGTGGATGACAAAAATGGAATCTATCTTGTCCAAGGAGCAGTGCACAACAAAGTTTTCTGAAGATCTTTCTAACCGCTGCAATGTCTTCATCCAGGTGTGCAATCTTTTAATGTGGTGATGCAGCAAACTGATGTTTTGGTGCAAGTTATTGAACATAAAAAGAAATCACTGGAGTTCTATGATCATTGGTGTGTAATTTCACAGTTTTGGAGTTCTTATAAAGCTTTTAATGCCCAGTACTCTTCCAAGAAAATCTGTCTTTTGATAAAGAATGTGCGGAGAGGGAATCTGACTAAATACTCAGTGGCTAGAATTTTGGATTTTTCTCTTGACACAGGAAATCAAGAAAGCTTAATCTTCTCTGTAGTAAAGGTTTTGGGTTTCTTTCCTTTTGAGTCATGAGGTACTTACAGTGGACTGAACCAGTGTCTATTTAATTTTCTCTAGGACGGCACAAACTCCCAGTAAAGGCTTTGTGTTGTTTCATTGTGCTTTGCCTAGTGATGATACTTTGTTAAGAATCTTACTACCTTCTGAGACAGCTGGGGTTTTTTTGCCTACAAACAGCATGTCATCTTAATGCAAGATGCATCTTATTTCTGAATTTTATTTTTTGCTAGGTTTTGTAAGTATCTATCTATCTGACAGAAAGATAGGCATGTACCAGGATCTGTGTTTTTTACATTTGAATTAGTTGCGGTGGACTTAAAACTTTGCTCCATACTGAATTGAGTTTTCTACACCACTGTATTTTCCTATATTTCTTTCTTTTATTATTTCCTGTATTTTTTTCTTTTTTTATTGTTACTACTTTTTCTTTGAAGTAAGTTTAATAATTGTTTGTTATGTTGTTTATAAACAACATTGTGTTTTAAAGCTTAGCATATATTGATGTAAAAAATATTGGTATCTTTATTGTGGAATGGTCATCTCTATTTAGGAAGGGTAAAACTGTCTAAATACTGTCAGTGTATTTGTTCCAGAGAATCTGGAAGGTTTAGATTGTTTTTGTGATGGGATATTTCTTAGGGAGATGGAAATTGTTTGATGGGTTGGTTTACAATAGTCTGAAGCTATTAGACCTTTGAGGCTCTGTGATGATTTGACTCACTAAACTGGGTTTAAATGGCATGGCTTTAGAAGAGGTTAATCAGATGATCTGATGAGTCATAGGCAGTTTCATGGTGTTTGCCAAGAAAAGGGTCTCATTCAGCTTTGGGATCCCAGGCCTGATTAGTGGAATGGTAGGCTCTCCGTTGTGCAAGGGCAAAGATTAGCTGTCTGTCATGTATGGAACAGAACAGAGAGCACTTACTTTATTGACATGTGGAAATATGATTTTTAATTTTTCTTCCCCTTGTATTAATTTTATTTTTAGGGTTTTCTTTATGCATACAGTCTTAGCACCACCGTTAAAACAACAATGAATCTTTACATGTCAATGCAAAAACCTATGACCAAAACCTCAGTAAAAGCCTTGTGCAGACTTGTGGAGCTTCTGAAGGTAGGTCACTGGATGAAAATTATTTATTTCATGTAGGAATTACAGAGAACATTGACCAAACATCCCATATTAAAAAAAAGAAGCTGTGATAGGAATTGTTTTTGCACGCATGGCCTCTTGTTTGAGAGTGGTTTGGTTAGAGAATAGATTAGGGAGGCTAGGACTGGGTTGATTTGTTTGTTTTGGTTTTTTTTTTTTTTGTAGCTTCTAACTGGCTTCCTTAGTTGATGTCACAGAATATTTGAGGTTGGAGGGGATCGCTGGAGATCATTGGTCCAGCCTATCCCTGCTCAAGCAGACACCTAGAGTCCAGAACAGTGTCCAGATGACTTTTGAATATCTGCAAAGGTGGAGATGCCACAACCTTTCTGGGCAAGCAGGTGTTACAGTTGGTTACCCTCATAATAAGAAAGTGTTTCCTGATATTCAGAGGGAAACTCCTGTGTTTCAGTTTGTGCTCCTTGCCCCTTGTTGTGTCACTGGGCACGTCTGACAAGAGCCTGGCTCCATCTTCTTTGCACACTCCCTCCAGGTATTTATGTACAATGGCAAGATCCCCCTCCAAGTCTTTTCTTCTCTGGCTGAACAGTCCCAGCTCTCCCAGCCTTTCCTCACATTTGAGGTCCCCCAGTCTATGAATTAGCTTCGTGGTCCTTGGCTCGACTCTCTCCAGTGTGTCCATGTCTCTCTTGTACTGGGGAGCCCAGAACTGGACCCAGGATTCCAGATGTGGCCTCACCAGGGCTGAACAGGGGAAAGGGTCACCTCCCTTGAGCTGCCAGCAAAGTGTTATCCAGTGGAGCCAAAGCTACCATTAGCCTTCTTTGAGACAAGGGCACATTGCTGCCCTGCACTCAACCTGCTGTTCACCAGCACCCCCCAGGTCCTTTCCTTCCAAGCTACTTTCCAGTTGGGTGATTCCTGGTATATACTCATGTATGGGAGATTGTTCTTCCCCACATGTGGCACTTCACCTTTCTTCTGGTAGTTTTTCCAAAAGGAAGATACTCTTTTTCAGGATAGCTTCAGGAAGCAGTGGTGAACAGAACTGAAAAAAATCCTAAACCAAAAAACAAAACTCAAATCAGTCCTGAAACTTTTTTATGCTCCTGAATAGTTTTATTTTCTTGGTTTCTAAGGGTTAATCGTAACTGCTAGTAACAGCACGTTACAAAATTGAAAGAGTCTGTATTTGCAGTGTGGATGAGTCACAGAGCATAAAGCCAGATTCCTAAGGCAGCAGTTTTGGTAACTACATGAGCTAATGTGTTTTGGGATTGACTTCAGGCAATAGAACATATGTTTTACCGAAGAAGCATGGTTGTGGCAGACTCTGTGACACACATCACTCAGCATCTGCAGTATCAGGCTCTTCACTCTATCTCTGTGGCCAAGGTATGTAATCAAAGTTCTAATAATAATCTCCCTGTCTAAGTATTTTTAAAAATATTAAGTTTCATTTAAAGTGGGTTTTGTATTTTTTTCTACATGTGTAGTGTAATCATAATCCAGAGATATATACGCTTTCCAGTCATTCCAATCTTTTTCCTAGAAAACTGTACAGAATAGATAGTTGCCTGGTTTTTGACTAAGAATGCTTCCCCTCTTCCTCTAAGCTGCTGCATCTCTTGTTATCTTCTTCTTGTGTTCTTTTTAGATTTTATTTCTAGTGAATTCCACAAACTGACCTTTGCTTACGTCTTTTCTAGTGCACATTGATAAAGCAATCTGTTGGAGGTCTAAGCAAACAGGCTGTTATTTAAATCTGTCTTTTTGGCAAAATAGCCAGTACATGAGGGCTTACTGGAGCCTACTGTGGGCATAAATTCTCTGTTTGACTGTGGGATAAAATAGTTTCTTTTGCTTGTCAAACCTCAAATTTCAGAATTCAGGTCAAAGGAAAAAATGAGACTTTACTATGCCTGTTCTGATGTATTATTGATTGGTTTTATTCTTTTGTCACATTCAGTAGCAGAGTTACAAAGGAGGTATGCTATTGTTACTGGTGCTGCTATGAAATTTCCTTTTTATTTGACTGTAATCTCAATTTATGTATCTGGCATCTCTGTAGTTTCTAGGGTAAGCAAAAAAATAGTTGTATCTATAAAAATTTATACATACACATATACATATACATGTATATATGTATGTATCAGGAGTAGCATAAACTGAAGAGTTTCCAAACTTTGAAGTCACTCAGAAAAATTGTATATCTTCAAACACTTCCTATATATATATATATATATATATATATATATATATATATATATATATAAATATAAATAAAAATATGTATTATATGTATATCGATATCCTTTGTAAACTTTTCAAATTATATCCGTAATTACATTGCTATTATTTTTAAATTAATAAAAGAATAAAAATATGTTGAAACTTTTGCATTGGAGGATATTGAAAAGAACACTTGTGTGAACAGTTCTTGATATTTTGATTACTTATTAGAAAATATGCTAAAAGGCAAATGTTGGTAAATAGAAGGATCCATTAGTATGACTTAACCTATGTTCATGTTGGCTGCACATATTCCAAGAGTAGAGACAGGTAATATCACTGAATTGGCAGAGTAAGTGAATTTGGATTCAGTTAACTGTTCACAAAACATGTTTGCAGAAATCCTCAATTTATGAGAAGTCCATAAGCTTTGGGAAGAAGTAGTAAGCTATTGCCCTTGGGCTTAGGTAACTTTTCTCTGAATTTCCATGTCTTTTTGTCATCAAGAAAAGGGTGATTTCTGATAAAAAGTACAGTGAGCAGCGCCTGGATGTCCTCTCTGCTTTGGTGTTGGCTGAGAACACCCTCAATGGGCCAAGCACAAAACAGAGGCGACTGATTGTTTCCCTTGCACTGAGTGTGGGAACACAGATGGTAAGTGCCATCATTGTTCCAACCCTTCGTTTGTTTGGTGGAGTGTCTTACGAAAAAGTATCAGCTTGTGATCTCATATTTCTTTTTTTTTCTTCGTTTCTACAGAAGACATTTAAAGATGAAGAACTTATTCCCCTTCAGTTAGTTCTGAAAAAACTGGACTTGGTCAGTGAACTTACAGAGAGGTAAGCGGTGACAGCAGTATGGTAGCATAGTGTCTTGAGGGAGCTGGATCCGCACTGTGTGAATGGCAAAATCTGCTCTCTGCATGCTGGTGGTGATTATTTTTGCATGTTTTTTAGACCAGGAATGGACAGAAAGAATTCCAGAGTTAAGCCAGAAGCTCACTTGTGTTTGCGCAAGTCGTATTTCACCTGGCTGTTGATTGTTTAGAAATGCCGTGACTTTCTTGGATGACTTGGTTTTATGATACTCTGAAGTATTCCCCTTAACCCAACGCCAAAATTTCCGAGTTAGTACCAGTCTGTTTGGGAGACTGGGCTGCTAGTTTACATGTGAACCATGTTTTACTGCTGCTGTAGTTTTTGTGCACACTCAAGTTACATCATGCTGGCCATTTGTAAGCCAGGTGAATATCTGGATTCCATGCAGTTTTCAGGAGAGAGACAAACACCTTTAGTGGTTGACTCATGAGATACAACCTGTCTGCATTTTTCCCAGGAATTTATCAGGAAATAAATTCCTGGGAATTTATTGTTTCTCCTTTGACTTACAGGAGAAATTTAGAATATATGTTTGATCTCTACGCTGTTAATTGCATGGAATAAGAAAACAGTTATTTAGGAATTTGCTGTAATGTAAGATTTAAGTCTTTCAGAGACTGAGTTAGCTTTTTCTCAAAAGCAAGTACCTTTTATTTATAAATGGGTTAGTGGAAAAAAATTCTTTAATAAAGAACTTCTGGTGGTCAGTGCATCTGGAACATTAAATAATGGTGTAAAACTTAGGCTTGAAGTGCACTTGTCTTTAGTTTAAACACACTCACTGTGTTAGAAGAATGGGTTCTTCCAAATCTGTGTCTAACAATTAAACTTTTATTCCAGAGTTCGAGCACAATGTGACTGTTGTTTCTTATACTGGCATCGAGCTGTCTTTCCAATCTATTTAGATGATGTCTATGAAAATGCAGTGGATTCTGCCAGACTACATGTAAGTAATAGTGTTACAACTTACTGACTGTTGTGACAGATTCAGATGAAGAGATGATAAACCTCAGACTGAAGCTCTTAAAGGAAAAGCTCAGAAAGCAAATCCCTGACTACTACTGAGTCAGAGATTTCTTCTCATTCTGGAGGATATAAAAGCAATATTTGTTCTAAATCTATCTATTAGATTTCTTTAAAAAAGCTTGGGTTGCTATTGTTAACTCTGCGTCTGTCTCTTTGTTTCTCTGTTCATTCTAATTTGAAATGAACACCTGCTAGACTTGAAGATTAAAAGTCTTTGTTCCTCTTCGTGGTTACATATTTCTAAAGCAGATATCACTGTGTTCAGTGGTTGTGTGTTAGATAGTTGTCCTGTAGTTTTTTCCACCCCTCATCTCTTCTCCCCTTGTTGAAGTAATGTGTGCTTGCTGCAGATGCGAGTCAGGCTTTGGCATGATAATCCTGATAAAAGTCAAATGTCTGTTCCAGGGTTGTACAGTACTGAAATGAATAAAGTGCAAATAATTTCTGGTAAAATAGCTAATAATTAGGATCTTCCAGTCCGTAGCAAATAATACCTCAAATTAAGTACAGGACACTTCAGTAGGGTTTACAAAGTCAGTTTTTAATGAAAACGGGAAGACTAGTGATTCTGACTTTTGTTAGCTTTGAACACTGTTTGAGGTGCTGGTGTCATATCTGTCTGTTAATATGTGTTTTTTAATAAGTATATGTTTAGTGCACTCCGGGACTGTGTACCTGCTATGATGTATGCAAGACACTTGGAATCTTATGAGGTGCTTCTGGAATGCTATGACAAAGAAATCATGGAAGTGCTCAGTGAGGTAATTTGTTATGGTTGGGAATTAAACACACCGCTGTGCTTGAAATATCTTTAGCTCAGATTAGCATCTATTGTAGCAAATCTGATATGATCTGTAAAAATAGCACAGAGAACTTTGGTGTGAAGTGTTTTAATAAATAGGATAGTGTTTGTTTTGACTGATGATTTCGGTTATTTAAGACTCATGTTTAACAGTATCTGTGTTGGCTGGGAACATGAAAATACTGCACTCCAAATTATGTAAATTAACAAAAATCTCAATTACAGATTTGACTGTGCAGACAAAGGAAGCTTTTTGGCAGATTAGTTTCTGTTTGGATGAATGCCTAAAATAAATGCTACTGTTCTTAGTTTCCATGCATGGCTTTTAGTATTGAAGGGTCTGCAAATATAGATGGCCTCTTGACTGAATTATTATCTAGAATTTTGAAGGAGGTTTGACAAAGAAAATCCAAATTTGGATTTCCCAAGTCTTAGTTTTTAACCTTTGAAATATGCTTTTTATTTGACTAGTTCAAGACAAAACATTACATATTATTCAGAAAATCAGACCAAATTTCTTATTGCAAGACTCTTCCTCACTGAATTTGTTCTTACTATTAAATAGATAGCTCTAGGCTTAGTTCCCCTTAAGGTAAGATGTGAGAATTCTTGAGTTGTGTTAAACTCGCATGTGGAAGTTTTAATCATGTAAAAAATGGCATTAGGTAGGTAAGCCTTTATGTTTTCTGAGGTGTGTAGCTTTTTCTTGCTATTTGTACTAGAACAAAAGCACAGGAAATCAATATCTTTCTGGTTCCCAAGTATTTATTCACTTTGGCTTGCGTGGCCCTACCAAAGCAAAGCTTTCTTCACTAGTTTAATCAGTCTTACACTTACCTGTGGAGAAAAATGTTGAATCTTCTAACAGAGCATTGTAACTGGACACTGAACATGACTTTTTTTGTGTGTGTGGTTTGTTTGTGTGTTTGTTTGGTGTTTTGGTGGGTTTTCCTTTTGTTTTTGTTTTGTTTTGTTTTTACTTTTTTGAATAGCACTTGCTGGACAAATTGTGTAAAGAGATAGAAAAGGACCTGCGCTTATCAGTTCACACTCACCTGAAGCTAGATGACAGAAACCCCTTCAGAGTTGGCATGAAGGACCTGGCTCACTTCTTCTTTCTGAACCCAATACGTTTTTTCAATCGGTTCATTGACATAAAAGGTGAGGAGTTACACATTTGCTTGGTTCTGTTATTTTCATCTCTTATACTTCGGCTTTGTATATCTCTTCACTTCTTTCCACACTTTCCTAACTAAATAGGTAGCATTATTTTAGTTCATCCTTTGTGTTTACAGCTTATGTAACTCATTATTTGGACAAGACCTTCTACAACTTAACAACCGTAGCCCTTCATGACTGGGCCACCTACAGCGAGATGAGAAACTTGGCAACCCAGCGCTATGGTTTAAGTATGACTGAGGCTCATCTTCCCAGCCAGACTCTGGAGCAGGTACAGTGCCCACAGGGAAGGAATAGAATTTAAACCATTCCACTGTCATGGGACTGAGTCACTGAAATGAAAGTATCCAAGAGCAGAGAGCTGTTTGGAAAAAGTGACCTTGAATTTCTGATTGAATTGTGAGGCAGGATCTTCATCTGCCTTCAGAGATCACCCTGATATTTGTTAATGTTATGTTGGACTTGAATTGTTCATTTTTTTAACATAATGAAATGAATTGAGTATGCAAAGCCAGAGACAGTTTTCCTTAAAACTCAGTGTCAGCAGTTTGGCAAGCTGCTAAGACAACTGTTACAAGTCTGGAATGACCTTTGAGTGGTGGGTCTTTCTCCCTGGTTTATTGCTAGCTTTTCAATTTCAGCGGATTCTGCTTAGTGATCATCAAGAGAAGCTATTTCACAGGCTGGAGATGGAGGACTTTGGGACACCTGTGAATTGGATTCTAGGAGAGGGACATAGAGCCTCCTAAAAGCTGCTAAACAGGGTATCATTCAAAATAAAGTTGTAGAGTCATCAAGTTAATGGTGAAGATACTCACTGTTACAGGGTCTACAGATTGCATAGTTCTGGAGACTTTCCTTCCAGAGTTTTAATATCTTGGATATTTTTGGCAGTTTGCTTTGTTCCTTTATTTGGGTTAACACATTGGTGAAGGCTCTTAGAAATACAGCCCCTTTTTTCCTAATATTTGTGATGGCTGTGTCTTCCTAAGTAGAAAGAGTGCCTAGAACTAAGAACTTCAGCTGGTTTTTTGGCACAGAAGTGCTGTAGATCAGTTTCTGTTTGCAGCTTTGTTTTTCTCTTGGCCATATTTGATCAGCACATTGTTACAAAGAATTAAACAGTTTCACAATGTTGGTTTCATAACATTGATTCTGGTATGAGCTTTACTTCAAAACAAAGACACCTCACACTACATAACCCCCCAGCCTCAAAAGCCTGATGAAATCCCTGGCACAACTGGAAATAGGGTATATAAATTTAATAGCATTATCTCTAGGCACAGTGATAATTCAGGGACTCCTTAGGGGAAATAGTGTCAACAATTGTAAAATTTATACTGTAAATAGCAAGCCTCAGTCTTTTATACAGGTTGGATCAACGGTATTGAAAATGAGCTAGTTGCTTATTTCTCTATATTTCATCTATATGTCTGTAGGAATCTCTAAGGCAAGATTCTATATTTTAGAATGTGAAAACAGATGCATCTCAATTTTTTGTTTTTTATTGTTTAATTGCGCCTTGTGGAATAGGCTGGAGAATTCCTTACTTTCAGGGGAAGCTGGAAAAAGCCAGGCAGGACTGAAAATGTTAAAACATGGGCTGAGCTGCTTTTTTCTTCTCTAAGCATTATCTTACAGACACCAAACAAAAATTGTTAAGAGGTTCTTCATTTTGCGAAGAAAAACACTGCTTTCTAAAATACCTTCTAATAATTGCATAAGTAGTATTTCTGCACCTTAGTGGTTAGGTGTGTCAGGAGTTCTTGAGAAGTCTTATCATAGTAATTCTCAATAAATAATATTGTTTCAGGGTCTGGATGTTTTGGAAATCATGAGAAATATTCATGTTTTTGTATCCCGCTACCTCTACAATCTGAATAATCAGGTAAGGTATATCCCACACTTTTCCTGCTGTTTGGCTCCAATATGACGGGAGTACATGTAAGGAGGCCCAGGCTGAACATGCATACTGAGAGGCTATAAAATAGTATTGGTGCTCTAGAAAAACATCTTGGGGGATGCTGTGGCTTGGCCATGGAGAATGTTGTGTAGCATATTTTAGAAATGTTTTGCAGTAGGATCACTGCATGTCAATTTTCCAGGGAAGCTAGAAGGCAGCAAGGATAATTGGCTGCTCTGTTAAGAACATACTAAGTATGTTGTGTTTTTTGAGCTTGAAAAATGTGTATCTGAAAATGGTTTATTGGAGAGATGAAGCGGTGAATGATATGGAGAGCATCGACAGGGAACAAACCTTTGGGGTTTCTCACAATGTGAGAATGAGGTGCCCATTACAAAAATGAGTGGCTTCCTGAAAGAAAAGTACTTTTTTTAATAGCTTATAATTCAGTAGAGGAACTCATTGCTGTGGTATATGTGGGGTCAAAAGTGCAAACAGGTTCCAAAAGAGTTTAGACTACTTAATGCAGGATATAGTCTCAAATATGAGAGTCTTGAGTGCAACATCTGCCTTAGAATTGTTGAATCACTGCTGTGTAGAAATTGGAAGAATTTACTAGATAAAGTTCATTGTATCCATGCTGGATTTTCTTGGTTCTTTCCCTAATCACCAGTTATCAGCTGCTCTCAGGATATGGGCTATTTAGGTCAATAATTTATCACAGAACCAGTTTTGGGTCCTTAACTTTATTTTCCGTCCCTGCTCCCAGATCTTCATTGAAAGAACAAGTAATAACAAACACTTGAACACCATCAACATCCGACACATTGCTAACTCAATTCGAACTCATGGAACAGGAATCATGAACACAACAGTGAGTATCTTTTGCGCTGCTGCTGTTGGTTTATTTGTTTGTGATTTGTGCACAGAAAACCTCCTCCTTGCATCTCCTAATAGTTTATTTGGTTATGCAGTGACAATGTTCTGCATGAATTAATAAAACAAATGAGTTCTTGGATGTGGCACAAATCAATATCACAATGTTTTGAGAGTGTTATCATTTCCAGTTACCTAAATGTTAAGAAAGAGATCTAAAACCGCATCAAAGGAGAAATAAATGTTTTGGTTGGACTGTTCTGGACAGTATGCCCTGATTTTCTTCTTATTGACACTTAATAGAGAGATACTTTTGCTGCAGTTAAAGCAAATCTTGAAAAAATGCAATGTTGATTTTTTTAAGTTCTTCTTGTAATTGTTATGCTTAAGAAATACCAGCTTTTCAATTTGCAAAATAAAGCTACAGGCCTCTGATCACTTGTTGGAAAAATGAGTTCCTATTACAAAGCTTTTAATGATGTCTGAGGTGTAGGTGGCCATTTTAACCAGCCAAAGGTATTTGCCCCTTTGCAAGGTTAATGCAAAGAGGTGCATTAACCTTGTCTGCTACAGCAGGAATTTATCATTGGTATTCTCAAGTTTGGATACAGTGACAAAGGTGTTTTCAGGTCAGTGCTTTCCAGTCTGCTGCTTAAGTTCTACCTTGTTGCTGTTTCCTTTTTTCTATTCTTCTGGCTCTGTCAAAAAAGGAAAAAAAAAAAGGAATTTGCTGAAATATTGAACCCACTCTCAAGTCATTATTTCAGAAGTGGAAATTACTAAAAGTTGATGATTTTTTTCACTTTTCTTCTGAGAGTGGGACAGTGGGGACTGTCTCAAAAAATGCTGCTATACACATTATTCTTTGGTGATTTACTCACTTCTGATAGTGAGTTAAGTTGTTTTTGCAGGCATGAGAAGTATGGAGATGAGAAAGTACTTTAGAAAACTTTTTGAGGAAGTAAAAAAGTTGTGTCAGGAGGTCATGCAGATTCTACAGACTGAGGAAGTTGATAATGTCTGCCTGTTTCCACTTGATCTTTGTATAGTTTCCAAAGGACAGTTACAGGATATTCCAGATAAACTAATGGCTGTGTAGGGCAGGTGATCAATTGAAATACTGATCTTGTTCCTTGGTCCTTTCCTGAAAGAGAGTAGGCCTTCCAGGAGAATGTTTATTCATTTTTCCTTATTCTTTGAAAACAGTGAAATTAAAATGAGTTGAGAGCTTTCATTAGAAGTTACTCAGGCATGTGGTGAAAGCAGGGTGTTAAATGTCTTTGTTACTTTGTTAACTTTCTTCATTTGACTGGTTTTTTTTCTTTTTGCCTTCTAGGTAAATTTCACTTACCAGTTCTTGAGGAAAAAGTTTTACATTTTTAGCCAGTTCATGTATGATGAACATATCAAATCCAGACTTATCAAAGACATCAGATTCTTCAGGGAAGTCAAGGATCAAAATGATCACAAGGTATAGTAATTTTTGAAGGCTCAAGAGTAATTTTCTAAAATAAACACTACTTTCATGTGACCAAACCATAACGCTGCTATTATTTAAATGTGTATCCCCAGACAAAGGGACAGCTTTTCTTCTGGCAAAATGCAGTGTTACCCATGTCTGCATTCAGGAGGGCTTTGTTTTATTCTGTCTGCTATGCAAATATGGAATTGGCTAAAATCATTCTCTCAGTGGATTTGATGGAGTTGTAGTCTGTTGGAGGTTCTAAACTTCTTGTTCAACTCATGCATAACAGTTTTCAGTTTTGAATAATGAGCTTACTTGAATGGAATCCAAAATGATGTGGTCATGTAGCACTCTTTCCAGTATGTCAGGATTTGGGAATGAGGTTCTGGTTTTCCATCCTAGAAAATTGTCTTAAAAATGGGAGAGACAATGTATTTAGTAAAATAGACTGCTAGCTTCTTTACATGTCAAGTGCTTATTTGTTTTAGGAATACTGTCTTTTTCACAGTAAAACTATTTAACTTTTCAGCTTGCAGAAGTAGCTTAGTAAAATGACTCTTGGGAACTAATACAGACAAGCAGGTCTATAATTTTTAAAAAACAAAGCTGTAAATGTGACATAGAACTACATTTCAAATAGAATTTTATTGATGTAATGAAAAGTTGGTTTTTTTCTAAGGGTAGGTAGTTATTACAAATAATTTAAAATTTTTTTTCTAGTATCCCTTTGAAAGAGCAGATAAATTCAACCGTGGCATCAGAAAACTTGGAATAACTCCAGATGGCCAGAGCTATCTTGACCAATTCAGACAACTCATAAGTCAAATTGGTATGAAATGCTATCTAACATGTCATAAATGTTATTAAATGGAAGAGATCTTCATCACCTAGTAACTGACCTTTTAGCTGAGGCTAAAGCTAGATTTATTTCAGTCAGATGAAAAGTAGTTCACTTGTAGCCCATGCTAAGTACATGCTCTCACCTAATTACACAGAAATGGCCTTTACATGTCTTAATCTAAAATGCAGTTATAGCTTGCATAGATTCCTGTTCCCTTTTCAGTTCTTTTCTTTGTTATGGAACTGACTTTTACCCATGTTGAGTGTATTTCCTAGTAAAAACCTATTAGTGCATAGTTCATGTATTTCAAAAATGGGCTATATATCCAGCTGAAGTATCCTTGAGTGATGCACCATGTGACAATAATATTTTCAGCCACTGATGCTGTAAATGTGCAGAACTGATCTGAACTTAAAAGTGTTTAATGTGCCCAGTGGAGAGAGTTTGTACCAAAGTGAATAAAACCTTGCTTGGTGATGCATTTTTGTTTTATTTCTCTACAAAGACTTTTGATAGCAGGGTTCAGTTTAACTTCTATAACTTAGCTTTCCGAGCCAAGTTCTGTGCCAGAACTATACGGCAACTTTAATTTACATTTCAGAGCCTATAGGAGCTATGCAGAGTTTGTGTGTGTTTAAGTAATGATAAATTGCTTCCTTGTTTTTTCTTGTTTTTAAGGCAACGCTTTGGGTTATGTACGAATGATAAGATCTGGTGGGCTTCACTGCTGCAGTAGTGCCATTAGGTATATCTACAAATATTACAGTTTTCTCTTAGCTCCTTCTCTTCCCTTTGCTCTCTATTCTTGCTGATATTCCCTATGCCCTTACCTATTCCCCATCAATTTTTGAAAAGCTCCATTTATATGCTTTGATTTAAGTGTAATTATTGAAGACAGTGCTGGGATTCAGCACTCTACAGTCATGGACATAAATCACTAAAAATAAAACCATTTCTATGCAAAAACATAGCAAAAGAGTTAATAGAATGTAAACATTAGTAAGACATTCGTCAATAAGCCAGCAATTTGTGATGTCAAATAATTTCAAGGATCCATTAACGAAAAATAATACAGACCTTGAGGAACTTGGAAAACACATTCCTTTCATACATTTTTCTGTACAGATTTTGTTTATGTTTATGAAAGGTCATTAAAACATAGTAACTTTTACATAATAAAGAGTAGTTGGTTTTCTTGCAAATAGTAGCAAACATAGAGTTACCAAGAGTGTCCAGTGCTAGAGAGAGAAGATGATAGCCCAGTAAAAATAGAAGTACAACTAATGATGTGTCTGTGTTTAGAAATGAGGTTAATAATGCCTGGATGAGAATGTGTGACAGGTATGACATAATTTGAACTAAGTAGTTCAAGCCCAGAAGATTAAATTAAGTAAATTAAATAAATTAGGGTAGATACTTCAATGAACGCAGACAGTTGAGCATAATCCTAACAAACAGTAAATTTTCAGGTTTGTTCCTGATCTGGAGGATATTGTTAACTTTGAAGAGCTGGTGAAAGAAGAAGGACTCTCAGAAGAAACACAAAAAGCAGCAAGGTACACTAACATCATTTGGGGTCTGGGGCAGGGGTGGGATGAGAAAATTGTCATTTTATGTTTCTAAGTGCAGCTGTTAGTTATTTGTGTATGTATATGTTAAAAGTTCTGCTGCCATTATGCAAAAATATTTGTTTCAAAGCAAAGCAAATAGAAGCAGTTGTTTTGAAAATGTGAAGCAGCATTGATAGTAATAGACCTAGAACCTGATTTCGTGAAGAAATCCTTGTTCAAAAGCTAACAAGCTTTCCTCCCTGTGTGCCTGAGCTCTACTTTTAAAATTTTCAGGGTCTTAGATGCAAGTGTTCTTTTCATAGGCCTTTTTTTTGAGACAATGAAGTCAAAACCCGCTATTCAAAAGGGCTGTAGAGGGAGGGTGCTCTCCCAGATCCTGGATTGTGGACGTTGGCAAGGGGCAAAGAGAAGGTTGTTATCCCAAGAGGGTGGGTAAGCCAAGGGATTTTCAGCAGAAGCAGGTAACTCATTGCTCATCCCTTGCAGGCAGCTGGACTCTGTGCTCAGTGACCTGACCCGGAACTTTGCAGAGGGAACAGAGTACTTCAAAATGCTGGTGGATGTGTTTGCCCCCGAGTTCCGCAGCACCAAGAACATGCACCTGCGGAACTTCTACATCATTGTTCCACCCCTGGTGAGGGCATTGCACTGGGGCTTGCTTCAACAAGCTCTTGTCACATCAGGGCTGTGTTTAAGTGTTTTGTATTAGACTGTAGAAGCACGTATGACAGCGCTTTGTGACATTTGTGAGTTTCTTTGTGATTCCAAGACAGCCTTTCATTCTTTCAGACCCTCAATTTTGTGGAGCATTCAATCAGTTGTAAGGAGAAGTTGAATAAGAAGAACAAAAGTGGAGCAGCTTTCACTGATGATGGTTTTGCCATGGGTAAGTTTCAGCACTCTCACTAACTTTTGGGTAAGCCAACATAACGGACATTTGCTAGAAAAGTTTTGTTTATACTTTGTTCCCATAATTAAAAATCCCATAATTTTTTTGGATTTATCTTTGCTTCAGCACAGTGGATTTGAGGGCTACGGTTGTGTTCAGAATTTCCTAAACATGGAATAGGTTTGTATGGGAGCAGACAGTTTTAACATATATTGGTGCTTCCAAGCTTGTTGTTCTCATCCAGATGAGAAGAAATGCAAGTGTTTGGAGAAGTGATGTTTTTAAAACATTTAAGCTTGTTCTTTATTGTGATTTTTCCTGATAGATTAATTGTAAGTTAGTAACAATATAAATTATATTTGCATGGAATTATTAACTTAGGCTTATCCATTGAAGACATGCACAAAATGTTTAGCTAATTGTATGTTGACTTCAGTTCATGGTTTGTTAATGACTAGGTGTGGCTTACATTCTGAAGCTTTTGGATCAGTACCAGGAGTTTGATTCTCTGCACTGGTTCCAGTCTGTTAGAGAGAAGTACGTGAAGGAAATACGAGCAGTAGCTAAGCAACAGAATGTGCAGTCCACTAATCAAGATGAAAAACTACTACAGACTATGAACCTTACTCACAAGCGACTGGAAGTTTGTTTACAGGTACAGCACAGGCCTGGTTATGTGTTCTGGTAACGATTTCTGCTCTGTATTGGGTTCAGCACTTACTCATCACAAATCATGTAACTGTTCTGATGGAGCACATTGAGAGCAAAATCCTGAGCACTGACTACAGCAACAGTGCAAAAGGAGCATAAAGACTTGGTGTATGACCTGAAGGGAATATAATTGGTTTTTGTGATATTCGAAGACCTGTTTCATTGGAATCCTTTGTCCCATGGAATTTGAAATCTAATGCAACTAAACCGTAAGTGCTTAAATAGGAGAGAATATTTTTAATTAAACTTCTGATAACAAGGATTGCACATAACACTGTGAACCCTCAGAGCTGCCTGTGTGTTAATTCTGAGCTGCTAAATTGAATGGTGCATTAGCTATCAAATAGAGGAAAGGTGCATTTGAGTTTTGGAGCACAGCAGCTCAGGTTTCATCCGTGGTGTGGTGCTTTCTCTCTCTTGATTGGAGAAGCCTGTGGGACAAATCTGTCAATGGCTGTTTTTGCAGCCCATGATTACATTCTGTAAAGTCTTGTTGGAATAGATAAGGCCCTGTATGCCCTCATGGTTCCCAGGAGTGTGCACTGTTTGGTCCTCTGTTAAAAAAACACATCGCTGAACTTTGTTCAGACACTGATCAGGCTTGTGGTTGTTTAAACTATTGGCTGCATGGTTTTCCATGGGCAAGTTGCTCTGTTCTCACTGCTGCTACAATCCTCATTTTCAGCCTCAGTAGATCAGTGATGCTGCTTTGCTTAGGTTGCCCTTTAATGTAATTTGACATTTGCTTTGTAAAATGTGTGTGAATAAGGAATGAAAGGAAGAAGATTTTCAAGAGCATTTAAGTGATTTAGATACTGAAATCTAGGAGCCTAAGATGCTCATGAAAAATTCCATTGATATTTGTCTACATATTTGTGATACGCTGATGCTCCTCTTTATCTTTTCCCTTAGGAATTTGAACTCCTGTATTTCTCATTGAGTAGTGCAAGAATTTTTTTCAGAGCAGATAAAACTGCAGCAGAAGAAAGCCAGGAAAAGAAAGAAAAAGAAGGTGAGTGAATCCTATGTGTAACATTTTGGCTAATGATATTGTGTGCCTTAATAGAGGTTTTTTTTATAGCTGCTTTCTTGCTCATAGGTTGATTGAGTATTACAGAGAGAGGTTTATGTGGTCATGGGTGATTTAGACTCAGCAAGAACAGCTCAAGAAGTCCTTCTTTGGAACAGGTGAATTTCAAGCTGGACTTCTGGGGTGTGAGGAAAAAAAAAAGCAACACCACAGAAGACCCAACCGACAAAAAAAGCCTGGGATGGGGAGAATTGCATACTTGCAGTAATATTAAATTCAGTAACTTAAGCATCACACTTACCTCTTTGGGTACCAGTGTTGACAATGACAGCCTTAGGTGCTGTTAAATAAAGCGGTTTTCACCTGTTAAACTAGCTGCCTTTCAACTTACACAGCAGATGATGCAGTTACTATAGATAATCAGATGTTTGATATGCTTGTTCTCCCATTGAATTCTATATTCAAAGGGTAAGATTTAATTTGTGGTGTAGTTTCTTGACGAGGTAACACTGGTATTTTGCATTTCTATTCCCAGTTGTTTATTCTCCCTCATGAATTCTGAAAGATTCTCTTGGGAAAATTCTTTCCAAAGAAATGAGAATGCTCCTAAGGATTAAGATACAGAAATGCAGTTCGGTCACAAGTTACATAGAAACTCAGGGAACGGTAGTATATTAAAAACTGAATTAGTAAATAATTCTCCACTGTACTTATGACAAAGGCACAAGCGCCCTGTGAGATTATAGTCACTGGAGGAAAAGATTTGTTTTCTTCTGAACTAGAAAAACAGTTTGTAAAGAAAAATTCTTCTAGCATTAATTTATATTTGATCATATTCAGTGAAGTTGCTCAGATAAATATTCAGTGCAAGAAAAAAAACCAAACAAATTCAAAGAACTCCAGGCATTGTCGGAGGAATAAACATGTTGTTCTGGAGTTTGTAGGAGACCATTCTGGAGAACATCAGCTAATTATATTTTAGGTTAAATATTCTCTGTTGTGGTACCTGTTCAGTTCCCCAGGCAATGTGTTTTGCAGGGAGAAAAGCTGGAAATGCATACCAGGGTGGAAAGTTTTGAACACGGTAATAATATCTATGCCCTCTACCATGATCTTTGGACTTGGACTCTGAAAAAATATATATGTAATTTTTAGACAAGTACTGCTGATTGAAGAACCTTTCACCCCAAATATGAATTTCTTCCTAGGGCCTTGTGCTGCAAGGTCAGGCTGCATATGCTGACCATGAAATACTGCATGAGGTGTTCCTGTGACATCAGCATCATATATATATATGTGCTAGAACTTGAGGGGTTTTGTTTCAAATAGAGTGTTAAACATGATCCATGTCTTTTTTTCTTTGTAGAAGAATCTGGTAAAGCAAGCAATGGAGATCTTTCCAACTCTACACCTGCAGAGCCTGTTGTGAAATGACATGGCTGGTATGGGTGATGATTACTTACTCAAATAACTCATGTCCTTGTCTTCATCAGTAACACTCTGTAGGGGTTAAAGTTCTAGATTTGACTTACTTTCTCTGTTAAATCCAAGAGAAAATGTACAGTAGCATACTAGCATCCACTGGGGCTAGGTCTGTGTTTGTCTATGTTTCCTGTAGAAACTCCTATTTTTCAGGAGTTTGCATTATTTACAGCATTTTCTTTAGATTGAAAATAATTTAATAAAATGTTGACCTTGGAGGTAGTTATTTTAAAATACAGATGTGCAAATAAAAAAATCCATATTAATTTCTAGATGCATTCTTGCATCTCTATCATAGCTTTTTAAAAAACCCAAACTCATAGGCTGTTGGTCCAAGGTTTGAACTGGCATCTCTCAACCAGAAAAAAAAACTGAATCGATATTGGCTGTATCTGTTGTCCAAAAAATAATTGAGACATGTAATTGTGCAATCCTGTTGCATTTATTGCACAGATTACACTGTGGGTGTAACAGTGTATGTTGTGAATGTATGTTAAATCTGTTACACAAAATGGAAGTGCTTATTACTGTTTTATTCCAAACCCCCTTGTTATTACTATGAACAGTATTTGTACTGTGGGAAATTAGGATCCCATCAAACATTTATTTCCCCCTGTTTTGGCCCCTTATCAAAGAATGGGAAAACAAGAAATGTGAACGTAACAAATTACTTCTCATTTCATACTGAAGGTCTGATTTGCATCCACAGAAGTGAGGAAATCCAGAGCCAAGACAGAACCACAATCAGCTTTCTTTCATGACCAGACACTGTGATGAGTGTCTGTAACTATTAAGTGATCTTACAGTTCATGAACATGTTTGTGCCTAATTGCAAGTTTCAGCCTCAATTCTGTATTTCCTAGCCTTTGTAGGTCTGTTGAACTGTGTGTTGTTCATATAGTCTTACATGCCTGATTATTACCAATAATTGCACTGCAGGCTCAGAAGCTGCTGAACACTGTGAGAACTCTTATTTAATATCTGTCCATGCCTGCAAATAGAGGTTCTAGATTGTGCAATCACTCGGATTGCTAACTTAAGTAGCTAGACTTAACTTAAAACACCACCTTTATTAAAATATGCAGTGTGTTTTAATCTCCCAGAACATTAACACCCTTCTAGTTCTTACCAACCAGAATAAACTACTCCAGTCAGTCCAGCTGAGACAACTACCCTTGATGGGGGTTTTTTGGCACTCTTAAACTGTATTTTTAGACCAAACTTTCTTTAATGTTTGTTTTAATGGTTCAAATTGTTCCACCCACTCTTGGGTCATTGGTTCAAACAATTCCTGATGTACTTTTGATTCACCCTTTCCTGCCAGTCACTTCAACATTCAGACAGCAAGGATGAATGTTTTGTCGCAACTGGAAAGACCAGACTGATACGAACGTTCCGTTTGTTGGTTCTGAGAACATGACACGCAAGCTTTATGGACTGTTAAAATCAGCTGGGCTCATTAAAGTTTTTACTCTTAGTTCATTATAACTGCCCTTAAGAATGCTGCATTACTTGATTTATATTTTTGCTTTTTTACTTTGATACAGGGTTTTTTTTTAATTTGTGTACACTTTTTTTGACCAAACTGCACCCGCACTGAATGCTCAGTAGCATTGCTGAGATCAGCATTCTTGCTGATGCTTCCCATCCTGCTGCAGTTGCTGTGCACGTCCTTCCACATTGCCATCTCTGCTGAAGTCACCTAAGTTCGTGGAGTGGAATGGCCAAGTGCTGCATTTCCTTCTTCCACAGCAATGGCAGAATCACCCACAGATGGTGTCCCTTTCCCCAGGATGGCCTTGCTAGGGAGCTTGTGTGCAGTCAAGACACAGCCCACACTCTAGTCTGCACTTGTATTTTCCCTTCTCCATTTTCTTTTGGAAAGACATTATCTTGCTAAGGTAAGACTTTGCAGTTGGAACATAACGTGAACTGAGCACTGCCTTCATGTACAGTGGTTAACAAATTCATGTGGTTCTGGTGATGGAAATTCTAGAGGAAAGACATAGCCTATTTTTATAGATGCCTGTTTAATCTGGGAGAACTGAAAGTATATCTATGTGGCAAAAATGTACACATACACAAACATGTACAGTGATAATAGAGCTAATACAGGACTGTAGTTTGTATTTCCTTCTTTATCATGTAGCAGCATAGACATGCAAAAAGATTTTTCTCATCTGAAATCCAAGGTGGGTCCTGGGTTTGGATGTCATGTGACTGAGTTGCATTAAGTCCTTTTTTCCTCCCCACAAGGATATGGAAGAGGGGCAAAATTCATGCTGTGGTGCTACTACTCTTTCTTTTGCTTTTGGTCTCCTGTTGCAATTACAGGAACCAAATGGACCCTAACTGGTTGTCTGGAGAGGAGACAATGGAGCTAAAGAAAAAAATCCCCTAAACTAAACCAAACATGCTCACTCAGAAATTCCCAGGGGTGATAGAAATGATGATGAATTTTCTGCAGGGACATAAAATGTCTAGGGTTTTTTCCTTCAGGGCAGGGTTGGAACAGGCTAAAGGCCAGGCTCTCACCCCAGCAGATGGCAGCTGTCACCACTGCCCTCAGGTGTTCAGCCTTGTGCCAAGGCTGCTGGAAGTGTGGACACTCAGCTCCCTGTCAGCCCTGCCACCAAGGGTTTGCATGGCCCCAGCAGCTGCAAACTCCTGGTGCTGAAGGGCACATTCTGCAGGTCCTAATGCAGCCTGGAACCAGAAAAACATTTTGAGTTGCATCAGAAGTCCATCAACAGCTGTTTTCAGCTTCTCAGGTACAAAGGACCAAATGTAATACTTAATGTTTCCTAACTCATTGTACAAAAGGGTATTTTGTTACTCCAGTCTCTTTGGTTTGTGAGTAGAGAACATTGTGTATATAAAACTGTGTTAATAAATGCAATTTTGAAAACCTCATTCCCAGTGTTTTCAGTGACACCAGCTCAGTAGGTGTTAATTTTTTTAACAGGACAGCTTCAGCTTTTATTTAGGTAGACGTTTTTGTGTCAGTTACTAACAGTTTTCTTCCACAGTACTTATAAACATTCAATAACCAGTCAAGTTAGAGTTTTTCCATATCAAACACTTCCAATCTGGGATCTTTCAGATACTAATGCACAGATTCTGCTTATGGAAAATCTAGTTTCTTGGTAACTGAGAAGAGTTAAATTAAGTTTGAGGAATTTCAGCCATTTTTTCTAGGTACCTTATCTTGATTAATATAAACTATACTACAGATTACACCCCCCCCCCCACTAACAGCTTTTAGTTTGTTTATTTTGTTTGTTCTTCAAAAGTAATGTTGCTGATGTTTTCAGGATGGAAAAAATTTAAACTTATTAGCCAAATCTCTCTAGTGTCTAATCTCAGGTATGTACTATGAGACTTGTCAATACCTTGTAGACTTGTAATCTAACATTTTATTGCTCAGTTTCTTAAAAGCAAAGGTTGCTGATAGACTCAGCTGTTGCATGTCACCACAGTGTTAAAAATGCAAAGAATTCTTACTATAAAAGTACTTATTTGTCCTACTATTACCATCTCTGGCAAGAAACCTAACCATAGAAAAACTGCACACAGCTAACATGCCACATTTGTTGCCTACTTCTGAGGTTTGCATGCCAGTGGTATTTAGAATAATAAATCAAGGAGGTACAATCTGTCCATTAATTACGGAATGTGAGAGTGCAGTCCCCTGGAAGGTAAGAGTAGGCACTTATATTTGTTTTGTAAGCTTTTTCTAGATGCAATATAAAAATAGATTATATTAATAGGAAAAATTTAGTGTTTAACAAATTGTTTTGTAAATAGGCTAACACAAAAGGTAAGTCTTGTTACACATAAACTAGACTAAAAATAACTTCATCTGAAATAAAGTAGATAGTGCATTTTTAACCTTCATTCAGATGCACATAATCATGCAAACTATGAAAATTGACTATGGTAGGAAATTTGAGGCCCAATATTTGTCAGAAGAGCTGGCAGCTCACACAAATTTCAGTGGAACGAGAGGCTGCTGGCCCTGTGAATTTAAGAAATGCCATTAACCCTTGGTTGCTGACAGCTGTGCTCTCCCTGCCCACCAGCAACACTGGCCACCTGCTCAGGACTGTCAGCTCCCCAGACAGTTCCACCCTACACATTCACAAATGCTAAATGCCTCGAGTCCTGCTGTGCTTCTACTGCAAATCCAGAGGGGCCCTGCTGCAGAGACACCACAGCTTTCCAGCAGGAAAGGGCAGCTGGCCTCAGGTGTGCGCAGGTGACTGAAAACCAGAGATTCTTGCAAAAAGACTCCCTGCTTTTCTGCTCCCACACAGGCTGCAGGAAGTGACAGGAGCTGCTTAGGCTTCTGATTCCTCCCCTCCTTCAAGCATGGTTCCATCCTCTTCTGAGAAGTCATTCAGAAGCATGAACTTCCCATCATTTGTTAATGGCACAGACTTCATGAGCTGAGCTAATGCTTCTGGATCCTGAAGAAAAAGAATAGAGGTCAGCAAGCTGCAGCAGCCTTTGAGGAACTCACATTTCCCAGTACTTCTTGCTAAGCTTTTGCAACTTTGGCTTTTTTTGACAAGCTTTAGAATAAGGATTTGAAACATAAGTAATACCTTTTTGGGTAAGTAAACACTCAAGCACAGCCTGAGTATTAAATAAGAAAAAAAAGTAATTAATTTTGAGCCTTTATTTTGCTGTTCTTTAGTTACTGAAAAGCAAGGAGAAAAGTAACTGTCTCAAGAATTTATTATACATGTGCTTAGTGGTTGTGACTAAAAGGTCATTCCCCAACTGGTTCTGAAACCTTAGCAGCAAAAATATACAGCAAATAACATCACATCTATATAGATAAAATATATCTACAAGTGACAGGGTAATTCTGCCATTCATTTTAAGTGGAAAAACACTGATTTTCATGCCTAGGTGAGGAAAGAATTTAAGTTTCTAAAAGTGAAAGAGCAGTGTGTGTCATTTACACATTATCCAAAAGAGTATTTGGTTTTTTGAAAACTTTGCTCACAGCTTTCTTTCAGACATGAAGATTTGGATTTGTGTAATTTTGAATTTGGATTGGGGATGGCACATTACTGAGAAATCAAACAGTTTATTCTTGCTGTGTTAATGCCTGCAAAACTTTGTCCTTAGGAGGAGTAGCAGTTCATTTTTCTTATGCACACCAGAGGTACCTGGAAAGTGCAGATGAAAACCAGAACATGATGTATCATACAGATGTGGGGAATGAAACAAACTTACCTTCTTTGCGTCAATAATTTCTTTTCCCAAGCTAATGGCATAGCAAATCTACAAAGAAGAAATACATGTAAAGTTCCATTCAGTCTGGTTTGGCTTTTTGTTCCTTGATTAAGAGTAAACCACACAACTGTCAGTGCAGATGTAGTCTTAAAACCAGGCCTAAAAGCAGAGGTAGAATACCAATTTGCTATGCTAACAACTACTGGTAAAGAAAACTCTCTTGGGTTCAGCTTCAAAGCTCACAGGGGCTGGTAAATCTTTGTACTCAGCTTGGTCAGTTTTAGTCACCAGATTTTATTTTGACACTTGGGGAGCGCATGTAAGTGTTTGTAGTGACAGAAGTTCTCCATCCCACTCCTTATTTCTGTTGCAGCAGGCAGCAAACAGTCAATGGTGTAAGCACATACAGCTGCCTTGTCTGGGACAGCTTCACAGCTGTACAGGTCTCAACACAGCTGACATCCCTTTTGTTAGTGCTGCTGCTGGACAGCATTTTCCCATCTCTCTTAATGCTGGGATTAGCAATCCCATCCTTTCCTCCTTATACATGCTGCTGCATTATCTGTTCATTTGGTCCCTTTTAGATATAAGCCAGTAAAGGCTTGCATGTTAACGCATGTTTTCTTGGCCAGAAATTGAGCTGCTCTTGTTTCTATAGCACTGTTTCCCAGATGTGTCAGTCAAGAAGCCACAGACCTATTTTCTAAATAAAGAATTTTATTAAATTTTACACAAACCTTTTCCCCTTCTGTGTTGCTCTCAAAAACATAAGCACTCATGGATTCTTCTCCCAGAGTCTCACTGAGGTGGATCACAAAGCCAATCAGTCTCCTGTTCTCCTGATGGGCAGCAAACTGTGTCACAGTGGTGAGTTCAAACTGGAAAAGTAAAATAAATAATTTATTTGTTTTAACTAGCTCAAGGTAGCCAGTTAGCTCAGGTTCATCTGTCACTGCTGTGACAGCAAAAGTTACTTACGCTTGCTCGTGTAACTTGGGTTTGAGGATCTATTAACCTGAAATTATATGTAGGGAAAAAAAGAAGAAATTTATTTTAGAGTGATTCCCGGTAATTTCAAGGGCCTTTATAATAGAAAAGCAGTAACTCCAGCAGTTTTCCAGATGAGGAAACATATGCACAGAATCAGATGCTTTAGCTTTGACTGGCAAGGTTCGAATCTAAGCCTTGACTCTCAGCTGCCTGACAGGTACAGGTCAGAGCACCTTTCTGAGTCATTGGGAAAGGATCCTGAGTGCCTGAACTAACACTAAATGCAGAGGGACATAAACACACCCCACCTAAAGGGAAAGTCTGACATCAGCATATTCTACAGTGACAGTACTGTCAAAGGACATTGTTAGGAAAGAGATTTTGCTTTTTTTTTTTTTTTTTTTTTTTTTTTTTTTTTTTTTTTTTTTTTTTTTGTGTATCTTTGCAGGGTCTTATAACCCCACTATAAGATTGTCCCTTAGATTTTGGTAGGACATTCTTACAACTTGGTCTGGCAGATCATTTCTAGGTACCACAGAATAAGAAAAGAGGCATTTCTTTCTAGGTAAAGTGACTCTTGGGATCTTGCTTCCTCAAAGGTTGTGTGTCTTAGAAAAACAAAGCCAACAATACATAATAAATCACAAATCGTATGAAGAGAACAAAACATTGACAAGTTAAGGCTTTTACAGTACCTCAGGTTCTTGCTGGTGACCATGAGGTGGGATTCAGTCATGCGGAAGATGTTGTGAATGGCCCGAGCAGCCAGAACTTGTCTCATGGCTTCATAAATCACCTCGCACGTCTCATCGGACTGAACAGCCATGGACCCTAAAAACCGAACCACGAACATCTGCTGCAGCAGAGAATCTGCAAGAGAAAAGCCACGACTTCCTTCACTGTGCTGTTTCAATTTTCCAGTAGTTCAAAGTATCAATGGAATTATTTTATTAACTTTGGAAATTCAACAGTAAGCCTGTGGTTGGTGGCCATCAGGAGTGGTGGCTTTCTGCCACGAGTCACACAGTGCCTTGACCCAGTTTCAAACTGTGAACAGGCAGCAGTGTGGAGATGGGGAAGGAAGTTACTGCAGTTGCCTGGAAGCTTTAAAAGTGTGACTGGTCCTTTATGCTTCATTTGATCAGCTAGTAAAATTCCCTTGTCTACTTTGCTATTGGGTGCACATAAACTGTGATGAATTTATGACTGGACATAAGCCTTGGCTTCCACTAAGCCTTGTACATTCTTCCCTTTCTTCTATGTCCTTCTCATCTTCCATGCAGCTGGGTTCAGTGAGGTTTTCACCAAACCCTTGCTTCTTGACTGTCACTAGAAGATTCAATGACAACTAAGCAGCCATTATGCAGCAAAGCCATCATGTGATCAGGCTCCCTTTATGGCTGGTGCTGAGCAAGGGAAAGCAGGGTGAATATTCAGAGCAGTAGGTACTGCTTTGGTTCTGAGAGCAGTTTTCTGATAGGGCATGGGTTCCAGGCACAGGGGAAGAGGAGAACAGCCAGGGCCAAGCCCTACTTAAGCTAGTACAGGAAGGTCACTTTACTGTGGATCTGTTACATCTGCTCCACAGTGTCAGGTACTTTTCTTAAAAGACACTGGGTAGCTAAAATCATGACTGATTTTATCTGGATGAAAGAAGCTCTGACCTTCCTCCTCATCTTTGCTGCTGTCTTCGGATTCCCCAAATGGGTTTGCACGCCTGTGAAATAAGAATTAAAACTTGAATTACAGATTCTGGTCATCAGCACTAACAGATGCTGCAATACTTCATCTCGCCTGAAATCACACTGTTACAGTGATGGATCACTGTCTCTGGCCATACCTGCCACCTCTGTTCTGGTCGAGAAATTCCATAGCAGGCAGTACGATATCAAATTGAATTGGTGTTCCAGGAGCAATGAGTTGTGCAGAGTCTTGAATGCCAGCTGATCCACTGGGAATTATTTTGTCATTTTCCATATTCTTTACAGTCTGGCTGAAGTGCAAATGTAAAAAAAAATCATGTTTCATCCTACCTTTGCTCTGGAAGACAGACAAGATTATTCAAAAATCCAAACCAGGACTGAACCACTATGCAGACACGTAAGGTATTCTTCTATTTACCTGTTACTGAGGACTCTAATAAAATCTTTTTTTTAATCTAGCATTATTTAGGACAAAAATAAATATTGGTATATTAAACCAGAATACAGATGAACTCTGAGCATGGGCTGACTTTCAGCCATAGGTGGCCATTTGTCTCCCTGCCCTGTCCATATTCACAGCTGCATTACCAGCAGAGACCTGCACTTGTGTCTGCACTTCTCAGTGACAACCCCAACATCTTTTTAAGACTCCTCAGCCCCAGGCTCAATACAACTGCACATGGTCCCTGCTCCGTGCAAGGGAGAACGTTACCTGGGGTGCTGAACTTCGTGTTTTTTTCCCAAGCTGGTAATGGGAGTCACTGCTTGCAGGGCTGTCTGATTTAATTTGATTGCAGCTGCCTATGAAAACAAGACAGAACAGCTCTTTTAGACACACAGCTTACCTTACCATGTTGAAGAATAACAGGAGAGCAAGTTGAAGGAACAGACTGAAAGATCAAAACAAGCTCCCACCTCTGGATTGTCAGTGAGATAGATCTGTCTGGAGATGTTGTTGATAGCACATATCCACTGGGGAAGGAAGGGAAAAATGAAATTGAAGTCTTCAAGCTCACTTGTATGCAAGAATAGTGACATTAACAAAATATTTTTACCTCCTCGTATTCTTTCTTGCTTTCTGCTTGAAGGGTTATACCCCTAAAATAGAAACACAGTGTATAAGTGCTAACAGCAGACACCAGGACTGTCTGACTGCAGTGCTTACAGTAATATCACCAAGCTTTACATCTATTAACTACCAACGGAACAAGAATCATGAATAAGCTACGGCTAGAAGACACCACGTGTCCCATTCACTTGTGGGGGAGGACTGGAAGGAATATGCTTTTAATTTGGAAACACCCTTCTGGAAACCCAGAAAAGCTTACTACTACACCAAGCAAGTTTTACAGGAAAGAGCATCTGAAGGGGTAGGTGTGACTGCCTGTCCTCAAACAAAACCTGTTTCATACGCTTTGCCTGTAGGAGTAGTGATCTGAAAGCAGTATCTTCTGTCTTCACAGTCCACAGCCATAACAGAGCAGTTATCCAGGTCCTGAATCAAGCCTCCAGCTACTGCTCCCCTTGGCTGACACATCAAGTTGCCACCTTGAGTGAAGAAATAGAGTCTTTCCCAAGTTGTAGTCACCAGACCTGTTTTACTGATGAGAAGATGCAGTGATAAAGACTCATTACTGTTTAGAAGTAACAGGTATGAAACTGCAAACATATCCTGATGCTAATCAGAACTTCAAGTTCATCCTGGCATTTTTTTTAATGGTCTCTTTTAAGAGGAAAAAGCAGCACCTGTTCCTAGCAGAATCTAATCCATAATGAAAGCTGAAAAATTAATTCCAAACATCCAAGTTAAAAATTTTATCTTCCAGCTAAGGAATTAAAGAGTATTGAGTAACTGACATGAAATACTATGAGCAGTTTCAGCACAAAGAATCATAATATAAAAAAGTATCTACTGCAGTACTATTTCAGAGTCCACCTCTTGCTTAGCCATAGTCCTATTATAGTGTAATCCAGCTTTTGGAATACAAAGAGAAATTAGTAGATGAACACTCACAAAGAAAAAAATTACTAGATAAACAAAATAATAAACTGATATTTAATCAATCACATAAATAGGGTTATTATATGCCACTAACTTCTGTGGAAGTTTATGGAAAATTTTATATGTAAAATCTGCAGAGGTAATTCTACATACGATACACATTCAAAGTTACAAACTTGCATTGTCCACACAGCTTTTATTCATAAAGTAAAAGAGGTCATTTATGAAAACACATGTTAACTACAAAATATAGCTGCTTCTGTAAACAACATGTCTCCTTTAAGATCTGGGAACAATCTGAACCCGGCAAATTTTTAGCCACCTGAATGCAGGAATTTTTTGCTGTAGGTATATTCAATCAGAAGCAAAATTCTGTTTTCAGAAAAATAGTCTCAAATGCCTCTAATTTGGTGAAAGCTTCAAAAATACATTTCCAAAGATGACAGAGGTACTCAGAAGATGAAAAGCAGAGCTACCAAACTGATTTAGGACTGTCAAATATCAATACCTGAAGAGTTCTTATGACCCTCCCCCAAAAAATGTAGCCACTAAACAAATCAGCAGATAACAACAATCTTCTTACTTTCTAAGATTAAGGTAGCCAGCCTTCTGGATGAGATTTCTATTGATGGCAGGTGAAATTACATCAGAATCTGGGGTGTAAACAGATTCATTAACTGCAATTAAGTCCTGCTGGGATATTCTCATTTTTTCAGCTTCAGCATCCAGCTCTCCTTGTATGCTGGAAAAAAAAAAACAACCCAACAACACAAAAAGAAACCCAAGCCATCATTAGCCATTTATACCAAGAAACAGGTAACATCTGTAAGCCAAAATGAACAAAAATACCATCTGAGATTACCTTGGAGGGTAGTGCAAAAATGAAATTTATTTTTCAAATAGACTTTATAGGAAATACTGTTTTGTGATACTGAAATGATCACATGAGAAATGTTGAGACGTATTGAAAAAAAAGAGTTAAGTTCATTTTTTGAGAGACAGCTTCTAAAAGTAGTGCTTCTATAAATTTACACTGCTGAACACCTACTGACACTACCCTACTATAATGGCATAGTTCAAAGCAGGCTGTACTAGAGGATCTCTTGGCTTTCTCAGAACTGTCTTATAGGAACGTGCCCTCTGTTGATGGAGTGACAAAACTATCCTTTGTCTCCTTAAAAAGGAAAGAAGCCCAGAAGTTTCTCTCTTGGATTAGGTGAAAAGGCATCTCATAGGCTTAGGGGACTTCACCTCAAACTTAAGGATAGCTAATTGCACAGAAGCCAAAAAGTCCCACTGGGGCAATTTACTAGAAAAAGAAGAGAGCAAAGAAACTAATTGCTTTTGTAAGGTGTTTTACCAAGAGCAAGAACCTCTTGCACTTGGCTCGGTTTTTCCCTGTTTGTTATTTTGCCTTTTATTAAACTTTTTTGTTTCCAACAGTGCAACAGAAGCCATCCTGCTGATTTTATGCCTCCAAAAGTAGCTGAGCTATCTTAAGTGAGTAATAGATCTCCAAGAACTTATGAGACCTGGCTCAAAAAGGCTACTGTTACTCTGTCTAATGCCTCCAAGGCTGTAACACACAGGAATTCCTGCCTTAACACTACCTATTAACTGGTCATGGATTTTCATTAATTCAGAACAATACAGTAACAAAACCTATAGCCCAAGTCTCACTTTAGCTTTAATTCTTTGTTTATAATACTGTGTTCTGCTTTGGTGTGATGAAAACATCAGATCTGAATTAAATTAGACCATATTTTGCAAGCTAATGCCTTTTCACTCCATCAGTGAATGTCAGAATAAGAATTATTTAAATTCCATTTTTAAATACAATGGAACTATGCTGTCAGTTTCTACCTCAGTGTTATTTCAATCAATCTTTTGATCTGTCATTTTTGTTGCACCACAAAATGCTTTGTACAAAACGTCCCTGGCACCTTCATGGTTTCTGAGGCTATATTCTTTCTAAGATGTGCTTCTCCCATCTCCAAGGTGGGAAGAAAAGTGCTGACAATTCTGAAGTTCTATGCATTTGTGGCAATTAGGCCAAGTGGTCACTGAGAATGTGTTAGTGTTAGTGTAGATATCTCCTGTGTTTTTACACCATTGGCAATATTCACTGTATAAATGAAAATTCTTTTAAATACCACTGAAATTCTGTAGCTGCACAAGGGGTCACATCAGTTTGTTGTTCCAAACGAACAAATATGACAAGTGAAAAGCTCTTATCTTGACTAGCAAGCAGATCTAACTCACTGAGGCCTTGTGATCCCCAGCACTAAGGAAGGAGAGGACTGGGCAGCACAGTTTTCTGTGGCTGTGCAAACTGAAGTCATGAAACCCCGTCCTGTGTCAGTAATTCTGTGCCATTCAGAATTTTACAAGCTTCTCTTGGTTTTTCCACAGACATCACACTCCTTTACTAGTTACATTTGAGTTGTACTTTGAAATTTTACTGTGTGATAGACTTTAAACATAAAAACCTGACTTGGCAAAATTAACTGAGCAGCCTATTTTTGTTTCCATTTACTACTGTACACTGTCTGGAACTCAAATTCATCTGACTGTGGAAAACAAGGGCACATTCTATGGTGAGGATCCAAGGGCAGGATCCTCCCTGTGCCTGTAAGACACAAGTAAGATGCTCTAGACTTTTCAAACAAAAGTCAATTTCAATGGCATTTAAAATCTGTCCTCCACTCTGTACAAATGCTGTGTCAACTGGGTAGAGGGATTTATTTCACAAGTGAGTGTGCAAAGATATGCAATTATAAAAGTACAAGAAGTAAAGAATCATTTAGTGAAATAATCTACCGTACAGAGCACTTGTTTGTAGCATGGTTCTCAAATTAACGAGTATGCATTATTTAAAGTGCCACCAGAGTGAGATTAAGTAATGATTTGACTACAGCTTGGTATGAAAGGAATGAAGGATTAAAGTCAAGGACTCAGTTGGGACTATATTATCTTTATGGTCCATTCCAACCCCTTAATACTTTATCATTCTATGAATAATATTCTCTCTATTATGATTACATTTCAAGTGTAAAGTTTACATTTACAGGGACTTAACAATAAACAAACGCTTCACTACAAGTAGAAGATGTGGAGGGAGGTGTAAGAAAAATAATCACAAAATTAGGAGTACAAAAGCAGTTTACTGAAATTTAAAACTTAGTCAAAGTAGGTTGAACTCACTGGACTAATGCAGCCTACACTGGATGCAATGAATATGTTCCCTAGGGTGAGAAGTTTTGTTTGCCTTGTGTAATTACACCATCAAACACTTTAGGCCCTAAATTTGAGAGGTTAATGGGTTATTGTTGCTGTATTATTACAGAACACCCGTAAATATAAATACCTATAATTCAGAGAGCACCTTAAATCATTATATTAATACTGTTAACCTGTTTCTAGCCCAAATTCCATGCTTTTCTGTTCGTGAAGAGACACAGGGATGTAAGAAAGCATGCGAACACTTTACAGTACATAGTTTCTGACTATACTGTAAAAATAATCTCTTTAGTGTACATTTTCTTTTCCAGGTACAAACATTTCCTTTCTACCTGTTACTTCAACAAAACATAACCAACAATGCCAGGTAAGCATGAAAGGAATCCCATTGGAAAGAAAAAGAGGCACTCTCTTGTATGTGCTGAAGGTTAGAGCACTACAGCTCAGACTCCAATAGAATGACAAAAGCAAACAAAAGCACTAGGTTACCTCTGAACCATGTCTGAAACAGATGACAAAAAGCTGTCCATCCTTTTGGAAAACATCTCTGCTCCTTTCTTAAAGAAGTTGATCTGAAAAATACCAAGAAAAAGGGCACTGAAGGTTCTCTTGGCTTTGGCAGACAAGGAGCAGATTGTGGGAGTGTTAACAGTGCTTCCATTATGACTGAACTTTTGGTGGGCGATCAAACACATGGGCAAAACAGCTGCGTTGCCTTTCTTGCTACTTCCCACTTTTGCAACTCTACACCCCTTCACACACAGATAAGCTGCTGGCTGCTGACAGGTATATTTCCAAAGAACTTGCTCAATGACTCAAATAAGAGAACAGGTAGCTTCTCCCACACTAACACTGGGCAGGGCTGAGGCTTGCGGTGTTAGGAACTGCTGTGTGCAATGCTGCCCTAACAAAGGGAATGGGACACCAATCATCCATTAGATTCAGCAGTCCAACCTGAACTACCAACTCCACAATGTGCTGTAGCAAAGTCAGCCTGGAAAGTGTAGCTGCGCTTGCAGAAGCCTCCAGGGCAATTGGTTGTATCAACTACTGTTTTACCATGGGTTTTGTTCTACTGAAGGAGCTAAAAAAAAAGCTACTAGGGCCAAAGTGCACATTATGTGACAGAAGATTAATTCTCTTAGCTGGTATGGCTCAGCAGGCACACAATAAAGCAAAGCTCTTGGTGTAGACTTGACCTTGTATTATCTGCTACAGGTCACAGCCATCATTAGAGCGTACTGGCAACTGCATGAAACATGAATACAGATAGAATGTGTGTGCAATTAATTAGGATGAATACATAAAAACCAGTGATCTACTCTGTGAAGAGATGTAAACGCAAATTCTTGGATGTTATGCAATTTATTAGCTATTTCATCCACTTTTACTTGTGATTTCACTCTCTTTCTCTAACCTTGGGACCTAGGATTCCCAAGATTCAGATTTCTGCAACCATGTTATAGACCACAGCCTCCCTTTACAAAGGAGAAGAAGAATGGCCTCCTAAAGAATGATTCACCTATTCTATTTCTGAAGCCTGCTTCAAGAGGAAAGAGCTCTAAATTCCACTGATGATAAATGCTGATGCCAGTTTTCAGTCAAATGAACCCTCTATTAGCCACTGCTTCTTCCAAAATTTCCATCTGACCTACTCATTTGTTCAAATATATAACTGGAGACACATGTTTGAGTAATTAATTAAGAAAATACATATTTGTACTGAAAGGCAGTTCACAATATTTAAGCATCAACTGGCTTCTGGTTATTCAGTCATTCCCATGACAACCTGAGACTTCCCTGTATAAAGCACTGAGATAAAGCAGTTTTGCCAGATGAAGTATGGGGAAAGAAAGTTCTGTTTGGTTTCCAGTAAAGGAAATCAATGCAGTTCTTTTACTTAGGATAATTACCAGCAGAGAAGCTGGTGAACTCCCGTGGTGGGGAAAGTGACTGAATCCTCATTTACTACCTATTTTAAATGAGGCACATGGGCTGCAAAAGACAGGATGATGTAGATGATGATGAGCCACACTACAATCTCAAACAGAGCATCACATCAATTTTCCCTCTTTTCATAGCCCAGTTCTCATTTTCCAAACACTTTCTTTCATCAGAATCCAAAGACCCTTAAAATGGGTAATAGTAAGAATCAAGTGCTGTGATAATACTGGTTTGTTGATCCCCTGATATTCTGGCAGGTCAGACTGTCAGACTTGAGAAATGCTCTATCAAATTGCTGTTAGAATAAAAATTAGAAAAAGGATTTTCCAGCCTTATGCTCAATCCTCTCTACTGTTCTGTCCTTCCAGCTCTCCAGAGCATGCTCTGTTCCTCATCATGCACACTCCTCATTAGTATGCTGAATATTATGTGCCAGGAAGGGAACTGCTACATAGGAGAGTTTGTGCAGACTGAGTAAACAGTGGAAGTAAATGCTACTGTATTTAGCTCAGCTGTGAAAAAACTAACCCCAGGCTGATTTTACATAGAAGTGTATTGGATTTTCTTTTCATTAGTGTCTTTCCTGAATATCTAAACATTCAACTATCAGCCACAAACAGAATCTGTTGTTAGAATCTAGGCAAGCTGAATGCAAATTGTTTCCCCACCACCCTCAATGCAATCTGTCAGGTCTCAAAATAAATTGAGAACTACAATGTTTTACCTTTCCCAGGAACATGTCTAAGGGATACAGACACTTTACTGTCAATACCTGTCCTCGTGTATATCCCAGCATAGGTTCCATCATAGCCACTCTCTTCCTGTACTGCAGAGCATTCAGGGCACAGTAATATTGCAAGGATGAAAGGTGCTGCTTTCTTCTTGCATTTGCCACTTCTTTTGCCACTTCTGCCTTAAGCTGAACAAAAAATGATAAAGAGGTTGACGGAGTGTTACTGTGTACACGGATGTATTTACTGATCATCTTCAAGTTATTTTTAAGTTATTGTCTTTACAGAACTTCTCCAGGTTAAAATGAAGAATGAAAAACAAAGAAAGCAAATCAAAAACCCAAAGCAAGTACTTCAAGCCCTTATCTGTCATGAAACTAAAGCATTTGGGGAGCTCCTGTGGCTACAAACTATGTAACTACCACCACTAAAAATCTGGATCAGATCTCTGTGCAAGAAATTTATTTGCAGCTGAGATCACAACACAAGTCTGCAAGCACAGAATTCAGAGGTTAGTAATTCACAGTATGCTATATCATTGAGCTCCGTAAAGCATTTCCTTTCAAGAACCATCCTGTAGAACAGATTCACTCTCAGGACAGGGCCAGCCATATGCTTTTTGACAAAGGGATGTATTTTAGAATTGCAGTCCAGTGGGCAAAGAAGGAGGAATGTAGCACAATGCCACCAAGAGAGTTATGTGCACTGTTAAATGGAACGAGGCCATACAGAGTAATTGAACAGGAAGGTACGTGCAAAGAAATGCAATGCTTTAGGAACAGCAGACACAAGGCTTCATGGCAGTTCACAATGAACTGTGCTCCGTGATACTGCAACACCACCTCAGCTGTACAACTCTAGGCCTATACAAAGCTATTTATAGTCACTTGTATTGCTTCTATCTGAAAAGCTCCCATGATCTGAAGGGCTCTAGTTAAGCACAATATTTCATCACTTGCCTAACTTGGAGAAAACAGGTGTAAATGCTGAGTTGATGTTTAAAAGCTTTGTGTCTGCTTGGAAACAAAATCACAAGTATTCTTGAGCTACTGTGAATTTAAGCAATGAACTCTCCAAAGTTCACAATGAACAAGGATGCAGACAGAAAGGCTGATGAAAGCATTCTATTTTCCCTTTCACATTTGTTACCTTTTCATTTTCTTTCCTTTTCGGTAACCTGCTATATTTTGCCATGGACACGTCATGTTCTGTAGACAAGGAATATTATTTTCTTTTTTAGAAATGTGATGTGTATGTGCACAGATTCAATATGTCTTCTTTGCTCTAGCAGCTGCATATGCATAGAAACAAAACAGGGACACATACCATTGCTAGCAAGGCCAAAGAGATCCTTCAATGTGCTTACTTCTGGAAGAGAGAAATCAAATATTCAAAGTAAAACCAGCTGTGAACACTTTGTTCAACTGAGACCATTTATGGCATATTTACTGCCCAAGTCACTCCAGCCCTTCCCAGCAGAGATGTATACATTGTGCCTGTCTTGAAAATGCTACACCAGATCAGCTGCTAGAGAAATGAATAATTAAGGGTGGAGTGAGTTTATTTTATTGAGGAAGTTGTCACTCCAAGAAAGATGCCTTATCTGCCAGTGTCATTTCTCCAAAGAAGCACCATTTCAGTATGTTTATTCTGACAAAAGGCCCACCACTATCATGCAAGATCAGCAGTTCTGAACAACCTGACAGTGCTTATCTGATACTGAGAAATTTAAGATCCATGGACGTATGAACTAAAGCCTTTTTCCTGTACATGAATCTCCCTCAGTGTGGAACATTTTTGCTAAGCTGCTCTGTGAAAATAAATCTGTATCCAACACACCTGACTGCTGGGTATGATGCTTGCATTACAAATACTGGCCATGAGATTCTGATACAGGTAGAGAGAAGACAGACTGGACAGACCATGTAACTTCACAAGTGTCGGGCACAAGCTACTCTTAGTATCCCCACCAACATATGCCACAACTGGCAAAAACTCTCTCAAAAAGCTACAAAGAAAGCACATTTACAAGAACAGACATTATGCAACTGTGAAAATACCAAGGGGAAATTGTAGAATGTCATCATGGTCTCTCTGATTATTTTTAACATCCTTCTCATTAATCAGTTTCACTCCACCTTTTTTTTTTCCCCAGAATGCTTCATTATGACTCAGATTAAGAAAAGACAGAATATTTTTCCACTTATACCTAACTTGTATTTAGAGGTTTCTACAATATTCAATGTATAGATGTAACAGGATGAAAAGTAAAAACAGTAACACAGTTATTCTTCCTTGCTTCCTTGTTTAATCCCTCTATGAAATTCCAGTGTGGCCAGGTCTCTACTAAAAATGTTGTTCTACAGACTGCATCAGAAAAACTGGATAGAATTAAAAAAATAATTGACATCCAAGGAAGTTGAAGAAACTTTTGTTTTCTGTCATGCAGCACCTGAAGCTGTGGTTGCAGGCTTCATATGCATTTTCATGTATTTTTTAATGAACAAGAGGGAAGAATCCATAAATATGGAAAAAGAATTACTATCTCTGAGGCCACATGAAAGAGGTGAGGAAGTGTTTATCCCATCAACATCTTACCATCTAAATTCTGCTTTAGATTTGACAGTATATGATGAACAACGTATTGTTAACATAGACACCTGGATGTCCTCACAATTTCCAATCAGGTCCTATAAGGAACTTAAACCAGTCACTGTTCTGCTGTAGTCATTTTGTCTCACACCAAAATGATATCTACAGGAAGAACATAAGTGGGACTGCAAAAAGTGAAATGAGCAGTGGGCTTAAAAAAAAAAGAGAAAGAAGGAAATGCTGCTGCAAAAACTCACATTTCTGTTGCATAAGTAAGTAAAATTGTCCTTGACCTAGAATATGAGCTTTTTTCTTTTGTAATTACATAAAATGTTTATGCTACTGCCTTGCTGTTTAAGTAATGGAATCCCAAATTTGTGAAATCAAGTAACTTGCATGGAGCTACCCTTGCATGGCAAGGATTTAAAGAGGACTGATTCCTCAAAAAGGAGGGAATATACTATTCTCTGAAATTAAAACAACATCCTTGCTTGTGCTTGTCAAACACCACCAAACTTCTGAAGTGGAATAAGTACTGTGTGCAAGCCCACTTCACTGCCAAATTTCCCTTCTAGCAATTACAACATCAGTGACTTCACTGAAATGACACTAGTATAAAAACACAGTGACCCAACAAAGAACAAAGCTGTGTATTTTTAAACTTGCACCATATGGTGCATAAAATGTTACGTGGTGAACTTGAACTGGTTTTGTCTGAGTAAAAGCATGCACCTGTCAATGAAATTCTGTAGCAGGGAAAAAACCCCACAAACTTTTCTATGAATCATCAAAGAACAAATTAATACATGGCATTATGTCTCTTGTGATGAAATAAACGAGAAGGAGCACATAAGGAAAATTGAAACTTAGAATAAAATTTACCTGTGAGATCTTTTTCTCGAAATTGTATTATTGGGAGAACCATTGTATCTGCAAGCTGTTTTGCCAGTTCAGAATGAAGAATATTGAGCTGAAACAGAGAATTGTTCTAAGACACAATGTACATTAAAAAACCCAAACCACAGAGAACATCAAAACACACCAGCCATTTGTGTCCAGTGGATATAATGTACTTCAATACTTGAAATACACTTCTCATGGTATCTGAGACAGATGGGCATGTTCTCCCTAAATGCTTAATTCCTACCTGGTATTTCCCAAGGATCCAAGAACTTCTCAGTTCCCACATAATGGATTAGGGCAATTCACTTGACCATTAATTCTAATGCTTAGCCAACAGGATTTAAACTGTAATTATCTTTTATTAATCTGTTTTAGTTAAGTCTCAATGCCATGGAGTTACAGTCCCACCAACACAACTACAGTGTCTTTCCAGGAACAAGGACTAACCAGGACACAATCACAACAGGGGGCAACTCCAACGAAAGGTCCCATTCCAATATTTTACCTTCATAGCAGTTCCCCATGGCTGTTTTTGTGTTTCTAAACTTCAGCACACAGCTGTTTTAAAGCACCCATGTGGCACCATTTAGGATGAAGGCAGGCAAGGCTCTCGTGTCAACAGCAGCCTGCTAAGAGTATGAGATGGGTGCAGGTAGGACAGCTATCAATCACACTGCTGAAGCACCAGGAGCGTGCCGCACGTTGAGGTGACATCCTGCCCGTTTGCTCAGTGACCTGGATACCTCCAGGCAGCCTCATGCAGGTAAGGATGAACTGAGGATATCCCATGAGACAGTACAATTCAATGCTGATAGAACAGACAACTAAAACAGGTACAAGGGGAAGCTAACACACAGAAAAGGAGGCCAAGGAATGGAGCAAGTTCTTGTGAGGGAAAATGTGACTGACAGAACTAAGCAGCAACTTTCACTTTCTGCCCCCAAATGGCACCATACTCTTGAACCTGGGAAGGAGAAAGTTCTCATTTTGATCTATTTGAAGGCACGTAAGCAATTGCAAGACTTGTGATAACACATGCTCTTTTCAAGCACCCTGAGAACACCCATGCAACAAGAAAAGCCTAAAAAAAAAGTAAACCGTTGGGATTCCTCTCACTACATCCTCAGAGTTATCCATGGGCTCTAAAATTTTTAACTTACTTTTTGCCCCACAACCCTCTCTCCTCTCCCAAACAGCAGACCTCAGTACAGCCTTTTGCTTCTTAATCAAAGCTGGAAGTAGACCAACAAGAACAGACTTTTCTGATGGCACAGCACTGCTCACAGCAGAGAGAATGATTTGACAAAACCTAAGCAAGAAGGACCTAGATACCAAGACCATATTGAAATGTTATATGGGAAGGTCTAACAAAAGCATTTACAAACACTTCCAGTACTTAGCAGAAACGTCCAGGGCATGGGGGTATTCACTGCACACAGATTCACTGTCTTCACCTCACAGTACTGCAGCCTTCCCCAGACATCTCTGGATTCTGCATGATCTCATAACAACTAAACTGCAACTTTACCAATTCACAGCTGCCCTGCATCCATACCTAGCAAGCTTTGGCTCAAACTGCAGTGTTTAAAGCTTAGAAATGTGTCATTTTAATATAGAATTATATAAAAGATTGCCCTAGCCTAGATGGCACATCCTGTTTTAGTCTCTCTTTAAGTTCTCCTATGAAATTCAGCCTTACTCTGAGGACAGAATATGGGATGAAGCCACAGAAACAGCTCTAACCATTATGGAAGGGTGATATCAAATGTCTTTATCCAAAATTAAACTACTCTAAAACTCTGGTACACTCTAGCCTTCAGTGGGAAGGCTCTGAATCAAAAGGAGAGACCCAAAGAAAAACCACTAATATTCTGTATTGTAAAAAGAGAGTATTACAGTTCAAATTACCTCATCCACAACTTTTGAAAAATAATGGAGGGTGGATATCACTTCTTCATCTCCTTTACCTAAGGCAAAATGCTGGAAATAGAAACACATATTTGGTCAATAAATTAATAAAGATGAATATAAAATACAACACATGTTTTACTACAAATCTAATTAATATTTCTACAAAATGCAACAAAGGCTAAAAATAAATGTAAAAACAGAAGCTCATTAATAGGCATCATTTTACCCTGCTCTTCTTGTGTTAAATGAATGGATTTTGGACAACGCTTAATTCTCATTATACTCATTTTAAAATCATAGAACTGGAACAAACTGACTTGTATCTTCATAAATTTATTAACTCAGATTTTGTACCTTTTTGGGTTTTTTCTAATCTGGTTCTTTTCTTTTTCAAGATTCTCAGAAATGATCCAACTCCCTTGAACATCCTGGGCAAATTCACAACTGCCTTCACATGATACCAAGTAAAGCAAATGCCCTGAGCACTTCTGGAAAACACAGTTTACAGACTTCTTCACAAGTGCTGAGGCAGAAAAGAAATCAAAGTCATGTGCTGAACATACCTGCTTTTCATAGGCAAGGAGCTGCTTTGAAAGCTGTTGTGTGGCAAGACACATTTCATTCTACAAATAAAAATGACATGTTAATAGAAATAATGAAAGGTTCCCAGTGCTGCTGTTACCACTACTTTGTTAGCAGCTTCTTGACTGAATCTGAAACTACTTACACAAACATTCAGCTGTAGTCCCAAAATACCTGCACAGATGTCCTGCTTTCAGTTAGGATAGAGTTAATTTCTTCTCAGCAGCTGTTACAGTGCTGTGTTTTGGATTCAGAGTAAGAATAGTGCTGAAAACACACTTATGTTTTGGATTTTTGTGAAGTCATGTTTATCCTAAGTAAAGGACTTTTTTTTCCTTGTCCCACACTCGGCCAGTGAGAGGGCACACAAAAGAAACTGGGAGGAAGCACAGCTGGGACGGACAACCCAAAAGGACCAAAGGGATATTCCACACCATGGAACATCATGCCCAGTAAATAAACTGGGGCAAGTACCCAGTAAAGGGAGGCTAGTCTGGGTTCGGGAAGGGAGCTCTGGCATCAGTTAGTGGGTGGTGAACAGCTGCAATGTGCATCACCTTTTTTTTTTTCCTTTTTATTATCATTATTATAATTTACCATTATTATTGTATTTTACTTTATTTTCAATTATTAAACTTCCTTTATCTCAAAATACAAGTTTTACTTTGATTCTCCTCCCCATTCCGCTAGGGTTAGGGGAACAGAAATGGGGTTGAGCAAGCCCCACAAATGGGGCTGGAAGAATTTCCAGCTGGGGTTAAACCATGACAACAGAGAAGCAGCAGTAAGAGGTACATACTTCAGATCTACAGTTCAACTGCTTTGAACAGAGCTAAGATTTGGGGGTTTGGTTTCAGTCTTGGGTTTCCCCATCACAAGAATGTAATGAAACTAGAACAACCTCAAAGACGTAGGCTGCCATACCAGCAGAAGAATGTTTCATACTGGTTAATCATCTCTCCCCAAAACCTACACCAATAAAGTGAAACAGAACATGTGCCTCACGCTGCATTCACGCTCAGGGAATGTACCAATGTAATTACAGCGCTTTAAGTGGCTACAAGAGCACAAACCAGCACATCTCTCTTTTCCTGAAAATATACACACACTTAAGATGTGCTTACACCAAGTAAGATTTGTAGGGATGTTGTATAATTTTCCTGGACAGCTGGAAAAACTAGACAAGCACTTGGATATGTCAATCTTTAGTCAATGAATTCCTAACACTAGCATATCAACTGCTCTGTCCCTGATTTATTAACAAGGACTTACAACAAGAATAAAAGAAAAAAGGGAAGGGAGCAACTGACATCTGTCTTAACCCCTATCAGATCCTTCTCGTCCTCAGAAAGGCAGAGAACTAATAACTTTAAATTTAATTTTAAACCTTAACAAACTATTCCTGTCTCCAAATATTTAAGGCCATAGAGAGTTTGTAAAACTAGGAGCAGATCTCTGAACTGCTTTAATAAAGCCCTTTTTACTAGGGCTGATACAAGAAACCATTAAAACTGGGACAGAGCTTGTGTGCTCTCTTATTGTCACTTGTCATCCTGAGCAAGCAGAACCCAGCACACTGAACTATCTGGGCCAGAGACCCTGAAACACCCTTTGCTTTGGCCTGCTGCCAACTGTGACATACTGCATTACAGCCTGGTGCTTCTGCTCCACCTTGACACACCAGGAACAGGAGTTCATAGAGCAGCAGGGCCCAGCATTCAGTCAGCGTTAATGGGTGCTCAAATGCTCAGGGGAAAAATGAAAAAAGCAAAGCCAAACCAGCCACAGCCTAGGTACGAGCAGCTGCGTGTGAATGCAGGACAGGAAAAGCTGAATGAGGTCATTTTGACCATCTTAAAACAGCATGGTGATAACACTCCCAGGCAGGAGGAGATGGCACAGCAGAGACTTCCGAGGTACCAACAGGAGTTTGAAGCTGAGATAATGTGGGCCCATGCTCAGATCATGCACACCCCATGACTATTCTCACTTCACAGTGATGGATTAGCCTTATTTCTTGTCTCAGCCCAATTAGTAATAAGCACACTTCAACACAACAATAATGCCAATGGTTCCTGTAAGATTTGCAGGAGTTTTTACAGATTACGTAGTTTTTACAATGAAAAAGCTTTACACAAACACTTGGTATTTAAGTATTTCCCAAGCAAGAGGATGGAAAAGGATGTTGTGCCTTATTAATAAAAAAACAAACCCTGTTAAAAGCTCAGATATGGATAGGAATGAGCCTTAACTATCTGTCCCCAGCAGTAAGAATACCAGAGAGACTCTGCCACCTTCATAGTGGGAGCTAGCAAACAATGAATTTATGACAGGGAGGAGAGGACTCCCTGCAAGTATACAGAAGACCTTAAAAGGGTTTGTGTGCATGTGGGAGGAAATTCAGATTACAAAAAAAAGCAGAAGTTTGCAGACCTGGCATCTTTTTCATAAATACAATCTCAAAGACAGTCTTCTAGCAGTTCCTACCCAGCTCTAAGTCCTCAAACATCAACTGTGATGCCACCTATAAGTTGTACATCTGGATCAGGGTCAGAGAAATCTTTTGAAATAAACCAAGCATCAGAAACACACCTCTTTCTGCCATTTGTTTCAGTTTACTTATTCCTGCAAAGTCTGCAATTTCACGATCTGCTCTGAATCTGGAAAAGATATGCTTCTGGCCTAAATTTGCTGACAGTAAAAGAAGCTTCAGAATAATGGCCTGATACAAACAAACAAACAAAATCCCCAACTCCAAAAACCCCTCGCCAAAGACACCCTGTTCTTTTGTGTTCACCATCCACAAAGCTTCTACCAGTTTGGTTTTTAGACTAAATCCTCAATTTCCTCACTTAATATTCAAAGGGCATCACTACTCATCTGTGTGAGGCAGTTTGAAGATGGGCGAGTGCAAAGAGTTGTGTGGAATAAGCATCTTCCAGGGATCATCACTCCCCAGGAGTGGTCTCCAGTATGCAACAGGATAATGGCAGGATAATGGAAGTACACAGAAACGCTGAGGATCTCAAAGGGGTGTAAATGAGCAACACCTTACCAAGTACACAACCAGGTGACAACAGTTATTTACAGACCCCAAGCAGACATTTGTAGCCTACTACTCCAGATACAGAACAAATTGAGAGGTGTGCCTGACACAAAACTTACTTTGGGATTTTAGGCTGATTTGGGGACAACAGTTCCATGTATTACTCACAACCCACTGCTGCCAACTGGTCACATTTTTCATTTATTGGCTCAGTTCTTTGTGTCAGAACACCACAAACTCCTTACTCAATCCCTACCCATGTGGAAAAATTAATCCTGGTTCCTTCATCCTCCCTCCTAAGACCTGCCAGACTTAGTTTCCATTAGAGGTTCAAAATCATTTGTTGTATCATTTGGGGAAAACCCCACCGCCTCACCCCCCCCACCCGCCCAAAATCAAAACAAAACAGGCACATGTCCAAAAATTGTAAACAAATCAAACTGAGCTAGCAAGCTGAAACACACTCCATTGCATAAGAAACAGGAAGCAAGCAAAATGCTCTGCTGACCTACTGGTAATACGGCATTGCTATGCACACTAATCTAGGAAAGTTTGGTTTAATCCTCCTCCCATTTCTTCCTAATCAGCCTTTTCCCTCCCCCTACCCTGCTGCCATTCAGTTCCAAGACTCAGAAGTTATTTGCATTGCTTCAGTTAACAGATCGACTAAATCCAGGCAAATTCTTTTAACAGGTTTTAATCTATTTCCAAGGCATTTTCCCATGGATACAGCAACATTGATTTCCTTTGTCCTGAAGTGACTGCAATGCAATACACCACTGCAAAAGAGAAACTACAATACATTCATGATCCCACATCTCTTCCATATTATCTTGACAGTTCAGAATTCATCCCTCATTAATGGAGTAGGACGGCTATCAATGAGATGATATATCACACAAAAACTAAAAAAAAAAAAAAAAAAAAAATCCTGAACAGAAATTGAAGCCTTCTAAATCAAGGAAAACTTAACCAGTACTGGGCCTTGCAAATAAATTCATTTGCACTAGATGGTTTTGCTTAACAGGTAAGACATCTCTGCAGCATTAATGTAAAAAAAGTGTAGCAGAAGGAAGAACAAAACATATGTAAATTAATATAATTAAATCAGTAGTGATTACAGATGTGCTGACTTTTTTTTTCCCCTTTTCTCTAACCCTGGCTTGCATGATAGCCCTAGGAATAAATTTCTGTAAGCCCAGTTCAAATAGATAAGGTAATGGAAGCAAGTCTTGATTCTAGCATTAATCTACCAGAAACAAAAACCAGCTAGTTTAAAAAATATTGTTTAATTTTCAAGTTACTTCAACACCTGACCCAGCCTTCAAATAAGTCAAAAAAAATAAAAAAAAAAAGGTCCATCTTACTTTCTAAGCTAGTGCCCAGAGTAAAAACATGTGGTTGATTCCACCTTCTTCATTATCACTTGTATTCACTAAACTGTTCATATAATCAGAAGAGACTGATTTTTCTCTAACCTCTGTAATAAAATATTCATGCCATTTACAATTTCCCAGTGAGGCAGTCCATCCATTTTTAGGATATCTGTATTTTTCCAAAATAAACTCTGACAACTAATCTGCTGAAATCCAAAGATATTTCTGTAGACAGACTACAGATTTGAGGGCATGTAAAGGATTAAGTCGAGCTATAAATTAACTTCAAAGACACAGAACTATTCCAGCACACCCAGTTCCAATGTATAATGAAGCTTTCTGCAAAGGAACTTTCCTACTCCAGCTACAGTTGGCATTTTTAAAGCCACAAGTAACTGTAACACAGAACTGCCAAAGGCTGCTTTATATAAAGGAGCAAGACACTGGTAAAGGTATTTATCTATGCACTCTGTATGCCCAGAATGACACATAATAAATTTTGGCTTACATCTGGGAAAACTTAATGCCTCATCAAAGAGAAAAAAGAGCCAGGTATGTGGTTGAAGTGGAAGACCCAGGAGGTAGTTCCAGCCTGTCCACCCTTTCAGAACCAGGCAACACATTTCCCTTCAAAATCGGGCACAGCACAGAAAGAACTGGGTCTTGATACAACAGTTTTATGCAGCTCCCTTTACGTATGCTTATCTTCCTACAAAACAGAATTACCCAGCAATCTAGCAATAGCACAGTCCTACAGGCTTAGGTTTGCATATTAAATGGCTTGGAAACATGAACCCAGGCTGCAGAAGCTAAGCCTCACCAGGGTGCTCAGGCTGCACAGCACTTTACAAGATCAGGCTAACATATGGCTTGCCCTGGTGCTGATTCACAGCATGGCATTCCATCCTAACAAATGGGAACAGTTCATCAAAGGATCATCCAATAGCTCCAAGGAATAGAAGCCACCAGTAAAAGCTCTGCTGAAAAACACCAAAAACAGCTACAGGACAGTTGACTCAGTACAGAAAGAACCTCTTCTGTCAAAACAATTACTACCAGCAGGGTATCCATCCATTCATGCTTCCTCAGATTCTCCTTAGCACAACGTTAACCTGCTTCCAGGCACGGTGACAACTCTGACTCTATAGGCAGCACTAAACCCAACTCCCATGCCTTTGCAAATACATTCGTTCTCATGTAGTAATCTTCTGCTTACCTCTGTCAGCAATATATGGTGAATAAGCCTCAGGAAGTTAAGAGGTATGATGCAAACTTACAAGTATGGAATAATTACACACACAGTATTTCACAGAAGTCAGTGATGACAATTGTAGTTTATTGCAAATGTTTGTCCCATTCTAACACTCTGTTGAAGCTTCTCTATGTTAAATTAGAAGTTTATAAAATGCTAACAATTTTTATTCCATCAAAACGTTTTAGGAAAAAAAAGGTCTTATCATTTCAAAAGCCAACACAATTGTTCCCTTAGACATGAAAAGAAAACAAAAGAAAAGCAGTATCAGTGCTTACTTGCTAAAGAAGCAAGAACTCAGCACTTGGGGTTAGCTATGCAACATAATCAGTATGAAAGTCCATGCATAGCCTAAAGAGCCTGACACCCAACTACTGAGTTACAGTCTCCTGAAGGCAATACACAGGAAAATCAAACAAGCAGCACTGTTGAAAAACACAGACATGAGGAATCATGAATTTGCAGAGAGAAGTAACACTTATAAAGCACTACTTAAAAAATAGCTTGACAGATTCAAGCTGTTCTGACACCCATGTAATGTGGTACCTATAAACCAAGACTATTCCATAACTGTCAAAAGTTTCTTTAAGAGCCTGGATGTAAAAAGGCAGTGAGTCACATCAGTTGCTGCTGCTTTCCCTGTGTGCCTCTGGAATCACAGAGACAGAGATGCTGAAGATCATGCTTCACAATTCCCATGCTGTTCCCTCTTCAGATATATTGATAAAGAAAACATGTGTTTCTTTCTACTCCTCTTCTGACATCACTGCCCCTGTATCTAGACAGGTTTGTCAGAACTCATGAGATGAAATATCTTTACAATTACAAAATACTGCATCTTACTCTCCTCTCGCCTGCTCAACTGTTTATCTCTTCTAATAGTCAAAGAGACACAAGAGTCTCCTAAGTTTCCTAAAGGCATTTTGCTTCAAGTGAAGATTCCCAGCTCAGGCATTCTAGAGTATGATGGAGAACTGGAAATGACAGCAAAGCTCTGAAAACAATTTACTATGAAAGTGGTCAGGAAGGTAAACTGGGCACACTTTGTTAATACACTATTGCAAGAACCTCAGCACTGTAAATTAAGCAAATTAAATTTTCTAACAGTCCTTGCTTGCTGCTGCATTATAATATTGCTCAGGGAATAAAACATCAGACTGACAAACACAACATTCACAGAAATCAGAAGTAATGCCAGATGCAACACCAGGGCTTGCACACAAGAAGGAAGCAATATAAGAATAAACCCTGTCAGGAAGATCTCCTGTATAACACCACTGCTGTGATAACTATTCCAGGGTACTATAGCACAGCTGGGAGATCTACAGCAGTAAGTATGTACTCACATGGGTGTGGTTTATTTGATGAATATAAAAATGCTTCACTGTATTTAATCACATTGGTTTGCCAGATCAACCAAGCCTCACTCCTCCAGTGCTACTTTAGGGTTCTGTGACTTCTCCTTAATCAGGGCATCAGGGAAACCTCACTCCTCTAGTGCCAATTTTGGATCCTGTGACTTCTCCTTAATCAGGGCATCACACGCTGCATCTACCTTGTAGCATCACAGCCTCTTTTGCACTAAAGAGTTACCACCTGATCCCATGTAGTATGGGTGCCCAGGGAGGTGAGAGCACTATCCTCATCCTGCAGGGCAACCAGAGGCTTGTAAAGAGGGCCTTGCAGCCAAGGCAATCTGCTACCCATGCATCACCCAGCTGCAGCCCAGGCAGAAGAGCCACTGCTGCACAGGACGCTGCACATCCCTCCTTACACTCTTTTTAAAGTCCTGCCCGAACACATGTAAGTCTGAAAAGATGTTTAAAAGGATTCCTATTTTCCTAAATGTTTTTTTTTAATATGGGCAAGCATTTCTTTTTCACACTCCTTTCAAACGGATCCAAGTGCTTAAAGCAGTTTGAGCTGTCACTTTACAAATTCAGTGTTGCTCTCCACACAGAGCAGTGTTTTGACACAGCTAGAGACAGCTATATGCATATATCCACACAGTTAATTAACAGCATGCAGTTGGTACTAATTGCTGCTCCCCTGAGACTCTGCCCTGAACCTCTTCAGAACCATTAACTATTGTTATTTGATCACAAACTACAGTCGTTTGACTTACATAAAAATCTGAGTTTTCATCACAAGAAACACCAAATTTCTAGTAAGCTAGCCCAAAACCAAAATGAAAACATGGTTGAGACATCAGGGAAATGTTAAAGTTCGGAAAAAACTGTGGATGAAAACAAAATTAACATTTTTTTAAACTGTCATAAGTGTTTTGAGGGGGCATAAACCCTGAATTTTCAGTACTGGAGACTAGTACAACTGACTGATGCTTTGTCTGACTGCCTTGACTGTGATCCTGGTCATGTAATGGCCATTGCTTTAAAGTAGGTCAGTAACTGCAATTCCTATCTAACAGACACGGAAATCAGAGCAGGAGATGACAATGACTTTGAAAAGAGAAAATTTGACTTTGCAGAGTCAAAATTTAAATCCTGAAAATAAAAAGGCAAATTCAGAAAATGGCTTTTCAATACTCTCAGCTTTTACAGGGTTGTAATACGCTGCTATTGAGGCCCAGATAACGTTTCAACAAAAGTGCTTTTTCTCTCAAGTTGTGATTAGGCAGCCAAGAAATACCACATGCAATTTTCTTAACTGTCCATAACTAACTTTATGTTTAGTAGGCAACTCAACATTACCCTTCTATTTCTACATCCCAAAACTGCATCAAACTCCAAAGACCTATTTTAAAGAATCAAATTTTATATCAAATATTCACAAGCGACTGAATACGTACATCAAACTAAAGCAGTGCTCAGGAAAGAAGTGGCGAAAAAGTGCTGGAAAAATGAAGCAGACTCAGTAGTACTGCAAAATAGTGATGGGTAAATGTACTGAGACTGAGAAGAAAAAGGAAATGTAATTGTGGTGAAACAGAAATGGAGAAGGCTAAAAACCAAGATGAAAAGGAAGAGGCAAAGAAAAGCAGAAAAAGTGCCTTTTTTTTTCTTGAATCACATAGAGTGACCACATCCTAAAATGTCATCAGCAGCAGAAAGGGACATGCAGCCCTCAAGCTGGGCATTAAAAATCAGATTAATTCCCTGATTCCCTTCTTCATCCATTTCAATCCTACCGAGTCTTTGCTGTCAGATTCCTACCACACAATGTGCCCACACTCTTAAGGCACTCTTAAGATTACTTAAGGTTACTCTTAAGGCACAGTGACTCTACCAAAATGCCTATCCTTGACTTTCAGCGCTGATTTCATGACACCTCTCGAGCCCTTGGCCATGCCCTGCATAATTTCCTATGTACCTAAGCTGTGCTGCAAACCTCTGGCTACTCTGCATTTGCGCAACATCCAAAATGTGGAGACTTTGAAGGTCTCCAAAGCTGAATCTTCCAGGGGCAGGCAGCCAGATCCTGGGCAAATGGCTCTTCCATGTCAAATTATCAGTCATCCAAAGAACAATCCCACCAAATGGACATATACTTGCTTATAGCAAGACTTACAGCTGAGCTGATTACTAATAATGTAGAGATGAGGCACTCTTCAGGGAAATTCAAAATACCCCTGAGCTCTTAATCTCTCTAGGGGCTTTGATTTACTGATTTAAGAATAGAAGAGTTGTTTCTAGTGAACCCAGGAATTTAACCTACATAAATACTTGCAAAACTTCCACGAGACACTTTGTATGTCTTTAAAGACCCGGATATGGAATTTTGAAACACCTAATTTAATGCACATGGGAATCAACTTCACGGAAAATCACTCAGATTTACATTTGCCAAAGCACTGGATATAAGTTCTCTTACAGGTTTTACTTTCAAAGGGATTTAGTCATCTAGGTCACCTAAACACTCTAGAAAATGTTATTTTTTCTGCTCCTGCTCGTTTTTTGCACAACTACTCTAGGCACTTGACTTTTGTACAGCCCAAAGTGCACATCTGCTCTGTAATCGACAGACATGGGCAGTTCTCTCCATGAGGTGAGTCACAGCATTAAAGTTAGGTGCCTAAAGTCAGTGGGCAGACCTGGGAATCATGTCTGCATTTTGGCAAGCAATTTTGTCAAGGCTAGCCTCCCAATATACCATAAGGTAAGGACACAGCACAGTTTTACTCTGATTAATTGTTTGCAGATAAAGTAAAGAACTTTTTTTTAAATTAATACTACTTTTCTGAGCATCAAGGCAGGAAGAGGTTGAGCTATCAGATGAAAAACACCCACAACTCCTCTTAAACCACAGAAGGAACATGTACTTAGCAGCTCTAATGTAAATAACAGCATCATAATAGCAATTTATATTCTACTCCAGACTGAACAAAAGAAATACAAATGAAAAATTACCTGGGCACCATAGACTCGTTGCATTGCCTGAAGCAACTGGTTTGTGTATTCTGTAAGGGTTCCTGCATCTTCTTCAAAGACACTGAGCAAAGAACGAGTCTTCAATAAAAGAAAAAAAAGCAAAGTTTTCAGTCCTAAGCGTAAATATTAAAAAGAATCAAACAACTACAAAGAGATGGTAGTAAAAAGCAATCAGAAATAATATGCCCTTGACTTGCATGATTCTGTCTATTCAGAATCTCTAAACATGTGGAAATAGATTCTTTTATTATGGATAGTAAACTGAGGCACAAGGATGCAAACTAATAAAATGCTACAGCCACATCCCAGCTCCCAGGCTCTTGCTCCGACTAACAGACAGTCCTTCCAACATAATTAGGAATGTAAAAAATCCTGAATATCTTTCTGCTGATGACAGTAATTCAAACCATGTTAAGGACTGGGGGTCAAACACCGCGGCTTGCTCACTTTACTTCTCCAGTGTCAGACTGCATTGAAAGCACCCCTTTCCACTGAGATAATTTACATTCTGTTATTCACTCCCCACTGTCTTGAGCAACTCTTAAGGGGCCCTGGCCAAAGCAAACTGATGTCACTGGACCAAACAACTGAGCATTCATGTCCAAGAGGCACACAAGGATACACCCACTCGGAGATACCCCTGTACTTTCTTCACTCTGCTAACTCGTTCTAGCCAGCAAGCAGGAAGGGGAAGGAAGAACTTCTGTTATCTTAAAATACACAAATTCCCTTGGTTTGTTCAGGTGGAATTGTCAGGAATACAGAATTATGTTGCTGACACAACTCCCAAGATGGGATAAAAAAGATATTTCAGAATAATGCTGGGCTCCAGAATTTGCTAGATCTTTACAATAATTAAAGAGGAAAGATTGTCCCTTTAACAAACTCATGATCCATACTTAGCCTTAGCTTTGATAAATCCAATCTATTTGAAGCTAACTGGTAATGTCTCTCCATCTGTACAGCTAACCCCTATGACATTAATGAGCTTCATCTGCTCACATGAGGGGCATACATAAACTCTAGAACTTTCATAGACATGTCAGTCTTGTAAAAGAGCAAGGTCTTTATTTATCCCCCTCTTACAAGAATATCTAATGTATCTGAAGTATCCAGGTTTGAATTTGGGAAATTTATTTTCAAAGTTTTAAGATACTGCACTATTTTAACAGAAGGCACATGCATTTTCCAAGGCATTTTTTCTTCTCTGCAAAACTCTCTGCCCAGACTTTTTTCATCCTGGAAAACTCAACACCAGCATCATTCAATAATCCTGGCCTATGATTAACTATCATTTCATCTCTGCTGAGAAGTATCCAAGCCAGAAACTAGTGCTGTTCAGTGGTTAAAATACATGACCTGGGAGTCAGTCTTTGGGTTCTTCTCAGGACCTTCTTCCTTTGAGTAGCTTTAAAAGCTCTTAACAGTTCACTTGGCTGATGTGCTGAGCTGCTACATCATCTCCTACCTGAGAGAAGCTTGCAGTTTGGGAAGCTAGTTTGAGATCCTAGCATGCAAGGAAATATGCATTACAAATGCAACATATTACAAAGTATTGTTCTCAAATAAAGTGAACATAAAAACCAGAGAATGGAGAGAAGTCCAAGTCAATGAAATTGATATCAGGCACCCAAATGTTTAAAGCACCTTTGTACAAAACTTTCTTGTAAGAACAGTGGCACAATTTTGAGTTTTCCACATTAACATATTATTTCAGTAACTGCAACCACATTGATTTTCAAAAATATCTGGTTTCAAATGTTTTACCTTCAGCGATGTAAAGCAAAATAATGTCAACAAACTATTTATTATCTATGCAGTGCTCAATTTGCGTTACAATGGCACCTGATTTGTGTTACAATGGCACATGGAAAGTACTGGGTACAAAGATGGTTAAAAAACAAATCTGGGAAAAACAAAAATTATAAAACTTGACACAACATTTATCAAGCCAAATCTCAAGCCAAAATTCAAAGGTTATATAGAAATTGCCTGAAGTAGGCTACAAATCACACACTTCTGCCTGCTGGAAAAGGTTCCCAAATACAGGAATGTCAGCTCCATTTGTAAATTTTACTGAATTTTTGCAGACTCAGATTTTTCACTTGTCTAAATATGGTTTGAGGTAGAACAGCTCCGGGAACCAACTTCTGAAAGTCTTGGCCTCTGTTATTAGCACATTGTTCAAAAATAATAAAAACAATAAATTATTATGACAGTTTGGAAGTTATTCTTGGAAACTTTTTACATTTAAGAATATGCTATGAAATCACTGTAACAAAATACCAGCATGTATGTATTTTCTTTCTTGCTGTTTTGACAAATTTTGGAATAGCAGCTAATTCTGCTGAAATAAACCAGTAATCCAAATATTAAGCTAACATTTAGGAGGCCCCATTATTCACAACATTGGCTCAACTTCTGGAAGTATAAGAAAAAAATTTCTAGTTTCATGTAAGTACTTCCCTTGATTTTAGCATGACTGCTGACATAAATTTTTCTCTATGTTGTAGCCAAACACATCAAAATTAAGACACTTCTTATGGCCTCTTTCAGCCAGTGTCTGGAGGCAAATCAAGACAAAAGTACTTTACTGATGGGGAGAGATAAATCAAGTTCCAGAAACCTGATGAAGAAATAACTTTGGCTAGTTCTCCTTGGTCTTGCATGTAAATCACATACTTCCCACAGATGATGCTAAGTCAGGTTATATCCTCATTTCACCATCCCTTTGCACTCCTGTGACTGCACAGAGCAGGAGAGAATCAGGCTCTTTCTTGCAGAAGTAACTGATCCTATAAGATGCTATGTTGCTTATTTCTGTGGAACAGAGACTAACATTTGCCTTGATTTTGTGAATCTAAAGCTCTCCTCAGTGAAAAAAGTAATAAAAATATAAAAGACTGAAAAAACTCACTCCTGCTTCCTTGCATAAAAATAATATATTTTAGCAACACTGGGCCATTATAAAAATTAAACAACATCACTCCCTCCGAAAGCTGTAGAGCTTGAAGAAAAGCCAATGACCAAATCAGGGTAAAACATCCTGGCAGTACTCAGGTTTATGCATTGCCTGGTATTCCAGTGATTGCAAAGGAGATGTTGACAGCCTTCATTTCAGGACACAGGAAAAACGATGACCTCCAAATTCAGTTCAGTGCATTGTTCAGCTGCTTTCAGTCAGTGTTACATTTTTAATCATTGAGTGTTGACTGAATAGGTAAATTAGTTAACTTCTCCTGCATGTCAATTTCTTCAGCCTTAGAACGCAGTGGTAGTTTAACACTAAAAATGTTACTAACTACCCATAATGAATCTGGTACACTCTGGTAAACTGTGGAACATGGAAAAGCTCAGGCTGGTAAGGAACTCTGCAGGTCACCTTGTCCAAACCTCTGCTCCAAGCAGGGCTGACTTTGGTGCAACATCACATTACTCAACACTTCTTCCAGCCCAGAGTATAAAATTCATAAGGATGATTACAAATACGCCACATCAAACAGATGATGGAAATCCTTCTTGCTAGAATGAGATTTCATGAAATTACAAAAAACCAGGATAAAATGAGGCAATTAAGATAAGACCCATAGCTCATTAGGTCCTGACAAGTGCATTTCCAATCTTTCCTTCAAAATGTCTCATGACAGACTCTGTAATACCTTGCAGCAATCTGCTCTACTGCTTACCTATTCATTCCTCCTCCTGATCCATCAACACAGGCGTTAGGATTACAACACAGGGTTACCTGGGAGCTGCACCCATTCTGATCCACCCTGCCCTCATTTGTTTCCTCCCTACTTCACCAACTACTTTCTTATCTCTCTCGCTCCTCACCATGCTTTGTCCTCAAACGCAATTTCTGCATCCCTTAGTGGAATTTCCATTCTTTCCCCTCCTGTTACTTCTCTCTTCCACTCAAGCAGCCCCTGAACACATCAAGAAATGGCATGTTCTTCTCTGTGGGGCTTCCACAGTGCCAGGGGTCCCCCGTGCAGCTGCGGCACATCGCGGCTCCCGGCGCTGCACTGGGGCGAAAGGAGGAACTCGGGAAGGGAAGGGCAGGGACCGCCTCTCCTCGTTCCTCACACCCTTTCAAAGGAGGTCATCTTCAGTGGTATCCGCCTCACTTATCCCCATGGAAGCTGCTGTACGGGAACTGCGGCCCTTAAGGAGCAGGCACGCTGGTGGTGACACTCCTCTAGCCTAATTTGTCACCGGGGCCAAGTGACTCACCGCGCACAGGTACCCCTTTCCCTACGGGGGAAGCCAGCGCACCGAGCCCTCCCCACCGTCCTTCCCCGACACACTCGGCTGTTCAAGGCAACCCTTACAGCCACCGAGCGCACACCCAGACGGGACGGTAGGAAGAAAAACGCGCAGCAGTTTCACTAAGGGCGGTGAGGAGAAAGGGCGCAGTGTCCCCGCGCTGGAGGACGCCGAGGAGCAGACTCTGCCTGCTTTTCCCTCGACGAACGCCCCGCGGGACACCAGACCCGGCCCGCGGCCGCACGGCTGCTGTCCGTCCGCCTCAAGCGCATCCCCGCTCCCCGACAGCTCCGACCGCCGACCTCGCCCCGACCACTTCCTCGCCCGCCGTGCGGTTCCCCCGCACCGCCCCCGTCACCCCTCTCCCCGCCACGGGACGCTGCTCCCCGGCCCTCGCCCGCTCTCAGGCCGCCCCGTCCCGGCCTGACCCGCGGGCCGCCCGCCGGCACCGAGCACTCAGGTGCGTCACACCGACGGACGGACAGACGGACGGGCTGTCCCGGCAGCGGCCGCTACCTGCGGGCTGTCCTGCAGAGCCTCTTCCAGGAGGAGCTTGTCGACGGCAGGCATGTTGGCGCTGCGGCGCGGCGGAGCCCTGGCAGGAGCCGGGTGCGCAGCGCAGGCACGCCCCGGCGGCGGGGCTCGGCTGCGTCCGTCCGTCCGTCCCTCTCTTTCTTCGTCCGTCCCCGCGGGGGTGGCAGCGACACTCTACAGGCACCGGGCACGGCTGGACGACTCCGCTGGCGGGGCCAGGGCCGCTCACTCCGCCCAGTTCCCGTCCGACGGAGGAAGCGAGTCACGGGGAGGGCCGGTGATGGGAGGCTTCCTGCCGCCATAAGCTCGACGAGCGGCGTGACGGAGCGCGCCGAGGGAGGGCGGCTGGTGCCGGCTTCCCGCAGCTCCGCTTCCCGAGAGCAGTGTGGCGAGAGGAGGGTGCAGCAGCGACCCTGGGTGCCCCCTTAGCCGAGAGAGGCTGTGAGGGTGCGTGGCTGTGATAAAAACCAGGGGAAGATCAGCCCCTCCAGCATGAGCTCGTGGGGCTTGGGGAGCTCCAGCTGAGGGCAAGCGCTTTGCTGTGCTCTCCTCAGGTGCGCGGCCCGGACACGTCCGGCTTCAGCACAGCCGCCTGCTTATCAGTGACCCTCCTTTGTGGCATCCGCGTTTGCTCTTGTCCGTGGACAGCTCTGCAAGGGAAACTCTGGGACCTTGTGCTCGAGACAGGCAAATCCCAGCACAGCCATAGCCCATAACACCATAACCCCATAACGCTTGGGGGGTTAGAAGGGATGCATTTTGAGTTACTAGTCCTTCATGTACTGAGCTATGTTTTTATGAGTCTTGATGCTGTCTTAATTGTGTTGGATAACTTCAGCATTTGGACAATAATTTGGATGCTTAGTTGAACAAAATTAATATTTGCAAAGTAAGCGCAGCTTGATATGTGTTTGATTATGTACATGCCTTTGAAGGTGGCTTATCTTTTAGGTGGCTTATCTTCTCCAAAAGTCCAAGGTTATGGATCTCGCAGAGAAGTTCCTCCATTTTTGTCAGCTGTAGCTTTTGTTGCTCCAGTATGCCTTTAGATAAAAATGGAGATACTCAAATCCAGAATCTCATTTAAAAAACAAACAAACCCCCAAAACCAACAAACAAACAAACTACAAAAACCCCAAAATAACAACAACATCAAAACCAAAAATCAAAACAAAACAAAACCCAAACAACCAAAACCCACTTCTGAAGACTTTGGGAAGAATCCTGCCAATTAAATAGAATATGCAAACAACCATACTGGCTGTAAGATGATACCATCTTCGAAGAAATTTCACAATCTTCAGATAACTCATGTTGCTGGCCTCTTCTAAAAGAAGAAAAATAATTCTAAAAAATGCAGTTTGTGTTGTAAAAGAACTCCAAACATTAATATTGGCCAGCTTTTTGCATCTAAGCCCCAGTGGATTTTTCCATTTCTGTCATTCTTAAGCAATAGCAAACATTTTATATGACAAAGTGATCGCTAATAAAGATCGAGGGTTTTTTTTCCTAATTAAAAGATGTTTTGCAGATTGGCTGGATGATTGTTTGCTTAATTATGTATGAGAAAGACCACTGAACCCTGTAATTTTGGCTAAGGTATTTCTGTGTGTCTGACGTTGATTGGTATTGCTTCTGAAGCTTGTGATGGGACCTTTAACCCAATGTGCCAACCATAACAGTGGTACTGCTCCACCAGTCCTGAAGCTGGACTCCCTGTTCCAGGCCTTTGAGTAAGAACAGAGGTCTTGCATTCAGTTCTTTTTCCTGCCTGAATAAAGACACTGAACCATAATAAAAATCTAGCTAATACCAAAAATACCATGCATGACGGTATGTATTTGCACAAAGAGAAAATAAAAATAGATATGGATTTATCATAATAATGTTACAGAGAATTTTAGAATGGTGAAAGGAGGCCAGAGATTTTTTTTTCTACAGAATATGAAATAGGGCACCAGTTAGGCATTATGCTTAAGAATCCGCCATCACATTTGAGCCAATTTTGTCAGTCTGTGTTAAGTCTCATTTTTCTTTCATCAGAGATTTTGAAAGCATTACTTGACACTAATGGAGAATGGGAAAACCATGCTGCATCAGATTTTCTGTATCTGTTAAATTAGCTTCAGGGCATTTTTAAAATATTTCCCAAATACTTAGTTTTAGTTACAACTCTTGCCTCTTTCTTTCCCCCTCTTGTCTTGACATAGTTCAGCAACAGCTCTTACCCATTGAGTTGAAGTATTTCCTTCACCAGAAAAGCATTGAGGAACAGGTTCTACTAGTTTTATTTAAATAAAACAGAAAGCACTTCATTAACTTACTGAAGGGTGATGCTTTTTACTAGTTGTCATTCTTTGTTGTATCATTTCCTACACAGCTATAAACTTGGCAGATTGCTTATTTATAGTGAACAAAATGTTTGTATTGAACTCTACCAATTCAGTCCAGGTGGTTTTGAATTTTAAAAAGTTGCCTATTAGTAATTGAAATTAATTTCCCAGTCACTTGGTTTTATTTGGTCTCAAGAATTATTCTTCAGTTTTGGTAACTCCAAATAATGTTTCTAAAAGAATTAAAATAACACACAGTACTACCACCAAACATTTCAACTATTTATTTATGCAGCATTAGCAGTATTATAAAAAGAAGTTAGGTACCTTGTCCATGGGCAATCCTTTGGGTAGAGGTGTCTCATTCTCTGACACAAGAAAACACAGTTTCTGGGTTTTCTGGATTTCCCTGTTCTATATCCAGGTACTAAATGCAATATACTCATTTACTCAAAAAGTCATGCTGACTGAAAAGCACTCTTACAGCCATTCTAGGAACATTGAACATAAGGAAAGGGAACAGGGAAACAGTAGGCACAGTACTGAGAATCAGTCACCTGAGTGCTCAGAAGACCTACCATGGAAGTGTGAAGTGAGCTGGAGATCACTCCAGGAAGCAGCCCAATTAATTTTTATGTGTGTATTCCATAACCTACAGATGACTCAATCATGTTAAGGAAAATGGCTCCTAGAGTGGGAAAACTTTAGGGAAAAAAACTCAGAAAGACTACAATTAAACTGATCCATACTGCTTATAAAACTAGCAAGAGATCATAGTATCAAGTAAAATCAATAAATAATTGAGTGATGAGTATGAAGTAATTTATTACATAAACTAATTGTCCTGCTTCTAAGAAAAGATGATGCTTCCTTCCAGCAAAAGCCTGGCAGTAGCCAAAAAATCTCATAGTTGGGAGAATGATCAATTTTAAAGGAAAGAAGAAGAAAGTTTGAATTCATCTGGAATTTCAAGATTTGTCTTCTAAACAAATCTCTTGCAAAATGTTATAAAATCTTCCAGTATTACTGTAGGTCGACAGAAACTGGTGCATCTTCAAACCTGAAACTGGGGTTTTACACAGGACAGTCTTGTTCCTGTTTGAGAATGGCCAGGAACATCCCTTGGTAACCAGCCTGTCAAGTCTGGCCATATGACAGGACAGGAAGGACCACAGTGTGAGGTGGCAACTGGGACTGTGCCTTCTGCAGGACTGAAGGTGTCAGTGCCATGCTTCCAGGTTTGCCCCAGTGCTTTCCCCCCTAACTGCCCAGCACCAGCTCAGGGCTGGAAGCAGCAGTGCCAAGCCTGGATGGTGCTATGCCTGAGTTAATAAGACCTGCCAGCTTTAATTGGACTGTTTGGAAGCAAGGCAGCTGTTGTGCATCCTTAGCCTAATTTATTTCCAAATTTGATAATCCACCCAGTATTAATGGAGAGCTGACTGTAATTATTTTTTTCCGGTTAGACTAGTTACAGAGTAAGTCATACTGCATTGTGCTCTCTTTCTCATATGTTCCATTATAACTTTAAAGAATGTATTGCATTATGCTTCCTTTTTGGCTTCATACCTTACACTTTACAAGAAATTTCTGAGCAGTGGTGTCCCGTATTTGCTAAGTCAGCTGAGTATATTTATGCTTTTAACAAAGTATCTCATATTCTTCTTTGTGCCCAGTAACAAATCTTTGAACTACAGATGACTTTTAGACGTGTAATAATTTATCATAAGTTGTGCATCTTTGCTTAAATACATATATAAATATAGAGGATATGTTATATGATAGTAGCAATAAATTGCTTCAAATGAATACAAGTGAAAGTTGTGAAAAGGACTCTTAGTACTTTCACTACTGGAAGCATCCCAAAACAATTTTTTTAATAGTATCTGAATAAATTACTGGTTAAATTAATACTAGGACATCTGATGAACTGGACATGTCTTGGACACATAGGAAATTAGTATCTTGTGATTTTGTGTATGACCCATAATACTAGGCTGAAATAAAATGATGAATTGCTATGTGACCAAGATGTTGTGTTCTTTGTTTTAACATAAAACACATGGCTTTGTTTATTTCCATTAAACACGTTAGTAATATGCCAAAACGGACATGCACAGATGGACTGGCTGGTGGGATGAATCTAATTAAAACCTCATTGAAGGTGAAGGCTATAACTGCCATCTTTAATTTCATGTAATTTAAGGACGATTAAGCCCCCTCCTGTAACCAAGCACAGCAGCAGTCTCCACCCAGATTCAGAATAAAAATATGGTTTCAAATGCTGGAGTCACTGATGACAATACCAGCCAGAGGTGTTGCCACCACTTTCTGCACGCTTGCCTCTGCCCTGCCCTGTGTGAGCTCACATAGTGTTGCCAAGACTTTTTGTTTGGGGGCCTGTCTGAGGGAGGGCATCTGATTTAACAGTTTGCATTTGCTTTGCCAGAAACAGGAGCATGAGATAGTGGGTATCTCATGGAGAATACTGGAATATTTTAAGCTAAAAGTTTTATGTTTTTGCAGTGCAAATGTCAATACACAGGCTTCTTCCTCCTCCTAGCTGTGCTTTTTGTGATATATGTTGCTCCCTAACCTGCTTCAGGTGATGGTCCAATAGAGTTCAGGGCTGTCTGAGGAACGGTGAAAAATCTTTGGGTGAAATACAAGAAGTGACAGAAAGAATAATACAGGTACTTCATCAAAGAAATGCATATCTGGTATGATTCTGTACATAAGAAACCTCTAATGCCTGACATATGATTATGAAGTGCCAATAAATAATGTGTTAGACATAAAGGTTACCAAAAGTCAGAAAACCACATTCAAGTGCAGGCTGGATCTGCAGAAAAGACCGTCAGTTTAGTGTCAGAGGGAACCTGCTTTTTTAGTCTTTGCAATATCAATACAATTATCAGAAGAAAATGCACTTAATGTTACTGTGTCTAAAGACAGCTCTTGGTCTAATTTTTTTATCATGAAATCACATGAACCAATCAGGCCCTGTATTTTTGTGTTTCTTTCTGAACACAACTGAAAAATTCATGTGGTCTTAATTCTGATCTCTCCCTTTGATTCACTTTTGTTCATCTTTCTATGGCTTGTTAGGCTAAAAAAAGCTGAATGATAATGTCTTAACATTTATACATAGCAGAACAGACCTTAAGGCCTGTTAGAAATCCACAAAAGTTTGCCAGTGTGATTATATCCTTTTTGGTCTTCCTGTGTTCTGTTTGGACTCTTTTTGTTCTCCACACAGCATGTAGCATAAAGAGGTCTGGTACAGAACTGAGGCTGCTGCAGGCCCCAAACAGCTCTCCTGCCTGCTTCCACCTCGAGCAGAGCCTGTCTGTGCTGCCCAAGGCAAAGGCAGAGCAGGATGTGGTGATGCAATAGGATGTCATTTTGTATTTTTAGAGAAACAGCAAAAAAAGCCCAGAGGATGATACAGAAAGCATTAAGGAAACTCTAGGCAGCACCCAAATAGCACAGATACCACAATCTGTTTGTTAGCTGCTGGGCAGTGACTCCTCCCAGCCGGCTGCTGAGACAATGTCAGGAGCACAAGTACACAAGCAAGTGCAGTTGTACAAGGAAAATGCAGTGCCGCATTGCTGCCCAGGCAGAAGGTCTGTGCACCCCCAGTGCAGCTCAGCAGGAGCCCTCTCACTCCAGAGCTCTGTATTCCTCCATAGTGCTCAGATGCTTCCACTGTCACAAGATCAGATGTTTCCAATTTTTCTTCCTGTGGTGCTTAGAAGTTCTTCTGCTATCTGAAGGAAGCCAGATACTGGGAACCCTTTCCTGTCATATGACTGGACCCACTGCTGCAAATGAGGGGCTTGCCAGACAGCTGGAATTCTGCAGCATGTGCACTGAACACTCCATCCAGCAATGCTGGCGAGGTGGTGACTTGCTTCAGTAGGGGCCAGTGTGTGTAGGAGGAGTGTGAGGGAAGAAGAGTTGAATGATTACAGGAGAGGTTGCAAGCCACACATTGTCATTGCCTTTTGCAGCTTTGTAGCTCTTGGAGTGTCTTTTCAGAGGTGTGTTGCCCTTACAGCATGGGTGACAGAGCACAGCCCCTAGGAGGCTGACAGCAGGGCCCAACTGCTGCTGTTAGCAATATAATTTTTCCAGTTGGCAAAGCTCTCTCAGTATTTTCCTAGGATAAAGGTCACTGTGAGCAAGGTACAAGCAAGGCGAATCTCACCAGGCTATGGGCAGCTTTTTGGGCTATAAACTGCTCACCATATGTGACTGCTCAAGCTCCTGAACTTGTACAGAATTTGCCTTGCCGCTGAGAAGCTGCCCCACCCTTTTGCTTTCCATCATGGGATTTGCCATGCAGGCAGGTGGTTTGTAGCCCTGCAGCAATGCCATATGTTACCTGTGTACTTGACAGCCCAGCAAACTTAGAAACTTGTGTTTAGCAAAAAAGCCCCCCCAAAAAGAGCAGTATCATATATGTTACTGGGAGAACATGAATAATAATGCAATGGAAAATGTTCTCATCGGTGTTTAAACTAACTTAAAACCTTTGAAAGAAATCGGTGACAGAAGAGAAGTTGCCAGAGTTTTTCATCCCTTCCCTGAACAGAACTGCATGTGCATACAGAATTTCAGAGGTTTTGTTAGATTTGATTTACATTGCATTGTAGCGTTGCCAAATGGAGCAACGTTCAGTACTTTGAAAACTAAATCAAAAAAGAGTGGCTTTGTTTCAAGTAAGTGCTCTGGTCATTGTTAGGTTTGAGTCCAGATCTCTTCTTGTTTTTGCTGTTGTACATCTGGACTGGTGCTGCCAGCACCTGTGGTTTCACCATGTCTCAGCCTTCTAGGGCAGGCTTGCTGTGAGGGGCTACCAGGCTGTCAGCTCCCCATCAGACCTTCCCCAAATGACATGTGCTTCTTATTATGAGGTGGGAGGGATTTAGATTGGTTGGAAAGTGACTGGCCTTTCTCATTCTGGAGGAAAGAGAAAAGCAAGTCCTTGAATCCTAAATGCTCATTGTCAGAAATCAAAGAATTAAATCTCCACAGCAATTATTTTAAGCTATGTTCATTGTTTTCACACAATTTTGTGCATTTTAGGAGCCCCAAGTCATGTATTTTGAAATGCCATGCAAATACTAACAAACAAAATACCAGTGTTTTGGGAGTAATTCCAAGTATATATTAAGGAACAAATGGCATAGGTGTGCTGCCTCCACTTTGCTGTTAAACCTGGAATAAATGAAACTAGATAAAATATTTAATGCAGAAATTCCCAAACTGTCCATTTCTTTGTCTGTCTCTACCATTTGTCTCTATTTGTGGATCCAAAAGCTGGTTCTGTGTTTAACAAGAGTGAATTCCTTAATCTTTTTTAATATAAATGAGAGGAGTTTGTCACCCTTATAAAGGTGCTAAAAGGATGCCTCCTATTAGAACATAATGTGAGGACATCACATAACTACTATTGATTGCTTACAATTGGTTTTATTTCCTGGGTACAAATATTCTGCTCTTACAAATATTTGAAATTATGCAATCAAGAGCCTCCCTTACATGCTTAAAAATTGCTAGTACTTTATATGTCAAGAACTACATTCTGTGTGTTAAAAGCCACCAAAACACAATATATACTTGGTATTTGTGGGTGCCTTTTTCTTTTTAATGACCTAACACACACTGCTTCCATATTGCTAATGGTAAGAACTTCTGTTTACTGTGTGCCTAGTATAACAGAAATTTTGATTAATCAAAATTGTTAGCATCCTCTTGTATAAAACCTATATTTATATAGAGAGGTGCTGTCTTGATGCACATTTATCTTTTCTTAGTCTGGCTGGTATTTGCTGAAGCAGAATTCTATTATTTCAATAAAATGGCACATGCAAGGTATGAAAGCCACAGTCCATGTGAATTATATATAGCTACTGTAAAAAGACTGGCAAATTTTAGCTTCCCTAGGTTTTCAAAAGCTAAGGTATTAATTAAGCAGAGGTGGATAAATATACAGCTTTGATGAAGACATTTTTTGTCGTGAGGATGTGTCTGCTGCTTCTACAGTCTTCAGGCACACTGCATACAAAAACAAGGTAGCGACTGGGCTGGTTGGCATCATTACCAATATAGGGCAAAAGCAATTATTATGTGTGGGAAACTACAATGGAAATCTATATCAACAACAGAGGAAGAATTTGCATCTGAAAAAGTGCATGAAAATAAGACATAATAAAGCAGGGATATCATCTTCCCACAGAACTGCACAAATAAGAGCTGTGTGTTATTTCAAGAGGCAGAGAGGCCTCTTGAAATAAAAGTGTGGGACTCCAAACAAGAGATATGCCTTTCTCATACACAGTTCTGAGGCAGAGAGTGTTTCCTCTCATGGATCTAAATGCAGTTGTCTTGCACTACTCTAGTACTAATTTAGACTTTTCAAATGGAGCAAGTGTTTTTGAGGTACATGTGTGCCTGAAGTGATGCACACACTTTGTTTCAAGAAGATGCAGTGCTGAACTGACATCTTCAAGACAGTGCAGTATAAAGGTCCTTTCTCTAGCATTTTGCCAGTTTTTCATCTTTTCATTTTGTGATGCTGTTGGAAAAGCTGATTTAGCTGCATCTTGCAAATTAATTTATGAAGTGAGAGACAGGGAAAGAGATTAATCTGTCTCTAATTAAAATAAGAGAGTAAGATGCTTTTCTCCTCTGGAATAGAGCTTTGGGAGGCTTTTTGTAGAGATAATAAAATGAAGCTTGAGGGATCTCAGAGGTAAGAAGCACCCTTACTTATCTCCTGTATTTTTCTGAAACCTCTAATAGAAGAATCTGATTCATCATATATATCAACCTTTTGGGCACAGAAAGGATTCTAAACTGTTTCTTAGTGTCTGATTTAAGCATTTGGCCATTTTTTATTTTCAAGGACATCTGAAAATAACTCTGAAAGAGAAATCTTTGCAGAAAGGGGGTAATGGCTGAGCTCAATTCTTCAGGTCTGTGTGCTAAAATCCAGACTTTTTAGGAATAGATATAACACTGATGTGAACAGAGTAGCACTGAATTACCACTTACTTCTTCCCCATGAACTTACCTTTGAATGTTTTAGTCTTGAGCTCCATTTCTACCTTGTGAGTTAGCTAAGAATCATACGCCCCATAAGCTTTTAAAAACAAAGAAGGTTTCATGACTATGGACAATAATCACATTCAGAAAGAATTATTGCAAAATTAATTGCTATTTATTCTGTCAGAGACTGAGGAGGAGGGGGGGTGCAGAAATTTCTGTAAAGCTGGCATATCCACTAACAGAATTTTCACATTTCTTTGGCACTTATTGACTGGCTGATGGGTTCCTTGTTCATTGCTTACTAGATGTTTTAGGAGAAATCATTGATTTTGTCACAATTCATGTCTAATTTGGCCCAATAGTGAGAATTTTATTAGTGATTTTCATGAGAGCAGGAACAGATAGAGAAATTAAAATCTTGACTTCAGATGAAAGAAAATCCTTGGTCTTGGCAAATACTATTTTTTTTTTTTTGCTTTAAAGTGAGGTATTTAAATAATATTTTTAAATTCTGCTTCCACAGACCCTTATAAACCTACACATTCCACCATTTTATGGCGTTTTTTAAATAGAAGGAGTCATAATTTTAATTTAAAAGAAATATTCAAGTCAAATTTTCCACAGTCACTGCAAGGAGAAAGACAAATTGCTTTTCCTTTTACATTCTTGCAGTTTGATTCTGTTCCTCACTGTGCTGCCATGATAAATAATGCTATGTGAATCCTTTAAGATTAGATGGTAGCTGGCCCATCTGTGGGCTACTCATTGTGGTGTGAGCTCAAGGTGAGGCAAGACCAGCTCAGAACTCAGAAGAGTGTAGGGCTGGTGCTGAAAAACTCCCATGGTGAGTGTGGGGCAGCCAGGCAGCAAGAAGAGGGACAGAGGGGCATGTAGAAGGCCCTCTACCACATTTTCTCATTGCTGACAGGAATGCAAAGGGGGACACACTGTGTGGATTACAGTAATCTATGAGGGGCAAAGAAATGTGGCTGCTCCCTCCCAGGGTCCCTGCACAAGTCACATAAACTTGGTATTACTAGCAGAACCTAGTCTCTAGAATGGGGTTTCTAAACTCTTTCACAGAAAATCACTTTCAAAGTTTTTTAACTACGTATTGATCAACTGCCAGAAAATGACAACTTGCTATCACTGCTGCTAACTAAAGGTGAGGGTAGGGGACATGGCATATTGATTCTTTGGTGTTTATTCTACTATGAAGAACAAAAAATCAGAAATGTGTGAGGTGGGGAATTGATTCTTCAATGCTTATCCTGATATGAGGAACAAACCACCAACAGCTGAAGTAGGCAGGGACCAAGCTCAAAGCACACAAAAGTAGGTTCTTCAATTCAATTCAGTGTGGCTGGGAGGTGGAACAGAGGGTGCTGTGAGTGCCAGGGTCTTACATGTGCTCAAGAGTTGGTGGAACAAGCTTACAGAAGAGAATATGTTAAGGGTTGCTAAGTGCATCTGCCTCAGGCAGACTGTGACCTGCAAATGCTGGATGATGGGAGACTTTGAGGGCCACTTACCATATGAGTTTCCTATGTTCTTTTCAGCTGCTCTCAGAGACAGAATCCTGAATAAGGTGGATCTTTCCTTTGACCTGATACAGTTATATAGCTTTTTTGGTTTGTTTTTTGTTGTTGTTGTTGTTCTTGTTCTTGTTAGGCACATTCATTTTATAAATAGTAATGCTATCTCACTGCTTCCTACTTTGGCTCCTCTATTATCTTATCCGTCAGCTGTTTCTTGTCTTTCTGACTGCCAGCAAAGATGAACATTCTTGATGTGTCCAGACAGTACCTTGCACTGTTGGGGTCACTTGGTGTGACCAAGTGCTTTCACAATATAGCCATTATTAAGAAATAGTATAGAAACATGGGGATTGTAGGTTTTTTTATTTTTGTTGCCCTCTGAGTTTTGTTATGACTGTCAATTGGCTTCTCTAACCCAAATCAAATTAGTTAACCCTTTTGTTAAGAATGAAATGTTCCCAGCAATGTAGAAATCTTCTCAATGTCTCCCTTTGCCATGTAGTAAGCAACTTCAAGGGCTGTGGAATCATGATACCTTTTATTAAGAAGTTCTTGAGGTCTTGATTTTCCCCCTCTTTCTATTAATGTGAATAATTTAGTATCTTGATGTATTGATCTTTCTTTATTGATGTGTAAAACAAACCAGTTGTCAACCCCCAGCTGACACAAGGACACAACCTGAGTACTTTTTTTTTTTACTTTTTTTTTTTTTTTTTTTTTTTTTTTTTTTTTTTTTTGGTTAGACTGAGGCTTGGACTACTGAATTTTTCAAGAAGAATCATCCTTGCAGGCTTACTGGGAAATTGGGTCACAACTTTCTGTTGTGTACTGGCTAAGTGTTCACAAGCACCATCTATGCTCTATCATAATATTTTAAGAAGCCAGTGGAACCTACAAGCCCAGGCTGGCAGCTATAAAACAACAGTGCTCTAGCAAGACTGTAATGCTGGACAAGGAGAAAACATGGGAAGTAGAACTTGAAAAGGTGGTTGCATTGGCAAACTCTGACCACATATTTGCAGTGCAATTTGCCCCTCTTACACAGGGCAAGTTTGGTCTGAATTGAATTCCTGTTGTAGATTTGATTAGAAAGAAATTTATCTCATGGTGCTTACTACTGATGAAGAACTGACAATTTTTTCAGAACATTTGCAATTTTGAGAACATCCATGTCTAAGAGACACTGTTCAAAAGAAAATACTCAGAAGATGCTAATTAGCACTAGATTTTTTTCTGTAAAACAATAGAATATTCTGAGTTGGAAGGGACCCACAAGGATCATCAAAGTCTAGCTCTTATGCTTGCATAAACTGAGATCCAACCCTTCATAAGCAAATGTTTTGTTAGAAAGAAATAATGGATGCATAATGTTTCTGTGCAGATACCTACATAAAAAAAGGATTTTGAAAAGTATATATTATTGTGCAAATAAGGGATGTTCCCTAGGACCCAGAAGTAATGGGTTTTATAGGTCCTTTCCATAGACTTGCATACCAGCTTGACAGACAGATTGTTTGGATTTTAAGCACTCCAGCAAAACCGTCCGGCAAAAACGTCCTAAAGGGGAAAATCACTGGAATTTCAGATTTAGATAATCCCATCGATCAACCTGTTTTCTCATCTGGGTAAGTTTTCTGTTAATTTAGGGAAAGAATAACAAAATCCTTTTTCACTGCATGTTCTGAAATACTTACAGAAGTTTACATCCATAGATCTCCCAGTCTTTCTCAGAGGAGATGATGTACACAGGGTGTGTGATGGCAGGAGTTAGCTGATGCAGGTAACACATCGCTCCTTTCCCTTAATGTCAAGTGTTCATTTAATTAACTTGCTTAGGTGACTGTATTTTGCTACCAGTTATTCTCAGTAATAAAGTGAAATGCTCTGTTAGTGTAAAACACAAGTAAATTTGAAACTAAAGGGAATCTTCCCATTTGTAGTAGGAGGCAAGTACAATAGAGCTGCCAAGAGAGGGGCTGACTCATTACAATTCCAGACACCGTATAGAGGAATACATCACATTTCCTGTCATAAGTCCCCTGAAAGTGCTACTAACTCCAGCTTTGGACGGGTGTTCTGGAAGTTTCTTGTTGTCTTGATATTAGTGGAGCCCTTAGTTTGTGCACACAGGGTGCTTGGCTTGTGTGTGATACACTGAACTTGTAGGAGGAGTGAGAGCATTTAGAAGTTACATCACCTTTCTCTCATCCTTAATACCACTGCAGGTTTCTGAACCAGCCTCATGTCTTCTCCTTGTGGCCATGGCAGTTACTTGGTGTCAAGGCATCTCCAGAGGAATTTTGCCTCCCAGCTGCCTTTTCTAATATGTGAGGACATGACTCGGTTTCTGTGCTCATCACTACTGCTTCCTCCAAGGTAAACTGCGTATTAAAAATACGCTCATAAATACTTCAAAATGTGCCAAGCTTATGGTCAATGTGGGTTGCTGGGAGTTTTTTTATTAATTTGTTTGTTTTTACATTAGAAAACCATGGGGTCTTAAGGAGCATTTCTTTCAGCACTGCTTTCAGAGCACCCTTTCTTCCTTCTTAACTCTGCCTAAAAATTGGCTTTGGGCTGATGCTTGGTGCTGAAACCTTGGCCTGAGGGTTCATTTTTCAATGTGTGAATTTCAGAAAAATTGGCATCAAAAAGAGGTGGTTTTGAACCTTTGTGAAGTTTGTTTTTTTTTCTGAAGAAAAAGGCACACATTTGCACTGTCTGCTGTAGGGCCAGTGATGGTGAAGGAATTGTGCGGTCAAACCTATATGCCCATTAGCCCTGTCCTATTAAATTTTGAGCTGATTGTTCAGGTTCAGGCAATTGGTTGGGAAGGTATAGACAATACCTGAAAGTACTGACTTTCTGCAATTGATATGAAAATAGGTGGCCAGTCAGAGGAGGGAGAACTTACACCCTGTCTTGAGGCGGACATCAGTGAGCCCATGTAGGTGTTCCTCTCTAGGGCAAAAATCGATAGGAGACAGGATGTTATTGCCTCTGCTGCTTATGGAGCTGCTTTGTTTTAATGTGTACTTCTTGGGAAACCTGTAAGAGAATTGTGATTTCTTTTTTTCCCCCCTTCTCAGAACACACTGCAAGATCAGGCAGCAGCACTTTATATCTGGTCCTTTTGTAGAAGACAATTATCAGTCAGATACAGATGTGATGCTCATATTGGTGTTTCTGTGACACCCCTAAAACACCTTTCTGAGCCCTTAAACAAATTTCTTGTAGGAGTAGTATCTATCTATCTAGAGTATTGGCAGTTGTATCTAGATGTATCCATTGGATTTCAGCTTCCTGCTCATTTGAGGATGGAGGAGGAGAAACCAAGCCATCAAGATTTTAAGAGTATTTTACTCCTTTGTGTGGAAGACAGGTTTGGGTTAACAGAAAGTCAATTTCTTTTTGGCAAATGACACAAATGTTGAATGAAAATGATTGCTTGAAGAATTTGTAACTTATCTTTCATGTTTCTCAGTGATGCTGATATTACTTGGGGAAAGTGAACCTGAAGTTCTCAACTCAGTGGGTCTTCAGTTTCACCCTCATGTTTCTTGTAAGTAGAGAAATCAAATCAGAACCTGAATCAATCATAAAGATTTGCTTATAATAGTGAACAGGATGTTATTGATAGCAGATATAGAGTTTGCAGCCTGGTCCTGTGGTTACGCCGATGTTCCCGTTGGTGAATGAGGGCTGTCCCAAAGCTCCTGTGAAACGCGTGGGCCAAGGAGCATCTCCACTGCCCGGGGAGGCTCTGGGCTTGTTGCCGGCTAATGGGGGTTGTTAAGAACAAAAAAAAGTTATCTATTTTTTAAATTGCGGAGCTCACGGCTGAGGCCAGTGGCTGCCAAGTGGGAGTCCTGGCTGTTGGTGGTTTGTGATTTCGGGTTGTAGTGTTCTGTTGGCGGTGTACTTTTGACTGCCTGTTCTCGGTGGCTGCTGGGCTGCCCGGGAGTGGTGGGGCCCAACCCCACCTTCGGCACGGGCCCGGTAGGATCGGGGATGATCCGGGAGCAGTGAAGCACCCTGTCCCCAGCGCGGGTCCCGGCGGGGCCGGGGGAGCTCCCACGGGTGGTGTCCGCTGGGACCGGCCCGCCCGGGAACGGCGGGCTGACCCCCCCTGGGGCACGGGTCCCAACTGAGCTGGGGAGGGGGCACCCCGAGGACAGGGACCGGGGCAGGGACCAGCCCCGAGCCCCCTTACCTGCAGGGGCAGCTGCTGGGCGTAGCCCGCTGTTTCCCGGGTGATGGCACCCCGACAGATTGGTATGCTAATGTAGTCGTTAACACTTGTATTACAATTACAATACAATTACTGATACAATACTTGTATTGTATCAGTATCACCCTGCCTGGGACAGGGAAATAACTGTTTCTCGGACGGTGAGGAGGGCAGCATCAGGAGACATGTAAATGAATCCCAGACCCAGGGTGCAACGGGGTGAAAACCCCCAAACTCGTCTAATAAACCCCCAAAAGCAACGAGCCAAATCAAAATCGAGAGATTAGAGTGGGGTCTAGATGTCAAGAACAGAGTTCCGAGCCTCGCGGGATGCTGGAAGCCTCGGTCGCCCACGAGTCAGGACCCCTGGACTGGCAGACAGAAGTACACGGGAAAACCCCAGCGATGGGATTTCGTGAAGACGGGATTTCCAGCTCTGCTTCCTAAGGGACAAAGCTGCTGCACTTCCCTCCTCCTCTGAGTGACCGCCTGGGAGCAGCGACGGCGGAACCGCGGACCTGTTGGGTGCCCCCATCTTGAGCTGATCGCTTTTAATAAAGGCATCAAAAGGAGAAAGATCTCCTCATTTATTTCAGGGGTCGTTCGTAGTCTTGCAGGCTTGAGCCTGGAATGAGCCGCATCTCCGGCTTAGCAGCACCGGCCCGCCCAGGCGAGGGGGCAGCCCGGGGTGTGGCTCTCCTTGGTGGTCGAACAGGGGTGCGGTGAGGGGCCGGGGCTGGGGCCGGGCGGCGGCGCTCGGGGCCGGCGGTTTCCCGGGCGATGGGTGGGGAGAGGAGGAGGAGGAGGAAGAGGAGGAGGAGGGATCCCCGCGGCTTTATCTCCCACCCGGCTCCGCCTGCCGCCGGCTGTGTCCCGTGACCGCACCGCACCGGCGGGCGCAGCGCCGGCCAGGGCAGCGCCCATGGGCTGCGGCAACTCCACGGCCGGCGGCGCGGGCGGGCGAGGTAGGGCGGGCCGGGCCGGGCCGGGCTGGGCGAACGGCGGGACGAGCATCCCCACCCTGCTGGGCAGCCCTGCGGGGCGCGGCGGCGGGCACGCACCCTCCCTCGGCGGGGATCCAGCCCCCGGCGCGGGGGATGCCCGTCCGAGCCGCGGGAATCGCTGCCCGCCCTCTTGCAAGAGCATCTTCCCTTCGCGAGGCTGATCCGCTTGCTCAGGGCAGAGAGGGAGATGTGGCCTCTGCCGCGGGCACAGGCGGCTTCCTGGTGCCCGCGTGTCGCTAGAATCACCACCTCCTACAGAAGCTGCCCAAGGCACGGCGAGCCCAGGCCGGGAGCTGGACGTAACGATCCTGCTGGGGGTGTCAGCTCCATCCTCTTCGCTTCCCTATAAGGCTACGAATGCCACTTCTGAAATGAATTTGTGCTGCATCTTCACCTTTTGCTTGTTGGAGAAGTTGGAGGATATTCCATGATGAGGTTTCATGCATGTTAATGTGTACTGCTGGCTGGTGAGTCCAGCTGGCTCCCTTATTTGTTCATTGCTATTTTCAAAAGAGATAAGATCTGGGAAGATGGTGCTGTTGTGCTCTTTCTCCCCCCTGCCCCTGCAGAATAGGAAAGTACATGGAAACTGATAAGTGGACCTTCACCCTGTAATTATAATATGAGCATTTCTCAATAATTTTTCATCCTAGCTGCACTTGGCAAACATTGCCGCCTGTTCCAGTACCTTTACCAAGTCTTTCAGGTGCATTTGTGAGCTTTCAGCTCTTGAAAATATGCCAAATAATGGTTGGACAACTTAGAATTACTGGGTCCCTATCTCTTGCTGTTTTGATTTGATTTGATTTAACCAGAGTTTCAGTGCTGCTTTGGGTGGTGCTAGTAGTCCTGACTTGGTCCTGCCTGTGAGTGTGAGTGATGCTGCCTTCTCTAGGGTATACGTATGTGTGTATGCTTGTGGGGTGTGATGCTGTTTAACTCTGCCCTTCACACTCGGAGGAGAATGTGATTCTGCCATTCCTTACTCGATTTCTGGTAAATGATTATAACTTAGGTTTTAGGTAGTAGGTCTATGCATCAGAGGCCTTTCTCACCCATAAAGAACACACTGTGTGAATTTGATTGAACATTCAGTGCTCTTATTAGAGCTGTTCCATTTGCACACATTAATTCTCTCCTTTCACTTGATTCCCACACTGCTGTGACTGGAAGTTCCTTCTGTATATCACCAGTCTAGCTTCATACCACTGAGGTGATGCATGTTCACATCCCATTTCTGTTTGCTGGATAAAAGCACCAGAGAAGTTCAGACAAGAATGTTGAGTCAATTATTAGTCCATTTGTGGTAGTTTCTAAGTTGATGTTGATTTGACTGCCCTGTGGAACTTGTACCAGAGTACAAATGGGTAAATGTCAAATAGACTAACTATGACAGCAGTATTTTTTTTAACTCAAAGTTTGTTTAAATGTGTCCCTTTGCATTAGAGGTAGTTGTCTTGAACAGGTTTTGGCTTGTAGATACATTAAGTATTTTCACTGATGGTCTGACCCCTTTGATAGTTAAACTTACTTATATGTTATACATAAAATATTTGAACTTGCATTTTTTGGTAACTTTTGCACGCTCTTTAGAAAAATTCTGCAGATCTCTAAGGGCTTAGTGCAGGTAAAAACCAACAATGCTACATAAAACCCATCATTAGTGTAATAGAATTATTACTGTTGCACTGATAGACCTCTCCAAATCCAGTGCAGCTCTGAAAAGTTCAGTTCACATCTCACTTTCACCACTGTCAGTCAGGAATTAGTCTGTGCAGTCTATGGTCTCAAAATAAGAAACAGCTGGTAATAAAAGCAAGATGTCGGATGTCTGCTATTTATTTACTTAATTTAACATTCCTTACAAAGTGTGTCTAATAAAAATTAAGTTACTTTATAAAGGGGAAGGAGAAGACTTACCATTTTTGTTTGGAATCCTCAAGCTTTTCAGGAAAATGCAACTCATATAATTTGACCAAAAGATGTGAAGACTGTGTAAATAGAAATAAATTTTGTGGCATGCACAGCATGACTACATTTTTAATGCTAAAGTTATGACTATTCTGTAGTCAGTAATATCAAAGCTAGAGGTACATAACATGTAATTAACCCGTAACACTCTCTGTCATACCATATGACTAAGTATAATATTGTAGCATACTTCATGGAACACATTAAATGTGTTACACCAATCCCCATTTCCTTACTCTAGTAAAATTCCTATTGTAGCCTAATTTGATTTTTCCTAAGCAGATGTATATATGGTGATAGTCCAGCTAATGATATTATCTTCTGTTGCATGGCTAGAATGACATCAGAGCTTTCAGCTCTATGGTCTGTTATATCTAAACTAATAGACATGATCTAGAATAACATTTCAGTCTGTGGTGCAGTACTTCAGAACACCAATATAACGCACAGCATTCAGATGTTCTTTCCAGAGTATCAGACAGTGACAAAAAGCTCTTCAGTTGAGATATGGCAACTTCGGTTTTCCAAGTAAACTGATGTATATTCATCCTTCTTAAATTACCTAGCTATTTTATGTATTAACTATGGATTATAGTTATTTATTTCTCAACTTGCTGTTTTCCTTCTGTTTTGTTGTCTCATTTTACATATCCTTCTTTCATGTTATTTCCTAGAGTTTTAGAAGCTCAACAATAGCTCTTTTATTTTTTTTGTGGGCCTTTTAAAAATATGCTTTTATACATACAATTTCCTTTTTTTTTCCTGAGTTAAGGCATTTCCCTTCATTCTAATGATTCTTCAGTAAAAATTTTTAACTGCCTCCTCCTTTCCAGATCTATTATAGTAGCATTGACAGCACCTTAAATTATAGTACCCTTTGAGGCTGTCTAGCCTTAATTTAAATATATAGAGGTTAGCTTGTGGAAAGCTTCAAGTACAGTCAAGTTATGATGAAGGAGAACTTTCACACCGTGTTTTAACAGATTTATTAACTTCAAGTTTGGTGCAATGCCCAGGAAGTCATTGTGCCATTCTATTGACTTGGTCTAATCTGTGTACAGAACTCTTCCCACCTGATGAACTGAAGAAATAATCGATGTGAAACAAATTTATGGTATTCTGTCCTCAGTTACAACGGGGGTATAAATAGAATAAATTAATGGATGTTAGAATGCGCTTCCTTACTGCTGACTGTTGGAGCACATCAGAAAGGAGCCTGCAGTAGAAAACTCTTTCTTAACAATTGCATGTATGTGTTTGTAATTTGGAGGGGTTTTATTTGCTTTACGTAACAATTTGATGTACAAGAAAATGTCATAGGATGTAATTCATTAAAAAATATTAGGAAAGTGTTTCATAATCTGCTCAAAAGTCAGGTCCTGGAATTTTTTATATCCATTTTTATTCATGTGAGTGGTTGCCTCTCATGCTTTTTGTATTTTTCTGGAGCTTTTGCCTCTCACCTTCACTCATGATGCATTTCTCAGCACGGAAGAGTATCCTCAGTGGCTATAAATGTCTGTCAACCCTCTTTTGCATTAGGCCTGCATTTACTGAAACCCTGCAGTGTCGCCAAGAGAAGCTGCTGAAAGAGTTGCCGAAAGTGCAAAACCCCCTCTCACCTAGTGGAAGATGCTTTGGGATAAATTCATCTTCTTTTTGATGTGTCACTGTTTAAATGCTGTGGGGTTTTTCTGAGGGATCATAGCTCCACTCTTCTAGACAGAATGTTTTTCTTCTGTAATCACTGGGGCTCAGAGCAATGTGTGGCTGAATGGGCCACGTTTGTTTGCAGGCTGTACTCTTTCTTCTCCTTCTGCAGCTCTAAAATACCAAAATGCAGCCATGATCCTGCTGTGTAAATGGTGGGAGCAGAGAGGTCATTCAGGACAATTCAGTATTGCCTATTTTTTATGGATGTGGCTTTGTAGCTACTCTTCAATGTCTTGCTGAGGTTCAGTGCCTATCAAGACAAGGCTTTTAGGGTCAAGTGCTGCCTTTTTTTAGGCCAAGCTCTTATAGTGGAAAAAAATGGACAAGCTTTATGTATGTGAGCCTTTTCTCAAGTAATTTATGGAAACCATCATATCTGTGAGAGCAGTAGGCCTTGCTGCTAAGGAGCAAGCTTTGGAGTGTTTGTGGATTGGTAGTAAACAAGATTCTTTGGCTGAACTTCCGGCAGAAGGAACTTGAACAGCAATAAAATTGTGTTGCTCACTAAACATGCAGGAGTTAGACAAATATGTCAGTGAAGTAACAGGGTGAGGGTGAATGGATTGGACTTCACAAATAAACATGTCTGTATGAACTGAGATGTTTTTGGTTCCTTGAGAAATAATATCTATGTGTAAGGAATGTTCAGGCTCCCTAATGAACAAAAACTTAGAAGTTTTTACACAGAGATTTTTTTATAGTATACCTAGCTAAAATTATGCTCATTTGCTAGCTCAGAACTCTTGTAGGAAGAAAACTCCTTTGTTAACTGGAAACACTCTCAGATCTATTGTCAGGTACCTTAGTGATACTTGAACCAAATTAGTGAATTTGAACCAAACACTTGTTTCACTTTTGCTAGTGAAAATGAGAAATGATCCCACTGAAATTAATGGAATCCCATCAATGGAAGTGAGGATAAACTGGTTTGCCGTGCTTATAAAAAATAGAAAGCAATGTATTTCTTTTTATACGTATTTTTAAATTTATTGTAAAAGTAAAACTGATTCCTTAAAAAATTAATTTGTTTTCATCATACTCAGTTCTCAAAGTTTTTGTGCGAAATGCATTTCAAAACAGTGATTTTTCAGCAGTGTACCCTTGCTAATATTCCAAGAAAACAAGTGCTGCCATGTGTGAACATTAGTGGCATATTTCCAAACATGGATTTTTATAGCTCTACACAAAGGCCAGGCTGGTGGGTTTGAGTGACATCTCCCGTCTCCAGAGTGAGGATGTATTTGTACAATAATGCACTGCAGACAGGCATGGCACTGAACATGGACATGGCACTGAAGGGCACCCAGTGATTGACTGGAACTTCATTATCGCCTCTGGGGAGTGTAGCAATGCTTTAAGCACACAATTCTTCTCCCTTAGCTTGAGGTTTTAGTTTGTGTATTAAACACTCTACTTTTGCTGTACTTCCTGCAAGCAAGACACATTTTTCAGATGGGCATCCAAGGTGCTTAGACTCAGAAGAGTCTTGGGAAAGGCCTCTGAAAGGGCCATGAACCTTTTTAGAGAAACTGATTTTGATTGCAGAGTTTAGTTTAGTTTTTTAGTTTGGACTAAAAAATAAGAAAGTTATGGCCCTCATGCAGAACAGCCACAGCAAAGGAATAGTTTCCTCTGGAAAAAATTAAAAATCTTGCTAGCTCCAGCTCGGCTTTTCAACACACATGTTGTCTGAAGTGTTTCTGATGCCTGGGCTCTGTCTAGGGGTACAAGGGGGTGCCCTGAAGGCTCATTGCTGAGCTGACTAGATGAACTAGCCTTGGTAGCAGAAAATGTCTCCCTACATCGACAGAGTTTGAACTCACACAGCAATGCCAGCCTTCACCTGGACACAATTAATTGGAGAGGTTTACATCTTGTGCTTCATGGATATGCCCGCAAAGCCGAAAAGTCTCAGAGGGCTGCCTGGTGGAATAAAGTTTTAAAGCAAGGGCCTGAGCTTATTGTGACTAGAGCTGCTCCTTCCAACTTCAGTAAGGCTTTCTGCTGATACATGTAGCCATACTGAGATTTTGCTGACTCTGGAAGCAAGACTAACAGAAAAAATGTGTACAGTCTCATACAGTCTAGTCTGTGTTGTTGCTGGGAAAAGGAGGGATAGTCACATCATAGGAAATGGGAATGACATTGTGTTCAGGAATTAGCTGTAAAGGGTGATGTTTTCTGCCGTTCAAGCAATCCATTCAGGCTGACAGAGCCAGCTCTATTACTTCCTCTTGTTTAAAATAGGAATGCAAAAGGCATATTCTTACATATCAGAGATGAAAGGTATTTGCTACTTATATATATTTTTCACCAGCAGAAGAAATAAAAGTTTTCCAAAAAATGAGGTACCATGGGAGAAGAAACCACAAACTACCTCCAAACTCAAAAAAATCTCTGGGATTGGCTACTTCCCTTTCTTCAGAGTGAGCTCAGATCACCTTTTCCAGCTAAGTACTAAAGAGAAAAGGAGATGTCTAATGTCTGCCCTAACTTCTGTAATTAACAGAAGGGATAATTTACTGGTTACTCAGCTGAATTATATACTAGCAAGAGCAACATAACATTAGTAACTTGGGAGGAGCAAGAAAGAGTTTGTACTTAGGTAAATGTTTATCTCCCAGCAAGAAATATCTGAGTCACCAAAACAAAAAAGTCAGTCACTTATACCAGGCAGCCAGGTGGCAGCTTTTGTCTCTTCAGTTTTTTGTTAAATAGCAAGATGAATTAAGGGGTGGTTGATCTCGTTAGGTGTCTGGGGCTTTGGATGGGTTGTGTCCCAATGTTTATATTAGTTCTGCTAGTCATTTTATAAAACTTTGTTTTTCTGGCAGGAAGAACGAGGCAGCATTTTGCACACATGGTGCCAGCTCTACAACTGCATCAAATGGCAGAATAATCGGGCATTTGGGAGTAATTGTCTGGTTAGTTGTGCCAACTTTGTGGCAGACAAAACCACCAGAGTTCTGAGCAAATGGAAGCATGTAAAATTCAGAAAGATTATTTTTTTCTTATGTTGCTCCCATCTTGAGTTACTGCACCTGGGCACTGGTCCACAGCAGCATCATTTTCCCACACTGAGTCTGGCCCAGATGTGATAGATTAAGGGATGGTGTGGATAGTCATTAAGGATAAACTGAACAATCATGAGAAATGTGTTCTCTTACAGTAGCAAATTTTTGTTGCTATTTCTGTGTTGTTTAGGACAGAAAGACAGAAAAACAGTTACTGCACTGTTGGTTGGTTTAGAGGATTATGCCATTACCTGGTAAACATGTTTTGGTTTTTTTTGTCCTAGGTGCTACAGGGACTACTAAAGATGTGTAAGTACTTACTCTTCTCTACTCTTTTAAATATATAACCCTCGACATATTTTCAGACATATTAGCCTTATATTAGATTTAGTCATACATGATTAATCTGACTTCTAGCATACAATCAACGCAATCAGATGTTTACTGTCTTTAGTGACAGCTTTCATCTCCCCAAAACAACTCCTTGTCTTGTTTACTTTTCTACAGATTTCTTTGCTTGTTATTTCTCTAACAGAAATTTCTTTTCTCTGCTTCTGTTGGGACAGTTTTCTAGCAGAGCTGGTTATGTTACTTCAGACTGTTTTTCCCCATCATGTGCCAGTGCACCTTTTTCCAAAGGCCATTTAATTGAAGCCAGCATGCAAATTTCCACCAGGCCCAATGAGAGATTTAGAAAGCCACTGAGACAAATTCTCCCTCTTTGCATGAGACCCACTAACCCGTCCAACTTCCTTTTCAAAGTACCCACCTTCTCTAGGTATTCTCTGCATTAAAGATACTATCTATTCGTGTGACATGGGGTAGCAGAGGGCAGCCCTACCCATCCTGTTTTTCTCTAAATGTGCAAGGTCTTTTTTACAGCTATACTTACTTGCTGATACAGGAATGCATAGGAACAACTTTATTCAGACATAAATTTATTTTTCTGCCAAAGAAAACCATAAAGAACTCCTTCTGAGGTCTTGCCTTCTCCTGTTTCATGTAACTGGTATTTGCCACTAGAGTTTGCAACAGAGGGACCTGGGAAAGATTGTTATGTTATGCAATAGGAACATCCTTCGTTTTTATTTACTTCGCTTAGAATAACTCCTCTAATTAGATGGAGGAATCCTGGTGTAGAAATGAGGGCAGTCAAGGTAGATAAACAAGTGCAGGGAAGAGCTTAACAACAGGCTTGTCCTTGCTGTTACAGAGTGAGGACAAGAGAACTAACAACAGGTATCACTTGGCTGATCAACACTGTTGCCACAGATACTCTTGAGATCTGTCTTACCTCTGTAGTCTGTTTCCTGGGTTTGCAGTGCCAGACAATAAATTACAGAAGGCAATCTTATAAGGAGCCTCTTTTTGATGCAGGCTGCAGCATCACTGCCCTCAGAACTCCTGTATTTACAAACCCACTGGTTTAATTTACAGCAGGTCCTTATTTATTGTTCAATTTAGATGGTTTAAGGACTGACTTAGAACTGCATCCTTCTTTTTGCTCATCAGTAGTCTTAAATTTCAAAATATCATGCACTGTTGAATTATGAATGTTGTAGGCATGTTCCTGTGTTTAAAGCTATGGGAATGTGTAGAACTGTGTGTATATATAGAACTGTGTTTAACTGTGTGTAAGCATTTTTAGAGCCTGGCTGCAGGAGTTAAAATGGGAACATCCTGCTTATTAGCATGAGTTCATCTGTCATGTTTCAAAATAGTATCAAGATAACTTAGAAAAAAATTAATTACTAGTGCAGTCTTCAACGAAGTGAAAGGGTCAATCTTCGAGCTATTACTCATTCAAATTAAGGATAGTGGAGCCAACCAAACGACCCATATGAGTAATAGCATGGTTGAATCTTCTCATCAGACGTTAGAAACGCACACCTAGTAAAGAGGAATGGCAGTGATGACCCACAAGCCCTAATCAGGCATTCTAATACTTCACAGAAGATCTTTTTGTGAAAGAAGTAAACTATCACAAAAATTATTTTCATTTCATAGAAATGGAAAAAGGCAGATTTGTATTAACTAATAATTTAGATCCACAAAACCTTTTTTACACCTTTTTACTTTCATCAGTTAAAGCTTCTCTTTAAATAACCCTTTTCTTTTTCTTTTGCTGCCAAATTTCAGTCATATCAGTTTTGATCCAGAAAAAGGTGTGTCCATCCTTACATGCTTTTTGATACCAAATCTGGTTATTCTAATGTGAGGTTTCTCATTTCTTGACTGTGACTCATTGCCAAAGCACCATGTCTCCTGGAGTGCGCAGCCAGATGGAAGCGGAGAGGGCTGGATCCTGCTAGGAGCCCTCCTGGGTGACTGTGGGGAAGCTGCTTTGCCCTCTGGGCCTGGAGTTTCTTCACCAATGAGATAGGGGTGATGATATGATCTTCCTCAGAAAGGGGTTTTCCTCTCTGAGGGCTGTGTGGTGACAAGGACACATGCTCTGAGAACGTCTGCCCTCTGTGCTCCAACCCAGAATCTGCCAGCCAGCTTCAGCCCATACTCCTGCCCCACTAATAAAGAAACATTCATCACTGCTAATTGGGAAAGCCTAGCTGTTGGAGAAGTAAAGGATATGCTAGAAAGTAATGCAATGCCTGTGGTATTCAGTGTGTAGCCTAGTCTGGGGGAGGATTAGTTATAGTAGGAAGGAAAGGATACAACAGTTCAATCCTGTTTCAAAATATTGAGAGGAAATGCATCAAATACAAATGAAAGGCCCTTGTTCCCAAGAAACGCCAAGAATCTGAGGAGTAGTTGTCTGTCACTTGTTCAAAGTTCAGTGAATCATTATTGGTGGGACTACTGAGCATAGCTAGAAAGAGTCTCTATAATGCTCAGCACAAACAGAGCCATAAAAGCTAAGGTAAGAAAAATGTGGATGAAAAGAATTGGCGTGAATGCCTGTCATCTGACATTTAAAGTATGTGACAAATTGCAGCTTCTTTTACCATCAAATGGACATAGGAATGATGGATGTAAAAGCTGACAGATGAACAAAGTGTGTTTTTCAGACTTTGGGTGACAGGAAGACTCCTGCGACAGACAAAACCTTACCAGAAGAAACACTTATTCAGCTGTAAATAGAATGCCATGTTGTGGATTTGCTCTTAAATCTGCCCATTGGCTCCAGGACTCTGCCATGCTTCCTGCTGACAGCCATGCTCTCGGTTCCTCTGCTGACATCAACAGCATCTGAGGCAGCCACAGCAGCCAGTCAGCACGAAGATCCTTGAACTGTTATGTTCCTTTTGCTGTCTATTCCTGGTGCAGAAAAGCTTATCCTAGCTTGCTGTCCCTGGAGGACTGCTGGACTCCTGTGTCCATGTGAGCCCAGGAGATGTGGCAAGGGGAACACTGCCAAAACCAAAGGAGCTTCTCTCCAGTCTCACTCCCACATGGTTGAGCGTTGCTGTTGTGGCTTTGCTCCGTGGAGCCATCCATGTTCACTCAGCCTGGGCACCAAAGCAGCACCTGTCTCAGTGGCTCAGCAGACACTGAACATGCAAAATTAGCGGACACCTTGCAAAAGGGGGTCTTGAGCCATCGTGTGTGAAGGCGTGTGAATATGTGTAGTAAATAAGCTGGGGCACCATTCCTTCCTGAGCCCCCAGAAAGGTGTGTAAAATGGCTCATTCCTTAAGTGCCATGATCCAAATTTTTCCTTCTTTTCCCTCTCACGCTCCCATGTTACTCCTATCTCTGCTCATTCCTTCTTTTCTGGCAGGGCTACAACAGTTTGCCCCCAGTCATCGCCCAGCCCAAGAGCTGTTGTCTGTACAATCCCAGATTATTTTTGCTGTCGTGCATTTGAAGAAAAAGGTATGGCAAAATTACTACTTTGATTTATAGCTAGTAAGAGGAAAGGAAGAAAGCAAAATGTTTAATAACCCTCTTGTCTGCCTAATCATAGACCTGGATAATTTGTTTTGGTGAGAGAATTACAGTAATGGTCTGTGATGCCGTATTACAAAACATTTCTGGAACAGAAGAAAATGGCCCAGTTTCCTACCAGGAAACTTTTTTCTTTTTTTTTTTAAATTGACATTAATTTCCTGTTGGACAATATTGATGATTTTTCTTACAACTCTACTTCAGAGGCTTCAAGCTGTGCCTGAAGTTGTTGGTGCTTTTAAAGGACTCTTTTCTCTGGACAATGGTTAATCTGAATTATAGAAAATGGTCCAAATTGTATGAGAAAATCAATCCTGTGACACATTCGGTTGGTTCAACAGAAAAAACTGTTTGCGATCTTTTGGGACCCAAAGTCCCTTTCCTTAAGTAGATTTTTTTTCCCCCTAAAAATACATCCTCATTTCCACCCACTGATATACACAGGCTTTCCATTTTCTTCAGGAGAAACTGGCCCTGTGCGACAGAGCAGCTTCACAGTCCTCAAGGAAAAATGTCTCCGCATTATCTGTCGGTGTGTGTGAAGACTGTAAGATGACTTAGGTGACTACATGGGGTCACAGGAGATGGAAGATGCCTTCTGAAATGTCTCTGGTTCCTCCAGGAAGGGATGGCAGGAGGGCCAGGGAATGAGGAGTTTATTGATCAGTCTTTCTTGAGTGGTAAGACGTAGACAAAGACAGCAGACGACGAGTGCTATGTCCTGCATAAATAAAATTTAGCAAAATTGCAGAATAATAAGATTTTCTCCAAGCCTCAACTATTAAAAGGACCTGTGTACCCTTACTCACTGTGGTGATGCAGAAAGGACAGTTGGTAATGTTCTGCCCCTTAGGAAGAAGGTAGATGTCAGAAAATTTCCAAGCTGTAGCACTTGCTCCCCTCCCAGGAGGTTTAATGGCATTTTGTAGCACTGCATCTTGCTATGAGCCCTCTGCTCTTCAGGCCAAAATCCCATTGACTTCAGGGCCCTATAAGGGCATAGAGCCCCAGCAATTAAACAGCAGGCACATCAACCTTTTAGAGTAAATAAAGTGGTCGGAGACCCAGCTAAAGTGCAGCTGCTGTCCCATCCATACCCAGTCATGGAAGTAGAGCTCAGAATCCAAATATTTAATCAAAGGTGGGTGAGTGATTTGTGTGATGACTGATGTTGGGACACAGACTGGGACTGCAGCACCCACATTGCACACTGAAGGAGTAAGAATAAATTCTTTATATTTTTTGTATTACCTTTGCCTTCACGTCAGTGCTGGTTACTTTAACCCCTGCTCCCATTCAGCTACACTGAACAGTACAGAACTGGGAGGACTCAAACCTCAGTGACTCTATTGATCGACAGACTGACCTGTGATTTTGCCTTAAAGGAGAAGTAATTGCTCATTTATATGGGATTAATAACAGCATTTGGATTCTGTAATAGCTGCTGTGAAAGGTTCTCTCTCCTCATCCTCACTCACATGCCAGCACAGACACCCAGTCCCTTTCTTTCCTCTTTTAGGGGAATAGCAGTCCAGGCTGGAATAGCAGTCCAGTCCATGCAGAGCCTTAATTTTCCTTTTATGTGGGGAGTAGTGTGGGGATTTACTCAGGAATAGTCTTAATTCACATGTTTCTGCTCCCAAATCTACTTTCAGATCTCACTGGGGGGGGGGGGGGTCATAAAAAGTAAGCTGCATCTTTTCTCAATCCTTTATTTCTTCTGTACCTTATATTGGAAAATTGACCCTTTTTTATACCTGTGTGAGTACTTTGTTGAATGGTGGATGCCCTAATTTAAACGGGGGTCAGTAATATTTCTTCCCTTGCTTCTGAATTTACCCAGATGGACATGGAGCACCTGAAAGAAACAATCTGCTAACATGCTTTGTATCTTTTGATGTTGCAGAGCAGAAGAATCCATATCAGATGATGACAAAAGGAGGTAGGTGCTCTGCTCAAGGAGGGTTAGCTTTATTTGCAATAGGCTGCAGCAAGTTCTGCCACCGGTTCTGCATCCTTCCTTCCCTCCTCCTAACTCCCAGTGACACTAACAAAGCAGAGGAGAAACAAAAAGAGAAGAGGAAATCTCACACAGAGCTGGGTATTGATGAGTCCACCCAGCCTTTTATTGAGCTGGAGAGGTGGGAACTTGGTGGCAAAAAGAGCACATTATCTCGCAGCTGTAGGTGGTGTGTTCAATAAGGGCTGGTGGCCTCTGCCTTCACACCAGCACCACCACAGAAGGTGACATTAGCACTTGAGGGAGATCTCTGCTGGTCTGGAAGTTGAAGGAAGTATGAGTCTGTCATCAAGCAAATTAGAAATTGGCTCAGACTCCCAGGAGCTGGAGGAGGTGTGATTAATTTAGCACCTAACAGGGCAGAGCAGTGTAAAGGGAATCTCTGCAGGTAACTCCAGGCACAGTAGAGGCTTTAAGGACCCAGTTTTTTACCCCCCTTCATCTGTCTCTCCTATTCATACAGGCTTTTTGGAGCCAGAAAGTATCCTCTGCAAGTCCGTGAAGGGGAGAGGGTTGGGCCATGAAAGTACCTGAGACACTTGTGTGATCCTTTATACTAGCAGTTTTCTCCAAGTGTGACCCTAAGCAGGGGCAGGCAGGTTGCATTTATGAATGAGGTCAAAGTGCTATTTAACTGGTGGGCGCTGTTTGAAGTGTGGCGCTTTGGTGGTCCCGGTGTCAAACATCAGTGTCAGATTAGCTCTGTCCTCAGCTGGATATACTCAGAAGAATCTGGGCCGGTGGGCTTTATTATTGTCACAAGAGAGCTGGGATCTCGTGATAAACATCAGGAATTTGAGTGAAAAAGCAGCTCCTTTCACAGGGAGAAGCCTCCCAGCTGAGCTCTGATGTGCCTGTGATTGTTTCTCCACCAGGAACTACGGTGGGGTGTACGTGGGCCTGCCATCAGATGCGGCTCCCATGGCTCCCAGTCAGACGAAAGCTGCACCCAAAGGTACTGGCAGGTTGTGGATTTATTTCCTCTTGCTTTCTGGGGATCATTTCATCTAGTGGGATGTACGTCCTTTAAAAATCAATTATTATTTCAGACAGGCTGGCTAGCCTTGAAGCCTCTTAAGGCTGTGGGACTATTTATACTTGTCAAAGGGATTGTTCCCTTTTATTTAAAATTTAACACGCTTTTGCAGAAGGATCCTAGAGCAGATGCTGACAGTGTAGGTACATGGTCTTCTGAACATCTTCTCCACTTTCTGACTGCTCTGTGAATTGAAAGAAAACAAAACCCTGTTAGGACTAAGAGGCTGTGATAGATGCACTTGCAGAGCCCCAGTGCTATTTTTAGTTTTGAAGGTATTTACTTGCATTGTGGTGAATTCCAGTAATAACAGTTAGTAAGTGCTTGCTTTCAGGTTTATTTCTGTTCTTAAATGAAACCCAGCAGAAACTGTTTCTTTTCCATATTATATTTTTGAGCAGCGGGAAAAAGCATTAGATGTATAGCTATTTCATTGGCAAGTTATAAACATGTAATTATGAAATAATGTAATATTCTTTTGATTTAACACAAAAAATGCTGCTGTCACATATGTACAGCACAGAGTTTAGTCACTGACTGGTGCTTTCAAAATTTGCTGCAAAACAAGAAAATGAAAAGAAGTAATTCTTTTAACCAAAATGAAAGTAGCCGGTTTTGGAACAGTACTAACTAAACAAAACACATGTTGGTTTTTTTTATTTATTAAGATTTTAACCATCTTTGTCTTTCATTTTCTAATTAAGATTAAAAGGAAATAAAGACATCAAGATGCAAACAGCCCAAGGTACAGTATGTTTTGATTAACATTATATGCTTGGCATGCATTTGTTGAACAGAACAAGGCACCGAGGCTCCCTGTGATGCTCTAAGTTGGTCTGGGAACCACCACGTTACATCTCCAGCTGCATAATAACTTCTAAAGGCTGGACCAGGGACCATTTCTCAGTGGGTGCAGATATAAATTAGACAGTAGTAAAGTCATCTTCTTGGTGAAAATTGAGAAGCAAGGAAACTTAATTTGGGAGCAAATAAAAATCAAATGTCCTTAGTGGTACTCAGACCTCCCATGAGAGGTGAGGTACATCAGATCAGCATCTGCAGAGACAAAGATTTTTCCAGGAATGAGGATTTTGCAGTTAGAAAACATCCCCTTTTTTGGAAGGACCTTGAAGACCATGGTGTGTCACCCACTACGTAATGTATTGGAGCTTTCCTTTTGCTATGGGACTATCTGTGGGGGCTTCATTTTCCACCAGCTATAATAGGACATTGAAGATTTATAGGCTCTATTTCTGAGTGAAGAGTTTTGACTAACTAAGTTTAAAAAAAAAAGCTTTTTAAGTTCATGTCTGCAGAAAAAATAAAAACAAACCAAGTTTCCATTCAGTATTTGAACTAAATAAACATTGACAAATTTTGATAGGGGACTGTTTTGATGTCTAGACAGTGGGGAGCTGATAATTATTAAGCTGCCAACAATTTCCATAAGAAGCAGAGCCGTTTCCTAATTTAGGTGAAGAGCCAGAAATAGTTTTGACTGTGCTGGATGCAGGTGCTGGATGCAGGCCTTGTAGAGCAGAACACATCTAATAAGTGTGTTTATTATATGAGTGGTTAAAGCCCCAGAATTTTAGTAGGAGCAGTCCTAAACAGGGAGAACTTCAGGTGGTCTTCACAGGTAATTTCAGTAACCTGGCTAAGATGTCTAAGCTAGAAACACCATCACCCTTGACCAGGTCAAGGCTCAAGCACCATCTTGAGATAGCAGCTTTCCATCTGTGGTTTATGAACAGAGTCTGAGTTGCTTAGGTCCTTGTCTAGGTGCTTTAGTTGAATAATTGAGGCTGGATAGAGTCAATCACTTGACTTTTTTTTTGTTTTGCTATTTAAAATAGCCGAAGGTGTGCTTTGCCTTCATTCATGCAAGATCAGAGCTGAGCTGCTGACTCAAGTCTTCCCCTTGAAGAGCAGCTTCAAATCTGCAAAGGTTCCTCTGAGCTCCACAAGTTTATGTGTGTGTGTGTCAGCAGTTCACAGATTACAAATCTCTCAGCTTCTAGTGACAACCTAGTTCTCTGTTTTATGTATAGAACATTCCTGTATTACTTTTCCACTATTGCTTTACCATTCTACCTAAATCTGTTCCTTTTTTTTTTTTTTTTAACAGACTATTAAGAACAGTTGCCAGTGCTTTGGAGAGAGCTGTCTTTGTGCTGAAGATTTTGATACTTACACAGCCTCCTGGAGAACAAGAGAGATCAGAGCACCAAAAATCCTAACTGTTGCAAGTTCCAACTACGGGTAAAGCTTCAAGTATGGCGTTGAATCTGTTTCCAATGATAGTTGCATTATGGAAACCTCCTGCTGTTTTCCAGTGAAAGATGACATTAGTGAACTCATGGTGGATGTTTCTGCACAAGAGCTAACTTTGATGATCTGCAACTTATTTGTCTGTGGCCATATTGCAGATTCCATCAGCTATCAGCTATGCTTCATATATTTCCTCAAACAAGTTTGATAGATTTTATATAGAAAACCATCACTACTGTCCACTCAATAGTTTCTATGGTAGGTTCCTGTAAATTAATTGTTATTTTACTTCAGAGTAATATATTTGACAAGTTTGCATCTTTTTGAGAATCTTGCAAATTTTAATATTTTTGCTGTGAAATATTAAGAATAGGACAAAACAAGCTTAAGACCTTAAGGTTCTTTATAATTATTACTGTCCCTTTTATACCATGAGACAAATATTAGTTTTTAATTTTCACCTTGTAAAAAGATGTTGCTCAAGGAAATTGATTCAAATAAGAACGATATACTTCATTGTATTACTTACATGTCTGTTTATATGCTATATCTCTTTTATAAAGCATTACATGTAAAAAAATACTAACAAAATAAACTATTATGTGTTCCATTCCATGTAACAATAATAACATGTCCTTGCATAAGGATGAAGGAAGAATAAGGAATATTATTTTCAGAGATAGTGGGACTGAACTCCAGTGCTGCATCCTTCTGACCTGTAGAGGATTTTTGATCACTATTAGAGTTTTGTATCCCTGTCTTATCTGAAAGCATCTCCAGTATGGCAAATTGAAACAAAATGAGCATTATTACTACTTCAGCAAATTGTTCAGGTTTTAAAATTCATTAAGTTAATAGCAACTGTAAGTTTCACATAGAACATAAAACAGATTGTACATTTCCAGATGGCTAAGTATTTAAACTATTAAAGCCTTTTGCATTATTCTTTAGTCAAACTCTTTTTAATGGCACTTGATACACCATACACTTTAAATAATCAAACAGTAAAACCCCACCCAATCTGCAGCATGTTAACATATTACTGTATATTCATGACCATTTTTAAAATTAAAAGAAAACAGCAAACCATAAAATTTAGACATGAAGCTGCTGTGAACCATGAAATTACTGCCCTTTTCACTGATACTCATTACTACCAATGAACTACCATTGACTATGATTTCCAGTAACTTGCAGCTTTCACTTTTTGTATAGTGGTAGTTTGATGTGAGGCATGCAAAAAGAGATATTTAAAAGTATTCCTCGCTTGTCCTCTTTTAATTATTTCTGACATTATTTATTGCCATTCTCTAGAAATCTTCTTCTTGGGTTATCAATGATTTCAGCTTTCCAGTTCCTCATGGCAAGCATGTATCTCGTTCTTGACCATTGACCTCAAAGTGAGATGAAATAAGCTTGAAGATTAAGATGTGGTGTTAAAATATCTCTCAGTATGAGTGATAGTCTGTAGATTATATCTGCAGTGTCTTGTTCTTGCCAGCCAGACTGGTGAGGACTCAAGTAGCCCTGGGTGATAAACATGCAGGCTTTTCTCCTACCTGCTTACCATAGCATGAGGGTATCCTTTCCACTTCACATGTTCTGCAAATGGCCAAAATGGTTTGCATAAGTTTATTTAGTGCAGAGCAATGCCTGACCTAATCATGATTGTCTTTCCCAAAGCAGAAAAAGCATCTGTCATCCTAGGATACATCAGCATTCAGCTTGTGCTCAAAAAGCCAACAGCAGATGCCAGTAATCAACCCCCTTGTTTATCCACTTCTATCCTTCAGTTGTTGTGAAGAATCATCAAAAAGGTGGACAGGGCTAAACTTGAGCATCACTCGTCCTGCTACTGACATTGAAGCCCCATGTGCGGGCAGAGGGAGGAAAGAAGTGATTGCTGATGGACAGCTCCTCGCAGATGGTGCTGGGATAGTTGCAAGGGGTACTTTCCTTGTTTCACATCATTGCTTGTTTTTCCTGTGCAGAGCTACAGAGAAGCTTGGAGCACTTTGCAGAATTGGTCTTTTAATGTTTCATCCTCTGAATGTGTGGGAGGTACAGTGGTTTCTTAATATTTTTGTTCCTCTGTGTCATTTAATCTCAGAAGTTTACTGACCAACTGACAAATGTGCAGCGTCACAGACTGGAACCTCTAAAATAGATATACATTCATTTATGCTATACAGGCCTGTGCCATCAAACTAAAGAGCTAGGGCCATGCCCTTGTCTTCAATTTGCAGATTCCTGTCTTGTTTTCCCAAAGGTCCATGAATCTAGAAACTGTGTTACAGGATGCTGTTTTCTGTCCTGGCCAAATTCCACTTAGACAACTGATTTTCTGCTCACGAAATATCCTCTATGGTGAGCAGCCTTTGTTAATAAAAGCACATGTCATTTCACAGAGAAATGAGTGTATCTGCTCTTTCAAAACTTACAATCTATGGATATTTCTGTTAGGAGGAGGAAAAGAAACCCTATATGCCAGCTTCCAGCTGTGCATGTGACAGCATCCTTGGAGAATATTTAGGCACTCAAAAGATGGTTCAATGGGAGAACTGAGAACAAAACACAAGGAGCCATTAAATAACAGAGCTATTGTTAAGGAATATACTTTGGTTTTGTCAAAACATCTTGAATTACCATTTGTGAAAAATAAACATTTAAATATTGGGGCTGTAATACCATTTTCCTTGCAGTGGTTACTGTTTTTCCAGCCAGAGCTGAGGAGCCAGTGGAAGTAATTCAGCAAAGAATTGATTTGGGCTTTATAATCTCAGAATCTCTGATCTGCAATTCTTTGGCAGCCCAGAAATATTATTCTTGAATTCATGAATCTTGAAAAATCCTGGAGTAGGAAAACATAAGATTGAAACAACACAAAGTATCTTATATTGCAAATTTTGGTCTCGTACAAACTATATCACCTCAAAGCTTCTCTTTTGAATTATGCTCATGAGGCAGTGCATTTATTTTGCTTTCTACTTAATGTAGGAGCTTTGTTGTAAGTGCCCAACTTCTCAGTTTCTGGGTAGTCCAGACAGAAATACTGCCTGTCTTTTATGTGCCATACACTTCCTAATGTAGTTCAGATGACAACTCTAAGCCTCTGTGTTTCTCAAGGGTTAAATCTTGTCACTAAGAGAGTTGCAGAAGACCTGGTAAAAGCCAGTGTAACTCAGTTAGAACTTCATTCACTAGAAATGAAATGTTTTCCTAGCAAAGAGTCCACACAAAGCTGAAGCTGCAGAAAAACATAGAGGTGAAATTTGTCTCTAATGAACAATTTGTCTCTAATTGACTTGTTTTCATCCTGCATGTCTGGAAGAGGAGACTCTACTGTATGGGACTGTGGTTGAAACGGCATCACTATTCCCTGTCACCCACACAAGTCTAGCAATTCTCAATAATCATGCTTCCCAAGCAGCCAGTGAGTCACTGCTGATCTGTTTTCTGCAAAGTAGACCTCTCTTTGGTTCCCATGGTGATCAGAAGCGACAGCTATTACGGGCTGCTACTACAGTTTCTCAGTTGTGTGTGCCCACTAAAAGAAGCTCTTACCCGGTTATAGTCCCTGGGTGCTCTGCAGTGCATCATCATTGCTTCCTACTGACAGCAATTTAAATGCTTCAGGTGAATTGGCTTTGTGGAGAACAGGCTGAAGGAGGGGGATTTGGAGAGTATTTTTGTTTTGCAATGTATTTAGAAGAAGATGAAGAAAATAACAACTCTGTAAACTTTGCATAGAGCAATGGTGTTCCAGTATTCCAGGAAATCTTTTGAGGCTGGGCTAAATGAGTCAACCCTTAGGTTTATCATAATAGGAGCTATTTCATTTTACCTGATCTGACAATGTTTGCTGAAACTCAGGGGTTTTCAAACACAGAAGAATTTCCCAGACAGCAGAAAGCTGTCACCCCTGCTGTGGGATCTTCTGTGTACTGGTCACTATCTAGTCACTATCAAAATACTTATAGCTGCAGATAGGACTCAGCTCATGAACCAGATCATTCTGTGAAGTGCAGTGAAACTCTCATTAGCATAACTGTACTGAGAAAAGTACCACAGGATGAAGCCTGGGTAAAAGTGGGCTTTGTGTGCCAGAAAAGAGAAAACACATAGGAGAACAGGAGAATGGGGATTATTATGCAGTGAAGACAGATGTAGAAAGAGGGTAGGAACAGAAAATTATGTAAAAAAGGAAAGACCTTAATTAAGTATCCGCTGCATTTCTCTGTGATTTTAATCTCTAGAAAATAGAGCAAGAAGTAGAAAGCTGGCAAATTGTTTTAAGACTGAAGAGAAATGTGAGTTGGCTTATCAGGTCATTCCAGCCCTCAGATGTCTGAGACTGCAAACCTTTAAGGAAATAACTTGTCTCATTTTTATTTGCTTAAAGTCCAGTGTAATGAGCCCATGAACCTTAAAGGTCCTTTTGGGTGTTACCAGGATATATAAATATCCTGCTGTCTCTTTCAAAATTTCTTCTGGTATTTCCTTACTTATGTCTCTATGCAGACTGTGAAAATACCCAAGATGTGAAAACAATTAACAGGATTAATATACGAAAAGATTACAGAAAAGGAAGGCAATGTTTAATCTGAAAAACAGTGTAGAAGTAGAACCTAAGCTTTGGTTTAGTTATGCCATGTATTTTAGATTTCTGATATAACTAATGAATCACTGGGCAAGTGATTCATTTGGGTCACAGCATCTTATTGGTACTCTAGAATTATCTGTCCACTCACAGAATTTTGTTTCTGATCTTTGATTCCTATGTTACAGGAGACGGCAGTAATGTGAAATACTAAATTCCACACTTCACCTTTGTTGTCCAATTCTTGTGTTGTCTGAATCTCAGTGTTGTCTGCAGGATGGCTTCATCTCCATAAAAGCTGCGGTTGTGATTCAGAACAACAGTTAATTAGAAGCAAGTCATATTTGATAACAGAGGATACCAGACTGCTAGAAAATGTCAGACTTCATTGCAGTTAGGGAGGTACTCAAACTTTGGAGTGTCCACCCCACGTCACTATCAAACTTGACTTAGCAGTATGCAAATATAAAACCACACACATAAATAAACAAAATCATGGAGGTAACACACACTTTCAAGCTTATACCTAATATCATGTTTATGGGTATGTATTACTGGAGTCTGACTGTAACCTTGAGCTGTGAATATTTACCTTACCTACAGTTAGGTTTGCATTCCCCAAAGGATATTGCTGTGAGGAAGCCTTGGAAGGACTCCCACTACTTTCTCAAGAGCAGCATTATATTTTTCTCCTTAAATTTCAAGAGGAAACCAAATTCTTATTAGAGCCACTGAGTAAACAGCCTTCCTCTCCTTGCCTGCAAACAATCACAGATAATTCTCATTCAGAGGTACAAGAAAAAACAAAGCAGATAGTAGTAACATATGTGTTCACATACTTGAAATTAATCCAAATCTTTAACAAATTGGCGTAGATTAGACTAGATTTCATGCTCTTCCTTTCAAGTATTATCATTAAAACATGATACTTCTTTTTTTTTCTCTTGTTGGTTGAAATAATCCCCAGCAAAAATATTTCTTCCATGTTTGTTGCAAGAATGTGTAATTCTTTATAATTTGCAGCACTTCTTGCACTATTTCTCATTTTACCTAGAGTTCAACTTCTGGCATAAAAAACCCCTGCCACAGACCATGTTTTCCCAAAGGGCTGTGCTCTTTTCCCATGCTAGCTGAGCATTCCAAGCAGGTGCTGCTGGAGATTTTATCCTGAACGCTTCACTACTCAGCTGGCTTTCTCAACCTCAGTTGAAGCAGGGACAATGTCGCCTGATTGTTCTGCAGGAAGAGCATTTACTGCATGTATGACTGTCTCATCTTGAGATTTGTACTGGCAGAGTTTGAGGAGTCTTCATTATCCATGAGGAGATTGAAACCTCATCTTGGCTCCTGCATGACACCTGCCTGACATGGTTTGGCCCCAGCCAGCAACTAAGGCCCACACAGCCACTCTTTCACTCCTCCCAGGTGGGATAAAGAGAAAACTGGAAAAGTGAGATAACTCGTGGGTTGAGATAAAGCAAAAGCTTCACACACAACCAAAGCAAAAAAGGAATTCATTCCCCACTTCCCATGGGCAGGCAGGTGTTCAGCAGTCACGAGGAAAGCAGGGCTCTGGCACACCTAACACTGGGAAGACTCACACCATCACTGAAAGTCCTCCCCTTCATTCTTCTTCCCCCAGCTTATATGCTGGTATGGAATGTCCCTGGGATCACTCGGGGTCAGCTGTGTCCCCACCCAGCTTCTTGTGAGCCCCCAGGCCACTTGCTGGTGGGATGGTGAGAGGCAGAGATGGCCTTGATTCTGTGTAAGCCCCGCTCAGCAATAATGAAAACATCCCTGAATTACTAACACTGTTTCCAGCAAAAATCCACAGAAACACAGCCACATCTGAGCTACTCTGAAGAAAATAAACTCTTAACCCAGCCAACAGCAGCAAGCTCCTTCAAATTCTGTATTACAAAGTTGGACGGCACAAAAAGGTGGGGAAGTGTCTCCATCACATTTCAGTTTTTGCAGTGATGTGCAGAACAAGAGTAAGCATTACTGGTAAATTAGTTGGATAGATGACTTGGCCACACTTCAGTCTCTTTGGAGTGGCTTGAAATGATGACAAAAGGAGCAACATAAGGAATCAGTATCACAAATACCTGTATTAAGCATTGCAAAAGCTTAATTAGCAGTATTTGGTGCTCTGTCCTGTGAAAATTTCAGCCGCATGCCCCTGTAGATAGTCAAGGAAATTACTCCTGGTAGAGTTTTTACCCTAAAAATTAATTCCTCAGAGTGGCTGATCAGTTTTCTTGCCTAGGTCATGGGGTCTGGCTGAGGTACACAGGGTGCAGCTCTCCACAATCTGGAACCCCCCCTCTGCAGCCTGCCGGTTTTGTCCCGCAGCTCTGCCGTGCACCTCCCTGCTGTCTGCCCATGGTAATAGCCACAGTGGCCTGGAGAAAGAGCTGGTTGACTGCTGAGGCTGAAGGACACGTCCATACTCCCTCTGTTGATCCCACTGTCTCTCTGTTGCTCCCAGTGAGGTATGGCAGCTTCACACCAGCCGAGGGAGCAACCACATGCTGGTGTGATTGTCCCCAGGCTGCTGCTGTCCCCACCCAGGACAGCATGCCAGCACAAACGCTGCTGTCTTTGGGCTGGTCTTTGGCTGGCCGAAGTCCTGAGCAATGCTGGTGTTTGTTTTTCTGCACCCCTCGCTCTCTTGGCAGCAGAACCCAAGAAACTGCACTGAGTTTCCTTTTATGTGCCTCCTGGACAAGCCTCCTGTTCAGAGCTGTGCTGGTGACAATCAAATTAATCATCGTCTCATCCTCAGTTGCACAGTGCCAGGCTCTCCCAGCACTCTCAGAGTCTCACCCCAGGCTGTAGGCTGAAAAAATCCTTGACCAAAGTAGGTCAGCAAACCATGCCTGGCCTCGAGAAACAGCTTTGATCAGGGACAGCAAATTTCTCACTATTTTTCTTAAGAATTTTCTTCAAAAGTGATACTTTTGTTTCAAAGGGGAAAGAGCTTTACAGACGTGAATGGCAATGACAGCTCCCTGAAGCTTGGATCCTCTGCCAGTACATTACAGAAAAGGTGTTCTGATGAGAGAGAATCCCAAAGCAGGGGATTTACAATTTCCCAAATTAATTAATCAATCACTTCAAAGCCTGAGGTAATTTATTTTTCACTTTATGGTTTCATTTTAATAGATAGACTCAAGTGCTGGTTTTAAAAGGAGGGGTTATGAAATTTTACAAAATATTTAGCAATGAGAATGCTAACAGTACTTCTTTTCACTTTGGCACTGCCTGTGACAAAGTTATAGTTTGTGGACATAACTTAAAAATCAAATTATTTTTAACAACTTTGCCTCTAAAGGAGCTTTTAGGTTAAGTCGCAAAGATTAGAGTATATAAAAATGATGCATCTGGGCTACTTCAGATAGTCCTCTAAGCCATAAAAATATGTCTCTGAGGTTTTTTCTATACAGAAATTCTTGCTGTTGTCCAGTGATTCATTAGAGCTCTGGTCTAGCCTCTCTACAGATGCTACTATTATTCTGCAATGAAAAAGGCAAGGAGCCATTTCTGGGCACTCTGTAAAGTCTTGAAAGCAATACAGCTTAAAATAAATGTTTGTGTCCTGCTGTGTTCTTTTGACCCCCAATGCACTTTGGGCACTACTAAACTATAAATAAGATATAAATAAGATCAAAAGATTCACTCTCTCATGCTCAGAAAATTTGAAGAATACCAAAATTAAACTTCCTGATATACTTCTATTAGGACACATTTTTTGACAATGCGGTCAATATTATTTTTATGCTACAATAGATTAGCCTGATTAGATATCTATGGAAAAGTATATTTTCTCTTGAAATTTTGCAAATGCTCATTTATTAATTTTAAAATTGTTTTATCCTTGCTTTGGGCCAATTTATTGCCCGGGATTATGCTTTCCTTGCCTGTGGGCAAGTTTGATAATAAAAATGCAATTGTTTATGTCCTTTCTTATTTTTGGACTACTGAAAGCTGGTTCTTTCTTAACCAAAGATGGGTAATTAATGAGGGCAACATCTCCCAATAAGTGTCAGTTGCTATCTAAAATGCAGAATGAAAATGTCAAATCTTAAGATTGCTGTAACTCAAATTATTTTGTTTTGCCATTACTATAATTTACTGGGAACTCAAAAGCTTCCATCATGCTGCTGAATGGGTTAAAATAAACTTCAAGGGAAAAAGAAGGGCGGTACCCTTTCTGCTTCTTGAAAACTAGTGTAGGTACAGCAAGGTAAGACAGAGATTTGAAAACAGTCCAGCACCTGCCTTTGGGTTGATAGTCACTCTTTGGGAGTGTGATGTGAACGTGTGAAGTTCTAACCAACTCCTATCTCCCAGCAGGTTCTGCGTTGGTTGCCTGGTTGGTTTTGGTTTTCATTGTTTATCTGATTTTAGAGCTAAAAATAGACATGAGGGGCCGGGAATCAGAAACTCCAGCCTTCCTTATGCCACAGGCTTGTTAGTCTTGGCTGAACCACTTAGGTGAAATCTTTCGAAAACAGTTTTTAAACTTGAATGCTCAAGCAAAGGACTTTTGTTTGAATAATGTCTCAATACTCCTCTGTAAGAGCCGAGATGAGGGATGTGGGACTCCAGGCACCTCTCCAAAATGCAGTTTATTCTGTCCAAGACATTGCAGCAGTCCAGGGTCATGGGTGACAGAGCCTGTGCCTACAGCTGTCTGCTCCAGCTGCAGGCAGGCCTGGAGACCATTTGGTTTTGGTTCCATTGCATTATATACTTTTCTTTGCTGAGCCTCTTAATAGAGTAGAACCAATCTATGCCTTGACTATTATCTATAGCCTATCATAACTACTATAGTTACCATATTCATGTTATTATTCTCCAATCACTAAAAGTCAGTACATTACAGTTTAAGCTAAAAGTTGTTATTCTAGCTTAAACCGTATTCTAGCTTAGTTGTTATTCTATTGTTATATATATACAGTTTGCTTGCAGTGGAAAATTCTGAGACCTTTTTTCTACTTGCCACATTGGCAGTCTTGTTTGCCTGTGCTATCTTCCTGCTTGGTAAAAACATCTTCTCGTTTGAGGTGGGTTTATCCTTTGCTGTAAGTCATAAAACCCCCTTCTAACTAACGTACCCTTTGCCTCCTTGGTTACCCAGTAAGACTGGCTCAGCAATTCTTTTCTTTTATTTCAAAACTTGCTTCCATCTCTATTCCTTCATCAGACTCTACATTTAAAGATGTTTCTGCTAAGCATACATATGGTGAGACTTTCTTGTCAAACTTTCATCCTTCCCAACACTCCTCCAAGGAAAGCTGAGCAGAGTTTGTACCCATGATGCCTGTGAGGCTCTTGGGAATGCCATTGAGGCTAGGAGTCCACACAGGAACAGCAGGCAACCTTGGGAGAGGAAAGCTAATGTCCTTACAAACAATTTGATGGGTGAAGGGATGGGTGTTCATATCTTTGAAATGGGGCTTAATGTCCCTACTGACTTTGGGCAGGTGTGCTGCAGAGCCCAGACAGCTTGGCTCCTGGAACAGACAAGGGTCTGCACAAGCCTGAGTTTCTGAACTTTGGGGTAAAATAGTAGTTCAAGGGGGGTAGGCCATGGTAGGTGGTTCTGGAAAGCTGTACCTTCCTTGTACCTCAGCCAGTGGGGAGAGGAAGAGGGCAACACATGGCCGGGAGTTTAGGATAAAAGGAGGCTGTGAGGCTGTGCCCTCTGAAACCTCAAGAGAGCAAAGAAACCCTGCAGGTGTGTGCCCCCGTAGACTCTCTCCCTTTATTCAAACAAAGTTGCAGGACTCCCCTGTCTCCCTTTTGGATCTAAACCTCCGGAATTTGTGGATTTTCCCAGTGCTTGCAAAGGGCTGGGTCTCCCTCTCTGCCCTCTCCCTCCTTTCTGCTGCCCCAAAGAAGTTTCTCTGCCAGAAAACACAGTCCCAATATGTTTTACATCAGCTGGTGAATAAGAGTTCAGTATCTCTTATGTGTGTGTTAAAGAAAGGTGAAGGAGGGGGGTTTGGAGGTGACCAGAAAAGCAAGAGAGTGTTAATGATGTAGGTGAGTTGCTTATTGTTGAAATGCTGGTCCCTGCATTTCTTCAGTGGAAATTACTGTTTTCTAGATGGAAAAGCAACCAGTAGCTTGACTTCATTACAAATGCCAAAAAACATTACTCATGTTAGCAAAACAGTTTTTTGTTCTGTCATTTTTTTTCTCTTTAAAATCTCAGAACCTGTTGCTGCTTCCAGGAACAGCTTGGAAATAAGAATTAAAAAAAAAAAAAAAAAAAGTAGGAAAAGCAAATAATCCCTGATTTCATTCCCTGTTAAAAGGAAGCAGTATGAGTCCTTTTGTGAATTCTCAATCATGTTTGCAGCTCCATTGGAGACAGAGCAGCAGACACAGCAAACCATGTGACCCAAGCTCTGCACATGCAGAGATGCTGAGGTGGTGGGTCAGTGCTTTTTTGGCTTAGGGGGATGCCTGTGTCTGTGCTTCTTTTCATTTGACATCATTAATTCCAACAGTATGCACTCTCAGGGCTTAACAACTGCCACTGCACCTGTACAGAAAGCCCTGGAAGCAGCTTGCATGTTTTTTTTGTATGGATTTTAGCAAAAATCCAAACATTACAAGGACTCCAAGTGAGCTTTTCATCCACTGAAGATCTGACTGAGTAAACAGCAGGGTTTTGTCTCACTTGAAACTGTCATTTCCCCCCATATCAGATGCTCTTCCCACTGATTCATGTGCCTTAGCACAAGTCTCTTCTGACTCCAGGCACAAGTGCTAAACTCATCACTGCTCTTCCTTGCCCTTCCAGAAACATCTTGGACTCTTTCTCTGCAAGGGACACATTTCAGGTGCATTGAGCAGGGGATTTAAGGAACGACATCTGGACTGAGAATAGAGTGGCAAATTCAGGTTTTGGCCAGGGAAAGGGAACCAGACAAGGGAAGTGGGGGCCTGGTGCTTGCAAAGCACCTCAGTGCACAGGGACTGGCTGCACGCAGGCTCCCTGTGCAGCAACAGTAGAGCTGAGGGTAGGAGCAAGACTCACAAGACTCTTTCCATGACAACATGGAAATCTTATCTGCTCCTGGACTTTGCTTGAGTTGGAATAGTTGGGAACAATGAGAAACACTGAAATCCCAGGGGTATCTCCTTAACTCAGCAATTTGGGGGGAACTAAAGAGTTTTCCCATTATGTATAGAAATTATGAAAGGCCTGAGGTGCCTGAAAAGGCAACAAGACGTAATTCAGTGACCAGACCCAGCTGTACCTGTGAGGTTGATCCCCCTGAAAGCCCTCCTGAGGCTCAGGGCTGATGATCAGCACTGTAAAAAAGGTCTGGGGGCTCCTGTTGTGCCTCAGGACTTCTGAAGTACTAAAACATTGATACCCTAATAGGTAGTGGGGGCTGTTGGCGGAGGTGGGCTCAATGGAGGAGAAATCCAGCTGGGACGAAGGCAGAGACTTGGTCCTGCTCGTGCTGGGAGCCAAGAGGACACAAATACTCCGAGGATGAGTGAATACAGCCCACAAGGCAGGCAAGGAGGGTTGTGGATGTGACAGCCTGGTCAGAGAGCAAGAAAACGAGATTAGTTTTCTCAGAATGGACTTGTAAGACATTTTAGGGAGCTGTAGAGAAAATATGAAAACTTGTTATTACAGATAACCTGCAGGTGGTGTTTTCCTACTCTGTTTTTCTGTTCTTCTCAAGGACTGTTTGTGAGAAAAGTGTTTTTGTTAATTAGCCAGTGAAGGGGAATGTTTCAGACCTATCTATACAAAGAGAAGAGTTTTTCCCATTAAAGCACTGTGCAAATCAGTTTTCTGGGAGTCCATGCCGCTTTCTTACTCAATAGCGACAGAGGGTTGCAGTGTTTTTCTCCTGTGTGTGTAGACGTAAGAGAGGCAAACCAGCAGCACACTGGAGCTTGTGAAAGGGTGACTATTTCTACATGGTGAAATCGGATTTTGCTCTCTCTCTGCAGTGGCTGGAAGGGGACTGTCCGTGTCCGGCTGTTTGTGCGAGTGCCGCGCCCGGCGCCGCTCAGACACCCGCGTTCCTTTCCATGCCGAGGACACCCGGGGCTCCCGCAGCCCGGTCCCGGCTCTTCCCCGAGAGCGCAGCAGGCGCAGCCGCCGCCCGGCCCCGGCTCCGGCAGAGAGCGGCGCTGCTCCGCAGCGAGCGGGGCCGGCGCCGTCCCGGCCGCTGGAAGCGGCTCCCGCAGCGCCCCGGGCTCGGAGCCAGGGCCGGCTGCGGGGAATGGCCGCACGGAGGGAGCAGCGATTGTCCCCTTGCGGCCCGGGAGCACAAGGGGCTACAAAATCACCGTACTGAGAGATTTAATGGGGGAAAAAACCAAACCTGAATGAAAAGCTTTTGGTCTGTAGGGGTCAGAGCTTCTTTTATTCTAGGGTGCTCCTAAGCATGAGAAAACTTCGAGTTCTTTAGATCAGATGCTTTCCATGAGAAGCTTTAAAACTCCTGGTCCTCCAAGCTGTGAGAGGTGCCAGGGTCAGTGCCATCAGAGGTGAAGGTCACCTACAAATGGAACTGAGTCCTGTTATAAATAAGAAGCTTGACTAGGCCAATATTCAAGCAACAATCATTTTATTAATGAATTATTGTAAAGTATGAGCAAAACAGCGCTGGGTACAGTGGAGGCAGTTTTCCCTCCAACTGCACACCGATATTTGGGCTTACAGGTACTTATAGGGGTACTCATAAGCTCTCTCAGCAGTTTCTATTTCTACTTGTTTACATCACAATTCTATACACTATTGTGATTTAGTTTTTCTCAGGATGTGTCCCAAAAAAAGGAAGATCCCCAGATGGTGGTGGCAGCCTCCGAGATGTTGGTCCAGTTTCCGCAAGAACAATGATGAATCCCATCTGGTGAAGTCCAGCACCCCAGATGTGGGTCCCCCTTGTTATCACAAGGACTGTCAGTGATGTCCAGCTTCCCTTGGAGTTGTAAATCCTTGAGAGGATGTCCCTCTTCCTTTCTCAAGCTGTTTTTCTCAGTTTTGTTAAGGAGTGAGATAAGCACATTTCCTTTCTATACATTCCAAAGCTATAGTTTCAAGGATACAATCAATATTCCAAAATTATACCTAAAAAGGTTACCATTACAGCACTCTTTAAGGCCTGACTACAAGCAAAGAGCAACATCCCGAATGCTGTAATTCAAATGCTCCTAAATTAATCCAGGTTAATTGCAAACAAAAGCTAGGTTCAGAGGCCTTCTTCCATGCTTTACTTTCCTCAGTTAATATTAGAATTTGCAGTCGTCCCATGGTTGGTGTCCACACATATCGCAGTCACACGTACACACATTTCCTTTCTGTGCCAGACACGAAACACAGCTTTGTATTTCACAGCCCCGCTGGGGTCTGGCCCACAGACACTGGCATCGTCTGCCATGTCCAGCTTGGTCTCTGCCAGCCTTTGGAAGCTTCTGAGGCCATGTGGTTTGTCAGGAATGAGTCTGAGCTGGACCTGCTTGAAGCCAGCTGCTGATCCCACAGGCTGTGAGCTGGCAAAATTCCTTTTCCTGAGGGCCAAGTGAGGTCTGTTCAGTGTACACTCAGTGTTTCCTCAGAGCCCAGGATTCCCTCTCCTCCAGGGACTGAACTGTCCGGCAGAGTTTTGGTTTTGCTGTGGAGAGCAAAGCAAGAGCTGTGTGCTGGGGCAGGGCTGGTCCTTTGGAGCAGCCCCCAGCAGCAGGGGGGTCAGCCCCAAGGCCGTGTGTGTGCTGGGTGCTGGTGGTGCCTCTCCACCCTTAGCTACCTTGCAGTGCCAGTTCATTTATCATGGACAATCACTTCAGGGTTATTCTTCATTTGGGCTGGGTTTGAAATGGCATCTGGAAGCAAAGAAACCCAACGTCCTTGTCCCTCTGTCCCACTGAGCTCTCCTTGGTGGGCCCAGAAATGTTGCTCCTTCTGATGCTTCCCATCACCTCTGACCTTTACCTTCTTTAGGAAGCTGGACTGTTTCTCCATGGGGTACTGGTGGGCCTGTCTCCAGCCCTGTCTGCTTCTCCTGGACACTGGCACTGTCTGCCCTTGCAGTGCAGCAGAACCCCTTCTGCAGAAGCCCCAGCAAAAGACCCTCTTGCCCTGACCAAAAACCATTGCCACTGCAAGCTGCAAAGTTGTGATGAATTCTTTTCAGAGGTCTTTCATTTTTTACCTCTTCAGAGGGACAGCAGGGAAGGAGGATTAAGAAAACCTTCCCCTCTCAGCTGACATAGATATGGTATGATCCCCTATGACTCTTAGTCTTTAAAGGCACTCTTTATTTTCACTGCAGTAAAAAAGTGGGAAAATCAAATTAATTTTTTGCACAGCAGCCTTGGAAGAAATAACAAAGACTGTGTGCATAGTAAGTGAGCCTGTACCATGTAAGCTACTGCACTCTTTAAAGTGTCATTGAAATAATAGCTCTAGTGCCATGACAGTGATAATTTCTCTGCTGACAAGCTGAACACTCCAGCAGTAGCTCAGCTGTAACTCCTGGAATTAGGAATTCCTGCTGAGATCCAGTGGCCATATCCCAGGCTGTGTCCCTACATCTTCCTGCCATTTGGCTGATGTGCTGTCCTCCTCCTGCCAGTGCTCTGACTGTAAGAATGGAGCACTATTACTCCTGAAATAGCTGAGACGTGTTCCACAGCCCAGTAAAAATTGTTGTAGCTATTTTCATGGATTTCAATAGGCTTGGCTCTACATGAAACTTGGAAGAAATCTTGAGTAAACAAGCCAGGCTTGTATTCTGCAGCTAATCATAACTGCCTAAAGAACAGGATAAGATGGGAGATGGCAAGTGCGTGAGAGAAACAACTGCTCACTTTGAAAATTTAAAAAGGTTTATTAAACCTTGACAAAAATACAACAAAAGGACGATATAAGGAAAAATTCGCAGTGCTGGGAACTGCCCTTGTGGATACCACGTGGCCAGTTCATCTTCAAGATGGATGCTCAGCCTTCTATACCCCTGGGGGCTGCATCAGCCAGCCCTGGCCCCTCCTGAGGTCTGTCAGTCAGCTCTGCTTTGCCATTTAGCAGTGGAGACTGCTCTTGTACCTGGATTGGAGGTCAGGTGTTGCCATGCTGCACCCCCTGAGCACCAAGCTTTTCCATCCCAGCTGCCCCATGCAAGGGATACGTGTGCACCCCTTCATTTTACCTGTTCTAGACAACACCTGTCTGATGGTAGCAGTACAGAGGGGGGAAGGGAACTATGGGGAGAACAGAGGACATCTAAACTACAATAACATAACTATACATCACTAAATGTGTAAAAAAATCAACAACCAATATTTTTAAAAGCTTTATCTGAAATTATCCAAGCTATCTTCTGTATGCGTGCTTTACAGTTAAACTCAATGTAAGGGCCAAATTTAATCTCTGAGAGAGTCTCTTGCAACGGGATGGAGCTCTCTCTCTGTCCATTAAATTAGAGTGCACATGAAATAGATGGGCACACTCTCTAAAAGGCTGAACCTGGAGTAAAAATTTGTTCTTAAGGAGCCTGCTGCATACTGCATGGAAGACAATCATAATGGTGTCACTGACTTCTCTGACCTTTGGCTCTTACTGCAAGTTCTGTGCTAAAGCTGATGTATTTTTTCTTTTATTTACTTGTGCCTTTGTTGTACTGCTTCTGTTGAAAGCAACAGTTAGATTTCTGAAAAAGAACACCTGAGCAATTAGAACAAGTGAACCTTTGCTGGGAATAAATTGCCAGTAGAAACAGTGCTTAAGGCACCCAGGAAATGTGGATTAGTAGGCAGTAATTAATGGGCCTAATTTGGTGCCACAGAGGGAGCATCACAGCTCTTTGTGCTCTGACCCAAGATGAATGTTAATGAGTCCCCAGAGCTGCTTGCATTTGGGTTCCAATTACTGTAACCACGAGCATGGCTCAGCCACGTGCATTCACCCAAGCAATGCCCAGGGTCTGTGAATCCTCCTGCCTGTCTGTTGTGACAAGGTGTTGGTGCTCTGAAGTGTCAGTGCAAGCATTTTAGCGTTAGAGGCCAATGCAGCAGAAGAGTCTCATCATCCCTCTGAAAATGCCTTGTTGATTGTGATCAACAGGCACAGCAACAGAGGCATCCAGAGGCATTGTGTTACGACAATAAGACAAAAACAAAAAATGCCTGTTTATAAGTATAAAGGAAGCAAGCTAATCCCTCTGTGAACTTAAAATGCTGGGGGCAAAGGGGTCCCTAGATAGGCAGCGCTGAAGCTCCTGACCAGTTCCTGTGCTGGGTCAGTCTCTCAGAGCAACCTGTCTTACTTAAGGGTGCAGGGCCACCAGTTTGCCAAGCACAGGGCTGAGGGCTGGAAGTGAGGCAGTGTACACTGAAACAGAAGTGATGAACACACAGCTTGCCTCTCTTATCTGGTAGCTCCCTACACACACACGGCCTGTGTGTGTCACTGCAGGAGCGCAGAGGGATGGAGTAGCTTGGCCAGCCAGCACTGAAGGTTGCTCTTCATGGGGGCTTTGCAAACTTTCAAAGGATTCAGCTTCCAAAGAAGAAGGCTGGATTTGCTTTTGGAATTGGACATGTGCTAAAAAGTGGCTCCATTGCCACTGATGCCTCTGCACACTCAGCTTCCTTCTATACTGCCTAGTGCAAATATTGTGAATGCGGGAGGGCTTCTAAGCAGTGTTTTCCTGTTCATTGAATTCATCTTCTAGGACTGGGGAACCTGGAAGTTATGTGGCCCTGTCTGAACTGCCTGCTGCCCTTTCAAAGGAGCCACTGACATAGGTAGAGTGTTTGTTACTCATATGATTTTAATATACACCTCCAGCATTAAATAAATCTTACTAGCATACAGATTTTTGAAAACACTGTCCTTAAGGAACTTGAATTTAAGAATTGCCTGCATTTATTTTTACATTTCAGTAAGATGTGGTGAAAGCTGTGCCCTGCTGGAGCAGGAGAGAAGTAGTTTTGTCTTTTGTGCACACATTTCTGTGATAGCATAACCCCACACTGGACATGAGTAGATTCTGTTGAGTAAGGTGGTGACATTGCCATCATTGGAGATACTCATATGTCTGAAAAGGTCTGATCTGAAAAAGAAGTTCCTTAAACCACAGTTGATTTGACATTTACTAACTGGCTGTCTCTGCTGTCAGGAGATCAAACTCTCTATCCATAAACATTCACCAATAAAAGAAGGTGGAACTCTGTGGTGCCTGACCCACATCAGTCTCCTCAGATGTCAACTAAAGTGCAAATCCTATGGCTCTGGTAAAACTTGGACTAATGCTGTGCGCAGAAAAAGGACTTAAACATCTAGGAAGATGTTCTGAATAATTATTCTTAAAATGAAGAGAGTTATTAAAATGGAATTATTATTATTCAAATTTTCAAATGTTATTATTTAAAAGAGTAAGATGGGTTGTGACTTCTTGGTTTGGAAAGCTATCCACTCTGAGAAAAAACAGGAAGTTCCCTTCAATCTTGTGTGACATGTTTTCCTTAGCCATTAGGTATGCACTGAGATGAAGGAAAAAAGGTTTCACTAGGGCAGTATATCTTATTTCTGTGAACAGAAATACTGTTGAGATAGATTCCTCAAGTTGGTTTTAGACCTGTGGGCACATCACCAGTTTGAGGACACAGAGGGAATGGGTAGGGTTCATCAGATCTTAAGCACATGAACATGGCACTGGGATGAATAAAAGGCACTTGAAAATATCAGCAGCTGGATTGTTGTCAATTCTTTTTGGACACTTTGAAACCTACAAAAAGATGGAATTATGGCTTTGGTCTCAAGGAATGAAATGTCTTTATAAAAATTGCTCTACTTAGAAATGAACATCCTCTAAAAGAAAAGACAGGGCTGGTTAATTGGTGAAATCACAGTGGTGCCAGCCTGGATGATGAATGAAATGCTGTCCTGTTCTGGTAGATGGCAGCAGAGACATATTGAGTCTTCTCTTGTAGCCTGGGACTAGAGGTTTCCATGGCTTTGTCTCCTTGGAATCTGTGCTGTGCATCCTTAAGGCTACAAGAGAAGTGAATAGAGAGAGGGGAACTGCCCTGAATAAATAACAGTGTGGCAGACTGGATGGTGTGCATACCCCAAGGTTTTTGTGTAGAGAATGAACCTGGGCTCTCACAAGGATGCAACAGTACTAGGCTGGCTCCACTCACATGGATGGCATGTTTATCTGTCTGTGTTTCAAGGATTCTGTAATTTGAATGCTAATAGACCATTCCTGTGGTTTGCTTTGTTTCGTGGAATCTGAACTGTGTTTTCTAAGTCACTTTGGCATCTCTTCCAGTTGGATGAGAGAAGCTGTTCCAGCTGGATGAGAAACTTGGTGGAGGGCTGAAAAATAAAATGTACCAGAGAAAATGCCAGTCAGGGAACACAATGGGGATCATGGAAAAGCTAATACGCTACAGTTACAGGGTTAAAGCTATTACCAGGGGTAAGAATCCTCCAGGCTGCTCATTTTGAATGCCTTTCTTCTCTGTGAAACAAAGGGCTTGGATCCAAGTCATGACATTTAGGCATAAAGGAGAGGGAGCTTGAAACACAAACTCCTGAACTGATCCATTCATGTCAATGTAGGAAAACAAGATAATATATATTTACTTGGGGCAAGTGTTTGCATACTTGCACGTAGGGCTGTATTCAGTGTTTCCAGGGGAGGCCTGTTGGATGCTAACCTCAGGGGCTGGCAAGGGATGGAGCACTTGGCTCCAGTTCAGGACAGCAGAGCATTCAACACTCATGAGGATTTACTCACATGCTTAAAGCCAAGTACATGTTTAAGTGTCCTGTTGGCCCGGGGCCCACTTGTGTAGCACCTTGCAGAACCAACTCGAAAATGGTGGAGTGGGCAGAGCATCACTAGCTCATGTTATTACTCCCAGAGCCTGGAAATAACCGCAGTGCTGTAGCCTTAAGCTTTCCCCTCTTGTTGTTGTTCTTCTTTTTCTCCTCCTTCTTCTTTTCCTTTTCTTCTTCTTTTCCTCCCCTGGTAAATCTCCAAACTGATTTGGGAAAAGTCCTTGTAGGACGCAACCCTGTATCTTGCAGGCGTGAGCAAAGATCTTGTTGACTTCCTTGGTGCAGAGTTTGGTCACTAGTCTTGAGGTTCCATCCAGGAAGGAATATCTATCCTGTGATGTATCTATTCCTCTATCTCTTCTAACATACCTACTAAGACCTTGGGCATTCCAGCAATATTTTAAGACAGAAGCTCTGTTAGCACAGGTCATAACACATTGCCCAAGGGTCATAAACCTATTTGCCTTCCCTGCCTCTGTTCTCCTTCTGAAATAGACTTGAAGAGTCACTTGCCAGTAGTCCTGGAATGGCAGCAGCACTCTGTAAATAACCACTGTGCCCATTCCTGCGTGTTTACTCTGATGCCCTGTGGGAATCAGCCTGGAGGGTTGTGGCACACATCCAAGAAGGTCACACAGAACACAAGCAGCTGTGGAGTCACCGCGGGGAGCGAGGATGAGGACACCTCGTCACAGCGATTAGCAAGATAGATGACACCAAGCAGCTCATGAGCCAGCTCAGTTTTTAAGCATCCAGGGATCTCTGAAGGACACAGATGAAGGGACACATATCAAAATTCATTGGTAACAAGCTTCACAAAAGCCTTTTCCATGTGGATCTGCCCCAAGGACACAAACCTCCTTGCAAGTCCCTAAGAACTGTGCTCCCTGGTTATATTTGTATGTGGTGGACAAAGGAGAACAAAAGGAGGTCTTTGGAAAACTCTGTCTTCCCTTTTGATCCTCAGACTGCCAAGTGACCTGGTGATGAAATCCCTTGTATCTGCCTTAATCATGCAGTTAGCAAGAAATTCCCCTTGCACCAGAGCTGTATGTGTACAGCTCCTCTGGTGCGCTTGGCTGATGATTCCCTGTACACAAGCAGCTCCTTGAGGTGAATCATGTCACCTTCAAAAATGCTCTTGCACTGCAGCACACAGGTGTGTGCCATGTAGATGCCAACCAGCAGCAACTTGGATGTCATACGAGTGGGAAATAACAGGGCTGATTTCTGCTAAAATGAAATGATATGAATGAAGGAAGCAAAGCCTGTTTTGCTTGAAATGAAGTCCCATTGGTGTGCCTGACACCAAACATGGCTACTTTCACTGGGAAAGTCACTTTCACTTTTCCTTAGGGCTCTAGGTACTTGAATGCAACTTCCTTAGCCTCTTGGTTAAGGACTTAGAGCAGAAAAAAGCCAGTTTCAGATGATCCTTTTTAGGGTAGAGTGGAAGACAATATGATTCAGGACAGAGGGATATTACTGTGCTCTTCTGGCTGTGTCACCTGATAGCAGCACAGACTTCTTTGTGGGGATGGGTTATGCCTGACATGCTTGTATGGAAACAACTCAGAATTTAAAGCCTTTCCACAGAGCAAGGTCCACAGAGAGAGGCAATAGGCTCATGTCCCTTCCTACAGACTTTACCTTATTTATACCTTTGGATCATCTTGGCTCAAACATTGTTACTGTAACAGCAAAATATTTAAATATTTCAAAATATAGCTGAAACACTGCTGTCCTGGTTTGAATTTTCATGAAAATGCCTCTACCTTGAGGTAGGCCTATCTAGTTCATATTTCAAGATACATTAAAGCTATTGAGGAAAGTAATGCAAAGCCAGACCCTGCTTCATGAAATGTGTGTATCCAGGACACAACTCCTCTTTTATGGCAAAATTTTCAGAAACATTTTAGGTTGAATTCCAAGAAAATTGTGTAAAGACTGCTCTAAGGTGATCACTTGGTGCTGCAAAATTATTGGATCTTTATTCAGCTGGGTTTGGAATTAAACCTTAGGATCAATAGCAGGGGTGGATTCACTTGTTCTTCTTGTGAAATGAGTGTTTTGAAAAATAATTTCTATTAAGAAAAATATGGTAAACCTGCCACTTTCAATGCCATTAGCAGGGTAGAAGTCTACTGAGTGCAGGCAACAAGTCAGCAAGCCAGGAGTTATCTTTATGCCTTTTGGCTTGTCAGGAGGATGACGTTTAAATTGTTTTTAGAGCTGAGAAATGTGTAAAAAAGGTGTCCCTCTTCAGGAAATCAGATGACCTCAGTGTACTAAAGCACTTAAATCTGTGGAAGAGAATGAATTTATTTTTCAATGATGATTCTGTGTCTGATTGTAAATATTGCAGTCCTCCAGCTTCTATAAATATTAGGTTGTATTTATGTTGTTTTTAATAAGTTTCGAGGAGAGGAGAGGAGAGGAGAGGAGAGGAGAGGAGAGGAGAGGAGAGGAGAGGAGAGGAGAGGAGAGGAGAGGAGAGGAGAGGAGAGGAGAGGAGAGGAGAGGAGAGGAGAGGAGAGGAGAGGAGAGGAGAGGAGAGGAGAGGAGAGGAGAGGAGAGGAGAGGAGAGGAGAGGAGAGGAGAGGAGAGGAGAGGAGAGGAGAGGAGAGGAGAGGAGAGGAGAGGAGAGGAGAGGAGAGGAGAGGAGAGGAGAGGAGAGGAGAGGAGAGGAGAGGAGAGGAGAGGAGAGGAGAGGAGAGGAGAGGAGAGGAGAGGAGAGGAGAGGAGAGGAGAGGAGAGGAGAGGAGAGGAGAGGAGAGGAGAGGAGAGGAGAGGAGAGGAGAGGAGAGGAGAGGAGAGGAGAGGAGAGGAGAGGAGAGGAGAGGAGAGGAGAGGAGAGGAGAGGAGAGGAGAGGAGAGGAGAGGAGAGGAGAGGAGAGGAGAGGAGAGGAGAGGAGAGGAGAGGAGAGGAGAGGATCTTTTGTACAATGAGAAGCTGCTTTCAATTTCTTATCTTCGCTGATCCCCTTGACTGTTCAAGGCATTGTCTTTTCTGAACACCTGGAGCATAAGCTAACCCATCATTTTTACCCAGGCAGAAGAGAGAGCTTTCTAAAGCCCACAGGGATGGCAGCCCCAGCTCAGTGTGTACTGGGGGAAGCAGGGCATGGCTCACACCAGAACCCAGCCACGGTAACTTTCCCTCTTCCAAGGGATGCCTGGCCCCTGCTGCTCCCTGTGCCTGGCAGACCCTGCCCAGGAAAGAGCAACAAAGGGCAGCCACAAATCTTCCCTGCAAAGCACGGGACCTGCTCCATGCACACAACCCATTTACAGCCCATTTCCCCTAAATTCTCCAGTGGGGCGGGATTCCTACATCCCTTCACTGCACAGGCAGTCTGGGCACCAGGAGGCTGTGAGAAAACTGCTGGGGGATCACAGGAGCATCCCCTCGGCTCCAAGTGCCCTGAGCTACTCTGGCAGTGCCAATGTGCATTGCAGCAGCCTCTCCTGGCCCTGGAGATGACTTTATCCTCCCTTCCTTCAGCATGGAGCCTTACATAAACATGGGCAGGAGAAGAAAACCTCAGAGAGTGAGGGAGGTAAAATCCCCCTCAGCATGCCTTGTTTCCTCCTCAACATTCTGATTTTGCCTCCAACACTGTGCAATGAGTCCCAGGCTTTTCTTGTCCCCTTAGAATGACCTGAGTGCTGGCAAGGGGACAGAGGGACAGCCCTGATCCCGTGGCAAGAGACACTCCCTGTTTCTGGGAAAGGAAGAGGGGATATCCCTAGAATTTGAACACATGTGAATTTGTACTACATACTAGTGCATGTCGATGGAATGTCCATGGAATCAACTTCCCTCATTTCTGCTGTAACTTCTTGAGCTGCTCCCAGTTTCCCAGTCCTCACTGGCAAGATAAAGGAGAGTGTTCTCTAAAGACCTGCTACATCAGCTTTCCGAGGCCCCTCATTATTACTGGTGTATAAACAGCGGAAAATAGCAATTAATCTCTTTATAGCTACTCACAGTCACTCCGATTTTGACAGAAATGGGAAATCACAGCTAGAAAATTGAAATCCTGCCTTTCTTCCCTAAACTTGAAACTACAGATTAATTTGACAAAAATCTGAGCCTCGTTAATATTGCTATTGTCTTTCTCTGAATAATGAGCCTGATGATCACTGTGCTCCTTTGGGACAGGCAGGCTTTAACAGTACCCTCGTTACTATGAAAATATGAAGACCACAGTGACTGTGGGCTTTTTCACACAATCATGAAAAAATGCATTTGAAAGGGAATTTTGCAGTTTTTCCAATTCTGTTAAAATACTGTAGAAAAAAAGGGGAAATCCTTAAAATCTGTTGCAAAGGGATTGACATAACTGGGAATGTTTTCAGCTTATTTTACAGGCTCTGTTCATGGCAAAACTCGTTCAACTAGCCAAGGACCCAGTGGCACTGTGCCTATGTCAGGAGGAATTGCTGGGGCAATGGGGCCACAGCCAGTGCTCTTCCATCTTCTGGTGATTATCAGGTTCCTACAATGGCTTTGCAAAATCAGAACCTGCAGCATCAGAACCATCAGAACCATCAGAACCTGGATCCAGTCGTTCTTTGATCTCCTTTGTACTACTGACACCAGACCATTTCTGCTTTAAAATCTCACAACTGGGGGAGCTCAGAAAATGATGACCAAATGGAGGTCTATCTTTAAGATCAGTTCAGGGATTTACTGAGGGAAATGAGACATGGCTGGGAGAGAAATAGGAGAATTAATGCAAGATCTGTCCAGGGAGTCTGTTTTGGTTTGGGAATAAGGCCAGTTCAATTAGCCCACTTGAAGTTCCCAGAAGATCTCAGGAGGACAAAGAAAAGATGGCTGATGTAAGATTTTCAGGGGGGTTTGGATATCAAGATCACAAGGCACAGCTCCTGCTTTCCTGGCACTCCCTTCTCTACTTTTGAACAAGGGGGACAAGAATCATTTCAGGAACTGAATGAGCAAATCAGGTGGAAAAAAAAAAATCACCTCTCAGAGCCAGTTAAATAGGTTTGTCTAATTTTTCCTTCCAATCTAATCCCGTGGGAATTACTAGGCTAAGACTGCCCCTTTTACCACCCAAGTTACTGACTCCTGTTCCCTTTCCCAGATTTGCCAGAATTCTGCCTCTGATGAAGTTTTCTCCATTTCTGTCCTGAAGAGGATTCCATTAATGCTTCCCGTCCTTTTGCTGGCAGCCTGTTCCAAAATGCACAGTCCTGATTTCCTCAGCAGGGCTAGAATATCTTCTCTTATTAAAAATACCAAAACACAAGCCTAGCCAGAGGTGTGTTTTATTTGACGTGAAGAGATGCAGTAAAAATGCTTCCCTGGGACAGCTTGTGTTTCAGCCATTCTGCAAGGATTTGGCAAAGGTTTCCAATGTTCTGCTGGACTGTCGGCTTGAGACAGTGTTAACCCCTTTCAAAAATGGCAGTTTCCACTCTTTCTGAGTGCAGAGGGATGGAAATTTCCAAGTCTTTTGTCTGGTGCTATGGCAGAAGCAAAGAGAAAGCTGAGTTTCCTCTGATTAATCACAGGGGGATGGAGTGGAGAAGGATGATTAAGAGCTTTGTTTCTAAAATTGGCTCCATCTGTGCTTTTCAAACATGCAGTGACCTAAGACAGTGGCCACCAAAGTGCTCCTTCCCATCGCCATGCATCAGAAAGAGGCTGAGCTGCTGGAGCTGTTCAGGAGAAGGCCACAAAGATGATCCAATGTCTGGAGCACCTTTCCAGTGAGGAGGGGCTGAGATATTTGGTATTGGTCAGCCCATACAGGAGAATGTTTGGTGGCATTTCAGTCCTTGAAGAGAGCCAGTAAGAAAGATGGGGACAGACATTTTTGCAGGTCCTGGAATGAACAGGGCTGAATAGTTTTAAACGAAATGAAGTTAGGTTTAGATTAGAAACAGGGAAAAAATTTTTTACCATGAGTGTTGTAAAACAAAGAGCTGCTGGTAGAGGTAATGGGATGTCTTCACTGAAGGTGAGGAACAATGATCCCAGGACTCATCCATCGCCACAGTGGTCCCTTTGCTGCTCCTTTCTGAGTGGTTGGGCCAGCCATGAGCTACCTAACACCACAGTGATGTTTACATGCAACCTTCAGAGCACATCACAGGACTTTGAGTCAGCAGACTTAATAATTAAATAATATGGTTAAAGATAGGTTATTTATAGCTTCTGTAGCAAGAGCACAGTTTTCTTTCCCGTGTAAATCAACTCAAAGATAAGAATTGTTCTTAAATGCTGTGGGATCAAAACCTTCACCAAGTGATTATGTGCAGTGCAAACACACAAAGAATGAGAAGCAGAGAGTTCTCTTAACTCAGAGGAAAAACCAGCTGAAGCAGGTTCTGTCTCTCAAATCCCAGTGATCATAAATAGCAAATTTGGGCTTGTCAGTGCTAGAATACATTATTTTTCTATTTAAAATTCTTGAAAAATGGGAAAATTGCATTAAAACAGACATCAGCAAATGGCATTCTAAAGACACCTCTGGCAAGTAGGAGTCAGTTCCTCCTTGGGTTATCAGCTCTTTGCCGGGTTACACACATGTTATCTGAAAGTTTGTCCAGAAGATAGAGTATTTCCAAAGGGAAGTGTCTCAGAAAACAGGTTGTGGTTGGCTACAGCTGACAGAAAATCACTAATATATGAACAAAGGCTGTCCTTTTAGCAATAATTCAGTGCCCCCACAGTGAAGAAAAAAGGTGCCAAAGCCTCAGTTCCATCATTTGCACTCCTGCCAGGCATAACACACTGCAGGGCAGAGAGCACTTGTGTCATACCAAAGCAAGTAAACTCCCACTAGACGGAAAGAATGAGAACAACAATCCCACTGCAGCTTGTGCCTGCTCCACCAGAAGAGGAAGGGTGCTTTTTTGGCTCCAGATTCACAAGGTCATAGGACCAAAGACATAAGTGGCTGTCTTTGGAGAGGGTTTTGATGTGCTTAGTTTCCACATAAGAGATCTGCCGCAGCACACCCAAGTCCAAGCCCTGCCACATCTCCCTGAGGAGGGGTGGGGTGGCACTGCCTGGGGGAAGCAGGGAGGGATGAGGAAGATGGCCCAGGGCTTTTGGGGTGGCACTGCCTGGGGAAAGCAGGGAGGGATGAGGAAGATGGCCCAGGGCTTTCTGCCTGGCTGCAGCACCTGGGTGCAGATGCACGGGCAGTGCTCTGTGTCCAGCTGCTCCTTGCAGGGCAAGCAAGTTTATCCATGTCAAACTCAGACCAGACCTTACAGATGAGTATTTCCAGTGATGACAATGTCACCACCTTACTCAAAAGACTCTTCTTGTGTCCCATGTTGGGTTTGGGTTTTAAGTTATGCAATCTCAGAAACATGTATGCACACTGATGTGCGCAAACTACCTTTCTCCTGCTCCAACCAGGGCACTGCTTTCACTACATCCAACTGAAAAGCAAAAATGAATGCAGGCAGTTCTTAAATTGAAGGTCCTGCAGGCTGGTATTTTCAAAAATCTGTAAGCTGGTAAGCTTTATTTTAATGCTGAAGGTGTATATTAAAATCATATGAATAACAAACACTTCCTATGTCAATGATGCCTTTGAAAGAGCTTCTCTGACCTTCTTTCATTCCAGTTGTGCTTGCAGATGACCAACATCACAGTAACTCCTCCCTGCAGTTTCTCTGTGAAAAGACCAGTCCAGAGATCTGAACAAACTGATTGTACTGACACCTATTTGCTTGCCCAATGCCCAGCTTCAGGAAAGACACAGTCGTCATGCACAAGACTCCAAAGCTACATGCACTGAAAGTTAAAAGATCAATTCCATGTATGTCAACAGCCTTTTGGGCAGCCTCCAGTCTGGCAACTTGAGGGGATCCATTTCAAAACAAAAAAACAAAGGAAAGACATAGATAGGAATTAAGGGCATTGAAATAGAGCCCCTGCTGCAACCAACAGGTCAATTATATTGAAAGCTTTTTTATTTCCCCCCCTTTTTTTTTATCTTTTTGTGAGCTATTTTACCTTGCAAGCCTTGCCAGTAAGGGAACATACATGAATCCAAATATGGGGTGAAGATATAAGTTCTACAGTTACATTCTAAGTGCAGCTAAAAAGCTACTGCTTGAAAACCCTTACATACTTGCCTGGAAAATGTGAAGAGAATTTGAAAGAAACGGTCTGACTTAATTGTGGCTATGGTATTTCTAATACTCAGACAGGGAAAGAGTCAAATATGACTATGGCTGATTAACTGAGCTACATTTTGAGGAAATATAAAAATGTTTAAGTCTTCCTAATCTTGGCCCCCACTGAGGTTGGGACCTATCACTCAGGTTTATGCCTATTCCCAAATCTGTGAGCACTGAACAACACAGATGAAAAACAGAGCTTCATCAGTGCTCCTTCCCTTCATTTTGAGGTACCCCATAGCTCAAATTTGCCTTTCCAAAACCAAGAGAGAATTCCCGGAGGTACCAGTAAGAATTAGCAGATCAGCCACTCTCAAAGTAAAGAGAATCTGTAAGGAGGAAAGAGGCAATTGCTGAGTTATGTGTCTGCAAAGAAAAGTTTAGAGAAGTTTTTAAGGTTTGTTTTTATTCCAGCTCTCTCTTTCTTCCCCTTACCTCCACCTCTGGAAACATCACACCACAGCAGAAAAATTTGGCTGCCACTGGACTATCTGCAATGCCAAACTTCACACCACATGTGTGAGATCTCACATACCTGGTGCCTGCAGAGGAACCAAGGATGTGTCCATTTCTCGTGGCTTGGGCAGACCCATGCCATGTACCAGATTTTGGGTGCTTTGTTTTCACTGCACAGCTGGATTCTTTGAGACAGATTGTGGGAGTCACTCTGTCATATCAGTTTGGGGAATGCAGGTGTAGACACAGTGCTTGAAGGGAGAGACCTTCAGGGAGTTTAGAAGGTCCTGCCAACAGGACTGAAGAAGTGCCAGCAGACCATTGCAAAGACAGGGAAAGACAGGAGGATTCACAGACCCTGGGCATTGCTTGGGTGAATGCACGTGGCTGAGCCATGCTCGTGGTTACAGTAATTGGAACCCAAATGCAAGCAGCTCTGGGGACTCATTAACATTCATCTTGGGTCAGAGCACAAAGAGCTGTGATGCTCCCTCTGTGGCACCAAATTAGGCCCATTAATTACTGCCTACTAATCCACATTTCCTGGGTGCCTTAAGCACTGTTTCTACTGGCAATTTATTCCCAGCAAAGGTTCACTTGTTCTAATTGCTCAGGTGTTCTTTTTCAGAAATCTAACTGTTGCTTTCAACAGAAGCAGTACAACAAAGGCACAAGTAAATAAAAGAAAAAATACATCAGCTTTAGCACAGAACTTGCAGTAAGAGCCAAAGGTCAGAGAAGTCAGTGACACCATTATGATTGTCTTCCATGCAGTATGGAGCAGGCTCCTTAAGAACAAATTTTTACTCCAGGTTCAACCTTTTAGAGAGTTTGCTCATCTATTTCATGTGCACTCTAATTTAATGGACAGAAGGAGAGATTCTCCAGCCCTTGCTTGCATGGAACATCTTGGTCCCAAGAAGTGAAATGGTTCTGACAAGCAAGTGCTCTTTTACACACAGAATACATACCAATGTCTAATCAAGTCCCGGAGAAAGGAAGTAATTTCTAATAAAGACACTTCCCCCTTAAGCTACATCCAGTTAGACCACTTTGCTGCCAGTCTTTCATATCTCATCCTTTTCTCCCTCCTCCCACCTCTCTTAAAGCTGCTTCTCTGAGTTCAATTTCTTGCAAGCACAAGGAGAGGGAGCATGATCAGATTTTTCTTTATTACATTTCAGAATGTTTTACCCTTCAAAAGTTAAATGCAAGAGCTCTGTCTCCTGTGGTAGATCTCCTACTGATCTGCTACTCCAGATCTAGTACATGTGCAGAGGAAAAGGAATGTTTCTCCTACATTTCTCTGGCCCAGCAGCACAGCAGACTCCAAAACAATTTGCTCTATGGACAGAGAAGCAACATCAGACTCAGCACAACTTTGCTGCCTCATTCAAAGGATCAGTTTATTTGATGAAGGCTGGATCTGAGGCTGTGCAATACTGCAGTAGTTTAATTTACAAAAGTTGTGGAGACAGCCAGTCCAATTTGGAAAACAGGCTGCAACTGCTCCAAGCATGACTGACCTCCACAAACTCAAGAATTATTCCATCACTACCCTCGAAAAAAAAAAAAAATCCCTAAACTAAATCACATTGCAATGATTCAGAAAACTTCTGGGCCTTTTAATTAATTAATTTACTATCAGCAAAATGATGTCATTCACTAGCATACTAATTAATTAATTTCCTGAGGTTTTATGCTACATACCCTTTCCTGATTGTCAATCTCTTCTATTTAGCATACTGCAGGTTTTTAAAGAACTCTTTGCACAAAATATCACATAAAGGTGATGAGTGAAAGACAGTAGGAGCACTTTTTTCACTGAAAGAACAGCACAACATTAGACAGCAGTCAAGAAACCTTTAGAAAGCCAAGATTTTATTCCAAGTTATGATTGAAATGCAGGGTGGTCCCCCTTTACCAAGATTTTGGCAGGTTAGCTCCACTCTAATGTGCTCACATTATTTTTCAGAGCAACACCAATGCATGAATGGCCATGCAAAGTCTCAGTTCTGCTTCAGTATCCTTTCTCTGAAGGAAACAAGGACCAGCTGCTTTCAGGTAATGGCATACAGCTTCTAGTGCCTTTGCTTTATTTTAAGGACATTCAGCACAAGTTACAAGCTAATTTAGATGTCTGTGTCAGTGACCTCTGAGAAGAGCACAGCCAGGCACAACTGATCAAGCCATCAAAGCTGAGCCTGGGCCCAGGTGCAGCAGCTCTGGACCTTTCAGAAGAGTAGGAAGCACCAGAATCCATCAGCTCAAGGGTGGGGCCAGGCGGCTGGCACACAAGGAACACAGCAAGGAGCAAAGGAACAGCAGCGTGGAAAGTCAGAGGGACTGGCAGGAGCAAGGGCAGGATCTGCTGCTATGAAAGATCTTTGTGTCTTAGAAAAGCAGTGCTACCCTATGGTCACTTCCATCTCCTCCTGAGCACCAGGCTCAGCTCTCCAGGAGTTTGAAATTAGCAAAGGAAGGCCTAAGGCAACTTCTGCTCTTGGCAGCTACCTTGCCTGTGCATCAAGCTGAGATGCCACCAGATGAAAGCTGAAATTTGATGCTTCCTGAATTTTAGTGTAAAGCCCACATAGACATAGAAAGACAGAGACATCTATTTTACCAAGTTAAAACAAGGCTGAGGTAGCTTGGATAATTTCAGATAAAGTTTTTTAAAATAATGGTAGGTAATCTTTTACACACTTTCTGTTTCACACCTAATCTTGTTTTTGAGCAGCTATGATTACCTAGTTTGGCTGATTTACCAAAGGTTTCTTCCAGTTTCATGTTGAGCAAGAGCAATGCTGCCGATGCCTAGAGCCAAACCTGTTGAAATCCAAAATAAATGCTTCAGCAACTTTATTGGGCTGTGGAACACATCTCAGCTATTTCAGGAGTAATAGTGCTCCATTCTTACAGTCAGAGCACTGGCAGGAGGAGGACAGCCCATCAGCCAAATGGCAGGAAGATGTAGGGACACAGCCTGGGGTATGGCCACTGGATCTCAGCAGGAATTCCTAATTCCAGGAGTTACAGCTGAGCTACTGCTGGAGTGTTCAGCTTGTCAGCAGAGAAATTATCACTGTCATGGCACTAGAGCTATTATCTCTAAAATCTAATGAGACTTTAAAGAGTGCAGTAGCTTACATGGTACAGGCTCAGTTACTACGCACACAGTCTTTGTTATTTCCCTCAAGGCTGCTGTAGAAAAAACAAGTTACATTTACACATGAAAACTGAGGAAAAAACCCCTGAAAGTGCCTTTTAAGGCTAAGAGTCATTGGGGATCATATCATACCTATGTCAGCTGGGAGGGAAAGATCTTAATCCTCCTTCCCTGTTGTCCCTATTAAGATATAGCAGAAGCCCTTCCTCCATTAGAAGGTAGACTTCCCCACGGGATACAGCCATTACCAATGACTGGGAAAACATCCAAGCAGGTTTTCCATCCAGTTAGACAGCAAACAATGGCAGAAGCACAAGCTCAGAGGACACTGGGCATTCCCTGCAGTGCTCTGTCCCCAGAGAAATCAGCAAATGCAGGACCAATTCACCTCTCACAGGGTTCCCAGCCAGCCCAGTAGCTCCGCTACAAGTTCTGCAGTGTCCACATTTCAACACATGGGAAAATTTCATTTTTCTCTCAGGCTTGGCCTTGGACATGGGTTACCACGTTTCATCCACTCTTCTTCAGAACAAGGGCATGTTTATTCATCTCCCTGATTTTATTCATCCTACACAAGTACAAAAAATGAAAGGTATCTACACATCCTGTAATGCACCACTGGGCAGCACAGCTAAAGCCTGTTCTTCTCTCTCTGTCTCAGCCCTGCAGCAGAACCAAGGCCACGGCATTTTCCTCTAGCACGGCTTTTGGCTTGTACTTCTGGGTTTCTTGGTGCATTGAAAAAGCCCTTGAAGTCAAGCCCTGCACAACATGAGGACAGATGGAGTAATGTGAGTGAGTAATGACAAGTGCCTAAAGTGCCCTGGGATGTCTTGTACTCACTATGCACAAATCACTCCAAAGAGAAACTGGAATAGAGCCTAGGACTGACAGCACAGGATCCAGAAATGTCTCTGAAGTGCTGGGGAAGGCTTTGCTGTGACACAGCTCTCCCTGCACTGAAACAGGCCCAAAGAATCTCTGTAAGCCTGATCATCCACTGCCCTCCACAGCTGTAAAATACACCACGACAAATGACATTCTCTGCACTTAGTCTGTGCTGATGTAGAAATAATCTTTCTCTGGAATTCTTTTTTTATTACTATGAAAATATCACCCCAAGTAATTACATTCATACCTTTTCTGTGTTGGACTGTGGAATCCTCCTGCTGGCAAAAGTATTTTTCCTAACATAACTAAATATGTATGAAAAACTGACTGAAACAGTCCAGCTTCCTAAAGAAGGTAAAGGCCAGAGGTGATGGGAAGCATCAGAAGGAGCAACATTTCTGGGCCCACCAAGGAGAGCTCAGTGGGACAGAGGGACAAGGACGTTGGGTTTCTTTGCTTCCAGATGCCATTTCAAACCCAGCCCAAATGAAGAATAACCCTGAAGTGATTGTCCATGATAAATGAACTGGCACTGCAAGGTAGCTATGGGTGGAGAGGCACCACCAGCACCCAGCACACACACGGCCTTGGGGCTGACCCCCCTGCTGCTGGGGGCTGCTCCAAAGGACCAGCCCTGCCCCAGCACACAGCTCTTGCTTTGCTCTCCACAGCAAAACCAAAACTCTGCTGGACAGTTCAGTCCCTGGAGGAGAGGGAATCCTGGGCTCTGAGGAAACACTGAGTGTACACTGAACAGACCTCACTTGGCCCTCAGGAAAAGGAGTTTTGCCAGCTCACAGCCTGTGGGATCAGCAGCTGGCTTCAAGCAGGTCCAGCTCAGACTCATTCCTGACAAACCACATGGCCTCAGAAGCTTCCAAAGGCTGGCAGAGACCAAGCTGGACATGGCAGACGATGCCAGTGTCTGTGGGCCAGACCCCAGCGGGGCTCAGTTCCATTTGTAGGTGACCTTCACCTCTGATGGCACTGACCCTGGCACCTCTCACAGCTTGGAGGACCAGGAGTTTTAAAGCTTCTCATGGAAAGCATCTGATCTAAAGAACTCGAAGTTTTCTCATGCTTAGGAGCACCCTAGAATAAAAGAAGCTCTGACCCCTACAGACCAAAAGCTTTTCATCCAGGTTTGTTTTTTTCCCCCATTAAATCCTGTCAGTACGGTGATTTTGTAGCCCCTTGTGCTCCCGGGCCGCAAGGGGACAATCGCTGCTCCCTCCGTGCGGCCATTCCCCGCAGCCGGCCCTGGCTCCGAGCCCGGGGCGCTGCGGGAGCCGCTTCCAGCGGCCGGGATGGCGCCGGCCCCGCTCGCTGCGGAGCAGCGCCGCTCTCTGCCGGAGCCGGGGCCGGGCGGCGGCTGCGCCTGCTGCGCTCTCGGGGAAGAGCCGGGACCGGGCTGCGGGAGCCCCGGGTGTCCTCGGCATGGAAAGGAACGCGGGGGTCTGAGCGGCGCCGGGCGCGGCACTCGCACAAACACCCGGACACGGACAGTCCCCTTCCAGCCACTGCGGAGAGAGAGCAAAATCCGATTTCACCATGTAGAAATAGTCACTCTTTCACAAGCTCCAGTGTGCTGCTGGTTTGCCTCTCTTACGTCTACACACACAGGAGAAAAACACTGCAACCCTCCTTGCCTGCCTTGAGGGCTTTGTTCACTCGTCCTCGGAGCCTTTGTCTCCTGTTGGCTTCCAGCACAAGCAGGATCAAGTCTCTGATCACCTATAAGCAGAGTCCTAAGTGAGATGTGTTATGACAAATAGTTGGTTTGACTTTAAAGCTTTTAAATAACTGGTGTCTTCAGTACATAAATGTGGGTTTACTAACCAAATAATTCAAGAAAGCCATGTGCAAAAAGCTCAGGCAGGTGGAGTTGTGTGAAAAACCACCTGTTCATGGTGTTCTCACTTAAGTACCACTTCTGTCTTCTGTCTGATCAATAGCAAGAGTGTGGTCTCTTCTGGGGGCTGGCAGAGGTCAGGGTGAGATCTCAGGATTGATCTTAGGTCTGGGCCAGGGTTAAGTCAGGGTTCAGGTGCTATGGGGACAGATTCTCTGCATTGAGGTCAGAATCACATGTCAGTTCAAAGGTCTGGTGTTTGCCTGAGGGGTCACTGCTCACTGTCAGGAGTTAGAGGTCAGGCGTCAAGGATTACAGTCTGTGGCAGTAGTTGTGGTTTGGTGCCTATGACAGTGGCAAAGGTGGGGGCAGGTGCAAAGCTAGCTGGCTGGGGACAATGGTAGCAGTTTGGGGTCAGGTGTCAGACTGGGGTTTAAGGTCAGGGCTTGGGGCCAGCAGTCACCAATCAGTGTCAGGGGCCGGGGTCAGCATCAGAGGTCCTGACCTCAGGTGTTGGTACCAGGGGTCATGGGTCACCGGACAGAATGAAAACTCAGGCCTGGGGTCAGGAGTCAGGTGCCATGGTTGAGGGTTGGGGGGATTGTGCCTTTGGGTAGGAGCTTAAATCCCCATTCTTATGGGGGATTCTTTTGGCAAAACAGAGATTGTGTTGTACAAACTATAGGCAATCATAGCAAGATCTCTCCACTTTGACCAACACTTGCAGAATTTCGTAGCTTGGAAAATTGCTCAGAAGAAAGTTCAACGCCAGCTGAACTACATCAAAGAGACATCTAAATTAGCAGTGAGAGAAAGAGCCTAGCAGTTCATCCCAGTTTCTATTCAAGTTAGTGGAAAGACTCACAAGGTTGTCACTGAGAAACAGGAGGAGGCTGAAGTACTTAAACACGGCTAGGGGATCTCAGCAGAAAACCTTGGCTTTGGGACAGATTCTCTGCATGTCACAAAGATGTCTTCTTTGGGATAGCCATACCATGGTGCAGAGATCTAATCTATCACGCACACCATGTGGGAGATCTGCCTTCTCCTCTCTCCCTCCACGCACATGATGTTGTGTTTGATGAGCCCAGAGCATCACGGAATCCCACAACACTCCACCGAATGTTTGTGCCTTCCCTGCTCCTGTCTTATTCCCTTCACCTTGAACAGGTGGGGATCCAGGTCTTTCCTGCCCCTTCACAATGAGACTCTGCAGCATTACAGGCTGATGATTGGAAGGAACACTTTGGTGATCACTGCCTTCGGAGGCAAATTCACTGCATGTTTGAAAAGCACAGATGGAGCCAATTTTAGAAACAAAGCTCTTAATCATCCTTCTCCACTCCATTCCCCTGTGATTAATCAGAGGAAACTCAGCTTTCTCTTTGCCTCTGCCATAGCTCCAGACAAAAGACTTGGAAATTTCCATCCCTCTGCACTCAGAAAGAGTGGAAACTGCCATTTTTGAAAGGGGTTAACACTGTCTCAAGCCGACAGTCCAGCAGAACATTGGAAACCTTTGCCAAATCCTTGCAGAATGGCTGAAACACAAGCTGTCCCAGGGAAGCATTTTTACTGCATCTCTTCACGTCAAATAAAACACACCTCTGGCTAGGCTTGTGTTTTGGTATTTTTAATAAGAGAAGATATTCTAGCCCTGCTGAGGAAATCAGGACTGTGCATTTTGGAACGGGCTGCCAGCAAAAGGACGGGAGGTATTAATGGAATCCTCTTCAGGACAGAAATGGAGAAAACTTCATCAGAGGCAGAATTCTGGCAAATCTGGGAAAGGGAACAGGAGTCAGTAACTTGGGTGGCAAAAGTGGCAATCTTAGCCTAGTAATTCCCACGGGATTAGATTGGAAGGAAAAATTAGACAAACCTATTTAACTGGCTCTGAGAGATGATTTTTTTTTTTTCCACCTGATTTGCTCATTCAGTTCCTGAAATGATTCTTGTCCCCCTTGTTCAAAAGTAGAGAAGGGAGTGCCAGGAAAGCAGGAGCTGTGCCTTGTGATCTTGATATCCAAACCCCCCTGAAAATCTTACATCAGCCATCTTTTCTTTGTCCTCCTGAGATCTTCTGGGAACTTCAAGTGGGCTAATTGAACTGGCCTTATTCCCAAACCAAAACAGACTCCCTGGACAGATCTTGCATTAATTCTCCTATTTCTCTCCCAGCCATTTCTCATTTCCCTCAGTAAATTCCTGAACTGATCTTAAAGATAGACCTCCATTTGGTCATTATTTTCTGAGCTCCCCCAGTTGTGAGATTTTAAAGCAGAAATGGTCTGGTGTCAGTAGTACAAAGGAGATCAAAGAACGACTGGATCCAGGTTCTGATGGTTCTGATGGTTCTGATGCTGCAGGTTCTGATTTTGCAAAGCCATTGTAGGAACCTGATAATCACCAGAAGATGGAAGAGCACTGGCTGTGGCCCCATTGCCCCAGCAATTCCTCCTGACACAGGCACAGTGCCACTGGGTCCTTGGCTAGTTGAACGAGTTTTGCCATGAACAGAGCCTGTAAAATGAGCTGAAAACATTCCCAGTTATGTCAATCCCTTTGCAACAGATTTTAAGGATTTCCCCTTTTTTTCTACAGTATTTTAACAGAATTGGAAAAACTGCAAAATTCCCTTTCAAATGCATTTTTTCATGATTGTGTGAAAAAGCCCACAGTCACTGTGGTCTTCATATTTTCATAGTAACAAGGGTACTATTAAAGCCTGCCTGTCCCAAAGGAGCACAGTGATCATCAGGCTCATTATTCAGAGAAAGACAATAGCAATATTAACGAGGCTCAGATTTTTGTCAAATTAATCTGTAGTTTCAAGTTTAGGGAAGAAAGGCAGGATTTCAATTTTCTAGCTGTGATTTCCCATTTCTGTCAAAACCGGAGTGACTGTGAGTAGCTATAAAGAGATTAATTGCTATTTTCCGCTGTTTATACACCAGTAATAATGAGGGGCCTCGGAAAGCTGATGTAGCAGGTCTTTAGAGAACACTCTCCTTTATCTTGCCAGTGAGGACTGGGAAACTGGGAGCAGCTCAAGAAGTTACAGCAGAAATGAGGGAAGTTGATTCCATGGACATTCCATCGACATGCACTAGTATGTAGTACAAATTCACACGTGTTCAAATTCTAGGGATATCCCCTCTTCCTTTCCCAGAAACAGGGAGTGTCTCTTGCCACGGGATCAGGGCTGTCCCTCTGTCCCCTTGCCAGCACTCAGGTCATTCTAAGGGGACAAGAAAAGCCTGGGACTCATTGCACAGTGTTGGAGGCAAAATCAGAATGTTGAGGAGGAAACAAGGCATGCTGAGGGGGATTTTACCTCCCTCACTCTCTGAGGTTTTCTTCTCCTGCCCATGTTTATGTAAGGCTCCATGCTGAAGGAAGGGAGGATAAAGTCATCTCCAGGGCCAGGAGAGGCTGCTGCAATGCACATTGGCACTGCCAGAGTAGCTCAGGGCACTTGGAGCCGAGGGGATGCTCCTGTGATCCCCCAGCAGTTTTCTCACAGCCTCCTGGTGCCCAGACTGCCTGTGCAGTGAAGGGATGTAGGAATCCCGGCCCACTCGAGAATTTAGGGGAAATGGGCTGTAAATGGGTTGTGTGCATGGAGCAGGTCCCGTGCTTTGCAGGGAAGATTTGTGGCTGCCCTTTGTTGCTCTTTCCTGGGCAGGGTCTGCCAGGCACAGGGAGCAGCAGGGGCCAGGCATCCCTTGGAAGAGGGAAAGTTACCGTGGCTGGGTTCTGGGCAGCCCTCCTGGTGTGAGGTGTGCCCTGCTTCCCCCAGTACACACTGAGCTGGGGCTGCCATCCCTGTGGGCTTTGGAAAGCTCTCTCTTCTGCCTGGGTAAAAATGATGGGTTAGCTTATGCTCCAGGTGTTCAGAAAAGACAATGCCTTGAACAGTCAAGGGGATCAGCGAAGATAAGAAATGGAAAGCAGCTTCTCATTGTACAAAAGATCCTCTCCTCTCCTCTCCTCTCCTCTCCTCTCCTCTCCTCTCCTCTCCTCTCCTCTCCTCTCCTCTCCTCTCCTCTCCTCTCCTCTCCTCTCCTCTCCTCTCCTCTCCTCTCCTCTCCTCTCCTCTCCTCTCCTCTCCTCTCCTCTCCTCTCCTCTCCTCTCCTCTCCTCTCCTCTCCTCTCCTCTCCTCTCCTCTCCTCTCCTCTCCTCTCCTCTCCTCTCCTCTCCTCTCCTCTCCTCTCCTCTCCTCTCCTCTCCTCTCCTCTCCTCTCCTCTCCTCTCCTCTCCTCTCCTCTCCTCTCCTCTCCTCTCCTCTCCTCTCCTCTCCTTTCCTCTCCTCGTGTTTTAATAGTCCTACTCTCCTTTGGTTGATCTCTCAAAGCCGATGGAGCACAGTAAATAAATCCAGGCAACAAAAGCCTTTTGTACATATATATATATATATATATATATATATATAAGGAATCCTGTAAAAGTTTTTCGACTAATTGTTGAAACGAATTAAAAACAACATAAATACAACCTAATATTTATAGAAGCTGGAGGACTGCAATATTTACAATCAGGCACAGAATCATCATTGAAAAATAAATTCATTCTCTTCCACAGATTTAAGTGCTTTAGTACACTGAGGTCATCTGATTTCCTGAAGAGGGACACCTTTTTTACACATTTCTCAGCTCTAAAAACAATTTAATTTAAACGTCATCCTCCTGACAAGCCAAAAGGCATAAAGATAACTCCTGGCTTGCTGACTTGTTGCCTGCACTCAGTAGACTTCTACCCTGCTAATGGCATTGAAAGTGGCAGGTTTACCATATTTTTCTTAATAGAAATTATTTTTCAAAACACTCATTTCACAAGAAGAACAAGTGAATCCACCCCTGCTATTGATCCTAAGGTTTAATTCCAAACCCAGCTGAATAAAGATCCAATAATTTTGCAGCACCAAGTGATCACCTTAGAGCAGTCTTTACACAATTTTCTTGGAATTCAACCTAAAATGTTTCTGAAAATTTTGCCATAAAAGAGGAGTTGTGTCCTGGATACACATTTCATGAAGCAGGGTCTGGCTTTGCATAACTTTCCTCAATAGCTTTAATGTATCTTGAAATATGAACTAGATAGGCCTACCTCAAGGTAGAGGCATTTTCATGAAAATTCAAACCAGGACAGCAGTGTTTCAGCTATATTTTGAAATATTTAAATATTTTGCTGTTACAGTAACAATGTTTGAGCCAAGATGATCCAAAGGTATAAATAAGGTAAAGTCTGTAGGAAGGGACATGAGCCTATTGCCTCTCTCTGTGGACCTTGCTCTGTGGAAAGGCTTTAAATTCTGAGTTGTTTCCATACAAGCATGTCAGGCATAACCCATCCCCACAAAGAAGTCTGTGCTGCTATCAGGTGACACAGCCAGAAGAGCACAGTAATATCCCTCTGTCCTGAATCATATTGTCTTCCACTCTACCCTAGAAAGGATCATCTGAAACTGGCTTTTTTCTGCTCTAAGTCCTTAACCAAGAGGCTAAGGAAGTTGCATTCAAGTACCTAGAGCCCTAAGGAAAAGTGAAAGTGACTTTCCCAGTGAAAGTAGCCATGTTTGGTGTCAGGCACACCAATGGGACTTCATTTCAAGCAAAACAGGCTTTGCTTCCTCCATTCATATAATTTCATTTTAGCAGAAATCAGCCCTGTTATTTCCCACTCGTATGACATCCAAGTTGCTGCTGGTTGGCATCTACATGGCACACACCTGTGTGCTGCAGTGCAAGAGCATTTTTGAAGGTGACATGATTCACCTCAAGGAGCTGCTTGTGCACAGGGAATCATCAGCCAAGCGCACCAGAGGAGCTGTACACATACAGCTCTGGTGCAAGGGGAATTTCTTGCTAACTGCATGATTAAGGCAGATACAAGGGATTTCATCACCAGGTCACTTGGCAGTCTGAGGATCAAAAGGGAAGACAGAGTTTTCCAAAGACCTCCTTTTGTTCTCCTTTGTCCACCACATTCAAATATAACCAGGGAGCACAGTTCTTAGGGACTTGCAAGGAGGTTTGTGCCCTTGGGGCAGATCCACATAGAAAAGGCTTTTGTGAAGCTTGTTACCAACGAGTTTTGATATGTGTCCCTCCATCTGTGTCCTTCAGAGATCCCCGGACGCTTAAAAACTGAGCTGGCTCATGAGCTGCTTGGTGTCATCTATCTTGCTAATCGCTGTGACGAGGTGTCCTCATCCTCGCTCCCCGCGGTGACTCCACAGCTGCTTGTGTTCTGTGTGACCTTCTTGGATGTGTGCCACAACCCTCCAGGCTGATTCCCACAGGGCATCAGAGTAAACACGCAGGAATGGGCACAGTGGTTATTTACAGAGTGCTGCTGCCATTCCAGGACTACTGGCAAGTGACTCTTCAAGTCTATTTCAGAAGGAGAACAGAGGCAGGGAAGGCAAATAGGTTTATGACCCTTGGGCAATGTGTTATGACCTGTGCTTCAAGAGCTTCTGTCTTAAAATATTGCTGGAATGCCCAAGGTCTTAGTAGGTATGTTAGAAGAGATAGAAGGTAGTTACATGTTGGCAGCAAGGAAAGGAAGCATTATCTCCCTCTGGAAAACACACTGAAAAGAGATAATAGAACACCTACATGCACTGTAACTGCTTTTGCTTCTTGAACCTGTCTTCAAGAATTCTGTTGCCCTGAGTGAGCTTTGGAACAGGTTCTTTGATAAGGAGATGAATCCCCAGAGCTCAAGGAAAAAGAAAAGGGAATATTAGAACACATGAACACATGACATTCTGCAAAGTTTGAATACTGGGGCGGGGGGGGGGGGGGGGGGAATTCTGCTGTGATTGTATTGATAGCAAACTAGAGATGAGGATTTTCTAAAATGGTAATTACCTAGTTGTATTTGCCATTACCTAATTGTATATGCCATCCTGTAATTTGGCCTCCTGCTGGGTGCAGATTTGCCCCCAGGCAGGCTGCCTGGCCAGATAGCTCAGTCCTTTATGGGGACAGACTGCCAACCCAAGCAGTTCTGAGCCACTGGCAACCTTAGCAAGCTTAAGGGATATCAGCTCTTGAGTGATTTAGTGATTCAGCTCTTTAGTGATTTAGTGATTCAGCTCTTTGTGATTCCAGCTCTTTGTGATTCCAGGTGCCACAGGCAGGTGGCAGACACAGAGAAAGGAGAAGGCCATTCTGGCGTTCCAGAGCAATGCCTTTATTGGGGGGTCTGTGAAGGGTTCCAGAACGGCTCTGCTAACCAGAATGGGCTCAAACAGCCCACTAGAGAGGGTAAGGGGGATCAGAAATTGTCCAGTAGCCAGGGTGAAGGGGAAGTGACTGGTGGGGTTTCAGAGAGATAAGCTGGGGTCCGAAAGGCGCCAGAGAGGGGCTCCTAGCTATTCACTGTGACTTGGCATTTTCCTGTCTTTAGGCTTCTGCCCTCCACGGGGCCCTGGCAGGACCATGGCCTGCTACAATCCTGAACTTTGGTATTGTCTGTGTCTAGCTTTGAACTCCACAGCCCAAGGGAATTTCCAATTGCAGGGACCCAATGGTGTCATCTATCTACAGTTTCAGTGGAAACATGTCCACCTACTGCTGAAAGTGGAGAGTGGAGCAGGTCTTTGTTGAACTGATGTGGAGGATTGGAATCTGCATGGAACCTCTGTGAGATGAATATATATCCAAGCAGCAATCAGCCTAAGCACATGAAGAGAATCGTGTGAGGTTGAGGTTTGGCACTAAAGACTATGATGGATCAATTTCTTGTTTTACCTTCTACATTCCTGTGTATTTCAGGTGGGGAACCAAGGGGGAAAAAATATCAGAGACCCACAGATAATCACAATTTCTCTGTGCTGGCTAAAGAAAACTTTGGTTCTTAGAATCAAATGCAGTGCACTTAAGCTGGCTTGATGTGTCACAAATTTCCTTTGAACTTCCAGAGCCAGTATTATACTGCCATTGATACCAATTTGTGGTTTTGGTTTTATATTTTTGTATTATCATCAGAGCAATTCACTAGAACTAGGACAAAAGTTCTTTGAACTGTGAAAGACTGAAAAATCTTCCCTCTCTTTATCTCTTGACAGACATCCATATCCAATTATGTAGTGTTAAAGTTCTTCTGTAATTAGTTTGTAATTTACTTTTGGGTTTCTAATGCCTTTGTTTTAAATTATTTTCTGTCTCACAGAATTTGCAAGTCTGCCATAGTTCTCCAGGCGTAGCTAATAAGCAAGTTTCAAAGAGACATGAGAAATTCTGTGGAAATACACAGAAGTATACCCTGAAGAGTAATTGAATTAACATCAACCAGACAGATGATATTTTTTTTTGCAATGGTTCTTCTTTGCATAGCTTAGAGAGGATGTCTCCAGCAGTTTTAATCATGTTTTATATTTCGTATGGCACCTCATTTTTTGGCCTCTTGCTGACTTAATGGAAGTTGAATTTTTCCTTACATGAATATATAGAAATTGAACTGAGGTAAAAATACACAAATTAACATTTATTCATGTTTCCTCAGCCATGAAGAAAAGCTCTGGTTACTGTCTGTGCACAGAGATGCATTTAGAGTCATTCTTTCTTGGAACGGTGCATCTGCAGGGAGAGTATGACCTAATTTGAAGCTCACCTAGATTAAGGTAGGATTCCATCACTAACAGAGAGCTTAAACCTGCAATCTCCACACCCTCTACTTTCCATTTCCCTCCTACTCTTATGCTGGAGTTTCTCTTTGTGAAATCACCATCGTTGGTGGCTTCAGAGCAGCACTGAATGCCTTTCTGCTGGGTCAGCTTAACTCCAGCACTGCTTAACTAGGCAGAACATTGAGCTAAACAGGAACTCAAGTGACAGGATCAGTACAGTTCCTTTGAATTTTGAACTTAAAAATATTCACTTTACAGTACTAATTCATCAGAAAAATTGCATCTCTGGAAGCCCAAGATCCTAGTAATTAGTCCTAATGGCATATGCTTCTGATTATTTATTTTAGGTTTCTGGACCTAGCCACACTTAGCTGTACTTTATTAGAACTGCCATTATTTGGGGAATCAGAAAACACATTTTTGTGATGCATTTGATACCCATGGTGAGCAACAGAAATCTGTCTCATTCCCTGTACATTTTTGGAAGATGACAGTTTTGGATCACCATGTGCAGTGGGCCAAACTGGTTATATTAAACATGTAGGAAAATAACATTAAGATGTATTTTTCAGCTACATGACAGCAAAAAATACCTTCAAAGAACCCTTCCTGGAGTTTCTGGTTTTATCAGGGTATTTGGTCTCTCTGGTTCAGTGCTTAGTAAAAATAGTCCCGCTTTAATAAAGCACAGATGTTGACATATTCACTCACCTTCATCATTGCATGGATGCATTTCATACTGAATTTCACCTAAGGAATTTTAGACTTTGCAGATAAAAATCAAAAACACTTCTTGGTTCCCACTGGGATCATTGCTGCTTTTTCAGATCAAAGATACCCCGTCAACATAATGACTTGAGATGGAAAGTTGTGATTTTTTTTTTAATGTACTAATGGAAAGATTAATGTGGCTTAAGTATGGTAAGTTTAGCACCTTTGTCCCTTAACCTTGTTTAGTGCTTATGACACTAGACCATATTTTTGCAATTCCTTCCTTAAATCCTTCTTTGTCCTTAGCTATCAGCAAGGGTAGTCATCTATAATAAGGTTAGGATTCAGTTTCATATAATTAAATATATTTTCTGGCTGAATACATTCCAAGCATTCCTTGGAAATACTTCCTTTTTCATGTTGAGAAAGCCCAGTACGTTTAAATTTCAAACAGTACCATTGGTGTGCAATCCAGTACTTTCTTTCTAATGATACATCAGATCTGGAAATTCCTTAACCAGTTCAAGACAGGCAAAGGGGCAAGTGTTCAAAGTAGCAAGCTGGAGGTACACCCTCAAAATCCATGTAATGGTTAGCAGATTTTTATGCTTTAGTCTGAAGATTTATCCCTTTCATACTGAGCATGCTCCATAGACCATAAGAGATTGTTAGCGCTGATTAAAAATAGATCCCATTCCAAAAGCTTACCAACCTTTAGAAGGAAGAATGGTTTAGTGTGGTTATTTTAATGACTAACTCTGTGAGGAATAGCTGGAAAGATAAAGGGAAATTATCCACTTCTGGAATAATGAGAGATTTGGATGTTTTACTCTCTGTTCTGTTAATCCCTTGTAATCTCTACATACTGAATTAGAGGGGATCCCCATGAGACAGTGGAACAAAGGAATAAATACATTAATGACTTAAGTGTGTGGACGTGGGAGTTCAGCCAAAAGAATAAAGCAGATAGTGAGGTTTTTTTTTTATAAAAATAAATTTTAAAAAAGGTGTGGGGTGTGTGTGTGTGTATGGTGGGTGTGGAAGAAGGAACACTGGTGGAAAGAGTTTCTGTTCTGTTTTACCTATGGATAGAGTGGTTTTGAAGGAGGCCACAGCTGCAGCACTGATGCTATCACTACCATTTATCACTGGAGCATATGACAGCTTTGCTTATTTTCATTATTTATTGCTATTTTTACAAAATTAGCAGGCGCTACTCACTATGTCTTGACTCTTTACAAAATACGTTATGTTCTGTGCAGGGTTAGGTTTGTAATGCAAGAGACTACAGAGCCACCAATGTTCAGGAAACTTTACCATATGAACATGGAAATTTTCTTTCTCTCATGCACATTTATCACAAAGACCATGAAGGACCAGAGACTCTTAAACAGACACAGATTCTTTTATTAAAAGCGTTTCTCTTCTTCTTTCACAATTTTGCTGGTTAGGAGAAAAGATTAGCTGTTCCACAACTAGCTGAGAGTTGACCTTACTAAATTAAATTGAAAATGTATAATTAAGTAGAGTCTTCACAGGGCACAATGTTACATGGGCTTCTCTATATATAACAATATGGGTAGACCCTAATGCTAGACACAAGACTTAAGTCAATCTTCACTGTACCAATGCTTGACCAATGCAATATCCTTAAAATAAAGTGACAGATATTGTCATTTTAAGACATTGGTTTCTGTCCTGTGCTTCCTTTAATTTTTGTTTTGTAGGCTGAAACACAAAGTAAAACAAAACAAAGGTCTTAGCCTTCAAACCGTTGACGTAGAAGGTTCTGACACGACTTCCTGTTAATGGAGTTCTCTGGGATCAGTCTGTAAGTGTGGTATTTTGTTTTTTCTACTTATTGTAATTTTTTTCTGCATGTCAGTGAGGTCTTACCACTGATATGGCATTGCTTCAGCAGAACTAAGAAAGCATTTGGACAGCATACTTTCAATATCATACAGCATTGACTCCAAGTATATTCAAGTAGAAATAGTAATGACAAATAGTGAAGGCTGTTATCCAGGCTATTAAATTAAAATAAATTAAATGAGTAATAAAAAACCCTACAGATCACATGATCTTAGAAGATAGAGTTGTGAGTGCCCTTGGAGGGGGGGTCTCTTTACTCATCTTTCCACCTGTGGCATGACTATGCTCTTCTCCAAAACCAGAGCAGAAAAATACTCCCCACTTTTTCTGGCAGGCAGTTCAATGCTTTGCTGCCTTTCTATGAGAGATGCCAAGAGTCTGCTCTGATTTTGTTGCTGCAGTTTAAGCCTGCTGCATCTTGGTTTAGTATTGCTGGAAATGGAGAATGGGCTTATCCTTCCTGTCATACCATAGTCTTTCACATTGCTGAAGGCTGTTAGCATGCAGTATTCTATTCTGCTCTTCTCTTCCCACAGTTCTCTTTTTTTTATGAATTCTATTTGGACTAATGACTTTTGTGGCCTTCCTGTGGACTTCAAAATTTATCTCAAGTGTAGTGCCTAAAACTTGACATAGGAACCCTTCTCAGGCTTCCCAGTGCCAAGTGCAGTAGATGATTTCTATCCTGCATCTTGAATCAGAATATTCAGCTTTTTGGTGTTGCTTGTAAATGATTTCTTTTGTTATTTTTTCAACTGAACAAAACAAAATCTGCATCCATTTATTTTATCCTGAAAGAGTAGGAAACTTCTAATGAACTGTCAAGGGTTCACATGCAAGAAAATTTAATAGCCATACTCTGTTCCCAGAAAAGTCTTTAGAAAATTAACTATTGTCTATGATGTGAACAAGGTTTGGCCCCGAGTACACGTTAGCGCTTGATAAAATAAATTAGTTCCAAACTCTGTAATTAATTGAAGTGCAAAGCAGTTTGCAGGGTCATGTGTAACCTTTTGTCTTATTTCTCAAGAAGAAATTGAAGTGGGATGTGAATATATAGCTTACAAAAGCATGCAGGACTTGGAATAAATGCCTTCCTTCTAGGAAAATAAGAATAGATCTGTTTGAGAGCCAGTCTTTTCTGCTTTGCAAGGAAAATCCTAGCCTTGGATCTACAGGCTGTCCCTTGCAAACAAGCTTAAATTTCCCTGACTGTGTAGTCCTTTACTTTGATCATGCTCCATGTGTACAAGACAATCCAACCAATCTGTCATTTGTGACTTAAACCTTGAGTGTTATAAATAAATGCTGTGCAACTGCTGGCTAAAGGACAAATCAGAACATTAGGACGATTAAGAGAAAGCAAAGCATCAGTCCAACTACAATAAAGCTAATATCATTCAGTCCACTGTAATTTAAAACAGCTGTCAGCTAGTCCTGGCTTGTGATATAACAGGCCAAATTCTTGGACACTGAGTTATTCTTAGAAATATGCACACAGGCATTGGCAACTCATGCTGCAAATTGCCTGTTGCCAGTACCCTGTCAGTTATATGTGCCAACAGATATAAAAGCTATTGTTCTAACTCATGAAAAATAACTTGAAGTTTTTAATTTTGAATTACTCAATGATTTTGGAGACATGGGAGCCAATGAATTTTAAACTAAGCCTCACACAAATAAGAAATAATTTAGTAAATGTTGTTTAATTCACCCCAAAAGGTAAAGGACATTCTGTTCATTCCTTGTAATGAGTAGTGTGGGACCCAGCCTGGCAACATCAAGTGAGGGATGGGAAAAAAGAGAGAGTGGGACAAAGCTACATGCCCCAAGAATGAAAGGGAAAAAAAAATCTGTGCAAAATACGTATGTATTATCATGCTTTTCATAAAAGTCATAATACATGTTATTTTAAGTCTGGTCTGTTGAAATGTATGCTCTCACCTGTTTCATCTACCCCCTCTTTCAAAGATCCATGCAGCTACCGGCATTTCCTGTGTAATATCACTTAGAAAGTTAAAACATAAGTGGAATTTTCAATAAAAATGTTGTTTGATACGAAGTTCCGTTATTTCCACATTAGACCATGCTTTTAGCCTCAAGAGCAGAACCATTGTCCCACTGAAAATTTGTATTGGGGGTTGGAATTTGTGGTACATACTATTCTGTTCATGGCAATGGGTGATTCACATCTTTGTCCCTTCTCTTTACTTTTCCCCTTCTCTTCTGTGCCTTAATTGAATGCCCATACTTTCACAGATGGTGACTAGTGTAGGTAATTGGGGAAAGAAGGATGGCAGGAACTTATATCATCACAATGCTCACAGGATATGTTGATGAAGTAACCCTCTATTCAGGAACATTGTGGCTTTTATTGAATTTTACACGTGAGATGGAATACTGCACTGGATCTTAAAAAAAAAATTGCATTATTGCATTATGTGAGGAATTCAGACGTCTTGCTTATGTTAGGAGTTTCAAAATGGCTCGAGCTTATCCTTTCAATAAACAGAAGAACACAACAGGATCTTTAGGTGTGCAGCAGATGGAGTGGAACTCAATCTTGCCAAGGTTGTGACACCCAAATGCATGTATGAACTCCTGGGAAAGTCTTAGCTCAGAATCTGTGGGGCTGCTAAAGTTTAGCCACCTTCCTGGTAGGCAGTGATTGATCTCTGGTATTAGAGATGCATTTTACATGCCTAAGTCCTTCTTTGTTGCTATGTGTAAATGCTAATTGAGTTGTAATAAAAATTTTATGTCAAAGTAAATAAATGGAATAAAAATTGTTTTCAGTGTACCTAAAAGTTGGTGTTCTTTTCACACAGGTTTGTAATTACTTCATGCTCTGATTGCTTTGGTGGTTTATTTGCTCAGAGTTGATGAAAACCTTATCTTTTGTTTTCATCTGTTTTGATCTAGGTTTCAGTTTGAGCACTAGACTTGAACAAAACAACTAATTTAATTTCATCTGATCTCGTCTTCTGATACAAGTATTTTGAACAGCAGTGGTTCTGCAAGAGTCATAAGTGAGTTTGTGGGTTGTACAATCAGGCTGACAAACCGAATCGTCTTGTGGATGACTCAGAATTTGGGTTAGCTGCTCTTATTGTGCTCATTTTATGGGGCTCCATCAGAGGCCTTTGGTTCCTTACAAATTGCAGTACTACATACCAGGGGTCACAAAGAAGCTTATTTTTCAAAAGGCAAGAATTATTCTGGATATATAGCTTGTGATTGAGCAAGATCTATTTGGAGGTGGAACAAATGTCAGCAGAAGTTGAATTATTTCTGTTTTAGAATAGGACTGACAATTAGTAAATGACCATTTACAGTGCTGCAGTGGGGAGCCTTACTGCTTCACAAATGTCTGATACAAGACTCATAGCATAAGGTATTGCTCCTCTTGTGCAGATGGAAGAAGCTGGGGGTAGGAAAGTGCTCCCACAGGAAGCCTTTGGCAGAGCCAAATAATGAGATCTGATTCATGGCCTGTGCTATGGTTGCTTGATTACATTTTCCTTTTCTTCTTTCCTTGCTAGTGAATCATGAGAGTGGGTGACCCCAATTCATACTGCAGATGGTAACATTTAAATCTCATGGAAGTCTTGATCTAGTGAACCTTTCTTTTAAACCTCATGATATCTTTTTACACAGTTTGAACTGAAAAATAAGGAACTTCTGTGTAGAGTATCAGGATCTACTAGTTTTACAATTTGAGCTTGGCTAAAAGTAAAAGCTGGTTTTAGAAGTTGGGAGTGGGTTGTTTTTTTAAAACAATTTTTGTTTGTTTGTTTGTTTGGGTTTCTTCCCCCCCATAATTGTTCTTCCTGCCTTTGTTTTCTTTCTCAGTTTTTCATATGGCAACCAGAATTATGGTCATCTTGTGCTCTGCCCATATAATGTTTTAACACTGAATTGCCCAATTCACCTTAAAATCATCATTCACTTAACAATCACCTTTAAGGATTTGTCTCTTTTTTCCTCAGCTATTGGTGTAGCAACAGTGAACTCTATTTTAACTTCCAGTCTGATGGATTCAGCAGCACTGATGACAATTACTCTGACTTATAATTACCAGGTGAGAAATAGTTTTTTCATAACCTGTGAGTACCAGGATGGCATCGGAGTTGATTCAGATTGGATCTAAACAAGAAACAGTGCTCACTTCCAAGATGGAAGTACACAGGCACAAACTCACACTATGAATGCTTCCCATGAGCAGTACAGGCTACTTCATATTCTTCCTGTCAAAACCCCGTGGTTTTCTTTGGTAAAAGGGGGGCTGTCTACTTACTTTATAAAACCTATGAACTTATTGCAAAGAGAAAAAAAATGGTCAGTGTGGAACATTTCTCAACAACTTAGCTGGAGTGAGTTTTTTCCTCCACAAAATGTTTTTTAATGGAAAACTGTAAGCTGATTACAACATAATCACAGCATGGAGTTAGTCTATGGGAATGCCAATTATCAGCACCATTCAAACAAGGTGTTGTTTCATCCTTACAGTCTTTCTGCGACCTGAGGGTAAGTTCTTGTTTACTGAGTGTCTGAAAAGCAAAATGAGCATATTGGCTGCACCACAGCTGTGGGGCAAAGGAGGGTTTAAAAGGAATGGGGCCACTCTGAAATTACTGTTATTCAGGAATTCCCGGAGATAAATTCACCATCCATTCGCTTTCTCATTTTCTTTTTTAAATTTATAACCTTATGGAGAGAACGGTGGACATCAGGATTTGAATTTCACTGTGCCAAAATTCTGCTTCTGATTGCAGAAGATGGGAAATATTCTGGGGAAAGAGAATTTCCAAGGAAACTTGTGGGCTGGGGACACAGTTTGTATGGAAGAGCACTTTTTGGTGGGTGATGGAAAGAGAGCAGGAATCATCTCTCCTCTGTGCCCTTGCAGCCAAGAATTTTAATCACAACAGGCATGACTCAGATTAGACACCAGACAAAACTCTCCAAAGGCCAAGAGACCGTGACAGGCGAATAGGTTGCCTGGGGGTATTGTGGAATCCTGTCTGGAGGATTTTTGAGCTGTTAGACAAGCCTCTGTTGGAGTGACAGTAAGTGTAGCCGATGCTACCTTGGGGCAGAGGGATGGGCTAGCTGACCTCTCAAGGTCCTTTTCAGCCCATGTGGTTGTGATTGAGAGAAAGGTCCAATTACTTATGATGAGAGTGACAGAGTGAGTTGACAGCAGAGGAAATGCAGGATGAATGGTACCTTATCTTGTTTCCTTACTGCTTTCTCTGCTCCCAGGCATTTTGGTACAGTGTGATTATACATTTGATTGTAGTGCTTTATTCAGCCACCATAGTTCTCTTTGGTTTACATAATTAGAAATAAAAAGTCACCTTCTTTATTTTTTCTGTAAGTTTGGGGGTGATGTTTTACTTTCCATGCTAAACATCTTCCAATGCAGCTGATGTATCATTTACTTTTAAAACTCTGTTCCTTGAGGCTATTAGTTGGAGGCTACAGAAATGTACAAATTTGTAGCAGCTGATCAATGACATTGAAAACTTTAATAGTTTTTCTAATCCAAACAAGTACCAGTAAAATTATTGTTTATGTCTCTGATGCTATTAATAAACAAAGAAAAGACATCCAAAAAACAGGCTTTGCTCTGTAACTGTCCTTAAAACTTCTCTGAAACACAGTGTGCTTGAGAAAGAGAAATCTCTTTCTTAAAAGAAATATTTTTCCAGCATTTGCAAGATGTCATAAACTGTTTTATGAAGAGAGAAAAATGGAACAGCTGTGCCATTCATATTTATTTTCCCAACATAACTTACCAGAAAATAAAAGAGAAGGGAGAGGTTTTATTTTGCAATTTCTGTGCAGCTGTTTGTGTGACTGTCAAGAGCTGCCAAAAAGGAAACTAAAAGAAACAATCAAATAACTTCTAAGATTTAAACAAAATGGAGAAAATAACTTAGAAAGGAGAAACCAACATTTGTTTTCTAACTTCTTGTATGATTTATCAGAGGGACTGCAGCTTAACTGTCTGTAGTGCTTTCTGATGGAGTGTGGAGAGCAATTCTGAGGAAGGTCTCAAAAGAGATGAATAGGTGACCTTGGACCTGCAGATTAATTTCTAATGTTCCCACATGAAAGAATTGTCAGTTTAGTCTTCCCCATGCTCCCCGAGCCCTCACACCTGTGATAACTCTATTACAGGGTTGTGGTGAGACAGTGCCCTCCTTGAAGATTCCTCAATCCTTTTGATGTTAACTGAAAGGATTCACTGAATTATTCAGCAGTGAGATCATCGAGGCAGAACTCCTGTTGTGTTTGGCAGTTATATGTGCTGTCCATGGGAAAGTCCTGCTTTCACAGTGCCCTAATTCCAATCCATGGCTCTTATGTCCCCCTTCAAGCTGTCTTGCTGAGGCCTCAGAGAAGTGAAGCTCTTACTAATAATTAGCTCTATGGCAAACCATGGCCTTCAGTCTGGAGCTGGACTCATCCCATCTCATGGAAGAGGAGCCTCTGACTTCTCCCTGGGCACAGGCAGGTGAGAAGCTGGCTGGTGTGAATTCCAGCCCCAGGTCAGAGCTGGCTGGAAAGGAAATGGCCTCCAGCATCAACCCTTTGTTTGGTGGCTGGACAGTGGGACCATGAACACCCACTGGAATAGCTTTAGTTGACAAAGGACAGAAGTTGGAGCTGTGTGGCTCCAAGCCTGATAATTGTCTCTTACACATCTGTAACTTTACACCTATTTTCTTTCAAGGTAAGGGCAAAGGCAGCATTTACATGGGGTAGGAAATGGTTATTAGATGTATTTCTGACCATTACTTAAATAACCTTGCCAACAGTTCAGGAGCTGATTTTGCATCCAATAACACAATAACATTCCTGAAGTACAAAATAGGTAATATTTGAGAATGAATCATTATATATCCTCTTGTATAAAAATTGAAGAATAAATAACTATGCCTTGAGAAAGACAACAGCACCTCCTCAGAGGCACACCAAGAAGGATGAGGAGAGGGGGACAGTGTAGAGACCAGACCTACAAAACCAGAGGTGGTAAAAATAGGAGCAAAAGAAACTTGCTTAGCCCAAGCTAGTGTAAATTTTCAGAAACAGAGAAAGAATGAGGTGACAAGACTGGAAACTGAGAAGCCAGAGTGGGAGTGAGAGACTGTTTCTGCTGTGACTGAAGAAAAGAGTTGTGGTGACATTAGTGACTAAAAAATGCAATGGGCTGGAGGGAGAAAGTGAGGTAACAGGAGCTATTTTAAATTACACAGAAATGGCAGAAATTAGTGTAAATGTGGAGACCAGATGCAGCTGTACTGCAAAGAAACACTCATAAAAATGATTTTTTGGTGCATTAAGGCACCATCCAGTACTCTAGCTGGCAACAACATCATGGATTCAGGCCTCTCCCCCAGGTAAGTATCTGCCTGAACTGGCCTGGTTAACTATATTTTATTAGAAAATACTATGTTTCTGTGGCTGACATCCTGAGAGGGAGACTATATATATTGAGTTTCATACAGCCCTTCTCCAGGGCATAAGGGAGGCATAAAGTAGAAAATAAAACAAACTCAGCATTCTGTTTTGTTGATTTCAGTGAAGAACTTCTGTTAAAAGTGGGGTTTCTGAGAAACTTGAAAGGCCTTGTTTGTTTTTAGGACAGATGGTGGGCTACACCAGCCAGAAGGCATGGAGTATGTGCAAGAAGCACAATTGCTGCCTGCATCAGCTGCTCCAGGTGCAGGAATGCACAAAAAGGAGGCAGCAACATCTGTGGGGGGCCAAGTTTCCTGTAGCAAGAGGCAGAAGAGGGATGGAGAAGAGAGAAATAACTGTGTTCTGTTGCCATGTTGCACAGACCACTGTACAAGGGTTGCAGCACCATAGGAGAGGTGGCCCTTGTACTCTCAGGCACAGGTCTGGGTACTGTGATTATTCCTCTCCAAGCAAAGAGCAAAAGCAGGCACCCAGCTCCTCTGCTGGCTGCTCAATCCCTCCCTGAACACTGCAATGCCCCGGGCTTCAAGCAAAGCCACATGGTAGCCCCAGCTGTGCCAGCTAGTTTGCCCTTTGTTTTCATGAGATCTTCACACAGGTAAAGAATCACATCAGATTATGTCTTCTACAGATCTGCTGGTGCTTTGTCTTTCTGCATGGCACCTACATGTTTAGACAAAAAGTCTTAAAGAGCATACACACTTTTTCTTCTATAAAAGCTTAAATAATCAGCCCCAGATGTTTCTGAGTGATTAAGAAATTTTCTGCATTGTAAGGATAGGAATAGTGCAAAGCATTTTACAAGTACAAGGCAAAACCAAGGTTCCAGACTTGTAGCTGGGGTTCCAGCACTCAGGTGGCTCTGTGAGCTCACAAGTGTCCCAATGGTTCCAGACCAGGCTCTGGGCAGGGAGTGGATACCTGCCTCAGGACAAAATTTGGCTTCAGTTCTCTACCTTAAGAAGACTGAAATGAGGGCCAAGATGAAGATGATGTAAAGGAAAGTGAACCCACAAGCTGTGTTAACTGAAGCCCTGGGACTTATAGCAAAGGAAGTGTCTGATAGGAGCAGGAAGATCAGCAATGGGAAGAATAAATAATCTAATCACAGCAAGGCTGGATCTGCAAACCACACCCAGCTGCCAGAGCAGTATTAGCCATTCATTCAGTCTTTTGCATCAAAGGGTAATTTCCATTTGTGTTTTCTGAACCCAAACCTCACTAAGGTTGGTGGTCAGCAGAGTCTTGAGGGGAATGTGTGTCACAGGCGGGAAGGACTTGGTTCCTGAACAAGGCCAGCAGCACCAAGGGGGTCTGACCCCACTCCTCAGTCCTACTTGTCTTAAAATTCAATTTAATTTCTCCAAGGCCAGCTTGAACAGAAACCCAGCAAGAGGTTTTAACACTGTTGTCATACAGCCTTCGAGCTGTTTAGTTTTCAGAAATTATTGTGTGAGGAAGGGGGAGATTAGGTACTGGCAGTCAGCCTCCACCCTGACACAAAAATGTTATCAGTGCTTTTAAGCAGGCTAATTGATCATTTGTTAACAGTGGCCCTGACCATCAAGGTCTGGGAGAGGCAAACCTGTTAAAATGCTGGCTGCTGTTTGATATTTCAAATTTTGTTAGATAAAGCCAATTTGCCCATGACATAGGGTTTAACAAGGATTTGTTTTGGGAAGAACTGCAGGATTATTGGTGACCTCCAGGGGTCAGACCATGGTAATTTTTTCATGTAGTCGTGACAGGGACAGACCTCATTAACACACAGTCCAGGCAGCTTCTACCAGGATGTTAAATTAATGATGACATGGAGGCAAGAGTGCTATCTGCAAAAGGCATGCTATCATTTCCTCAGATTTGTAGTTTCCTTTGCCATCTCCTTCACAATTTTCTTTAGCCTGCACACATGTGACAGAATCTTCAGAGGATATTTAAAAGTTGGGTTTGCACTCTTGTGCTGTCTCTTTGTGAAGTTTAAGGAAGATTGAAAGTTGAAGGAAGACTGAAAGTTGCAATAACTGGTGGTTTTGCTCCTCTTCCCTCACCACTTCTAATTATCTGAATTAGTCAAGTTTGGGATCCTTCAGTCTGACAGAAGTGATGATTGGAGGGGAGAGTCTTAGCAACTTGCTTATATTCAGCTCTCCAGGCATAATCAAATGTTGGGTTTTCTGCATCTTTTACATGTTATTGTTTGACCCAAAACACTGGTCATTTAAGCTGAAAGGAGTAGCTTGAAGACAAACAGAAAATAAGAGCTGTAAACTGACCTAAATTCCTCTTGACTCCTGGGTCATCCCACCAGCCTCCAGGTGCCATAGGCTGTTTACATTAGACTTTTAAAATGAAGATGAGAGCTTGCAGGGCTCTATCTTTGTATCTGCAACAGTGTTTTACCCAGTCTGAAGCCTCTGTTCCCTGGTGAGAGAGAGTGCTTAATAATGCTAGTGGCTGCCTTACACTGCTGTGCCTGTGTGACAAAATGTCTGAAAACCACTAAAACCTTGACAGGATTATACTCAGATGAATCTTATGATAGGAGAGGCCAAGTAGTCAATCTTCTGCAGTCACTACTGTCAGTTGCATACAGTTTGATCTTTATGCTTGAAAAGGGAAGGTGAGAGGCATGGGGCAGGGATGAATATGCAGAAGTCTGTCCTGTGGTTTCGGGAGCTGGCGAGAAGTACACAGTTTGGGATCAGTGGCCATCCTTCTCAGTTGCTGCTGGCTACACAGGTGTGATACAGCAGAAATGTCTCATCCCTGTCTAAGCCTCCTGGAGCCTAAATCAAGGAAGAAAGTAATTTACACAGTTGCAGAGAAGGTAAAGGACTCACCTTTGGAGAGGAAGTAGGAGTAGGAAGAGAGGGCAAAGGCAAATTGGTTAGGGAGGTAAAGGGAGAGAAGGGAGGGTGTGACTGGTGTTAGGGACTGGGATATTTTAAGGAGGGAGGTGGAGGCAATATGGGGACAGGAGGTGAGATGGAGAAAGAACATATTAAATAAGAGATCAAACTTAGATGGACCAGAAGCAGGAAAGTCAGCATCTGTGGGGCCTTGTTCTCTGTTGCAAGATTATTCACCTAAGGAAAAGTACCCCTGCAGCTCTTTGCTCTTCACAGCAATGGACGGCACAAGGAGCCTGGCTACTCCCCTGCTGATGACTCACTTAAAGGTCACAGTGATTCCACCTCCAAATGTAATAGGCCTGAGAGATTATCTGAACCATCCCTCTCATGTTCTGGCTGGAATTCATTGGTATGCCTGTCTTCTCAGATAATGTTTTAAAAGCTCTGTTAAATGCACACAAAATATCCATTAGAGGAATGCTGTATTTGCTGAGCTGTGCTCTTTCAAGAGTCAGTTATTACCAATCTGCATCCTGAGTGGAGACCTTGGCGAGCCATTCTGATGCAGTGTGTGCCTACAAGATCATAGGGGTGTTGGTTGGTTTTTTCTTAGGTTTTTCTGTATTGTTAAAAAATTCTTGATTGCAAATCCAGGGCCATGGACAGAAACTCAAGCCATCTCCTAAAACACAAATGCTTTAAAGCCTGCTCCATTTACATAGTACAAAAGGGTACACAAAAATATATTAATAAACAGAATAAAGAAGTGCACTTCCATCTGCCAGGTTGTTCGTGTGTATCATGTATCTTATAGCAGGGCGTAAACAGTCCCACATGGAAACAGGGGTGTGGATTCACATGCCCTCTGAACAGAGAGGAGCTGTGAGAGAAGCAGAGAAAAGAATGATCAAAACAATTCTTATCTCATTTGCTGCTCCTGTGTTTGTGCCCATGTGGAATGTGTTCTGGAAATTGTTTACCCAAGGTGATTGCTTGATTGGATTCTGGTGATGGTTGTTTGGATTCGTTGACCAACTGGATCCACGTGTGTGTGTTGGGACTCTTGGGGAGAGAGTCACAGGTTTTCTAGTTAGTTAGTAGTAAGTATTCTTTAGTATTCTTTCTAGTATAGTTATAATGTAATATAATATAGTTTTAATAAAGCAAGTGTTCAGCATTCTGAAGCCTTGGAGTCAGATGCTAATCATTCCCAGATGTTGGGGTAGCCCTGCATTACTATACGGGGGCTCCTTTTTCAATAGGGGATTTCCCACCAGAGCTCTGCAAGACTGTGTGTACTGTAGTGCTCTTTCTGAACAAGGACTGGCAACAACAGTTGCTAGCAAGTTTGGACAGCTTTGTCAAGGGCAGGTATTTATGTTGCAACCTCTAGGAAGAAAAATGTTACAGTGATGTATGGGAAAAAAAGTTGCAATTATTCTGTCAAACTTGTGCACACAAACAGACTATGTGATTGAAACGGCAGGGTATTTCTAGATGTAATAACTGTCCTTGGTTCTTGAAGACTGGTTGCAAATTATCTTTTTAGTTCACTGTCTTAAAACACAGATATTAAATGGACCAAAACCAGAGAGATGCAGACAAACTGGTGACCAGGAGACCGGTCACTAAGGTGCCATTAAGAAATGCACATGGTAATTACAGTACTTGCTTTTGTGAATATATGGTCATTACAGTACATCAAGTGATTTCTGTGTCTCACTGGTCCCCATGACAAACAATGAATATTTGAAGTCTTTTGGGAAGCTCATAAATCACTGAGTGCTGTATTGTACTTGTGAGTCAGCTCTTACCATTGTCCCCCCAGGCCCATCATTATACCTTTAGGAAGACAGGTTTTTCATTCCAAAATCATGTACTTAACCTTTTGTTTAGCATGTCCAAACACTTCAGCATCACAGTGCTTTTACATTTCAGGAAGGGTTATTTATAGCTGTCCAAACTGGGCAAATCTTTCCATGTCTGACAGTTAATATTTGTCTTTATTTTTTTTAAGGAAACATGCTCACAACCAGCTGAATGATGAACAGCAAAGAACTTCTCTACATGTGGATAAAAGTCAAGCTCAGATCTGCTAGTGCAAGGTTTTTTTCTCTGGACAATCAGCTCAGTCTAACTATACACATTGTGAAAATACCCCAGATATCAGAGTGACTAGCAATAGACTGAATTGAGGTGAGGACAGGGGTTCAGGTGAGGAGATTCTGTTCTGCATCCTGGCACAAACTTGCTATGGGGCAATGAACAAGTCACCTTCACCTCAACAACACCCTTCTCAATCCACCTCCCTCTTGCTTGGACTTTCCTGGGCTCTGTCTCCTGTTTAACACAAATGGCCCCTGTACCTCTTGTGGGAATAAAACTGACACCATTCATCCTTCTAAAAACAGTTTTTAGGTAAAGAGGAGGATGTGACTGGAGGCACAAGCAGGTGGTTGTGCTGCAAGCTTCTTCCACCTCCTCATTTGGTGACTGCATACACTCACAGAGTCCTAGAATCACTGAAGCTGGAAAAGGCCTTTAAGATCATTGAATCCAATGATAAATTTAAGATGGCCAAGTCCACTACTAAACCTAAGCACCATATCTACACAAATACCTCCAGTGCCTCATCCACTCCAGGTCTCAGTGTTACAGAAGAAAGAACATGTTCTATTCTCATTTGTACATCCTTAATTTTATGGAGAAGACGTTTTGATTCCTACCCTACTTGAAAGTATCACAAGGGGGATATTTGCAGCTAACTTCACACAGGCCTCCTTCAAACTAACCTCTAATCATGGAATTCTTTGCAGAGAACAGTCTTCTGTTGCACTGAGGACAATTATGCAGCCCTGCTTGGAGAGGAGGGTAGAAGGTTCTGCTGTCGTTGCTACAGTCTGCTACTCAGGGATGACCTTAATAGGGATGTTACAGGGATTAAAACATGAAAGGATAACTCTAGCTGACACACTGATAAAAGCAGAAGCAGTCTGAAGGGGTGACAGAGAGGCAGAAGGTTAGTCAGCAGAGATTTAGGAGAATTCCCATTAGGGTTAGGAGGATATTACAATTTAAAACAAGGTGATGCAGCCATCAGCTGAAACTTATTCTGGTACAGTGATAAGGACAGCTCTATCAGTACATCTGTCATGGTTCAGGGTAAGGAACTGCTGAGACAGTGAGGATGTAATGTCATGTCTTGAGCAAGAATGGAGATAGGAGAAATCATCTGTGTGAGGATATCTCTTCTCATACAAAAATCTCTTCTACTCTTAGAGACTTTGATGGTCAAAGTCACTGGCTTACTAGTGAAAACTTGGTAAAAATATTGGAAAACACTAATGGATCAAGAGAGAATTAGACTGGATCAAGAATAATGTCCATAAAGAAGAATGAGGATGGGAAGTATTTAAAATTAATTCCAGCAGAACATCTAATGCGATACTGGAGGCTGACTGTGCTTCATTCTTGTGAGAGATTCAGGTGGCTCTTTCATGACCGAGTTGTCCAATTTTGTTCTACATTCTGGTGTTTCTTAAGATATCTTTAAAGTCTGAATTTATGGAATTTATGGCAACATAAGTAAGCCTTGCAATTAGTGCCTGGAACACTTCTAACACTCCCTCAGACAGGGCTTCATCCTCAGGGCAGCTTTGCTGGCTAGGAGGCTGCTCTAGAGGTGGGATGGCTGCAGAAGTGACCAGTAGAATTTCTTAAGTTTTACAGTGGAGGTCAGATTACAGCTTTTCAGTACATTCTTAAAAACCTTCCATTTGAGCAAAAGGTCTTTATTTTCAGAATAACTAAATGGAGAAATAGGGACTGAAAACAACAAGTTTTGTTGGTTCCCTCTGGTGAAGTGACAAGTGCAGAACTTTAATGAGGGCATTTGGGGGGCACACACCTCCTTGTTTCAGTTTTAGATGAGTTTATGACAGCAACTGCTCCAGTGAAAAACAGTTAGGTACTTGAGCAAAATCTTCCTTGTGACAAAGCATCTGAAAAGCACCGAAACCTTGACAGGATTATACTCACATGAATCTTATGACAGGGACCTCTCATATATGAGACCTCAGTAAAGATCATTCTGTCTTTCCAATTTTTGATGTTTTAAGCAGATTTGCAGTGCTCTCATCCCTCTGAGTATGGCAGTGTGCCTCCTCCAGCAGAACAGCTTACAAACAGCAGCCTGTCCTCTAATCCTGCAAGGTTCTCAGGGGCCTGCTGAGAGAGAAAATGACTTGTGATAACTTTTGCTGACAACTATCAGTGCACAGATGGGCCTACAAAGCTGCAAAAACGAGCACCCTGCCCATTCCTGGGACAGTGCCTGAACTCAGTGACGTCTGTGGTATTCACGTGCTCTCTGAACAGACAGAAGCTGTGAGAGAAGCAGAGAAAATAATGATCAAAATAATTATCTCATTTGCTGCTCCTGTGTTTGTGCCCATGTGGAATGTGTTCTGGAGATTGTTTACTCAAGGTGATTGCTTGATTGGATTCTGGTGGAATTGTTTATGTTAATTACCCTATCAGGTCCAAGCTGTGTCGGGACTGTTGGGAGACAGTCACGAGTTTTCTTTAGTATCTTTTAGTATTTGTTAGGATTCTTTGTAGTAAGTATGATATAGTATAATAAAGTAATTAGTTAGCCTTCTGATATCATGGGGTTCTGTGCATCATTCTTCCCAGAAGTTGCGAGCACCTTGCAAATCTGGTAAGTGGTGACCCCTGATGTTGACTGTACCCTATGCTGAAGAACCAGGACCCTGATGGTTTGGGCAGATGGTTTGGTTTGTGTTGGCAGCCAAGGCTGAACACGAGAGGATGTGCTGAATCCTCTCAGAAGGCACATCAGGAGATCCTTCGTGGAGTCACGGGATGGGAGATGCCGCCGGGACCCTCGCTAGGACCCCACGGAGCCCCGAGCAGCCTGCTTTCCCCAGAAAGGTACAGCTGACCTTTCCCATGTCTCCCTGGAGAGGAGACCCGGTCTTTTCCGGCCGCCTTTTGGCCCTGTAGCCTTAGGCGCTGAGGTGGGGAAAGTTTTTCTGACAGTAGCACTGCCCCAACGTGGGGTGGGCTTGACTTTGGGAAGAGACGTCTGTAGATTTGAGCACTCGATTTTCTTGGGGAGAACGACTGCCTTTGCACCTGTGGAGGCTTCTGCTTTGTGACCACAGGGTTTCTGTGTCCACTGAAGCACTCTACAACATTTTCGAGTGGGCAAGAGGTCATGCCTTCCCCATGGGCACGGGTTCTTCGTAGGAGGCAGGGACCTGGGACGCTCCTTTTGGGGGAGCTCGAACAAACTGGGAAAATCCATCGGCAACTACCGACCTAGGTGGTGCTTTTCAGATTTGTGAGGGGGAAGGACGTCCCTTTGAAACGCGTTTTCTACTCGGTCGACGCCGCCGGCTTGGGCGTGGAGGGGAGTCTCCCGCCGCGCAGGTGCCCATCAACCCCCCCAGCACAGCCGGCAGGGAAAAATCCGTCCGAGGACAGAACACAGCCGGCTCCCATTCCCTCCGCACCGCGGGGTGGTTCTGCCCACGGCTCAGACACAGCTTTTTTTCCGGTTCCTCTGGAGCATGCGCAGAAGGAGCCATCTCCACACCCTCATCCTTCCCCCCCCCCCGTGAGGCGTGTGAGCCAGCAAAGGAGGGACCACCGCCTCCTCCATCCTCCCCGGCAGCGGGAGAAGCCCCGGCCTCCTGCGCCGCCCATCATCCCCGCGGCGGCGGCGGGCAGCCCCACGCTGGAGAGTGCGCTCAGTCCCGGGCAGCCAGCAGTTGAATTCACAACATCGGTGCCTGCAGAGCCGGCGGGGGATGCCCCCTGCCACCCCCGCACCCCCGGCGGCGGTACTGTCGCCTTCAGAGGGTCCATCCCACGCATCAGCGTCCGTGTCGGAGTCTGTGACCAACCTAGCACCCCTTCTGAGTTCGTCAGACTGTCCCGAGCCGTGGTCTCCTGAGGCGGCGGCTGGGACGGCGACAGGAGACGTCAGCCTGTCCCCCAGCGGAGGCGCGGCTCGATTGCTCATAGCCGGCGCCTGCAGGCTGAGAATTCTGAAACTCAGTGGTTCTCTGGGGAACAGCATTTTCTCAGGCCGACACTTGCTTGGCTGGGGCATCCCCTCGCTCGGTGGGGTACCCGCTGGGGCTTGGGGTGCTTTGCCTCCCCCGCTCCCATCTGCGGGGCGGGAGAGGCGGTCTCCGAGAATGCTGCCGCCGGTCTCATGCCTGGGGGGAAAGGCGGTGGCGCCGCGAATCGGAGAGCTGGGCGACAATCGCTTGTATCGGGGGGAGGGAGGCAAATGAGACAGCGAGGATCACCCGCTTGTCTTGGGCAGGCGTGGATGATGTCACGAACCCCCAAATTCAGGGTGAAAATTCATATTCCCAGGAACCCGTTCTGGCAAGGGAGGGGCAAGATGCCGGAGGAGTTGCTGGGACGTTGGCAGCATGGTGGGGGCGGGCTGTGAGGAAAAAGACCCTGCCCCGAGGGCCGGTCTGAGCCGCCTGGCCCCCCCATCCGCAGGCTGGGCCTGGGTGCTTTGGCCCGGCCATCGGGGCGAGGACATCCGCCCCACTTACCACCCCAGGGTCGCGTTGTTGCTTCTGGCCTTTTTTACAGAATTAAAAAAAAAAAAGAAAAGGTGAAAAGGCTGAGTTTTCACTGCCAACTCAAATTACTGGAAAGCCATGAGCCAACCTCAGCCCAAGTTGTTGAATTAAAGGCTGTGGCCAGGGCATTTCAGTATTTTTCTCAATAGTGCTTGATAACATATGATGGCACGTTTGATGGATTTCTAATAGTTATTAGTGGCTTTCTTTAGCAAGTTCTTTGTTTCAGGATCAAAAAGGACCTTCAGGGATGTCAAAGATCAACATCTCCAGCCAGTGGACCTTCTCCTGAAACTCAGCTGTTTGGTCTTGAAACCATGAGCATTCTTTGCCTTGTTGTTTGGGTTTCTGATACTGTAAACCTTGTTTTAGTGATTTGATAGAAGTAGATGTTCTACAGTAAAGAATCTCCTTGATCATTCTCCTTGATCAATCAAGTCAGCACTTGATTGAGGCTTTTATTGGCAACAGATAAACTTTTCGAGATGTGTTTGCTCTCTCTTCTGCAACGGCCCAGCAGAAGAATTGCAAACACAACTCCTTTTCTTTTTATTATAATAAACAGGGGGAAATGTGGTATTCACATGCTCTCTGAACAGAGAGGAGCTGTGAGAGAAGCAGAGAAAATAATGATCAAAATAATTCTTATCTCATTTGCTGCTCCTGTGTTTGTGCCCATGTGGAATGTGTTCTGGAGATTGTTTACCCAAGGTGATCGCTTGATTGGATTCTGGTGGAATTGTTTATGTTAATTACCCTATCAGGTCCAAGCTGTGTCGGGACTGTTGGCAGACAGTCACGAGTTTTCTTCAGTATTTTTTTAGTATTCGTTAGGATTCTTTATAGTAAGTATGATATAATATAATAAAGTAATTAGTTAGCCTTCTGATATAAGAATGAGTTCTGCACATCATTCTTCCCAGAAGTTGGGAGCACCTTGCAAATCCAACAGATATTTGTGGAGGGCAAATAGGCAGAGACCAGCTGAGTTACTGCAGACTTCTTTTGACTGCCAGTGAGACCGACATCTCCCACTCGGCTGATAATCTGTTGTGCTTTGCCTTACTTGTAATTTTCAGTTATCTGTACCAACAACTGATGAGAGCGCTCAAAGTGCCTGCTTGGCAAGCTGATAGTGTATCTCAGAGGAAGCACTTATGAGATGCAGTATTCCAGCAGAGATCCTGGGATAAGCAGTTCCAGTAAAGCATATCCCCACCTTGATGTCAAGCCATGGATATACGGCAGGCCGAGGGTTTGCCCATTAGTTTCCCCAAGTGCCACATAAGATTTCAGGGTGAATTCTAGGTTTTGTGCTTGTGGGTGATTTAGCTAGTAAATTGCAATGTGAGGGTCTTGCAGAGATGAAAAGGAGAAGTCTGCCACTAACACAAAGCAGTCAGACAGACCTGTGACTTCCCTATGCATTTCCCAGGTAAGACTGAAGGGGCCAGTCTATGTCTCACTCAAAGCTGGCAGAGCTAACAAACACCTCACTCACTGGGAAGAGGCAGTCCTAAATGAGTATCTTTATGTAAAAAATCTCCACCCTACCTCATTGAGAGAAATCGCTACTCACTTTTCATAGTTTAGGAAGGTTTGTTAAACCTTATCATAAATACAACAAAAGACTGAATAAAGAAAAAAGTTACAATGCCAGGAGCAAAAGATTTTCCCCATGTGCTCAGTCCCCTCACAATGGAGGTTTTCCCCTTTTTAACCCTTTAACCGCTCCCAAAGTTCTGTCCATCAACCCCTTCTTCGCTGTCCAGTGGTGGCGATCTCTTCCTCAATTCCTGATTGGAGGTCAGATGTCACCATAGTGACAAGCTGGCCCTCCCAGATGTCCCAACGCTGGCTATCTCTTGATAGCTACACGAGGGAGTAAACCTATAAACCTATAAAACTTTTCTTAACCTATATATATGATATTGTCTATTAATTGTGAGTGTCAATCATCACATTACTCATCTGTCACATCATTTAACTATCAAAAGCTTTTACAATCCTGCTCAAATGTGAACCGTCCTAGCCATTGGTTGGTCAAAGGAAATGGTGTATTCTAGAGATTCCATTGTCCTTCATTCCTGCATTTATTTGCTTTCCTCTGCAAAACCCTGGAAAAGATGGATAGCTTGTTAACTTCTGAACTTGAAGTTAACTTTTTGAGTTGCATCTCATGTTGGAAGAAAAGCATGCAAAGAGGAGCAGAAAAGATTTCAAAGATTTTGTGCAGTGGAGATTAGCAGCCAACCATTAATTACATGCAAGGAAATTAAAGACAGCTGAATAGGCTTTTTATTTATTTTTTTTTCCAAGTTGGGCTATTGATCTGATATGAATAGCTTTTGCAGAACAATTGCAACCCACGTAACCAACTAGGATTTTACAGTCTTTGTACAAAGATATTTTGAAATACGAACACAGCTCTGGTAGGATACATTAGTATGCTGGGATAACAAGGCTCTTTGGAAGGTTTTGGAAACTTCTTCCCAAGCGCCCATCAAATTACCTCCAAATTCTTATTATTTAGACAGCACATTAAGTGCACACTATAGATTGCAACAAAGCTGTGGTCCCTTCCCTGAAGATTTTATAAGTCTGAGACCTAGTACCTACTTAAATCTGTGGGAGTCTTTGCCTTGATTTCAGTGGGGGTTGAGTCAGATCCTCCTACAGCATTTAATGAGAATTAGCAACAGTTCTTGTTACACTCCAGTACACCCAGTTAGCTCACAGCAAACTCACGAGCAGTTCCCTGCAATGGTCCTGATAAATGCAATGGGGACCTTCACTTGTGAGCGAGTGAGCTCTTACTGGCCCAGGCCAATGCAGCCCTGCTGGGGGAGAGGACAGGTGGTGATGACTGTGATGATTGTGGTGGTTTGCTCCTGGCTTTTTAGCACCAGGAGCAGCATGCATGGCTGAAAACCACAGGCTAAAATTCCTTCCCTGTGCTATCTGCCTGAATGTGAGCCATGCAGCCAGATCCTGTGGAAAATCTCTGAGCGCAGGTTTCCCTCCACATTCTGCCACAGCCACCTTCCAAGTGAAAGCTGTGCATACACAGCCTTTGTGCCAATTTATTTAGCTGCTTTGACTCACCAGCTTACCAGGGTGAGGGCAATTTACAGCCCCTTTTCAGCTACCACAGCACCAGGCCTGCCAGCATCCAGCCCGTCACAGATGCTTGTGTGTGCTTGTTTGGAAAGCTGCTTGTGTGTAGTTTTGCTTCAATGCAAATGCTTTAGGCCTCACTGCAGCAAAGTAATCAAGAATATGCTTGACTTTAAGTCCATGAATGATCTCTGAATCTGGGCCTTTGTACTCAGAACAAAACCCTTTAAATAAAGGAATAGCTTGAATGCCAGCAGCCCAGCTGTTTTTGAACAGCCCTCCAATAACAAACCCAAGAGCATTTGCATGGGTAGAAACAAAAGTTGGATAAGGAGGCTGATTCAGAGTCTGGCTTCTGGAGACATTTTATAAATAGCTGCAAGAAAAACACAGGAGTTTTTTATTATTATTAGTTGATAAAACATGTTGACAGAATCCTTTTCAGGACTGTAACTTGGGGGCAGCATGTCTTTTTAGACAGCAGACACATGGCAAACAATTTATTTGCTGAAGAAACCCAGATGCTCCGTGTCCTTGGCAGGCAATTTGTAAGATTAAGGGCAATCAAGCTTGCGACTAGAGTGTGGTGAATAAGTAAAATAAATAAATAAAGCAGTCACATTGTCCACAAGAAACTCCTCTGTCCATTTTGGCCGGACAGCTGGTTTTCAGCTACTTCTCCCCCCAGTGTGGCTGACAAAGAAGAGCAGGCCACCTGAGGGGAGAAGTGCTTCTTGTTTGTCAGCCACTGCCCTCTCAGCACTGTGCTGCTGCATGAACGAGTTCAGATGCCTCTGTGGACTTTCACAGCATGTCCCAGGCAAGATTTATGGTCACAGTGATGATGGGCTGAGAGGGTGAAAGGCACACACAAAAGCCAATACAAGGGCCAGGAACATATGTGTTGAGCATCCTCCATCAAGCAGTTGTCCAGCCTGCCTTTGAAGATGTTATGCAGCAAGCAGACTCCTCTGGCAAACCTAGGATGGACAATAACCCAGAGATCAAGGACCGGAAAGCAGGAAATACAGTATGTCTCCTACATGTAGGGCTCAATCCATAGCTGACACAGATTGGCATCATGCCACTGGGAGAGGACTCTGTATAGACTGAGAGCAGCTGAACACCAGAACTTCCAATAAAATAAAATAGTTCTGTGAATAAACAAAATATTAGTGGAAGAAAAAACAGACATGATAAAGTTTGTGTTGTTTATCCTTCACACAGCTGGTCTTTTCTTAATTTTTCTTCAGCAGATGTTTGTGCTGGCACAGCTTAGAGATCAAAATATTGTACTGCTTTCAAGCCATATCAGGGAGAGGGCAGGAGAACTGTAAAATATCCCCTGGGCCATTAGAGTCTATGAACCAATGAGCTAGAGAGACCACGCAGCAGATTTCTGAATGTCTGTGTGAAGCCTCTGAATTCCGTATGCTCTTACCCCCAAATGTCCCTCCAGGTGTAACATTTCTCCTTTCATCAGGCTTCCTTCTCAGTCAAAATACTGACACTACTTCAAATACCATTTGGATAATTCCTCTAGAGTGAGGATCATGGGGAGGATTCCCCCATTTGCTGTTCTCTCCTGTGTACACTTTATAGATGACTGTATCCAAACACCTTCCAGTAATGCACTGCCATGGTGGCAGTATCGGTTACTCAGTGTTATTCTCTTTCCTTCGCTCCCATTAGAGACTTGTGGGTTCAATAAAGGTGTCAAAGGAAGTGAGAGAACTCAAAGTAAAAGGAAAACTATCCCCTATCATGGGGCAGCTCTTTCATACTACTCTTCTTTCCCTTTTGTGCTAGTACAGGCAGCAATGAGAACTGAATTACCTTAGTGTCATCACATGAAGGTAAAGCAGAAATATTTTTATATTTTTTTTTACTATTTGAATAACATGCAGGAGACCCTGAAATATTTTTGATTTAAACAAAGAATTCCCTTCCCTGCCCAGACAGCTAAAGCCAGTATGGACAACAGAGAGAGTGACATACGGACCATGCATTACATGATGAGCAGCAGAGTTGCTCAGTGCTGCCTATGTTCCCCTAAAGCACAGGAATGCAGCAGAAAAACGTAGGTGGCCATCCCAATGTGATTTGAGCCTCTTTCTGAGGAAGCTCTCAGACTCCCTCCACCCCTTCAAATAAGAGATCTAATCTGACGTTCCTCCTGTGTGTGAGTGGAGACCTCCCTGTACCTCTTCTGGTCTGGCAGGGTCAATGTGTGACCTCTCACAGCTTGAGGATGACAACAGATGAATAAAGGCAATGAGTGCTACAAATGTGCAGGAGGGAGAGGCCGGTGGCTGACGCCCTTGGAAAGACCTTCATTTTTTGAAAGTTCTATTTTTAATGACTGTAATATTCTATTAATGTTCAGGGGAGATATAATTAGGACATTGTTTCTATTTTGAGACTGTTTTTGTCTGAGTATTGATTTGGACTGCAAACCAGTTCTTTGCCAAACTCCTGCTTTTGTGTGTTATGAGGCAGCAGTCCTTGGCTGTACCTAATGAGATTAGAGGCAGCATTGACTGGACATGCTCAACCCATCAGCTCCAACTGGGCACTTGGTGGGATTTTTGGGAGGCTGACAACATTTTATCTGAGTCTTAAGCATTTTCAGTTAATGGAACCTAAGGCTGGGGATTATGCAGCAACAGATAAAAGAATACAAATAGTCAGATGTTGGGATTTTGAAGTGTGTTTAATGCAACACTTAAAAAATGTGTACACTATTTCATAGTTTTCTCTGATTTGTCCACGACTAATCTGGTGTGGGCAGTGTTTTCTTTAACTGTCTCCCAATAAAACCACCCTGCATAATCATGCTCCAGACTATTTATTCCTGGGAATGGCTTGCATCACACATGAAAGAATGTAATAATGACACTTGGATGGAGTACTGTTATTTATGGAGGAAAAGGTCGTGTTCTTTGCCTGCACCAGCAGTGGGTGGCTGCAGCCTTGGGTAGCACAGTGTTGGATTGCTGTGCTGCCAGCAGATAGGGAAGTGTGCCCCACAGCTGGTTGCTTTTGTCACTGGGGCAGAGCTGGGGTATCATGCTCCTCGGTTCAGGCTTTGTTATTTATATCACTCTGTGAACAAAACTCCTGCCTTTTCCTTCTGGTATGTAGTGAAAAAGCCAGTGCAAGCTGACATGAATGGGGAAGTGAGTGAGTGAGTTTATCATACTGCTGGTATATATTGGTATCCCCATGTCTTCTGTTATGTAGGGGAGAAATTGGTGGCTGTTTTTTGTTTTTATTCCTGGAAAGTGATCATTTTTAATCCCCAGTCTTTCTCCCTTTTCATCCAGCTCCCATATTATTTGCCAAGTTTTCCTTTCAGACGTTCTAGGAACATCCTCCTGGCTGCAGGAAACTGCAGGGTCACCAGTCATGCTCTGCTCTGCCTTGTGCCCAGCTGGGAGCTCATCTCCCCTCACCCTGCTCAGCTGGGTGCTCCCTAGCTCTGCAAAGCAAAACAAGGATGTCATTCTGCTCCTCCTGCCTCTGCATCTCTTTATACTTAATGTTTTCTCACACTATCACCGTGATTCCATTTCCTTTTGCCATGGACCTCTAGGCTGAACTTCAGCCTTTTCATTTGACTATTCCACTCATGTACATTTATAACACAGGATATCTGATACAAATAGCCTTGTATACTCACACCATCTCTTTCCTCCTGGCTATTTTTAATTGATATTTTTTAAAAGAAAATGAGCAAACACATCAAAGGAGATAGGGTGCAGTTTAAGCTTTAAGAAAAGTCAGGTAGCAAGAAGAACAGAGAGCTCAGTCTTTAAAAAAAGAAAAACAGAAAATGTTTACCCTTCTAGAAGTGCTATATGTCAGCTGTGCTGTGTTGTGGACAGAACAGCAGGTCTTTTGGGAAAAAAAAAAAGCAATGTGGAGTTCTTTGTTTACAGGGCATTGCCAAGCCTGGATTAAATGTGGTAAATGGAGAAGGGTAGAGGATTTCTGTTTCACTCCCTATGCTCACTGCTGTCACTGCCAGTCATGTTGGCAGAATGTTGCCACTGACAGCAAGAAGTCTACTAGTCACAGTCTTTTCTTGTTTGCAAACCGCTTTTTTTAAAATTTTGGTATTGACTGTCATGACTCCATTGGCTGTTCAGTGCTAACAACAGCAAAAATTAATGCATATATGGTTGCTGGAGTAAGCATGGTAGGTACTGAATACTCAGGGAAAGAAGATTTTTTACCACGTCCCTCTTATAAGTGAAAATGAACTTCTTCGGGAGAGTTAATTTTCCCAGTTATCATCTGTGGGGACGAAAAAACCCATGCTTGGTCTTGAGCTCTGAACTGACTTAAGCGTTTTTGTGTGTGTGTGGTCTAGACTCCTGTGCAATTTAGTCATAGCCTAGCCCTGATTTTCCCATTGTTTTACATTTAAGGCATGCTCAGAGCTTTCCAATCTTTTTGCCTTTCCTCAGCAATATTTGTAACTTATTACCTAAAAAATGATAAAAATTTTAGAGTCAGTTTTCATCTCTCCTTCACTTCTAGGTGACCTGATGGAGTACAGTCTTGGCATCACCTTATAAATCAGCTGTTTGAAAGTAGGGAAAAAGGACTGTGCAGATAATTACTCTGAAAAACTTGAAATGATCTATGCCTGAAGCAGCTGGAAAGACTGCTAATGCAGTAGAATATTTTGTGTAAGAGAAGCAGTGAAGGGTTGCACATATCCTTCCTCCTCTTCCCAAACATTTGCAGATGCTTGTCAACACAGAAGTGACATCTTGGAGCTGTCGTGCATCTGCATGGGGCCACTGGCCACTGAGAAGTCCTCTGAATTGTGACAGCTCTTCAGAAATCCCAGGCAGGGAAGAGGGTGCCCCTTTGGTTCCTGCTGTTAGAGCTCTTCAAGGTGACAAACCCCATCCAGCCCCAGCCCCATGTGGGAATGGTGGGGCAGTGTTTGGGTCTGCCTGGCACGCCATCCCTGTGCCCAGCTCCATGTGCTGCCCCTCCGCTTCACTTTGTACTTCCATCCTACTTTCTCTTTATTTTCTCAGTGATTGAGTTAAGGGCGAGGATTTGAGCTAGTTGGTTTAAATTCAAGCCATATGAGACAGAAGTGATTTTCTTGGACAGGAAAAATAATCTTGGAGAGTTTATAGGACTTACAATTGCTCTGTATTTTCATGGAGTATGAACACAATTTGTCTCTCTGCTTCTCAATCTCAATGTCTTATTGGATCTTATTGGATTAGGTTGTTGTTTTTGGAATTTCCATGTACTGGCGTGGGCTCAGCAAACCTTTTTTTCATATTTGGTTAGCCTGGAGATTGCAGTCTTTCTTTGACAATATGAAATTGCTTGTACAGATGATCCCTGCTCATCTCTTTCTCCTAATTGTGTTCAATACAATTACATGTCTCTCCATCTATGCTTCAGTCCTCCTTGGACCCAGGCTGACCTAAGCTAAAATCCTGGACAAGCACAACTATCCACAGGAAGATGCTATTAACACTCCTGTTATTTACTTACTAGCAGCAGGTCCACAAAGAATTGGACGCTGGCAAGTGAAGAACCTGCCGAAATCAAGAATGATGTGGCAGTAGGACTCTTTGAGATTTTTATGAAGAATTAAGAAGAAGCCTCTGAAGAACCTTTCTGCTTTCTAGGTATCATAGTGAAGAAACATCTGATCATCTTACTAGACAATTCCATGCTCTTATATTGCATATCTTGAGCGAGACACCAGTCCTGCATAGCTGCAGCACCGTCCTCCCCCATGCCTGCACAACAGAGTGTCTGTAAATCTTTGCACAGGAGTTTGACCCTTCTAAAACCCAGATATTCATATTCCCATCAAAATCTGAACAGTGGGGTTTTTCCATCAACAGTTTCAGGCTATCAGTCTCAGCTGTGAATGAAAAATTCATCAGGCAAAGGCTAAAGAAGTCCCACCTGTCAGCCTGACACACTGTTTATCTTGAAGACTTTACTTCAGAAAGTATAAACAGTAGAGTATTTATTTTCCTTCCTGCCATCTATGAGGTTATTCAGTGATTTGAGTGTGCTCAAATCACTGAATAACTGCACAGCTTTCATGAGCCAACCTTAACTGCACAGCAATGTGCCATAAAAACAAAGATTAGGCATTATTATCTAGGAACCAATTTTACATTTTTCTCCTCTGACTTGAACTGTTTAAAATATAGGGCACTATCTCATTTTGGCTGTACATAAACATCTCAGTTGTCAAACTGCCCTTACTCAACCAGCCAACTTTTCTTGGTGGTTGAAAATCATAGTGTTTAATTGTGTCAATGGAGGTGAAAAATGTTATTGGTGCATCACCTGGCTGCACCATTAGTTAAAAAAAGTTAAGAAACAGAGTGTGCAATTTAAGGCACTGCAAAAATCTTTACCCAATAAAAAATTAATATGATGGAAGGACAGAAGGAAGAAAATAAACAGATTATGTGTTTCCTTATCCAGGTGCATTCTCACTTTATCCTTTCTAGCTGACTTTGAATCTTCCAAAGAGTGTGCATATAAATAGGGTATGCTAGGGGCCCAAGGCATCAGGAAGAGGCTTCTGCCAGATTTCTGTAAGCTTTCAATTAGTCTGTGACTGCACAGTTTTGAAATTGTTCGATAGTCACTGCCACCTATGTGAGCAGAATTGACAAGTAAAAAAACATGATGGACCAATGCAAAATCCGGTTTTTCTGGGCTCAGTATTTACTGTAATTCTGGTGACCTCATCTGTCTTACAACTGAGAGGAAAGCTGTTCAGTGTAGAAATTCATAGCAAACTCCTTGAGTGCAGGGAAAAAACCCCGTCACATATTAATTTATAGCATCCACTGAATGCTCTCCATGCTGGACAAAAGTTTTGGCAAACAGTGTAAGCCATCTGCTCCTAGGAATAGGTTCCAAGGAGGTGGTTTATGGTTCATGGTATTTGAAGTCCCTTTTGTGTAACTCTTCATCAATGAAGAGTGCAACCGTGGCATTAGCTTTTCAATTGGAATCTCATTGAAAAAAAGTCTGGAGAGGAACACTGTCCTGTATTAACTATCATTTACAGACAATTGATTACCTTTTGGGTAACGCACATATGTCCCAGACTGCAAGGCAAGATGTATTCTATTTGCCATCTGTATGGCAGTTGTCTTCTGTTAAGTAGGCAATTTCCCTTATCTCTTCCACAACCAATCCTCTTTCAGGGGAGACATCTGCTGATAACAGGCTACTGAATGTCGCTACATGACTGATTAGGACTATAGCATCCCTTGTGAGATGCTCTGCCCAGAGGGATGAGCCAGGCATTCCTACCCAGATATAATCTTGAGATTCTGGAACACCAGCACAGCTTCTCCACTGGATTTCCCAGAGGAACAGCTGCCTCTTCCACTGGATTTTAAGAGGAAGACTACATCCTTTCTACAGGATCCCTGCTCCAACAGAACCATACCTGACACTTCAGGAGGACTGCAGCCACAATTGCAACTGGACTGCTACCAACACCCTGACCAACAGGGTGTCAGGTTGAGTTCTGATTCTGTCAGTGTTGTTTTGGTTTACTGCATTGTTTATTTTATCTTTTTATTTTCTTCCCTAATAAAGAACTGTTATTCCTGCCCCCATATTTTTGCCTGAGAGGCCCTTAATTTAAAATTTTTAGCAATTTGTAGGGAGGGGGGGTTTATGTTTTTCCATTTCAGGAGAAGCTCCTGCCTTTCTTACCAGACACCTGTCTTTTGAAACTAAGACAACATATAATGTGATGGTGTTTTTATCAGGACAAAAGATACTGAGGATTTTTTGCTAGCTGAGTTACATGAAGTCTCTCTTCTTTATCCCACATAGATGTAACCAGATATGCAGGATCTAGCAAAAGTTAGGTGAAAAGAGAGAATTAGATAGATCTATTAGCCTCTTCTCCTGCATAGTGTAGGCTATGATGTTTTCACTCAGTAATTCACACTCTAAACTTGTCTCAAACAAAAGCAAAAAGCCTCTTTTATATGGGAGAAAATGGTGGGATAGACTGAACTAAATACAACTTGCATTAACGTGTATAGGAAGATGAAGTGCATCCACATCTTCACAGTCTCTTCTGTGTAGATGGGAACACTGCTGGCTCCTTAGGGAATTTTCAAATGTGGACCAAGAAGGCAGTAATCAGCACGCAAGGTAAGGAAGGAGAGCTGTGATAAGCAGTGCTTTGGCCAAGGAAGGAGATTTGAGGAGCAAACACTGATTCACAGCTTCTGTCAAAAGTTTGCAATGAGGCTTAGCTGTGGATCTTGGAAGAGGGTGAGACACCAGGTATGAGAGAAGTCCCTACAGCAAGGCTGCTTGATGCACAGAACTCACTGATTCAAGCTAAGTAGCCTCTGATCTGCTCACAAACACTCTTTTATTTGAGGCCAGTGGAGAAAAAGGATGTGGAGACTATGAATTGCTATGAGGGCTGCAGTCTTTATCTCCTGCCCTTTATTTTTCTCTAGGATCCATTCAGACACTCCCTAATTTGTCCAAGAGCTGTGGGCAGTGCTGAGATAGCATTCTGAGAGTGCTGGCCCTACTTTGTGTGTCCAGGGTCCCGACGGACACCAGCTTTGCCCACAGCTGCCCTCTCCTACAAGGAGCTTGCCTGTTGGAGGGGCCTGCCATAGTGGTCCAGGCAACCAGAAAGGTTTGCTGGGCTTGAGTGGGCCAGCAGAATAACCTAGTGATGTGAAAGAGCAGAGTTAGAGTCCCAGCTCTTTTATTTTGTAAAAAGAAACACTTTCGTTTACATTCCCCTGACCTCTCATTGGTAAATTCTTCTTCACTTCCTGCCTCTGCTGCATGCTGTGTGCCAGCCCAGTGGAACAGAAATCTTGTTTTCCAGTCCTAAGGCAAGTTTTGCTGTGAAGTAAAGAGACTGCCCAGCTCTAGTTTCAGCATACTGTGCTAGTAACAATTCTCTGAACTCTGGCATTCTGCATAGTCAAATAGCATTTCCTCCTCTCCCTCCTTCTTCCTTCCTTTCCTTCCTCCCTCCCTCTAGCATCCCCACTAGCCTCTTATGAAATTAATAAACATAGGGAGTTTGTTGACTGCGTGGAGAAATTGCATTCAGATCACATAATGTCTGATGCCTGGCAAGTCTTTGTGAGCCTGTTCTGGTCTTTGCTAAATGGAGCAGATTGCCCTCCAGTCTAGTAGCAAATATCTTAGAGGGAAAAGAAAAAGGCAAAGAAAACTCCACTTTGTATTGCTATTAATCAGAGAACCAGGTCAGTATGATTTGCAGACCCTTGACCCTTCTCTCTCTCTCTTTCTTTTCTTTTTTCTTTTTTTTTTTAAATTATTTTGTTTGTATAAGAGATTGTGGTCATTATGATGGCAGAAAAAGAAAGTCTGTGGTTGGAACCACATTACATATTTCTCACCAAAACCTGGGAACTTCTACAGGTCATTATAATGTGATAAATGTGTTTGGGCCAGGAATTTTATTGAGACTTATGGGTATGCACATATCACCCAGTTCCCTTCTCAGATAGAGATGAATGCATTTGAACACAGATGGGCTCCCAGGCCAAAAGATAGAAGCTGTGACAGCTCCAAATATTTCTCTCTCTCAGCTGTTGGGACAACCTGCAACCTTCTGCTTCTCCTGTAGGAGATCTTGAGCTGTTTGATGTGTCCGGAGTCTCCCCCCAGGCCTTGCCCCTTACATTTGCTGTGGAGGCAGTTTTGTGCTACTGTGCTGGATCAGGTTTCTCTAAGACTTGTCTGTCAGGGCACCATCCTCAGTAGGCCTGACAGGTTATGTGTAAGTAGGTGCCTGGTTTGCTGCTTCTGCTAAACTACAAGGTTTCCCTCAGGCCCCTATCAAAGACTTCAGCAGCACATGCCTTCCTGTTTTTTATTTGTGTGTGTATGTGTGTGGCTCTTCTGAACACACACATGCACACACAAAGGGCAGGAATTTCCTTTCCTGAGTCTAGACATCGGCCACTCACTATTTCTGTAGCTTGCTAACAGACTGTCTGCTGCTAACAGACTGTCCCTTTGATTTTCCCCATGAGAGCAGCAAATTTGTGCTGGGCTGATAGAGGAGGCCTTGTGTGATGCTCTGGGTGTGCAGCCTGTTTTCTGCAGGCGTGTTTTAACTGCAGTGACAGTGCCTGTAAAGCAAACCTGGCACCTGATGGGGCTTGTTTCTCTGCCTCCTGCTACAGGGTCTTGCTACCCTCGTGTTGCCAGAGCACTTCTGCCTCAGGGAGAAAGAGCGATGGGGGGGACCCCAGCCCAGACTGGTATGACTGTGAGATGTTTGGCCAGATCCACACTCTGGGAAGCCCATTGTCCAGACAGCCGTCTGGGAGGAGGCAAGCCAAGGTTAATTTCTTCCCAAACTGACATAGCTGTCCCCTTCCCACTGAGTGGAGCTCCCTCAGTGGCACCCAGGGGATTTCTGTACTAACTTTCAGATGCAGCAACTCCTTATGCTGTGCTCAATGTAGCATGGTCCCAAATAAAGCTCTTGGGATGCTTTCGGGGTTTGCAGACTCCCAGGGTGTGAGCTGCTTCAGAGGACCCTCACAGATTTCAGTGGTCTTTTATAAGTGGTCAAAATTGAGTACTTCCCTGGGACTTCTTGAGAGCAACAGATGGAGCCTGGGTACACTAAGTAGTTATCTTTTTGTAGCTTTTCTTGGTGTTTCCTGTTGTATGAATTTACAAGGAAAAGAAATCTTTCTAGAAAAGTAGCTTCCAGAAGGATAAAAAAGCTAGTAGCATTTGTTTCAGTGTGCATCAAGGGTGAGCAGCCAGAAACTTCACAGCAGAGATTGTAAAGTAATGGAGAAAATATTAGTAAGGTGACTGAGGGCAAACTCTCACAAGATAAATTATTTCTCTCTTTCCCTTTTTAGCCTGTGACTGTCCATCTGCATGAGTGTCTGCCTGCCTGTGTGTCATTCCTCCTCCCCTCAGAAACTTTTGAAGTGGTTGTCTTATTTCAGCCAAAGCAGCTGAAGGATGAAGACCTCAGCATTGCTCAGGTCCTGGGGATTATCTGGAAAGCAGACTTTGCTGGGGAGCAAGAGACTCTGCCAGTGCTCCTCATCTGGAGGAGAGGGTGCAGGACTAGCTGAATCCCTGGGACATTTTGTGGGATTACTGTGGGTCCACAGGCAGGCATGATGGCAGAACACCAGACTTTAATGCTCCCAGTTTTCACAGATATTTGTGCATTCACAGGAGCCTGCTACGAAGGCAGGTTAAATGACGCTGCAGGATGAAAGAAAATAAATGTCTGGATGTGAATACAGTCACTGCTGAAGTGCTATAGCTTTGGCACAGCCATCCCTGTGCCTCCCCGGTGAAACATGCCTGTGGAGCTCACATCCCAATGACAATGGGAGCCTGTGGAGCCAATAAATATGGACTTTTTGAGAAGTCTGTCTTGGGACTCCATTTTCCAGCCAGAGTGTCTCAAGGGAGACAAGGAATTACCAGAAATTAGGACATAAGGAAGTAGACAGAAATAAGAATTCATTGCTATAAGCTTTGTTTTGTAACAGAGAATATACAAAGCTTCCAGGTGAAGTGTAATTTCCTGGGAAATACATAGCCAAAGTCAGAGTAGCATAACCAGTGCTATCCTGGAAGCCCAGTGGTGAAAAAACATGTTTTTTAAGAAAGAAGAGGAATGAGAGATTAGGCAGATGAGAAATAAACACTGCAGAGTGGGTGGGGAAGCAGTGTGTTCTGGGAAGCAGTGACAAGGTACAACCCGGCAGGTGAGTGATCAAAGTGGCCAGATGTGGCAGTGAGACAGGGCTGGGCTGGGTCCAAGAAGAACTGCTCAGGAGTAAAAGTGTCCCACCCTGCCCAGCTCTACTGCCTGCTACACTGGTTAATGCCCTCAGCCCAAAGGCTGAGAACCTGAAAAGATTTCAGAGAAGAGTTATCAGAAAGAATTTGGTGTTAAATCCACTTTGACTGCTGAGCATGTGAGCAGCTCCAGGTAGTGTGCTTATCTGAGTAGGAGATGGAGAGGCTTCTGTGTCCCAGCCTGAAGCTTTGCATAGCATGAAGGATACTAAAGAGACCTCACTGTGCCTTGACCACAGTGGGACAGAAGACTTAAAAAGTGGAAAATCAGAAAAATTCAAATTGCAAATGTCCTAACCGTGAAGGCAACATATGTCTGGAATGGATAACCAAAGATGTGGTAAATTCTCCAGAGCTTGGAGTCAAAAAAAAAGATCCCCTGGAATTCCTGCAAGGTACAAGGCCTGATTTGGAGATTAGAGAGTGAAATGCTGTGGTGCATGTTGTGCAAGAGGCTGGACCAGATGATTGGTCTGGCTGGCTCTGGCCTTTGGAAATATGAACCATTATTGTAGAAAGGATCTAGGAGAAATACCATGAGACAAGAAACAGAATAATTAAATAATCACAGTATTTTCAAGGGCACATTTTTTAAAAGACTGGACCATTTTTTTAAGCAACAGCAGAGACTGGGGGAAAATCTTGGTGAGTAAGGAGGTTGTTTTTTTCCTATTTGGAAACTTGCCCATTGTATGACTTCGACCCCAGAGATAAAGTTGGTCTTCTGGAGGTTCATGAGCTCATTCACAGACAACATTTATTGGAAGATTAGTGGAGTTTCTATGTGGACTTATCCTAAAGTATTACTGGCTTCCAAAATGCATTCATCGGTCTTCAGGGTGCACTAAGGCATGGTCTTGCACAGAACAGATTTACACAAATGGCTTATTAACAATATCAGAATGAGGGCCAAACAGATGTCAGTATGACTGATTAACTCAAAATAAACACAGTTGTGAGATAAGAAATAGCTGTGTTTTTGCTTCATCTTCTTGTGGTTGCGTACTCAATAGATGATGGGAAATGACATGTTAGGTATGAGGTTAAATGACTCATCCACTCCTGCAACTCATAGAAGGCAAAGCTGAAGAATCCAGAAATTTTCAGTCCATGGATATAAAATAAACAATGGCCCTGATCCAGGAAACTCTGCCATGGACATGAATCCCCCCAAGGTGTGCAGCCTCCCTTTCTCAGGATTATGCAGGTGTGGGTTTTTATTTAGGCAGTTGAAACTCCCTAAGCACTGACATAATTATCATTTTAATCATGCCATTTGCATTAAAGTTGTGATAGGCAAAAATATTAGAAAATAAGTTTCTCTCATGAGATCTTAAATGTTAATTGATTTAGCTAAATGGGGAATACAAACACTTTTAATGGTTTCTCATTAAAATCTGTGTTACCTTGCTTTGGTCCATGTCATCAGCATGTGAAGTATTCAGAGGTACTTCACATGCTTCCAGAGGTGTACAGACCAAATCTAGTGCTACAGGTCAGAGAATTATATTAAATATTAACAAACCACATTCATCCATGCACATTGAAACTGGTGATTGAATTCATTTACTGCACTGCTTTTCAGAGAACAAGCAAGTCAGACTTAGGGCACAGAGATGGAAACAGCACCAAGAATTATTTTGGTACTCCCTTTTGAACAGACCATGATTGCTCATTCAAACATGGAAGAAATTCCCCATTTTTTAATGTTCTTAATGAGAAACTGGGATTTGCATTACAGCGTACTCTGCTTTGATAACTGTATAGATCCATGAGAGAAATTTCTAGTCATTCAAACAACTGTATTGTTACCACTTTCTAAGTGAAGTATTTGGGTTTTTCAGTTTGATTTCCAGTGCTAATTTTTCACTTAAATAATTTAAGAAGTTAGGTGTCCAAACCACTGCTGAACAAACCATTGTAGACAGCCTAATAAAATAATTCCTCTTCTCAACATCCATTTTCATTGTGAAAGTGAAGCAGCTAGGGAGAAGGAAGAACTGTTTTGGATCAATTTGAAATTAAAGTATTCTTTCCTAATACTTCTTACAATTTCTGTTACCAGTAGGTGAAGAGCAGCACAGCAAAAGCTGTATACCTGGGCTTCTTTGAAAACCTGATGCTGTTTTTTGTGGATTGCACTCTGAATAATTTAATTAGCCTATAAAAACCCTGCTAGGATAATTTTGCATCTTATTTTATTCACTTCCAAGCTGAAGATGACTCTACTTGTTTGCAGTAGAGGAGCATTATGAGAATAACGTTCTCTCTTGTCTCTAGTGGTGTCATCCCTCATGTTATGCAGGCAAAGACATGTGCAGTCCTAATTCTCCTCCTGCCCTACCCTGATCTGTGCTCTGGCTCAGCTATTGACTAATCTCCAAAATCAAGGGTAACATTTTGTTTATTTTTTGCCCCTCTCTCTGTTGTTCTCTGCCCTTTTATAGCCGTGAAAGCCTCTGCTTTCCCTCTATGCTTTTAGTCAATAGCAAGTGTTAAGATGAAGGTTCATTATTTAGCATACTCCAACTTCTTGTTCTCCCTGGAACCTCTAAACATTTTCATATCATACAGATGTTACTGAGAAGCATTTAAATCTGATCTGGGTTCCCAGAAATGCATGGGGCTAATTTTGCATATTTACACTGAATTTTTATGAAATAGTCTTTCCTACGAGTCCAGTCTTTGAGTTGGGGAAGGCCTGCTTTCTTAGCAAGAATGTAAGCAGTCTTGAGGGGATGTGAATAGAGGATTTAGTAGGATTAGGTTGTAATTATCTCATCCCCTCTTTAGGTATCAAGCTAAAGTGTTTAATTTAACCATCTTGTTGCTCTAAAGTCCTATCAGATCAAGAGGGATGAAAACAGAACATTCAACACTTCTTACCTTGACTCAACACCATCATTTCAAAAGTAGTAGCTTGGAATACACGTCCTTAGCCAGGTCTCCAGCTGATGCAAATGGTGGGCACGTCTCTCAGGGTTGGTGGAATTGCAACTCAGGCTCTGTCCTTGCAAACTTTGCTATGGATAAGATTGGTCCTCCTCATTTTTACTCTCCTCAGTCATAGTGGTTTTGCTCTACCAAAGCAATTTTCCCTCTCATGTATGGTATACCACACCATGATATTCCAAATTCCCAAGTGTCCCTGAAGCTAACAAAAGTCTGTAGCGACTGCTCTCCTCCATGTGCCACAACCAGATTTCACTCACCTGCTGTAAAGGGCTGAGCCAAACTCAGAGGCATCAGGGTCTTGTTTGGCCCATGAAGATGGGGGGGTTCTTTTGGTGCAGTTAGGGCTAAAACATGGTCCTGATGTTCTCCTTCACAGGGTGCTGTCAGAGAGGAGATAAAAGGCACTTTGTGCAGGGCAGAAAAAAATGAAAGGCCTCTCTCTGAAAAGAATTTGTCTCAACTTTGCAACCAGCAGTGGTAATGGTTTTTGGTCAGGGATTATCTCCATAGTTCCGTGAGTGAAGGCCAATTTTCCTTTCAAGGCACTGTATATTTAGTTATTTAATCAGGCTAAATTATTCCTTCTCTCCTCACCCACAGTTAGATCATGGCACAAAATTAGGCACAGCCTTTCATTCCACCTCTTCTTGCCTCTCTGTTTGACCTAGACTTTGGGGAGCCATTAAGTTGTCTGAGATATTGATTTAATAAGGGCAGGAAAATTAGAAAGGACAAAGAGACACCTGACTAATTGGCATTTCCAAGAGTTTTTTGCAATCAGCCAGTGGGGATTTTATATGGTATGAAGTATTTGCTTTCACATAAATTTCTTCCACATGCTTTCTCTTATGTTTGCTGGGTAAACTTTCTGGAATAAAGTTCACATCTTCTTCTTTGTAAGCTTTATACTTGGGAGGTAATTGAGTTGGCTCTTTGTTATGAGAGCATGTACTCGTTTAATTGCACATATGTGTCTGTGGACACATTATCCCTGCTTCTCTCCTAAATTTGATTTGGAATGAATCCCATGAAACGCTGTTTTCCAGCATTAATGGATAAAAGGTCTTTACCAAGGGGAAAAGTATTTAAATACTAAATTTAATAAAGTTACATTTAAAAGTTGCAGTTCTGAGAATAATTCCTTTCTCCCCACCATCATTCAGGTATCTTCTACTAATTTTGTGGTTTTATTTTGGAAATAAGGCGTAATAAGATAACAATTGAGTGGCATATCAGTAACACATTCATACTGTTGTCAGAGTTGCTTGTTAGGTCCTGCTTTGCTGTGGTAAGCAGCAATGCAAAACTCAGGGAAGATAAGATCCTTACAGAAGATGAAAATAAACACTATAGTAAACTTCATCCCATTTCTGGACTTCAGGTGCTGATCTTAAGGTAGTGATGCGAGCAAGTATTCATCTTCTACATGCTGCTATCAGGAATAGCAGAGCAAAGTGCTAGGAGGGAGGTGATGTGAGGGCCTGCAGATGTGTCCCTCAGGCTGAGTAGTCACATTAATCAAACCATGTTAAGCAGCACAGATAACGTAAACTACACTCTGCAATGCAGTGCATCAGTTTGATAGATGATTGTGCTGTGGGCTTTTTATAATTTTCCATTAATTTGGATTTTATTGTATGCCAAGACTTAGCAACTCATTGTTATGAACTGACAACCTGATCTTTTTATTCAATTTAAACTTAACATTTGTTTAACACTAAGTCAGATAAAATTACCAAGAACTGAGTTCTGCTTGAAAAAGGATGTCAAGATTAGGGTCAGCTGATTTCATTGTCATCCCCTGGCTGTTAAAAAAATGCACTGTTTCGTTTTCTGGAGAATTCAGTGTCATTCAATCAAAGACCAGTCTCTTAAGAGCAGCACATTTCCATGTTGTCTATGTCTCAAGGCACCAATAAACTGGTGCTAGCTGGAATTAATTAATTAAAGAATTGGAAAGTAGTATTTTCTGAAGAAGATGAGGACCATCTTTTTTAGCAGTCTGCTCTAACAAGAGCTGGGGTTATAACTACAGGACAGGCCATAAGGCGAAAAATGTTTATTCGTGGCTGTCTTTCAAGGTGCTGGGATTTATGTGCTAGACTAGATTCATGCCGCCTTTGAATCCTGGCTTATATCAGAGTTTTGTATCCATGGTCATAAAATGGCTACTGCTGAGGTATGAGTAAGAAAGCAATAGCACAGATTTCTTTTTTCAGTTTACCCAGGTAAAATGAATTTATGAAGCAAAATTTTATCAAAATTTTGCTTCATAACTTTCAGCTTTGACAAAGAATTGGAGTTTCTGCAATATTTCAGTACCTCTGAGGTGTCTACTGTATATGGAAGTATTTTAAAATTTTTTTGCTCAGAAATAAACTGAAAATTGCCATTTTCAGTCAAAGATGATACACTGAAGTGTTCAGGTGCTCTGAGTTGTTTTCTATGAGCCCATTTCTGCTTTAATTTGCTGATAAATTTTTGATATGCATAACAAAGAGCAATATCAGCCAAGTGACCTGTACATGGACCTGGCACAATTGTTTGCCTTCAATCAGAAGGGAAACTAATTTGGGAACCACTGCCTTGCCTAGACAGAGAAAAAAAATTGAATCATGGTTATATACTCGGCCTGAGCAGCCCTGGGATGGCATAGCCACAGGACAGCAGCAGATGCAATAGAGCCCTACAGAACTCATCTCAAGGCTGCAGGGACTGGGTCTTTTCTTCCTCCTGGACTCATTTTCATAAGCTTGATAAAGCTGTTAATACTCATGCCAACTGGCCGCAGTTCTGTTTCATCAGAGGAAGCATCCAAAGAACAAGATTTGTTCTTCGCTTTTACAGTGACTGCAGAAGGGCCAAGACAATCCAAACTAACACTGTCAGCCTAATGACAGAGAATATCAGACCATCAGCTTCCTGAAACCCAACAGTTTTCACCCAGAGGGTTCTGAAGATGGATAAGATGCTTAGCGAGGGCAAATCCACATTGCATCACAGATTTTGACAGATCAATGTCAATTTATGCCAGTGAAGAATCTCCAGCTTGTTCAGTGCTATCAGTACCAACGTGGAGATGCAGTAAGGAATGTCAATTCAGAACACAAGGCAAAACAGAGGGTCTGCTTATCTGCTAGGCAGTGCACGTCTTGTAATTTATGCAGTGCAAAGCCCAGCAACAGAGCTGGGGAGCCAAATACCTCCTGATAACCGCACCTCCTGGAATTGAGCAGTGCCACGGATAATAAATCTCAGCGATGGCACAAAGCTAAGCGGGGAAAAAATTAAATTAACCACTCAGGCAGCTGAACAGCAGTCTCAGCTGTGCTGATTCACCCAGAATGATGCACTCCATGGGGTTTTCACCGCTTAAACAGATGTTCCCCTAGTACAGGACGCTTTCCATTTTTGTATTGTTCATGCTGGATTTGTGTGTTGCAGATCAGATCTTCAGCTGCTGTAACCAGACCTGTCTAGTCAAAGGCTGTCAGGACAAGGCTGCCGCTCCCAGACTCCGTCTCCCACTTCCATCCAGCAGCTCCTCCCCAGCTGCTGGGGCTCTGCCAGCTGCAGGCTGGCCCCGGGCTGGAGCAGAGCCATGTGCTGTGCTGCATGTGGCACTGTGTCTCCAGACAAGCTTGGCTGGGAGGCCTGTCCCAGGTGTCAGGAACATTTCCCCAGCTGCTGACACCCATTGCTGGTGAGAGTGGGATTGCACAGTGCCATGTGGCCTTGGTGCCCTGAAAGTCAGTGCAGCACCAGGGGGCAGGACAGCAAGAAATGCCCCCTTTGCAATACATCCATACAGATATTGCTGTCTAAGCATCTGCTACTTTTATTATTTTGGCTCTTCAACATCCAAGTTGATCATGCCCAGACAGTCTTTTGCCCTGTTTAGCTCTGCAAAGAAGACACAGGCTTTTTTTACTTTTTTTTTTTTTTTTAACAAGTGGGCAAATAGGGCATGTTGAAACAGAAGAGAATGATAAGGAAAGGCAATAAAATTACTGGACAGGTAATATTGCTATGGCTCATTGAATTTATCCTACATAATCTTCAACTTTCATTTCATTCCATCTCATGAGGATGATTTTGTATTTCAAAATTTCACAGGAAAGTCTTCCCTTCATAGTACCATGTTGGATCATTACTGACAGGTGGAAGGAGGGGAGGAGGATCATGCAGCGTGACTCTTAAAGCAAGTGTGAAACTGTACAATGCCAAGTAAGCTGAAGTAATTCCTGTGTGATTATGACTGCAGTACAATAAATAGCGTTAGTCTTCACACAGTAGAATTCCAGATTTCTGTCCATTCAGGAGCAAGGCCTTTTAAGTCAATGGTATAGCAGTCTCTTCTTGCTTTGGGCTGTGCTTCTTGATATTAGGGAAGTCTGGTCTGCCAGACTAGAGAGAGTTAGGTCTGTTTGGTCTACCTTAACCCTATATAGAGCACGTGGACAAATATAATCTTGGGTCAGTAGAAAGTGCCAGGCACAAATTCTGAACAAAATGTGAAAGTGCTGTTCTTAAGCTTGGCAAACATACTTGAAGGTGTTTATATGTGTGAAAACAAATGAAGATCTATATGCTTAACCTTGGAAATCAGCTGAAATGCAAGCTGAAGACTCACCCCTGATTTCAGTGTCATGAGAAGAAGGATATGCCACCTATATGATATGGAAGAAAGGCAGAACTCTACATAGAATAGTCAGTATTTAGCAGTGGCTATCATACAGCGATACTGGGATTTTCCCTAGTCTAGATATGGGGGATAGGAGGGTTTAAGAGAGGCATAAGTGGTCCTGGTTCCTCTTAGAGCACCATGACCACTGGCTGATGCTGCCTCAGCTGGTTGCTACTGAAGCCCTAGATGCAAGCTGTGTCCTGTCCAGGGACTGATGTGCCAGCATGCCATTTGTTGTTAGGCCAAGGCTTTTGCTAACGAGATCAAAGCATGAAGTTACTGTAAGATGAGGATTAGACCATTGACACCTTTGCTTCTGCTTTGACTATTAACCCATAGGGAGGGGAACTGTGGGGGAAAGTTCTTGCACACAATATCAGTGGAAAGTCTCCTGTCCCCCCTACTGTATTAGATGCCTTTCTGGCTTCAATGAATCCCAAAACTCAAAGGAAGACTTGACCACAAGTGCAAGGACACATCTGCTCTATTGGAAGCCAAGGAAAGCCATGAATCATTCAAAATTTGCTGAAGGGTTTTTGAACTGAGCACTCCTGAACCACAACAGAATTTCTAGAGAAACCTGAGCCCAGGTAAGTTTTCTTTTGTTGTTTTTTTTTTTTTTAATGGAAGTTATTTTGCACCAACATCCAATTTAAACAAGTTCTTATTGGTCAGCCTTTCTGTAGCCATCTCCTACAGAAAATGGACTCCTCCTACCATGCAGTGATAGCAGTAAGGGTAGCACTTGACGGTACCTACAAGGCTGATGAAATGAACAGTGAATAACAGTATCTATGAGTTTCCTTGAATCTCATCTCACTTATTGATGCGACTGTTCGCCATATAAAATGTTCAGAAGGGATATTGGTCTTTATAAAAAACAGCCTTTTCCTGTGCTAGTTCTTGTAGTCTCCTTTTGGTTTAAAGAAAAACACAGAACCTTTTTATTAGTTGGAGGAGAAAGTCAAAATCATCATATTCCACTCAAGAGAATATTATAAAACCAACATTTCCATGTCATTAGAAGAAGATAGCAATGTCTGCAGTATGCAGCAGGATCCTTATTAACTTACAGTAATAGAACTAAAGCTCCTCAAAAATTATTTTTAGCTGTGGATATTTAACAACGTTCTTCTTACATAATAATATACCCAAGCTGTCCAAAACTGACAGATGCTGACACATAGGAAATTATATAGTAAAGCCAGTGGCCATCTTGAATTACAAAGAAAAAATGGGGCAATTATAGCCACATATTCAAAGATTTTTAAACCCAGGATAGGTTATGGTCATCCTCTAGTCCAACCTCCTGCATGACATATCACAAATTTTATTGCAGCACCTCATGAATTTTTCTGTTCATAATAATGGACCATTTTTAGCCTTTCTATAAAGACTGTGAGACAGACAATTCATTTCATTGTGTTCAATCCTTATGCCCTTCACAGCTGAGAGAAAATATATGATTTTGTCCAGCTTTGGCTTCTACCTAATGGATTTTATTATGCCTTTTACACTAGATATGACACCTACAGTTAAAAATTTCTTTCTCATAGTTGTGATAGTTACTCTACCATCTGGGTGCCTGTGAGCTGTGATTACTGCTTAAACTTCTCTGGGATAAATCAGAATAAACTTCTTTAGTCTCAGTCTGATTTCCACACCACAGATCATTCTTGTAGCTCTTTTCTGAATCCCTTCCAAATTTTGAATGCGTTTTGTAAAGTTTGGATGCCAGAACTGCATGTGGTATTTCAGCAATATTCTCACTAGAGCTATTCACTGACTCTTTCAAGCTCCCCTGCTTATTTATCTAAGGATCAGAATTGCTCTGGAGGATCATATTCAGCTGATTATCTAATGTGACCATGAATTTTTTGCAAAGTTAATTGTATCTGAATCACTGGTTATAGCTTTAAGTGTGACATAAAGCTTTTGTTGCAAGATGTATGACTCACATTTGGTCCTGAAAATGCAAGTAATAGAAATTACAAGGAATTAATCCTTACAACAAAGTTGTTCTCCCATCACTTTTATCATCCTACATCCCTTTGGTGTTATCTCAAACTTTAACCACCATTGTTTTGTTTTTGTCTGCACTGTTGGTATGTGAGAGGAGTAGCTGACATGAAGAATGGAACCCCCTCTAGACTCCAGATGGAACACCTCGCTGAATGAGAGTGATTCTGCTTAAAATACTTCCAGAAATACATTTGTTAGACAGCTTTTACGGCATTTAACAATAATGGATCGTTATGTGGGAGCGAGTTAAATCACCTTATAAGATCTAAATATTTTTCCTTATTGCATCCACTCCTGTCAACCAAGTTGGCAATCTTCACCAAGACTGTAATCAAGTCCTGCAGGTTTACAAATGTTGTTATTAACGACTGCTGTTTAACATCATCGCTAATTGCCAGTGGAACAGTAACTATCAAGTAAGACTTTCAATATTTCATCCTGCTTCCTTCTGAATCCAAACCAGAAACATTTGTCAAGTACTTCTCCATTTCCCACATTATGATTGATAATTTTGCTATTCTTTACTAGTATTGGATCCATCCCATACAATCCAAAACCAACTTTTCCACCTGAAAATTATACTTCTCTGGAACTTGCTGAGAAAATGTATCTGTTTCGACTGCAACATTGGCAGAAAACGTTCCTAGTTTGGTAGCAGAATTGCAGGAAAGGAGAAAACAAGTCCTACTCTGGAGATGCCTGATGTCAACCTCTCAGCTTTCTCCAATTCTGGTGGGAGACCATCTGTGTGGGGGCCTCCATGATGGGGTGAGAGGAACAGACACACTTGTACATCGCTTCACATGATTATTTTAGCACACTGGCTGGATTTGCGCTTTCCAGTGGGTTTCCTTTCAGAGCAAAGGCCCCAGAAGAGGCAGTTCCCCAGAACTGGCTGAGTGCTCCAGCCTCCCTCCCACGCCTGCATCACGTGCGAGAGCTGATCCATCTGCCAGCGGTTAGGAGGTTTCCCTGGGAAGCGCATCCCCAGGTTCGAGTCCTTGCTATGATTTGGAGCGGGTCCCTGGCTGCCAAGCTGCACTGGCCATTCCTCTTTCTTCCAGTGAATACTTAATTGAAATCAGCTTCAAATCAGACAGAGCAAGAACTTGAATCTGCAGCTCCCTTTTATCTCCTGGGAGCTTCCTAACCACTGGACTGCATACTCTCATTCTCTGTAGCTCTGTTCATATGTAATTATTTACGTGGAGTGGAGAGGTTCCAAGGAGATGGGGGCAGAAGTAAGTGAGAGAATTAACTAAAGGAGTATGGGGGGCAGGGAGAAAACCTGGCTATCCCTTGCCTTTTGGTAGGGAAGTCCAAGCTGCCATCCCTCTCCTGTCTGGCAATGCTTGGGAGCTGGGAGCCAGGTTTTCCCCTCCAGAGGGGAATCACTGGGGCACTGGCCTATTTGTTGCTTGGCCTCCATTCTCTTTCCTTTCTGGGCCTTACATGTGAAAGTTTTGGAAATGCTGTGGTTTTGTTCTGATATGTAATGAAAACAGATTTTAAATCTTAAAATAAAACCCCTCTTTCTTATTCCTCCCTCTGAATTGTGAAACAAAAATTCTTGTTTCATGGCCCGCCCTGAGTACCAAATCTGAGAGGCAGAACCTGCAGCAGAAAGATCAATGGAGTCAAACCTGACAAAACCTGATTGTGCATTCCTTTCCCGTTTGTCAGCATGCTCTTCTCCCTAATAGATAAAGACTTTTTGGACTACGATCATACTTAGGTTGAGGTACATTCTTTCATTCATCCCCTTTAGTCATGCTGTGGAAACACGGCTCCTATTATTTTGGCCCAGTCCACTTCCCACAATTCCAAGTGCCCAGCCTTGTGCCAGGTCTCTTGCTGAAGGATAGATCAGAGTATGTCACAGATGGTTGTTTAATTAAACACAAATCAAATCCAGCTCTTCCGTATCTTCATTATGCACCAACCACCTGGTTCAGACATGGGTAAACCGGCACTTTCTATTTTGAAGTGCTAGGTTTAGGAATCTCTCCATAGATTGTGGGGGACAATGCTGCAGGAAGAGACAGAAGATGTGGAAGAGAAACAGCTTGAGGGCAACACAGTCTTCCCATTGATGGGTGTGGGCAGGCCAGCCTGTGGTGCACATTCACATCTTTGATGCACTGATGCAGGTCAGCTCAAAGGTGAGGCACCGGCCTCAAAGCCACTGACTGGGGTGCTGAGCAAGCACCCACAGTGCAGCAGTTTTCACATCACAATTGCAGCTCTTAATGTAGTGAAGTTGGATTAGCAATGTGAAGAAAGAGAGCTTATTGACAGAAACTTGAAACAGGATATTTGAGGCTCTCTCAAAGCAACACAAACCATCAGTGAAGCAGTGGCTTCACTGACTTTTGGGACTTTTCGTTACAGGTTACAACTTTCATGTTTCATACCACATTAAGACTGCAAGCCTATTCCTGTCCCTCTGTATTTTGAATAATACCAAAGGTGTTCAAAGGTATTCAAAGTGCTGGCAGCACTGCTCTACCTTGCCTATAGCAGAGACTGAAAGTGCTGTACTGGAAAATTTATCATACAGAGGTGTCCACCAGCAAATATCTGCAATAGGAGCTGCATCAGTTCTTTCATTTTTTTTTTTTCTGCCCACTTTATTCCTTCCCTCTACTCTGTTCCCAAATGCATTCTTGCTTATCCTTGCTTATGACTTGTACTGGTCTATTTAACTGAATTTTCAGTACCACACATACCTTTTGAACATTTATTTTAAATATGTCAGAAGATATTTTTCTCACAGAAATAGTTCTTTTATTTTATATGGCTGATAAGGATATAGAAATAAAATTGCTGAGTCACACTGGGCAAGATGAGTTAAATGGACAGTTTTGAGTCTTCAGTGAAGAAGCTACATTAAAAAGGAAAAGCTGTTATATCATATTTCTGAACTGCAGGGCCATTTTCGCTTCCTGGAAGAACTAGATGGAGTTTTCAGTTTGCATTAGAGAGAGATGGTTACAGTGAGCACACTGCAACTCAGGATCATGGAGTAGGGAGGTCGCCATGGATGACCTTGAGGGACTCTTTTCCTTCACAGTTGTTGCAGCAATGCTATAAATCTGGCATTGCTCTTGAATAAATGCTGGTATAAAGCTCTGGGCACAGTAGTTGGTGTGCATGATCCTTGGTGACAGGAGTGATGTTAACTGTGAAATCCATCTTGTCTGGTCCTGTCTCACATCCCTAAACATTCAGGACTGGAAACAGGCTTTGCTCAGAGACTGTTATTTTAGCAGAAGAGTTGCCGTGTGAAAGCTGCCCGGAAATCAACCCAAACCAAACAACTCAAACCTGAGTTTGATGACTTGGTTCCAGGCATTGTTTCATTACAGAGGAAGAAGCAAATGAAAATTTCAGTTTTGTGCTGAAGGCATCATGTAGCCTGGTTAGTAGAAACCTTCAGTGCATAAATCAAAGCTTAGCTCAAGCAGCAGGTTAGCTTTGCCATTAAGTTTTAATGTTTATAAATGTTTTTTGCAGCTTAAATTATGTCAGCCTCGATATTTATGGAACTGTGGAAGTGCTGAGTCAAAAGCATTCACATTAATAAGGAAGTGCTGGGAACCACTGGGCTGATGCCAGTGTCAACCAGTGTTATTAAGCTAAGAAGTTCTTTGGCTAGGAGCTAGGGAAGATCATACCAAAGTTATCTCTTGTGGATAGTCATTTGATTCATGTCTTTGTCTTGGACTGAAACCACCAACTTTCTTATCAACAAGCTAAGAAGTTTTTTTAGAAAGGTTTGACCATATTTTCAAGAAGGAAATATTTTCCTATTTTCATTTACCAGGAATGTACCTTAGTAGCAGCCAGCGCCTTACCGATATGTTACTGGTTTCAATGTTGCTGGACACACCACCTGTGGCTGGTGAGAGTTTAAACAGCAAGATTTACTTCTCTGGGGCCCCCAGAGATTAGTGCAGCACTACAGCTGCTCTCTTGTACCAAGGGGTACCTGGCAGAGATGGAGTCCCCACAACTCTGCCTTTTTTCCATATAGTACTGCTGAGAAGAGTTGGGATCCTGGGTAAATACAACAGTTCCTTTGCTTTGGTTGTTCCCAGGTGGTGCACTAAGAGAAAGATATCTCCCATTATCTTCGAAGTTTCCTCATCAGAAAAACCTAAGAATAAGAAAATAAGTGGTTTCACCAGTGTAGCTTTATGTTAAAATTATAATTTTTACATAAAGTAGAAGTTTAAAAGTAACTGGTTTTCGTTGCTGGTGATTATTATGGGTTCTTTTCCTTGGAATGGGACATGCCTATTTATTTATTAAGGTTGCTATAAGGGAGTTGCAGTTTCTGGGTGATAATCCAGTTACTGCTCCCTTTTGGATCCACCTCCATCACTGGGACAGTGATGGAGGTGCATCCAAAAGGGAGCAGTAACTGGAGGTGCATGAGATTGTTTTTTTCAGCCATCTCAGAGCTTTGTGGCAGGATGCAGGAGAAGGTATTATTATTGCAATTTTGTAATACAGCTATGGTCACACATGACTGGGGCAGTTGGAAGCTCTCTGAGGTTTTTCTATTTGTGTTTTGAAGGTGGTATACTCCCTAACCTAACATACTCCACATGTCTTGGCCAGAAACACCCAAATGAGAAATTAGGAATATCAGTTTCACCTACCAAAGCCGACTGAACAACCATTTAAAGCAAGTCGTGTTGGTCACCCCATGGACATGTGTAGAAAATCACTTCCACAAGAATACCCTAAAAGGCTCACTGAAACCTCAGGGCTTTGTGTTTGTTTTCTTTTTTCCCAGTGGTACATACCATTTGGCTGAAGAAACTTGAAAACACTGTGGGTTTGGGCCTTATTTATGCTTAATCCATCCTCAGGTCCCTCCACCCTGCCAGGAAGTTCCTGGGCAAACAGACTCTGTGTCAGCTGAGGAGGGAAAGGGCATAAACTTTATTGTTATGAATTTTAAGCAGAGATTTTTTTTTTTTTTTTTTTTTTTTTTTTTTTGAAAGGAAGGAAGTTCTGGGGAGAACAAAAGGGAGGTTTTGGTGAAGTGGTATTTGCCACAATTACAGGGGATTTATACTTTTGGGGTTGGATTCAGCTGTTGTGTGGATGGGTGCAAGTACAGGCTAACTGCTGATTACAGCAGAGCTGTGCCAGATGTGCATCAGCTTATGAGAGTGTGCAGCTTCACTTACAGCCTTTTACAGCTCATGGCAGGCTGCTTCTTCTCTTCTTTCAGCTTTCTCTTGCTAATGTTTGTGATGAACAATTGCCTGCTCCTTGTAACTGGAAGGGCATTCCAAGCCATGGATGCCATTGTTGCAGCAAACCCCTTCCTTGTCATGGCTCTTATGTCCTTGCTTTGTAAGAACATAACAAGAACAGAGCTCTTGTTTATCATCTGAAATAGGATAACATCCAGTTTCTTCATTTGTCCAGCTAAGCATCTGCAGGGTCTATTGTGCAGATGCATTTAGCCTGGCCTGGCACCAGGGGCATTATCACTGTCCCTAGAATGGCCTGGGATGTAACTGGATGTCAAATCCCCATACATTGCACAGACTCAAGCAGACTACCACAGTTTGCCACAAGCTTGGATTGTCCACTCACTTTAAAAAGAAAAGCTAGGGTTTTGCTTTGTGAAACTTGCCACACCCCTTACAATGCAAATGTACAACAGAAACACAGAACAAGCTGAGTTGGAAGGGATCTTAAAGATGATCAAGTTCCAAGCTCCCTGCCATGGACAGGGACACCTTCCATTAGATCAGGTAGCTCAAAACCCCATTCAACCAGGCCTTGAACACTTCCAGGGATGAGGCATTTACCACTTTCCTGGACACCCTGTTCCAGTGCTGGACAACATTTTTGGTGAAGAAACTTCTCCTACTGCCAAAACGAAATCTCCCACGGTGTGACGAGGCCATTCTCTCTTGTCCTACTGCCTGTTACTTGACAGAACAGACTGAACCCCCCCTCACTAAATCCCCTTTCAGGTTCTTGTCGAGGAGCCATGCTGTGTGTGCTCTGTGCTGGCAATCAAAGAAGCCAGCACACAAATGCCTCATGAGAGTGTCTGTGGGACATCTGCTCTGCTCCTGCCAGGTCCCTCAGAGCCCATCAGCTCCCTGGCCCTTCAAAGCACGGGCACACACCCTACAACAGAGTCTGCAGTGACATGGGGACACACCCTGGCCATTATAAGCCCATTTTATTGACTTGCTCAGTAGAGCCTCAAAACATTAAACCGTCTTCTAAAGACTCTTTAGGAGCAGTTATGGGCTGCTCATGTGGTCCACAAAAGCGGTGCTGCTAAGATAATATTTCAGCTCCCCAAGTCACATATGACAGGGATACCTCCACCTGCTGTGGTCTGGTCAGGACTTGAAGACCATTCAAGTGAAGTTAAATGACACTAAGGTTTTCTCAGCAGAGCTTATCTTATTTCCCTGATTTGAGGAAGGGTTGCATGTGTAAGGAAATGAGGCTGACATAAAAGGAAGACCTGTTCCTGCATCCCTGTCAATGTTAACTGCATTGCCCACACTTGAATTTCTCCCTTGCAGTTAGTCCCTTGAGTGCCACCTTAGGCCAGGCATTGAGGTGTCCCCTCCTTCTTAAGTAACACTCCTGGGGCTCTCTCTTTCTACATCCTGGAAGAGCTAACTTCCCTGTAGAGATGGGAGAGTGTTTCTGCTGGTGCTGGGCACACAGGGAAGACCCCAGAAAGACGAGAAAGGACTGCTAGTACTGGAATGGCATTTGTGTGCATGCACCTTCTGACAAAGGTATAGTATAAGATGATGAATGGTCCTTCAAGGGGCAGGACCTTGAACTAGTCATCCATAGCTAAAACACAACTGATTATAACCTACAGAACATAGTTTAGAGGTAGCACTTAAATTAATGGCATGTGCTAATTGCTAGGCATGTTGATTTTACAACGCAGGCAACATTTCATTGAAGCTCTAAAGGAGAAGGGTAAATGAAAGGCGAGCATAAAGCTCAATGTAGCAAGACTAATTCTTCAGAATGGCTGCTTGCTTTGTCATTTCACCGGTGGAAGTCTCTAAAATAAACAGAACAACCAATTTAAAGCAGATGCATGGAACAACAATCAGGTTTCATCTCTGGTTTTAATCTTTTTAAACCACAGTATTTGGTTCTCAGAGCTCAAACAAACTGCAGACTGAATCAGAAGTTGGCTATGAGTTAGCAGCGTGGAGGAAGCAGATTTATGGCTGTTTAACAGGGAGAGATGAAACATCCCTGTTTAAACAACTAAATTTAAAAAAAATATGCTAGTGATGGAATCTGGGGATGAACATCCAGAGCTCCTGCCTGTGAACTTGTTATCAGCTACAGCTTGGGGACAATAGAGGTAAGCAGTAAATGGCCAGCTCAGGCACCGCTTCTTAAACGATGAAACAGTAAACTCACAATTTTTATTGGTAGCTGCTATCCTGTGTGGCACAAAAAATGAAATGTGGAGTGAATCAATCTTGTGTGAAAACAGGGCTTATTACTGAGAAGTAGTATGATCATACTTTTACTTCTGTTTGTAACTTTTGGGAGGGACTACATAACGAAGTAGCAAATACAAAAATAGCCCTCTGGAAAGGCACATGGATCTGATTTCCCATTTCCCTGCCGACTGTGTCAGCGTTTACCTCAGACGCTTTGCATAACTGTGTGTGACTACCCACAGCTTCTGATCTCGTGAGACTGAAGTCATTCTTCAAACAGCACTCAGCTTTTAAGGACTCAGTGGAGGGGGAGATGATGCTGGTCAGGACAACTAAGCTGAGACAAAGAAATGTTTTTCAGACAGGGGAGCAAATGCTGCAAATTCCCTGGGGACCAGTCTTGTGACACAGTTATTTCACTGCAGACAGTTTTTCAAAGCTGGGAGTGGGCTGGGTGCCTCTTGACAGCCTGGCTCAGACAAGTTGTGCAAAATAGGGGTGCTTACCTGTGTGTGTTTGCACAAGGTTACCAGGACACTTGTGGAGAGCTTAAAAAGCCCAAAACGGTGCTGGAGGGAAGTTTCACAAACTTACTGGAACCTCAGTAGGGTTGTCTGGTTTGGTTTGGTTTCCTTTCATGGAGTTTGAATGGATAATTTAGACATTTTCCCACTAGAAACTGTGAGCTCCAAAATCCTTAAGTGCAAATCCCCCTTTGTCTCAGGGTGCATTGCAGAAGGGCTGTGACATGCCACTGCTTGGTGTGAGGGTGACCAACCATCTGTGCCGGCAAGAGCACCACGGGCAGAGAGGAGAGAGATCAGGCTGTGCCTACAGGTGCCACCCTCAGCTGCAGCACCTGTACAGATTTGGAAATGCAGGTTATTTTACCTGTCTTTGCCATGTTTTGCTTTGCTGCTGCCAAGCCACCCAGACACAGGGGGAGATACGAATGATAGAGGTGACATTGTGGCTGCAGCAGGCAGGGAGGGAGTCAGCTCAGGGGAACATGCTTAATGCCATGAGGAGAACTGGAGTGCTTTACATTAAGGTAGGGTCTAGTCCATTACTTAGCAACCATGCTGTCTCTCATTTTTCAGTCTTCCTCATGTTTCTGCCTCTTTCTTTGCTTTTTTTTCCCCATTGTGAGTTACTGATCTTTAAGTGATTTCTCTTTAAGGGCCCCATAAGTAGACATTAGGTAGCAGCAGCAGAACCTGCAGGCATCTATGACATGGTGCCTGAAGACATCTACCTTGTCATGTTCACCTTGTCATGTTCTTTGAAGGCTCCTATCCTGATCCAAAAGATCCTACTGATCTGATTTTCCTCCTTGCATTTACAGTTCCAGGCTGTGAGATCACAGGACAGCCTGATATTTGTTAAAATTTCCAAACATGGAGTGAGTACCTCCTTCCCCTTTTGCTACTCACATACATGTAATTAATTTGTTTTCACAGCTTCCCATTCTGATCTCCAGCCTTATTTTAAAACATCCCCCCCTCCCCCCCCCGCTCCTTATGTGTATTTTCAACATGCTTTGGTCTATTTCTGTGTAGAAACACTCAAAAACAGCACCAGAAATTCAGAAATTATGACACCACTTAAGCCTTTGGATAAGAAAGAAATCCAGAACTGTTTATATTCACAAATGGTACCTATTTAAACAGTTTTTTGCAACTACTGCTTCCTCTGGTAGCAAGTTTAATTTTTAAAAATTTGAATTTAATTCCAAAAGAAGAAATAGGACAGCAGATATTTACAGAAAAACTGGATTGTTATATTATGAAAAGAGCATTTTCTCCACAGCCTTCTAAATGAGATCTAAACAACATCTTACAAAATACTGAAACACAATCTATCAGTCCAGCACAAAAAAAATATAAACCCCAAGCATTCTTGAAATAACAAAACATTACAGATAAACTGAGTAAAGGCTGCAGGGCCATTTTTCTACCCTCTGTTTCTGCTCTATCCTATTAAGCTCTTTCTGCAGCACGAGAGTCAGTGTTATGAAATGGGTAACTAAATTCTGCATAATGTTCTTTTAAATGCATTAATTAAGAAAAAGCATGTGCTTTGCTTGTAGAGAAGGATCTTAGGCCCTAAGAAGCCTTGAAGAAAGGTGAAATTAAGAAGCCTTGAAGAAAGATGAAATGGTGGGATGATGAGCGAATTGTCCAGCCCAGAGCTTGCACGCTGCAACCCTGTCCCTGCAGCCTCCCTTTGAAACAGCAGAAAATATTCCAGAGCATGGCAGGAGGCAAGCAGCCATGTGGATGTTTCCATATTTTGATGGACATGATGACAGCCTTGGCAAATGAGAGGAGCTTTACCCTGAGTCCTTCTGTGAAATACCAGCAGTGAAGGAAAACAGCATTCAGATGCCATATGAATTCATTTCTCATCTTCTTCAGAAACAATTAATGTAACTAAGGACAAGCCTTTCTTCCTGGTTAGGCAAAATTGGAAGGAGAGTAAAAGTCCTCACAACTTCCAAACCAATGGGGAACAAAAGCACCTTTTCCTGGCCACAGCAGACTGCTATGATTTATTGATGGATTCCACCCCCAGTATTTCAGTGTTCAATGCGGTTTGCTGCTTGTTTTCCTTCTCTAGAAACTGAAGTATCAGTTTCTAGAGATTAAAATATGAGAAAATATACAAGAGGTGTTATATTTAGGCAGCTTTTCTATTGGGAGAGAAATATATGGGGAAAAAAAAACAACAAAAAGTTTGACAATTTATCATCATACAACTATGAGCAAGATGATAAATAAAAGTAGTTAGACAGAAATTAAAATACACTTTTATTCCTGGTGATTTTGACCACTTGCAAAGTCTTTAGGCACCCATAAAGTATGGCCTTGTCATTAACCCAATGTGCCTTTGGCAGGGAGAGGAGTGTCTTCACTGTAAAGGCATTTGACCATCTTACACCCAGGGCTGATCCTTGTTGAACCTCATGGCATCGTTCCAAATGTTTTAGTGCTTACCAGCTGTTTTGCTGGACAGTAAAGGAAGATGATCAAAGCTCAGCTCCAGAGACATGTTGATGATCTGGATTTTTAGTAGTGCTTCTCCCTAACCAAGCCCTGCATTCGCCTCCAGAATTGACACGGGCATATGCAAATGTCTGCAAAGGGAAATGGCTTTATTTTGGATTTTTTTTTTTTCCAAGGAACCAGCCTGCACTGAACATATCTTTGTCCTAAGCACTACAAGAACTAAGTGCTAAATATTGCATCACGATACTCTGTTTCTGCTGGGAGAGTCTTCACAGAGGGAAAGGAGGACCTTGGCATTCTGTGCATTCCTGGTTTGCAGTCAGGTCAGCTTAAAAAGATAAAAGTGCAATCTGCTGCTTGCTATCAGTCATGAGAAATGAAGGCTGATAACTTCAGAGTAATGTTTAGCTTGTCATTCTTGAGCTATTACACTGAGTTAGGAGTGCTAGAAAAAGGGATTTATTTCCTTCTCTCTCTCTTACTCTAATAAGTCTCAGATTAATAATGCTGCAGGCTTCAAAGTCTGTTTTGTTCATAGCTGCTGGCTGGCGAACAGGTGAAAACAAAGACCAGATTTGCAATGATCTGGGCATTAAATCCCTTCAAAAAGTGTCTTTTGGCACCATGGTGAAGAGCTATTAATGACATTCCTGGATGACTGCAGAAAAATAACAAGTTTTTATAAATGGCTATAACATCTTCGATTAGCTACCTGACAAATAAGTATTTTCAGTTGATTTAGGGCCCAGATCTGCTTTCTGCTAAGGCTTTCCTATAAAGCCTTTTTCAATTGCTGCTTTAAAGAAGCATGAAAGGGAATCAGGGCCCACTTTAAATGGGGATCAGGATTTTGGAATGCAGCCACCTTCTTGACAAAAAAGCAAGTATGGATCAACCATGCCCAGAAATGAATGGGAAGCAGCAACTGCAACATTTCATTGCATCTGCAAATACAGAACATTAAAAAGGCAAGCAAGCAAGGAAACAAAATCAACCAAAAAGCCCACAGAAAGTTAAAAACTCTAAACAAAAAAAAAGAGTAGGTGAAGTTGGGGACTCTGGCTGGCTCAGAATAAAACAAATATCTCTCAGGTGTGAGAATCCAAAGTGTATGAGCCGACTGCTGTGTTAACCTCACCACTTGCTAATGGCTGACCTCCCGGGAAAAGGACCCACTGTCTACTTCTCCCAGATAAGTCAGGCAGAATTTTAAAAATCATCCTGGAGGTTTCATTTTCAAGCTTACTTGAGTTTTTCTAACTTTTGAAGCATCATTTCTTGTGTCTAAATATAGGAAAGTGTGTCGCAACCTTAAGAACCTTCTGCTGAAGCTTTTCCTGTGACTCACACGTGTGCTGTTTAGGTTACTAAATTCATTTCAAGTGCCTGCTCCAGACAGAAATGGCAGCAAGAGTTGCTTAAACCAATTCAGACTTTTCAGCTTTGCAGAACATCATCCAGCATGTTGCTAGGTGCTGACTCTGGGAGGCATCACTCCCTGCTCTCAGGGCAGTGAACACTTGTAGTAGGTATGCTGGTAGTAGTTTTCTAACTAGGCAGATATTGAGATTAAGCAAGAAAATTGGGTGGGGAATGAGCTGTCTCAGAATTTAAATATTTCCTTTTATATTTTGCAACATCCAGAAGGTTAAAGCCCTCAGGGATAAGAAAAAAAGAAGAGGGAGCAATATCATGCTGCTCCTTCCTTTTTTTTTTTTTTGTAATTCCCAAATTATGGTGGCCAGGTAGGCCCACCACCAGAAACCTTTTCATTAGAAGAGGAAAAATGGAATTTTTGAATGTAATCTATGTGTATGCAGTGAAATGATTTATTGCAAAAAAAGTGAGTCCGTGCACATGTGGTCCAATGAGCCAGGATTTTGTAGCAGAGGACACACAGCAAACCAGAGTAGTCACAGGAATTAAGACACTGTACAGAGGGGAAGTTCTGGTATTGCCCATAGCTGAGTGACAGCAACTGGGAGGAGCACCAGAAGGTCATAGAGTAGTCAGTTTTCCAAAGAGGGACATGCTAGAAGCACAAAGCCAGGCAAGACTTATTGGCTGCACCCTTAAAAGATTCTCTGCTGCAGGAATTCTTAGTGGGGGGTAAGAAATTTCCTGCCTCGTCTTACTGGAAGAGGTGGGAAGCAAGGACGTTTGTGGGAGTAAAACGCACTTGATCTGATCATTTCCTCATGTCACTTGTGGGTCCTGTCTAATCCTTTTCTCTGGCAATGTTTTTGTCCATCTGTGTTTATCTCTACTCTGAGTGTCCCATTGGCTTTTAAATTTGTGGATGTGCTCCAGATTCAGTGATGAATTTGGACTTTATGATATTTATATCTCCACCCTTGACTGTTGCACAAGATTATATACTGGAAATTTTAACCCCATATTTTAAAAGAGTGGTCATTGATTTAGGGGAGGAAAAGAAAAAGAGAGCATTCTTGTCTTTAAAAATGTAGAGAGGAATAAGATTGAGGAGGGGTTTAACTTTTAATTGTGTTCAAGAGAGGCTGAACATCATCAGACTGTGAGATCTGTGAAGTATGACAGGATGAAAGCATGCTCCCATGAAAGCAAGTTGTAGTAACTAGGAAAAGAAGTAAGGAACAAACCCCAAAGGAACATGATCCTGAACTGGGAGAAGCAAATCTTCGACCCACTCCAAGCAAATAAAAATGCTGCAGCTGGTCTTATCAGATGATTGTATAGTAGGTAGCAGAAGAGAAGAGAAAGTAAACGGTGGTGATGTTTTCCAGATGAAGTATGTCCCATATGCCAGGACAGGCTCTCCTCTGACCCCAGCTGCCCTAAAAGAGAACAAGCATTCTCAAGCAATCTGTGCTTCTGCCAGCTGTAACTGGCCCAGGGCCCTTGGCAGCTTCCTGGGGATGCAGGTGTGGTGGGGCTGCCCACAAGGACTCCATCTCCTTCCCAGCGCAGCTCCCACTGCCCCCTCCTGGTCCTCTGGTAGGATCCCATGCCCCTGTGGCAGCAGCTGCACACCCTCACCCCTACCACCCACTGCCAAGCTGCCAACTGTTTTCTCCTCCCTGGGCAGTCAGGAGAACGAGCTTTTATTCCTCCAGGACTGTTAATCATTCCTTACAGTGAAGATTGATTTAAGGGATGAAACTATGACTAGCAGTTACAAACTTCTGACTGCATGTTTTCATTCTTAGGCTGTCACAGACCTCTATTTTTAGTCAGCTGGAACAGTGGCAGAATTATCAGCATTAGTAATTTCTGGTGTTTGTGATGCATTTTCAGAATCTTACCCAAAAGGAAGAATTCCTCTTGAAATATTTTATTTAATCTATTAAAATAATTTAGTGAAGTTGAACTTTCATTTTTAACTTTTATAATGTTAAACTGCCAAAGCCAAGAAAACCACCGGAAACTTTCGTTTGGTTGCTTTTTTTGGTTGTTGTTACAGTAGAATATTGCAAGAATCAGACTAATCAACAGCAAAGAGCAGGAGGGGTTTTTTAATAGTACTGAGCAAGTTGCACAACAGCTGACATCTTTAAAGGGACTGAGCACACTTCATCTATCATTGAAATTCATGAAGTTTAGAGCTTTATCAGTACTTTTGATGATCAGACCTTGTATCTCTCTGCTTTGGTTTCCTTGAAGTTAATTGTACTTTGATTAAACTCTGGGCTTTCTTGAACTTGACTACATCTTAGGAACATTACAGGAATTCATCTGGGACTCAAAACACCTATTGCTTTTTCCTGAACAGGAGTGACGAGGAGCAAAACAAGCAGCTGCACATGGCATCAGCTCTCCTACACAAGGCTGTTGTGATTACTCACCTTTGTGCAGTACATGGTCTTTTATAAAGGGTAAGCACTCTGCAAGACATTGATTTTTGTTGTGGCTTATAAAGGCAGAAGGAGAAAAATGGCTACACTAGTAAGAATTAAAGATACTGAACTATTGCATCCAGAGTTAATGAGAATTCAGGTCCCTATCCTCAAACATATTATTTAATTGAATTAATTCTTAGCTCCAGCTGGATGAGACTGTCTTTCTTCTATAGAGCTCCACATTAATTTAAACTCTGGAATAATCATACCAGTTTTTGAACATTTGAAGGTCTGGCCTTGTGAATAGTCATTAAAAACTCCCATTGAATCCTAAGAAATCTTGAACAGATGGTAAGATTTGCAGTGGGAAAATGATGACTAATTGACATCCATGTCAGGTAATCTGTTACTTGCTAGAAAAATAACGTAATTAAAAGGAAAAAGCACAAGACAGCATGAGTGTGAACATATAGACATGAGTCTGCATTTGATATTGGAGTGTTTGTAGTTTCCCCATCATTTTTCATATCACTTCCAAAGCAGAATAATTGTACTTAGCGAACTGGGCACTAGGAAAATATGATGCAAAGCACAACAAGCAAGTATTTTAGGTTAAAACTGCCTTTGCTTGATGTCTCCTTTTGCTCTCAGTATGGCAAAGTGTTAGAGAAGGCAGCTGTCAGTAACAAAACCCTTGCTGATAAAACAGACTGCTTTCCCTCTGACTGATGTGCATTTCAATGGCATTAAAATTCCATCTCTCTCACTTTTTACTTTTTTGGCTAAATGATTTTTTTAAATTTTACCATGCTAAAATCTCTGCAATTCACTCATTTCAGCTGTGAAGACACAATGTGATTGTCATGTGCACTTCTCTGGGGCAAGTTGCAGGTGCACAGCCTTTCTCCAGTAACTTGCAAATGAGGACATTTACACAGCAAGACTAAGTTATTCAAGGAACTTCATGAAAAACATTAGTGACTAGGTCAAAACCACTTGAAAAGGTCTGTGATTATGAGTAGATGCCTTTTCTGCAACCACAACTTCAAGAACAGTTTTGACATAACTTGTGCCATGTGGGAGCATTTACTGCAGGCAGAAGGCATTAGAGGCATCCTACTATTTCAGGCAACAACATTCTTGAAAGTAAACCCAGAAGTTCCTTCTGAAGAGTCCCCTTCCCACCCCACTGATTTGGGGGTTAATTCTCATCACACACTTTGCATTGACACCCCACACTGTTGCTTTCATTCAGATGTGCAGCCAGCTCATTTCATTGACTGCATTCCTACAAAACACTGTGCTGGGAATGGCAGAAGCAAAAATCCAGCAAATCTGGAGAAGGAGCCAGGCTATTGAAGAGTTTGGGCTAACGTCGAAATTATTTTCTATGGCTGCCCTTCCCTCTTTGTGGGGAATACAAAGTAGCAGCAGTAAAATTCAAAGAATCAGCAGCAACACACAGGTGCATGCAACATGGGTATGTGTCATCTATACACCAGGTGCTTAAAATACCACAAGAAACAATGCAGAAAACAATGCAGAGGGTTCATGGTCAATCTGGACTGTGGCTTCTTCACAGTTCATGGCACTGAAAGGAGGAGCAGAAATGTTGAGGAGAATATTGTCCACTAGAATCACAGCTTCTGTTTTACAGCCGAGGCTTTATGGGTTGTAAAACAGGCACAAATTTCTAGAAGCACTTCAAATCACTTAGAAGTCATTACAACATCCGTAACAAAAATAGTATGGGCTGGTCTACTTGGAATTGAGCTAAGTGACATAGAGTTTTCATTCCAAAAGCACAGATTTTTAGCAGTGTTTTCAGAAGTCTTTCATCAGGCAGGTCCCCCTGACAAAGCAGGGCACAGAGCCCTAGTCAACCTCTAAAACTCTGATCTGTCTCCACAGAGCAACACAGGGACACATGAAGGTACTGGCTCCTGTCCCAGCTGCAACATAGATGGCTTTGTGTGAGGCTGCACCCTTTTTTGAAGCAAGGCCAGTTTGCAATTATATAGCTTTCAGCTCTGGAAATAGGAGTTTTAGGGCTCTTTGGCTCAGGACTGCCTGCTGGGTGTAGACATGTCTTAAATCACAGCACAGCACTGAAGAGGCACTGACACTTGCGCTGTTTTTTTAAAGTTACCTTTGAAATCATGATGGGTGTGTGTGCATGTATCCTTCAGTTTATTTGATTTTCCATTGAAATACATTGCTTGAGGTCCTTCATCTTATCACCTTGTGCCTGTCCAACAGATGAGTCACCGATGCTTCCTGTCTAGGGAAGCAAGCGGAGCTCTCCTGATTCCCAGGCACCCTGATCTTGCAGGGAGGCACAACGCAGGTGAACCATTGCAGTAGCAGATCCAGGAAGGAGCAAGGCCACCCAGGCAGGAGAGAAGCAGGACATTTTGCTCCCAGTTCCCTCTTTTCAAGGCTAGAGAAGGGACCAGCTCATTTTGTTGCAAACCGCCCTCATATAAAGCATGACCCAGTTTCAACTCTCGCTCTGGACCTCTGCACTCTTTCTTTCTCTGTAGCCGTTTCCCCATTTTTATTTTCATTTCATTTTCTGATTTCCCCAGGCCCTCAGCACACCCACCCATCCCAAGAAGGAGGTCTGTGGCACGCTGAGAGCAGCAGTGCTTGTTGCCAGCGCTGTGCTAAGCTGTGCTGCAGGGCTGGGGAGGGTCCTGCCCCAGCCCCCAAAGGCTGGGAGCTGGCTCCGTCCTTGACATCTGCTCCGTTTCTGCAGTAATCGCTGGGAGGGGCCTTTGGATGTTAAGTCCCCTGCTGCTGCTTGCAGTTTTGTAATGTTTCCACACTTACAAGCTGAGATATCTGATTATTTTAAAGGGCATCCACACATGCAGTTCCTACATTGCCTTTTTTACTGTGAACTTTTAGTCTAAGGGAATAATCTGTCTGAAATTGCTCTCAGCTTTTTGCCAGTGGAGCTGAAAACACTAATTGTATAATTGAGTGAAAGATGCTGTATTTTCTACTATTGTATTTTGCTTTCCTTGGTAAAATGGCAAAATTATCTTGATTCTAGTATCACTGTTGCTGCTGAAACAACCCTGGGTTAACTCCATTGATTTTTCTTATTTACTGCCATCCCAATTGTTTTGGGATTCTTTTCAGTCAACAAATTTTTGACACTGAATTTCTGGTCATTTCTGTGTTGCAGTCTGTGTTTGTTTCATTGGGTTTGGTTAAACGGAATGTTCAGTGGTATATTCTGTTATTGCCCATGTTTTCCCTACTCGGTTCCTCCCTGAGTTGTGCCCTCCTTTCCAGCTGTCCGTCAAGTTGTCTCCTCCCTTTGTTCCAGACCATTCCTTGCCTATCAAGGCAACCTTGCCCTTCGTTCCAGAATATTCCTTGACAGTTATGCCATAGACCAATCCCAGTTGAGCCTTCTCCCCTTATCCTGATTCAATGTTATTCCAAAACCACACCCTGAGTGTCACCTTGGTTGTTCCATGGTACCTACCCCCTGCTTTTTGAGGCTCCATAATCCCCTGCACAGGGGCGCTCGGGGCTCTTTCTGCCTGAGACCCCTTCAGCCCTGGCTGTACTCCTACCCCCTCAATAAACGGGTTGGAGTGCTGCAGCAAGAGCATCTCCTCTGCCTTCTTCACCCAGTCCCTGCTGTGGCACCTCCATCACCGCTCCGGAGCAGTGAGCTCTGAGGTTCTGCCCTTGGCACTGCCCCAGCCTGGGCAGTTCCCCACACTCGCTGCTGTTCCAGACACCAAAGGCTAGCCTGGGCTCCAGCAGGCAGGGGCATTTCTGCATAGGTTACTACTGAGTGTTCCTCACTAGCTGCTTTTGAAATTGCTGCTTCTGTTGTTGAAGCTGTTGAGATGGGAGTTTTCTCCTTCCAAGCCAGCGTTCTCCCTCAGCTCAGGGAACTCCTAATCCCATGTCTCTGACATCATGGTCCATTGCCATGGCAATGGCTGAGGGCTGTGCAGCCAACAGCCCGGTTTTCTGCAGGAACTTGATATGTGAAAGGATGAAATCAGAAGCATTAACACTCATGGGCTGTACACTCGCACAAATAAATGCAGAAAAAAAGAATTGTAGGAGGATGCAAAAGCTGGAAATCCAGAAGTTACTTGGGTTTTGTGTTTAAGGTGTGGGCTTGAAGCAGAGCAAAATTCTTCTTTGTGTGTATCCTGAATTCCTAGCTCTCGGTCTTGTGCTGGACCTGAGCAGCATGACTTTGTCCAGCCAGCATACTGCCAGTGCCTTGTATTCATTGATATTAATCTGGTGGTTGTCTTGGTTTGACGTTGTTGTTGTTCATGACTTTTCTGTGCTTTTCCCAAATTTAGATAGTTGAAAGGCAAGAGAACAAGGCGCAGAAAAAGGCTCCTTGTCTTTTCTCCTCTGGATGTTGTGTCCTTAATTTTCTGGCAAACAGATAAAATCCCCAGCCTCTGGAATGATTAATTCAAATTATATTACACTTTTCCTTTCTCCAAGCTTCCTTCATGTTCCCACTGAATTGAAAATATTCACTAATGTACGCTGATTTTTAAGATCATTTTTATATGCACTTAAGTGTCCTTTTCTGAAAAGCACTACTTGTCATCTAAGGAAAAATGCTTGTGCTGAAACCTGCCATGTTAGAACAGAATTACCTTTTGTTAAACTGCACTGATTTAATTGAGTGTGCTTAAATGAAACCTATTACAATTAGTCCATTTCATCCATAGCTAATTTAGAGAAGGAAGGTCTTTAGTCATATGTCATTTGGACATATGTTATGATAGAGGAGCTGATTATGTATTACGGGTTCCTGATTCACAATACAAACTAATGTTCAGTCTTTAAAAGAATTTTAGTTTATTTTTGCACTTGTGAAGGAGTCTTTGCCTGTGGGAAGCTAAGGAAAAGGGCAAAAATACACACTCTGTACTTGTAAGTCTCTCATCATGAGCAATACCGATATTTGGTTGAATCTCCCGAAAATGAAGGGTTGGAGTACATGACCTGATGTACGCCAGTTGCATAAAATATGCCCGGACCTGGCAAAACTAATTTCTCCTTATATAAAAAGCCAACCTGCAAAATGTGCTTTTGTCTGGTAAGGCAGACCACTGCTGCATGAATCAAATGCACAATTTCCTTGATGACAACATTTTGTTTAAGGTGGTGAATTATGCTCTGCTTTGCCAATTTATGACACTATTTCCCTCTGGGCATCCCTTTAAGGCTTATCTGCTTCTGCCAAGATATGTGAATTGAATCATCTGCTAGTACTTGAGCTGCACATCTCACCCCAATAACTGGCCGATGGTCAAGCTGACTCAGCTGCTGCTGTGTGTTATACCCCTAAGCTTGTTACATTTCCTTAATTAATTCATTCCTGCTTTCAGACTTTGGAAGCTGATAAGGGGAGGTTGCCCTTAGCTCAGTTCCTATTTCTTAACTTAAACATTTGATTAAATGTAATAATAAAATTACATTAGTCCTTTGAACTCATATCTACCCATGATTCAGAGGATTAGAAGAAGTTAGTCCAATCTCTTAAGGAGGTTTTTGAAGTTCTGAGAGGATCTTTTATCTCAGGGACACACCATTGTTGTGTTAGCCCCCTTCCTCCGTCATTTTCTGAAGGTCGCCTCTGGCTTTGCAAGGCTGGAGGGAGCGGCTGCAGCCGCCTCATCTGCCAGCTGCCTCCCTCGGGCCCTCCAGCTGAGCTTGCCCGTGGGCTCCACACTGGAGGGGCTTATCCTGCCTTTTTTTTAATGAGTTCTGCAACAAAGCCCCTACAAAATAGCTGTGCTGTGGAAGATAAAGATATCATGTTCTTCTTGCTTATGTGCTCTTTCCCTTCAGCAGACTAACAACCACCAATAAGCCCTGTGCCTCTGTCCAGTCCATGGATGCCACCGAGGTCATATTGTGTTGTCTAAGCACAAAAGTTTGAATATCCCTGAATTCCTCAGATGCCTGATGAATTAACACAGACAACTGACAGAGACCTTTCCCTCCGCCCACCAAAAGTCACTTCAAAACCTGCACCTGGTCTGATCTTTTCTACTTGAACTAATTGCTATTTTGCAGCAGCATATGGAACAAAGCTCCTTTGCCCAATAGTGATATTTCAGGCTACAAAGACATTTCATATTACTTGTTCATTTTGGAGACTGCCTACACATTGGAATAATTTTTCTTTGCAGGAACTGTGGTTCACAAAAAAAAAAAAAAAAAAGAGAGAGAACAGATAGCAAGTGACTCAGAAAGCAAGGGAATTTTCATATTTAAAGCTTCCTGAGAGAAGGACCAGGGAATATCACACTTTGCTCATCTTCTTGAATAATTCATATATACTTGCACAAAAATCTGAAGGAGTTTCTAGTCTATGTGGGCAATGTGTAAAAGTGGAAGCTGTATTTATTTTTAAGTAGACTTGTCAAATTTAATTTTCTTTTGATACACACAGTATGTGGTGTTGTTAATATTTTACCAATAAGCTTTGAGAAGACAGCTGATGGCTGTCATGGACACAAGGTATCAATGCTATCAGCCTCTCTGAAGCCTGGTATAGTATAAATTGTTAATCTGGAAAATTAGGCAGAAGAGGGAAGTACAATTTCCAAATGTGTTTGTACAGTGGCTTATTATGCTTATGAATGTTTATGAAAGCACTCTGTCTTGCCATGAAGATACAAGAAAACAATCTATCTTTACAATATCCTAAAAAGTGCAGTTTGTGGCCGTTGTAAAACAGAATTTACCATGCTTTCCTTACCCTAACATTTACCTGCTTTTTTTAGAGAAGCAGATTTCTGTCCTTATTCATTAACAGCTTGGAGATACCAGGTCCTAGCAAGGTACATCCAAGTCCCTCCAGATGGTGTTTGGCCCTGCACCTCTCATCTCCCAGACAGAGGCTCTAATCTACATTTGAGCTGGAACAATCACGATGTCCCTTGTGGACACACGCCCATGTGGGACACAAAAGTTCCACTTTGTGTAGAGAAGTTCAGGGTTTAGTATATTAGAGGCAACCTCTCCTCCTCTCTGATGTAGCTTTGGTGTTCTTTGAGGAATTGACATGGGCTGGGGATTGAAAATCCCTCTCTCCTCATTTACTGGAGCTATAGCACCATGGGGACATAGGGAGCCTCCTCCTGTGACCAGCCACCGTTGAAATAGTTAAGTAAAATAAGACAGGTCTGAGAAGAGGGGCTGGCAGAACCTCACATACAGTGGTTGCATGATGGGAGTGTTCACCCAGGGAGGTAGGTAAGATGCAAAATAACGTCCCCAGGCAGATGCTGGAACTGTACTTCTTTCCTACATGAACAGAGATCAAATATCTGCCAGACTCAAGGTTAAAAAGCGAGCAGAATTTTTGCCTATTTTTGAATGACAAAAGCAGCTTTGGTTTCTGAAATTAAAGAGCCAAAGTCAGAAATCACTAGCAGAGATGGGCACTTCCCTGTCATTTGGTTCGAGCTGGCCAAACACAAGCAGCAGGGCTTGCTTGTCAAGGTCTTTGTTCCTCACAGGCAAGAGAGGCTTGGCATCATAATGCTGGACTTTCTCTACAGTCCCACTATAGGACTATAACTGTAGTGTCACAGCAGCCACTCAGTGCTTCCCTGCCAGCTCCCATGCTGCAGACTGCAGGGGACACTCCTCTGCGCCCAGGAGGGCAGGGGGCGGCTGAGGGGGATAGCCCTCTCCTTGGGAGGAGACGGGCAAGGATGGTGAAGGAAGGGAGTAGGCAATTCAGAGGGTAATTAGTCCAAAGCTTTATCAGGAGCCATGAGAAGCTTCTCCGCGGTTACAGCTCCGAAAAGCCCCAAGACAATCAGAGCAGTATCATTGATTCAGCGGCGGTGCCAAAGGAGGGGTTCAACCAGCCACCAATAGGGGACCAAGGGGGCAAGAACTGGGAGAGAACTGACAGCTGAACAACCTTTCAGGAAATTTAGTGGGAGGGATCCTTGATCCTTGACCTAGCACTTGATGTCCTTCGTGGAAGTTTCAGAGACAGCGGCGGAGAACTGAGTGACAGACGAGGCGCCGCAGAGGGGATTTGAGGACTGACAGGGAAGTTTCCAGTGAAATGGGAGGAGTGAGGATAGGACTGACATTGGGGAAAGGGAGATAACTGAGGGTGCAGCCACAGACTGGGGGGTAATTAGGAATGAACCGAGTAACGCAACACAACACTATAGTGGTGTAACTACAGGGGCATCTTATGGAGTTGGTGATTATGGTTCCTTCAGTGCAGAACACTTCACTTCTTCCCTGTGTACGTGTCTATCTACCCTGGGGAGAACACAGTGATTTGTGAGAAGCAAGTTTGCATGCTGAGTTATGCTGCTGGCACCACACCCTCCTGAGTAATACACTCTGCCACTGGTTCACCCAAGAGAAGCAGTGGCATGAGGGAACATACCAACCATGTCATAATGCCTTTTTCTTTGCGTTATGTGGTCTAAAAAGCCTCTTCCAGTTCACATTTCTCTGAATAAACATATGCACAACCAAACCCTGCTCTTCATCCTGAGTGCATGCCTGTCCCACATGGAACACTGGACACCCATCTCATGGCGTCCCACCAGATTCCCTTCTCTCTACTGAGCTCTACATCTCTTACCTACCTCAAGTTTAATTTAGACTGGTCAACTCACTGAGGCCTTTTTTTATTGAGATAAGAAGGAAGAGAAGGGCAGAAAGTTTATCCGTCCAGCTTTGCCCTGGACTCCCTCCCAGGCAGGATGTCCGTCCCCTCTGCACACTGGAACAATTTGAGTTTAAAAGGCTGAAGTATCCCTTGTTGTGCAGCTAGTGTCGAGGCTAACATTACATACGGAATAGGGATTACCTTGATGTTTCCTATCGACTACTATGCCTTTTTGCTGTGAAACAGATTAGTCTGATTTCATTTCCCACCTTCATTACAATGGCTGTCCAACCACCACCATAGCACTCCTGCATGGCCTTTGAAATCCTTGCTGTACTAATTACATACAGCAGTGACTGGATTAAATTTGCTATTCCTATGATTCACCTGCAGCAATGATCTCTGTCAGCATGTTCTTCTTTAGTGGATAGATCATTTGAAGCATTACTTAGGCCATTTGACCTGCAGAAAAAGAATACCTATCATCATTAAGCTACTATCAAAAGGAGAAGGCTGATAATATAAAGTTTATAGATATGTCTTTGTGGATTAGGACTTCATAGAAAAAGCTCATAGAATTCCTCATTTGTTCCATCCCCAGTCATGCAGCACACTGAGCAAAACTGTATCTTGTGGAAACTGCTGCGCACAGGAAGAATGGGAGACAGTTTAGAAAGCTCTGGCACACAGCTCAGTTCAGTGTCTGAAAGGGAATGGGATAGGCTTAGCGGGGCTGAAGAAGCAACAGAAGAGCTATGCAAGCTCATGGTCCACTAAGAGATGGGGAATTAACATGTTTTAGAAGGTTTTTAAAGCCCATTTGAGTGTTCCTCCATGGGTGCTGGTTTTGTTCAATGCCCAGTGGATCAAAAGGAAAGGTTTTTACTGACCTCCCTGGGCTTCTAATGAGGGGTATAACCATTGTATATCTTTGATGACTTCTTTCCCTGCCTGCGAACTGTGTTTATTAATGGCAGCTTATTTTGCTCGCTGTAGAGCAGGTAGTTTGTAAATATAAATGTGAGGATTGAAATAGGTTAGTATATTACAGTGAGCTCAGAGGCCCGAAGATCAATAAAGAAAAGAAAAAAAAGAGGCACTGTGAATCTTGCTACAATCTGTTTTCTGAGTGATTTTTGTATCCCATGACAGCTGTGGAAAGCTAGGACAACGTTAGAAACTCCAGTTTGATAAAGCGTTTTTATGAAGAATGGTTCTCACAGTGTTTGTAGAAGATTGTCATGGCTTAAAAACGCAGTGGCAGCCCAAAAAGTGGCTTTGAGTGCAAACATGAGAATCCCTCTGTTTATGACACCAATGGCTGTGCATGAGGAACAAGGCCAAAAAGCATTCAAAATAGTCATTTAAATAACAGGAGGTTAGAAATGAGATCAGATTAGAGATCAGTATTAGAGATAAGTAGGAAGTAAACACAGGGCAAAGACTAAAAGCAGAGGAATTCAGAAGAGGCATCCTGCAAAAGAAACTTTATATTAGCAGGATGTCACCTTTTGGTCAGAGGGTTATCTGAGGTGAGTACAGTCACTCTGCTCTGTGGTTTTAGGCGTATAACTTTCTACAAACTATGGAAATAATTCTTTACACGTTTCTTTCTAAATCTCTTTCACTGGAAAAGTATTGTTTTCTGGGTTTCTTTAAAAAAAGTAGGATTGAGAACAGTAGTTTTATGTTGGAAGTTTAGTTATGTGTTACCCAGTAGCTACATGCATCCTTCCATGGATCTTGGCTGTGTCAGACAAGTAATAAATATGATAACAAATAAGATACAGATAAGTAACAAAACAAGACTACACAGCAGATACTGTGCAGGCAGACACCCAAAGGTCTCTATAGCGTCTACAGATGTGCTGGTCTTGTCTTTCCTTCCAGCTCAGCAGCATTTCAAAATCACATTTCTGTCTGGTCAGTTCCCTTTGAGGTACCACTTTGGAATTCCTTTAAAGTATCTCATTCAGCATCAAATTCCATACAAAGACAAAAGATATTGCTTCTTGAAGGAAACAGTTTTCCACCAGGGGATTACATGACTGCTGTTACTACGTCTCCTCCTACAGCTCTTTCCCAACATCATATATCTTGTAATGTTTTAAGGGGCCTGAAATGCTAGTTTCCACTTTGACATATTTGCAAAAAAAGTCGATGCTTTAAGTGTTTGTTCATGAATAATGACATCATGAGACCTAGAGAGGTGCTACAATAAAAATGTCAGATAAGATCAAGGAGGTCTAGGGGACCTGATTTTGGAACATTTTTCTTCCTCTTTTTAACAAGACTAAAACCAATAGAAGTTAAAATTTGACACAAACTGTGAGGAGTTAGTGTAAGGCATCAACTGCCAGTAAAAAAAAAAAAAATCTTCTCTCTGGCAAAGATGTGGTATATAAATTGGGAGAAATCAACAGACAATTGAAACCAAACGTGTTGTACATAGTTTCCACTGGGTTTTTATGACTGAACTAGCAGCACAGCTGAGTTCAGAAGTGGAAAAGGTTGGAAAACTGTTAATATCTGCCCCCATAGATTATTTTTAAAAGACACTGTGTCATCATCATAATCTCCTATAGCATCTTTATGAAAGAATTGTTGGTGGGCTTTGGAAAGGATTACCTGGCAATACATTACTGCAAAATAATGTCACTACACTCACTAAAAAAGAAGAGAACTGTATGTTCCACTGGAAAGTTCATGTTGTCTACTGAACATGTTAGCAGGACCCTTCTTTCTGTCACTGTCATCCCGGTGCCTACAAAGCACCAGACCTTACCTCAGACCTGCTCAAAGACTTCCTGCAGCCAGTTTCACTTGTTACCTGAACACAAAATTCTGTATTTCAGCATTTCAGTGTGATGCTTTGCTGATGGCAGGGAACATTGCAAGCTTGTTGATATCTGGCTGCTGAAGAGATGGAATGGTCTTGCCCCCAGAACAGGGCTGTGCTCTCAGAAAGAAACAACATTCTGTTAAGCAGTTGGGTTTTCTGTGTTCTTTTAACAGAGTTAATGGGAATTGAACATCAGCCCTTTTTGATAGAAAGATAAATGGGCCAGCAGCTCTTGGCCATTGTCAGTGGGAGTGAGGATACATGAGGCAGACAAATTATATTTGTAAAAGTTATTACATATAAATAATCTTTTTCTTCATAGTTCTAGACTGGTCTGTGTTGTTTCCTTCCTCTTCTTCCTCCCAACAAGGGGATTACTTCAAACACAGACAGCACATGTGTGTCCATTTGCCTGTAGCAGTGACCTGTCTTTTTATGTAAATTAGCAGTGCATTGAGTCAGATATTAAGAGTTACAGCTGGGGTTTTTTGGTCAAAAAAACATTCTTGGAAAAGCAGTTGGTAACCAATAATCGGGCATTCCTCTTTTTCAAACCACAGAAGCTGAGAACTGCCATAAATCAGAGGCATCAGCTTTTATCTGAAATAGCCTCTACTCTGAAAAGCCGTGATACTTTATGCCAAATGCAGGCTTGTCACTATAGAGATAAGATGAATTCAAGGATTTAAGACTTGTCAGAAAATATCATGTACCATATTTAGGATAAAGCTTTGCTTGCTTAAATCAGCAGTGCAAGCTGAAACTGCAAACCAGCATCTAACAAAGGCTGGCCAAAGAAAAGAAAGGACTCATATTCTTTAATTAAAAACTATCTGTTTCTAACTAAGAAGACTATAGGTACTGAAGCTATGTTTGTCCTCAGGCCTCTTTAACAACTATGGTTACTGTGTATTTTAGTGACTGAGACATGTAAGTATTCGATTTTGTGGGGTGTTTCTTTCTTCCTTTTTCTCTACCTTCAAAAATAAATGTTTGTCTTTGCTTTATTTTAATTTATCCCTTAACGTATTAAAATCTATCTGGCCTTTTTCTCAGGAGCAAATGAAATCTAATCAGTTGTTTCTGATGATACATAAGGTGGTATTTGAGATGCTTTTTTGGATGTAACAGTACCTCTGTTCCTAGAAATTCCTTTACTGCACCCAGATTTGAGCTAAGTATCCCCAAATCACAGATATACTTTTCTCTCCTATTACCCATGAAAGAACAGCTGGAGTTTTCAGACATGCCTTGGGAACTGAGACACTGCTGTAACTGTGACTCATGTTATTGAAGCCTATTTGTGGCTAAAACATTTTTGAAAATGAGCTTTCTTTTGAAAATTATGCTTCCGAGGAAATTCAGTGCTCTGGAAAATGTTGTGTCATATTGTCATGCTGCCCCTCAAAGTAGAGAAGAAGTTTTAATGCAGTTCTCAAGGAGGATCTGTGAGAAATGGAGACAGCACCATCTCTCCACCACAAGAAACTTCTGGTAACCCCCCAAAAAAGCCACTGTGTTCTGTGGGGATTGCTGCAGGCTGAGAGAAGTTGAGCTGCCCTTGCAGGCACAGCCTGTGGCCACAATTGCTGCTGGGTAGTGTGGTCACCACTCAGTTGCCTACACACAGAAGAAAACCAGGGTGTCCTGGGGCCAGTGCCCTCCATCCCATGCCCTTGACACCCTTGGGGTGTATTTGGGGATTGCCCATCATCCCCAGCCCCAAATGCTTGGCCAGGGTCGTGCAGGAGGGCTGCAGAGTGCAGGCACACAAGGGGGGCTTCTGGGCTCACAGGGCTTGCTTGCTCGATGTTACTGGTACAAGCTAGTGTGGGGTCACATTTTGGTTAAACGGGATGCTCTGTCTCCCCCCTGGAAAACGTGCAGTTCATTCCCAGCCCGCGATCCTCCCCGCGGGATCGGGTACCTGCAATCCCACTGGCCCAAGGCTGACCCCGCGCCCACTTTGAATCTCCCTGTTAAGCTGTGGGGGGAGACCAGAGATTCTCTCTTGGCCCTTTTCTCCCTAGGCTCTCCCTCCCTCCCTCCCTCCCCCTTCCCCCCTTCTCCCTCAGAATCCATGCTGCTCCCGGGGTGGGACCCCCAATGAACCCTCATCTCATCAGCACTCTCAGAGGCCGTGTGGAGCCTCCTTGCCTGCCGGCTGTACCAGCGAACATACAGCTTAGGGGCCACCCTGGGAACCCCCAAATGAACTGCAACAAGCCAGTAGAATCGAAATTATTAACAGCAATAACAAAAGAATGCAAATTTGTATTTTTAGTTGCTGCCCATGTGGTGCCATAGATACTATACTAACAACACCGAGTACAATGAAGTCCCCACATCAGGGCTAGGGGCTCCCTTTATAATCACAGTAAAGCCATTTTAACAGCCTTTGGCAAGCTCAGCAGCAAGGCAAATACTCCAAGTATTTGTGTTTAGGAGAGGGGAGAAAGAGCTTAAAATTCATTTAAATTGAAAAACAGCAGTCATGCATTTCTCTAAATGATTGTTTTCAGTACCATAAGCCACATCCTTTCAAATTTCCTCTGCTGGCCACATCATTGAAATGAAGTGTCATACTTGGTTAAGTCACTTTGACATCATCCTGATGATGTGTCAAGCACAGGAAATTTGAAAGGACAGGGCTCAGTAAGGTCTTACTCTAGCTTGCCTTCTTTTGACAATTCCTCCCTCCAGCCCCACACCCTCTCCGAGCCTTTTTAAAATTCAGTGTTTCTGAGCTTGGTTAACTCTTAAAACCCCTATGGTGAGGCCAATACTGTCAAAAGTGTGGAAACAGCACTCTGCAGGTCTCCCACCTTCTTTCAAAGCCAGCATTTTCAAGGTGTCCAAATATTTATGGTGATGGGTCATAAAATGCATGACTTACATTGAATTTGTCAGAAAAAAACTGCAAGTGAACCTCAGCTGCGAAGGTGTGTGTGGCTGCAGCCCTAGAGAGTGGGAGTGGAAGAGCTGTGAGCCTTCAGCCCAGATACATCAGGCAGCTGCTGGAAGTAGAGTTCATTGCATAAAGTGATTCATAACAAGCCAGTGAGATTTTTTTCTTTCAAATACATCTAGTGGGAAACTGCTCCAAAAATTTACATTCCTGTGTAGGAAGCAGTGTACACAGCTCTCATGCCAGAGCTGTCCATCAGCTCAAATAGCTCTTATTCTCTGATTTCCTCTCTGATGTTACACCCACAGCATACTTAGGGGAAACAATCCTACGTCTACTCAAGCTTCATCGTGATGACCTCCATGAGCCCTGTTAGATTTGCTCAGGAAGTAGTCTCTCCACCCTTTTGAGAAACCCTTCATTTAATTATTTGCAGTTTCAGTGTTTCTTTCTTGATAATAGGTGAGCAGAAAAGAAAAGAGTATTCCCTCTTTCTGGAAGTTCAAGCTAGCCAGACAGATGGAGGCAGACCTGTGTCTTTGTTCCCTCTGTGCAAGGGCGTTGCTCTCAGTTCTGTTACACATGATCTCACTTCTAGTGCACCAGTCCCCAAGGTTATCTGTTTCTTTCTTTCCAATTCTTGTAATGCTTTCCAGTTTTATGTCATCAGTAAATATCTCTCATTTGCTACTTTTTTATGTGCCAAGATTGCTAATGAAACTGTTAAGTGAATAGGTCCTAAGGTCAATCCATCAAACAATAGATTTCCTCCCACCTGATAATCTCACTTTCAACAGAAGCTGCTGTGAGGTGCCCTTTAGGCAGTTCCCTGTTGACCTTATAGTTATTATACTAATTCTCAGCTTCTGCACATAATGTAACCTTTTTCCCTATGTCTTCATATGTAATGTTTACCTGAAATTCAGATTAAATGTTTCATTTCCTTTGTCTACAAAAGTATTTTTATCATCTAAGAAATATACTTGCATGATTCAGTTGTGTTAAAGCCATGCTCCATTTTATATTGATTTTCATTTCTCTCAACTTACACTTTCTTTCAAAATTTTTGCCTATATTTTGTATTCTGCTGAAGTCAGGTTAGTTGTCAGTGGGCTATTTCATCTTTTCCCGAGGATTGCATTAGCTATGCTCAATTATAATGCACGATGCCAATTCAATGTAACCAGTACTAAAATTAACATTCAATCTTCAGTTTCTTGTGCTGGCTCTTTCACAGTTACAGGAGAGAGATTCTCTGGTTCGGAGATTTCTGCTTCAGCTTCAGCTCTGCATATTTTCAGCTTGAGGCTCTCATTTCCATTACCCACCCTAATCTATTTCACTGTTTTTATTTTTAAAAAGGCAGAGTTTTGAAACTTTACCTGAATTACCATTGATTTCTCTACCATCTTCACTCCACCGGGGCTTTACTTCTTCTTCACTATTATACATATAGTTAAACAGCTTTTGCTTCTTGTCTCAAGATTTTTTTTACCAGGGTGTAATTCAGATTGAATTTCATTGATTCTCGCTTTACCTGTGTGTTTCCTGCCGTTTAATGTAGCTCATTTTGCCGATCATTCAATTTTCCGTCCTGAGAAGGCTTTTTAAAAACCTTCAATATATTCTTCAAGGGGGTTATTTACTACTTTCTGTCCAGAGAGCTTCCCCACAACTTGATAAAGATTTTTCCTTTGCTTATGATACAGAGCCCAGATAGGCTTCATCCCTTTGACTTTGAGTAATTCTATGTTTCTTCTGCACTCAGGTCCTTGATTTCTTTTGGATAGCTCACCAGTTAGGTACCTTCATTTCTGAGCCTTTATCCATTTGAAATCTAAAACCTTATAATTACAAAATTGCCTTTGTTTACAGTTAAATTGTATTTAAACTGAATCAACCCATGAAAAACTTGAAACGAATTTTTATTTCTTTTCACTTATAAAAACAAAGTGTAATTAAGGGTGCCCTTTTGTTCAATGAACTTTATCTTAGTTGATAAAGAAAATTGTCTCCTATCATACTCAGGAAAACCTGGACCTTATCCTTAATATTAATATTCATTTTTCATCCTATATTTTGGCAGAGCATAACAGACAGTACATGTATTCCAAATGGTTTTATCCACACTTAGTGATTGCTTACTCCTTTATGGTCTCTTACAGTACAGCATATAATGTTACTCCATCTCAGATTTGTCTTAAAATGCATTTTTTCCTCACAAGCACTTCAATATCCCTGTTCTCTCATCCTTGACAAAACATCATAGATTTTTGGCAAAAGGTGATTTAAGATCCTCAGCTACATATTCTGTTTTCCTTTTATTCAGAGACAGCCTGGACGTTTGAGTTATCCCTTAATTTTCTCTGGTCTAGTAAGCAGAGTAGAAGCTGTCCTTTCTATAACAGGGGCATCACTGGTGTGATTTCTTTCAGATTGAACTTCCCAATTTTCCTCCTTTCCATTCTTTCCTTCAGAGGCTGGGGAAGGTTGCTGAGTATCTCTCTATTTTTATAACCACAGTCTTTAGGCCTGGGTGCTCAGAAGCAGTAGGCCTGTAGCACACAGAGCATTTTGTCCTTGTTACCAGCACACCTCAGATCAGCTCAGCTCCGTGGCCAGCTCAGGCTTTCAAACAAGTGATTCCCTCTGGGCTTGCTCTTCATCCTGCACTGAAACACTGCTGCTGTGTTCTGCTGGCAGGCACTGACCATGCAAAATCCCATCCTTCTGCGTTTACATCCATGTACCAGCTGGCCTTCCTTCCATGGCTGACTGCATCTACCATCAGCTCCACAGAGTACCCAAAACAGTCCCGATTCAAGGACCTTTCTAGATACAACCAAGTGGAAGATATCCCCTACATAACCTTCAATGCAAGAGATGGACAGTGGACCAAAACATCCCTTTCTTTTTCTACTATTTTGTACTATTTACACCACTAGTTATTTGTAATTTTCACCAGCGTGAGAGGTTAGTCAGGTCCACTGTTTTTGGACCTGAATAGGGATATTGCAGACTCTAGTTGTAAGTAAGAGATAGCTCTAGCATAGCTTCCCTCTCTTTCTCTAATTATTTCTAAGTACATTGTTAAATAATTTTGATAAGCAAGCTACCTTCAGCCCTTATATTCAAAGTGCCCTCTGCCTGAACCCTTCAAACCTGGCACAGAAATCTCTAGTAAAATTTACAATACAAATGGCACTAGGAATATTTTGACTAACTGTGCCAGTTCAAACCCACAAAAGTCATACAATGAATTGTTATGGTTTGAAAAGAACTGTTTGCATTTTGTTTTTTTAAAGCATTAATTAAATAATATATGAAGCTACTAACATCTTAGGTCAGGGAGAGTGCCAAAATGGACATTATAAAAATGTTCACTTTGGTATTAATTCTGTGCTTATGGGGCGTCTCATGTCTCTAAAACCTCCCTAGACCACTATTAATCATAACATATCAAGTACATTCATCACATATTTTTCCTGTCATACACCAAAGAATGTCTTATTAATTAAAGGGGTGAAAAAGTGGAAAGGTTCCTTTTCTACCCTATTGTTTTGTAGAAGAGGAAATTATAAAAGTTCAAACAGTAAATCTGTTCCTTTCCAGAAAAATGTTCTTATTGGGAAAGCAGACTTTTGTCACATTAAAAGCAAAACATTTTGCAAAGTTTGACCCAAATCTGGCAGGGATTGCTTGCTCATCTAGTTCTTCTGAACTCAGTTCACTGCAAAAGCAGGATTTGGCCTTTTAGCACTTGTGCTGCAAAATCCATGACTGTTATTAAAGGCATTTTAATTAAACCCAGCATTAAAACTACATTTTTCTTTCAAACCATCTATAACCAATAATTAGCAGCAAGGGGTTTTTCAAACCTCAAAAGAAATTGTTTGGGTGATATGCTATACGTGGTTTATAGATTTAAAATCCCTGGGGTTTTGTTTTCTGGGAAAGAGAAGACAAATCTCTGTCTTAAAGTTAAATGGGTAAAGTTTTCTGTGCATTCCCTACTGGACAGTTGTCCATATCTCAAAAGCTGAACATAGCCTTAATTCATGACAGCTGTTTTCTTTACAATAGAATTGAATTTTATATAGCTCCATTCATATTTGAGGTGTCCCAAAGCATTTAACAATAAAGTGTCATTGCCAGCTTTTGTGGCCTGTGCAGCACGTCAGCATTTTGCTTGAGGAAGGTCCCTGGGATTTGGGTCTTTAGCTGCGGGTGATGCTCTGGGTGTGGGGACCACCAGGGTTGAGGTTTTGCACTCAGCAGCCCCTTTCCCAGCCACAGGAGGCAACACTGACAGGACCCTGGGGTTAGCTTTATACCAATCCATAAAGTACAGCAAAATCCCCTTTCCTTTCATATCTCTGAGCAATGCCACCCTTGGCCAGTTCTACAAGCATCACTCTGCTAGATTTCTGTGCTTTGTATGCTTTTCATCCAAAATGTGAGCCAACAACTTTCTGTCTTGGATCTGCTGCAAAGGCTGTTTTGCATTAGTCTGATTGCATCAGATCTTCACAGCAGAGCAGACTGAGCGGAGCAGGGATGGCAGGATCCTTCCACCCTGAACGGTGGTGATGCCATCACACCCCAGAGAAATCCCAGGTTAGTCACTGCCCTCTTATCAGAGCCCATCCATGCATATTTGCTAAGCATACCCGGGTCTCTTAAGATGAAGCATCCATCTTAATCCTTGACAGTAGATAACAACTTGAAAGTTGCTGTTCTACATCTCACATGCTTCATTTTAGGCACTGCCTAAACGAGAACAGCAGAAGTGTGGATGTAAATCTTGAGGTTTGCAGGCAAAATCACTCAGACCTACAGGTATGAGGAAGAAATTTGTCTCAGATGCATGCTTATTTCTCATTAGGATTTCATCATAGTGGAATAGTTCTGTGGTCCCACAAAGCAGCATTCCACAACAGAAATTCCTGAGAACACAGGTAATATGTTGCTTCTGAGCTCACCACCAGGCCTTGCTGTTGCAGAAAGTCACACTATAAATCAGCTGTACAAGTAAGGGAGGCAATGAATACTTCAGAAAGATTAAGCCAACCTATCTGTCATCTACATTCCCACAGCTTTCTAAAACAGAGGATTGCCCAAAACCAGCTTTGGTTGCTGTCAGCTTATTCAAATGATAATGATAAAATTTAATTAGTCTAGAGAGACATTTTCCTATGAAAATGACACTAGTGAGTTTTGCCTTTGAAACAATGAGCTTTTCTAGACACTCAGATTGGGGTAGGGCAAACTCTTTCAAGATAAATACATTAAGTACAGATTCACAAATTACATCAATAAACAAGTTGAAGCAAGCTGTGCTCTGAAGTACCATAAACCCAGAGGATCTAAATTCCTCCCTGCTGTGATTCTGTGAAATCAGTGGAGTTGCACTAGGGCTTTGTAACACCAGTTTTATTGCATAGGAATAGCTTCGTCTTTTTTAGAGGCTACAGAAAAGAGCTATCATGAAAAAAGTAATTTTCAAGAATGGATGGCCAAAGGGAGCTTTCTGCAAAAGACCTGAAGAAAAGCTTGCATCACCATTACATGTTCAAAATAAATCAACATGATAAGGAGCATGATTAAGGGTAAATGTGGACCTCATGGTGCCAAAAAAGATTTGGAGACAAAAGTCACATGTGAGGATGAGATCATGACAAGGAGGGAAGAAGAAAAGGAATATACAATGAACAGACACCAAGTAGTTTCATGGCTGGAAGAATCATAATTTTATTGCATGACCTCCAACACAACCCACTGCAAGAATACAGCGGGGGAAAGCAGAAGTGAAAATGAGCTGGGATAAAAATAGGAGGAAAATGTGAAGCTTCTCTGAGTAAACAGGGTAAGAAGGAAGCAGGGTCTCTGCAAAGCCACATGATAGGGCACCTTCCAAACACACATATTGCCCAAGGCTGATGCTGTTTTCCAAAAATATTTTTCTCATTTCCTCTGTTAAGCTGAAGGGTGCAAAATGCACTTTTAATCTTAAAAAGGAGCCACTTTTCCTTCCAGGAACAGAGTAGTCCAAGCTTGGCTCAGAGACTGTGAATTTTTTCTCCTTGTCCTGTTGTAGGTAGGTTTTAGTGGATGATGACATTCATCTGTTGTAGCAAAAGATAAGTAAGACTGTCTGTTCCTATTTTTCTCACAGAAAGAAATCCAGATGCGCATTCTTAGTATTATCTTTACCTTTATTCCAAAAAATTCCCATTTACCTCCAAAGCTGGCTCAGCTGACACAGAGTAAGGATCCAGACCATGTCTTAACAGCAGTTTAATGCTGCAAACAAGCAAAAGAATGGGGAGATGATGCAAGTGAGCTGTCACTTACTGCAAGGCTCCATTCTCCTTTGCAGTTTCCTCCTCACTTTAACCACTGACTGGTTCCTTAGGACTCATGGTTTTGGTCTCTTTGGGTGGGGTTTGTCACACTAACTGAACTATGGTCATCCCAGACTGTTTAAGATCTCTCTGTAGAAAGATGTATCCATCTGTGAAGGGTGAGTCACCCCGTTCCACTGGAGATAGCTGGGATACAATGCCCTCTGGGGGTACTTATTTTTCTCTACTGCTTATAAGGGAAACTTGGATAATTCTTGATTATACAAAGCTGGACAAGATTAATCCCAAACTTTGTAAGCAGATATATTAATACAATCAAGTGAAAAAAAAATTGCAGTTGTGCTATACATACATTTCTGTCATTTCCTGTTCTTGGCTTCTCATCTCTTTGGTGCTTAAGTTGTACATCTCAGTAACTCCTGTGGGAGACAGGAAGAAGTGCTGATAGTCTCCTAAAGAATAATGAAGTTCACAGCCAAGCACCTGGTTTGTCAAGTATCCATTAAAAATGACAATTCACTACAACGTCTGTTGTTGTGGAAATAAGTGGCCGTTTTTCATGTTGTTTGGGGCCTTATCTATGTGCATGAAGTTTTCTGGTCTCCTCAGAGTTGCTCACAGGTTTTAAGGCATTCAAGAATCATAGGGTAATGACCTTTACAGGCCACTGAATGTGGCCCAGCCTTACAACTTCATGGCCTTTTAAGCTAAGATCATAACCTTACTAATTAATATGAATCTTAAATCCCTGGAGGAAATGGCAAAGGGCAAAGCAGCAAAAGTCTCCCTGTTTGTGTTTGGCTCTGCCCATGAGCTGCACATTGGCCCTTCAATTCCTTGGCATCTAGATCCCTACATAAAAAAGCCTGTCCTTAATCTAAGTCCCACTGAAACCGGCTGGCAGGGATGTCCCCAAACATTGGCCACTGAGTGCTCTCCTGGCACCGCAGGGGATGGCTTGGATTTCTGGTCTGACTCAGCATCAGTGCTCTTTCTCTCTGCTTTGGATGCATTCTGTTGATTTAGATCTTAAGGGTGCATATCATGATTTACCTGCAGCCAGTGAGAGATGTGTTCTCCCTTCACAGTGAGTAATTAAAGTAATTCTCCTAGCATACAGCTAAGGTTCTGGATTAAACCCAAGTGGCAGCCAGCATCATGTGATGTAACTTAATTATCTTACTGCCAGCTGTGCTTTACTAAGCATCTGGCCTTCTGTCTTTCAGGTTGAAGCTCCAAGGTTATTACAAATACCATAAGGACTGAGATGTAGCCTAATTGCACTTATCTCCTAAACATTGTTTAATCGGTTTGGAAACACTAATCTACACATCATAAAGTTTATTGGTCATGTTAATTGGTTAAACCTGTCATTGGAAAGATGGAAGGAACTGGCTAATTTAACTAGACAACAGAATTAAAAGTCCAATGGCCAGATAATCCTATTGTTGATGTCATAAAGTTTTAGTCTATCCTTTTCCTTTTAAAAACATCTTTACAATTAAGATTTGCGTACAATTAAGACTGATTACTGTAAGGCTGATTACTTTCAGTGCTGCGGAGAAGATTTTCCTCTCTCCCTCTCTTCTTCCACTGAAGTGTGGCAGAGGCAACATGAAATGCATTTGTGGATTCAGAAATGTTTATAGTAGGCAGAGCCTTCAGATTAGCATGACACATGGAATTTGTGAGCTGTTAGATTTGATTTCAAAGCATTAGGCTAGGATTTCACATTTTGTTTTTATAAAATGCAAATAGACTGCAGTTGCTTTGTTATTAAGATGGATTTGAAATGCTAGTCAGGGAGCAGATATGGAACTCATATCCCTTACACAAGTCTTGCTTCCTGGAATGTTTGGGTTTTTTTTCTTTTTTTCTTTAGAACTTCTCCCAGATGCTAAGTAAACTGCTACCGTAAGACAGGCCAACTAAAAAGCCATTCCCAAAAAGGAAAAAAGAGGTAAGGAATGAATGAACTCAGAATGAGGGCACACAAGTTATTTTCCAAGAACTTGCATGGAGGAAGTAAACTCCAGTACACACTGGCCACAGAGCAGTCCCTAGTGTATGCAGAACTCCTCTGCACTAGAGCTTAAGGCAAATGAGATGCCCTGTCTGGCAGCAGAGATCCCTCTCCCTCCTGGTGATCACACTTTGACTCCTAGAGTACATGCAGGAGTCTTTGAGGGTGTAGATAAAGAAACAGAATCCCAGTGCCCATGGCACAGGGAAGCCAGGGAGCTCCCAAGCACAGTGCCAGCATTACTGACTACCCTGAACACTGTGGTATTCCTTGGGCTATGAGGAAAGGACCTAATGGTAAGTGTGCCTGACACCTGAAGGTCTCCTCAAAGCCAGGTTAGTTGTGTCCTGGGAGCAAGGACTGCAGGAAGGCACCCTCTGGAGGACAGGCAGTCTCAGGAGTGAGCACACCCAGCAGCTCCTTATTCTGCCACATGCATCCAAAGAGACTTGAAGAAGGCTGCCACAAGCAGAGGGCAGGCTGTCCAACAGCTGCAGGGACAAGAGGTGGGGAGGTCCCAGATGGTCCCAGATGGAGCCAAAAGAAGATGGTGGAGCAGCCTTTGCAGTTACTTTGTGCTGCCATCGTATTTCCAGCCGTCAAACTGCAAGCAGCACCTCAGATGTAATTTAGTACTTCAAGTTAGCTTCTAACTGGAATTTCTGAGACAAAAAAACTCAATCTGACAAATAATTATATAACCCTGTTTTCTAACAAAAAAACACTAACATCTGCTATAAAGAGCATTTCCATGCTTGAAACTTTTAGTCCTAGTTTTAGTAAAATATTTTGGGAATGCATGCACACATCTGTGGATTGCCAGGAATTTCAGAGAGCTTTCAGCATCTCAGGTTACCCATTGTAATATGTGATAAACAGGAAAGGTAGAACGATCAATTGAATTTCTTGATAACTGTGCCTATAAATAAAACAACTAATACCTTTTTTTTTTTTTTAATCCTTCCTGCATATTTCAGACATAGTGCTGGCTAAAAAAGGCTGGGCCAGCCAGTAAGGCTTGCTGGTGCATGCTGACAGGCTTGCAGTGGGTTAGGAAGGAAGCATGACTGAGCGTTTCTATGGAGATTAGAAAGAACAGAACTTGTTTCCTTGGCACAGCCCTAATTAGCAAATGCTTCAAGTTACGAAGATCTGTTGTTTCTACAAGGACATTTTAATCCAGCAGAGGTTGTGTTTTCCTCCATTTGCTCAGTCTGTGAGAGGCTGAAAGGGCAAAGGAATCCAGAGTAAACAAGAGCTTTGTCCTTCACATCCACAGCGCCTGCCAGGAGGTACCACCCTGCAACAAGACCTGGAGTCTGAGAATGCTGCTTTGTCACTGCAGAATTAGGAGAGATTACCCCAGAACAAAACATGTCCTTTCTAAATCAAAAGTGTGATTTCCCAAAATAGAAATTAGGTTTTTAGGATAAATTTCTTTGGCCTTCCCCTGAAATTACACAAAGGAGAGAGAAAGGCTAAATAAAATGGAGTCTGATGCATCTATGTATTTACAGATATTTCTGGAAAGATGTACAGATATATATGCAGATATAGACTGTAAAATTAAGAGCATAACCCCATAACTTATTTCATTTGCAACATCAACCAACATTTTGTTATCTGTTCTTAACTGTTAGTCTTGTACCATGAACTATGGTGGGCTGGAGCAAGTGATCTGAGGGAAGGGTTGTCCCTTGAAACCTTGATGCAAATTCCTTGAGCCTCATGGAATGGAGACAGCATGTCCTTAAACCTGAAAAATTATGCTTCCCACTTCAGCTGTGGTTTATTAAACCACTTTTTGATGCTGGATCAGGATGGAATTGGTTATGTTGGAATGAAACCCATTTTCAGACAAAACTTTTCTCCATTTTCCCTTTCACAGCAGATTTACATGCCCCCAGCCTTTAGCTTGATAAAATCATTTCTGCTATTTTGCTTGAGCTTATAAGGAGGCACTTTCTCAAAATTCAAGTCCTAACTACTTTTTTATAGCTACAAAATGCAATACAGATTCTACTCCTGAGCACTGAAGTAGTATTTTAACAGAGTGGGGCAGAATTCCAGTACTCAAGTGAATTAGAGAGATGTATGTGTAGACCCAAGCTGTTTGTGTGCTCTCTTTGAAGTGTGCTGAGACCAAGTGAGTCTCTCCTAGCTGTCCTGTCATTTTTCTTACACTTTTCACCCAAGTTGAGGTACAGAAAATACTGATATTAAAAGTCTATAATGGCTCTCATTGTTATTTCAAAAGTCCTACCTTTCCAAAATCTTCATGTTCAGGCAAGCTTGAAAGATATAGATGTCTTAAAAAAATAAATTATCCTATCCTTTCCTTCCGCTTCTTGGCTGCATTTTCTAACCACTTTTCAGGGAAATACAGTATTTCAAATATCTCACAGAAAAAATATTACTCTTCCCAGACTCCTGAGGCTGCTTTCACAGGTTGTCTGTGGATGCTACTGCTCCTTGAAAGGAGCTGAGCAGTGGGGCCACGCTGACTGACTGACCCAGCATGAAGAAGTATCAGTTAAGGCTCAATTGCATTTATAGGGGTGGTTTTGGACTTCATGGTAGACCACTCAGAAAATGGAGCAAGTGAGCCTGTCTAGCCACATCCTTTGGCACTGACAAGATCAAGGGACAAGAAGATTTTTGGCTTCAGTCTGTCAGCCTAGCTTGTATCCCTGTACTGCTTTTGCTGTCCTCTGATGGATAGAAGTCTATGAAGTTCTACACAGGCAGTATCTGGAACTCTGCCCATGACCCATTCCCAATATCCTTTAGCCAGGGCATCAGTGCTCTGTTGTGACCTAACCATTGCTGGCCCTGGAATGCAAGGAACTTCCTGGTGTTTTTTATGGGAAAAAATCTCTGAGGAGAAGCCCTGCTGCAGGATGATAACATTAAAGTGCAATTCCCCAGGGGCATTGCAGTCACAGGCACCAAGAAAATGACCCACCAAAGTCCTGCTTGTGTGATAAAATATTTTACCTGTGAACTTTGCAAACTGCTTTAATATTTGCTCTTCCATCCCCCCCTGTTTTTTTTAAAGCTATGTGGTTTACCTTTGCAGGACATCTGTGGGTAATGGGTGGCCTATAAAGGTCAGGAGAAAGTGCCTAAGGATTGCAGGACTCAATTCCACTGCCAGCACAGATTTCATCAGCTGCAGAGCCAAAGCAGCAAAGCTATAAGGCCTTGCTGTCTTACCAGTGTTCGGGCATAGATGGGATCTGCTGTAACTTTGTGATTCATATTTATCTTTCAGAGGTGCACAGGACCTTGCCTCCTGGTCTTGTGTCCAATAGACATAAACCCATACAAAAGAAGAGGGGGTTTGTTCACATTCTCTGCCCTGAGGTACAGAGGATTTTTCTGTGGCTATATGCTGGGCCATAGCTGGGAGGAGGTAGTGAAGGAGAAATCACTTTCCATGTGGCAGAGCATGTGTGCAGCACTGATTCACAGGAAAATTTTCCATTTTCTCTTTCTCATGCAGCACTTCCGCATTTCTTTTCTTTGTCACAGGTGCAGGACCCTAACAGCATCTCTGCAAATACAACTGTTATGTAATGAATGCCAAATTCAAAGAAAAATGGCAGAAGACTTTGGTAGACTTCGTTGGTATTAATAAGCCATCAAGGACAGTATTGCATAAATATGTGCGATATGCTTGATAAGAGAGCTCAGGGCAAAGGCTTGAATACAGCATCTCAGCCTGTGCTGTAGTGTGGGCTGGATTATGTCTTGCAGGACACTGTCCTTCACTGAAGATACTGCTGACTCCTAAGCACACGTTTCCACCCAAAACAAAGGCGTCTTAGGAATTTGAATATTGTGGGAAGACTGGCTTTGTCTGGGTATTGTTTTGGGAAAGAAATATGTGTGGGTAGATGAGGGGCAGTTTAGGTGAGAAGGAAGGAGCTTGTGGGAAACAGGTGGTGATGCAGAGCTGCAGCACAGCCAAATTGTGTGGATGCCTGTCCTGGGAGAAGCCCAAGAGGCTGAGAGTTGGCTGGGAAAGATCTGCTGCTGTAAGAAACGTTGCCTCCAGTGGTTTGTGTCCTACTGTGTTTATGAGAGCAGAGTCTATATTGTTCTACATAAAAAGAGTTGCATCAAAAATACTGGTCTTTGCTATTAGTATCTGTACTTGGAAAAAAACTTGAGACCTGAATTTTGTGCATCTGGAACAGTGTGGGATTTCATTTAATTTAATGTGGCATGTTTTTTCCTTTTCCCTGTGCTTCTCTGTAGTGCAAAAAGTGAAGTCCTGTCTGAGGGCAAAAACTGGTCCTGTTATGGGGCTCAGCTGGTGTTGACACCTACAGAAGAGGCTGAGCTTCAGATACTTAACTCTCATCCATCCAAATCAATGTAAGAAGCCCACCTGACCAGCTGTACTACTGATGGATTCCTTCATCTCAGATAAACTATGCTCCGAGGGGAGATGTGAAAACAAAGTTTAGTCACAGGGCTTATGAGCAAAGATCACCCTGCAGCCAATAACAACAATCTCTTAGATGAAGCATACTTAGACCTGAAAGGTAATTCATAGAGAAAAATCCCTCCTACCTCTCTGAGTCCTGATAATGTTCTGGGAGGTTTCACACTTTCTGCTGAGAAGTTTAAACCAAACATACTAGCTAGAGAGGTCACCTACTAATGGAGATGCCACCTCACCGGGCTTCTCTAATTGCAACCAGCAGTCAATTTGTTGCCATCCTGCTGAGCCTCTAGCTGCAACTGGCAGGGAAAATAAAACAGCAGCCACTGAGATTCAAAGAGCTGCTTGGCATCTGGACTGTGCATTTAGACTGTTTATTTAAAAAAGCTATTACCTACCAGCTGTTCATAAACTATGTCGTGCCATGCAAAGGTCCTTGTACTATGTAATTGCCCCGCCTCTCTCTAAATGCATATTCTACTGGTTTGAATTAGCTGCCAGCTGATAGTGATTATGGTTGTCATTAATTTAGAACAACTCAAATCAGATTTCAAAGAGGTGACATCACCCATGTACAAGAGTGTCTACACAGTAGGGGCATACTGTCCTCAGCCTAGGCCAAACCTGTCTTCTGTTTTCCTTCAGTGTCTTACAAAGCATGCAAGCTTATGCTGGAAAGTCTTTCCCTCTTCCACTGTGACTAACATGTATTGCAGTTAGTGGTATTTGAGACCTTAATTGCCATTCTAAAACCTGTGACCTGGTGCACACACATCAAAATAGGTTTGGTGTTTAACCCTGTGCATTTACAGAGAGCGTGCATCAAATCTGTTACATCTGTGGGCATCTCCTTCTTAACATCTGGGGCACATTATGGAATGTGTCTTCTGGCTCTCCAGTAAACAGGAACCATATGATGGCTCAGTGTTGATGCTCCCTCAAACCTGTCTAATACCAGCCCCGATGTTAAGATTGGAGAAGTCCCAGAGAAAATGGAAGTAAATAAAATGTTGATGTAGCTTGCATATAGAAGATCTCTAAGTTCATTTCAAGAGCAATGGGCATAGCTGATTTTTTGGTAAGGTGATGTATATTGGTAGGAAAATTGGTAGAAATCTGCAAGAAATGTTGGCAAACCTTCATAGGATTTTGCTTTAACTTTATTAGCACATAGATGGAAAAGCTTTCTTATTACTATTCTGCTTCTTAGCATGTTGGCTGTGTTCTGACAATTTGGATGTTAAAAAACTCAGCAAGATCAGGAAAAGATCTATTCTGAAAAACACGTTCCCTCATCATGCAGCAATGCAAGTCATTGTTGCCAAATCAATGGCACCTATTTCCAGTGCAGCAAAAGGATATATCTCACACCTTGCAGAAATGTAACCCATAAAGAAAAACTGTTTTCTGGAAGGTCAGCATAGTAAGGAAAACTTCTGGTAATGGGTGAGAAGTTCAGAATGAACTGAGTCCAGTCACCAAAACATTAGGCAGGAAGAAAACAAGGAACACTATTGGATGCTAATGGAACAGTACTGGCAATGGCTTTGGAAGGATAACAGCTATCTTAAAAGGCTTTGGCAGTATGTTTTTGACACTCACCAGTATGCAGACACTTGAATCTCTTTTCTAAAAGTCTGCTTATTTGAAAAGTGCATTTGAAAAAATTCTAACACCTTTCCAGGAGTGAAAATATGGTGTCTTTATCTAAGCATCCAAAGAGTAGAGCCTTTCCACATGTGTGTATATTAATGTCGAAGGTCCTGCTGAACAAAATTATGTTAGTCAGTGTCTGAAAAGTAAAAATCAAAATAAGGACCAAGTTTTTCCTTCAACTGATATGACTGAGTCAAATTTAGCTTGAGTATTTCTGGAGAAAAGTTTCCCAATGTCAAAGAAATAAAAAGTTGGATGTCCAGCCGCTGCTCTTCGTCTTGCCACAATCTACTCACATAGAGAGGCTCATGTCTCATTTGTGCAATGAATTTGTACAGAGTAAAATGAAAGTAACAGAGGTTTGAAGTTCCAGCTGTGAATTTTCTCTTTTTTGTTAGTTTCTATCAGAGCCAGCATATTCCTCAGCTTCTTGTGATTTACAAGATTTACAAAGCCTTCCACAGAAGGCCTCACCTAAGTCTGTTTACAAATCTGGGGTTACTCAGGTAAGTCAAACAAGACAAGTCATGTTTTCCATCCAAAATCCTTCTTCCAGGAAGCAGAAGCAATGCCACCCAATCAAGCTAAGTCAGCCCTCACAAGCACTCTTATCAGTGAAATGTTGTCATACAGCATCAACCAGAAAATAGTCAGCCATTCAGCACTGTAATAAAAAATTGTATTTGGCACTTCCCAGTGTATTTACCATTTTATTGAACCCCACACTACTCTGAGTGATGACTGCAAGTTCCAGGGGACAATTCAGCCCACTCTCTCTTCAAGAATGGAATTTTAATGGGTCCGATAAGAAACAGCCATCTTTCATCAGATACTGTGGTGTCTGTTTTAGCTTTTTGCCTCTTCTGTGGCAACCTTGTATGCACACAGGCCTGGGGTATCAACTGATGACAGTCAGTCCTTTCAGAAGCCTCACCAAGGTACTTGAACAGTCCATTACGCAGGGCAGTGTGAGATAAATTTATCAGAAATATTTGCACAGGCCTTCAGCAAAGGAAGCGGTGCACTCTGTGTATTTTTTGCAGGCTTGGTTGGGAGCACAGTCAGGGTCAAATGATGGAAAGATTTGGTTTGCAAGAGGAGGTGATTCCCTTATTCAGGCTTCCTTGAAATTTCACCACTGTAAAATCAGTCTGCTGTGAATTGGTGCCTCTGTATGGACATGGATATATGGATGAAAGGAGTGAAAGACTCAGCTGTGTTTAACTTTGCTTTCTTGCTACATTTCTTGTCTCTCAATTTCCTAGAATTTAACTTCAAAAAGGTTCATGCAGTTGCCTAAGCTGACATTCCACTTGCAGCCCAGTTCAGGACATTGAGACAGAAAGAACAATGTATACAGATCCTTATTTTTACGAACATTGGTCATTTGATAGAAGGTTATATTATTTGAAACGTCTCACATTTCCAGCCCAAGAGTTGATCTGTCATTTATCAACGTGTCTTTTCTTCTTCCATAAACAGATGCTCACCACAGTGTGCTTTGGAAATGAGTTTGCTCTTACTCTGTAAAGAAGAAAGAAATACTGTAATGGGCAAATCCAGGATGTGCTGATGGATTTGTCATGACTTTTCTTCAAAACATCTACCAGTGCTTCCCAAGACAATTGGCTACAGCTTCAACAGTCAGATGTGATTGTCACTGAGACATCCAGTGTTTTGAAGCAAGTGCACCTTTGATCAAAAATTTGTATATACTCAGGATTTTTGTGTTACAATTTGTGTGTCTGAATCTGGGAGAAAGGTGAAGCCAGCATCCACGGTAGATAAGCTATTTGTTGGGAAAAGCCTTCTCCCAAACTGCTGGTGGGAATTGATCCTGTGTTTTTCGGTGGATGGTGTCTTATGGCACCGGAGTTGTTCTTTCTCTGCATATAAATAAAAACCTGCTCAGAACAGTAAATTGGCCCCTTTTTAAAATGCTACTGTGCTGAAACAAATGCAAAACTTCCCCCAGCCCCTGTGGGATTTTCTTAGAGTCTACAAGTCTACTCATGGCCAAGATGTAGGATGCAAAGATGGGAGCCAGCTGGGGTCTGGAGGGATGCTCTCAGAGGTGGGTGCTTTGCCTGTGGGAGTCTCTATTGGCCTGTCATTAGGCCTGTCAGAGGTTATGATAATTATATCCTTCTAGATACTTCTACAGAGTTGCATGGTGGAAGCTCTGGCAGGGTGGAAGTGCCCGGTTTGGCTGAAAGTGATCTCTGTCCTACACTGCTGAGAACCCTCCGTGACCACCACAGATTGGAAGAGGTCCCTGCTGAGCTGACCAGAAGCTGACCCCTGAAGAGTGTGCACTCACAGTCCCAGCAGCCAGGGATTTGGGTCTCCTGAGTGTTATTAGTAATAGAATTTCTAAATCCTCATGAAAACTCTAGAGAGCAGGACTGGAGGTTGGACACCTTGTTTCCAATGACTTTTAATAGCAATACTTGTCCTAGCTGCTCCTTTGGATAGTTCAGCTTGTAAAAACTAGAATTTCCCAATGACCCTAAGCAAATGCAGAACTTGTGCAAGGACCTACATTTATGTGGTCCCCTGGAAATCCTCTCTTTGTTTTGCTAACAATTTTCATGATAATTCACGTTTTCCAAACCCTGGCATAGAATTCTTAAGAAAAACACAATCTGCTTGATTTTCCAGGTGGATTTAAGCATTGAGTAAGTGAGCCATGAACTCTGGAGAACACTCCCTGAAGGTCAGCAGCATTGGGTCAGGCTCTGCAGAGCTTCATGCGAGATGTGGGATGCACCTCAGGTTAATGACTTGCAATTGCACGCAGCCTTCCCCAAAGCTGCACGTATAGTTAATGTGTATCAGAACTCAGCAAGACTATTCAAGTGACTTCAATTTCCCAATGATTTATCATGTAGGTTTCTGACATCGTTGGTTATTTATCTGTCCTCCTAGTGTTGCGAGCCAAAGCAAAAAAGGGAGAAACAGATGCAATAAAATTATGTTTGAACAAAGGGTCAGATGTTTTCAGAGACAGTACATGTTGGATAGAAGGGTAGTGAAAGACTTGAAAGTCAAAAATCTAGAAGAGGCATAAGTCCAGTCCAGAGTCAAAGAAAGTGAAAGGGCCTTTCCTCATTTTTATTCTACAAAGGATCATTTCCTGACTCTGGAAGATGGATTCTATTCATTTAAGTAGTTTTCCAGGGTGTATTTTATATTGCAGACTGGAAGATTTTTAAGATATGCCACTTATGAATTTTCATAACCCTAAAAAGTTAGGCTTTTTAATGGGAGAAAAACCCACTTCAGACACAGTGCTTACAATAAACAGGCCAAATTCTGTTCTCAGTTACAGCTGTGCAACCCTCATCTTCAGTGCACGAAATATTTGAGCTTAGTAGAGGTTGTGGATTGAAGACCTGGGGTTCCAAAATGCACCCTCAGATGCATGTGTGTGGCTAGGACTGAAACCAGTGGGACACCCATGTGTACATCCGGGGTAGACTTTGGCTTGTGATTTTTATTGTTTGGACTATAGGATAAAATTAATTCCAGTGTTACATTTCTCAGTCAGAGTTACTTCTACATCATCATGCATCAAAATGTTGGCTCTGAGCTCTTTTTCTTGATGGTAGCTTTGAGGAGTATTTGTTTTCTGATTAGTTTGGGCCCAGCATTAATCATTCTCAGGCTTCCTCTAATCTTTTTTTTTTTATTATTATTATTTTATTGATGGCAGATTTAACTGTTGGCTCACCTTTATTTCCAAAACAGATGAGTTTTATTAGTCTCTAATATTAGCCAGATCCAACTACTTGATAAAGTTAAACCAATGTGGGCCAGATGCTCAGCCTCAAACTGCAGCCCTCTTGATCTGGGTACCCTGTCTGGAAGAGTCTGACAGGTTGCCTGGGCAGGAGGAGAGCCCCAGCTCATATGTGCAACCATGGAGAGCTGAAGGTCTGGTTCCTTGGCTCCTTTGGATGCTCTGAATCAACAAAGAGAGCTATTAAATTCACTGCTTTGTAACCAAAAGGAAGATGGCCTTTCAGGAGCTGTGTTTTAATAGTTGGAGAGTGTATTTCATAGAATTATTAGGATTGAAAGGGACCTTTATAAGTCATCTGGTCCAACTTTACCCTACAATGAGTAGGAACATCTTCAACTACATCAGGTTGCTCAGATCCCTGTATTTCTTCATGTTGGTAGAGGAATGATTCCGAACAAGACAGTAAAATCTTTGGCAAGGAGCTGGGGGCTGTTCTTGAATTAGTAGCTTACATTTCCTAACGTTTTTTATCTTTGAAACTTGTGTTAGTCTCTAATCTAAAAGCCAGGTATCAGATTCAGGAACACAGGTAATTTTCTGAAGGTCATTTCTTCTTTCTTGTTTTGTTTTTACTTCTGCTTTTCTTTCTCCTGGGGAATGAGGGTAGCAGTTTGTGGGTGGCTCTAAGTCCACAGGAAGCATTCAGCAGGGCCATTTGCAAGGATTGTGCAAAGGCTCATAAATGGAAGGGGAAATGTGTGCCAAGAAGAATTTCATGTTGCCACTAGGTGGGCTTAGGGAGGTTCTGCAGAATGGATGAAACATCTGAATATTTAGGAACATCATCTCTAGCAGCTTCAAAAGCAGCAAAAGAAGGAGTGCTACCTCTTTCAGTGCTGCCTTGTCAGTAGCTATTACAAGTGCAGCTTACTGATGCGCATTCATTTGTGCACTTTGAAGTAGGACAGACAGACCTTTTAAAGTAGACATCAGACTTATTCAAACTAATTAAGCTGAATTTAAGAATTCCCAGTTCTCAAGTAATTCTTAATCACAGGATCACAGGAGGATTCAAGTCAGAGAGGACTTCAGGAGGTCTCTGCACAAAGCAGGGTCAACTATTGTCTGGGTATTTCAAAAAAGTAAAGATGACTGAAAATAATACCTAACAAATTTTAGTTTTAAACGTAAGTGTGACTTCTCGCAGAACTCATATAGCCTTTAAGAGAAAGCCTAGAACCCAATCTAATGAACTTATTTATAATTCCATGCCTAGAAGTTGTTTTTTAGAACAATTTGCAGCAGAATTCTATGTCTTTCACCTGGTGTGAATTCAGCATCAGGCCCTCAGTGCAGTACAACAGCATTCCATGGCTGAGAGTAGGCAGGACAGACAACAAGCTTCAAATTAAAGAGCAGCATGGCATTGGTTCTTATATCTTTCATGCACTTCTTACCTTCACTCAGGAAGCCCAAGGCAAGGCAGAAGGACACATGTCCCAAAGTGCTGTATCTGCAGGTTGCCAAGGCAGTGATGGGTTCTGCACCCATACACAGGACTAATTTTGCTATCTGTAGATTTTTCTTGATGTTTTTTGGTAGCAAAAATACTTGTAATCTGGACAATAATTCCTGCAGAATTAATCACAAGCAGATCTGCAGAGAATGGTTTCCCTCAAACTAGTTTTATCTGTAATACACATAACCATTTCCATTTTTCCTGAGAAAAACAATCAGCTCTTTTCATTTCCCCAGTTTATTATGGGTTCTTTGCCCTGTGCCTTGGTCTGTTTGTGTAGTCTTATGGGTCTTTGTCCATGGCTTCTGAACTGAGCTATGAGGTCAGATCACAGACTTCTGGAGAGAAAAAAAGTTGCTTTACATGGAAGAGCCCTATGTTGGATAGTTTTCCTTGAGAACGTCATAGTAATGTGCTTTACAACTGAGCTTGGTACTTCTGTGCCAAAATGCTGTCAGCCATAGACAGTTCTACTATAATGTGAAGAAAAGACCTAGGGAGAAAAGATCAAGTTTTTTGGAATATTTGGGCTTGTAGGACTTTTGAACTGGGTATACAAACTTGGTCACAAAATTATCAAAAACTGTAGCCTTAGCTCAAAATTTCTCAACAGGTGTTATTCAGCTCTGTTTCAAACGGTACTGCTTGCCTGTGACACCACTTATTGTTAAAGACAGCTTGTGACAGGAACAGGAACCACACTGTGAGGTGCAGCAGCTACCAGCATATCTGTGCTGGGCTGGCCAGAGGCTTCAGGTAACATCACCGTGCACACCAGAGCTCTCCTTGCACTGGCTCTCCTGTTATGCCTAATTATTTATTTAGGATACCTGCTGACCTCATACGGAATGTTTACAATGCTTGTGAGGGTTTTGTCTATAAATACAAAACCCAGAGAGTGTTGCTTTTTTCAAATTTTATCAGGGGAATGCTGTGAGACTAAGTTGTTTCCAACTTCAGATGCTTCTAGACACCAGTATCCCAAGCTGCCACTGTACTTGAATGGCCAGTTTGGACATTATAATATATCCTTCTCCACAAACAGATCAATGGAGAACAGTTTCACACACCTTCATTTATCTCAAAAGATTTCATGCAAAAACACTTAAAATTGCACAATATCTTTATGTTTATATGCTACAAAATCTACCAAAAAAATCTTTAAAAAAATATGCAGGATAATAATTACATAGCAAGAACCATGCATGAAGCTATTCTCAAAAAATATACATTAGCTGAACAAAAATGACCTTGTCATTCAGTTAGGGCTTAGCTCGGTGCCAGCATTACTCAGGCAATGATAGATCATATGGACCTTGATTGTATCTTAGAGAATTAGGTTGCCCAAAGATCATCCTTATCCTCTGTCAATAGGAAATGAGAGCTCAGGGCTGTATCAACAGTGCAAAGGGAATGCTGCACTGAACAGTGTAACTTGGAAATAAGCCTTGGAAATAAGCTGTGCCCACATGGATAACCAGGCCTTTTTGAAAAGCCGTGGATGAGCATTGCTGTTCTCTCTCTGCATGTCGTGCATTGTCACTGGTAGGCATATGGAGAGAGGAATGAGTAACCAGTAGCAAATATCATGTGTGTGAGCAGACTTACCTCCTGCAGTGTAATTCTGTCACTGTCGGCCTCCTTTCAGCTCTCTTCTGAAGAATTCCAGAAAATCAGATGGATTTTAAGCCAGGGGACTGATTACACAGCCGCCAAGTCATAAGGGTAAAGCACTCTATAACTATCCTCAAGCATCCATTAAAGCCCTGCTGAAACATGATCTACACTGATTAAAGGCGAGGGGCAGGGAGAGGTTTTTGGGTTTTAATGCACTGAATGAAAGAGCTCAATAAGTGAAGCAGGGTGATCTGAGAATCAGCCTCTACTTGCAAATGTTTTAATTCAGATTTACTGGGAGAAACTGCATCTTGGATTCTTCCCATCAGATCCATGGGAATCAGATCAATTTAATGGGTTTGCAGGGAGAGTGGGGAGGTTAGCACTGTTAATGGAAAAATACTGACAACTGTATCAAATGCTGCTGCTAATTTGAAACATTAGCAAAGTCTTCCGAAGTAGTGTTTCACCTCTAATTGCCTTTGGGAATAATTTAGCTGTAATTGGAGAGTAGCTTAAAGTTATGTGCATTTCTGAAACTCAAGAAGGAAAAGAACTCAGCAAGGAAGAAATGCCCATCTATTCAGTCTATAGGGAAATCATTAACTTGGCAAAAACACGGGTGAAAGTTCAGTGATTGAGCAAACTGGCAGCGTGGAGCCAGAGAGCAGGGGAATGGAGAAGAGGGCAGTGAACCAGCCTGGTCTTCAGAGACAGGGCTTACACTGAAATCACAGCGTTGTGCTGGTGAAGCACAGCAGAAGCATTTGTCAGACAAGACAAAAAAGAGAGATGAATGGAAGGAACAAAGAGGCCCCTCGGAAAGTCCAGCGAATTGTGAGAGCTCACAAAAGACACGCAGGGTTGAGTGAGGATACAGAAAGAAAGTGATCCTAGGTCATGTCTGCTGTTCTTGCAAGGTACAATCAGCCCACCAGGATGTCAGCTCTTGCTGCCTGGGAGATAGTGCCCTTGCTGAAGTTTTCATATTTCTCTGTGCCCAAGCTGGGAATCCCACAGAGAGCCTGTTACCCAGGGAGCTCAGTGCTTCCTAGATGCGGACAATATCTGTGAGGTTTCTGACTTGGAGTATCCAAACCCATTCTATTCTGCTGGAATACCGTTACATCCTTTCTTATAGCTGAGAAAGGAAAAAGAACAGTTCAAAACAGTATTTCACAACTGCCTAAAGTCATCAGTTGGGCTTGACCTGTTTGATAGTAGCGCTGGTACCACATTCAAGGAGGAGTTATTACTGCAAGGGCATATTTGCTGATTTAGAAAATGTGAAGGAAGTTAAGAATGACAAAGTGTAATTTCTGATGGGGCATTCAGCTATCTGGGTTTTTCTCCTAATTTTTTTTTTCTTAAGTACTGATGCTGGTCACTTTTAATGAGCAAGACATTAATAAGCTACGAGAGCACTGGGGAAAAGCACTGGGCTTTGCAAACATGCAGTCTTTAACCTAAACATATTAGTTGTAAAGCAATTAAGCTGGCCTTGAAATGCCAGATGTATTTTACTATACATATTTTATTATACACAATGTCTTTTGAAAGTGGTGTTTCCTACAAGCTCAGAAAGAGAACCAACAGCAATTTTACATGGAATAACTAGAGTAATAACTACTTAAAAGTTATTCTAAAGATCATTCCAGATGAGAAAGTGATGAGCTGGCATAGGTTTTTTAATATCCTGAAAACAGAGATTAGTGTACAACAGTGTGCTGCTGGGATTATTCATCATTCAGCTTTCTACCAGATAAAGATTGCTTTGAGAACATCTTATCAAAGAAATGTCATGTCATTTCTACTCTTCTCATGTTCTTTTATTGACAACGGCAACTGCTTTGAGAATAACCACTCTTAAATGTGTAAGATTTTACATAATTATATAACTTTTTAAAATCTAAAATGGGGGGAAACACTGCAGAATGACTCCTCGTTATTTTAGACCCTCTAAATTGGGTTCAAAAGCCATTGACAGAGGGCATGGTATTGCACTTCATTGGTTACAGCATCAGCAGGGACCATCCCAGCACTGGGGCCACAAACCCAGTGTCACGGCCTGAAATCTGCGCAAACATTTCTCTCAGGACTGGCCAAACTCTTTGAAATGCTGAGATGTGGAAGTCAGCACATCTTTCTAATTTAAAGATCAAATTGAATTAATTAACCAGCATATTATCCAAGACAAAAAAAAATCTCCTGTTGGTACTTATGACCAAATTCAGACAAGAACGATTTCAGTCTTTGAGAGAGAATTGCAAATAATGGTGATTTCTGAGTAGGAGTAATCGCCTAGGAGACAGCTTCCTCATGGGTTTTGAAACCAGCAGTGGCAATGGCAGCAGTAGCAAGAGTTTCAGACCTCTGATCCTTGCTGTTTGCAACAACTAGAGGATACGTCCTCCTTTTTGCTGACCATTTAAATCCTACTGAGTGGTGGCTTCTGTGCCAGTCTGCAAACCTCTAGGCATAGTGCTAGTTGTAGTATTTCCCGGAGAGCACAGCAAGATGAGCTACACAAATACAGATCTCAAGGAGAAATAATTGTACAGAAGAGACCGTATATCAGAATTATGTAAGGACTTTTAGTTGCAGAGGGGTACTTGCGGGTTTCTTATTTTCACTGCCAGTCAATTTGATACCCAAATGGACTACTCTTTTGAGTAAAACCTCTACATCCCTTCCACAAAGGACAGAAACAGACTCCTGAAACATCCTGAAATGATAAATGCAAAGATGTAGTACATCCAGCTTAGTAACTGCTGTCCTTTCTGTGTAGATTTGAAACTGTAATGAACAATTACAATGAGGGAAATACATGCCAAGTAATGTAAGGAAGGAGCATCTTTGGGATTCTCAGGACAGTTTGGCATTGTCTGGACACAGTTTCAATGAACTGAGAAGCAGATGAACCAGTGTCAGAGGGTAGTGCATATTTCTTATGGGAACTGTAAATTCTGTGTGTTGAAAAAGGGAAGCACGATCGAGAAACAGCAGTCTGCAGTCAAGAGAGATGAGAAAGGAAATCACAACTGCTTGGGATTCCAGACATTTAAACAAATGAAAATAACATTTCTAAGCAATAGAGAGATAGAAGAATGAAAGGCATGAGGAAATGACATACTGTGATTTAAAAATAGGCTGGTGTAAGCCAGGACAGCCCTGCTGAGTGTGGAGGGAGCTGTGCAGCTGCAGGATCACTTCTGCCTTACATGACTTGGGGCATGCGCTAGAGCTCAGAGTTCTTCATCCATCCCAAATCTGGAAACTTTAATGGAGCGCTGCTGATGAGGATAGAGAGCCAAGTTATGTAGTTAGAGAAGAGTCAAGACACATGTAACTTCAGGCTCTCTGGGGTGGAAGGGGAAGACAGTGCAATTTCAAAGGAATCGCTAGTGTGCAAAGAATATGTGGAAATTTCTGGTTCACAACTGGAGCTATGTAAGACTTGGCCCTTGTTCTTTTCAGAGATTTGCTGTTTTCTCTTTTACGTCAACTCATGGAGGCTTGCACCCTCTGGCTTTTCTTTTGTGTTCTGGGAATTGAATAAACCCTGTAAGTAGTGAGAATCATCTGGTCTCACAACCTAACCATGCAAAATCCCCTGGCTGGAGTAGTTTTGATGTGAAATCATAAATCAATCCAGGTTCACACAAAGGGTTTCTGAGCTGCAGCAAACTTTAGACAAATGTGAATGTGTTTTTTTTTTTTATTTTTATTTAAGTTTTCCTCTTAATTTCATCCCTTCTGTGTTTTTTTCATTAACGAATATCTGGAAATTGTGTAAGCTGTATTAATGGATTATTATCTTCTCCCTCTCTCTCCTCTCTTGGTGTATAATTAACTTTTCCTTTTGCTGTCTCCTTTTCTGTTCCACACACAAATGCACTTGGAAAAAGCCTCAAGGAAGATTGTTGTTAGGACTACAGTGGCTTTAGGAATCAGAAAAGAATGTATTCACAGGCAGGTGACACCAAGTAAGGAGCTGAAGTACCCCTCTCTGTGAGGTCTAATTTTGGTTTGAACTATCAACTGATCTTATAATGAAAAAAAAAAATGTATTGCAGTTTTGCATGAAGATCACAAGGAATAAATATATTTCTTTAGGTAGACCACTTACCAGTCATTAATTTTACTTATTGCTTTTCTTATTGCCACAGTTCCATCAAACTCAAAGCTCTAATGCTTATATTGCACACTCAAAGAGCCAAGAGGAATAAAGTGGTAGATCTAATCTGGTCATACTTTTAAAAAGCTTTTAACAGAGACCTTCACAGAACACTAGAGATGCCTAGAGAGTTTGAGGTCTGTGAGCAAACACAGCATCAGCAATCCTCTTCCCATGGATTTAGAAGCAATGTAGTAATGAATTGTGTGCAGAGAGAGTGCAGGGGGCTGAAAATAGGTGGGGGAAAGACAGACAGTAAGCTGCCAGTGGCTCAGTGCTGGGCCCAAGACTTCAGTTGGCTTTCCAAATGCTGAGTCATACAGACAAAATATTTTTGTTGACTTGCTGTGTATTTTTAAGTATCTGTTACAGATTTTATAAAAATAAGTAACACAGAAAAATTTACAGCTGTGAAAACATATTTTTAATGCAAAAATTTCATTATACCAAGGTCTCTTCAGACAATCCAGTGCGTTTTATAGCCATCATGTTTCTATTTGTCTGATATATAAGGCTGATGCTGATGTATGAAGAGGAAGAAGAGTAGATTCCTATGAAGAGCAGCCCAGAGCCAAAGTCCTACAAATCTCCCTTCCAAGAACCCTTTCCACATCTGTATCTGTAATTGCTATAGGTTCTGTAATTTTTTAATCAGTCTCTTTCATTAGGTTTGGGCAGTTTTGTCCCCCTCTTTTCCTATTTGAAAAGACAGAAGCAGGAATGTGTCTGGCAGACTGGGATGATACTTTAACAGAAAAACCAAATTATGCTTTGCAGCTTTGTGGCTTAGCACAGATTTTTCATTTCATAAGGGGATGCTATTTTTGTATTACTGTTCAGGCTTATATTCCTGGTTGTTGGGCAGGGCAGTTCAAATTCCCTTTGATTCTATATTACTTGATCTTTAACTACCAGATTTGGAAGACTGTTTGGTCCTGTAATTTTTTCTCCATCTTTTTTTGGAATTCATTATTATTTCTTAGCCTTTGTACATTACACTGTGAGGTACAATCTTCCTCTGTGTGTCCCCCAATACTTCAACAATGGAAGGACAGTAATCATGATAATATCTTCCTTCCTGCAGTAGACTATGTCAAAGGTGTTTTTCTAACCTTTTGAAGTCCGGCTTGGTAAAAGAGTAAAGAAAAAATCTGTTGGGGTCGTCAAGCCCTACAGCCAACCTTATATCTGTGTGCAGCAATGGTACTAAATCAGGAAGAAACAGCTTGGAAATGATGGTGCAGAGAAATCCTTCTCTGTTTAGCTCATCCTGCTTCCCCAGCAGCTTTCAGCTTGTGTTTGTTGTGGTTTGTCCTAAGAACTCCATGCTTTCTTCTCACCTGCTAAAAAAGTAAGTCACTGGTGGCCAGAGCTCTCCTACGCTGAAGTGTAACTGCAACAGAAACATTTGGGAGCCTGTTGCCTACTGTTGTTTTGTGGGTTTTCTGAAGTGGGGGTGGAAGGAAAGATTGCACAAAGTTTGGGAGTTAAACTGAGTTCTTTTGAGCCACTAAAGCATGTTGAACCTTCTCATTTACTTATTCACTGGAGGAAGACACAAGCCACTTACCTACAATAAAGGCTTTTATAACACGTCAGACTGCCCAGGGAGAGTCCTTCACTTTTCTCTTTGTAATTCAAAACAGCATTTGCATCCTTGCTGGAAGTGGAGCCCTCCTCAACTTTCCCTCATTCTGGGGAAAGGAAGTGCTGAAGGATGGAACAGTTAAGCATACATGAACCCGAGCATCTCCTGTGCAGGGGAATTTCACAGGAGAAAGGCATCTGTTCTGCTGAAGCAGCTGCTCTCCAGGGTTGATATTTAAAGCTGCGGGTTGTCTGTCACTCTTTTGAGATCTTGTTTTTCCTGTGAAGGAGCTAACACCATCCTAAACACCAAATATGTGGTGTTTACCATATATTAAGTGCTATGCAAAGCTGTTTGCAAAATTCTTTGTATGCATATTAATTTTATTAGCCTTTTAGAGCAGGTTTGATTTGTTCTTGTTGTTTTCTTGTGAATTGGTCCTCACTAATGCATTAATACAGGAGGGGAAGGAAATATATTTTATTTTTATTTACCCTGGTCTCAGACCTCAAGCTCAGTAATATTAATATTAGTTCATAATGGTAATATTGCTTCATTGGCCCAAATATACCTGGATCAGGGGTACATAACTTCAAATAAAAATATCACTTGCACGTAGGTATGAAAGCAAGAAGCTCTCTGAGCATGTCCTACTTGTGTTTACATGTCCAGTCCACCATCAGTAGAGCATTGGTCAAGCATTTCCCACTGACTGGGACAATGCAAAGAGCATTTATGTCTCCTACTCAAAAATTCACCCACATTTCCTCTGTCAATGTTGATGGAATTTGGGTTAAGATTAGTGAAATAAATAAGGCAGGAGATCTTTCTACTTTTTAATGCCTTTATTAAAAGTGATCAGCTCAGGTGGGGAGAACCGACAGGTCAGCGGTCGCACTGCCGCTGCTCCCAGGAGTGGCCCGGAGGAGGAGAAACGTGCAGCTTTGTCCACTAGTAGGCAGAGCTGGGGGTTCCATTCTCACTAGAGCACCAGGGATACCCCTTGTTCACTTCTTTGTTTGACCTTCAGGGTCCTGCCTCCAGCCAATGTCCCCCGGGTGACAGGCAAAAAGGGTCTCAGCGTCTCCTCAGGCTCTGGGTTCTGTTCCTCACGTCCAGAACATCACTTTGATCTCTTAATTCTGTGTTGGCTTGTTGTTTTTAGGGGTTTATTTGTTAGGTTTGGTGGGGAGCTTCCCCTGTTGCATGCTGGCTCCAAGGTCATTTGTATGTCCCCTCCTTTCACCATCGCGGGGGGGTGGGGGGGGGGGGAATGCCATCCTCCTGGCAGCAGGCAGGGTGGTGCTACCTTTAAAAAAATGGGTAACCCTTTTTTTACTCATAACAATTAGTGCAACTTATAATGAATTAGGAAAATCTATTCCCTCCACCCTGTCAGACAGGGTATAAAGAGTTGCCACACCTTCCCAGTGCTGAGAGTTAACTGTTTAAATCCTCCTGCATTATCAGATTTGACTGGCCTTATTAGTCGTCTCTGCAACTAAAGTTATTATAGTTTCATGACATTATGCATTTCTTTAAACTCAGGTGTAACATTTGGTTCAATGACTGATGCAATCTACCACTCAGTTTTTCAGAATGGCTTAATAACAAACTGCATGAAAAAGCAATCCACTTTTGTTGGGGCTCATTTGTGCTGATGTAATTATATCAATATTCCTCTTTGCAGTCTCAAGAAAAGAAAATGTAAAGGAATTCATGTTTCTTGTTTTTGTTATAAATGATCAATCAAAAAGCCAAATTATCAAATTTGGAAAGATTTTATTTTCCACAACCAAAATACGGTCCTCAAAAACCCACAGCCAAAGAGACGGCGTTGAGCCCGTGATCGGTGCTGGGTGAACCTAGATCTGACCTCTATTGCATCAGATCTCCCTCCGTTCACGAGGGCCGCTTTTTGCGGGGCTATTTCATACAGTTTTTTATGCCTGAGGCAGAGGAGTCCTGATTTCTTTTGTAACTCTGCATATGCATGAAGGTTTCTTTCACTGTGCAGAGCCGGAAAATTGCTGCTTCCTGAGCAGTAGCCGGTGTTGATCGTGTCAGGGGAAGTCCCGTATTCAGATATATCTTTCTGGTGATTTCTGCTATCTCGACTGATGGTATCAGCTGGGCGATGATCATCCTTGGGCTCTTCTGATTACTCCGGAGAGCAGCAGTCATTGCGTTGGCCACGTCTATTCATAAGGAAACTGGGTGTTGTTCTCCTGCTGCCTTCAGGAATCTCCAGATTCCGAACTAGACATCTTCCTCTGGGCTGCTTGTGGTCAGAGGCTCGTTTGGATTTTAGAATCTTATAAAATACATTCTCTTTAAAAGCATGAATTATTTCATAACATATATTACAATTTCAACCTCTGATAATTAAGAATATGCTAGTCAACCCTCCTTTTTATTTCTGAACAAATCACATTTTGCATCCTAATTCGATGGCTTGAACCATGCATTTACTTTTGACTTCATTGCTATTTCACTATCATATCTAGCCTCCTTTATGGTTTAGTTTTTGGGGGTTTTTTTTCAGTTTAAATAACCAAGATCCAATCCACATATCCTTTAAATATGAAAGTTATTTTTAAAAAAGTAATATAGTCAGTGAAGATAATAAGATCCCATAGAAAGGTACTTGAATGAGAGTCAAGAAATCTAGCCTTGGTTTACCATCTTCTATTGACTACTCGGGAAGCTTTTAGCAAGCAACCATATCTCTTTGTCCTTGTTACTTATTCCACTCTGAAGAGAAACTGAGGCACAGTTGTATTTCTTTCCTTTTAAGTGTGAGGGAACACAAACCTTTTTTTTTGTGGTTTTATAATGCAAATGAGCAAAATGTGATAGTCCAGCGTCGAAGTACTCACTTTTCTTTATTGGGAAAAACAGTGGAGAGCCAATTATGTTGACTTATCACTGTACATGTGTGATTACCAGGATCAACACAAGCATTCCTGGAAAAACATTTTTCACATCAGTAACTCACAAGTCTCTCAATTTTTAATCAGTCAGACAGTCACAAACTTCCTCGCATTAAATTCCATCTGGTCCTGCTGTGCCTGAGTCTCCCCATGAACCTCAGCAAAGCTATAGCATGAACAATGAGCTGAGAAACAGACGGAAAGTGCAGGTGAGCCCAGAGGAGCTTGGACACCAGGGCTGCCTGCCTGGCAGCTCACAAAATAAGGGTGCTCCTCACCAGCAGCACTACAGAGAAGAGCATCTGAGAGCAGGTCTACTGATAGATGTGGGGATTTAGGTTACCTCCCCCATCCTTCCTTCCCAGACTTGAGCATTGTCTCTCTGCTATGGCTCAGTTCTTTGCTCTGAGCCAAAGGGAACACTTTTACAATAGAATAATCAGTTAGTAGCAGCCACAAAAAGGTCCTTAGAAACCACTGTTTGCCACCTGTCATGGCTGGCTCTTTTCAGGAGGGCATGTGGGCCGGACTGGAGTTATGGGGAACCTCCTGATCTTCACACAGGTTTGTGCCCTGCAGCTTCCCCCTCCAAACGTGATGCTCTGCCAAAGGCAGCATGAGGTTGAGGCCTTGCTGCCCCCACATCCTCTTCTGAGCCTGCAAGTTGGGGTCTGACCTCCAGGTCACTGCTCTTTCAAGTTTTGGAAAGCCTCATTATGCTGAGCAAGCTCCTCCTGCCCAAATCCCAGCTGGTGACCTGTAAGTGAGAGGTGCTGCAGGGGAGCTGTCTACTGTCACTCTGGAAATGGGATCTCCTCCGACCAGATTAAGCTCCACAATCTAGGAAAACATGGTTTCAGTTTTCTCTTTTGTGACAGCAATCCCTGTTGTCAACTTAGATTATAGACCTGAATAGTCAATTATGCTGTCAAAGGCTTATTTCTGAGAGGCTCTGTTGAACAAACCAGGTGTTGCTCGTCCTCTTGTCCTTTCCATAGCTCTTCTGACTGATATTTTACACTCTGCTAAGACTGAAGATGGCCTGAATCAGACTTGAGCAGCAGAGAAAAGGACTAACATGCCTCCCAGAGTGAAGGATTGCTGCTGACTGGAGGTGAGGTTTTCACACCAAAAGCAAATTTACACAGATATATCTTTGAACCACAGTCTGGACTTGGGACGAAGCAACAGAAATAGCACCGCTGAGTTTTTTCTCTATTTGGTCATTAGATACCTTGAACTTCAGGAAAATTTGAGTTTGGATTTTAAACACCTTGGGGTCTGAAGCACCCTGGACTACTGGGAGATGGTGCCAAAGAAGTGTGCAGGAACCCAGGCTTGTAGTTTCCAACAGGCCCACCTCAGCCTTTTATGTTGAAGTCTAATTAATTCAGTTGCAGACACTATCTACTCTGTCCTATACAATTTCATAGAGCATTGCACTGTTCCAAGGCTCATTGAGCCTATAGTAATATTTTACCTGTTTTGCTCCAGCTACTTAAAAGGCAAGTTGTGTATGAGCTACTTAAAAGGCATGAGTAGGTGGGTGTATTTAGCTGTAATGAAAATATTACCATTCTTGATATGAGCAACTGAAGCAAGAGGAATCAGAGACACATAAAACCACCAAATGGGGCAAGAAGAGAGGCAGATGAGGGGGAAGAAGGAGTGTTTCCTTGATGAAGGTCTAGTGAGTTTACAATTCCAAGAAAGAAGTACTTTTGGAAAGACAACACATGGATGAAAGGGCCTGGACCCCTAAGCAGGATGATTCTATACAGTTGCCCCATTGATTAGTAAATAATCATGACAGAAAGGTTCCCTAGAGGATTGGGCAATGGCTGCTGCCCAGTGCTTCCTTTGCTGGGTCCTAGGCAGCATGTAGCTGGGCTGGTTGAGTCGGAATGTGCTAGGACCCTATGAACAAAAGCGGACATTGCCCATTGCCAGGCAACAGACCCAAAATATTTCAGATTCCAGGTGTCCCAGTTTTATATTTTCCAAAATAAGTTTTCAGGTCGTTACACTCAAAGGTTTTACTATAACCTGTTGCATTTAGCAGGGACAATGTCAGATTCACTGTGAATAAACTGTTTCAGATGTCTACTGTCCTCTATATAATTTTAAACCTTTTACCTTTCATCTCACAGCTGGAAAATGTTTCTAGTGAATGCCAAGAGCCAAGGAGTCAGTGAAAGGAGGGCACAGCTGGTTCCACAGCAAAACATGTGAAGCAGAGTGGTACACTAAAAAAGGAAAAAGCAAAACCAATGGGTTAAACACTAACTAACAGTAACTAATCACTAAAATGATTTTCATTTCTAAGTGCTTTGGAGAGGAGTATCAATATGAAATGCCTTGGCTGAAAGAGAGACACAGGAGACACACTGGCATCTGAGACAAGTCTCATCAAATGCTGACCGTGACAAGCCCCACTTCCAGCTTGCTGTGTGCAATCACTTGTAAGTGCCACAGCTCTGTGCAATGGGGCAAGCACACAGGGCACCTGGATGTACATCTGCTTCACAGGGAGGTGCGTGTGCCTTGTACTTGGGATTCTCAGCATTGCTGTGCCTCTTCTGTAACAGCTGTTTCACTCTGAGCAGAGTCCTCCCCTTCCCCGTTATGTTTGGTTGCGAACTGCAAACATGCAGGACCGACATTCTGATGCCTGCTTTTTCAACTTCCTCAAGTTCACACTTTCAGGCACTCTGCTTCCAAGCTGAACTGCCTTCTTTCATGGGTGTTTCCATGTGAGCAGTTTAGACTGTTCCACCTAGTAGTTTCATAAATTTAGATGCTATAGACATCCATGGTGGGGTTTTTTTAGCTATTTTTTTTTAGAATTATTAGTTCCATACTCATTTTGGAGTGGGCAAGAAGCAGAGAATATACAATGTGCTGAACACTTAGCTGTTTTTGCCTAGAAGAATGCTAGGAGACCTCATGTCTACTGAGGGCTGAGACCACACATATTTACAAAAGACTAATAAAGTGTTATCTTGTCAAAGAGCAGATTTTCCTCCAGGGAACTTGTTTTTTTGCCGTGCTCTACTCATCCAGCATAGAGCATTGTCACTTTGCCCATAGAGGGTATTGATATTAGTTCTGATCGTTGCTTTCTTTATGAGAATGATTTGGCTCTAAAAGGATGCAGTTGTTTGCCCGCTTTTGTTTCCCTGCCCATATTAGCAATAAGCGCAGAATAAGACATCTGTGGCAAAGCATTGCCTTTGCAGTCCACAGTTTAGCAAGAAAAACATGTTTCTTTTTGTAGCAGCTGAGGAAGAGACCCCCAGACAAGAAGTTCTTGATTCTGATTCTCCCAACTCTCCCTTCATTCGAAAGCTAGGCCACATCTAGTCTCTGACCTGTTTCTCATTCCCCCCACCCCACCAAGCTGTTGTGAACATCTCCTGTCCCAGTCAGTTAAGGGTCTCTAATTAGTGACATAATAGTTAGGCAATGAATGAACCAAACGTGCATCATAATGAAGGATAAACATTGTTAGTGAGTCACTCTGCAGGAGGGATCCAACGCTGCTGGAATGGTTTTTCCCCAGCAAGCTGCAGCTGGTTGTAACTGGCGTGTATCTTTTAAAAGTTCTGCCTCAAGGGCAAATTGCTTCAAACAGGACTTTGCTGCATGGCTGGAGAAAACAATCATTTGTTTGCAGTTTTCCTTTGAAAGGGATGAGTCTAAAATATCCCTCTCTGACTGAAGCAAAGTAGTACCTTCAAGGTCAATCCCTTTCTTTCAGTGGCAATTTTCAAAGGAATTGCTGAATTTGTCCATGCAGGGCACTCACTGAAGGCGGTGTGTCTGTGCCCCAGGCTGCAGGCAGCTGCATGCCCACAGAGCAAGCAGGCCGCTCCCATGTCACCCACCACAGCCTATTTTGCCACTACTAGTGGAAGGTACAATGTATATTAACACCTCTCTGATTGCTGGATGAAGCTTTTCTAGGGTGAGGTTCAAACCAGTAACACTGCATACAATTGCCTTGGTTAGTGGTTTACCTCAAAAAATGGAGGAAATAATTTAGGTCTTTAACCAGAAGATTACCACAGCCATAGTGGTTTTGCAGCAGCATGGATTTGGTGGATATTGCTTAGAGATGGAGAAAAGGGAAAGTCCTGCGGCAGAACTCAGGGATTTTCCATAATGGCCTTGAGTGGGCAGCAATTGTTGCTGAGTTGTGGGGATGCCAAAATCCACAACCAAAGCATCACAGTAGCAACTGCAAGGAAATCAGCATCTTACCCACCTACATGTTTTTTCAGCAGATTTATTTATAGCCTGAAGCTATCTGTCATCCAAAATTCCTACTATCCAAGACGCAATTTGGATGAGATCAGTCAGATTTGGTGCTCTGGGGATTGCCCTGGACACCCCCACAGAGGGTGGAGGGGCTGCATGGCAACAAGACACAGCAGGTGGAAAGCAAAACTCTGCCCTTTTTCCCACCTTGGGAGCCTCACTTGGGCAATAAACAGATGCCTAACAGTCCTGGCAGACCATCACCACACTGCGGATTTTGGGAATGTGAGAGCCTGCAGGTCAGGGAGAAACGGGACTCACCACAGGTGTCTTTGTCGTGGTGAATCTCGTTTGGTTTACTTCTCCTCTAGTTAGCAGAGATACAGTTTTCTCTCTGGAGAGATGCAAAGCAGCTAAGTTAGGTGCTCGCTCTGAACATTCCTGTAAAGTGCGCCTTTTTCCTTCATTAAGCTTGAGGAAACTAATCTCACAGGGTTTTCTGGCTCCTAATACATCCCTAGTATCACCTGAGTTTCAGGTTGTACATCCTTCATGTATCCTCTTGCACGTTCTCTAGGAGCAGGCTGGAATTTCTTGGGATTTGAGAGGTGCTTTCACTTAGTTTCACTTAGTAAAAAACGTTGAGTGTTGCCTAAATCAAAGGGCCTCCAGACACAAAGGAAATAAACTTCCAGATAAAGCTGTGAGGAGATTTGCAAACCCAATTACAGGGTTTGCAAATAATGTGGAAGTAGATTATGTCACTTTTTATGCCTGATGATAGTGTTTTAGAGAGGCTGTGACAAAGTGGCCTCTCCCTTTATGAGTCCATACAATTTTCACACACATGGCTGGCCCTGGAAATGGGATCTCTACACAGAGGGTGAAGAGAAGGGCCTCATGCAATTGGTAACACAGAGTAAGACTCACTAGTGAGCCTATAAACTCCTTAGGTATCTCTCCATCTTCAGGACATACATTTAAGCCGGGTCAGGCCTAGTTACATATTGCAAGGAAATGGCTGAATCATCCCTAGAAACCTATAAGGGTAGACCTGAAGGAGGAAGTAAACCATTGCAGCAGCCCTGACACACTCAAGAGAAAGGATCTTCAGATTCCTGTTGCATGCAGAAGGAAGGTCCACCTCCAGTGTTAGATAACAGCACCTCTGAAAGAGACTCTTGGGTCTGGCAAAGTAAGGAAAGACAGCAGCTGCTCTATGAGGAGAGCAGCAAGAGCTCACTGGGGCTTCAGGGATCCTCAGTCATCAAGGAAGGAGGATGCTTTAAGCCCACAGAGTATGCTTACAGTGCAGTTCAGCAGAGACACAGAAAGCATATCACATGGCTGTACATATCCTAAACGGTGCTGAGATTTTGTCTGCCTGTCACTGAAAATCTCTGTAGGACAATGAAAAACTGATACATTTAGTCAAAAGAAAATTACCTCCAAAAGGTAGGCAGGACACATAAGGTATGTTCTCCACAGTACCAGTTCCTGTCACAGTTAGTTCTCATCCAAACTAAAAGTGCTCTAGCATTTTACAGAAGGAGCAAAAAAGGAATTTCCAGGGAAGTGAGAAGATTCAAGAGTCCTTCTGGAACAAGCATTATCTGTCTTAGCCATATGTGGTGATAAGGATCCTAGCTTGTCCACCTCTGCTATATCATCTACCCTACTCTAAAAATAGCCTTCCATCAATGAGAGAACTCCACTTCTGTTCTCAAGCCATGTGTTTTTCCTGCCTTGAATTTGTGCAGTGCTGTCTCCTCTGTCAGATGTGCAGGCAGCGTGAAACAGCCATCTGTACTGACTGGCAGAGGGAATTAACTCAAACAAAAAATGCTGCCTTGCAGTGAGCAGAACACCTTGCCCTTCTCAGATTTCCATTTTAGTCTTGAGTTAAGAAGGATAACTTTTCTGCTTACCCATCTTACCAAGATTTGCGGGTACAAAAATATTTGCTCTGTCAGCAGGGCAGAGAGCAGCAGGGCACTGTTTGCCACAGCCTCAATTCCTTGAAAATGTTTTCTTGTGTCTTCATATTCTCATCTCCTTCGACTATACTCCATCAAAATAAGCCTTTTTAATGCAAACACCTTAGTGTGACATGTTAGGATCTGTTCCACAGAGCCAATTTAGACAGAAAGCATGCTTGTAAATGTGTAATTGGACTGCACTGATATGCACGTGCCAGGGAACATTAACATCTTCTAAACTCTCAATGGTTTCATATTCATAGTATTTTTCCAGATGGATTGTAGCTGAAACTGTATCTTTAATGTCCTTAAGATACACCACAGCAACCCATAAACTTATTGAGCTCCACAGAGTATTGGGTGGAAAAGCATTTGCTGTGCCAGATTTCTCCACTAAGTATTTCTCCTGACTGTGGCATGTTGAAAAAACATGTAACTGTGAGATCTGATAGTTACAGTGCTTTTGGAAAGAAAGAACAGTGTCATGAGCAAAGGTTAACCTACAGTGATTGATTTAGTTAAGTTTTAAGCAGTCATGCTGAACCTTTGGATAAGTGTTTATTTAACATCGAAAATGTGTTGCTCATTTTCATGACACAATAAACAAAGTCTCTGTATTTGCTGGGACATAGTAAGGTTAGCTAAGTTCTCTGCCTTCAAAAACAGAGCCCTAGTACTAGGGAAGAATATGAAAATCTACTTTGCCATTTAGTGGGATAACACGTCATGTTAGTCTCCCATTTATGGGTTTGTTTGAGAAGCTGAGGAAAGGGATTGTTCCAAGAAAAATGAGAGATACAAAAAAGTATTCAGCGGCAAAGTGTAGTACTTTACAGGCCTGGTCTAACACCCGTTAATCCCCTCTTTAGTTGAATGTCAATGTAATTCATCAAAGTGTTAATTTTGGAAGGGGCAGGTTTGAGCATTATCCATGTCCCTTCTACCTCTATCTGTCCAATCTCCAGACTGGGTAACCGAGATGTTCCCCTTGATTCCATCAACAGGAGAAGGTGATCAGCACCTTCACTCACCAAAGATGCAGCAGAAACAGCCTGTCAGAAAGATCAGAGGGTATCCTGGGCAGTGAAGGCACCTGGGAGCATTGAGCAGCTCCTCAGCATTGACTTGCTGTGGAATGGGAAGTTCTGTGGCACAGGAAAACAGAGACAGTGAATTTAATTCTGCTAGAGATGCCATTATGCTTCTGGTATCTCCATGGCTTTTTGGTGCTGTCTGTTTGTTTGTTTGTTTGCTGTTTTAAGATGAAAAAAAGTCTTGTCCAGGTAGAATGACATAGAGCTGTCAGGGGACAAGCAATGTCAGTGCTGCTGACATCTGTCAGGATGAATACTAGAGCATCTATCAGCCCAGAAGAATTTTAGGAACATGATCTAGGGAATTAAAAGACCATTTTCTGGCATAAGTGGGGCCAGACTCCCTCATGAAGTCAAGCACCCCAGATAGAATCTAGCATGGGCACATGCCATGGTGCAGTCTATAAAGTATTCCTTTGACTTCACACTTTCATCATCTCCCTCAGGATGGCTGGAAACTGTCTCTGAAAAAAACATCATGCCTGGGAAATTAGAAATCTTACTCTCCCCAGGCTGCTAGAAAATTGCAAGGTTACTTGTAATGCTGAAGGGGAAAGCAGGAGAGTTCTCTTCCTCAGCAGTGTGTTCTCCATCTGTTGTCCATGGTCTTCAGTTTGAGATCAACTGGGAAGGAAGGATACGTGTCAGGACCAGATCCTGATTTTTGTCCAGCAGGACAGTTCCTACTGGAGAATTATGGAGCAAGAGGGTTGCACACAAGGCCCCAGAGTTGGCTTGTGATTGCACTGGATCCAAATGGTTTCCCCTCGAATGTTTTTGTCTCTGCTTATGGGGAGAGCTGCAGCTGCAGCTGTTGCCTCTTTGGAAAAAGTCAGCCTCTTACAGCACTGATTTTAAATCCGGGGTTGGTAGGTAGGCTACTTTGAAAAGATTCAGGAAAAACAATGAAGAAAAATCTTTCCATTTGACAGTACCTTAGGAGGTGTGCACTCCCTTGGAAGTTGTCTTGAGTTCTCCACATCCATAAAAAATGTTGAAAAATCCCAGTTCTTGAGAGATATTCTGTAACATTCTCTTTACAGGTGTTTTTGTTTCTGTTCTTCTATAGAGTCCTCTTCTGAGGGAAAAAGAGTAAAAAAGTAACCTAAATTAAGATACCTGAAATAAATCCAGTAAATCCTTTTTAACTTTATATAAGACCCATGCTTCCATTTAGGCCATTTTACATTCATTAAGTCTACATGGGATTTACTCAATGAATAAGTAGAGAAGAACACAGATAATCCCTCCAGGCCTAGTCTGAAGTTCTTATTCGGGCAAAACTCCAATGATGTCAATGAGTCATTTCACTATGTAAGTATTTCAGTAGTGGGCTCTATCAGATTAAGTACAACTTTGCCCAAGATTTTACTCTATGAAATTATAGTAATCTCAGGCCGTGGATCTTCTGACTATGACTAAGGTGCAGAACACTGCCCACTGCCAGTTTAAAAGCATAATCGTATGAAATCTTATCAGATCTGCATAATACGAGCTCTTCTTAGTGTGGTACTAAACTGGCTGCCAAAATGTTTGTGGTTTTAGCCACATGTCATATTTAATAAGAATGGGACAATTATGGTAAATTTTTGACTAATTCACCATTAATTATCAATATCTCATACTCTGCTTATACAACAACAGCTATGACTCCATTTTTTAATTTAGTCAACTCTATAGGTAATTTGGAGTGGTCTGGACCATTTTTTCTTTCTAAATGTGCAGCTTGTGGGCTTGGAGTTTCAAAGGAAAGGGAGAAGATGAATTACCCTAATGTGATCTCTTCAATGTCAGAGAACTGCATTCCCCAAACTCCAACATGATTTTAAAGAAAACCTGTCCAAATTAGGACAGGGACATTGAATCCTGCGAGGACAGAGAGGGATTGGGTAGAGATGAGCCTGCCTTTTATGAGCATGTGATCTGTCTAGTGGAGAGAACATTGTCAGCAATTCATAAGCTGCTCTTCAGGAAAAAAAGCAGTAAGAAAGAAGAATATGTTTCAATGGTCAATCAGACAGATCATCAGTCTTTCCATAATCCAAGATGTACAGAGGAATCTGGCTGAAAGGTCAGGTCTAGAGAGACTCTGTTTTTGTTTCCCTTCTGATTTTTAATATATACTCATTTTCACACACTTATTTAATCTTTCCACCATATCCCTATCCTTGGTCCAAAGTTCCAGAGGGAAAAAAATAGCTTTTTTCAATGTGCAAAAATTCACATTAGAATGGAAGAGGAAAACGAACTGCAAAGCCCAGGTGGCCTAAAAGTGAATATTTAAAGCAAATTTTGCTGGGCACAAGCCTCGATGATCAGATGGATCCTGCGGAAACTATTTTTTTAGCAATCTGGTTGCACTGGCACGTAGGTCCAAAACTGTGTCATCTGAGATATTTCCTGTATAAAAAATTAAATGTGCCTGATTTTTTTCTTGGGAGTTTGAATTATTTAAATGAAACTCCATCACCCAAAATTCTTGCAATTTGTAGCGAGGCTGGAAACAAAAACCTTGCAAATCAAATAGGAAAATACATTCTTTCTAAATCCCAGCTAAACTCCAGTGTTTACTGGGCTAAAGTCTTGGAAACATTCCTTTAGGAAAGATAAATCTCCAGGGTTTGTGACTTGTCCTCATCTATGTTGTAACACGATGAGAGTATTGTAAGGTAATAAGCAGAGGAATGCTAATACAATGGTTAAATAATGCCTGACATTCCCAAGGACTCTTGCACAGGAGACTTTCTTCCACTGAAAATGCAGGTTGGGCTGATGGACAAGAGCACTGCTGTGTCTTCCACAGCCCTATTTCACTACCAATCCACAGAGAATACTTCATACCTGAGAAGCCTTCAGAAGGTTGCCGGATCTGACACCCCCAGCCAAAGCTGGGCCAGTCTTGAGATAAGATGACATTTAGGTCAGCACCATTGAGGATGTGAGCTTCAATCAAAGTTGGTGAGGAAGCCCTTGATCTGAAATCCAATCCGGCTGCCAAGAGGGTCTCCTGAAAAGCATTTTAATCAGTGCAAAGGCTCACATTGACTTCCGTGGGAGCTGGGTCAGACATCAGTTCAGTGAGACCGCCTGCCACAGTCAAATCATGGGATAATACAACTGAGCTTTTGTTGGCAGCATTCAAGGCGCCAGATTGTGTTCTCTCCTGTATTGGTGTCTATCCAAAATGACTCCATTCACATCACTACAGCAATTCTCTACTTGTTCTGTGTAATTAAAAGAAAGATCTTTCCCACTAGGTTGGTGAAATCACTCAGCATTAGGGGTAGGGATAATCTGTTCATGTTCATCACTGTCAGCATCAAAAGATTTAGAATCCTCTGCAGGACTGAACTTTTTTTGTGGTCTTCCATGCTGAAGTGGTAAAAACATAAATGTTGCTAATAAGGACTTTTGAAAAATTAACCTCAGCTGACTTTGCATTTCTACCCAGTTTGGGAGTACCAAATTTTCACAGCCTGTTTCAATAACTGACACATATTGACTGTGTGGGTCCTGACATCTCCTGGGAGCTGTACTGCAGCAAAGATTTGAGCCTGTGCCCAACTCTGACTGATGTAGTAAGTACTGAAGACATGGCAAAAGAGGTCTGTCCTTCCTATGTCTCCCATTACAGGTTTTGTTCCTGTGATATCATGCAGTGGATCTTATAAGCCAGAAGAAAAGAATTTACAATCTTTAAAATCAGAAACTTCTGAGCAAATCCAGAATCACAAGCAGAGCTTACAGCAGAGTATCATAGCCAATGAATCCACTGTGACATAGGTCCCTGAGGAAATTTTTCCCTGTGACATTTTTCTGACATTTTTCCCTGAGGAAAAATCTCAGAGGAATAGGGAAGAGAAGAGACCTGGAAATGTCAGAGGAAAATTTGGAGAAGTAAGAAAAAGGCAAAAATCCATTAGAATTTGATGTCAGATTTCTCAAATACTACTACAAGTGCTATCAGTTTAGCATCATTGCTGCTAAGCATGACAAAAGTGCTGAGCATTTTTAGCAGCACAGAATTTCAAAGTAATGCCTCTTTAAAAGAAGTCAATCACCCAAGAGAAGTTGCACGGTGTTGTGGTTTAACTCCAGCCAGCAACCAGGCGCTACACAACCACTTGCTCAAAAACATAGCCCCACAACAGCTGTGAGTAAAATCAGCTCGACCCCCACTGAAACCAGCACACATGGATACAAATCTTCATTTGCAATACAAGAGAAACTTCTGTTATAATCTATAGACTAGTTGTTTTTGACTGTGAATTTTTGTCAGAAATGAAAATACAGGATAAGAAAGGGTGGATAGTATGATGCAAAATGGAAGCACAACTGTGGCTGCAGCAGTGGGAGAGATGCTCAAGAACAGAGCAATTACATCCTCCCTGACTATGACCCAACTCAGCCAGACCTAATCTAAGCAGTCAGAGGTAAGCAAAACAGGAGTCCCTGGGGTGTGAGCAGTGTTTAGTGTTAACACAGGGACAAGTAGCTTCATTCATGGTGATTCATGTTTCTCCATGCAGTAATGGACATAACAAGATTGCTCTTGGATCTGATATTTAACTTTGTGAATCCTCATTTCCTCCTAATTAGTATGAACATCTCAGTGTAGGGATGCTTATAAACATCAACATACAGAGGATCCTGTAAACAAAATGCACAGGAAAGTTGTGCTTCTTAATATTTCATGAGAACTGTGTAAGCCTCAGCTGTAAATCAATGCCAGAGGCCAAGCCTTTGTAAAACTCTTCTTTTTAGGATATATGCATCATGTGGTTACATTTCACCTGGGTCACAAGACAGTAAATACCCTACTTAATAAAAGTCACAGTCAGTTTCTCAAGTTTTGAGGTGATTTTTTATCTTGCTATTTGTTTTGCATAAGGGCCAAATTCTTGTTCAAATCTCATTGCATTTCTTAAAATGTTCCTAGGACATCATGTGTTGGTATAATCCTACGATTGCTTGCACCACTCCTTAAAACAAGAAAAATGGCTAATAATCCATAATATAAACTAAAATTCCTTATGTGTGAAAAAAGTCTGGGCACCAGCAGAAGACTAAACCTGCTATTCCTTGTATGAATTATTTTCCAACCCAAGATCTAAAGCATATCACTGGTTAAGCCTTGAAGTAGGTGAATATGTGCATATGTGAGTAATAAGTGCCTTCTAATTTTTCAGGATCAAACTACTTTGGTCCTGATTTTCAAACGTTCTGCCCAGCTGAAAAATATTCATGCTAATCTGGAATTTCAAAGACTGGCAAAAAGTCAGGCTTAGGGCTTTGACAGTAAGATGCAAAATAATGACTACTAATTTGAAGCCTTTAATACTTGACTAATTTAAGATGACAGGAGAGGCCAGTGGCAGAACCTGGAGCTGAACCTGGGTGAGCAGATTTCATAATCTTATGATGCAATACTTTCCTCGCATAGTGCCTCTACTTCCTTACTGAGGTTTAGGGCTGTATCATAGCTTTGTTGATCAATTGGTCAGCAACATTTTTATTTAAAAGAACACACTATCATTGTCTACTCTTCAATCATCGAATCAGACTGTTGAAACTTCATCTTTCCAACTAGTACAATTGAGTAAATAATCAAGCACACAATTTCCATCTCTCTCTGACTTCTTCCATGTACCCTGCCTCAGACATTAGAGGTCTTCTGGAAGTTCCTTAGGTTTCAGGCACTTGTGTGAGGTTGTCCTTGCTTTGTTGCTTTTAGTATTATAATGAGGCTCTAACTTGGAATTTATTTTACATTACAGTAGTAGAAGGGTACTTAAAAAACCCTGTGGAGGAGAGATGCTCTTTATTTAACTCTTTACAGATGTCACATTAGTCATAATAGGTAAAAAATGTGTCTCCTGGCTTTACTCTGAGTTGTAGCAAATGGCTTTGACCCACATCCTCATAAATTAGGATGTAAGCAGAAACTTACACAACTACACCTTACAAATGTAAAGAAAATCAGACCTCTGATATGTAACAACTCTATCTATCCTCTGTGATACCCTTTGTGCCTCTCAATTATAGCCATGGACATAATGATCAAATTACACCAAAATTTTCAGTGAGGGTTAGGCTTATCTAGTTATTTGTAAATAAGAGGATTTGCTTTTCACACATTTATGCAATTTCATTCATGTCTGAATTGTATACTCTGCTTACACTGCAGAAATGGCCAAACAATAATCCTTAGAAGTATTGTGCTGCCACGTTACATTTTTATTGCATCATTGAGGGCTTGACTCTACACCTCTGAATTTAAAAACCATGTTATTACCATAGCACTGCCACAGAAAATGTTCACAGCTCATGTCTTGGAGTCTTCTTGCTTTCCCACATCAAAGAACTCATATAAAATACATGATTCTCTATCAGTAGGTCTTCTGTCTTGTTTCTGGAATAAGTATGATTAAGAACTATCTGCTTTGCAGGGAGGATGAGGATAAAACTAAAGCAGCAGAGCTTTCTCTCATGTTTCTTTAGTGCCATGACACAACTTGCCTGGCATCTGCTGTCTACTCATTCCCTATCTGCCCCAAAGCAACAGAAACCATCTGCAGGTTTCCCTGCAGCTGGGCATTATGTGATCCTTCGTTCCACAAAGCCTGCTCCAGGCCAAGGTTATTATCAGTCCTTGCACCTGCAAGGGAGAAGGTGGCCCCAAGAGAGTGGCTGCTTTGACTCCCAAAGCTTCTGTGTAACCCATGTTTTGTGGTTTTGAGGAGTTGAGTGGAGAGGGATCAGCTCTGCTCTGTTCTATGCACCTACTGAGTAGAGTATGATGGAGAACCAAACCAGTGCAAGAGTTTCGGAAGGGCAGAAAAATTGCTCTTCCCAGAATTTCCTTATTAAGCAGACAACACTGAAAAAACTACCATTTGCTCTATTTGCTGTACAGCTCAGAGCATTTCCTAACAGGTGAGACTAAATCCAGTCAATACCTATTCTGTAAAGTGACAGTGCTTGCATCCTGTGCTGCCAAAGGCTCAGTTTACCAAATCAATTGTCCTGGCAGTTCAGGAGAGAATTACCAATGCTTCCAATGGTTAATTTCTCTTCCTGTTTAGTGTCCAGTTACACTTAGAGCATAAAGTTTCCTCAGTAGCAATTTCACTACTTACATATATTCCAGTTCTGCCCTTAATATTTGGCATGTATTTCGCTGCAGGAGCTTGGTTCTGGTTTAAGTGGAAGACACCAAATGTTAGGTCAGATGAAAGCCCACTGAAGCCAGGGAGCAGACATCAGTCTCGAATTTGGCTTACGGTCTGTGGTACTAAGGAAGAGGGCCACAAAAATATATGTGCTTGCTAAATGGTATTTTCACCTCAAAGCATACTTGAATCTTAGAAGAATGCAACTATTTCAGCTTTCTTGGATGATATGCCAATGGTATAGCCTGCAGCTAATATGGATCATATCTTTCTTTTAGTTATTCCAGCCCAATTTTATTGATTCAATGTGTTCAATGTCTCTCCTATCATGTTCAGTAAGAAGAAATATCACAGCTTCTATACGATTGCTTTTTGAGCCAAATCCTTAGCAGTGGAAAAGCAGTTCACTAGGATGAACTGCTTGAATACCCAAGTAAACCTATAAACTGCAGATCTTCCTGTGTACTTGCAGTGTCTTGCTATCTCTTTGTAGTTATGTCATTGGAGCTTGAGAACAGTAACCATGAGAAGAAAATGGACATTCCTGTTCGCTCAACCACACGACACAAAACTCACTCCATCATGTTTAGGTGATGAAAAATGGACAAGGCTGGGCAGACATTTATGTTCTACAGCAATAAGAGGGAAAAATAGAATTGCATTGCTTAATAGCTGTATTATACATAATACGTACACTGTATAAAAACACACATGCGAAGTGATACATTAATCGCAGATGGAGTACAGTAAGCTCAGCCTCCTGAGAGTTAGACAGTAATATACAACAACAACACCACAGTCTCCAGGCCATGAATCCACCACCCACATCCAACACAACTCAAGGCTTCTTAAATAATTATGCCAAATTGTAATGCAAACAGTGTACAGAAGGAGGAACAAGGAAAATAATTGACCTGTCTACCCTAAGGCTCTTCCAAAGATTAGAGAGAAAAGCCCCAGGACTGGCATATTATTTGTGTTGTATTTTATCTTTTTACTGGTTGTTTGCATCAATTTTGGCACTGGATGACTTAGAGCACTCTTAGTTTTGATGGATGCAAGTGGTGGCCTGTGCATGGACCCTTAGTAAATAATATTACCAATGTGGGTTGCTTGAAGTGGCTCTGCTATCTAGAGTTCTGTCTTAATTTGAAAATTCATCTATGTGATTAAGTAATGTCTCAGAGCTAGATTCATCTTCTTTGATTTTCATGGCATTCTAATTAAAACTCCAAATACATAATTATATGAACCAGAACTCTGAGCAACTTGCTTTTCCTCATTACAACTGAATGCATGGTGGAGATGCAGAGAGGTAATCATTTCACACACAGAAATGTTGCAGAAGACTGTGGGTTTACCGATAGCAGTTGAGTACCACATGACTCAAGACCCCCAGATGTGCAGTTTTGGAATACCTGCACCTGTTCTGGTCACAGAGCAGAAGGGACATCACCATCACTGTCACAACAGCTTTTGCCTATGGAAAAAGGGGTAGCCTATGGGATAATTCTATAAGAAGTTTTAAGAGAAATATAAGTAGCGGTCAGGCTGTTTCCTGAAGAGTACTGAGCAGAGGAAAAAAATTGCAGCAATTACCAGAAATGTGAAGGGCTTCAGAGGAAAGTTTGAAGGGACCGGCTGAGTGATGGTATGAGGAGAGCTGTGCATAAATATTTGCAAGGGCTTAACACTCAGTGGAGAGTGGAATTACTTATCTAGGAACAACAGGATGAGCATGATAAAGTAGCCCTGTAAATGTGATACAGAGCAGTGCTGCAAGGTGGAATGTACAGCTATGTTGTTCGGCAAAAACAGGCACCAGAAACAAGAGCTGCTCCTGGAACATGGTGTTTGGCTTGACTAGGATAAATTTTACCATGTCCTAGTGAGGAAGAGGAGTTACAAGAGGGAACAACAGTTGCAGCTTCAGAATTCCCCAATATACCTATCACCTTCATCAGAAAGACCACCCAGGAAAACCACAGCACTGAAAACCTCAGAGACTCACTGCATTCTCTCTTGCAGGGCTTTTCCCACATACTGTGGGGGATCATGTCTTGCATACTCACCTGAAATGCCCTCATTTTTCTCTTGAATAGCAATAGAGAATTAAAAACATGCTGGTGTACAGAGGCAGGGGAAAGGGTAATGTGAAGAAGCAAAGGAAATGCTTTGAGTCCTATTTCCTACAGAGTACGTAGAGTTTTAAGGTCTTTCCATATGGAGATGGCAGAGGAAACGAAGAAGATAGCAAAAGAAAAGAAAAGATGCCCATGCATCCCATATCGCATGAAACAACAGGGATTTTTTTTGTCTTAATGGGTGAAGGATTAAGATGATCTTTCCCTATTCTGCATGTATCTTTCAAAAAGATATGGTCAAACATAGTGTCATACTGTTAATTTGCTTTCTCCAGAGATTCAGATTATCCAGATTAAATAAAACACCAAAGAAAAACAATAACAGCAAACCAAACAAAAACCAAACCAATTCTATAAAATAGGGATTATAGAAACTGAATCCAGAATGCTTACACTTTCTCAGCATATTAATTCAAAACCTTGTAAATCTAAGAGTGTTGATGGAGATACTTCTCACTCAAACCCTATATAAATCTGGAACCAAAAATGTCAGGCAAAAGACAAATATTTATCTCTATCACTAGCTGATAAAGAGTGGGAAAAAAGACATGTGGGAAAATGGGGCACAGCGCCTTCCAGGGACTGCTTTGTACTTTCCACGGGCATCAGCAGCAGTGTCTTGAGGCATTGTGTGAACGCAGCCATTGTGATGACCACGTGGTCCTTTATGTGATCCAAAGGCATGAGATTGACATGAACATTTTTGCTCACTCCATATGGTGATAAAAGCTCCCGCCTACAATAATGATCCACTGATTTCTTAAGGAATGTTCTAAGGATGAGAAGAATTCAAAGACATTTATAAATTATATAAAACCTCATTAAAGGCTTCTGGCGTTTTTTTCCCTTACATTTTTGTCTTTAAAAGGTAGGGTTTCTTTTTAGAGTATTTCTTAAGAGGAAACTGCTGAATATCCCATCCTCTTTCTCATTCAGGTCCTTGGAATGAGTCATCTTCAGCTCAGCTTTCCTTCCTTCCTTGTTCCTGAGCCATTCAGAAATGCTGCTGTTTCTGCCTTCTCAGTATTGTCTTATCCAGGGTGACCCTTTGTATCTAAAAACCTTCCAACCATTAAAAATAGGCTTCCTTTTTCCTCTCTTTCCCTCTCTGCATTTTAAGAACACCAGTTGGTGTCTTTTCTTCATTTTGACTGCAACATTTGAAACGACAGGATTTAACTTGTTGGCTACCTGTCCTGAGCTGGGAGCCTGGCTCTTCTGAGCTCTATTTAATGGGGTCACTCAAGTATTTTCCTTGCAGCATCATTGAATGGTTCGGGTGAGAAGGGACCTTAAAGATCATCCAGTTCCAGCCCCCTGCCATGGGCAGGGACACCAGATCAAGTTGCTCAGAGCCCCATCCAACCTGGCCTTGAACACTTCAGCTTCTGCTCCTCACAGCAGTCACAAACCCCTTTGAAGTCAGCATGGCAACCCACTCATGTCCATGAAAAGCTAGCCCAGCTCTCAGCCAATATTACACATTTTCCACTGGCTGTGTTTTACTGGTTGGGGAAGGGAGAGAAAGGTGACAGAATGAAGGTCCTGCTATGCCTCCCACTGCCATAAATACCATTCAGTGCAATACAGAGCAGTTTTTACTTTTTTTCAGTCTTTTTCATAAGGCACACAAGTATGAGATCACAGCTATTTTGTATGAAAGTCTGGCCTGAGTGGTGAACTTTGCTGTTGGCAATATCAGCATTTAGCTTCCCTACTTTTATCTCATTCACCAGTGAATTAACCTAGTAGGAAAATCTATAAGAAAACTAAATTCAGGCTCAATTCCTCTGCTGGTACAAATTGATATTATTCATAGCAGTTAACATCAGTAAAGGTCAATCTCTTTTGGTAAAACTTTAATGCTTGATCTCATTTTCTTTCTTCTTTCCTGCCCCCCCCCCTTTTTTTTTCCCACTGAAATGCAGTTGCTGAGATCATATTCTTTGCCTATCAATTGCCCACTGTCAGTTCCTCCTGTCCTCTTTGATTCACTCTTCAGACTCCCTTGGCTTCAGGACATGAAGGTCAGGCTTTTTGTATGCAGTTTGAATGCTCTCCACAGGGTGATCTTTCTGCCTACCTGCCCTTATAAAGCCTGCACTGTCAGAGGGTGCCTGAGTTCCCACCCTTTATGAATAGAAGCAAGCAGAAGAACCCATTGCCCTCTACTCTTTGGGGACCTCCAAATGAACAATGAACCAAGTCAAACTAACCAACCAAACCAAATCTCAAACCCAACAGGTCACCAAACAAACTGCAGGATTTCCATAAGGGTTCATTGCGGTCTGTGAACCTGTGAACTATTTCTAAGCATGAAATACGCTGAAATACCAAACCTATGGCAAAACTGGCCTAAGTGAGTTCAATACAGTGCAGAGCAATCTTGATTATGTATGGCAGAAATGCCAGTGAAGTATCCATTTTCAGCAATTTCCCCTTTTTATTCCTGAAAATCAAAGCAAAATTCAGAAGATACAAGCTTGTGCAAACCAGAACCAGGAGACAAGCTTTACTGTGCCCACAGACACCACACCAGCAAGAGCTGCAGATGCCCCAGCACAAACTCCCTGTGCTTCCTCGTGCCCTAGGAAGGACACCAGGCTATGTTTGAAGGGCAGAGCTGGGCAACCCCCTTCAAGTGCCAAAGAGCAGAGGGCCAGGATATCCATAGAATGCTGTGGAAGCTCACCTGTGGAAGCTTCATCTGCCCTTGCTCTCTGGCCTTAAACCTGAGGCAATGATGCTGCCAGATGTGTGTGCCTGTCTCCTGGTTAGGCCACAGGCCTGACTCCTCATTACATGGAAATCAGGAGATTGGGAAGGAGTAGGGGAAGGAGGGGAGGAGGGAAGAACACGGCCCACGCAGTCCTTAGCCCTATACAGGTTCTATACTAATACCCATACCACTAGACTTTCTTTCCTTCTAGATGAAGGTCATAGATTTAGAGCAATGAATGATTTGTTAAAACCTCTTGTGAATGAGTCAGCTCAAATCTGTTCCCTTTTCTGTTCTGTCTGATTCTTGCGAAGGCTCTGGCCTTGTTAATTGCCAGAGTATTCCCCCTGCCCTCATTCGATTATAGATCATTTAACAGGCATGGAGAAAAATGTCATTTGGTTGCCCTTTAAACTCTAGCTGGAAAGTGACAATAAATTTAAAGCAGAGTTTTGGGATAAAGCAAGAACTAATTCTGAAGAATGACAGTATGTGTAAAGCATAAATCTTGAAGCTTAGCAGCTGAATTCAGAACCCATGCAATATTACTCTGCCCTCTGTCATTAGCAAGCTGCCAAAATTACAGCAAACTGGATTATCTCCTTCATAATGTAGTCTGTTCAGCACAAAATAAATGACTGCTGACTTTTAACAATGTGCAGCACCATTAGAGTGAAACTGTGTTGTGACCAGAGGCAATCCTACATGGAATTACCTTGGAAAATGAAGCTGCAATTAATCTTTTCTAGCTGCAATTAATCTTTTCTAGCTACCCTAGGTTCTTCTTATCAAAACCATCTAATGAAGCACTGCATTATTTCCAGTTTCATACAAGCCTAACTCGCTTGATGTTATTGGAGTAATAACACTATTGACTTGGAGCAGTACCAGAGGAAAGCAAGGCATATTCCCCCCATAGTGCCTAGCACAACCACATCATCATGGTTTCTCCCACTAAAAGAGTGTCTCCAACACCCTTTCTAATCACTACCTTCCAGGAGATATTCAAAGTTTAATACTGGTTCTCTCAGACCAGAAGCTTATATTGTCAACCAAACCAGCAAAAATACTTGTGCCAGAGGGAAATGATGACAGATCTTTAAACAGCTATGGTCTTTTGGTTTACAAAGTCTCTGTTTTACACTGAGTCATAAAGAAACTCTGTGGAGATCTGATCTTCCAACTGATAATGAAACTGAGCATGAAAATCCAGCTGAAGTTTTTCCAGGGCTTAGCAGAACAGGACTCCTTTTCCCTCTTTCAAGATGAAAGATTTAAGGAGTTGTATTATCAAGCCTAACTACAACATCCTGCACGTCTCTACTGAATTTCATCCTACTTTCTCTAGTCAGTTTTCCTAGGGTGATAAGATAATTTTAAATTCCATTTCTCACCTTGATGCACTGCAGATTTCCCAGATTTGTGTGTATCTCAGATCAACCAAACACCATCACTACCAACCTTCAACATCACTACTGAAGACACTGAGCTATGCTGGAGTCAGAGCAGCCTCAGCTGTTCCCCCTTCAGTGCATCCTTCTACCTGGGCAGTGACTGTGCCACCAAACTGCCCCTTCAAAGCCTCATTTCTCTAGCTAGTGAGAGATGGCAGCAGAAATGGTGCAGATACTCAGCAGCCCTGAAGGGGGGGGGGGGCGGTGCCAGGTATGGGTGTTGGCTAAACCTTGGAGAGCATCTCATTTGAAACCTGCATAGATCACCTGGGTCTGTGAAAGAGTGGGGCAGAAGGATGGGCAGCACTGTAGCTCAATTGCTCTACCTTGTGTTGTGTCCATCTATGGGAAGCCCCCTAAATGTTGAAAGACCTGGTGTTTTCTCCATGGGAACAGGCCCAGTAAGCAAGTTTTCTAAAGGCAACCACAAACTGTAGTTGTTTTACCTTTCTGAGAGAATGAAGGCAGTTTTTTTTTGCACAGGAACTGGGTGTGTCATTCCAGGCAAGCCCGGGTAGGCAGGCAGGCCATGTTGCATGTTCACCTGCCTTTTTAGCCCTTTCCCGCTGGCTGAGTGCCCATGCATGTGGGCAGCCTGTCACAGCATCAGCCAGGCCACAGCTGCCTCCAGATTTGGAAGTAACAGGCTTCTGCCAACCGAGCATGTGCTTCCAGCAAGCTGGCCGCTTCAGCAAGGCAGGAGTTTTGCTAATTTTCTGAGTGCATGTACACATTCCCATATGAGCACTCAGCTTGCTTGGCTGCATCCAAACTACCGGCACCTTGGAGGAGTCACAAGGGAGAGGCTGCCCACCTCACTGCCAGCTGATTCATTAGTCCCGACTGTGTGTGACCCCCTAAACAAGAATTCATCATGCAGCAGAGCTGTCATAACCTGAGAGGGGATACAGAAACCCTGAGTCAGCCAGAGGCGTTCTTCCTAACCCTATCCCAGCTTTAGAAGAAACACCTGACTACAGAAGAAAATACTCCAGATCCCAGCTCTTTGTCTTTGACTGGAATCTGAAATAAAACCCCCAAAGAGACTTTTAGATGATCTAGATTAACATCTCTCATATGCTTATTTAAATTATAAATCCTGGAGCATTAGACGTGTGTGTGAAGAGAGCTTGGGGAAATAGGGCTTTGTCTGTGGTGGTGGCACTAATAAAACGAAGTCTAGATTTCAAAAGCAGTCAGGTGTTTTATTAGGAGTTAATAATAGATCCCTGTGAACAGGTGGATTTGTGGCATTGTTCTCGGTGACAGTGAAAATATGAGTTTTTTACAAAAGGGCTGTCCTCTGTCCCTACTAAAGGTATTTCTGCTTTGCTGAAACTCCACAATGATGCATCAGAAGATGTCACAACACAATGCACTGAATTCAGAGGTGAGCATTGAGTATTCATCCTCATGATAATAATCAATGTGTTGCTACATTTCCTCGTGCTTGGGATAGGTCCTGCATTTTGCTGTACTCAGTGGGAGATTGCAGGTAAAATGGAGGTGATTTTGCTAAAAAGTATGCTGTGACTCCCCTCATTTTCCCTTGATACAGTACTGGTCATATGCACGTGCCCAAGTTTTCAGCAGAGGAATGGTTCTCTTACAGACTGAGCTGCTGAGCCAGCACCTGAAATTATGGAAATTCTTTTCACCTGTGTCATTTATTTTGTAAAGCTTCATTCACATCAATGACTAAGAAGATACTTTTACTTTTGACCATTTGTCCTTGATCTATTGAATATTTTTCTTCCAACTACCAGTCACCAAAAGGGCATGTGTGCATGCAGGACAGTTTTGCCTAAATAATTGCCATGCTGCCTTGATGTCATTAATTTTAAAAACAAATAAATCATTGATGCAGCTCAGAAGTCTGAAGGGCCTAAAGACAGATGTAAAACCTAGAAAGATTGTAGTCTAGGCTCCTGAAAGTGTTCTTCATGCATATTTCATAAACAAGCAATTTTCCATTTCTTTTTTCCCTGCTCACCTCCCAGTAGTCACCCAAGAAATGCATGCTATTCACTGAAGTAGAACCTACATTTTTTATAATGCTGGTTTGATGACAGAGAGACAGCTGGGATAATTCCTAGAGACTGTAATACCCGTAAAAAGCTGAAAGGTTGAACTGCTGGAGTCCAAGCTATGGATTTGGGGTGTTCTAAATAAAATGCCAAGCACCTCATGTCTACTGTGAAATAAATAGCAAGGAGACATCTGGATCACATGCACACACACAGACACACACACACACAAAAGAGTTGGTGATACTAGCAGCGCATTCCTTGGTCAGCACAGGGCTTTACCACTTTAACATGACAACAAATTAAGGATCTGTGCAGGAAAAAGCACCCCCTAGAAGCTTGTTCTTCAGGGATTAAATGGATATTAGTTCTCTCTTGGTACCAGAAGACTAGAGAATTGCATAAGGGGGCATACTGAAGAGTTTCTGAAGAGGAAGTGAGTCAAAGTTTGTTATTTTCAGTGCAGCCAGGATCGTGTTTTCTGCCACTTCTTGGGGAGGTTGATTTAACCAGCGTAGCTGTGCTACAGGAAGCTACATTGCAGCATACCTGGCTACATTGCAACATACCTGTCTACATCACAGCCAGCATCAAGAGCAAACATCTGAATTGTGACATCCTAGCAAGAAGCTTGTTCTAACAAGTAACTATTTTGAGAAAAGAAGAAAAAAACAACAAAAGTTGGCAAAAAGAGCTGCTAAGGGCTGCATTGCATGTGGATGCTTCCTACTGCTCCCCAGACCCTGCAGACCTGGATTCGCTCTCCAGACTCCTGCTGCCTCTGCTCTGCTAAAACAACTTTGTCTCTGAGGCTCTCCTGAACACCCACAGTCTTTCTTAACTCTGTCTCTCTGTTTTTCCTGATCCATGGTTCCCATCCAGCTGCTGGCACTCCCATGCACTGTTCCTGCACAGTGTAGTTGCAGGCAGATCCAGTTTTCCCTGCACTGTTTGTTCCCTAATGCCTAAACATCCAGGTGCACTGAGGAGTATTGCACCATGTACCTCAGGCAACACTGCCTGCCTGTCATTACCCACAAGATCTGAAATATTCATGTAGGGCTTAACTTGCCATTGCCAGGCATCTCCTTGGGTCATTTACATCTGTGCAAACATCAGGAAACCCAGTGGCTGCGATATAGCACCAAAAGGTGAGTAGCTGTAAATTGACAAGGGCTATTTGTCACACTGCCTCCAGATATTTCCTGTGCCACAGCAATTTTTATTTCCTCACAAATAAAGACTGTATACTTCAGTTTGCTCCTGCTCACATCAGGCTCTGACAAGGAGAAGGACACAAGGAAACTTGCCTCAGCACAGGTTGGAAACTGTACCCTATGTTCTGCACAGTTTTGAAATTATTACAAAATATATGTTGGTGCTGGAGTACTAATTAGCATAAGAAACTAATGTTATATTAACAGTCTCTTGTAGACAGATTGTGAAAACAGACTATTATCTTGAATATTTCAGAAAGATTGGATTCTAGGTTCAGGGTTGGCTTTTCATCTTTTTTTTTTTTTTTTCTTTTCATTTACTCATTTAATGATATCTAACATCAAAGGAAATACTTTCAAGCATTATCCGAAACAAATCTCTGCAGCTGAGGCACAGCAGATGTCAGACAGTGCAAAGTGCAGTAGCCTTGAAAGTGTTTGAGCCATCTGGACCTTTGACATTAGCCTGAGGTTTGCTAAATCACCTACTCAGATGCATGGCAAAATGCTTTACACTGAAGCAGCTCTCAGTTGCTTTCCACTGGCAATAATTTGTGTTTGCGATATTTATATGGAAGACTTTTAAAATATGAACAGGCAGGATTTGGTTAGGACTAGGGAGAGCGTACTTGTGGAAGGAAAATTTAACCTTTCTCTCAAAATCTAATAGTACTTTTTAAATTTAAATTGAGAGCTTTACTATTTAGCATTTGCTTTGAGATCCCTAGACTGTGTGAAGACAGAAAATCAGGATTTTAGTTCCTTCATATAATAGGCTTCAGATTAGGCAAGCCTGGCATACATTGAATTGCAGTGACCTGGAGCCCTTATCTACCTCCAACAATACAGCACAGCTCTGACTCATAAAGGTTTCTCAAACTCAGGCATCAAGTACTTGGTGAGACAATGATAAAGAGGGCACCAGGACATGCCTCAGATAAACCAGGATCATTGAGTCACAGGAAGGGATAGCAGAGTGTTAGTGACTTGGGTTTATAGCCCTGTGGTTACATTCACCTGCTCAAGCAATATTCTTCCTTTCCTCAAATGACAAGTGGCCTCTTGTCAACTACTGACCACAGGAAGAAAAACATCTCAAAGCGGCAACCCAAAAGAAAAATAGAATATTTTTACTCAGTGCTTTATGAACTTGGCTGAAAAAAAGTTCAGTGAACACTGCCAGGACTGAAAGATATCAGATAAAAATCAGCTAGTTCTGTCTCTTACAGGTAAAAGGGATTCTTCTTCCTCACCAAGGGAATTTACTGGTCTTAGAGATTTGCAGTCAATAGAAAATTGCTTTCTAGAACTGGCAGTTTTCTGGCAAAATACTTTATTCCAGTTAATCATTCTGTGCATTCTCTGGAAATCCGGTGTGATGTCATGTCTGGCTATAGCTCTGGTTTTCTCTCTCTTGTGCAATACTGACACTGGCAATCACATCCACAGCACCAAGCAGCATCCCTGAGGGATTCATTCAGTTGTTCAGCCCAGGAGTTGGCTCTCAGTCTCTTCCCTCTAGGACTCCAGCGATTGCATGACTGGTGGTTTTACCACTTTCCTTCTAATAATGGGTTATCTGCCCAAGCTGAGGGTCTGAGAAGTTAAGCCTCAAGCAGATTCATCAAGACAATCTGCCTGTGTGGTATTCACATATTCTTTGAACAGAGAGAGACTAAATTTTTTTTTAAGCCCAGGATTTTCCTGAGCTGTGAGAAAGCTCAGAGAAGGGAATGATAAACAATTCTTATCTTCACTTGCTGCATCTGTTGTTTGGCATATGTGGAATGTGTTATGGAGATTGTTTACCAAAAGGTAGTTTCCTAATTGGACACTGGTGATGGTGGTTTTGATTGGTTGACCAATTAGGTCAAAGCTGTGTTGTGACTGTAAGGGTCACGGATTTTTCTTTAGTATAATGTAGTATTAATGTAGTATGTAGTATAATATAGTATAGCTTAGTAAAGCATTTGTTCAGCCTTCTGAAATCACAGAGTCAAGGCTCTCTATTCTCCAGCCGGGGGTTGCCCTGCCTACAATATGCCTGCACCCATTTTGTTGTGCCTTTAGCTGACTTTGTACTCAGTGTTTTCTCCAGTCACCCCTTTGAACTTCCTGTTGATGCCTGAAGTGTCTGCATGTCAGGCATGTTTTCCAGCCACAGTGTCATTCTTCTTCCTGCACCTATTTTTAAACTTTCTAGCTCCTTTTGATGGTGGGCATGGCATTGTTCAGTGCAGTAATGCAATGGCAAGAGGAAGACACAGGCAAATGAAGCATCTTTGTGGTAAAGCTAAAGTAACTAAACCAGCCTGCAGTTCCTTTGCAGCAGTTGTTTCAGGTCTTCTCCTCTCCCAAAGTATTCTCAAGATAAGATGTTGACTTGGCTATTTATGTGACAGTCCCCAAAGTCCTGGTCACTAAGGGTCCATATTTGGGCTTATGCTTGGCCCTTCAGGCAGGACATCCAAGAGATGCCCAGGGAGTAATTGTATACTCCTTGCACAAGGAGCATGCATATAATTATATATTCCCAAAGTGTACAATGCTTGGTAATTATACACAGTAGACCCAAAAATATCATTTAACACATGTGCTAGTTTTTAGGGCAAAAATACTGGTGAATTTACTTTGTGATTATATGGTCCTTACCACATGGACTTTCTTCCAGTATTTGATACTTACTATGCCATGAAGTGGTCAGCAATTGCTTTGGAGGCAAAGACTGCTTGGAAAATTGTTCTCTGCAAAATTGAGCATTATTTAAAATCATTAACATTTTCCACCACAGCATTTTTCCTAAGGAAACATATACAAATCCTGCAATTCAACTTCAGCCTACATTCTTCTAGAGATGTGTTGTGTTCCTGTTATTCTGAGAAAGCATAATGATGTTGCTTTCAAACTTTCTTAATCGATGTTTCTCTCTGTCCATTTTCCTCTTTAGGTCCTTCCCTCCTAAGCTAGAAATAAAAATTGAAAGCTGATTTTAATTTTAAGCAAATAATATCCCTGTTCCTCCTGAAGCCAATGGATGTGGCATAGTTCCCACTGACTTCCTGTAGTCCAAGTTCTGTTTTAGGGATTCTTGCCATGTGGATGGAATAACTCCACCAAGGTCAACGGGTTTGCACAGAAATGCCTGGGCACAATAACAGCACAACCCATCCCAGTGATAGGAGGATCTCTGCCAGTTTCTTCTGAAGCAGCATATCTATAGATGCCTGCACACACGCCAGAGCGGTGCTTGCAGTCCACAAGCTCTCTTCATATTTGCTAGCATGGTATGTTATTTTGTTAGATTGCTGGGCTGCAGCACAGAAACCCAAATCAGCCCAACTCAGCTTGATTGAAACTTAAGGAAAATGTAGCCTGAAAGAAACAAAGAGGTAACTCTAGTCAGAATATTCTATATCAAGACCTACAGGGCTCTAACTGGAGTAATTTTTATGATGTAAGGACTAAGTTCCTATTTAGCTCTTCTGCTTTTGCTTGAGTTTTCTATTTCTTCCAAGGAGCACTGAAAATATTTAAGTGGTGATTCATAACAATATGACACCAGTTAAGTTCTGAGGCTGGAATTCACTTGTTTTCAGAAGCCCAACAGAATGGCTGTACGTTACTGCATTGTCAAAATAAAGCTCAAAGGAGGCTGGGGTAAAGCATGTACCCCATTCTGGCTGCCCACACAGGGGAGAGTTTCATCCTAGTTTGCAGATCTTTACCAGCATGGCATTCTTCAGGACAAACTGTACCCAAAAGCAATGTGACCATGGAAGACATGACTCTCTTTAGCTTCTGTGGTTGTGGGCAAACAGGATCTGTAAATTTATGATGGCTCCTTACCAAATCTTTTTTTCAGTCCTGGTGAAAGGAATGAGTGGTTTACAGAAGCCAAGACCAAACAGCTAAGGACAGCTTGGGTGGAAAAGGAAGACATGAACACAGCACCTGGGCCACAGAATTACTTGCTGGCTGGTAGGTGCAAACAAGTGATTTTAATAATGACACTGCTGGACCACATGGTACAGTTCAAATGCTAAATGTCAAACTAAAAATGTTTTGGGGACCGGATTCTTTAGCAATAATAATAATAATAATAAAGTATTTCTCCTCTGAAAGCACATGCTTTCTTTAGCCATTTTCCTTTTGAGGAAAACCACCCCTTTTCAGATGTTTCTCAGCTGACAGACTGCTACATTGCCTGCCTTAGAAAACAGATGCCTCCTGCCTGTGCATGCTTGTGTCATAAGAGTGAGTTTGAAAATAGCTATCCCTACAAGAAGGACCTTCTGATCATATGACAATGCAAAGATATTTCAGGGGTTCAAAGCAACTATACCCGTCAGACATCTTTGTTCAGGTCCAAGTAATATCATAATCATTTTCTCCTGGAACCTCTATTTTAATTGCCTGGGGACAAGCATTTTTTTGGGAACCCAGTATGGCCACAGAATTACTGCCCTCAAATGCTCGTTACCAGCTGAGATAAAACCTAGGGTTTTGGGCACCTGTATTTTATAATACTACTAAAAATACTATGTGAGTCTTTGGGATTTAGCCTTTCCCAGGTCATAACATCCTGATTCTCTCTGCTCTCCCACAGAGAACAAAGTGTACCTGTGTTTAACCAGCAAGAAAATCCAAAAAAAATCTCTGCAACCTTATCTAGCAGCAAAGCCAGTAGATCTGCTCTGAAAATAGAAGCAGCAAAAGAGAAATGGGTTATGACTCACAGCTTAGCAGTGCTCTTGTTTATAGTGGATTAAAACAAGAGTAACTCCCTTGACATTGGTGAAGTTAACACCCTTTCAAGTAGCCACACTTCTTGGGTCATTTTAGATCAATCTACACTCATTCATCATGATTCAGCTTTAATATTGGATTGACTCAACTGGTTTACAACCAGCGTAAACCAGTGAGGCTGCAATGCATCTGATCAATCAAGAGTAATGAGAGAAGCTGAGCTTATTTGTACAAGTGCAAATCATTGCTTGGGTGACACAGGCCCTGCATCATGCAGTCTATGACTTCCCTGGAGAGAAGCTCCCCTGCAGTCATTAGATGATACTAGTTTAAGACAAGTGGAAAAGAGTGGGAAGAAATCTTGGCTGAGAGATGAACGAGTGTTTGTTGGTTTCTTGCATTTCCTAGGCATTACACAATACAATTTTTGCAGACATGGCTAGATTCCTTCCTGGAGGAACTTGCTGAGTACAAGGGTGGGCTGAGGATTTTGCTTGTCTGTTTGTTTTCCTCCAAAAAGCAGGTTTCTCATTAAGAGTTTACAGGAAATGCCGTTATATAAAGGTGTTTCTGTTTTAGTGAAAATATTTACTGGGGAAAAATGTTTCTCATCTGTACTTTCAGTTCCTGAAAAGAGATAAGAAAGGTGCCTGACATCCTGTGGGAAGTCCCAAAAGAGGACAGTATCACACATGCAAAACAACCCCAAAAAAGTTCGGCAACAGACATAGGGCAATCAGAGGTACAAGAAAAGCTCTAAACAATGCCCCAGTTACTGAGCTATCTATTGTCATTGCCTATGTAAATGCTGATGGAGGTATTCTGCTGATCCAACAGTGTGTTATTCTCTGGCCAGACCCCCCACTTAGATTTCTGGGCCACCCCACTGCAAGCAAGAGAAGTTATCAGACCTTGTTGATTGTCCACTAAGGAGTGGAAATGAAAACAGCTAAACATCTGCTATTCTTCACAGCAACATTACAGCGCAGCTATGCAATCCACCTAGCTCACTTCCATGCAAACGAAATGTGGTGCCAGCATTTCCAGTATTATAAATCAAGGCTAAAATATAAGATGTTGTGAGAGATCCTATGAATAAAGATAAGTATATGTGGGGTGGGGGTAAAGATAATAAAAAAAGATCCCACATATGTGGAGATTTCTGCTAATGCTCAAACAAAGAGATAGGATTCAACAGGCACAGCTGTTCCTTGCCTGTTACTGCCTCTATCCATTCATTTTAAACAATATTCATATTAAATTGAGTAATCTCAATGATATTTTCTCAAGTGCTTTTGAAAGGTCTGTTTGGTTCATTCTCCTTGGCACCTTTATCCTCCAGCTATTCATTTCCTTATTACTAAGGACCCTATCACTCACAGGAGGTCTAGGTCTTGACCAGTCCTGCATTCAGTAGATTTTAAAGCTGACGTGGCAGCATATTATCCATTGTGACATAATGGCATTTTAAAAAGTAATTACAGCCAGCCTTTAAAGATGCATGCGAGAAGTCAATGCCTAGGTTTTGTCCCCTTTGGAGCAGCAGTCAACAGCAACCAAGCACCATGCAAGTGCTGTTCTGTGCCTGCCTCCACACCTGCTTTTGGGTTCATCTCTGTAGTAATTTGCTGACAGCAGAAAACAGCAGCTTTTGGCTTTCTCTGCATTTGGCTACTGCACTGTGGAGCTGAAGCCTAAGAAAAAGGACGTGTGGTATCTACCCAACTGTGTGCAGAGCAGACAGGAGCTGGGACAGAGCACCAGCTTGTAACCCCCAAGGAGGGCCCTTGGCGCAGGTTGCACATGCTGGATAAAGGGGGCTCAATCTAAGTCTGGGCTACATTGCACGGGTCTGCTCTGACATCCTGGAGGAGCCATAGCAGGAGAAGGAGAGCCCAATCAAATCCTCATATATCTTCATAACTTCTGGATGCTAAGCCATGCTGCTAAGCCATGCTGCTAACCCACTTTAAAATCAGATATACAGGGAGTATAAAAGGCAAAGGAAGCCAACAACATCTGGGAAATGAAGCTGTTTTTACAGTTTAGGGTTGCTTTCGTTTTTGCTAAAGCACGGTCAAGTCTGGTCTGTGATCTACCTGTAGGCATCAGGGCACATTAAGTTCTGGGGTGGGCACTGCTTCCCAGCCAGCTCTTGGGAGGGAGGAAGGTGATGGGGGACTGCTGAGATATCCCAGAAAAGAGAAAATCTGGTACCCAAGGCATGTGGTGCAGACACCCCAATGTCACTGCAAGTAATCAGCCTGGGTCATTCAAGATCAGCTCCTGGCAGGTTGCCAGCATTTGAAACTACCTGAGCCCAGCCAACAGCGGCTGGCAGACATTGCTGCCCGAAGGGCCCTGGACTGAGGAGGTTACAGAACACCAGCAAATAGGATGAATGAAGCATAAGATTAGCACAGATAAGTGCAAGAGATTGTCTAGTTCTCCTCAGAGGTGCATTGTCTGTTAAAACCAATTAAATTTTGCTCAACAGAGTGTACAGTTTCAGGACTTGTTCTGGGATAACTGAATAAATTCAAACAATGGAAAGGAATCACATAGCAGTTGCAGACAAAGTCAGCATGAAGGTAACAGACTCTTTTTATGTCTTTAGTCTTATGGCTCTTTCCATCAATTTCAAAGCAGTTATCAGCTCTTTGAAATTCAGTAGTGCTGAAGGGCATGGCCGAGCTGTGGCCAAGTAACAGGATAGAATTTTAAGGAGAATGAAGACATGAAGCAGTGGGACAGAACAGTTCAATCTGCTTTGCTTAATGCATTTCTGCAGGCAATAGAAATGGCTAATGCAGATCAGAGGTAGGGGAAACATTTAAAATCTGTAAATTAAATATTTATATTAAAATAAATATGCTTGTGTGCCATAAAGTATATAATTAAAAATTGCTTGCTAAAATGTATGGTTAGCAATACTTAGATGTAATTGCTATGGCAGGGTTATGTTCTACTAGCAATACCATTACATTCCACTTAGTTTCCCAGGGAAAACTTGGGAAATAATTTATTACTACCTAGATGAACACAGGAGAATAAATTATTTTCACAAGCTGGATGTTTTTAATTGCTCAGAACTAAATGCAGTGTCATTGACATTTGTTTAATTTTGAAATGCCACATACTAGGAAAGCATAGGAAAAGTTACCTGATAGATTTTGTGCATATCTGCAAAGGAAGACTCCTTCTCTTTTTAATGGTCTAAAAACCCCCAAACCCACTCATAATCCCAAAATGGGATTGTGCAATTAATCTAATTATGCACTAGACTCTGGAAAATCCTGAGAGTTTCCTGTTATGCTGTTTGGCTTTATCCTTCATCTCAGCTGAAACCTCTGAGCTCACTTTGAGTCTCTGTGACACCATGGATCTGATTCAGCAAAACACTTAAGTATACTCTCAGCCCAAGCACTTTGAGGACTTGCATCCTTGCTTGGCAGCACTTTTAAGCACTTACAGGATTTAAAGAGTATACTCAAGTCCCTTCAACTTCATTAAAGCATAAGATCTACTTAAGTATTTTGTTTAATGAAAATATAAGTGATTAAAACACCACCAATGCAAATGGATTTTTCTCTGGTTTGCACTGCTCACTTCTTTTTCAAGTAGCCCAGCTTATCAGACCTATTTGTTTGCACTCACTTTAAATGCAGAGCTGTGTGTGGAAACTCTACAATTAATTTCTCCAATCTGTTTGATTTTCCCCTGCAGATGGAGGGTTCCCAGCTTTTGTGGGAAGCACTGCTGCAAAGTATTTAGCACCATGCTGAAGTCAGAGCAGAGCTACAAGTCAGGTTCACTGCATGTGACAGAAGCAGATGAGCAAGCTAAGCTCTGTTTCAGCCCTCTTAGGCAAGATTTGTGCATCTTTGACTCTAATCTTGCAAGCCACATATAAAGAAATAATCTTCATCCTCTCAAATATATCCTTGAAGTTGGTGGAAGCAGTTGATGCACAGAAAGCTTGCAAGGACTGATCTTTTTTTAAGCCAAGAGAAGAGAAAACAGTGCAAACCCAATTTGAAGGGGATCATGTGCATCTGCCACTGGAGTTGGTGGCAATTCAGCACCAATTTCAGCTTCAGCAGGCACAGTGCTAAGGGCAGGGCTAGACCCTTTGCTATCTGTGCCATCCACAAAAACCAGCAAAAAGATTGCTTTTCCCACGTTATTATGGCATGATATAAATGGGCTCAGGCAAGACCATCTATAAACCTCCTTCTCTGCAGTCTCTTTTATAAGGCTGGGTAATTATATAGGAATTACCTCTCAGCCTGATTCTTCAATGCCTCCTGAAAAATACAAGGAAGGTATCTGACTCTATCAGAAAGCAAGTTTTGTACTCCAGAACTGTTGTGTTATATCCATGAGAAGAGCCCAGGCAGCACAGCCTATGTGTCAACCAATTTCCTACTAGTCCTTCCCTTCAGCAGAGGAGTCCATCCTAATTTCTCTCTGAGAAAGAGATGTAGCTTATTTCCTAAAGTTACAGGATAACATGCCAGCTGCTGGGAAATTCTGCATCTGTGATGAAGCAGGAGAAATCTTGGCACTGGCTTGTGCCCCACAGGGGACCAGTTCTGCTTGGCAGCTTGACCAGAGAGTTTTAAAGTGGGATCTTTTCTAAGGACATACTTAAAGAGAAAAGCCACCTTAGAGGAGGTAAATGCAAGTCGTAAAACTGTACCAGGTTCAATAAACTATGTTGACAGAGACATTGATCTCAGCACCAAAATGAAAAGAAGAATAATCTAGCTTTGGTGATGCTAATGCACAGGGGAATCAATTAATACAAAGGGACTGCAGAAACCCCTAAAAATTCTCACTATACAGAATTCTAGTCAGAAGGTTCTTTTCTAAAAGACCAAAACACCCAGGAAACGAGAAGCTTTTAAACAGAGAGAGGTCCACACACAGAGGTCAGCCAGAAAAAGAAATACTACTTTTTCTCTTAGCTTTGAAAAGTTTTACCCTTGAACAGAGCTGGTCAGCAATACCAAAAACAGCTGTAAGAGGAAGGGTATCTAAGCACAGGACAGGCCTCGAGGACGCACAATTTTATAACCATCATCTTAAGTAGGATCTCTTAAACCTGATTTCATCTCAGGCATCTTGAGTAATTTATCTGAAACATCCATATGAAGTGCTTTTATGGCCTATGATCCTTTCATAGTCAGGAGAGAGGGTGATTCAGCTTACCTGTTCTTCATGTGCAGACTCAGGTGATGGTCAAGGGAGTCACATCAGAGAAAGGACTTAAGCCCTGTGAATTGGGACAGGGCTGTTTGCTAGTCTTACACATTCTTCACAAAGAATAATAACTCTTGATACTACTCTCCCTTTGATTTCTTTCTATTTGATTTTGAAGATGCTTTTTTCCTGCCTGAGACTAGATAATCATAATTTTTTCATAATTACTTTTCAACCAGTGGTGGGGCAGGATGTGAAAGTCCTCGGACAGCACTTCCACAGAGTGGATAAGCTCTCCTTTCCCTGCTCCCCTCAGGAAGAGCAGGAGAGTGGCAGGGCCTGAAACCTGGCTTCCTCTCCATCCTGTCCACCCTGCCACTGACACCCCAGGGCCACCAATCACATTAAAAAAAATCTAATTTTCAGAACTGCCTGGCACCAGCAGGAGCTGCCAGCGCTCTTCACACCGGCAGGTCAAACATGAGGCCCGCAGCAGTGGTCGGCTCCAGCCTGGTGGGGTTGGAATGGCGGTGTACCAGGTAAAACCCTGAGTATCCTCCCTCCTTTCACAAGGAGAGAAAAGAGACAACCTAGGGTCCTAAAGCAAGCCTTGAAAATGCCTGTGGAGGAGCAGCACCAGCCCGGCCCAATCCCCCGGGTCGGCCTCAGCACGGCCCCTTCAGAGGAGCCACAAAACCCCTGGGCCCGCCTCCTCCTTCCACCCGCCCGCTGCCAGGTAAGGCCCCGGGGCTGAGCTTCTGCACCTCAGGCACTTCACCATGGGTGGCCATGGGCTCTCCAGGCAAGTGGAGACGCCCAGGGCTATCTAGGATCCTCCCCACTGCCACAGGTGCCCCTTGGCAGGGCGCTGTGGGGTCCCTCACGGCGTGTGGCTCCGAGCAGCCATCGTTCATCCCTGCTGAGGCAGAGTACCTTATTTAACCCTCCTGAGGGAAACACCAGCTCTTTCCCCTCTCAGCATTTGTTTTCAGTGGCTAATCCAGGAAACACACGTCCTTTCTCTTTACTTAGAAAAGAATGAATAACAACCATGTTCCTCCCTGGTTTCTTCCCCCTCTCGGGCCCTCTCCTCACTCTCCTCCCCACCTTGCTATTAAAATGGCAACCTCTGTGCTGCAGACATCCCAGGCTGCTGGAGCACTTGAGAAACGCCCTGTGAGCTGCAGCCATTTACTAGGTGCGATTGTTTCTGCGGGACCTAATAATTCTACCATTGTTATTACAACACAGTGCACTAATACAAATGAGCTTGTAAATAGGGGTCCAACTAAAATAAAACCATTATAATCACAGCCCAGGCTGTAAATCACAGACTAGTGTATTCTGCTGTGGTTTGACCCTGAGCCAGGCAATAGTCAAATAATCAAACTGCAGATGTTAGGATAGCAAATCTGCTTAAATTTAAACAGTGGCAAAGATCTAAACAACACGGAGGGGAGAAAAGAGTCCTTTTCACAATGTAGGAATTTCCCCCCCACCACCCTTCTTGTTAACTGGGTCTATAATGTAACCGGACACATTACCCAATATTAGTGCTGCTCCTTGGCAGCTTGTGCAGCCAGCCCGGGCTCACAGGAACGATGTCCTCAGAGCATCTGCAGAGGGGCTGAGAATCAGCACTATCTGCCACACTTGCAGGGACATCCCTCCTGACAGTCCAATGGCCAGTGCCAATAGTGAGATCAAGCTCTCCAAGCCTTTCCAGGGGAGAAGCCCAGGGCTACCCAATAATGTTCTGTACCACGAACTGTGTTGGAGTTACCCCAGAAATAAACGATGCAGAGTCACAGATTGACTCCCTCTAATTTCATGAGCTTCTTGGTACGAGTAAATCCTCTCCCTTCTCTGTCTTGTTCTGACGTCCCTATTCCCCCATGATAAAACCCAGCACACAACTGCAATCTGGACTCTTGCTCAGAGAGTTCACCGTGGGCACTTAGCACCCTATGCTGGGCCGAGGGCTCATCTCCCCTACCTCACAACATCCTTGGCCAGGGCACACACAGAGACCTGCCCAGAAGTGTCACGCTGAGAGTCATTTCACTGAGCAAAGCAACATGCAGGGGGCAGCAGGGACACCGTGCTGCAAATGTGGGGCAGCTGGGAAGAGGATCCATATGAGGCTGTCACGCTCTGCCAGCTGTTTCTGTTCTGTGGGAGGTGCGGTGTGGTCGCTTTTCCTCCAAGCCAGAAAGCAGGATCTGTGTCGGTAGTACTCACGGGCTGTGTGTTTTTGTCTGGAGAATACAAGAGCCTTGGCTGTTGCCCCATGACATTTAAAATGCTACTATAAGCTTCTTTAAGAAAAGTCCATGTCATTTGTTTCTCTGACAGCCCAAGGCAAACAAGTTGAATGGGTCCAGTTGCTCATCACGTTGTCACACGTGGTTGCAGGACTGTTAAATGTGACAACCTCCTTGATGTAACTTCAACTTACTAGGAAGGAATTTTTTATGCTTCTTTTTTTTTTAAATGTAATATTTAAGCTGCTACCAAGCAACAAGTCATAAGAACAATCAATCACACAAACAGATGCCATGAAAATACATCTTTTAAGCAAGTAGCTCAAGAAGTCATTGAGAGGATAAAATAGTGATCTCTCCAGGGGAAAATTAGCAAAATGAGCTCTCCAGTCTTGGATGAAGGCTGGACAGGATACAAACCAGCCATCCTCGTGAATCTGCTTCTTCTCTATGGCACTGACACAACAGCTGTGAATATTAATTTTATTTCCCTAAAACTTTTTGACTAAATTCCACTAGCAGAACAATTTGCCCTTCCTGCTCAGGAAATATTTGCTGCTAAAATGACTTGAAGGGAACATGAACCAAGCTGGGGGCACTCCAGAAGGAGATTTTGGTTATAAAAAGGTCATTCACTTTTTTGGAACATTTTCCTTAGAAATTGAGAAACCAACTTGGATGAAAGTTCTCTTTCCTCCTTTTTTTCCTCTATGATTGGTTCTTTTTAAGGGACAATCTATCTCCTGGAGGTAGCAAACCTTTCTTGGCCTCGGTCTCCTCCTGAAGTTATACAATGTTAGAAGCAGAAAAATGTGCCAGTCCAAGGACGTACTGCAAAATTAACACCTCAGTGTGCACTCCTTGAAAAGTCCAAATTTTCACAGGTTTTCCTGCTCCATTTGTCAAGGGCACCATTTTTAAAAAGTGCTATTTTTTTAGCCTTTGATTTACAGTAAGACCATTGCTCAGAGGAAGCCTGCAGAAAGAGACCAGTTTCCTTTGATGCATTCCTAAGTGTCTTGGTGAGAGGAATTGTTCTGGTGTGTGAATCAACTCTGCTTCCTCTGCCTGTCAGAAAAACAGTGCAGCCTTGTACTGCTGATATATGCCATGCTGCACAGGATGTGGTTGATCTCCTCTGCTGCTGCTGCTCTGCAGAGATCTGTTTCACAATGTGAGCAGTAACCAGATTAAAATCAATGCTGGAGGTTGTTGTGAACATTAAGCATTAAATAAACTTCAACATTGTACCATAATTCCTCATGAATGATTAGATCATCCTGCTGGGAGTGCTACCATTATACATAAGGCAAATGTCACTGGGTGCCTCATAAATTTAGTATACATATTAGGTCTGATTCACTACTGCCTAGCTTCAGTTTATCCTAGTATGAGGCAGAGGAGTTACATCGGCATAAATGTGCAGTGAAATACTGGTTCCCTTCTCATTTTAGGGGATCAGCTGTTTCCACTGACTTTCCTAACACTGATGCTAAGTAGATTCACAGTTGCTGCACTCCAGTTATGTTAAGTCTCAGCTGTGGCAGATCATACAGGGGATCCAGTCTGGGGAAAAATATAGGCTGGTATTTCTGGCATAGAAATGCAACCCCTAATAGTGAGGGCGGGTATAGATTGCAAAAAAATAATGTGCTCTGGAGCTGGGCTGACAAAATCAAATTAGCTGATTTAGAAGAAAAAAAAACAGATTCAAGGCAGATTGGCTTTTGACACAGGATAGCTGCTCAAGTGCAAGTTTTGAACAGGAGCTACATACATGATCTAAAATCCAGATTGTCTCCAATTCCATGGCACTCCAATGAGGGCACTCCTGTCAGCTGCACTGAAACTTTCCTGGGGACAGGGAAGGTTGGCACAACACTATTTCAGTGTGTTCCACTGCTCCCATTCCAAATACAGAGACTTTTCTCTTGATGTTTTAATTTTTTTCCATAAAAAGATTAATTTCCCTCAAAAAGAATTTCCCTCCATCTACTGTTTGGCAGGGAGGCTCGTGCCTCAAAAACGTTGTTGGGAAAATCTTTACAATCATATGCTATTAACAGCAGCAATAATGGAGAATCCTTTCTCACTGAAGGATTATTCCCTGCAATCCCCTTCAGTACATGTTGTCCAAGGTATTTTTTTTAATGAGGTGTTGACTAATTCCCTCGGGAAATTTTTCTGCAGTCTGACAGGTCTCATTGTTAGCATTCTACCCAGCCTAAATTTTGCTTTACCAGACTTTGTCTCAAACTATTTCCCTATTTCCTTGGTGTATTATGCATCTTTCAAATATTTGTAGGCAGTTATCATATCCCCTTTTTTAGCTGTCTGTCAGCCAAGTTAAACATAATTAGCTTTTTTAATCTTCCTCCATAAATCCAGCTTGCTTTCTTGAAATCCAGTCCCCTTCTCCTACTTATGTGTCTTTTCGGTATGATGAAGCTACATATTTTGTGGTTACTTTTCACACCCTATCACTGACCTACCAGAAGGAAGAGGCATCAGAAAATCAGACAGTAGGTCAGGGATGGTTTCTAGTCCAGGTAAATTTTTTTTGTTTTTGTAACACAGACTTAGCTCCACTGTCAAATAATTGAGGGTTTCCTTTGAATTTTTACATCAGTCAATATTCACAAAATTCAAACACTGTACTTTCAAAGCTAATTGCTGTAAGAGATTAATTAGGAATTTTGTACACATTCTATGCTTAGACTTGGAACAGTAGAACACTGCTGGAAAATAAATTTAATTGTCATGACAATGTGTTCACTGATGTGGAAAAAATTACTTTTTTTTTCCAAAAACAATTAGAAAATATTATCCAGGAATTTTTGGGGTTTTTTTGGTTTGTTTGGCACTAGTGAAACAAGTGTTCCAATGTCCCAGCACACATTTCCTAAGCATTTGCTACAGGAGGCCAAAACCCCATTTTTCAGATCTAAGTAAACAACAGAGAAGCATTTCCCATCATATGCATCACACAGGACTGTATGGAAGCTTAACCAGAGCATTGTTTTGCATTTACTGATTCTGGACACAGGCAGTCTCTATTTACTCATTCAGTCATTATTTATACATATATATATTTATGTGTGTGCATATGTATATGCATATATATGTATGTATGCAACCTTTGGGAAGAAAGAGATGGGATTAAATGCACACAGCAAATATGAACTGAGATCAAAAGACTTCAGGGACTTAATAGCATTTTAATGTCAGCTAGGCTCTGGAGGTGCACTATCAAAATGCTGAAGAAATTCCTCCATATGGAGATTTTAAAGATGAACTCCAGGTCTTGGTTTGCTCACTTCTCAAGGTGATTCTGAAAATCTCAGCTTCATGTATTAGTAATAAATGACTAAAACAATTTCCCAAGGAATGCGATTGATTCTTCATCCACTGGAATACTTGTACCAAGGCTGGTTATTTTTTAGAAAAGTTGTAATTTAAACAGACACAGGTAATACCTGGTAAATCTGTACAACTTCTGTTTAGCAAAATGAACAGATTAGAATATAAACCTTTGTCTGCCCTTAAGCATATACTAATACCTCCTTCCTCTGTTGTATTCACGCAGATTTATAGATTTTCACTTTGGCTCCCTCAAATACCATAGCTATGACAAAAAGTGTAAAGAGGCAACCTACTTGTCAGAACGCCTTCAGGGAAATTAGCAACTGAAGCAGGAAAATCCCTGCTGGAAGAAAATCCCCTGAAGCAGGGATAGAAGTATGCTCAAATGTAGGCCTCCTTCAACATTAATATCCTTCCTGAGGGCAGACATCTTTGTTCTTGGGGCCTCTTATGTAAAAATGCTCAAGTCTCCTCTAAATATAATTGCAGAATGACTGATCTGCAAGGCTGCTTGAAGTTTTTGGCATTTTGAAATTTATATTAAGTGCTCTAATTATAAATTGAAGGGAAGCTGGGAAAAATTTTCTTTTTTCAGCATCTTATAGTGATTTCACAACTTTTCCTATGAAAATGTGTCTGTACCCAAAAGTCACTGAGACAGTGATTAGGTTATGTAGGTCTCCACTTTCTCTGGTTTAGCTCACAGTAAATTCATAAGGAATTCAAGTGTGGAAAAGCTGAGAGAAAGATCCAAGTCCAAGCAAATGAAAATTAAAAGAGAGGGAGCTGCTTTTGTTAGAACAATAGCTCAAAATTTCCTGAACTGCAGATTTTGCTCACTGACAGAAGCAAAAATCCTTGCTGATTTTCATTTCTTTTGCTGATGATGGTACTTTAGCAAGATCGCCTCACAGTCATCATGAAAGTGGAACAAAAGAAAGCCACCATGAGACATCTGACATGAGTAATCATGACATCAGTGATCAGAGTTGTGCTCAGTGAAGGACTGTGGGATACATGCACATAAAAATGGCATAGCTGTGTGTGTTGTCATATATATAGAGTTAATTCATGCTATTTTTATAAATATGTGTATATAAAATATTGTAAAAATCCAGCTCATGTCTTTGACCACCCTGGCTGGGAGCAGAATACTATTTCTATTCAATTAGTTCCCGGACAACGCTAAAGATAATATCAAGTCCCTCAGCTTAAGAAAGAAGTCTTCCCAGACCATGAGCATCGACTTCCCAGGAATGCCTGAGCCTTTTACCAGGACCTGCACCTGGAGCAGATTGCATCTGTTATCTCCAATACTGGCACCACTCGGTTACATGGGAAAGAAGGCTACCCAGAGGAAGTTCAGACAGCCATACTGATGCCTGGACTGGCTTTAGCATCCGTATGGACCCAGTGATACATGTGAGAGAAGGCCATTCTGGAGAAGCTCAGACAGTCATTGGGACACCTGGACTGGCTTTGTATCTCTATGATCCAGCTCTACATGTGAAGGGACACAAAGGACATTCTGTCATTGCGGCCCCAGGTGGAATATATGGGATATAAGCTGGCTGTATGAGACAGTCGGGGTGAGCCACCAGGGAAACACTGGCACTCTGTCAGTCAGATCCAGGTTCACCCAGCGCCAAATTCTGCAGTTGATGCTGCCTTGGCTGTGGTGGGTTTCTTGAAATTATATTTTGTTATTGATCTAATAAATCTTTGTTAATTTTTTTTTTAATTTGGCTGCCGATTTGATCATTTATAACATATGTGTTGTACTCCCACAATGTATTGCAGTGTGCCCCACACAGACAGCAGCAATCAAACAGCATGGGAAATGTAGCCTGAAGTTTGATTTTTTTTTTTTAGTTCATATTTTTAAAAATAAAAATAACATTACTGGTTTTTACATATAGGAAAAAAGCTTGATGAGCAGCCAGGAGCAGACGCTCGACTGAGTGAAGTCCACCTGGATGCAGCAGGCGGGGCAGAGCCTGTGAAATCTGCAGGTTAGTGCAGGTCTGAGGTGCACAAAGTGACTCTCCCTTCTTTCTCAGGAAGCAGGAAAGATTTTGTTCATCCTGACAGGGATTCCCAGCACAGAAACCAACTGCTCTAGTCCCCCCAGCCACTCCTTCCTTCCTGCTCTTGGTTATCGACTTTTAAAGCAAATTGCCTGTGCCAGCAGAAGGTGTGAATTAGCCTTGTCTAAGGGGAAGGAACTATGGGGGGGGGGGGGGTGGGATAGCCAGTTAAGAATCAGTCTCTGATGTTGTCTCTGCAAATACACAAATCAAATTAGCTTGAACAAACTGGAGGGAAACACATGATCCAGGCACCCTGGCCCTTGAGTAGCAATGAGCAGCAGCAGGCTATGCTTCAAGGGGAAAAAACCAAAACAGTGGTGGAAGTGGGAGCAAAAACACCCTTCAGGGGATCCATGAAGTCATTCAGCTCATGGTGTGTGTAGTGCAGAGGATATTTGCAAGGGACAACACTACAGGGATCCTGGAGGTTTCCTGGGTGTGATGGCACTTTTGGAGCAAGGTGTGAGTTTGCAGGGAGGCTGCTGCTGATGTGCCCAGCCTGTGCCGGTGCTAGAAGTGCTACACAGCCCATGGGGCGTCCGGGAAACCCAGCATGAAAAGAAGTGGGGAAAGACTCCTTACAATATCCATTTGCTTTGAGCTCTGACTTTGCATCTTCTTTCCTTCAAAGACTGTTCACTTTATTCTGTCACCTAAAAAGAAATCAAGCAGGTTAAATGTCAACTTTATTATTTTTCTTGGGTTTTTAAAGAAGTTTAAACTATAGCCTAAGGAGCCTTCCTATGCCATTTGGGAAAGAAAAATCAGCACATAAAGCCAGTCATTTTAGGTATCCACTACAGCAGGGAAGATTTTATGGGCTACAAAATCAAATATAACAGTGACCCTGGATGTACTGGAACAGCCTCTTCAGTTTTTGTCTCCATTACTAAGCTTGATGATTTAATTCCTTCTGAATCCATAATTATATAAAAGAAGATCAGGGTTATCATTATTATCTTGCCAAAATGTTCATTCCTTATGCAATAACTCCTATAATGATTCTTCTAGAAATAGGGAAATACTCTTCTGGATCTAGGATAGTTTTATGAGGGGCTATCTGTAGAAAAAGAAAAATAACATCTCTAGGGGCTTTGCCAGTAACTTGAACAAGAGTAGAGCTAGGTTTATGCTGACTGTTTTTGAAAATTTCAGCTTTGATTTGTTAATGACCATTGGTATGACAGAGTACTGCAAGCCATTTATCTGCAGAAATACTCAAAGTAGAAGAAGAAAACAGGACATAGCCAGGCAAGCTGGCTTGTACCAAAGCTTCATGTTTGCAGAAAGACAAATATATAATATTGGTCAGTTTTTTCAGGAAAACCACTACTGAAGCATTTTTGCCAAACTTTTTGAGTTCACGTAAAAAAATAATACTGAAAAGTGACCTTTGGGGATTTTCCTGGGTAGCATTTCACTGTCAGATAGAAAGTCATGGCCCTGAGTCAGCAAGGAACAGGCAGACTTACCTTTAAACATGTGAAAGTTATTTATAGGAATAATTTAGTGAATCAGGGTTCATAGGAGAAAATTTCATTTTAAAGGCTAAACTAAAGGAAAGTTACATTTGAAATGTAACATAAACCCTCTTCCTACCCTCCTTTTAAAATGAATTCATTAGTTGCAGCAAAACTCTCCCTAATAAAAGTGGTAGTACTTTGCTGGAAGATGGACTTAACATGGTTGCTTACCAACATGATAGTACATTCATGTTAATGATGGAGTATGAAATCCAAGCAAAGCTTCCAGATATCAACAGAGAACAGGTTATGGAGATCTTTCCTCTGCTAACAGCTAGCTGAACTCATAGTTTCCTGAATGCTGACAGGCACCACTCAAAGAAGCAACCACCAAGACCTGCAAGGCAGAAGAGCGCCTACTTTTGCTGTGTCCTCATAGGAACCACTCATTCTCTAAAAATCAAACCTCCCCAGGGCGCCTCAAGTAGGACACTCAGGAACCATGATAGCTAAAGCTTTTATAAAACCTCTAGCCTGAAGCTACAATGAATTAGTCCAACACAAAAAGAGATATTTCGAACAAAACCTTGCCTGTTCTGATGAAAGACAGTATTTGTAATCACTGGTAAGACGACCACATTTGTTTATTTTTTCTAGTTCTTCCTCACCCCTTGAAACAAGCTGAAATGACCTTTCAACAACGGTCTGTTTCTTCTTGGATTGATCTGAACAAAGGCTTTCTATTCACATGCACGTGAAGGAGAGTATGGATGCTTTAGTGGTGAAAACCCAAATCTCTCCTTTGAGCTTTGCAAGCTTTCTACTGTCCTCTCAAAAATCAGTCAACCAAGGGTTTGTGTGTGCTGAGGACTATATACCAGGGCAGGGGGCTAAATTAATTTACAGCCTTCTGATGCTTCCAACATACTTTGATTTAGTGGGCAGTTAGTCAGTCTGGCCTCGCAGTATTTCTGGGAATTTGGCATTAGACTTGGAATGTTCATGCAGGTAGCGTGGACAAGCTTTGACTGGTCAAAACTGATGTCACTTTTGTTCCATTCCTCAGACTGACTTGAGCGTCTATAACTGGAGGACCTTGCTTCAGCTTTTGACCAAGCTTCTCCAGAAGAAAAGGTTTAAAGGGAGAAGGCAGATAAACTAATGCAGGAATTCCTGTCTCAGTAGTATCAGCTTTGGCAGAAGTAAAGCCAGATAACTTTGTGGTGGAACAGTACAGCTTTAATTAAAGTTTAGTGAGTGTGATGACAAAAAAGGCTTTTCTGCTGTTTGAAGCAATCAGGTCTGCTCTCAACACGTGTATTTTCTGAAATATTTTTAGAGATGCCCTCTATGGCTAGGGTGCTTTTACAGGTGTTTGGGAGCGTGTTGATGTCTGAGGGGAAAATATGCAAATCTTCCTTTGTTTGCATAGCAGAACTTCAACAAAAGCTGTCCCTGCTAATTAAAGTGCCTTGAGGGCTCTGATCCCTCTCTCATGTGGAAGTTGTCTTTGTCCCAGGGTTGGGGAAGGTGGGGGGGGCTCTAAGCTCTGTGGGCTCTCCCTCAGCATGTCAGCTAGCAGGATCCTATTCTCAGTGCAACTGTGATCCCACTGCAAATGGTGACAAGGAACAAATCTGCATCTCTTGTGAGCAATACTTGTACTTGCCCTGGGAAAAGAAATAAGGAAGGTCCAGTAAATCTGCCCCAATTTCAGCTTGGAGCGGTAGGAAGAAATTAATTTATTCACTTTTATCCAGTGCAAGAGAACAGATTATCCCTTTATTCTCTTACCAAGACAAAATGTTGCCCTTACCCTGCCACGTTTTCTGTAATCATCAATAGTTTTGTTTGTTCTAGAGTAACCTGCCTGTCATTGCTAGATCAGGATAATAATTTGGAACTTTTCAGAAAACAACATTCTGGCTCTAATAAAAAGCAACTGCAGTTACTTCATAGGTCAGGTGATGTTCATGTGCTTACTTATTTGGGCTTTTTGTGACTTCTCTATTAATGTCAAAAGAGGACAATTTCCATGCCCACCCAGACTAGTCTGGTGGGATACCCTGGGATAAGACCAGACTAGAAACTTGACCAAAGCATCATTTCCCCTATGAAAGGACAGATTTGTTCAACTGTAGCACTCAAGTTCTGGGCTGTTGAAAGCTTTGCAAGTGTCTTGTTTCTCCAAGGGACTGAAGCTTCCTGTCTTCTATGCAGTACTCACAGTCATACACTCCTGAGAAATGAAAAACATATTGATTTCCTAAAAAATCACCACTATTGATAAAATTCCTATTCAGCTGAAGAATTGTACAATTTCCCCAAAAGTTTACAATGCCCTGGTGTGTCAGTATTTTAAAAGACCTCAGACAGCTAAGGAAAGGCTCAAGATTTCAGAGTATCTCTGTTTTGAAATGTCCAACCTGAGGTCCAATAAGCCTTATCCTTGTAAGCACATGGGACCACAGCTCAGGCTGAAGTCACAGAGAGCAGATGGTGGCCATCAGTTTCAAAAATTCAGGTGTAGGTAGCTGAAACTGGCTTATGAGAAACAGGTATTTCTAACACTACTTTTGAAAGTATAGAGAGATCAAATCGTGAGCACGTGGGGCTGGAAGCCGTTCCTACTCAATCCTGACACAGCTTCACAATGATTGGAATTTGTTTTTTAAGGCTGGATGCTTGTCCAGGTTGGGTCACCATCAGTTTGCACCATCTGGGGATGTAGTACCTGACTGTTACCCATTGCCTCTTTCCACCCTGACACAATTTTGTCCTGGGAATGCAAGGGTCTTAACTGCCTTGGGGTTTCTAAGGGCTGGAGCTAACTGAACATTCCTTGTGGCACTGAGTTGTATGGGAATTTAGCAAAGATCTCTTCTCAGGCAGCAGATTCCTTGTCTCAAGAAATCTTCTGATTAAATCATCAAGCTGTGGGACGTGCAGCTAAAGAGAACAACAGAGTTTGAAGGAACATTTAAAGAAATATTTCTGACAATTCCCAGTGCAGCTGGGATGATGACACACTCTAGTCCTAGCATTCTTTCCTGGCAAGGGAGGGCTAGGGCTTTATATGCAAATAAAAATATATATTTACATATTTTCTAACATCTGTTATGAATTTGTTTTCCCTTAGGTTCTATTTAAAGTATGTCTTGTCCTGTTATCTCTGAGGCTGAAATTTGGAAGGGTTTCTTAATAACCAATATGTACTGCAGAGCCACAAGAAATATTCTCCCTCCTTCACAGCTTTTCAGACAGACCTACAGTTATTTTTTCCTCATATTTCTAAATGCATTAGCATCTCCCCAGCCTACGAAAGGAGAACAGTTTTCTTAGTGGATTCCTGCTGGGAAGGGTATAATCTCACCACTAACTTCCAGGGATTTTTATTGGGTCAGTCTAACCCGTTTGTCCTGGCAGCCCAGCTTTGTCATTGTCCTGCAGCTTGGTGCCTATTTCAGAGAGCTCCCTGTCCTTAGCTCAGGGTTCCATCCACAGTTTCTGCATCCTGGCAGAAAAGCCACCTGCTGCAAAGGACCAGTGGTGGAACCACCCCTGCAGAGGTAGATCTCAATGGCCTCTGAGGCCAAGCAATGCCACAGCCAGGGTCTGAGCTGCAGAAGGACCTTGGGAACAAACTTCAACCCATCGTCCTTGACAGGAAATTCATGCAGTCAATGGAGCAAAGCTAAATAGGACAGCAAGCAGGATTTGGACTATGTGAGAGAGACATGCTTTATTTGTATTAAGTAAATAGGATCAAGTGAAAGGGGAAAAGGCAAAGAAAAGGTCAAGGTGGGTTGATGCCAACATTCCCACATGGTCTCTAACAGTAAAGGCTTCGTGCAGGGTGCTCATTGTGTGACGGATTGGCCATTGATTTTCAGAGGTGCTCAGTGTCACAAAAACCCGAGTTCACACTAGCAGTCAAGATGCTTTGCTGAATGAAGAAGCTGGGTGATGTCCTGACCCAGAAGTGCACCTATAGCCTGCACCCACAGCTGATTTCCTTATTTGGATAGCAATCACCTGCCTAACTCCTTTGTGGCCCTGGGCCTGGTGCAATACTCAGTGTGAACTTGAGCTGGGATGAAGAGTCTTCTGGAGATTCTTAGAATTGTCTTGTAAAATGCTTTTCCAAGAAACAATTAAGCATCAGTGCAGATAAATATAATTTCCCTAAAACTTCAGGGCTCTGTATGGCCAGATGACACACAAATCAAAGGGGTTTCTGCATTGATAAAATTCTAGGAAATATAGGGCAGGGAGTAAGGAATAGAGAGAGATAGCCAGAAACAAAAATGCTCAGATCATCTATCCAAAAAAGTTGCTTCTCCAGCCAAATTACTCAGTCTTTTATGAGAAAGATATCTTGGTTTGGCAAGGAGGAAAAAACAGCTCCACCAGACAATTAAAAAAGGCTCCAGTTGAATTCTAAATACCAATAATGGCAGTGCAAACCCCACTTGTTCTCTGCTGTGGTAAAACTTTCAGTTAAAACCCTGAAATGAGTAACCTTTGAACAGGTACCAGAGACCTTGGGCTGATGCTAGCAAAAATCAGAGTTTCTATAACTCTGTTTCCACAAAAGCATTCCTGCAGATTTGTCTCCAGAAGCAGCTCATTAAAATGAGCTGTGAATCACTGAGATAAATGATGAATCAAACTGATAAGCTTCTTACATATACCAAATTTACATGAGTATCAGACATCTCCCTTCATTAGGCTGGTTACAACTTACCCTGTAGCTATAACTGAGGCTCTGCTGTTGCAGAGTTTTACTGTACATGCTTATGGAGTCAATAACAAATTTATCTGCCAATTCATTTGTCTGCAGTAACTAAAAATGCTCCTCTCTTGCTTCCTTGCTCCTGTCTTGCCCAAACCATAAAAACTCAATAATTTCTGAGAACCACTGGAATGCCTAGGCAGTAAACATAAAGAAGACCAGGTCTGTCTACAGATTTACTATGTGACTTCAGCTAAGGCACATTGCTCTGCACTTATCTTCTGTAATAAATACAAAAATTAAAACTCTGAGCTCCCACCCCACCCCAGAGCTGTGCACTTTCAGAGCTGTACAAACATGTACATAATTACTCCTCAGAGCTTGCCACAAATGTGCATCATGCCTAGCCATCCAGAACTTTCTAAAAGTCATTATTTTTAAAATGAAACAAGTAGTTTGTCCTCAGCTTCACTTTTTAACTAGTGTGTTGAAAAAAAAAAAAGTTGTTTCATAATTGCTGCTACAGAAGAGACTTGCAGTGTATTTTCCACCACCAGCACAATTAGACCTTATTCACCTCAGGTGCAAGAACAGGCATGCTGACTTTGACTATACACCTCATAATTCCTTATTCAATTAGCACACAGCAGATAATCATTCCATTTGCAATGTATTAACACCTGCCTACCCTTCTGCATCATTGCCTTCTTCCCTTTATTCCCACTGGGTTTTAAGTGGTTGTAATCTAGCAGCTACAGCCATGGCTTCTTGTTTTAAAAAGCTCAAGAGCGATAAAATGAATTAGAACAATTAAAGCCTTTTTCTTTTTTTCATAATATCCATCCCTTGGATCCTAATCCAAACTGCCTATAATTTCAAAAAGCAGAATATGCACCACAGGTATCTTGGCTGGCTGCATCAAGGGTGAAGCTTAATGGTGTCTTGGTCAGAGCCAATACGAAGACATTGCCAACCATTTCCTTTATTTTAGCAAGTCCCCAGCACACACAGCATACCTAACACCCAGCTTCCCTTATAATGCCCACTTGTTTTCCAAGAAAAACAATCTAAAGCCTTCTGGTGATTGTGGGGATTCCAAAAAAATGAAAACTGACTCCCCTTTTTACCCTCTCACCAGCTGATTATTCTGTCTCTTCAAAGACATCTGACCAAAATCAACACACACTCTACATCAGTCTTTTTTGATCAAATTACTGCTCAAACCCCCTAAATTTTACCAACGAAAACATTGTCAATAAACTGTCCCTTCCCAGACAGGGAGGAGTAAGGACCATGACCATCTGTCTCTGAGCTACAAATGAGTTGCACTCTCTCTGCTCAGCCAGCTCTGTCTCACCTACAGCACACCTGGCCCACAAACCTCATTTATCTTCAATAGAAAACCCCCAGCCAGTTGTTCTCTACCAAACCTTTCTAGAGCTGAAACCTCTGGGTGCTTTGCAGTGCCAAGTACTTCAGAGCAAGGGAGTCTCTGTGGCCACCCACATTATATTCAAATGCACAAATGAGCCAAGGAGGTTTGCATAAACAACTTGGAACAAAGTGCTGAGATGCTGCTGTATTTCTGCATGACAAGTTCATTACCATTTGGCATTGGCTCATGCTGATGTACAGTGAAAAAGAAAAGGGAGAGAGAGAGACTGTTCACAGTTACAGTAATTTCATTTTATTTAATAAAAAACAGTATCAGATTAAAAATACAAACACTTCTGGTGATTATCCAGCATTTTTCCCTGTGTGCCTCGCAGAGCTCAAACCAACCAAGGATTGGGACAAAAAAACCAAAAAACCCCCAAAAAATAACACCAAACAATTTTGGCCGGAGCTGTAAAATAATGTTGCACCAATTAAATTACACCAAATATATTATTATAACAACTTTGAAATGGCTTTCAGACCAATAAATTAAAAAAAAAGACAAATTCAAATAAAAAAGTTGACTTTGTATTACAAAAAAAAATTAAATAAGAATCACAACACTAATAGTAACAATGTGCAGTCAAGTTTTTTTTTCTTCTCTTCTAGGAATGATAACATGCCAGTAAACATGTAACATGCCAGTAACGTGCCAGTAAATCCCTATGTAACATTTCCAGTTTGGCAGCAAGCAGTCACTCACTCATTCACATTTGTACACAAAGAAGCAGACCTGGGCAAAAGCCTCGGAGATAGGAGCCTTCAGGGTGCTCCTCACTTCCCTGCCAGGCTGGCTGAGCTTCCTTCCCTTCGTCCTGAAACCTCTGTAACTCCACTAAAGGTTTAGTGCCAGATGCGCACGGAAGGCGTGATGCACTGGACAGCACTGCACCGGACAGCACTGACTCACACCAGCTGAGGATGCAGCTCTTACACCCCAGGGCATGAGTTAAAAGCCATGGCTGCAGGGCACATCCACCCTTTTTTCAGAAAGGCCATGGAGGCTATATTGAGTTGTTTTAAAATGCACCACAGCAAACCTGTTAAATCAACACACTGCAAAATGGGGTGCTGGTTTGGGATGGGGTAAAAGAGCACATGAAGGGCTTGTGAGAGAAGATGAGATGTCTGAATATCATACAGAGAGAGGTACACATCTGTAGAGAAGTGACCTGCAATTGCCCTTCCTGAGCAAACAACAGTGGGCTAGATTTCACTTGACCACCTGAGAGTACATCTCTCAGAGATTTCATGGTATTGATGCCGTTTATTTCAGAGTCAAATTTGGTCCAGTGTAAGTGGATAAGTAAAAGGTAAAGGTTCTCCACAGATTAACTGATTTAGGAAACTCAAGCTGGTTCATCTTTATGCTAGGTAGCCCACTTGATTTTTAGGAGAAACCAGCAGACTCAAGTACCATGACACACTGAATAAGAGGAATCTGCAAGTGAAATAGCTCCCTGTCCCATATGCCAATGATATATGGACCTATTCCCAATTCCCAAGGACTCCCCAGAGGAACTCTATTCGATTTCTGCACCATCTCTACAATTTGGGACACAGTGGATCAAACTCTGCTTTCAGTTCCAGTTACAGGGCAGGAGTGAGACCAGAACTTGCCGCATGCCCCCCTGCTCTGGGGTATGAGTGTGGATACAAGTTTTGCAGCTGTGGATCATTTGACATAATCAGCTGAAACCTGTGATTTAATCACACCAGTGCACCTCCAAGAAAGCCAGGGGCTATGTGCTCATGGAAATGAGACTGAAATGAGCCTGAAGATTCCAGTTTGCCCAGGCCTGTCAAACACACAGTGCCTTTCTGACACAGGCTTACATTCAGGTAATCCAGTAGACCCATGTGGTACCTTTATGGGAGTTGAAGCCTATGGTCTGGATAGCTGGATATGTCTGAGAACACAAATGCATATCCTTTTTTTATTAAACTGGTATCATTGCACACTCAGTACCAGCTACACTAGATAGAGGCAGGCCCACAACTTTATGCTAACTCTGTTATTAAATCTACCATTATGTCATCATTCAATTCCTTCTGCTCTGTTAACACCAACCTAGGCACATTTTCATTTGCAGAAAGGCATCTTCCCATTAACTTTCTGACCTCTATCCACTTCCTACATTCTACAGCCTTTTCCTTACCTAACATTCTGGTTGCAAACTACTGTCACTCCCAAATACTACAAGCTAGCAGCAAGGTGGCACCATTTGCTGACAGTGACTGAACTCTAGATTGGAGGGTCAGTTAACTCTAGGGACCCTTTGTCAGATTCATCTTTGTCTGGGCATTCATCTGGCTGGCCATTTTGAAAGAGTCACAGACTGAACATATGGATTCAAATGCCTTAAAAGCTCATTTAGGTGCTGATAACACCCATTCCTTCCAGTTGCCATTATCATTTCTGTGGCTCTGTTTTTGCTGGTAGCTGGAAACAATTTTAGAACTTTCTACTCACTAAAGAGCAATGGGTCTGGTCACTGTGGAAGGTCTAGATATGAATTCCTGCTCCATTGCTTGTCCACTAACACTTCATGAGGTTTTTCTGGGGCAAGTCTCTCATATTATCTTAGAACATGTTCAGAACCTCTCAGGTCATTCTGATGGAAGGGTCCATGATGACCACTTCGCCTGGTGTCTTGCACAATGCAAGCCAAAGATTCCCACTGAGCAATCACTGTGCCCAGATAAATAACTTCAGAGGGAAATAAAGCCTCTTGTTCTAAGAGGCATCTAAATCTGACTTGAAGAATTCAGCTCATCTCTTCAAAAAGCTTATCTAATATTAATTACAAACCTCTCAAAATGTGTGTCCCTCACTTCCAGTTTTAATTCTGTCTAGCTTTGACTTTGAGCCATGAAGTCTTGCTTCATGGCTTTTGTCTGCTAGCTCCTGATGTGCTTTCATCACAGATACAAAGACCAAAGGTTTTTCTCTGGTTAGGTAGGTAATATTTTGAGGACACAAAATTAGAGAAGTGTGAGATGGCTTTGGAGTAACTTTACTTGGAGTTCAGCTAAGTAGGTACAGTCAGCTCCTCTGAATCAAAACCTACCACTGTCAGCAAATCAATGACCTGGCTTACTCCATCATAAAGGTACACAAATAACTCCCTTCCCTCCCTTTTCCATCTTCCCTCCGCTAGTTGAGCTTGTTGCAGATCTCTAGGGCTTTCTTGTAGACCTGAGTCACATCATCCATGTCTGTGAGAAGAGAAAAACTGCTGTCCCCCAGACGGTTGCGGTAACGCTTTAGATACTGTGGCCGTGGGCGGTTCTGAAGTCCTTCAAAGTCTTGGATCTGGAGGAAATTTTCAGCAGAGACACAGCTCCGTATTTTCTGCCTGTTTGGCCTGTTTTCTTGCAAATCTAGCAAATCAAATGAGTCACTGGACAAAATACTGTCATCACTAATTACGCTGGAAGGGCGACTGTAACTTCGAGGTAATGCATCCCTAGACAAGACCATCTCTTCCATGGCCTCCAGCGTTGGCGTGTCAGGGCTAATCAAGGCAGGATCAGTGCTGTTGGTAGAATACTTGCCGTTATGTTTCAAGATGCCCTTACGCCTGCAGGAATGGCTGTAAGACCCATTTCTGGATGGCTCTGTGACCCCTGGAGAAGTGTCACTGTTTACTGTCTCATCATTATTGTCCAAGAGTTCAGAAGATTCACTTCTCTCTGGAGAGGAGTAATAGCCTGACTCCCTCTGCTGAGTCTTCTTTAGGATTCCTTTTTTTGGCATTAGTGAAGACTGCTTAGTGCCATATTTGCCAGCTACCTCTCCCTCTACAGCACTTTTAATGGCCACGCCAGTCCTACACAACTCTTGCTCCATCTTAAAAGCAGAGGGTAACACTGGGCTGACAACTCCTTCAATGAAACCTGCACTGTGAGAGCGATGTTCACTGTTGCTCCTTTTCTTCAGGATGCCTTTGGGTCTCTTAGAGGTCGGTTTGGTTGCATTTTCAGCTCCTCCTTCCTGGATGGACTGTGCAATGTCATTTTCCTTTTTTGATTTTTTCAGAGACCTTTGTCTCTCTAGTGTGACTTCAGGACCTTTGGGCTTAGAAAGGCACTTGATTTTGGTATCAGTCTCTGGCTGGAGGCCAGTAGAACGGTGATGCCAATCAATGAACCTTGCCAGCAGTGGGGACTCTGAGTCCCTCATGGCATCACAGTCACAGACACTGCTCTTGTAGCCCCAGTTAACCCACCAGTGGTTGGCAATGTCTTCAATGGTTGCTCGGCGTTCAGGGTTCACCATCAGCATCCACCTGATAAGACCACGAGCATCTACGGGTGAAGAATGGCACGCAACATTTTTAGAACAGGGGCATTCTTAGGTTTGTCCGTTTAAATTGAAAGCATGAAGACAATCAAATGAGCAAAAATAATGCTCCATACTACAGAGAAAGTGAAAAGGAACAAGGCTTTGACCATCAGTCAATGATGGAAAGTGCCTCTGAACTATTTTATCAGAAGAATATTATTCACTCTGGAAAATGTACTCTGGGCTATCCAATAAATTAATGTTTGTACTGTATTAGACACTGAATAGTTCCATATTACTGAAGGAAGTCACCAACCTATTGACTCTAATGACAAAACTTAGAGGACAATAAACCAAAATTGGGGTATTTAAAATTATCTACACATTATTGCTTCTGTATTTACTTTTTCCATAAACAATGTAGTCTTCTGTGTATTGTAAAGTTTTATTTCCATACAGAGAGCAAGAAGACAGAAAATTGAAAGGAATGGCAAACAACCAAAACAAGATAAATTTTTATTTAAATATAATATTTGCATAGATATTTAAGGCTGGAAGGAGTCATTTTAATCAGTGAACCAGAGTTAGCTGCTACTCTTCTGTCAGGTGACTGCTTAAGGTACTATCCTAGAAGCCAATGTGAATACAGTGGCATTAATTCAGATTTTGGCCTGCCTTCTTTAGTAAGAGACTGTGTTGCTCTGCCCATTCACCTTCTCTCTGCTTGTGGTAGCCCACAGTGTAGTGAGAGGACTGATCTGTACCAGTATGTTTTGTGAGTTTACAGCTTGTCTGAACAATTCCACTTGCAGTAGCTAACAGACCTTCCACTGCCACAGATCTCCTTAAAAGAGCCCATTACAGTTCCTCAAGGCAACAAAATCTATCTGCTACAAAACTTTAGTTTCAAAAGGGCTTTTGCAAAGTGCTGTACCAAGATGGGAATTTATAGCAGATGAACTCGGTAGCAGAATGAGATTTATTTTTTTTTGTGTACATCATTCTAAGATGACACTGTAATATGTTGGAAGGGGCCAAACAAAATGCCCCATTCTGAACTGCTGTCAGCTCAGTACATGGCTCTCCCTCCTTTTTCATACCTGAGGTCTGTGTTGGCTCACGATATTCTCCACTGCTGATCTGCCTGATGAGATTTTTGTGATCGAAGCCATCAAAGGGCATCGTTCCATAAACCAGAGTGTAAAGCAATACACCCAGGGCCCAGCTGTCAACCTGAAATACAGACACAACACATGTGAAGCCCGGGAAAGTTGATCCCTGCCCTTCTCCATGCCATTAGCACCACAAGAACAGCATCATGTCCAGCTGCACCTACTGCTGGGCAAGTCTCACTAACCACCCACGGGCAACGTAAACAGAAGTGAAGCAGTTCAAGAACTTCAAATATGGGACAGACCCAAGTGAACTCACATGTACAGTAACATCTGCATTAATACTCCCTGTCAAGAACATTATCATCAAAGACATCCCCATACCACCACAGAAAAACTGACCCTTCTTACCTCTGGGCCTCTGTAAGGCCGTCCATTAACTATTTCAGGGGAAGCATACAGTGGGCTTCCACAAAAGGTCTGCAGAAACTTGTCTTTATGATAAAGGTTGGAGAGTCCAAAATCAGCAATCTGTAAATAGAATTGCATAAGGCATTTGTAGTATTAATGATTTCTTAAAGTAACAAAAAATCCTTTATCAGGAAAGACTTAGCTGTATTTGTCTCTGCCATAGGGAAAACTCGATGTGGATTTTACTTTTCTCTCTAAAGATCCCTCAGAGAAGAAGGGTTCCCAGATTAAGTCCTCCTGATTAGGAACAAGGGTGCTTTGGGTCCATTCACAGAGAGGCCACCAACTGCATAACCATCAGCTGGTAATTTTATCCTGGATGAATTGCATATGCTTGCAAAGACAATCTCATGCTGGGAAGCCTGCTGTCCGCTGACTGCTCTTCATCATCTTGTATAGTCATTAAAACCAGGGGTAAGCAAGCAGAAAGTACCACCCTTCTTATCACACACATGCAAGCCAAAAGCCATGACCTTTAAATTTAACAGGAGGAGGGAGGCAGGAGTGTTGCAGGAAGCTCAGCATTACTGAAGAAAGTGATTTTTTAAATCATCTGGAATGTAGCAACGCCTGAACTGAGGGGCAAAGCGAGGCAGTCACTCATTCCTCCAGATTCAGGGACCCGGGGCTGAGGAATCTGAGCTGTTAAGCCCAGGAGATGTCTATCACGAGATAATAAACACAAGTCTGGTTCCTAACTGGAAACAATGGGCTCAAATCCGGCTTGCCCAACACAAACAAAACTTCCCTTGGGACTGTTGGGAATATTGCCAAATATTCCAGAAATATTCCAGAAAATTGCAGGATCAGGTCCAAATATTTTGTTTACTTCAATTCTCTGTTCTTGTTCTTACAAAACAAAGGCTGAGGACAGCAACACTAAATACTCCCACAACAACCTCTGCATTTTCCTGGTTTCTCTAGCACTGTCACTGCCATATTTTCTGAAAAATCTCTTTGCCCAGAATTTTCTCCTGGGAAGCTAAGAAGCCTCAGAGAAAAATGAAAGCAATAATCGTCTGATTTCCTTCTCCTGTGTTTTGCTGCTTTGGAATGTTTTTTTGACACCGTTTACCAACAGGTGGTTGTTTCATTGGTTTCATGTGAATTGTTTTTACTTAATGACCAATCAGTGCCAAGCTGTGTTGGGACTCTGGAAGGCGTCACGAGTATTCATTAGTATCTTTTAGCCTTCTGGCTGTATCTTTTCTGTATTCTTTAGTATAGTTTAGTATTCTTTAATATATTATATCATAAAATAATATAATATATTATAAAATATTACGTCATAAAATAATAAATTAGCCTTCTAAGAACATGGAGTCAGATTCATCATTCCTTCCCTTGTCAGGGGTCCCTGAAAATACAACATAGCACAAGGCAACACATCTCATTTTCATCATCATTAAAGACATAAAGAACAGGCATTAAAAAGGTATTGTAGATATAAAAGACGGGAGTTTTCTCTGAGTTTTCTTCACCTTATTAATGTCTTTTCTACCAGAAAGAAATTTAATCCCAGGAATATTCACCAGAGAAAATTCAAGAAAACACAAAGTGAGTGGGAAAGAAAAGGACTCGCCAGCACCATCATTCACTCTTGGCTTTCTAAAATGTATCATAGATGCCTCTAATACCTGTTGAATTACAATGTTCAGTGAACTCTTGGAAAAAGTAAAGTCCCTGTCTCTACTACCTCGACTAGTACAGTTACACTGAAAAATGACACAGTTGAGACCAAAACAGGAACACATATATGCTTTATGAACAGACAGAAATAGATATATAGTTGATAGATACTTTCATGTTAGAAATACAGACTTTTTCTATATCCTTTTTACACAATTTTTAAAATCACAAGTCAGATATGAGATTTCATGTTTCACTCTTTCCTATTTTGATGATCTGCTTGTGCAGGTGTTTCACTGACAATTTGTATTCATCCTGCTCAAAGAGCAGCTGATTTCTGTTCCTTAATTTTAATTCATCTCAACATGTTCATTCATAGATTGAATTCACTCAGTCCCTCAGACAGCGTATTATCAACCAACAGCAGAAAATTCAACCCTTAAATACATGTGGTTTGTAAAATCTTCATTGTATGGTTGGAATGTCATTGAAAACAGCTGGTGTAGAATTGCAGTCTGCAAACATATTCTCATGGCTCAGATTGCACTTAATACCCTTAAATTCCACTTTCTTATCAAGTCACCCTGCCTGACTTGCAGGAAGTTGGTTTTAAGCCTTATGAAGTGTGCCCTGTCAATCAGGGGAAGAATGGGATCATTTCAGTGTAAAAAATTCGTGCTGGTCATTGATTTTTATTTTAGTTCAGAGTGCAGCTAAGACAAGGATAAACACTGCACAGTGTGATTCCTTATGAAAATACATTCCCTTAACACCATGGAATGTATAAAATGCATGTTGGTGTGCATTAATATATATATATATACACACACACATACAGGGATACATGCCATTGTTCACTCTAAGAAACTCTCAGACTTGGGCATTCATGTTTTCATTTTGACCATTCAGGAAAAGAGTATTTATGTTACAATCCACTCCCATGCTCACAGACTGATGTTTATCAGCTTTTCCCATTAAAATTGTCATGCCCCCCAAAACAAGATTAATAGAAGCCAACATTACTTCATGTTCTTGGCACTTAAATGGAACTAAGTCAAAAAAGTCAAAAAAACTTCCTAAATTGGGAGGAGCAGAAAAGTAGATTTCCAGTCCTCTTGCTTCAGGAGTATATATTTCATATTTATTGTTAGCTATGTTAAACCAGATGTAAGTTATTGTTGAAGTGTGGAATATAAATTCCACAAAGTTCACACTCATGGAAATTGTCAGCTTTATTCCACTTAAGAATCTGTCTCTCTGTAGTGCAGATAGAGAAATAATTACATCTCTTAAAGCAAATGAAATATATGTGCAGCTGGTGAGACTTCCAGCAAAGTAAATCCTAATTCCATACATTAAGTCTGTATATACAAAACCCTCGTGGGTTTTTAGTGGTTAGTCTGATTGGTGTCCCCTTACCAGCCCAAAAGAATGAGCAGTTAGCAGGATTATGTTACTGTTACACTTGCATTGTTCTACTCTTCTGTCACTTTGGGGTTGGTCATACCGTTATGTCAGCCTCTGCTAGACATCTCTTTTAGCTGCAATTCCCAGCACAGGAACCGTTCTCATCCCTACTGTGAACAAGGATGTTCAGTCTCACAAGTGTTTAAAGCTCATTTGATCCATTTATGTCTGCTGCATATAGTAGTTTTCAGTAAAAGTCTGCAGAAAATAGTACTACATTCAAGTGCTTAAAAAACCTAGTAATACACCACAGGTTGGATCACCTTTTTCCTCTCATTGCACTCCACCTCTGGCCTGTGGATATGCAAAACTCTTCAAAATGTGTACTTTTTGTTGCTTCCAGACACTGGTGTTTCCTTGTTACTGTATCTAACACGACTCTGCTTCCAGAGATTTTTTACTCACCATCACAACTCTTAAAACAAAGCAAACCCCTTCTTATGTCTCCACACTCCTTTATGACCTTCATTTAATTATCTAAAGCTTAAGAATGGTTTCCAAGTTAGTGTAGTAACAAGTAAAATAGCCTGGGGCCCTTTTAGGTTGGATAATAATTTCTCATCGGTTACTTGTCCTCTTTACTCCCTGTTTTAAAAATATTATTTAAGCTGCTATACAGGGATCCATTTTTACAACATCATATTTTTTCTTCACATTATTATGACATGTAAATCATAATGCATAGATCATTGGCTTCATCAGAAACATGTATTTAATTGCACATTGCACCCAAGAACAAAGAGATTAATTTAATATTCTCATTCTTAAAATCAAGCTGCCAATTTTGTGTTTGCAATCCACTGAATGAAATATAAATACTAGGAAAGTACAGATAAGACTGTCAATCCATTTCTAGAAAATGCCTTCCCCTGAGTATTTGAAGCCTTCAGTCAAGACCAAACCCCTGCACTTTTTTCTGCCTGAACAAACCACATGTAAATACTCTCAGAATGCAGACCTGATAAATTTACTCCTAATAAATACTTTACAGTTCCATATGTGTTTCCTTGCCAACAGTTACTGTTTAGTGAAACAAAGAAAAAGTGGGAAGTAAAATTCTGTGCAAGTAACACAGAAACCACAGCAACCTATTCAAAACCTCAGCATCAGTGAGATAGTGGCTGTATGTCTACCATCAAGTATTCAAAACTGACCTGAGTCACAAGGTTTAGAAAAAGAGAACAGAGAGAAAAAGAAAAACCATATCAGAAGTCACCTCTTGAAGCAATCCAAATTCAAACACTACTGACTGTAAGATGTATGAAATACCAATACCGTCCCAAGTTCAGTCTGTTTTTCAGTTTCATGAGACCCTTTGCACAAGCAGTGACTAGGGGACAGCCAAGAAGCCACTTCCCCATGCCAAGGCAGCCTTGCCTGCTCAGAGACCTGCTCAGAGACATGGAAGAGATGTAGCTGAGGAAAGGCTGGAAATATGAAAAATACCTACAGCAGTTTAAATACAATGCAAGTCAGGAAAGGGAAACCTTCAAGAAAAGCACGTCCAAATGACTGGAAGGTATGTGAGGAGGCAGAGCCACCTGAATTTCTTCCACAGCAGTGCCACTTGCTATGGCAGCTGAAATGCATCTGTGGTTCTGAAGCCCTTGGGCCAGCTCCATGTGTGGACCAGACAAAGCCACCTGTCCTTGCCCCATCCTTCCACTCTACTCGCAGGAGAACAACTCCCATAAAGGACAGAGGGGCAGGAGCAGAACTGTCTGACAAAGCTCAGCTCCCCAGAGGCTTGAGGAAGTGATTGGTTTTGCATATGAGGACCACAGTGCAGAGACCCAGCCCTCCACAGCTAGCAAATTCCACAAATTCCTCTTTTCTCTCAAGAATTCTCTGATTAGCTGGGAAGATAGTTTGGTGTGTAATGTGGAAAGAAAGGTCATCCTGCCTGCGGAAGCCTGATTCGTATACAATGTCCTAGAAAGGCTACTTTTTGTTTCCAGCACTGCTGAGAACAGCTCTGGCTGCTGCAGACAGCGTCCCTGCAGGAACAGGAGAGGGGAGGTCTGCTCCAACGCTGGATGCTAACAGCAAAACATCCAAATATTGCATTGGGTGGGCCTTCTGTAAAACACTATTTTTGGAAACCACATATTTATGTGCCTTTAATCCACTAGCTGATCCAAGTTAGCTGCTGTCATCAGCGTTACACAGATGGCAGCTACCACATGTTACTTTCCACTTCCATTGCACATCAGTTTGAAATGAATACAATCTCTCCACTGTGAAGTACAGAAAGCAGTGCCTCCAGCCCCAGGGCTTTCAGAGGAGACAAAAGGAAGACCCCAGGCTATTTAGGTACTGGGCTACGCAAGTAGCTCCTTGATTACTTTTTTAATTAAATAAAGATGCTCAAGCTTCAGCAGAAACTCCCTGGTGTTCCTCCCTCTGCTTGTTTGTCCATGGATGAGCACATCCAGCCACCCTTACTTACATCCAGTTACCCAAGGAGGAACAAAGTTGCAAGTGTAACAGGTTCAGCCACCTGGAAATTACACTGATTTTATAGAGGAATATAGATAGGATATATATAGGAAATCGCTCTGGAAATTAAATCCCTGCATTATTTAACTTTGTGCTACAGCTATAAACAATAGAAGAAAAAGACAGGAAAAAAGGTAATTCTCATGCTTTCACTGGGGAGAAATGGCATGGAAATGACATCACTGACATCACTATTCCAAAGTATACGTTTGTGTCTGAAGTTCCAAGGCCATTTCCTAAGGAAGCACATGTACTTTACTAGGTTTGTTTTGAAACTCTATTTGCTTATTTTCCAGCCATGATCAAAAGAACATTCAGACTGTTCTGTAGGAGGCACTTGAACCCTGTAGACCAGAACAGTTTTTTCCTAGCCCCAGAAGCAGCCAGCAATAATATCATTTGTACAATAAGCCCAATTGCACAAAATGCTCTGTCATTTTCTACCAGTGGGTAGATACTGCATTGGGAATCTTGCCCTTTGTGTGGCAGGACAGGGCTTTCACCTATAAAGTATGCAAAGCTTCATTTAGTGTGTACTATTGGCAATCAGTGGTGTGTTCTCCCAACCTCCAAACCTCTGAGCCTCTTGCCAGATGCTGTTGCTTAGTAGCTGTTACCATAACAATGGCTCTTCTAATGCCTTGGGTAAAAATGTTATAAAACATGCAAATCCATTCTGAGAAACCGGGAAAAGGAATCTTACCTTAATATTAAAATTGTCATCAAGAAGAATGTTTTCCAATTTTAGGTCCCTGTGGACAACACCATTCTGAAACAAGGAAGAAAAAAATGAGGAAGAGCATGAGAAAATACTGGAAAAATTAAAGGTGAGCTGGCAGGGTGGTCTTTGCATTACATTTCAGGGCTGATTTCACTGTCATTAACACTCATGGCCCAGTGACTAGCGGCAGGCGCTGTATTAGTCACTTGGTGTGTGGTTAAGGGAAGAATGACTGGAATCTGTCCTCCCACAGACACTCTGAAACAGCAGGGGGTGGGAGGTCAGAGGGCTGGGGGGTGTCTTTTCAAAACTTAATTTCATCCTGGATCCTGCCCCCACTGTGTGAAAGCAGGATATTCTTCCCAGACACCAGAAACCAATATCTGTCAATGACGTTAGCCCCTACAAAAGCCCACATTCCTCCAATGAGCAGCCATGTGGATCAGGGGAGTTATAATCCCAAAGGACAGAAAATGTTAGAGATGGAAGCAAACAGACAGGGTCTAGGTCAGAGCCTTCTTTACAGAAACTTGGGAAAACTAAATGCATCAGGAATGGCACTGCAGCTTTTCAGCACTATGTAGTGAGGACTTTGAGAAATCCCATTTTTTATCAGAATTCAAGTAGAGACTTAAGTGTTTTAAGAATTCAAATTAAAATTGTGTTAGCTACTCATTGCCTTTAGCCTCATACAAGTTTTGGCTCTATGCAGTTGTTTCATAAACAGGGATAAAACGTCCCTGATGGCAGCCAGTCAGCTACCTTGGGTTTAATTACTTGATTTGTTATTCCAAGTGGGTACCATGATGGGTAAGGTCACTAGGAAATGGTATCTTTCCTGCTACATCTGGTAAAGTTACTTTTACCTATCCAGAATGAGTATGTACTAAAGCTCATGCATGAAGCACATAGTTTTCTCTTGGCTTTTTTTTTTTCATATATTATATCTCCTATTCTAAAGTTGTTTACTAGTGTATTCAAATTGCAAACTAACATTTGTTTGAATGCATTAGTATTAATGCTGTAGAGGTTATATGGGATGCCTTCTTTAGTTGATGTTGTAATTTCTGAGTTTTTAAATGTCAGGAGAAATATTTTAAAGGCAAAAATGCAAGGTTGGCCTAAAGTAAGGGTGTGTCTGGTATCTGTCTAGCACAGGAAAACATCATTAGTCTTTAAAAAGTCACTAGTTCAGTGTAGTGCTTTTAATGAAGATCTCCTGGTGTACTGATAAAATCATGTACTACGATACTTAATGAATGCTGTTGCCTCAGACATGCTTTGAAATATATGCCAGTAATCAGCCTTGAAACAGCATTTTCTACCATGATTTCCTTTGCTCACCTTGTGGCAGTAATGCACAGCAGAGACTATCTGTCGGAAGAAGTGTCTTGTCTCTCTTTCGCTTAATCGCCGCCTCTCACTGATGTAATCGTACAACTCTCCTTGACTTGCATACTCCATGATGATCACAATCTTATCTTTATTTTCAAACACTGCACAGAAGAAAAGAAAAAACACCACAGTTGATTCAATATATTTGAAAAGTGACACTTGAAAGAGTGAGGAAGACTCAGGATGTCTGATCACATCCTAGACCACCACTGCGGCCTGGAAAGATGTACTAGCAAATCCCACTGCAAAAAGCAAGTTCCAAAGCTACTTTTTACCAGAGGAAGATTACAACATCTCAGACCAAGAGAAGGAAGTTGAGTTTATCCTCTCTTTCATATGGCTACACGAACTTCTTTGTCTCAAATAATATGGGGTCACAAGGTGGCAAAGCCAACTTACCCTAGTGAGGTGAGACGGACACTTGTGCCAGTAACACATGAATACCAACTCCTGCTCCAGCACAGAAATCCTTGTACAAGTAGCCCACTTGAGGCCAGAGGATAGAAGCAGACAGGAAAGGGTTTGGAAAGGGATCATAGAAGGCATAATAAATTCTTGTCTTCAGTAACTGATACAGGATTGCTGTGTGGCTTACAATGACTGTTGGCTGGCTTTCACCTACTGCCAAAATCCAACAAGTATCCAACTGATGGATGTGCCCTCCTCCATCCCAACTCTGTGTGACAGCACAGCGGGCATCATGGACACCTGAGCTTGCTGTGGCTGCAGCACCTCCAGAGCAGCACAGCTCTTGTCAGTGTGGCTCTGTACCCTGTCTCATGCAACCAACTCTTCCTCAAGCTTCCTCATCTCCTGCCCCTACCATGTGTCCCACTGCATGTCACAGACTGCACGCTGTAATCCTCCCCTTGCTTGTGCAGAGCCGGCAGCAATGCACAATGCCAGCGTAAGCACAGCAAGGAAAATCATCTCATACATGTCACAGCCCAACTCTTCTTCGGGGTTGAGAGGATGCTGCGTCACATGCTGTTAAGGACTTTGCTGTGAGTGGCAGATAACTAATATTTAATCTAGTAGAGCATGCTGTTAATAGTCTGGAATTGCTGTAATGTCCTGGCTGCTAAATAGCTCTTCGCTTTTGTCACTGAAAATCTATTGCAACCCACTGGAAACTTCCTGCACCTGCCATAAGTAACCACTGCTACATGAAAACATGGTGATTTTCCTTTTCTTTTTATCTGTGGCAGTCCTGGTCACACTGGCAGCAAGGCATATACAAATTAATGAGGTTAAAAGATTTATTACAAACAGATGCTAGTTTTGACCAGCCCTACTGTAATGATGCTTTCCTATATTTCTTTATCAAAGCTCAGCCAGTAGTCTTTGGTGATTTAAAAAAAAACAGAATTAAACTTCAGCTTTTGCAGTGAAATGTAAAGCTGCCTCTCAACACACAGATATTTACCTCTCTTAGGCCTTGTCTCATGTCCTCTCACACCCTGTCACTCAAATCTACAAGCCAAAGCCTCTGCAGTTCACTCTAACACTCCTGAATCCCAGCCAAACAGCTCTGATAAAAGAGAGAGCAAACAGCCAGATAAAATTGGCTGCTTACTTGTCTGCTGGCCTCACTGTACCCCGAAGCAGAGGCCTCTGCCAGCGATTACATCCTATGTGCATCCTCATTAGCAATAAACTTCGGAAACTGGGAAAGCCGTCTCTGGATGGATTATACATACGGTATCCTCTCCAAGAATGACAGACTGATACTGTCTGGGAAAAACTGAACATGCCCCGTGTCATACAGGGAAGTGCTGTGATGCGTTACCAATAAAACAGTAACGCGCATACTCGCTTCTCTAAGCTTGGAAAGGCTTGTCAGGTACAGTCTTGTTTGAGAAGGCAAAAAGAAATAGTAAGCTGAGACAAATCACTGAAAATGCTCTCATATAAGAGATATAATTTAAACAAACACATAAACCACACAACAACAACAAAATTCCCCTGAAACCCCAGCTGATTCTACGAGTTAGGGGTTACTGTATCATGCACATATAGGTGAAGTTGCCACATGGCAGAGAAGATCTCAGCGTACTTTCATGGAAATGCATATCCCGAGCAGTTTCAACTGAGGACCGCCCTCAACTCAGAGGCACATTTGCCCTTGGCTCTTCTTGCCCCACTCCCCCAAAAGCTGATGCCCCACCAGGTGTTCAGTGCTGCTGATGACAGTAACAGCAATAACAGCCCTCCCACAAAAAGAGCATTCTTCCAGGATGTGTTTTTATGAAAGTTGTGCCTTCATTACTCAGTCCTAAGAATTTTCTCAAATCATCCTTGATGTTCTTAAGTTTTAAATCCTAAAATGTAATTCCTTTGTAGTCAAATTTGCCATATTAATACAAGTCCTGATCCAGATGTATTTTCCAACATTTCTACAGAAATGAGGTGGAAAGCTTTTGGTTTGGAGGAATGTGCATTCAAAGGCACTTTCCATTTCAAATTTTCTCTTACACCCTCTAGGAAACTAAGATAATACCATCAAGCTTAATTTAGGAAAGCATAAATCCCTCTTCCAAATTTCAAATTTTTGTCACAAAGCCACACTAGAATAAATGGAAACAGAATCATTCCATAAACTCGTATTTGGCTTTCAGTTTACTGGTACACTTTTCTTCATGAGGGAGAATTTTGAGGGGGAAAATATCCTTGAACTTAGGTGAAATTAATTCTGCAATTGTTCAGCTATGATGATGGTGAGGGCTCCTCACCATCATCAAAGCTGAACAATTACAGAATTAAACAGCAAGCTGTTTCTCCCCCCAGGAGCAGAGGTGAATAGGGAAGTATTTTTTTATAACTGTGTCATTTCATATCAGAGCACCTCTACAGTATCAGCTGAATCTCAAGAGGTGGGCATGCAGCTATTTCCTGCAGAGAGGGAACTGATCAGCAGACAAAAAAAATCTAAAATGAGAGCTGCAGCTGAAGGAAGAGGAGGTTGAAAGGCAGTGGGATTTATGTCTATACACACACAGCCTTAAAGAGGAATTTAGTGGTCAAGACTATCAGGCAGATGAGAAGGTGGTATGCTGGCAAGTCTCATCAGCCAAGTACATCGTGAATTTTCACAGTAGTATTTAGGATGTCAGGCAGGTTTCACCAGGCACTTCTGAATTTCCCTTCTGAGCACAGCATGTAGTTTTATAAACATATGCTCAAGAAAGTCTTATGGGCAATGGCTGGAGGAAGAGAAGAGGGCATTACTTAAAGCCTGGATTGACTTACTGCAAAGAATAATGAGATAATAAATATACTGCCCTGTTAGCACCTGGGCTGTAACTTGTGGGCTGATGATGGACGGGTTGCCTCCATATAGCTTTGGGGACTGCTTGATTCACTCTTTGTTTTTGCTGCAGATGATTTATTACCTGCCATCCTACTGCATATACATTCTGAAACTCACTCCCACCCAGAAGTGTGCCTGAACCCTGGCTGCACCTACTGCCAACAGAGAAGCATGGCTTTGGCAGGCTGAACTCCAGGAACTTCCCAAATCTTGCTACTTCTGGGACAGCCATGTCAAATAAGCCTGCTCCTCAGCCCTGAGCAAGGTCAAGGGATGGAGACCATGTATGAGTAAGGTGGGGCTGCTTTAGCTTCTTTCAAACCATCAATACTCTGTAAATGGCTAGGCAAATTAGATAAGTAGAGAACTGTCAGTACCAACACCCATACATGGATAGCAGGGGAGATGGCCTGTCAATTAAGAATCAAGAGAGGGGGTTGCTTAGATACAAGGCACAAGCTTCACCTGTTAAAGGGGACAGCAGTAGGAGAAATGCTTGCTACCAGCTGAGTGTCCTCTATTTCTGAGCCACTGTGTTTATTTTCACCACTCTGCAAGATGAGTTACTCTGAGAGCTGCTGTGGTGGGAGGGCTGCTGCACTGCCTCAGCCATGGTGGTCAAGTGCTGCTGCAGAGTAGTGCTTGCAAATCACTACTGCTCCTTCGCAGAGAGAGCCTGCTGGCTGAAGGACTGACTGTGGAGACGACTGCACTTTATATGGCCGCAGGGGAGGAAACAGGGACAGCAGCATGAGAGCACATCAGGAACCAGGAACAGGAACAGCATGAACCTCATGGTGCAAGGAACAACGTGATCGTATCCCCAGGAGATGAGCAAAGGACTAAGACACTGGCCACAGCAACATGGAGAAACAGCATTTTCCAGAGGGCTACAAGTTTGCTTGGGCTTGGTCTAGTCAAAACCACTTGGTTTTGGTTTCCAAAAGCCTTGGGAACCCAAGCAGCAAAGGGTGCTTAATATACAGCGGTCAAAGATTTCTTACTTTTCTTTAAATCCCACCCTTTACTCTAACATGTTTGTTTCTTTTTTAAAAGTGACAGAGAAAAAAGTCTATACCTCCAGGCTCATAATTGAAACCAAATCTGCTGACTTCAAAGTTCCTTGAAGAACATAAATGTGAAATTGGGAAAGAATTTAACTTTTTGCTATCAAAGAGATATCAGAGACAAAGTACATTTTGTAACATGAACAATCCATCCCTCTACCACAGGCTGTTCTACTATAGTAAGAGCTCTTGCATAAAATCTCTCCACCTATTTATAGTTAGAGGCTGTGAAATTATAAACTCAGCTTCTATCTACCGCCTTCCATTTTCCAAATAGCACTGGCTGACCTCTTGCTCATCAGCACTCTTCTTTTCAACCCTACTGCCAAATTCGTCCCTCTAGCCACACCAAAGTCACCTCCCCTGAAACTCATGGGACAAGTCTGACACCACATGAACACACTCACTATATCTCTTCTCTGCTAAGATGTGCTTCACCATAAAATAGTTGAAAGCCCAGATGGGCACGGTTTTGCAAACATCAGTCAGAAAGGTTTAATGGTACACTGTACACCTCCCTATTAGGACAGTTCATTTGGACTGACTTACTACCAAAATAAAAAAAAGGCAGGAGGCTTCTGCCCTTCCTCCAAGCTCATAGAATACTAAAGTCAGAATGAGTGCTGAGGGTGGTGGATTCCTCCCCCCCACCAAAGGACTATCTCCATGTGGGCTGCTTCCATTTGGTTTACATGTAACCCTGGGGTAAGGATTTTAGTTTGTTAAGTTTAAGAGAGGCAGCCAATCTCTTTGCACTGGAACCATTTGAATTCTCCTCATGCCTTTGCTCTCTATCAGAGCAATCTCCTAAATTAGTTCCAGTATGTTGACATTCCTTCCATCTGGTGTCTTTCCATTCAGTGGTATTTTTATTACTCTCCTAACAGCCGCAGACAGAAGTACCTTTCCACTGCTACAAAATGCTCTTTTATTAAAGGTCAGCCAAATCAAAAGAACAAGAGAGTTTGTTCTTAATTTTGGAGATGCAGACTAGAATAACCTTTTCATTCAGAAAATTCATGTACGACCCGCTTACCTCACTTGTGTAATAAGCCTTGAATTATTCTTCAAAAAGTCATGCAAGCACTGAAAACTGTCTTTTACCTTAGAAATTCAGCCTGATTCAGCTTTTGTGGTTTTGACTGTTTTACAGCCCCCTGGCATAATTTTTATTTAGCTGTTTTTTTAGTAGCAGTATTATTACTGTTTTTAACACAGCATATAGCAGACATGAAAATATCCCAGGTCCAATGAAAAAACCACGTATATGCACACACATAAATTTATGCATATGTTCTACTATAATTGAAGATATCAAGATATAAAGTATGTGTTTTAATGCTAAACTTGTGTTAAATTGTTTTCCTGAATTATGGCCTTATTCAGCCAAATTGCATCTCCTTTTAAATTAAAGGAATGTAGTTAAGATCCTGCAATAATCTTTTTAAATCAGACAGCATGCTATAATTTACTCCCCAGTGAGGAGATTAAATCAGAATGGGAACTATTATCCTTGGTGAAGTTTTGTCTCACAGCGCAAGACTGAGGATATGCAGATTATCATGCTTTCCTCTTTAGAAGGAAGGAAAAAGGACAGTTGCTAATTTGGCCACAATAACATGTTACACTAATTGTCTTTGTTTCAGCAAAGAATATAAGCACTAACTCCCCTTTATTTAAATATTATTTAAACTCTCGAGGAACTTCAGAGTAGCAAATATTTACATTACTGTGGTAGGACTGTGTAAATGGGAAGATGGAAATAAATTTCATCACTGCTGGCAATCAGTTTGACATTTAAACAGGACCTGCCCGTGATCTCGCACATTTGAGTTTATATCATGTCCGATGAAGTCTGTTTAGGTGATCACCCTGAATGGCAGGAAATTCATAAAGCTGGGGTATGGTTACTAAAGAGTTAAGTTTGTTTATTCTTGTTTCATTAATATCTCCAGACACTTGAAATATTACTTGATGTTCTTGGATGTTATAAACTGAAAACAATGACAATAAAGCACTCCAAACTCAAAAGCCTACATAATTAAAGGAAATCAATTAGAAATGTGGTTAAACAGTATCACTACTGAAGTACTTTCTCTTGGCCAAAAAAAAGAATAATTTCAGCTTTCCAACTTCCAACATTCTTGATTAAAGCCCAGTCATCCACGTGATGTTTAAAGGGACTCGTGGCTTTTTCAGAAGGGGTGGGGTCATTAGTCAACAAAGTTTGTTTTGATTATGTCTAAAAACCAGGAGATAGCAAAGGCTTGGACAAAGGCTGGGATTGCTCTGAACTGTCACAGCCTGAGAGGTGACTGTTTTGCCACCCTCACCCCTGGCTGCTGCCCCACCCTGAGGTCCACATAGAGCTGTTGGCAGGAGATACTTGTCTGAGCCAGCGCTACCGCCGGGACGCAGCTCCTCAGCAATGGCTGAAGGAACCTTTAACAGCTGCCACACACCTTCAACAGCTGCCATACAGGCAGATTTCTGACAATGCAGCTGGTTTTCCTGATGATATGGTGACTCAACTGACACAGCTTCCCACACTGGAGACAGGCCTATGTGCCTGTGAAACACCAAGTGTGTCTATGAAATCTGGCACAAAATGGGACATTGAACATGTATTTGACAAGTGCAGTGAGTATTCTGGAATACTATGCCACTGCTGTTACACCCTGTCAGATTATCTCCTATTGCCTTTGGGCTTTGAAAGTAGAGCTGAACCTGTCTCCTGATTAAGCAGGCAACCCAGCTCAAGCCACTGTGAACTGGCAGACACATGAGGGAGAATCTCTCTGCTTTTTCTTAAGAGTACCAAAAATGCAACCTAGGAAAAAAATGGAGTGCATCTTACTTGGGAGATCCATATTTTGTGCCTTGTTAATGCAAAGTGTGCAGCACTCTTATAAGCATCCTGGCCCCAATTCAGCAGAGCATTTCAGCAGACACTTTCCTTCAGTTACTCGTTTACATAAATGCCATCATGTTCCACGAGCACCAAATTTTGATCCTAATGTTTATTCATTCTCCAGGGAAGATTTTCAGTAAACTATTTCTACAAACATGTTAGCTAATAGTCTGTTCACCTTTGAGTACACTTTGCAAAAGGGCAGACTTTTCTGTATGGTTATGCTGACCAAGGACAACTCTTTCAGCACAGAAGCAGTCATGCAGACAACTGTACTTTACACTACAAAGACTCAAGACCTCACTCCTAAACATATCAAGTGTAACTTCACCCTCATGATTGGCCCAACACGTGTTTAAATGTTCGCAGAATGTTCCTTCCCTGGTTTAACTTTTATAAAGTATTGCCAGATGAGGCAGATTTTGCACTCAAGCTACCCCTGGAAAAATATGTTAGCTCTCAAAGGCTTTATATAAAATCCTGGAGTTTTCAAGGCAAAAAAGCAATAGGGCAAAGGAAGGGCGAGTGGCAGGGGAGAGACAGACAGATGAATGGACAGAGGCATCATTCTATAAACTAAAATTTATGTGCTGAAATCAGAACACTACCAGCAAAGCTGACTTAGTTTCTCCAGTCCCTTTCAAGGAGTTTCAAGTCACTTAGAGGAGCACTTCCCTCACAGCCACACTCGATAGATTGCCGATTACAGCCCTGCTGAGAGGATGGAATTTCTTCAGTCACAACTGTACATCTGCCCTGGCAGTAATGGGCAAGGTACATACCTTATGATAAGGTTACAAAGAAGCATCCCTAAACTGGAAAGCTTGGTTTCCACACATCTGAATTTGCTTGGTATCAATAAAAAAAGATAAGGTTGTGTTTACATCAAGTAGACAAATTCAGAGGTTAATTGCTATTAGCAGGAAGGTCAAAAGGATAGCTAAACAAGATCCTACTTAAGGAAAACACATGTTAGTAAATGCAGTACAAAGAGCTTTCAAAGGTTATTACAGGGATATCCAGCATTGTCCATGGTACGTACATCTGTGCAACCTGGCACCTACAGGGAGAGTTGTCAGACGTGCAGTGGCAGTCTGGAAACCTGCAGTAAAAATTTGTGAGATAGGAGTAAAATATCTCTAGGGTGGCTTCAGTCTCAAAGTTAATCTGATCTAAGTTAGTCAGCTAGACTCCAAAAGGAGCCTCCAGTATGTCATTTATCCCACTTATCTGAAAAAAGGTCTCTCAGGAGGGAGCCTGGGAAGATGCTGAACTCTCTTGACTAGAGAGGGACACTAGACTTGTAGCCTATGCCAACTGCAGAAATGCTGGATTGCTTAATTTTAGTGAGATTAAGCCCATCTCTTAGGATTTAGTGACTTCAACATTTTGTGTCAGGGGATAGCAATATTATCACTCTTTATGGATTACTCAAGAGGAAAATCTATGTGTTTAAAGTCCAACTTTGAGAGGATACAAATACTTCAGCCTTTGATGGACTAGTCCCTTAACTTCACAAGAAGTACTCTTCAGCTTCAAGAGAAGCACACACTCAAGGGCCCCTGAGGTCACACCCTCACCTCTGGGCAGCTCCTGAGGGTTCAGCTGCACAACCACACATCTTCCCAGTGCTACCATATCTTAGTTACAGCACTGGCTGCTACAGGCCAAATACTGACTCTGACTGCTTGGAAAACACACCAGAACCTGATATAGGTGCTGACCCTCCTCAGACAAGACAAATTCTCCCTCATGGAGCTCAACTGGCTTTGCTGCAAAAGCATTGCTCCTCCCTCCACAGGGCCAGAGAGGGAAGTCTTACTCCCACAGGAGTTAGCGTCTGCTTCCTAAAAATGCTGTAATCTTTTTCACTTTTACAAATATTTTAACTCAGTAAAAACTATTTTAAGTAAGAATGAGAAGGGCAACTGGTCAAAAAACCACAGCATGCTTAATATTTTTTCTTCCTGAGTTCCCATCCATATTTGAAGTAACTTTTGTTCTATTTGCAACCCACATGCTGACACAGCATCCCTCCCCTTTTCTGTTCCCAGATACTTTTATGAGTTTATTCAATAAAAAGACAGATACTCATCTCTTTTCAAGTACAAGAACATGCTTTTGAATAACTCAATATGTGATAGTGGAACAGTATGCCAAGACAGCCCTTGTTTTAATCAGTCCTATCAATTCTCAGAGCAGAGCTGCCATACACACCTCATCACCTTCTTCATTTACCTCACAGCTATGGAATTGTGTAGGGCTACATTCAGGCTTCCTGTTCTTCACAGAGGAAAAAGGGTGATCCCCAGGGATAAGACCACCTGACCCAGGTCCCTCTGAACCTCTGGAATCTACATTCCACATCCAACATGCAGCCTCCCTCCCTGCAGCAACAGGCCTTTTGAATGGCACCCTTTAGCATGCACATAGTGTGACCTGCCAAGCTAATGCTGGGACATATACAAACTGGCAAATCTTCCTAGCTGTGTCCCAGGAAGAAAGGAGGTAGAGGAGGAAGACAGGATAAGGAAACAGGAATGATAAGTAGCCACCAGACTGACAGGCACATGTGCAGAGGTGGAAAGGAAGTGGATGCTGGGATTCAGGGGGAAAAGCTGCAATGACAGAAGTAGCAACTTGAACTGGCTGGTAAGGGAGGACCAAAGTCCTAGAGGAGGTAAGAGCTGCCCTGTGCTGTCCAGGGGAAATGAAGCAAACAAGGACTGGTCTAGGGGCTGGGAACAGAAACAGACATCAGGCTGGTTCATGAGTGAGGGTGCGATTAAACTGAACTGTACAGCAGGAGCAAGGACACGAGGTGATACATGCAACCATCTCCCACCTGCTACTGACACACTCAACTCACAGGAGAAGAAGCTCTTCCTAGCAAAGGTCTGTGCATCTGTGAAACACTGGTACATCAGAGGGAAGACAGTGCTCAAGGCAGTCTCTTTAGTAAGGGATGGGTTACACAAAGAGTAAGGGTTGGTTTGGTGCATGATCTCAAGAAACATGAACATCAGGTCTCCAAGGACATAACAGAGCAGTCAGGGAGGAAAATCACATTCACTAACCTTCATATATGGTGATGATGTGAGGGTGGTTGAGGGATGACATGATCTCAATCTCCCGTCTGATGTGAACCATATCTTGTTCATCCTTAATTTTGTCCTTACGAATGGATTTTATTGCAACCTATAAATGCAGGAAATCAAGCATTATTCTTGGAGCTAAAAAGATGCATCTAATCCACTTAGAAGAGTTAAAAAATAAATACAGATGTTAGATGTTGGCAGAATGTGGAATGACCAAAACAAACCTTTAAAATACAAACCACCTCCATGCTCCAGCTCCCTCACTGTTTAACAATAAATACACTCTCATTACAGTGTAATGGATGACATGAAGTTTTGGGCTCTTCAGGTCTTAGGACTTTACTGAGGGGGAACACAGCATCTTTCAGAAAGATTTCTGTGCTAGCCTAAGCACTCTCCTTATGCAAATGGCAAAACTCCCCAAGAGATTTTGATGGGAAGCACATTTGCTGAGACATGATTGCATCTGACAATTTAAAAAAAAAACTTTTGAGACAATTTCTTTGAAAAAATGTTGAGATGTCTGATGGAACAGAAGTAGGGAATCCAGGGTGCCGATTATGTATTGATATTCATGTTAATAAATAAAGGATCCCATTAACACAGGTTAGATTAGTCCATGGTGCTCTAAAGCAGGCAAACTGTTCAGGAGTTATGACTTATTCAAAAATCAGAATAAATAAATCTTTAAAAGTCACATCTAAACTCATCCCCATATAAACCCAAGCCTTCAGGTCCTACACAACACTTATGCAGTCACTGCAAAACCATATCCTTCCTGCATCCTTCCTCAATCAGCAAGCTTTTTTACAAGCATATCATGTGACTGGATGTCTTTCCAAAAGGCAGGGTGGGAACAGAGGAAGTGATAGCTGAACTTGCAGTATGAATTCAAATTATAACAGTCCTTGTGAGTGTGTGTATGTGTGTTGCCTGTGAAAAAAAGGGGCTTATCTGAATGCCCCCATAAATAATCGTGGAGGTCATCTCATGCCCTATGAGAAATGAAGAAAGCAACAATGCAGAGAAGCTGGTGGGAGAGGGAAGGTGAGGGCACTGTGCTTACTGAATGGCAGCACGGCCTTTATTATACTCAATATTTACCCTGCATTGTTTTTTTAAGCTAGAGTTCAGGGAATAAATTATCAGCTAGCTTAAAATCAACAATAAGTCTTTGAAAAACATCAATGACCCACTGAGATGACCACCCTTGTATGGGTAAACCAAACTTGTGTCATTCTTTGCAGCCAACTAATGTGGGCTTCTCCTGGGAAAACATTTGTAAATCTATGATTTACGTTATTTCCTCAGATACTCTAGAAAAAAAAAAAAATCACTGCCTACTTCAGTAATTGCAAGTGGCATGACCAGTATTGTTTTCATTATATGATGTAACATTGAGGATATTGAAGAAAGAAGAGAAAAACTTACAATATTATAAAATTGAAATGTACATAAACAGGAGCCAGTTTAAAGGATCAGGTTTCCTACACCTCTGAAAAGCAACATTGTTCAAAAAAGCATTAAGCACATGCCCCATCCCCTTGAATTCCCAAAGACTGTTCATGTGCTTAAAATTAAGCTCTTGCTCAAGTGCTCCCCTACTTTGGGACAGCAGAACAATAAGAAGTCAAGGGACAAAACGATTTGCATGTTAAACCCGAAACAATTTTTTTTCCTCTTGACCCAAGCATTTGGAATAGATACTTTAAAAGTAACAACATAGCTATAGCCTTCTTCACATGGCACATATTTCTAGAAAAGGTAATACAACAGATCTTAATTAAATGAGTGACCAAGATAGCCTCCGAGTAATTCTAGAGATGGAAAAGGCAACCAACTCTAAAGATGACAATGGAATTTTCCCCTTCCCACGTTTGCACTGGGACTGACTGCAAATGCAAATACTCCCTGTATACAGAAGGATGTGGGTGGCTCTTGGAGCAATATGTGCATTCCTCAAAGAAATAAATATAGACATGGGTAAAAACACATTTTTTATTAAAAGACAGCCTTGTACTTGGCTCTGAGGAAGAATTTAAGAAGGGTTTCTTGTCAAATATACAACGGGGAGCAAATTCTTCCCCATTCACAGCTGGTAAAGTAATAACAGCAGCCCAGAGGACATGCCAATCTCCTGATAACTTGACTGCGTGCTTCACAGACAGGACTTTTGCACATCTACCCACTGGCCTCTGTAGAATAATTGTATATAAGAAAACATATTCTTAGATACAAAAATGCAAACATAATTGAAAAGTGTGGTACCACTTTGTAAGTATAGGTTTGGATCAATATTCTAATGCAAACAGATGTGTTGCCTGGGAACATATTTTTTAATAGGACCAGAGAGTTTACAGTCTCACAACCCATGCTGAAAATTAAGGCACCTTAATTTATAAAGGCTATTCCTAAAAGTTTACCCAAATTTCAAAGATGGTACTTAAGCTCTCCTGAAAGCATCACTTCCCAGTTGCAGGGGTAGAATTCAACAGCCCAGCCAAAGTACTTGGGATTTTGTCAGTGACATCCAGGCTGCAATGTCTCATCCCAAATATAAGGAAAGAATACATGCTGAACATATCCCTAGGGTTTTAACATTCAAGACTTTCTCTTCCCTCACTCGGCACTTGGAAACAAGGAAAGACAATTAGCAGGTGTGAAATATCTTTACTTCAGTGGTGTCAGTGGAGCCAGGGCAGCTCTGAGCATCCACCTGACCATGGTCAGCCCGTCCCCTGCAATCCCAACACACACCAAGAGCGCTGCGTGGGAGGCAGTGCCCCTTGTACCTTAGCAGAACAAGCACTCGCTTTTCAAGAGAGGTGTACTCACATGCTAACAAAGCAGTATCACTGTCTATTTGCACAGCACATAAGCTGTAGCCATTTTTTAGTTAAACCTTGATAAGCAAGTGGTGAAACAGCACAATTTATCCACTTTCAGAAGATGAGGAAATCGAAACAGAAAGGTGACATAACTCCTAAAGAAAACAAGGACAGTAAAGAAACAAGGACAGTATCATCTCAGAAATTGCTGCCTGCCTCTTCCTCCCAAACTGTGCAACACACCACAGAAGTGCCTTATTCAACAAACCATCTAGTTATTTAAGGATGATTTCTGATACCTTTCCCCATGTTCAATTGCTATTTCTCTCCTCAAAAAGGGTGTCAGGAAAGTGAAAAGTTCAAAGGCACCTCAAAAAATACTTTTCCCCCCATGCCATCTGCCTGGTGGCCTGCACAATCCTTAAGTAGATAGGTTCCACACTTCAAAGGCTACCAGCCATGCACAGCCTTGCTGGTGACCTGGTTTGAAAGGCCAAACAGTGAGTAATCGGTGTCAGCAGACTGTCACTGTCAGAGGTGCCATCCCAGAGCAGGATTAGTGGAGCAGGACAGCATTCATTCCAGCTCTTCCCTTCTAAGAAACAGTTTTTTGCCAGTCAAGTCTTTCACCAGTCAAGTTACACCAGTCTGCTCAGACCATGTCAGCAAGAATACTTGGGCTCAAGTCTACTGATGTGAAAAAAACAACACAAACAAGAAAGCAGCCCAGTTGGGTTTTATTCAGTATTTCATGGAAACATTACAAATCACAATCACATTCCAGGTATTTATGACATGTTTCATTGTTTTCATATCTCTGAGCAAAATAAGACCCCTACCCGTATGTTATGGTATCGGACTGTAAAACAAGCCTCCCTTCCAGGTATTCTAAAGCATCAATAATACAACTTCTCTCATGAAATTTATTTCTTTCAGAAATATATTCCAGAAAATACATTTTCAAAGAGCACTTATGCTTTTAACACCAGACAGAGCTGGCTCAATTTTTCTAAACCCCACTTACAGGACTGCTGCATGATGGACTTGAATAACTTCAGCATAATAGGAAATAATGTCAACTGAAAAATACCTTATGAAAGAACTTGTTTGTTCATTCTTAAGGCTCCTTTCTTTCTTTCTAGCCTGCTTTCTTGCTTTCTCTGAAAGCAGCTTCACTGTGAGCAACATCAACATTTATTAAGGGTCACAGCCTATGAATCAAGAGTACAGAAAAAGCAGCACGCTTTTTACATCAGCTACATTAACTACTCCAAATATTCGAGCTCAGTATCTGCCGAGAAAGTGCTGTTAGTCCCTTTGGTACTCTCAAAACACTGTACTTATACCTCTACCACACTTTTCAATATATTTTACTGGGTTTAAGACTTAGATAATTTAATTATAGTATTTTTAGTAACATTACTAGTGGAGGAATTTGTATTTTTCCTAGCTTCTTGTCTTAATGAGAATTTCAGATAACTCCAAGACCTTGCACTCAGAGAGAGTAACATATCAGATTCGTAATCATGAAATCTAAAGCCTCTCACCCCAACAAAACAGGTTCAAGTTCACCCAAAGCCCCTATAGACACAGTATCCGATCTGGCAAAACACTTTAGCACATGCCTAACTTCACACATGTGAGCAGGTCATTGACTTTTGTGGGACAGCTCACACATGCAAAGTTAAATACATGCATGAGCACCAAGGTCACATCTCAAAACTAGGCCATGTGAAGTTTCCGTCTGGGGATCATTACCGGCTGCGTGCACCAAAACCATCCCCAGTATATTCTGCAGCTCTGATGGCTGCATGGTCCCACACATGGCTCAGGGGGAGAGAAAGACCATCGGAGATGGGATGAAACTGCCTCCACCTGCACGGCCCGTTCTGGTACCAGTCTCTGCTCAGAAGGAGGTAAAGACAATACCCTCTCCAAAATCTATGGTACAGGCAGGGGGTGTGAACCTCTAACACAGCTAGGCACCTCCAAACTGCTCTGCACAAGCACGGCCCCAGCTTCGCTGCTGCTCTGCCTTCCAGAAGCAGATAGAAAAGAGGGAGCAGAACTCTTGGCTTCCCATCCCTCCATGAGTCAGCTTGCAGAGTGTGCTGGGCAGGAAGTGTAGAGAAATAAATTGCTTTCTTCAAGGCTGCAATAAATTACTGGTTTCCATTTGCTGGAAAGAGGATTTATACTCACTCCCTGAACTGGTGTAGAGAGATTATAAAGTATTTTCCAGCACACTTCATGCTTCTTTGCTTTTGTTTCATACAAATAACTGGAATTGAACTATAAATACTTCAAAAAGTATGATGGTTACAAAGGTTTCTGTACATTCAGTCATATCTGTGAGAGAAATGTCTTTCTTCCTTTTCAAGCTTCTTGGATGCTTAGCAGAGAAAAATGGGTAGAATTTATTTTTACAGATCCTGATCAAGACCACTGTGTACAAAAAAGTATCTCCAGGTCTTAACATCTAGTTGCATAAAGGGCATGGCAGTAGGTGCCCATTTCCATATCAAATCTGCATGTCTGCTGAGTCTCTGCTGGTATCATCATTTACAGCTGAGCAAAAAAAAAGCTGTGTTTTCATCAAAGTGAAAATCTGTTTCACTTGATTTGAGGAAGTTGGTTCATGTGTTTGTTTTCGTCTAATGAACCTAAGTTAGCCTCATTTCCAGCTGAGTTGCATGAATATAAATTAAGGTAGAACTAGCCACAGTACAGAGTCACAGATTTTTAAGTCAGTGAGTGCTGTAGCTGAGCCTGACTACTTAAATGCCACAAACCACTGACCCTTCCCCAGCAATTTCTGCATGCAGTACATTCAGACCCACTGAAAACAATCTTCCACTCTCTATTATCTACCAAGGCTATTTTTAGGACCATAGTGAGATATGAACTGTTTTTTTCCACCGAGGGACAGTATGACTTTTAAGCTGGTTCCAGCACTTGTACATACCACCCATGCTCTAACAAATTCCAATGGGCTCGAGCAATACTATTATGGAGAGTCAAAAAACCTCCCTCAGGACAGAGAGCGAAGTTCCCTGAGAAAGGGAAACCAGCTTGTTGCCACTGAGCAATATGTCAGAAAAGAAAATTATGAAAAAACATTTTCTTTGGGTGAAGAGGGAGGGGAAGGTTAAATACACATAAAACTCTCCTTTCTGAAAGCTGTGAACTGAATCCATCCCCACCCAGCAATGGGAAGTGGGTGAGCCCAGCCAGTTTCACAGCTCTGCTTCCTTTCTTTGAGATTCGAAGGTGGGAAGTGCAATGTGCCAAGTACCAACGGGGGTGTGGAGGTAAAGAATAAGTTGATCAACCAGGGGAGGAAGAGAAAGGGAGAGCAGAGGATGTTCGGGGGTGGGGAGAGAAAAGGTACATTGTTCTTTCTCCAGCTCCACAGAGCCAAGTAAGAAAGAATAGTCTTACAGTCTGGCACCATATAATGTTTTTTCCAGGGGAGTCTCTGCCTATGGCTCTTGGCCCAGACATCACCAACCCAAGAGGAAAAAAAACAAAGCTACAAAATTATGTGGTCCCTGAGGTGGCTGCAATCAAATGATAAGGAGGCGAATTGCTGATAATGCAGTTGCATTGAAACGGCACTTCCAGAGGTTGCATAAAGGAGAAAAAGGAAAGGCAGGGGGGCAGGCTGAATAACTGTCTAATTGGCCTCTGGACCTTCCAGGTAGGAAGAAGGATCCATGGGCAGATATTCTTGTGGGGAAATGACGCATCCAAAGGGTTCTGAAAAGGTACGCATATGAGGACTTGTTTTTCTAAGCCTCCTACCACATGATTATACTTTTGCTGTGTCCATTTGCTGAAAAAACGTTATCTTGAAATTCCAGCCCTGGGCCAGATGCAGTACTAAAGAGCATCATGCAGGACCTGTAATTCTAAGAACAAGCTTCTGCATGGTCATAGAAAACATTTCATGCAGTCACTGAAAAGTTGACAAAAGGCCACTGTGAGTGTAAGCAAAATTAGTGCCTGGCGTTGTGCAATCTGCTAACACATCTCTCAGAGCTCTCCCTTTCAGGGAAAGAGTAAGGTTGACACAATGCCATTGTTTCAGAGATTGTTAGTTTTCACATCCTAAAAGCCAGATCATCTCCATGGTGATACTGCCTGGGAGACAAGCATTCAACAAAATCCTTATTAATTATTTATCAGCAGCCCAACTCTATTGTTTGATATGCTGGCAAACTATGCAGTAATCGGGAAAGTTGCTCAAAGCAGCAACCGGTGCCATCTGCACCCAAGTGAGCCTTTGCTGATTTAAATCTCAACTTCTGCTCATTACTTTGTTCCATCACATGTTTGTTCCTGTCATGGATGTTACCAAGAACAAAACATTGTTATTGTTGTTGCCGGCCAGCAGCTGCACACATAAAGGGCAATGATGCACGTGCCTCGATGCATCTCTCAGGTCCATGTGCTGGTGAGACATAAAGGTATTTTTTACAGCTGCCTCACTCTGCATGGTAACAGCATACAGCGAACATCAGCATCTCCCTGTTCCATTCCCCTCTTCACAATGTACCAGACAGATTATATTTCTAAAACCAAAGCTGATGTCACTACTTGCAGAGAAACTCACTCTTGTGCCAAGGCACTAGAAGTCCCGAGTCAGTGTGATAAACGTTAAATAAAAATTCTATTTGCATAAGCTGAGGCACAATGTGCCACTGTCTCTGGGAGAATGAAGGTATGATTACCTCAGGTTTAATTTTCCTTTTCTGGTTCTGCTGGATATAGTTGCTGCTATCATATCATAAACGATGATTCACCTAGTGGAGAAGAGGAATTAGCTATTCACAAACACTCAGTAAGGGGATTACATATTCTTTCTAGTTCCCCCCTTATTCACAGAGAAAGATGTTTGTGGAATCAAGTTTTTATGAACAGTAGAAGATATCAGATGAACACATTTATACTATTCATATATAAAGTGGGTGCCAGGAGGAACATACAACACTGTTCCTCCCCTTCTTTCCTCACCCCTGCCTATGGTGCTTGTTATCAGGATTTGTGAGCACATTTCCTGAGTAACTACTGCCTAACTGGAAAATTTGCATCCCTTCATTGTCTGGTACCCACTATCCTCAGCTATGTCTAAAAAGCCTGGCACGTTTACACCATGCATTCTCTGACAAATTTCCCTGGCAGACCTTTCTTCATTTAATGCTGAGAATCCTTGCCTCAAGTAATGTATGTCGGAAATATACCAAAAAACCTCTCCCTTCCCAAAAGATTTTTACACCACATTACTGAAGTACTAAGTCACAGGACTGTTCAGTTCTAGAAGAAAGATCCTACAAATAACCACCACCCCTAGCAATAATGATGTGTTTCCCTTAGTGATGCCTCAAGTTGCCCCTTCTCACCCCTCCTCACTGTCCCAATAGCATGCTACCACAAATCTGCATTCACTTCAATCCTCCCTAACCCACAGTACAACAAATTTGCTGTGGTAGGAGCAGAGATTGCAGAAGATTTGTTGAAAAGCAGAGATCTTACATGAGCAGGTTATTAAAGATGTTTGCAGCTGTGTCCTGTCAGGACTGGAGCCCAAGGCTGGTCTGGCATCCTGGGAGAGTCCCTATCATGTGCAGACTTTACCCTCCTGGAGAAAAGAGTGGGACTGCTTACATTTTCTCTAATACACTTCTAAATGTAACTCCATATCATGCACAGATTGATGGAAGCACCATCTCCCTTCCAATGTCTACTAACTTACAAATATGCCATCCAACTACTTTCAAACTTTCAAGAAAAGTTCATGCTTTTGCACATAAGAAATTAGGTCTGGAAAGAAACTGGGGTAGGGGATTTCCCCAAGGCAATGGATGTTCATAACTGTAATTAAAAAAGGAAAAAAAAAACGCTTTACAGCCTCAACTATGATCATTCTCCTTAATAGATGTTAACCAGCACCAAATGCCACATTCACTCAAAAGATGAAAACTGCATTTACAGTTAACTTCTAGTGAAATTGCCAAGCAGATGTTTATTTTTGGCTTCCACATTTACCAAAGCCAAATGCTACACTGAGTTGGGATTTCACAAAGTCTAATTGCTTTTCTTCCAGGTTACAATTTTGTTGGAACCAAAAAGGGGGAAAAAAGGAGGAGGAAAAAAACAGAAAAAAAAAAGCTGACTTCACTTTTAAGTAGGAAAAAACATGGTAGCATCCGTTTCTATCATGTCTGTTTATATCACAGTTTAAATGAGGTTAGAATTGTGCAATCATTATTGATCAACTTCCAAACACAGCATAGCTCCATCCAGCACATAAGCAAAAGAGGAAAAGTCACTGAAAGAGAATCCTGTATCAGTCCATCTTTTAACTTCTGCAAGTCTGTGTGCAGACTGTTTAGCACTAATTAAATTACTGGCAAGTCAGGATAAAGAGGACTGAAAGAATTCACAAGCCCCAAGTTCACTGTTCTCAATGTTACATGGGTATTACAGATCCACCCTCCAAAAGCTGGAAGATAGATTTCACATTAATTTTGAGGCTTGCTCTCACAGCTACCACAGCAGCTGATGTAATGCAAAATGCTAACCTGAGGCAGCAGAGAGGAACTTTAATTCAATGTTGTTTTTTCATTGTGAATAAGCAGTGAACCACACTGAAGTAATCCTCCAAAGTAGGAGTGCACACTGTTCAAGGCATCAATTTGGAGATGAAACATAAAATCAAGATCTTGGCTAGGTCATTATAAAAAAAGCCCTTTATGACTTTGTTAAGAAGACAGGTATAAAGCCCTAGTTCCAGTTTGAAAATGACTCCTGTAATTCCTCCAATCATTTAAATTGGAAATGGGGTTATTCACACCCTCTAAGCAACTGCTGCAAACTGTTACAATGTGCTGCTAAAGAATGGTAACCTCAGCAGTTATCAGAGTCTCTAAAGTGATTTTACAGGTTTAGGCAAAAGTACTAAATGAGTGCAAGGCTGTAATTCACATTAAACAAGGAAGAGGGTTAGACATTGCTTGAACTCTTAGAACCAGTTTTTTTCCCAAGAAGCCACCTCACAGCACATTTTCATTTATTGGTACATTATGCTTGAGAAAGTTGTGGATAAAAAAATGTAGCTTGGATTATTCTCTTTTTTTCACTGAAGCATCTGTGAGTTCAGAGAAACCTCAGAACCACTGAGAGCTTTGCACATCTTTACAATGCCTCTTCCACCACAAATGTGAAGTCAGCTGGTATTGTGGGGATCTTTTGATTTTGCTCTCCAGTCCTACAGTCCTTCAGAGAAAAAAGGGAAGTGCTGTTTCACCACGAGAATTACAATGGTACAAGGAAAAAACTTGGGAAGAGTCCTTTTTAAAAGAAATGTTTGTGTTTTCATGCACCACAGCACTCATTAAAACCAAAAACCATATAGTTTGACCACCTGAATTAACAGAAAGGAATTTTTAAGTGTGAAAAAAAAGCTGAATTTATAGACTTTAGTCTTTTTGATTTACATTGATGAACAAGGATTCATTGTGCAAACATGGTGGGACACAGAAATTATATGATGGAGGGTGCACAGATGTGTTTAAACAGCACAGTTGGAAGAGTTAATGACACGGAACTATCGAAGCACCTGTATCTAGTATACTTTCCTAAACTGATCTAAAGTGGATCAAAATATAAACACCACTTCCTGGTGGGAATCTAACAAACCATAAACCCATATCCTATCTGGAAAATACTCTTGAAATACAAAAAGATTGGCAATCACATATCAAAGCCTCACACAGATTATTTTGCTCCAGGGCTTACAGATCGCTTTGCAATATTAAATTTGTTTTTGTTAACACACTGCTTCAGTATTACATTGTTCTGCCTGGACATTACCTATTTAATGGTCCCTTCTGGGAACAGATTGTCTTAGAATTTATGATGGAATGTGGTGGAATTACTACAGTGGGAGGAAAGGAGTTTGCTAAGATTTCTTCCCCATTCATCTCTGATTTCTGAGAAATATTTACACCCCTGAAGGTAGAGGAACCTCCTGTTGTTCCCTTCTATTTATTGAAAGTAAATTACCAAGGCCACCCTAATGGCTCAGGAGAGAGAGTAAAAAAGGAAGAGGAACATTCTTGCTCCCTGCAGCCGGTTGGGCTTGGAATGGATGTGAGAGGATGAGGAATGAATTACACTTTCCTACAATTAAGTGGCTGGCAATTCTGCAGCCTTAAATGCATAATTCCAGCTCTCCCTGATAGAAGAGGAGTTCACAACTGCAGGCAGTTGTTCTAAGCAGTTATGCAGAGACATAACTTTGGAGGGGAAAAAGCACAATGCAATTATTTTTCAGGATGGAAAGCTTTGGCCTAAGAACTCCCCCAGACCCTGTGAGCTCCAGGACTGTTGCCTCCTTCTTCAACATGCACAAATAACTTTTTTGGCATCTGTTTTGGCTGGAGTCGGTTGAACAAGACAGAGTTAAAACTCATGTTTCTGGGATCCCCTTGCCAGAAGCTAAGCTGTTAGGTAGTGTAACAACAGCAGCCCAGGCTTCCCACTTCCCCCTGCCAAGTGACCTTCGCACACACTTGGACATACCCCCTTCCTCAGAGTGAGCAGCAATTCCCTTTCATGCTGCTCGGTCCAGAAACTCATCTCAGCAAATACCACAAATCATGTCAGACAAAGCAGGACTATTAAAGCAGTGCTGCACAATGTGAATTGCTGTCCACAAGGGATCGGACCAAGAGACTGCCTAACCCAATTTGTTTAACTTTTTAGTTAAACTATCCTGAAAGGGGAAGCTGCATTGCTGCTCTGGAAATTACAACTTTAATCTCACTTGAACCACGCATTCCTCAGTTAAACTGCAGAAATAATTTAAGAACCAACTCCCAAATAAGATATTTTTCTACATTTCCTAGAAATATATTATTTCCAATGCTGTGAAATAAAAGCAGACTTATTAATTTACCCAGGTTAAAGTTCTTCCAGTAGCCCTAATAAACTCTAATGTCAGGCTAATTAAATGCATTTCACCAGTTTTGCATATTTACATTGCTCAAAGCAACACCACACAACACCAGTGGAACACTGATTGTTTCCAACTCAGCCCCACAAACCATTTGCACATACTGCATTCACCCACGGCAGAAATCCATAGTGCTTCCCTGGACATAGAGCAAGCTTCAATTCCCCTCCTTGGGCATGCTTTAATACAGCTCTAAGGTGCCAGTTTTTACTGGGTTATTTAAATACCGTCTAGAGTTTTGCTGGGCAGATAAGAAGAATAACTTGGGTGTGCAGTAAAACAAAGATACAGCTGTTTGTGCCAAACATTCAGTTTATGGCAATACTTCATAGGAATTATTCCCCATAACAACTGAACTGTCATATCCTACAACTACATCCCAGGCAACCTCCCAGATGAACTCACTACGGCTGCTGTCTGATGTGCTCTACATACAAACATCCAGAACTAACCAGATGTTCTCTATGTAAAACATTTGGTTTGAAACATTCTTCTTTCCAAAAATCCATTACGTTTGTTTAATGGACTTGCACAGTTCAACTAAAATATCCTGGAGCAGACATTTGACTGCAACTCTACTCTGCAAGCCCCATCTGCAAAAATAAAAAAAGAGAAAGAAAGAAAAGGCAAATGAGAATGCTTTACATGATTTATGCTGTCTTTATGATCAGCCAGTTCATAAAATACAAGCTCTGCTCTACAGACAATAACACAAATCACTTTCAAGTGTATTGTTTAGTCCTTGCCTGTATTAAACAAATATTTCAATTGAAACAAAGGGCCGAACTCTACTCTTCAGCTTACAAGTGTTAACGCAACTGAGAGCAGCATTTTACCCACGTACATCACAGGGGATGCAGTTTTTTTGGTTTATGCTCTGAGTGAGTGAGTAATGACATCCAATAATGATAACCAGTTACATTCACAGTTGCAGAGTTTTCCTTTCATCCAAGAAAGGCTTGAAGGAGGTTGAAGTACAGCATGAAATCCTTCTCTCTGAGGAATTCCTTGTGAGCAATGCATAACCCAAAACGAGGCCTATCACAGGTTCTCTTAGACCACATCTACATAATAAAATGCCAGACAGAATGGAGGAATACTTTGTTTTACTGAAACAATGGTAGAAAACCCTCAAACTGTACACAAAAAAAACCCCTGTAGTTGAAAAGGATGGCCAGTCTCTGGCCTGGGTGCAGTGCACAGTCCAGCCTAAAGGCCCTCATTCCTCCCAGGCTGTGCTGACACGACGGCGACCACATTGTCTCAGGTGGTGATCAACAGTGATGAGCTGTCTCCAAGGCACAAGAGATGGTGGGCTTTTGAAAAATTGGCACCATCCCTTCAAAGTGTGACTGAAGCCGTGGAAGAGGACATTCATTTTAAGAGCCATTTTCCTTAGATGGTTATACCCACACAAGGAATGGCTCAGCACAGTGCTGGAGCTATGGTCGACCTCAGCTCTCTCCCCATGGCTCTACCACAGACTTTCTGGATGAACCTCAGGGAAACCACTCCTGGAAGCCCAAAGCATGACTGTAACAGCTGGCTCCTACAAGAATTGGAGCTTAAACCCACAGATCACCATTTAATTGTTTCACCCCATTTTGGTGCCCTGAAGCGAATAAAAACATGACAAAGGAAGTAGCATGAAGGATGCTATTGCTCATGTATAGTCCTGATTAAAAAGGTGTCTTCCCAAGAGGCCAATGCGAACATCTCTCAGTTACATCCCCACACAAGTCAGCTAAGCCTGCATTGCCTCCAGCAGGTATTTACAGGAATTTTCCAGGTTCCAGGCCACATGGCATTAGAGCACATACCAAATGGGAAGGCTGCACTCTCCCCTCTTCTCCTCTCAAAGGCTATTTTATTTCCTCACACCAAAACAACAGCCCTCACCTCTGCCCTGCAGAATCCACTGTGCCAGCTGTCCCCAGGCAGTTCCAGGCACCTTTTCTCCTCCTTCTTGAGCTGCACTCTGCTGGGGAAGCCAAAATGTTTGATTTGTGCAGAGTGGCAAAAATATGCAAATAAGTGACAGCTCTAACACGTGCCTTGGAAGCTATTTCTTTAACAAATGCTTTGCTGTCTCCCATTATCAGACTTGTGTGCAAAGGACTTAACTTTTTTTGTGTCGACAACAAAGCACCGTTTAACAAAAAGAAACATTTGCTTAGTTACCACACAGCTCAAAAAGGTATTTCTACCCCACACTTATTTGTGATTAAAAAAATATTCACACTTGTTTTTAAAGTAACACTTGTACCTCAAATAAAAGGAGGTATCTTTCACCATCAGGCATTTAATAGAGATTAGAAATACCATCAGAGATCAAATGCCTTATTGTGTACAGGAAACATGATATGAAGGCTGTGAGATCTCTATCAACAGCAGGACCCCAATTTTTCTGATCTACCAAGGAATACCTAAATTTAGTCCCTGAACTTAGTATCTTTTCACAGGAACAATAAATTATTATTTTTTTAAGCCTAATGTCCCTTAACTAGCATCTTTATTCTGAAGCAGTGCTGCTCAAGGCCAAACACACTGACTCAGCTCCACGGCCCAGCCAGACATTAAGATAATTGCAAGTCCCTCAAGCTGCCAGACCTCAGAACAAAGACACTGCTCCAGTCTTAAGTCGTCCCACATGTGGCTGCTACGCCAGAGTCGCCAAGGGGCTCTGGGATCCCCAGTGCTCCCCAGGAAGGTGCGGCAACGGGGGAAGCACAGCCTGCCAAACACCTCTGTGCTTCATCGCAGAGGTGCAGCAGACCCTCCCCATCACCAGGCTGGTATCTGAAGGACCCAGCAGCAAATGCTCTCAGGCACCATGCTGAAGATGTGGTGAGGTGAAGTGGGAAATGCTGACAGTGAAAAAAGAAGGCTGAGGAGGAATCCAGAAATTAACAGTTACATTAGGAGCATGTTAAGGTCAGCAATCTCAGCTGCAGTTTTCTTAATACTTATAAAAAACAACACCTGCATTTATTTCGTGATTTTCGCATTCACCTACAATTGGCCAGGGTGGTTTCACACAGGCCAGCCATGCTGACCCCTTGTCCCACAGCTGCTCTGTGACTGGGTTTTTTTCATGTGAAAGGAACCACCCATTAAAGTATTTTATTATCTCCTGCATTGGTAGGCATAGAGCCTGGAAAAGTCCATAGTTGAGCAAGACCCAGGACTTCCATCACATCATGGACCAATGGCAGCTTTAAGGACTGATGGCTCATAAATCATCAGAGCTAAGGAAGTTCCATCCATCTTTGCAGAGCTGAGGGGCACAATGAGCTTACACCATGCAATAGTTTAACAGACTGAATTGAGGATTGGCCCATGGTCTGTAGTTGAAAATAGAGAAATTACAGAGCTCAAATAACAGTACAAGAACCATGGAAAATCGAGGGATGGTTACAACCTTGCCCCCTCCATGCTTTGCAGCACACGGCAAAGGTTACAGGAGGGCCTCTACATCTACTCAACATCTGGCACTTTTGGTGCGGGTCCAGGATGTTTGAGGGTATGGCAGACACAGTACACACACGGAGTACCTCACCCAGCCTTCCAGTGTTCAAAGGTCTAGGATCCCCTAATTTATACAACGTACTATGCTGCCTGTGAAGACACAGTGATAAAATACATTCTGTTTAAAAGCAGATACTTCTCAAATCATAACTTGCAGATGCTCAAAGTCTTTCATGTGGGTAAGACAAATGAGAGCCACAGAGACTGATTTTGTAGCCAGGGAGTACAGGAAGCAACAGCAGGAGAACACTATTGAAAGCCTGGATACACTTATGGCTTTAATGAATTGGTCATCAAATATAAAAACACACATATGCAGTTTTTACCTTGCTTTGTAGTTTGCTCCCCGCCCTCCCCAGCTATTCCCCATATATCTAGCAAAGTGGAAATTACTTTGAGTTTAGTTTATTAAATGGACACACATGGTACTCAAATCTGCTGGAAGATATTTGAGGGAAACACTGACAAATATAATTTACATATTTAGTTGGAGACCTTTTTATCTGAGACATTTCCTCTGACATATCAACTATCCTAAGTACATCGACTCATCAGTGCTAATGACAAGAGGTTTTTCTATAAAGTGTCTGGTGCACATCTGGGCAATTTAGGGACAAATCCTAACTTATGGAGGAGGCAAGAAGGACATGCTCTTGTAGGTCAGAGAGTCCCACGCCAACGTGCCCATCACTGGTGGTGTGCAAATCGTCAACAGAGAACACACGAGATGGGCACTGGTTGCAGCCTCCAGCCTAACCCAGGTCAGGAGCTGCTAAGGCTCTGGCCAGCATACTAAGGAGCCACCAATGGCTTTTGCCATCCATGCTGTGAGCTCCTATCCCACCCCAAGCCTGGAGGCAAACCTGCACCTCTGGCTTCAGAGAATCGTTCAGAGCTGTGGCAGAAAACATTGTTTTGTCCCACTTTTTAGAGGAAAACATGCAAGACGTCAGTAAGGAGAACAGTGTCCTGCTGAGAGGAGCGCAGTTGCAAGCAAGAGGAGGTGCTTTGACATCAGCATCCCAGTTCATGTAGATAGACAGTACATTAGTGCATACAGGAGGGAGAGACTAGAACTAGGCAGATGCCCATGTCAAACCAAAGGTCATCAACCAGTTTCCAAATGCTTGGTATGCAGCTTTTGAAAATGTGTCCCATAGGCTCTACATTTGGATAATCATGGCTATACAGATGTTCACCTGCTGGTGTTCAGGGCTGATATATCCAGAGCTGGTTTTCAACCCACACATTTGTCGTTCTTCCTTGGCACAGCTGTGGCCACCATGTGCCTCCTCCCAGTTCCCCACTCCAGCAGAGACTCTCCAGTTACTTATTTACCAGACAAAACACAGACTAACTACAATTACAGTTCTGTAAAGAATAAACAATTGTTCACAAGAACTGCACATTCCAGTTTTATTCAACATGTATGACCCCGAACTACAATATATACAATAACTGTCTCCACATGTCAAATCCACACTGTGGTTCCTAAAAAAATAATAATAATTTTTAGAACACATGCCACTTAAAAATGCAGTACATTTTAGCAATATCTAATGAAAGACTTTGTACAAGCAATTTCCATTCTCTTGTGTTATCTAGCACGTGGTGCTGTGAAACCATTTGTAAAAACACTTAGACATTTTATAGTGTTTTTAGCTGAAAGCTGCATTAAAAACATTGGCTCAAATTCTGTTGTGAAATTTCACATGAAGAGGGAATCACACTATCTATGCATCAAGCCAAAATGTGCCCTGTTCATTAGTCTAACTTTCCCATATTAACCCTTCCAGAAAGGAATACACTGAGACACAGGGAAGTTAATTATCGGCCCAAAATTGCTCCATCCAATGCAGGAGAAAAAAATAAGACAACAGTCTCTTGGAAACTTTTAATTTCTTCACTTGTAAGGAAATACAACATCATTGAGAAAATATCACTTGATCTTTACTCAAAGCTCAAAGAACATGCTGTTCTTTAATTTAGTAAAAGACTTGACAAATGAATATATTCAGACCCCTTAATGGCTAGTCATTAATTCAGAATTTCATACCACTGACCCACACTTCCCTGAACAAATCCGCTTCTCCAACAGAAATTCTTAGTGCAGAAAACTAGTAATCTGTTCTAGTGCCTTTCTCCTGATGAACTTCATGCTGTAATCAGTTATTTCTGTCTGCACCCCTTAATGTTAAGGTCTTCTTTGGCATTTCAATTATCCAAGTGTTTATACGAAGACTGCAGCAATTTGATACAAGCAGGTAGTAACTCCTATGGTAATAAAGCCCACAATATGCACTGTGAATTACATTAGAATAATTCCAGTGGTATTCTTTCCATTTGCTGCTTTTTTTTAAACCACAATCTCGGAACACATCTAATAGTTAAGGGTGGAACAAATAACAAATTAACAGTAAAACTATTTTCAAGCCCATATACTCTTTCCAGCTTCTAGTCATTCCAGATCTAGAATTTCCATGCATGCAGAGGATGACCTGAGTTTCACTAACACGCCTTCAGCACCATGAAAACACTGTCCAGATTTAGTCACATTACGAGTCCCAAAAGGAACTCACAGGAAACATCTTAAATAAATAAATAAATAAATAAATAAATAAGTTTTAGGTTGCATGTTTTGCAAGAATCCCTTTTTGCCCTGAAGAACCTCTGACCCCATGTGAGTGTGGCAGGAGAGGTGCCCGCAGCAGCCACCACAGGCTGCACAGATCCTGCTGGCAGCTGCCAGCTTGGGAGCAGGGAGCAGAGCTGCACACCCTGCGCGGGTCATCGCGCTGGCACACACAACAAAGAGGGAGGCAGTGGAGGACAAAAGGGCCACGAATGGAGACCGAAGCTGGATGTCACACAAGGACAAAAGCCCCGGGTAAAGAGAGAGGCCAGGAGGCAGCACAGGCTGAGTGCTGCAAGAGGAAGGTGTCATCCACAGGACCCTGATGTCACATGTCTGGATAAATGAGCTACTTGGATGTGCACTCAAAACTAGCCGAAACTTCTGCTGATTTTGGCTTTAATTGGCAAGTTTTTCATTTCTCATGTATAAAATGGGGTAGTAATACAAGCTATTGTTACTATAATTGAAGTGTATTATTAGAGCTGTGGAAGGCACATTCACAAATCGGGAACCTGCTAAGCAAAGTACTGTACAGACACTTCACATCACATCAACATTGTGTAGATACTTATTCCTGTGTCTGCCACAAAGGAAGATGTCTTAGTAAGAGCAACAAAGAACCTCAAAAGAAATAAACAGATTCTGTGTCAGATTTGGACATTATCCTGCAGAAGATGCACACCAAGCAATCAAGATAAAATCAATACGAAGCAGTGACCCAAGTGCTAATTGAAGAAATTCTCAGGGGAAAAATGAAAATGTATTATTAAAGATAAAAAAAATCACATGCATCAGAGGGATACTCCCATTTTCTGTGATACTGGCAGCACAGGTGAGAGAACAAATGTTCTACCTGGCTTTCACTGTCCTCAGTGACCCACGAGCACACTTTTATCCTGTTATAAGGAACCCTTAAAAACCACACTCCAAAGAAAACAGTTGTGTGGCCAACAAGGCCTTAATTACTCACATGACAGAGCCATCATTGTTGATATTCACGTTTTGGTTTTGTCATGATATGGAAAAATACAATCAGCAAAGCAAAAATCCTCCTTTCACATAATCTGTTGCTGTTCCAGGTTTCAAAGACCCCATGCAACCCTTCAAACTCATCAAGAAGCAGACCTATCCCAAAGAAAAGATTTGCACTGAAGTTGTAAATAAAAAATTTGGTTGCTTTAAAGTTTGACAGTTTTTACAAGATTTTGATCCAGAAACCAATTTCACTAGGCAACATCCTACTACCTGCACTTATTATGTAAAAGAGATAAATAACACACGGCAGCCACCACACATAACATGCCTGTCCAAATATGCACTATGTGCTGGGCTGCTGCTTGTCATCAATTCCCAAAATAATTAACTTTCTGGAAGAACAGCTGGAGGAGAATAGTGCTTCCTCCACCTGCTGGTGAGGAGGAAGAAAAGATGTCATGGCTCAGGCAGAAAGAGGGAGATGAAGGAGGAGGGGAAGCAGGCTTCTGCAGCTACTCCCCATCACCTCCCAAGTGCAACCTAGGGAGAGAAAGGGAGACAAGCTTCCTGGCTTTTGCAAACAGCAAACAGAAAACACTTATCTGTTATCTAAATTTGCATTCTAATGACTATTTACTCAAAGAAGAATCCAGCAGCATTTCCCATCTTCATGCACCATGCACAGAATCAGCCAAAGGTGGTCAATACATACCTTAAATAAGGCTGAAATAAGCGTAACTGTGGATTTCTTGGCTAACAAACATTGAATACATAACACTAACAAAAGTTCTGTTCTTTGGTTTAACATGTGCAAGATGACAAGTGGAAAAAACACCCACAGAAACATGAGTGCTACTTCACAGTCTTGAGATATCATCTCTTCATCCTTACACTTGCTAACAGGTGCCTTAATTTAAAATGCTGTAAGTTACAACTGTGTATATGGAGACAGCACTAATGAAGAAACCTTGCTGGCAAAATTAGGCACCTCATATGTCATATACTGGGCAATATTTTAACTGCTCCATGCAGCTTGCAATACTGTCTGTAGTTACTGTGGTAACTAATGCACAAATTCGCCTAAGTTGTTTCCAATAACAAACCAAATGTATCATACAATCTACCCTGGAGCTTTATGGCAGGAAACTTTATGATCACGTCCCACTGCATTACAAGGAAAAACAACAAAGTTAAAGTTAAGAGGAATAACAATTTGAATAAACCTGTAACCTACTAACACGTGCCAAATACTGCTTTCATTTAAGTCAACAGAAATCCTGCTATTGATTTCCAATGGCATAGCATTAAAGCACATCTGCACTTTGCACTAAACTGTCTTCTCACCTTGGTTCTACTTTATTTACCCAAACCTGACAGTTTATTTCATTTCTGAGCTCTGTTTATACAGATGACAACAAATCCAAAGTATGTGCTTCATATTAAAAGCCTGGCTAATCATGCAAACCTCTTTATTGAATTCCATACAGCTAAAGAAATTCTTGACAGACAAGAGAAGTGGAAAGGCTAAACAGGAGAATTGCTTGAACAAGACTGATGAATGGGAACACAAGGTCCAGCTTTGCAATCTGTTACCATTCAGCTTCAAATACCTGCTTACCACTGAGTAAAGAAAGTGATGATCGGCTAAACCAGTAACAGAGTAGGAAGCAAACAGCTCAGACAAGAGCACCCTTAGGACTCTTGCTGCTGGATTGGCATCAGATGTGATGCAACAGACAGTGCCGGCCACATCGCATCCCCTACTGGACACGCCAGCATCTGGTCCAACCTGCTCATGGATAATGCAAACACTGCCCCTAATAAAACTGAAAAGAGGAAAGGGAAGAGAAAGAGGGGTGGAAAAAGCAAAGAAAAACTGCCCCTCTCTGATCAGTCATCTTATCTCACCCATGGAAAGGAACCAGTGTTCACAGTAATCAGTAACAGCCAGACAGGGGAACTGTCAGAAAACAAGAGGCGTTTTCCATTCACAGAGATCTGGCTGGATTCCTGATGACTAGCTTTTATTCTGCAAGCAGACAAACTGTGGATATTTTACATACACTCACAGATGTTACAGTTCAAATGGACACGTTACACCAGAGCTCGCCTGCAGACTAGTTAATAATTACGAAGTGCCACACGCCAAGGCTTGCATTACTCCAGTAAAAAATTCACACCCTGGTAAGGACTTGTTCAGCTTCTACATACCAGCTGATACAGCGAATGTTATATTTTTATTGCATTTAAAATTGCATAGGTATTCTGATTTTCACTCTCTCCATTTCAAGATGGCATTAGCCATATAAATTCAGTTCAGACCATAACATCAAAGCATCCTTTAACTGTGCAGCTGAAGAGCTTGACAGTTAGCAAAATATGGAAAGAACTAGCATGTTGTTAAGTTGGATGAGACACACATCTATCTACTCTACATCCCTTCCTCTGAGAGCTCTTTCCAAAGCCAAATCTCATGGTACATTGCTGCCACCCTTTTTTTGTTAATTTCTCAACTCCTTGAAAAGAGATGTTTTCAACTTATTTACTGCACTTTATAATGCAACTCAAAACTAATCTACTTTAAAAAATCCTAGTTAGCATATAACATAGCCCTGATGCTTTTGTTAGCCTGAAATCGTAAAACAGCCGGGACAGCAAACGTTAAAAATCATGGACGTAGAGTGAGCATGTGCAGAGATGTCCATCTCTGGCTTCTCTTTAGCCAGCCTCCAAATGAGCTAATAAAATGAAAGCATATATGATATGACGCTACAACTTGGCTGGAACTCTGATTTTCACTGTCGACACAAAGATATTCAGTTGCAAAGTGTTTCTTATTAAAGTCATAGCATCTGAAATTTCATTTTCTGTTTTACAGATCCTTCTGCCTCTGGGTGCATGCTGAGCTCCCCAGCAACCGAAAGGGAAAGGTAAATGTAACATCACCAGGGAAATGCCTCGCTTTTAGATGAAGTCTAGTGAAAACTCATATAGTGTACTTCACGACAAAGACTTCTGTAGAAAACCCCCTATTTCTTTATCACAACAATGCCCATCTCTATAGTTACATATTTCTGGGAAGGAAAAATGACAATAATTCTGACTAACGTGTACATTGCTTCAATTGCATTTCTGTGCCCGACTGGAGCGCTGCACCAGTGAGGAAATGCTGAAACTGAGTTATTGCTGGACAATCCCCTGGCTGCTTGAAGTCTCAAGCCAGCCGGCATCACAGAGCAGTGAAATGGATCATAAAAACCAATGGGGTGGGCTGCAGTCCCTGCAATTTTTTTAGGTGTCAGCAAAGTTCAGCTCACAAAAGTATGAGCGAATCATAGCATTTTCAACCAGAGAAGCAAACGTTTTCCCTTCTGACAGTACTTTGTGAGCAGTGCTGGTTAGCCAGGGGATATGACAGGTTTCCCCAAAACATGAATTTCCACTGGGCAAAAAACTATTCACAGTGGACGTGAGTGTGAAAAAAAAAAAAATCCGAAAAAAAAGTCACTCTAATTTTCCAATAATAACACATCCCTCCAAAATGTACCAATGCGCTACTACAGTGTCTCTACCAGCCCTCTCAGATGAAAGTCTCTCTGCAGGATTGGCACTCTGAACAAAGCCGCGGACCGCAGGCACGGGTGGGATGCTGAGCGGGTCCCCGCCTCGGCACCACTCGCCAGCCCCGTACACAGCACGGGGCTCCTAAGGGGATGCAACCAGCCGGCCCTGTTCCGAGATCGGCGTTGGAATATGATCTTATATATACCTGTATATATGAGTAAATATAAGAGGCAGAGAGAAGCCGCTCTGTTGCCTTACCACTCTGCCAGAGAACCTCTCGATGGCCCGCTTGACTTTGCCATAGGTGCCTTTGCCCAAGGTCTCCTGCAGCTCGTAGCGATGCTTCAGGTTGTGCTTGTGGTGATGCCGTTTCACTCCCTGCTGCTTCCTCGCCGCCGTTACCTCCGGGGACGGAGCCGCCCGGACCGGCTCCTCCATGGCCGCCGCCGCTGCCGCCTCGCCGCCGGGAGGGCCGGGGCCGCAGGAGGAGCAGCGGGGCTGCGTGAGGCTGGGGCTGGGACTGCTGCTGCCGCGGGCGGCCGCCTCGGCGCCCTCCATGCCCGGCGGCGGCGGGCGCGGTAAGAGCGCCCCGCCGGCCTCGCCGCCTCTGCCTCGGCCCCGCGCCCGCGCCGGCACCATGGGGCGCGGCGGGCGGGGCGGGCCGGGGGGCGGTGGCGGCGCCCCCGCTCTCCGCCCCTTCCCCGCCGCCCGCCCCGGCGGCGGCACAGGCGTGGGGCGGCCCCTTCGCCCGGCCCACCCCGCCCCGAGAGCCGCGAGTGGGGCGGGGGTGGCGGCGGTGAGGGTTGCTGCTGCGGCGCTGCTTTGTGCGCCGGGAGCACGGAGGATCCGCCGCGGCTCTCCCGGGCCGCTGGAAGGCGCCTGAGCGGGGCCGAGCCCCGGGCTGAGCCCCCGGGCCCCGCGGGGCCGCGCTGAGGCGAGGCGAACACCGGCCGCGGCCCCGCGGGTCTGGTGTGTGCACCTGCAGGGACCACGGGCAGGGGCTCGAGAAAGCCTACACCAAATACAGGTCTGGAAAGTTTTTCCAGAAAACCTCTAATTTTCCCCATTCACCAGGCGGGCGAGGGTTTCCTGTAGGGTTTCCATGTTGGTGGAGCTGGCAGAAAAACTCGGGCACACCCAGGTGCCGCCTGTCTTTGGCATGAGCAGGCAGTGTTTGCCTGCTCCACAAGGTTTTTGCCGGTGAGAAACCTTCCTGGGCCCAGTCCTGCTGTGGTTCACTCGTAAATCTGTGCCAAGAGCTGAGGAACACTTCGTGTCTGCTTTCGGGATCTTTGAAATACAAAGAACGTGTCGGTTTTACCCTTTCTTCATTTTAAAGTAAGGGTTATTTCTTTCAAAGACAGCTTGAAAACTTAAACCAACGCAGATATACAAATTTTACCAAGGTTAAGATGAATCAGACGTTCCCTTTAGAAAAGAAGCCATGCCCAAGTGCATGGCCAGAGAAGACAGATTGTCGCTTGTAGCAGAAATGGGAAATTTACATGGGGTGGAATCATTCTGGAATTCTCCACTATGGCCAGTTTTCTGGAACAAAACAAAGGCTTTCAAGTGCGAGCCCTAGTTGAGTGTCTCCTCCCCAATGACTGTTCTTAAGGCACAGATTACAGCTGGGGTTGTCTGCTCTGCAAAGATAACACACAGATTTTTTGAAACCTTGGCTTCCACTTTGTGGTCATAGCAATATCAAGACACAGAATTTCAGGAGTCAGTAGCCCCATCCCTCTGGTTTGCTGGAGGAGTGTTAGCACAGAAGCTGATCCATGTGCTCAGACAGTTTTACTGGCTGGCTCCTGCAAAGGCTCAGGTCTGTCAAAGGCAACTAACTCTGGGGTGTCAAGGTGATGGGGTGATACCCAGGCACTGGCTTTGGTGAGGATGCTTGTTTGGCTTCTCTAACTCACTGGGCCTGTGTGTAAAGCTGGATTTCTGCAAGGTTTCTTTCTGAGACCATGAACACTCTATCCTGAGGTTATGGCCTTAGCTTCTCTGACTTGAATTTGAAAACAGAAGTTTCTCTGTAATTACATCACTACACCTTCATTTTAGGATCAGCAAAAATGTCCAGCTGGCTCAAGGCAAATCTGCCTAGTGCAGTACCCTCTTCCTGGCAGGAGCCAGCACCATGCCACAAGGGTTGAAAAAGACAGAATCCTGCAGCATTCAGAAGAAACGTGTATGCTGGCTTCTTGATCTTTGGAAGCCTATATTGATTGAAGTCTGGGAGCATGGAATCTCTTTCACAGAACGCACCAGAAAGTGGCTATTGCAAAGCAGGAAAGGTAAGGGAAGCTTCACTCTGTTACCATTAAAAAAAAAAAAAAAAGGCAGACATTTTCTTCCTGTAGCCCCTTCCTTTATCTTAAATGTGGAAAGCACAAAAATTCTGTGGTATTCTCTTTGTAAGAAGCAAGATGACATTTATAGCTTGGAGGTTTTTGTTGTTTTTATGCTCTGAGGTGCTGTTGCATTCCCCACAGCTGGCACAGAATATGCAATGCCTGGGCTACCTGAACATGCAGGAAAGGGACAGAGGGACATCTGCTACTGCCCTGGCTGACTTCCATACCCCCAGTATAAAACCCACTTACATGGCTCTTCTCACATTTGAGCTTCTCACATTTGCCTCAAGAGACATCCATTTGTAGGAATGCGGGACAGACCTGCTGCAAGTAAGGACTGGCACAGGAGTGGGAATGCAGCAGCAGCAGGGAGGGACCTAGAGGAGGGGCTGGCAGCACAGGGAACATGAAGGGTGCCCTTGACTGCCAGGAGAAGTGAAAAATTGTCCTGGCGCGTGTTCACCTCTGCGCAACTTCACTTAAGTAGATTAAATCAGAGTCCCATTCTTGCTGGGTGCCAGGGTTGCAGTCTGTCAAGATGACAGTGCCAACTGCCTGGTGGTTTTGCATGTCCCGTGCAAGCCCTAGTCCCACCAAAGAGGAGAGCAGCCCGGGTCCTGCTCTGACCTGTGCCAGCTGAAGGTGCTGCAGGAGCAGCTCAGGACTGGCTGGGGCCCCCCAGAGGCAGCAGGGAGGGAAGCCTCCAGCTATGGTTGTCAGACACGCTGGAAACTCCCTTCAGGCTGAAACTCAGTGTAGCCTGTATTCAGGTCCTTTATACCTCTTGAGTAGCAGAAAAGCATGAATGCCCATGATGAAAAGAGGTTTCATTATTGTTATAAATGATCAAACCAGCAGCCAAATTAAAAAAAAAATTAACAAAGATTTATTAGATCAGTAACAAAGTAGAATTTAAAAAAACCCACCACAGCCAGGACAGCGTCAATTCCGGAATTTGGCGCTGGGTGAACCTGGATCTGACTGACAGAGTGCCAGCGTTTCCCTGGAGGTTCACCCGACTGTCTCATACCGCCAGCTTATATCCCGTATATTCCACCTGGGGCCACAATGACAGAATGTCCTTTGTGTCCCTTCACATGTGGAGCTGGATCGTAGAGATACAAAGCCAGTCCAGGTGTCCCAATGGCTGTCTGAGCTTCTCCAGAATGGCCTTCTCTCACATGTATCACTGGGTCCATACGGATGCTAAAGCCAGTCCCAGTGTCCCTATGGCTGTCTGAATTTCCTTCTTTCACTGAGTGGTGCCAGCATTCAGGATGACAGATGCAATCTGCTCCAGGTGCAGATCCTGGTAAAAGGCTTTAGACATTCCTGGGAAGTCGATGCTCATGGTCCGGGAAGACTTCATTCTTCAGCTGAGGGACTTGATATTATCTCTAATGTTTTCCGGGAACTAATTGAATAGAAATAGGACTCTGCTCCCAGCCAGGGTGGTCAAAGACATGAGTTGGATTTTTACAATATTTTATATACACATATATATAGCATGAATTAACTCTAATATATATAACAATCAGGTTGTACTCATGAGCATTGTTTATATCCCCAAGAGTTGTCCCTCCTAGCTGCTTGGAAGCATACATCATAATTTTCATGGAAATCATCAGTTTCAAGGAAATATGTCATAAATCATTGCTATATATTGGATTGTGATTGGAGAGATAGCATAATAAATTACCAGAAACTCCAAAATAAAAACTGCTGATTTTGTAATTCAATAAGCACAGGTACTATGTAATATAAGAAATACCACTTTTCCTTTTAAATTTCCATGCTCTTAAATGTGAAGCCAGTGGGCATTGAGCAAATTAGATATGTAAATTGAAACTGGACAAAAGAAACTTTCTGTGCTCATGTAATAGCAACGATAATTGAAATTCTTTAAATATAGAAGTATACATATGTTTGAATGTATCACCAACATACAGAGATGCTTCCTTTCATTTTTTAGCAAGTCTGTGTAAAACATGTAGTGCTTAATTGTTTCTGAGATAAACATTTGGTAAGAATTTCAATTCTTTGAGTTTATAGACACCATTAGGGAATTCTTCATTACTGACAGTATTATTTTACATAACTGCTTTTCCTTATTCACAAAAAGGAATTATCCTCCCATTGAAACCAGCAGACTTCTGCTAGCCAGCTTCAAAGGAAATAGGACAAGGCTCTAATTTGCAAAAAAATATTGGAGGATATGTTGTACCAAATCTAAATTATACAGATTATCATAATAACAACAAAAAGCCATTGATTTCAGGAGGCTTACCTTCCTGAAGTCAATGTGGGTTGGAAAATGATCTTAAAAGATTGCAACATGGTAGCAGCAAAAAATTATTATAAAATTTAGTGCATTTTTTAGGATTAATTTTACCATGAACTTTCAGAACGGCACAACTTATTTTCTATTTGGCATAGAGACACTCAGGATAAAAAAGCCCGCTGGCTTAATAGAACTCAGTCAAATATTTAGAGGTCCTCAAAAAATTGACAGCTTCTGTAATGAGACATGAGTTTCATAGAGCTGATGTTAATTTATTCCATGTATTGAACTAAATAAAAACAAAACAGCATTTCAAAGATACTTGCTGAAATACTTAACTTACCAACTGGGGCCAGGTACTCTCTGCAAGTATAATGCATATGGCAACTTGGTGAAATGGTATCATCTGTACTCAGACCTTTGCTCTTCAGCATTCTCCAGTGTTTATGAATTGTTTAACGGTGTTGTTACCACCCTTGCACAGATTGGCTTCCAGGGGCTGTCAAAGGGCTGGAATATGTTCCTTGGCAGTTCCCTACACGCTAAGATAGAGGAAAGAAGAGAAATGAGTACCAAAGGGATTCCTGGATGCAGTGGACATGTGTTCTATGCTGCTCCCTTAGGTTTCAGTCCTCTCTGCTGAGCTCTATAATCTGTACATGGAGAAAAACATAACCATAGTTACGTCAATTGAATTGCCTTGACTGCTCATGTTTGATGATCAAGCTCAGTGGGGGTGTATGCATTTGTTGGACCAAGCTTTAGTGTTCAGCACTGTCCAGACTGCAAATCTAAAGATGACATGACTTTCAAATCACTGGAAGATACTGGCAGGCAAAACTGGAGGACATTCTCTCAATGGAACTGTCTCTTCTGCATTAAGTACCTGCTGAGAGACAGCTTTTTGATCTGATGAAGTGAAAGCATGTTAATGTGTTCCACTCAAGGATAGGGATTATCCTCTAGAAAGCAGTGCTGGCAGAGACAGCTGGCATCCATCTGGTTGCTGTGGCAGGTATCTGTGTATTATCTGCCCTGGCAGATCACATCCAGTCCTTGTAATTGCATGCTTTATGAAAATTGCAGGAGTCAAAAAGTTCAGGATTATGACTGTAATGCTGATTTTCTCTGTAGTGAGCCATATAAAAAAACTTTGCCTTGACAAGTAGTGGTCTTTTGAGATGTGTCCTGTTTGCATCCAGAGATGTCAGTTCACTGTTAAAACAATACTTCAGTCAAGTAATGATCACTGGCAGGGCCCACATTCAGGATAACATCCATCTAAGTTCATGTGTCTCCTCTTGTTCTTTGATTGGTGCTAGGACTCTTGAGATGTCCATGCAGTAGGAAGAATAAAGACTTATGTGAAATTAAGCCCTCTGAATCTGGATCCCAGACCCATTGTAGAGCTTTATGAGCAGTGAAGAAACTGAGCAATACTTGTAATGACTTTTTGGAGAGGACCCTGGAACTGAGACTGGGGTTCTTTATAAGACTATAAGACTTTGAATAGGAGAGGAGCTGTATGTCTATAAAATACCTTTTAAAATTCCATTTCCAAGCCTCAAGCTTTTGCTTCTGTGGCTTTTCCTGAGAATTTAGACCATTAATATGTTATAATTTTTACCTGTAATACTGTTCCATTTCTTCTGTTGCTTGATATGTTTTATTGGGATATCCATAGCACAGAAGATAGCAGTCACCTGCTCGATTTACATCTCCAAATCTGAAAATTTGTTTATGTGTGCCTGTATGCTTATGTCACATGATTTTATCCATAAAAAATATACTTTTCTGCAGTCAACATTTCCTCAAAACTCCCCACTGTTATTGATAAACTGGGACCCTCATAACCAGAGAAATGAGAAGAAACAACCCAAACTGCACAGAAGACAAAACTGAAATGTAGTGGTTGAAGTTCAGCATCTTTCTGTTGCACAGCTTTGAGAAGAACTGAGCGCACACAATTCCTTCTCCTGTTACTTTCCTATTTCTCATTCAGTTTAGCTGTTCTTTCAGTAAACCTCTGTGGTGTTACTTTATATTAATTTTATTAAATATATTAGCAATAGCGTCCAAATTACCAGCTCCCTCCCTCTCCCTGCACATGAATCCTTTCAGGATTAAAATTCACATACAAGTTGCAACACTGTGAGCAGAGAATTGCATTCAGTAACAGCCAATAGATTGCACATTCCAACAATGCAAACTGCAAAAAAAAGATATTTAAAACATAACCGAGTCATTCAGCAGCACACTCCCTCCTCTCATTACTTCCCTTTGTTGCCCTCAGTTCCATCCCTTCTGCTGTTTCTGGGTTTTTGCCCATTTTTTGAGAGACTGACTGGGGGCATCGCTTTCCACCATCAGCCCCTTAGGCCGTGCGCAGGCAGCCAGATCTGCACCCAGCCTGTTTTCCCGCACACCGGGAACAGCTGCTCTGGGCATAGGTCACACACACCAGCTCCTCCAAGGCATCACCACGAGTGGCCATCCCCAGCCACCATCACTCAATTCCTCCAGCCCAAACTCGCCTGGTGCAACGGTGCAGGAAAGCGAGCTCTCTTCCTGTTGGGTTTTGGTGGTGCTCTCATCCTGTAAACATAGGTGGTGTTTGGTGGTGCATGTGGGTTGCGGCGGAAAAGGGTGGTGCTGTGCGGTCCCAGGTTGGTTTGGGGCTGGGAGGCAGCCAGGGCAGAGAGAGGGGAGGGAAATGCAGCAGAGGCGGTGATGGAACTGGTGTCATCCTGCTGGGGGCTGTGCCTGGGAGCCCGTGCCTCGGGGCCTTCACTCAGAGATATTTGTGTGGGAACATAATGGGGAAGCATGAACTTTTGCCATTGTGACCCCTTCATCCTGGATGACTCATGGATGAGATGGGGCAGACGCATCCCTCCAGGACTCTGGGATTTCCTGGCCAGTCCCACTAAATAGAGATATCACAGCCACTAGGTAGATCCTAGAAGGAGAGAGGTGGTGTTAGCCTTAGTTGTGGCTTTTGTCTAGAAAGCCAAGAGTATGTTTTGCACGTGACTTTTATTTTGATGTTGAGGTCTGTGGATCCATGTCTAGATTGTATCGCTCTTTTCATGCTGCTGTTTGATGCATAACCAGTTTTTCTTTGAAATATAAGATTAAAGTTGCTCTAATAATATAGGAAATAAAAAAGACAAGTAAAAGTAAAGTAAAAGACAAGTAAAAAAAAGACAAGTAAAGTAAAAGACAAGTAAAAAAGACAAGTGAAAGTATATATGGTAAAAGTATATATGTTTTTCTTAAATATACATAACTTTTAGAGCAAAGAAGATTAAGTGCAAGATGTTTGCTAAAAGTCCCATTGCATGTGACACCAGTGAGTTACTGGATGTTCATACCTTTGGGATACACTTAATCTGAGCGAACTGAGCGAACCTTTCCGCAAGACTGTCACTAACTGGCAGATATCAGGGATAATGACAGAAAATCTTGCCCAGTTACCAAAAATGGACCCCATGACATTACCATGTCATGACATACACTACACCCCATCAGACAGAACAGCACTTGTTATATTTGACTGATAACATGCATCATTTCCCTTGGTAGTGTGGGTATGCAGTTCAAATTGAGTGGGCAAAGGGGCACTGTGTGCCACCTGACTTTGTTGGGAGACAAATCTGTAGGGAATAGATGACAGCATAGTGCTCTATTCCCTCCTTGCCCGCAGGTGCTGCAGGCTGGCTAGTAACCTCCTTGCCCTCCACACACAAGGGAGAGAAAGGACTGAATTATGCCTTCTCAAAAGGCAGTGCTTTCCCCTCCTGGAGGTGTTCTAGGGGGCAGTTGGACAACTCCATGCCCTTTCCACTGTCTCCATGCTAGGGATACAACCTGACATGGAGAAATCATCTCATCCTACTCACTTCCCTTTAAATTCCCACTGAAATACTGGAATTCATAGCTGTAAGACTGGCTGTATTTTTCCTTCACTGATCATTAATTTGTCAAAGTCAAAACAATACTAAATTAGAAAATAGATTCAGCACAGAGACTGCCAGCTTCCTTTAGCTTTATTTTGTTTACTTTTCATTTGTCTGCAGCCACTTCCTGGCTTTAGAAAATAGTGTTTTCTAGGACTTGTAAAAAAATTAGGTCAAATAATAAAAAAATGTTAATGGCAATATAATAATTTTATGGCAAGTGATTAGAAAGATATAAACAGAATATTATGGCTTTAGGATGTGTACCAACGATCCAGAATGACTTTCACAGGAAAAAGACATACCCAGAATTCTCAGGCAGCAAACTACAAAGAGCAGTTAAATGGAAAATGAATCTGTTTGTGTATAGATGCCCAAGAACCAAATATAATTTTCTATTAGGTCTTTTAAAAATCTGGTTCTTTATGCCTGTTTGCTAGCAGAGAGGACTCTTTAAATCAATAGCAAATTGGCTAAGTGACCAACTTGATCAAAGCCTCATTATGCATGAAAATTTCATTTTGCTGGCTAGGGAATAGTGAGAGGGAAGGTTTTGTGACTCTCTGTGTTTCCTTTGTTACTGTTTCCTTTGTCCTGTGTTTCCGTATGCCACTTCTCATGCGGGCGGCGTAAGGGGAATTGCAAATTTCTAAAATCCCGTAGTGGGTGTCGGGGAGCAGAGGATGCCAGCCCCTCGTGCATTGTCATCCAAGAGTAACAGCTCCTCTCACTCCAGCCCTGTCCTCACTGCTGGACCCAGAGGAGGGTGAGTGTCAGGCCTGGGATGGAGGGCTTTAAGAGTGGGAGAAAATGTTTTTCCTATGCTGACACGTCATGTTTCTTGGAGCCAATGCTAGCTGGTCTGTATGACAGCTACCCCCAGGCTTCTCCAGTCTGCATTGAAACCACAGTCAGTCACAGTTCAACAACTCCAAGAGGACAACACAGATCTTAAGATTCAGTCCCAACCCCCCAGGGAGAAGCAAGGCCACCAGCTTGCTTGTGTCAATGCAAAGTGCCCAACATTTTGGGCAATGTTAGCTCTAGGAAAGAGCTACCCTCCCCAGCAAGTCCTCAGAGGTTTGAGAAGATGCCTCCATCTCCCCCATGATCTATGGCCAATCAGAAAATCTGGCCCAGGGCCTAAAAACACTTTTAAATGTGTGTCTCCTTATCTCTCCTAAAGAACTAGAATACTCTTTCCTGCCTCCCAAGAATTATACAGAAATAAATCTTCTTGGATCTGCAGAATGCTTTGCTGACACTAATTGTATTATAAGAAAGAAACAGATTTATTTTTAATGGAACAGGACAGTTATTTTCAAAGAACATGTTTGAAGGTCTGTTACTTAGATGAAAAAAGTACTCAAATTTAATAAGAGGAGCAACATGACCTCTGCATACTTACCATTGCTTTAGCAAGACTAAATCCTTCTCGCTTTACCTCAGCTTGTGCTAATCTCTGTGAGGGCTCCACACACAGGAGCCTTTGCCAGCACTGAAGCTTATGAAGATGAGACCAGTTATGCTGCCTAGAATAAACCAGATGCTGTTGTAAAACAGATGGAAATTACTTATCTTCTCCCTCCATATGCATCCCCCTCATCATAATACTGAAATGTCCGAATGTCTGAAATCTTGTCTCTCATCCTCCTGTTCCCTTCCCACAGTCCCCATTCTCACTTGTTGGGACAGATGCAGCAGGCTTGTTGAGGAAGTTTCCTCCCTTAGAACCTAGACACGAAGCTCAATCCCTTTGTCTCCTCAGGGTTTTCATCACCTTTCTGCCCTGGCTTGATAAAACTGAAGAATTTCACCTTTCATCCCTGTGTACCAACTGGCACCTACAAGTATGCATAGGGTATTCCAAGGAAATGAAGGGGTGTCATTGCCCAGCTCTCACTGGTTTTACACCAAGTGACACACATCCTCTGCTCCGTGTCACTGCAGCATGAGCTCTTGAATCTGCTTGATTCTTGCCAGTGGTAGTGACAGAGAAAAAGAAAAATTAAGAGCTGGATCATCAGGAAAACCAAGCATAGTGTGGGGCACATTCATTCTTAAATGGGTGAATTCTCCCAGGACGCCATCTGTCCTCCAATTTTCAGCTCCATTGGAAATACGAAGATCAAATGTCCAACAGAGGGAAATTAATTGGCTGAGTTTGCAACTTTACACACACATTCTTTGGAGAAATACTATAGCTAAATTTCCAAGATTTCAACCTGATCTCTGCAATGATGATACTCGAATGAGAAAAGAGAAAAGAAGAAAGAAAGGTGCTTCTTGCCACAGCTTTATCTTCTGTGATCTCTGGTTGCTGCTGATGAAAGAGAAGAAACCTGCTTTGCTTTAGAAAGCAAAGCAGACCCTTTCTGTAGCACCACCAAGCGGTTGAGTACCACTGGAAAAATCTGTCTGCAAAACCAGCCTCAGCAGTGCCTAACAGCCTAACATTTTTCAACCACTTTACAGTAAGTGGTAAATATGATTTTGTCAGGAAACCTGGATGTAAATTGGGATTGGCATCACTGAAGCTGGCCAGAGTATGGGTGAAGACAGTATTAGGTGTGTTGCACTCAAAGTTGTCAGGAGAAGACTGACAAAACCTTAATGGTTATCTGGTATTTTGTGTGGGTGAACAGATGTCTTGAGCTGTGAAAACCAGAGCTGGGATGTATTAGGAATGTTACAGGCACAGAGTGAGAGACAGATCTTTCTTTGAGAGCTTTTTCACCTGGGAAATGGTATCAGGAATCAGTGGTACACAAAATGCTGTCATGCCTTTTTAGCAGAATTTACTTTTCTTCACCTCAAAAAAAAAAAATCTATGTGACTTCATAAATCAAATTTGAACAACTATGAAGGGTGTATGATTACAAATAAATAAGGGGGCTGATTCCAGGTGCCATGAAAGGCTCCTGGTGTAAAATTGCCCTTTGCCAGTGATAAGTGATCAGTGAAACTCTGTCACATGTCATAAGTTGCTGCTGCTCTACGTTCAGCGTTGCTACTGAGGGTTTCTTTGCCTTGAGTCTTCTTAGGATGGAGAGAAGCCTATAACAGCTTGGTTGGTCAGGCTCATCCCCACTGAAAAGAGATTTCCAGGCAAAGGGATTGCCGGGATGTCCCTTGAAAAGCCTGGCTCCCAGCTTGGTTCTCAGGAGCAAAGAAGCATCTGCCTTAGGAGCCCAAGCCGCAGTCATTGTCTTGGTCACAGGGTTTTTTTGAACCCACAAATCTGACTCAGGAAAAGACTAAAAGTACTGCTCCTGGGATCAGATCATCAGGCTGCATCTGTGTAAATGGATTTCAGCAGGTTTGAATGCAGAAGCAAAGCCTCTGTGTCTGTGGTGATGAGCCTTAGAAAGGCACATGGTGTAATTCTCCTCTCAGCTATCATGTTCTCCTTTAATTGCTGTATTCATCAGTTGTAGGTATCATTAGGTCTCAGCCTACGATCCCCGCTCATTTTCTGCCCAAAAAGCAGGACACTGAGGCTTGTGTTCATCACTGACCTTGTGCCGTGGCATAGCAGCATTAGCTCCTTTCTACCTCCAGGAATGGCAGGGACAAGAGGTATCTCTGCCCTTCACAGGGGCTGCCCAAGTGAAAAGAGCCCTAGGAGGAATAAAAGGCCACTTTCTTCTGAACCAGCTAATGCTTCTGTAATTAAAAAAGCAGGTACTTGGTGGCCATTCTGTTTTTCTGCCTGCAAACTTGCAACACAGCCAGAGGTGCCGGAGGTGCCTTGTTTGGAAAAGCAGCAGAAGGACTCAGCGTTCCTAATGACAGAGATATGTTTTCAAAAATACATTTCTTAGCATGACAGGCAAAGATGAAAAGGACCAGAGGGGAAGCTTTGCACAGCCCTGTTTCAAAAATAGCAGCTGCCAGTAGTGTGATTATTGGACTCATCCTCCAGTACAATACTGCAGACAAATATTGGGAGTATTTTTATTTGAAGAGAAGCACCAACACACCAGGAGCCATCATAAACAGGCTTGTGAGAGCTCAGTGTGGTTTTCAGAGGAGGTGATTATGCATAGCTGCCAGTGTTCAGGAGCAGTGGCTATTCAACACTCCTGAAAAGAAGGGCAGATTGATTCTGAGGGAAGATAGATAAATTGAGGCAAAACACATGGCAGAGTCTAATTTTCAAGGTATTAGTATAATCATTAATAACTCTTTGTATTTGTCCATGATATACCAAACAGCAGCATGCATATATGAATATATGAAAACAGAAATATCTATGTACCCATCTGTATGTACATATGCAAGCTCACATTGCTTTAACAGCTACAGTACGGATCGTGTCAACACTAACTATCAGTATTAAAAGCCTTTTTTATGTTTATCATGATTCTTGAGGATCTAAAAGTCAAAGATCACAAGGAATTGAAATATTGTTCCTGTAAACCTTTAAAAATATAATCAGAGCAGAGCACAGTGCTAGATTCAAGCTGAAGTCAAGCTGACAGTTTTGGTACAGAGCTGGACACCCCATTGTAGCTCTCACCATCTGCATGCACAGTACACTTAAAATGGAAAAAAGCCTCTGGGGAAAACAAACCAAATTCACCGTGTGTACAAGCAGGCATGATCCTCTGAGGTCCATGGAATGCATTTGTTTACACCAGTAATGGATTTAATCCAGAGACTGTTGTTCTTTATGAGACCTCACTTTTCTTTGTTTTCATGCCAATGTAATTACACTTTGTTAGGAATAATACTAATTTATATAAGTGGTGAAAATTTTTATTTTTGCTTTTCGTCACAGATGGTAGATGAATATTTTCATAGCCTGTTTCCTTTCCTAACCTACTGTAATTTTTCTGCAGGTGCTGTTCCCCTGATTTTTTACATGCACTTCAGATTTGCATAGTCTCAAACAGAAGGCAACCAGGTGTTCAGTGCCCACATCCAGTACCTGCTCCTTAGAGTGAATGGTTTTCCCCAGTGCATATTCCATTCCTGATGCTAATGATTGCCACATTTCCTTCACCAGCATTTCCCTCCTGCCACTGGGAGAACCACCACCACTCCAGACAGGAAGGGCTGCCTCCCCCAGAAGTTAATTAATGCTGCTTGTTAATTGCCTGGAGACTGGAGACTGAGGGGTTTCACATGCATGAGGCATCCCTTCTATTCCTTGTGGGTTGGCTGGATAACCTGATTTTCCTTGGAGAAACAGCTTGCAGTTAATAACATGGGCCGTGTCAATAAAACTAGGTACAAAATAATAGAGTGCAGGTAGCAGGCAGCATTGTAGAGCTTTAGCAGCCAGGAGTGTAGACCAGAATGAAGATAATCTGAACTCTCCCTTTGATGCATTTAGCAAAAGTACACATCTATCCCTGCCTCTTTTACTGTCAGACTTTGTGTCTCTGGACTTAACTTTGCACTAAGTGCCACCAAATGCAATTCCCTTTTCTTAAGCTTTTTAGCTTTTGCATTCCTGAAGATCAGTGGCAGAATAGGTGAACAGATCTGCACTGCTGACTTTATACAGGCTACTTAAAAGAGATCAGGGCAGAAAAGGCTACCTAAGCATCACGCCGAGGGTGTGGTAGGAGAGGTTAAAGTACAAGCTGCCTTTCCTAAAAGCCTGTGCTCTCACCAACTGATGTAATTTCCCCTGATAGCTCGAGCATTAGCCCTCTCCTCGGTTTAAAAAACGAGTCCCCGAGGAGCATAAATTAAAGATGCTGGTACAAAAGTGCAGGGCCTGACCTCTTGCAGCTGCACCGGGGCTAATACTGATTCATTGTGCTGCTCCGTGTTACAGTCCAAGGGCAGAACAAGGGGCAGGGGAGGGCTCCGGAGGCATTTCAGGCTCCTAGTTAGCTCATTCATAGACACCTGGTGTCCCGCCTCCTCCTCACGCTTCGGTGCATCCCACCCCTATTGTATAGAAAATCCACTCCTTTAGAGATCTGAGCAGCTTGGGCTGGACAAAGACCAAAATTAAATCCGCAGCTGCCCAGGAAGAGGCTTTCTCTGTCAGGGGTTATTATCGAGGATATCTGATGAGAGAGCGGAGCGGGGAACTCCCTTCGCCTCTGTCAGTTCCAGTTACAGGTTTGCATGGATGCGTTCACACGTACTTTTCTTGCTTCACGTAAACAACACAGTCTCTCTGTAGCTGGTTTGGACTGTCGTGCCTCCGCTGACCCAGTTTAGCTCCAGAGCTTTATGAGAGGTATGTGACCTGCTGCACTCACCGCATTTGGCTGGACTGCACTCCATTTGCTGCTTGCAGGAAACACTCAGTGTCATGGAGCAGTGAGGCCAAAATACCACCATGGCAGCTCCTTCACCCTCAATGAAGTTGCATCAAGGCTAAATTTGAATTGACAAAGGCCAGCTCCTATTTTCACTTACCTCAGAGAGAACCTGGAATTGCACCATTAGTGCCCAGGGAGTTATTTTGGATCTACAAGGGCACAAGCACGAGCAGAATCTGGCACCAAGTTAAAGGAGAAAAAAAATGATGTTTATGCCAAACAAGAACAGCAGCAAGTGGCACATATAGGCTATATAGTCCCAAGTTCTGAAAGGAAAAGAAACATAACGGTAATAGAAAACCTTTGTGGTTACTAAATATGTTTTATCCTTGAATCCCCTGTAGAAATGATCAGTCCCACAGCTTATAAAAATAGATGCAGCAGGTGTTAGTTTGAAGACTGCTGTGCTTCATGTTAAGGACACTCATGAAAAATTTATGTTCGGTGAAACCTGGAGGAGAAAGCAGGATTACTGTGGATTCTGCCCTGCTATACTAGAGAACTCTGGAGCCATTGACCAGGGAAATTTAAATCTACATCTCAAAGCTTTGCCTATCTGATCACCATTCCTGCTATCTCTGTCTAAATAGCCTCATGCTGGCAACTTGACCTATTTAGTTGGTGGCTGCTCCTTCTGTTCTCTACATCTCATTTCCTTCTGTTCTCTATGTCTCATTTCTTTCAGGTTAATGAGGATGAGTGTTATTATCTTATTTTCTCTTTATTTCCCTCTTTAATCTGATGTGCTTCTTGTGTTTCCTTTGGGCACATCAACCTAAATTGCAGCCCTTTAAGACAACCAAAGACAAGGTGCCGCATTGGGACTGAGTAGCCAGGCTGCAGCATGGGGGTGTGAACATTATGCAAAGAACAAGATATGGAGCTGAGAGTGGGATTTCACAGCTGCTGTGAGGAATTGGGTGACTGAATCCCATTAAGGTTGCAGTGAGGTTTGGCAACCTTGCTCTTCCTGGCTGCCTTTGAAGAAGGCTCAGCAGAAAGCTGCAGCCTAAATCTTGCATGAGGCAAGAGACAAGGTTACTCCCACAGGAGTGAGTTCTACTCCTTGCTATTGCAGTAACTGAGCTGGATGATGTGGAAGGCACAACTCTCCTTATCCTGTATAAGGATATAAGGGGATATAAGGAAAAATTAGGAGAATTTTAGGCATTGTAAGAAGATGTTATCAAAGTGTTAAAGACCCAAATCTGTATAGGCAAATCAGCTAGAAAGGTAACTGGACTTGGGAAGACTTGTACATGTTTATACAGAAAGCTTGGTCGAACAGAAGCTGGCTTCCCTATGTATTGCTAGGGCAGCAAACAGGAAATTCTGCCCCACTTTGAGAAGACTGTGGCATTTGGGAAGCAAGAGGCAGTTAATCAACATGTGTAGCTCCAAGACAGGCACTTCCAGACCTGTTCTACCCAACATCTTCAGCAATAGTTGTTGACTTATTATGGACTTTTTTACCTTTAAAGTCCATTTACACTGTCAGAGTGATGAGAGAGGGCTCTGATCTCAACAAAACAAGCTGCAGAATTGGGACTTCAGCAACACACCTTGTCCTAAGGGTGCCACAACTTTCCTTTGCCATTGCTTGGAAGGCAGAGCAGGGGGGTGAGCAGGCAGTGGTGAAGCTCTGCACCCTGCTGTGCCCAAGTGCCCTGGGAAGGTGTCCCACACAGCTCACAGACATTTAACATCCTGACACAATAACAGCGTCCTAATAATGTGCTGTTTTCTGCTTGTTTAAGTAACTTACTGCTGTGTAAGTATGCAAGAGTTGCTTTGATAAGTAAACACTCTACTTTCAAACGGCTTCGTTTCGACTTTGAAAAGAGTAAGTGGAGTTGAACTGCCTTGAAGCACATATTTGTTTTTGCCAAATGCAAAAAGGAGCAAGAGAAGGCTGGGCAAGAAGAAACAGACCCCACAGATCCCTACCAAGGGTTATTTTAAGGCAGAGCAATATTAAGATTCTCCACAAGTGCAAGACTCATTAAAGAAAACATTTTAAATAAGCTTAGTGATAGAGCCTACATTAGAGATCTGCCAAAACACCCAACCTTTTCCTTGATAACTGCACAGAAGACTCAAAAATACAGCCAGACAGAGGTTTCATTGTCAGAAATGTGCAAATAAGATCAAAATGTACAAGAAGAATTAGCTACAATGTACAAGAAGAATTTAGCTATACCTAAAATGTTGCTGTTATTTTTGAAAGCAGATTAATTGGTGGTCTTGAGTCTTTCACTGCACTTAGGATCTTTCCCCGGAGGGAATTTTCTTTAACTGCAAGGACTCATTCTACCACATGTACTGGAAACAATGTGAGAAAAGGATTTCTTCCAGCGGCAAAAGCATTTCAGCAAGCACATTGGTGAGGAATGTCTGGGATTTAAATACAGGGAAACCCATAGCTGACAGAGGGAGATGTAACAAGGCAACTTAAAAAAGAAAAGAAAAAAGAAAAAAGAAAAAAGAAAAAAGAAAAGAAAAGAAAAGAAAAGAAAAGAAAAGAAAAGAAAAGAAAAGAAAAGAAAAGAAAAGAAAAGAAAAGAAAAGAAAAGAAAAGAAAAGAAAAGAAAAGAAAAGAAAAGAAAAGAAAAGAAAAGAAAAGAAAAGAAAGAGTTAATTACAAACATGTGTAAAGCATAAGACAAGAAAAAGAAAACAGAGAAAGAATGGCAAGGATCCCATGGCAAAGTGACCGGTGGTGAGCTGTCATGCCCAAAGCCACAGGATGAGGCCCACAGCATTTATTGCTCACTGGAAGTAATTTTTCAAGTCATGGAGCAATACTTCTCCAACATAAATGAAAAATTCCAGTCAGCAGAGGGTAACCGAAGCCCTCTTAAAAAAAAGAGGGGATAGAGAGAATAATAAATCACCCAGTGACCAGATTTTTTCATTTGTAGTGAAGAACTCCTCTCTCAGCCCTGGTCCCTGTGTGAAGCCCATCCCTGGTGTATTAGCAAAGCACTTCAGGATATGTTTATCTTTACTCAGTACAAACTTCAGAGGGACCTAAGCACTTTGAAATGGGAGTCAGCACTTTGGCTAGGAGTTTTGACTTGCTGCTGGGAGATTTAGCTGCTAGTCTGAGTCCTCAAGCCTCTCTTTGCCTGTATAAACCCATAGTAATTCCCTGCTTCTGCTTTCTGGAATGCAGGCTGGGAGAGAGGAAAAGAAGGAGGCTCGTCTGGGTTCCTCTGCCCAAATCTGTAGTTAACGCCATGCCCAAAGCTTTTGCCCAAATGCTTTAGGTATAAAGGAAGTTTGGGCTCACACTCAAGGTACAGTGTGGCTGCACCCTCCAAAACTCTCTTCCCTTTGGCAGGCAGAAGTACTGAAGTGAGCAGGATTCACCTGGTAATGGACATTTCCATGTTGCGCTCTTGGTTCCTTTTTGCAGGAATCAAGTGCTGATCTCTAGAATCAGCCATCATCCCAATAAAAAATTTATCTCCAGATTCGATTCTGTCCAGGAAATGTTGAAATCAGGGCTGCCTCTAAATAGTTCAGGCAAAAATGCAAACACTGAACTTCACTCGCTACAGTACACCTTTTCTCAATTCTCTTTTGCCAATGCAAGAAAGCATTGGCAAAAAAACCCAGTCCTGAACGTGGGTTGTGCTGTGAAGTCTGTAAGAACTTAGATTTATTTCATTGCTTTTCAGGAGGAGGAGAAGTTTTTGTTTTGGTGACATGAAAAAAATTGAAAGGAATAGCACCCCAAAAACTCTTTTAAATAGATGTGCTTCTTTTTATAGTTCAAATACTTTCACAAACAGGGACTTAGCTCTGTGCAACCATTTGAAACAGAAGCTCTGTGGCTGAATTTATTTTATTGGTAAAGTAGTAAATTATACCAGTTCTAATGAATGTGAAACATTAAACCTGAGGGAACTGAAGAGCTTTGTGAAGGCAAGTGAAAGCAAATCAGGATCTGAACAAAGTAGTAGGGCTCTTGGATAGATTCAGCTTTTACTCCAACTGTTTGAAGTTTGGGGCAGACCTGGCTCATGAGCCACAATAAGCAAGAGAGTCAGCACGTGTGCTGCAAGGGGCAGGTCCCAAAGATGTCATATGAGACACACAATTCTCTGCTAAAAGTACTTGCAGATCATCCATGACAACAGCAAGATTACAGGTCAGTAGTAATCCCCTGAACCTCATGAGAATGCAACCCCTCACCCTACTTTGGTGGTTCACGTGGACTTTGGGGAAAACACACTAATTCTAGGCAGTTCAAATATGTGATTCCTGTCTTGCATTTATGGAGCTACCAGCACTTCTGGGGCACTTAGTTGCAATGCTTAAAGTCCTTGATCTTACTCCTTGACCTGAAACAAAAACTATTTTTAAGGGCTATATTTAACAAATAACACCACTATCTATTGCCAACTTCATTATAAATATTCCTTACCCATACGAAAAGAATCGAGAGAAGAAAGAGGAGATTCTTTGCCTTGGGAAGATTCATAAACTAATAAAGCTCCCCAAACACTGGAAAATATATAATGGGGCTGGAGGCTGGAAAGCAGCAAGCATCTGTTCTATTTGGTACTTCTTCACCTTCCCCTCTCCTTGTGCCACACACACACTACTCCAATGACCATCAAAGTCAGCAGAGAAGGATCTGTCTATCTATCTATGTCCAAAGGCCTCGGATCATGTTCCTTGAAAGATGTGATTCTACAAGAGACAGGAGAGGATGCAGAAACACCTAAGAGTTAACACTATAAAAATGACAAAGGTGCCGTGGTTGCCACCAGCCATGTGGACTGGTGGCTGTCTCTGCTGTGTGGCTCACTGCTTCAGCACACCTCCTCTCTGTCCCTCTCTGTTGCTCTCTGTTCTTTGGTTGCTCAGCTCCTTTGGGCAGGTGGTCTGGGGTCTGACTGCACAGTGGATGGGAGGAACAGTGACACAAAGGACAACTGCACCCTCACTTCCTATAGCTCCACAGCTTAGTTTTACCCCATGTTGTTACTGCATAACCCAAATGTGCTTGTATGGTAATATACTCTGAAAGGTCTACAATGTCTCCCAGCCTGACTTAATCAAAGGACATTCTTCTGAACCCAAAGGAGGCCAGGAGGAGTCACCCTGCTATCTCTACAGCTGCTGTGGCTTTAAAACCACGGTGACGTAGGGGGTACAGGGCTTTTTTCCGTAATGTCCCCAAACTGCAATCACTGACAGGCCGTGACATTCTTTTAGGATGCTGTAAAGCACTTTGATCACTGAATGCATTCAACTACAAAGGTATTTTGCATGGCTCTAAGAGGTTATTATCACCTCAGTTAATTATATGTAAGGATTCAGACTCTGGCAAACCTTAATTATCCTTCTATCAATCTCAAGGTCATAAAAGCTTAGTAGGGCTATTATTAGCAATACAAATATCTCCTTTCTGAATAGAAAAGCTGGGTTTTTTCTTGTATATCTTATTTTTAAATGCTAAACACATTAGAACTGAGAAACCATATTGAGAATGTGGAATCCTCAATGGATGTGCTAAGACCAATACCATCTTCAGACATTAATGTATTATTTTAAAAATCTGGTATGGGGATGAGGCAAAAATTATCAGAATGGTTGCCTGAAGCCCACATTTAATCCTAAAATACATGCCCTTGGGAGAGTGGTTTGGTGCCCAGAGCATTCCAGTGGACCGAGGCCTAAATAAATCTTCTCATCCAGCACCTGTTTGAACCTCTGGGCACTGGTGTTATATGCATGATGTAGGAATAACAACAGCTTCATTCACTCAGGGCACACATTCAGATCAATCAATGTTCCTTTTGTTTCTAGCTCTGAGGGCTGTGATGGCATATGTACCAGGTAGCTGCTCTGTCTAAAATGCTAGGCAGCTGGAAACAACAGCATGGAGAAGGCTGTCCCTTGCTGAAGAGCCTAATGGTGAGCATTGGGCTATCTACATTGTTAATCTTTTGAACAGAAATAGCTAATAAACATGCCCTGAGGCCCAGCCTGCTTCCCCAACACCAAAGACCGTATTTGTTTAATCCATAAACCATAGAAGCCAGTATTACCTCCCCTGATAATGTTCTTATGCTGCTGTGTCCAGACTGTGAGAAGGGATCTTGAAAAAGGAGAACCTCACTCAGGATGGGAAGATTTGTTAGCTATTAGGTATTCTGGTAAGAAACTCTGATGCACTCATAGGAAAGGAGAGGATTATTTGAACTTGAGGTGTTGGAAACCATTGTTAGGTATGTCACACATTTTCTCTGTGGCTTTGGGTGAAGTGCTTTGGCATAAATTTTGTACCAGGAAAGAAAAGGGGAATGTAGCTACTGACTTGAGTGGGATCTAGATCAGGATCCTTGTCACTCTGTATAGGTTTCCCATGTGGGTGGAAATTTTCTTTTGGCCACACTGTTTCAATTTACAGACTTTGCAGACTCAACAGAGGTTGTCCAAGAAAAGCTTCCCAAGCTGAGTAGACTAGAGGTAGTCTGCTGCCCTTCCCAGGTCTCTGGCTCAAAGCAACACCACCTTGCAGGTTGGATCTCACTCCCTTGCAAAAGCATTTTGAGTTTCCCTGAGCTTCCAGGGTAGGGAACTACTTGTCAGTAAGATTTTTTTGGCCTGAGTGACACCAAAGTGTGAACTATTCAAACACACTCTGGGAACTGCAAAGTTTTTGTTTTACCTGCCACTGACAAGGATATAAATTCCTATGTTGAGATCACATCTCTTGCAGTGCTCTCTCTAAACAAGTAGCTCTTCAGTGGCTCTCATTGTAAGGCATGGTTTTGCTTGTGACTTCAGATTTTTACTGTAAATCAATTAAAATCGAAGCATAATATTCTGTATCCCCCTGTTATGTATATACAGTTGAGAAGTTTGGTGAAAAGGGAGAAACGAAGGAAAAAGAAAAAAAAGTCAGAACTTTGAAAGTCAGAGCCGTAAAAGAAATCGAAAGTTTCAAGGTAACCCTGATTCTTTCTCCATTTGTTATGTTTTCCATCCTTACTCATAACTCTAGGATTCCATCCCAACCCCAACCTAAGCAGTATTGACAGGAAAGGATTATCCACTGGAATTTGACATATTTACATCTAGAGAGTGCCAAAGCAAAGTCTTTCTGAGTGGAACAAAGCCGCCCTTATTTGAACTAGCTTCTTCCTCTAGAATTGCAGATGAACACCACGGTGAGGCATGGGAGTTAATTGTGTAATTAGTGTTTCCTCAAAACTAATTTTTTTTCCAAACAGGAAATGCAGTAAAATAAGAAATTGCATCTTTGGGCTATTTTCCTCTCACAGTGACATAGGAATCACTTGAGAAAAGACTTGTCCCCATGATGCTAAACACAGCATCTAGTAGCATCATCTTGGAAAATATTTTGAGATGTACTATTTGCAAATCTGTGACAGCCAAGGGAACGAACACCTGCTCCATAAGCAAAAAAAAGCAGAGTTCAGGGATCTCTTTGTCTGAGGTCTAGTAAGCTACAACTGTGATGCTGTATTAACTCTGAATAGCTCTGGGGTTTAGTATTTGCATTATAAATGCAGGAATTATCAAGCTCTGCTCACATAAAGAGATTTCCAAGTTCTTTCACTTTCCGAGTGCATGAGCAAGCACAGACTCTGGAGACATTACATTATATTGGGAGCTTGCAATGGATTGTATACTAGAGACTCTGGAGAGGTTTTCCTATGTGAGCAAGGACAAAATACTTTTTGTTTTGGTTTACAAGGCAGAATTGCCCTTTGAGCATCGCTAGACTAAGTGGGTTCTTGGCAGAGGAATCATTTTTTTACTGTTTGACCTCATACCAAGATTTACAAATAGGTGCTCAAAAAGTGCTGAGTGTAAATATTCTGAACCAGCACGTCTGACAGTAGTGAATATCTGCTCTTGCCTGGTGGGGGATAACAATGACTAAAATGCATGCAGGAAGGCCAGGGTAGCAGTAATGTACGAGTACTCAGAGGACCAACAGTGTAGCATCTCACAGTGCTAAGTATCACAGAGAGTTGATATTAAACCCAAAAGAGCCACAGCTTCCCTCTCCCTAAACATCTATAACCCAAGCAGGTGGTGACACGACAAACGGGCCAGGGATCAGTTATTAGCAAAATGGCAAAACTGGACAGAGTAAGTGGCAGTTGCCTCTAGAATGATCCCCGCGGTGAATGGAGGATTTTTCGGGGCGGTGGTAGCGTAGGAGAGCATTAAACAGGGCACACCGGCCGGTGCCGCGGGGAACCTGGGGAGAGGAGGCGGGGGGCACCTGGAGCCTGTCCTTTGCCAGCTGGATGCGCCAGGCGGGACACGTTCCCGACTCCTGCCCTGGGAGGGAATTCCAGCGGCACGGATGGACGGGCCAGCGCAGAGCCCGGCCCGCGCCGCTGCCGCGGCGCCGCCACCGGGGGGCGCCCGGCGCCACCGCCCAGCTCCGCGCCTCAGCCTCGGGGAGGGGAGAGAGCTCCGTCTTCCCTTCGTTCATCCTTCCCCTTCCATCCTTCCTTCCCCTCCTCTTGGCGATGTCTAGAGAGTCCCGTCCGTTCCAGCTCTTCTCCTGCAACATCTCGCCTCCGATCATCGCCACCGTTCTCTTGGGGAGTCGCTCCAGCCCAGCCACTCCTGTCCTGCAGTGCTCCACACTGGACACGGAGCGCCCTTGGCAGTGCCCAGCCAAGCAGAGGGCCCACACTGGGTGTCTTTTGGCTCCTGGGGTGGTTGTGCATCTCAGATAGACGTTTTTTCCCGAAGTCATTTCACCTCTCTGCAGGTTTGTTTACGGTACCAGCTGAGCTGTGTCAAAAAAGGTAGTAAAACCACTAAATCACGAATCCACGCTTTAATGAAACTTCCAACGTACGCATTTAGACCGCCAGATGCCCTTCTCAGTAATTTAGCTCAAGGCAGTGGCTGAATTCCCGCTGGAAGAAGTCCCTGCAGCAACCCAAGATTCATCTCCATCACATTTGCCAGCATAGCTATTTGGGCAAGCCCTTTCAAGAGGGATCAAGTCCACAGTGCCTCAGTGTAATGGTTTCTCCATTTATGAGAGCCAAAAATGAAGGCAAGTGTTAATGAACAGACCCGATCAATACCCCATCAGTCAGGTAAGACTCCTGAACTCCCAGTAGCATAAGGAACACTGGCAACACAGTCTGTCTTGCTTAAGACCTTCTCTACTGCTATATTACAAAGAATGACAGTAAAGAGCAGAATTAGGTCTGTATGTGGTCTATGAACATTTATGAGGAAATGAGGAAATGTTTGTATTGGATGAAAATGTCAAACCAGACATAAAAGCTGAGCCACCAGTCTGCCAAGGGATCCTTGTCCCTGTGCCTGCCTTCATTTTATTATTTACAGAGTATTATTATTCTCATTTAGTGAGAAAAATAATTTCAATAGCTTGCCATACAAATTCAGTACTAGAAGTGTAATTAGTAATTTTTTGTTTAATCTTTGAGATCAAATACAGCCCAGCTGCATTGCTGGCTTTAGCAGCCTAAGTTCCAACATCATGCAGCTACTATAAATTCACTGCAGGCTGTCAGCCAGCTTGCTGCCAACTTGGGGTTATCTCAAGTATCTTTAGATAGAAGGGCTTGGGTGCTCACCTGCTTTGTCAAGCACACGTAGTTTAATTAAAGACTTATTACCTATTTCTGTGACTCAAGAATTGCCAGGATATCATGATGCCTAGACTCCTGAAATTACTCTTTCTCAAACTTTTGAAAAGCAGATCTCCATCATGAGAATGGTGTCAGTTGTTGGGCCTTAAAATCCATCATTCGAAGCTAAGCAAAAGGAGCAGCCACTGTGGAAATATCACATAGGTTCTTTCTGCACATGGTTTCTGTCCTACAAGCTTTGGGCACTGAGGAAGTTTTAGAGAGGCCTTGCTGGCAGTGTCTGGCACAGAACTCATTCCTGACACAGATGATTTATTTCACACTTTATGATCACCTTCTTGGGCTCCTGAGTCTGCTTGTCAGCAGCAACACCTTGATGTGACTCAAACCCTGCTTCCAAGAGCTGGCTTTTAACCACAGCAAGCAAAAGTGCCTCAACATTTCCCTGTGGAAGCTGAGAACAAGTACAGGGCTGCAGCACATCTGGTGCTGCCCCAAGCCATTCCCTCTACCCCACTGGATGCACCCTGGGAAACACAACAATAAGCAAGCAGCAATCAAAAAAAAAAAAGGTGCAAAGAATATTCCAAATGTTTATTATGTATTAAAAATACTGCAAATACAAATAAGCCATACAGTTCATTTCACAGTAACCTAAACAACATTGTTCAAGAACTTGAGAAGTCAACAAAGAACAGTGCAGTTCCAACAGTGACAACAGTTACCCATGGCTCCCTCTTTCTCTGACAGCAATTCTTTCCTGTTTAACAGTGGGAAGAACACTGGATATGGTTCAGTATCCTGTTTACCTAGGAGAACTCCTTTGTACTTGTGCTGTTCCCACTTCTGGGAGATGCTATTTCAAGGAATTTTTCATCTAACACAGTCGAGGATCTGTCTGGTCCAAGCTGAGATGAGCATGATGCCCATGGCCTATTTCCAAGGTAACCACATGCAGACTCCTTTACCAATTATTTGGATAAAGTTCAAAAGTAAACGTGAAAAGGAGGGATATTAGAAATCCTTTCCAAAAAGAGAGAAAACCAAAGAAGCTCCACAAGAAAGTGGTTTTTAAAAGATCATCTACAGAATTATGACACTTTTTCCTCATTCTCCTAGACCAGGTCTCCTAGAAGGATCCTTTGCTACCAATGCCTCAGCCAGCCAGACACCCGGTGACAAAAATAGTGACAAGAATGCACCAAGTCCTGAATACATAAGAGTTCAGGTCACTGTCAGCTGTGTGAAAACCTGGAAATGTATATTCCATAGAAGCAATTCTGCTGATTTCATGGTGATTTTCCCTCTTGTGTGTTTTGGAGTGTATTATTGCTGTTGTTAGCATGCTTGTTATATATGGACCACAACAGGTGCAATTTTGGTTCTTCTCTTCCCTTAAATTTGTGATGATTTTTATAGAAAAATCTCTTATCAAAGACCAAATTAGATCTTTCCAAGGAAGACACAGCCTAATCACGTAAACAGTCTAAAAATATGACAAAAATATTACTGCACCCTCTTGAAATTAATCCTATCCTTCAGATGTCACTTCTAAGCACTGATCTGCTGCACCAGCAGCTGAAGATGCTGGCAAAGAAGCCTGTGATCACAAAGAATGAATCTCCTAGGCCTTAGCCCCAGGCAGTGCCACTTACCTCAGACCTTGTTAGTTCCTTGGTACAGACTAAGGTCTCACAGAAATACACTACAGCTCAGCTGACCCTTGGTGAAGTGACCACACATCTGAGTCCCAAACTGCAGAAACAGATGAGATGCTGCACACCTGCTCCACTCTTAAGTTCATCACAGTGAACAGTTTAAGATAGCATGTAGTTTTGTTTCTTGAACCAAAACATACCACTAAAATCCTCTGTGAGTGCAGCAGTATGCTTTGGGTACCAGAACAGGTACAGCACTTCTGTGTGGGATATCTAGTGTCAGTGTGAAACACCTTCATGCCATTAAATATGTGCCCATGCTAACAAGGCTGTAGTTACACCACTACACTTAACAGTGGTACAACTTCATAGAGAAGATGAGCCCTTAAGAAATTCAACCCCCAACTAAACTTGTGTTTCCTTAAAACAAAATTTAGGGGAAAGAAAAAAACAAACAACAAAAACTCCAAAAACACTACACAGAAAAGAAATAAAGGAAATAAGCAGAACTGTCTCTATTATTAAAGTATTCTTATTCTCTTTGGAGGTATCAAATTGCTTTTTAAAAGAGTAAAAAACAGGGCATACAAAAGCTATTCTCCTTAACCCATTATTTGCCCAAGAAGCACCACTGCCTAAATATTTTCATGTATTTTTTCTACTTTCACAAACAACCTTTCCAGATCATTTCTCAAGTCATCTACTGAGCTCTTCACAGACTCCAAGCTGTTCTCATTATTTTCAATTTTCACTGAATAGGCAACTAAACTATCCACTGCAGTTCTTAGCATTTTCAAATCAGAATCGACCTGGCTAACAGAAGATCTCAGTTCATCTACAGAGCCTTCCATAGAAGAAAACTTTTCAAGGTAACCTTGAGAATGTGTTTGACCTGCGTGAAGATTTCCTTGATCCAACAAAGTATTAATTTGCTTCTGGACATCCTGGAGAGCACCAGAGGACGGCAAGTCACTGATGCTTCTCTTTAAGTTTTCCATGTCGTTGTACAGTGAAGTCTGTGCCTCACCAAGATTTTTCAGAACACCTGTGACTGAAGTTGCATCTGTATTTGAGAGTCCCTGAAGAGTGGTAATGCTTTGTTCTAGGGTATTGAGCTTATTCTCATACTCTGCCTCCTTAGAAAGGAAAGATTCCAACCTTTCACTGTTTTGAGCAGCAACAGAGGCTAGAGACTCTAGGCTGTCTTCTATGTGCCTCAATCGAGACTCCAGTCCTTCACTGTTTTTCCCAAAAGTTTCTAATGCTTTTCTGAAGAGTTCATTATTTTCCCATTTGTTGAGGTTGGCTTTAACTTGCAGTAAATCTTCATCAAGTCTTTGAATGTCACTAGGGATCTGCATAATAGAATCCTCAGCTCTCAGAACTTTCTCTTGTAAAGCTTTTAATGAAAGGTGTTCAGTGTCTGCAGCCTCTTTGAACTTCTCATGTTGTTGTTTGAGGTTGACTAACTCTTTCACTTCAGTGTACACATCAGACTCCATGGAATCTATTGTACTCTTCAAGGTCTCTATGTCCTTTTCTTTCATTTTCATGGATGCTTGCATCTCATCAAAAGCATCTTTTAGCACCTTAATTTCATGTTTATACACATCTGCCTGTTCTAGTGAACCAACCTTTGCTTTCATATTGTTGATTTCATCTTGGCTCCGTTGCTGGACCTCAGTGAATACAGCAATGTTATCATTTATAGACTTGGTCAGCTCTGTTAGTCTCTCTTCCACTGTGTTTTCCAGAGATGTGAAGTCTCGCTCCCTTGCATCCTTCACCATGTGAATGCCATCAGACAAGTCTTTCAAAATTTCATTCTGCAACTTCTGAAGCACTTCACTGATCCGGTTTATTTCACTCTCCCCTTGTTTAACAGCCTTCTCGCTCACCTCCTGCTTCTGTTGAACAATTTTCATCATGGATTCAAATTCCCCAAATGTGGTTTGAAGAGAGCGTACCTAGGCCAGAAATACACATGGTTAATACCAGTAATTTCACCCTTTTTGTCCAAAATCCTTATAGTCCTTGTTACTAGATGAAATGATTGCATTGCAATCCTTTGTGCCCATACCTCAAGTCACCCCATGGCATACAGATATGGGAGGCACAAAAAACCCAGCATCTTCAGCCTTACAGCTCTATTGTACATACACCATCTGTTAAGGGTCCTTGGCCTCACTGACCTGCCACTCATGACCCAGGAAATCTGCGGCAGTGAAAAAGGAACCTATATCTCTAGTCTCCATGCAGACCCCTGAACCATCCCTCCCATGGAGGATTCCTGGTTCTAAAGATCACAAGTCTTTAAAAAAAAGGGTGGGGGGGGGGAGGGGGTGGGTGGGGAGCAGGGAGGGAACCAAACCAAAAGAATATCTGGCATCAGGTTCTGAATACAGAAAAGCTGGGATTTTATTTTATCAGGCATGAATACCAAAGAAAGATTCCTGATCATGAAAAAGAAGTTTTGCGGTAGACAAGGAAAAATTACAGGGATGGGGGAGCTGGGATGGGCCAAGGAATGGAAGTAGTAATGACATTTTGCTGGTCCTAGGCACCAACAGAAACACAAGAGGTTTTTTTGTTAATTATTTTTTAAGATTAGAAAAAAAATAGGAAGTCTTTAATGTTCTAAATAGTTAGAAGCTTGCTTTTCCCACTCCTGCATACACCCACGTGCTTGCAGTGAGCAGGGCTCATCCATGCACACACAAAGAACAAAAGCAGAGCAGCTGCCAAGAGCCTGCCTTGCATCTAGCTCAGGTTAACAGAAAGTTCCTACCACTACATCAGGTACGCTATTAAACTTCCCAATTACAAAACTATCTTTACAGCTGGTTTTAGTAGCAGCCAGAAGGAAAAGGTCAAGGGGTGAGTGGCCGCGCCATTTGTTTACTCTCACATTTAAAGGTAAGATCCAGGCCAGGGAAGCACACATTACTTAATTTTGAGGCCAAGCAGAGCATCAGTCTTAAGACTGTGGAAAAACCTTTTTGTGCATGTGTGGGCTGTACTTTCTTCAACTTAGTAATGCAATGTAAGAACTCCCACTGGCTGCAAGAGGAATCCATCACACAGAAAATATCTGAAGGCTTTAGCAGGATGGCAATTCCTGAGTAATGCACGTTGCCCTACTCCCTGTGTCTGAGGGGTATATTAATCAGCCATGCCACATGGGCTGCCATGTTTGCTGATTAGATACACAGCTGGAGGGGCTGTTTTATTCTATAAATAAAAAGAAGTATATTTTTTATGGTTTAAGAAAGAAATACATAGAGCTGCCTTTTTTTTTTCTTTTTAAGTGAAGCAGGCTCCAGCAGTTCCCTGACTCAGAACCTAGATGTTATTTTCTAAAGACCTAACAGATATCCTAATTAGAAATTAAGTTATTTCTATGTACTTTTGCAAATCCCTGGCCAAATCCTCCTTAGTTTTCATGAATGTCTATACTGTGCAAGGATTGTAGAGTTTGGCCATGAGACTTGCCTTTGCTTTGACAGATCCCTGCTGTTTGAACAATACCCACTGACTTCTGTTCTCCCTCTTCAGTAAAAGGGTTTCTAATGCCCCTACTTTCCCTAGACTTGTACTCTCTACTGCTCCCATAGAAAATTAGAACTGAGCTAAGGGGAAGGGGTGGAAAAGGTAATACTGCCGTACACATTGCAGCTGAGCACCAGTCACTTGACTGACTTAACCAACCTTATTTTCATTAATTTTAGCTGTCATTCATTCTAAATATTTCCACAGAGAGCATAGAGCTTTTTCTGTATCACTATAAATGGAGGTCAAAAATCCAACAGGATAATACAGGAAAGTTCTCCTCCCGCTCCTATTACAGTGACACATTTCAACCCAATCACCAAATTCATATTTGCTAGTAACTGTCTTTTTAGTCTAAGAAATCAGAAATAGCCAGAACTCTCCAGAGGGCTGGGTCTCTATGACTGACAGAGATGGATCCCACCTCACACAGTGGAAGTATTTTATACCTGCTACTCCACTGCACTCAGGCACTGTTCATGGTGTAAGCTGAAGCTATTCCCCATGTGGGCCAGCCACTTGAAAATCAGAGAGCTCTGATATAATAAAATGGACTGGGGTCTTCAAAATATACCAGCTTCTAATTGGATTTGTCCTAACTGAGAGCCACCAGGGCTCAAAGCAATACCCTTGCACAAGAGGGGTAAAAACTCCCTGCTTCAAAGAAGTTGATCTGTGTGTGAACCTTCATGTGAGTTTCCTTTTTTGGCATACATGGCTGGTAAGATTTGAAACCATAGCCCTTGAAAGATTTAACATCCCAAATAGTACATGAAAATGTATCTTCAGCCAATGACTACTGTTTTCTCTAACTGGTCATACTAGCTTGTGTTTAAACACCAAATGACCTTGGTCTCTCTGAGAATGGTTCCATGTTAAAGACTAAACTTCCACATCGTTTCCTTTCTCCTCGATGTGTAAAGCAGATGAGTTTATATAATGCTTACTCCTGACAGAAGCTCTCAGCAGTCAAATGAAGGGCAAAGCTACACAGCAGCCTGTGCTGATGGCACTCTGCAAGTGCAACGCAGTATCCCACACCTTTGTGAAGCAGTGAAATACAGCAAATTCCTGTGTCACCAAACCACAGCAACCAAAACTTCCATGGGTTACATCAAAACCCTGCGATCTCCATCTGCTATACAAAGGCAAGTAAGTTTCAGTTGTCTTTGAAACCAACTATTTATAAACTTCTGTTATATACTCATCTCCTAGAATATGTAGCACATACTTATGATTTTCTGCAATGACATGGAGATGGGAGGCAAAAAATTGTCCACATTCCTTTGATTAGAAGGGCTTATACACTGCAAGTACATCTAGTTCTAACTCATGTAGTGTAGTTTTATATCTTGCCATTTCAATTTCTTCCTTCTTACAGTCTACAAAAATGGCTTAAAAACCAGTTAAAAGCAACAACCTTTGCTAGTTCAAATCATTGTACTGTCATCAGTGAGTCAAGCCCCCAGATTTAAAACTAGCTTCAGACAGCCCTGTAGCCCTGAAGTTTACAACTCTTCACTCCTGCTGACATGAATTTTCCTTTTCCTTCTTGTTGTATGGGACAGGAAACTCCAAGACTGACAATATAATCTCCACATGTAAAGGCCACTGTGTTTCTGGAAGCACTGAACAGCCAGATCTCTGCCAGTGCCTTTCCCTCCTTTGCCAGCCCAGGCCCAAGCTCGCAGGGATTATAGGCCATGCAGAAAGCAGTCAAGCTGAGACAAGAATTTCCTTTTCCTTGATCTGACTCAGTCATAACTTTACATACTGTCTTCCAACCAATTAACCTATTCCCAGGAAATAAGTTTAATTGTATGTTGATGATATGCAATCACAGATGCGATTTTTGAAGGGTTTAGGCACCCTAGGATGTATCCAAGTGGACAGTGCTATTTGTGAAACTACAGCTGGGAGGCTAATAAGGGCCTGAGTGAAAAAAATGAGGGAAATGAGCATTTATTTCACTTCACTTGAGCCACATCCTGTGTCAGCAACTTCACAGCTTTTCCATGGTCCTGGACTGCCTTGGACACTGCGAGTCTCACTCCCTTGGCCAGAGATTGCGGCAGGAACGTGGGAGGCAAGGTACTGCAGCAGTGTTTCTGGCACAGCCTCTGTTGTTCGGTGAAGCTCACATGGGTTTGGTTTTCTGGAGTGTGGGGACGCTGAGGCAGGATCCTGCCCGGTTCTGACAGCGCTGCCACCCAGTGTCCCTCGGCGTGCACATCTGCTTACTCGACAGGCAGCGACGAGCAGCTCGTTCGGCCCGCTAGGTTAAGTGATTTGCGGGCCTCGAAGATACAGAATTTCGGGCAGCAGGCTCCTTCGGGACGGCGGGTCCGCACCGCTGTCAACACCTAATGCGGCGTGCGGGCTGCGTTCCATAAAATGGCTTCAGGCACAGGCCCTGGAAAGGCTTGAGCAGGGGACTGCGGCCACCGCCGCGGGGTCCCGTCCCGCCCCGTCCCGCCCAGCTCTACGCTGCCTGGCAGGGATTACTCGCTGCTCCGGGGCCACGTTTGCAGGCACGGGGAATACCGCGGCCCTGACTCCATCTGCCCCTCTAATGCCATGAAAGCATCTTTGAGGGACCACGAAAGAAGAGGGGGAAGGCAACGGGACACGTTCGCTTTCCCGCAAGACCGGCCACCCGACAGCTGCCCAGCTCCTTATTTAAGGGGCGGATCCCCCCGCCCGTCCCCCTGCACGGGCGGCTGCTGCCCCTCGCCCCTCCGAGCAGCACCGAGTGCCCCGGCGGTGCCCGGCCCGCCCGCCCCCGGCGGTGCCCGGCGCCGCGCTACCTTCTGCACCACGGTGTCCAGGGTGGCGGCCAGCTCCTGCCGCTGCCGGCCGGAGGCCTCCACCTCCCGGGCGCTCCGCCCGACCTCCTCCTGCAGTTGCAGCACGTACCAGCCGGCGGGCAGCGCGGCGCCCAGCACCACCGCGGCGCCCAGCAGCATCGCCCAGCCGCGGCGGGGGCCGGCGCCAGAGCGGCCCCCCCTGCCGCCCCGGCCGTGCCCCGCCGCTGCCGGCTTCTTCGCTGGCGGCTCCTCGCCGCCGCCGAGCTGCGCGCTCTTCTCGTTGGCGGCGGGCGGGCTGCCCCCCTTAGAGCCCCGGTGCTTGGCGGCCGACATAGCGGGACGCCGCCGCCGTCGTACGCAGAGCGGGAGGAGCGGGAGTGGGCGAGGGAGAGAGGGAGGGAGGATGGAGGGAAGGCGGAGGCGCCGGCCCGGGCCGCGCCACGCTCCCCGCCCCGCCCCGGGGAGCCGCCACGCACACGGGGATGGGCTCCGTCCCTGCCGGGAGGCAGACGTGGCGTACAGGGCCCAGCCCCATCCCCAGGGGAGCAGCGGGACCGGGAAGCGACGGGCGGGGCGGAGAGGAAGCCCCGGCCCAGCCTCGCGATGACAGACCCCCTCCCGGCCCGCTGTGGAGCGGAGGGAGCGCGAACAGCGCTCTTCCCCCCCCGCCCCGCAGCCCCCGCGCCGGGCGTCCCCCAACCCAGACCGGTCCTGCTGTCAGTTTTTGCCCCCCCTCGTAGTTTTAGTGGTAGAACGCGGCGGAATTGTGCCTCACACAACTTCTGTTTTGATTGGTTGTGATTTTGGCTGGAATACCTGCAGCAAGTTCCGGAATGACTGAGAGAAAGGCGTGGAGAGAAAGTTATTTTCCCCCATCTGCAACCCCTCTCCCCAACCCGTTTCTAGTGCCTGTAGAGCTTAGACTTGGCATCGGGCTGGTCCCTGAGGACCCGGCAGCTGCTGCCCTGGGTGGCAAGAGCGCTCCAGGCCCCAGACAAGCCCCTCTCAGGTCACGGACGGCTTTGTTCGAGATGGACAGACCGAGAGCTCAGCATCGACTCTGCCCAGAGCTTTTCTACTCCGAGCATGCTTCTTTGCCTCCCCACGCCAACACGAGCCTGCTGCCTTTATCTTCCCCACGGAGCGAGTCCTGGACCAGGACAGGAAAGGAAACGCTGAGCAGGCCTTCCCCTCTGCCACGGGCTCCAGCTGGAGCTTGAGGCACTGAATATACCTGTTTCTCTATTTGGTTACAGCAAGAAATTAAATAAAATTTTGTCTTGGAAGTAGTTTTCTTTCCTTGGTCTTTCCTTTGATTACAGTATATTCTTCCTTTGCATATATATATATATATACACATAAAAAATAAATTTTATGTTGAGTATTATGTAGAAACAGTGAGTTGTAAGGTCAGCTGGATCACAGCCCCTGATGTCAACCTGTCAAATACAGTTCCACCTCTGCCAAGGCTTAGGATGAACTGAACTGTTTAGTCTATAGATATGTTCTAGTAACTACTAGAATGGGTGATAAGAGAAGAATTTATAGTGAATTGTCTCAGGCATTTTAGCACAATTCTGTCAAATGCACAGACCTGAGAGGATGTTGGTGTGACTGCAAGTTATGAGCACCACAACAGAAGTTACTGCCCTGACCCTAGCAAGTAACAGAGAGCTTGCATGGGGTCAGGAGGTTGTCTTAAATATATACCAAAGGTGGCTGAAGCTGGTATGAGGAGGCTTGCACTAAAGCAGGTGAGGAACCCTCTGAATAATCTGTCATCCTCAATACAATGAGAGTAGAAATCTTCAGCAGCAAAGCACCCTGGGAAAGCTACAACAGCAATTTCCACTGTGAACATCTAGCCACAGCCTTAGTTCTCTCACACTTTATGAGAAGGGGATATCAGATTTCTATTTAGGAAAGGCCCAGAAAAGCTTATGTAGCACTACCCTAAGACCCAGGATTTTAGCTCAGAAGCCATTTATTTCAGAGTTTACTATAAGAACTGAGCCATATGGACTTCACCAAAGAGAATAATCAAGAGGATCATCAATGTTAAGTATTAAGGGATGTAAATCTGTTTCAGGGAGTAAGGTAGCATAGGTAACTGCCACTATTCCTCCTTCTCTGACTTGGTAGTGACAAGGAAAACGTTAGCAATGTACTACCTAAAGATTTTTCTCATCATGGAACCAATTCAAGCTATTTCTGACCAAGAGTAGCCTTCTACAAATAGCTTTTTGTTGTATTTGACACTGTGGGTCAAACTTTTATTTCCTTTGTACAGAAAGATCAATTACTAGCGCTGAGAGGAGTATGCATTAGGAATTTGCCGAGTTGATAAAGTTGCTAGGCACTGCAGACTGGTGTGTTTGGGGAAGGTACTGACATGCCATTTTCTCTCAGAAATGTCAATATTCTGCTTTGCCTTTGAAGACAAATACTTCAGCGGGGAGAAGTTGCAACCCTATTTGCCTCTCACAAGACTTACTTCTCCTTGGAATATAGGAAAACTCCACAGAAGAACAAGCTGAGAAAGCATCCTTACACCTGCCTTGTATTTTTTCTGTCTTGACGTTGAGCCTATTATCAAATCTGGGCCTGATGATCTCAGCCAGCCTAGAGTCTTAACATCCATCTGTTAGCACTAAAGCCAATCTGCCTGGCTCAGTTATTAGAATTAGCGAAAAATGTCTTGTGACTTTAAATTATGTTCTCAACTTAGTTGTCATGGCCCCTGGCATAAACTATAGCATGCCTTGCCCTTTCCCTCTCCTCCCACACTAACCATGAGTTAGCCACATACTGGGACATTTCTGACCCACGGGGCCAAATGCAGCTGCACATCTTATCCACTCAGTAGCTGCCTTGCTGTTTGCTGGATAAAGCAGAGCATTAATTATAGGCTTTACTGTCTTTGACAGTTTAACTGGTAACAGTAAGGAAGTGCTGCAAAGTGTGAGCACAAACTAGTCCTTAATTTCAATTAACAGTGTTTCTGTAGTGAAAGGCCAAGAGTTGAAGTCAAGTTGAGACACTAGTCAAAATTACAAATGTGTACCTTTGTGTGGTTTAACTCCATCCAGGAAATAAGTACCACAGTTACTCTCTCTCACCCCACATGTCCCCAATGGGATGAGAGGAAGAATCAGAAGGGTAAAAGTGAGAAAACTTGTGTGTTGAGATAAAATATGTTTAATAATTGAAACAAATTTAAATAATATTAAATTGCAATCAAAATGAAAATAACAAAGGGGTAAATAAAAGCCAAGAAAGACAAGTGAAGCAAATGAAAACAATTTCTCACCAGCAACTGACTGATGGCCAGCCAGTCCCCAAGCTGTGCCCCTGCACCAACCTTCCCAGAGTTTTATTGCTGACCATGATGCCTTATGGTATGGAATATCCCTTGGGTCAGTGGGGTCAGCTGTCCTGGCTGTGTCTTCTCCCAACTTCTTGTGCACCTTCCTCCTAGCTGCTGAGGTGGGGTGAGAGGCAGAAAAGGGTTTGACTCAGTGTAAGCACTGCTAACCAGTAACTAAAGCATCCCTGTGTTATCAACACAGTTTTCAAAACAAACCCAAAACACAGCCCCTTGCCAGCTCCTAGGAAGAAAATTAAGTCTATCCCAGCCAAATCCAGGACATACATACATGTGCTATATAAGACACAAAACATTGATCTTATTAATTGAGCAGAAGAAATTTAAAGGCTGTACAATTATTTTCCTGGCTGAAATTGGGGACACCAGAAAGTGAGAAAAGAGTATCATTCCTCTGTGGAGAAAATCTCTCCTACTTCAAGATCCATATAGTGGCCTATGGCTTTGGTGCCCCTGGATCAGGAAAGAACTGAAACCAAAAAGAAGGGGAAGTGCTGAGTACTGCAGTGTCCTACTTATTCTTGGCTTTTGGACCAGAATCTCAAAGCGTGTCCTTGGTGCCTCAGCTACATATGACAGATGTACATCTTTGATATGGTAGGTAGATAGATAGATAGACAGACAGATAGATAGGATAAGATAGAGCAAGCTATACACTTAAGAATGGACTCCAAAACAGCTAGTGGGCTCGTGAGAGAATGACACTGCTATAGCTGAAAAAAAAATTGTTTTAAAGCCATCCCCTTCTGGAATCCCATCTCTTACTCTATGATTTAGGTGGACATACTTTTAGGCTGAGATACTTTTCCCCCTGAAGTTATCTTTCATATCAGTATTTAGAAGCTACTTCACTTTCCCTCCCTGTGTAAGCTAGGCCACTGAGCAGCACAGGTTTCCACAAGTCCAGTCCACAGAGATGCAAAATGGACCCTGAATCACTGCCTCTGGTGTTTTTGCATGTACTCTATGTACAGTTTTAGCTGGTTAATTAAAAAAAGGTGTCAGCAGCCATCACAGCAAAAACTCATGTTTTCCCTATATTTCAGATGGTGTCTAAGCAAAAATTGATTTAAAAAATAATAATAAATTATGTCCTTGGAAGTCATAACAGTTCTGTACAAAATAGTCCATCTGTATATAATCACAGTCTTCTCCAAAGCCCTTTTGAACCTCTTTCAGACTGTCATTGCCATGTGACATGCACAAAGTGGAGCAAAGTAGCGCAAATACAGTGATTTAAAACATCGTATTCTTTATAGAAGCTACCTGATTAGGCTGTTGGACTTAATCCCATTTTATGTCTCTGAAGGCCAGGCTAACAGGTGCTCTGCATTGCTGCAAGCAAGCACTCCCTCTCCAGGAGCCAGGCACTCCTTGTGTAGCCAAACTGTTCCCTACTTCGAGCCCTTGATATTACAGCAGAGGTTAATGGGACCTACAGTGGGCTTTGGTCTACCCGAATACAACATCTGTTTGTTCTGTGTGGTTCACCACGTGTGCTAAAGGTTATCTGCAGGAAGGGGAGCTCTGTCTTCATGATGGGCAAGGCTGGCGTGTTAGTGAGCTCTTGCCTCAGAGACGACTGCCGGCGTTTTGCCCTCCGTGCTTCCTGGAGGGTGAGGCACTGGTGGCACGTAGCTTCTGTGACAGGAAGAGGTGATGACCCTTACAGGTACTGCTGGCCCAGTGGGTGCGTGAAGCTGCCGTGCGTGAGGTCAATACAGCAATAAGCAAAGCATTTATAATGATAGTGCTGCACTGCCCCGTGCTGCGTTCCTCAGTGGGCGCTCAGCAGGCCACAGCCGTGAGCGACACGGGTGACTAAACTCAGCACGGGGCCGAGTGGCTCCTCTGAAGCCGCGGTGGCGGGGGGGGCACTGGGGAGCCAAGATGGCGCGTGGAGGAGCGACACACTACCCCCCCCCCCCCATCGAGACGGTAAGGAATAAGGAATCCAGGGCAGGAACCTAGTTATTGCTCCCTTTGCGGGCACACACAGCCAGGGGCGCTGCCCCATCCCCTGCGGAACACAGCCCCTGTCTCCCACACGCCCGGGCTCTGCGGGGTCGGTGTGCCCGTCCCCGAGGCGGCCCGGGGGCGGGGCCAGAGCGGCGCCGGCCCGGACGGATGGGGCCCTTCCGTAAACACCACCCGGCCCATCCCCCGGCCTACCCCCCGCACGCCGGCACGGCCCACTGCCAGCGCGGGGGAGTCCGCCGAAGCATCTTCCCGTGTCGCCGCATATTTCCCCAAGCTTAGTGCCCGGTCGCAGGCAGAATGAGGAGATGCGGACAGTTTCTACTAGCATAAGCAGAGGCTAGCCCAAGCGCCTCGGATAACTCGCCGCAGGCAGGCAGGAAAAGATGACGCACCTCCCCGCTTCCACCGTCAGAGATGGACGTGCCCGAGGAAGACACTAATAGTCTGGGCTGGGTCTTTAAATCTGAGAGGGGGGTTTGAGTGCGGGCCCGGCGAGCGCTGTGTAGGACGGAGAGGAGCAGCGGCGAGTGACCGGCTGGGGACAGCAGGGCAGGACTGCTCCGGCCGGTTGGCGGAGCTGACACGCGGCGGGGTGTCCGGGCACGCTGGGCGATGAGTCGCGGGGTGAGTCCGGGACAGTGCTGGTTCGGGGACTGCCACCCTCCTGTGCGGTGTGGGTGGCAGGGAGGTGGTGGACTGGCCCGTCGCTCTGCTGCCCCGGTGGGGCACCCGCCGCAGCAGGTGGGTTTCGCAGTTCTTGCGCTGGGTCCGTAGTTCTCTCCTTGCCCCGTGTCTCCTGGGCTGTCGCCATCCCTTAGTGTCCGCCGGGACGATCCGCCCCGACGGGCGCATCCGCAGAGTCTCCCCCTGCAGCCCTGGTGAGCAGGGCAGGGGCACCCCGAGACCTCCCCGGGGCATGGATGGGGGCTGGGGCGCTTAGGGGCGGGTGCCCGGGCTCGCCTTCTCTGGGACTGACAGGCAGTGTTCCCTCCTTGCTTCTCCCCCGGACTCCCTCCCCCCGGACCTGTCCTTGGAAACGCTGTTTGTTTTGGTCGGAGGGTGCCAAACTCCTGCCTTTGCTAAGTGTTAAAAACATGGGGCCGGGGGAGGAGCCGGGCCGTGAAACAGATGGAGGAAGAGGAGGAGCCGCCGGCTCCCCTCGGTGTCGCTGCTCCTGCGGGGGAGGGCGGTGGGCAGGACGGCCCCCGGTCCCATCACCGACCTGTCCGGGCGGAGGTCACTCCAGCGGGCAGCGCTCGGGGCAGTCGGCCCAACACACTCTCGCCAACAGAGTTCTTTAAGCCTTCTCGAAGAGAAGTGTCTCTTCCAAGAGCTGTGAAACTAGAAAGCTAAAGGGGAGAACTGTCGGCTGTAAGCTGTGAAAAATAGCGGCGGAAATGCAAGAAACTCCTAACAAAGGCTCTTTTCTGTTCTTCTGTGGTGAGTGCTGACAGAGGTGGAGTCAGTGAAAGGGAAACTCGAGACCAAATGAGATTCAGTCCGTGCCAGCTTGAAGATAGTAAGAATGTGAACCCAGCAGAATAAACAAAGTTAAGACTTTCATAGTGGTAAAACTGGACAGAGCACTCATAAGTCTCTGTGTCCATGCACACTTCCTTTGAACAAAGCAGGGCTGTGAAAAACCTTTGCTTGAAGATGGTATCTGAAGAAAATACCTAACTGTGAAACTGTCCCTCCTCCCCCCAGGTGCTTCATAAAATAACTTTTAAAGCAAACCTACAGAAATAAAAAGTGTCTTCTAAAACTAACCTGATTTTGCACTTGATAAGTTCTAAATGAAGAATCTAGTTGGGGGATGAAGTAACCAATTAAGAACAAGATGCCTTTAAGCATCTGCAGTTTTGTGTTAATTTTCTTTTTACTAAAAAGAATAATCCTCACCTGTCTAAATAGCACAAATGTGAGAATTTATTTTTTCATTGTTAAATTAGCTGGAATCTTGGGGTTGGTACATGTAGAAGATACTTTTAGTTTGGTCTTCCAAAGAGTGTATCCTTAAAACACCCTACAGTATGGTACTGATTGAAAGAAAGCAAATGGTGTGATGAACCCCACTGTGATGGTGTCCAACCTAATATAAATGTGAATGTGGGTAGTCTTTAAAGCAGGTTATAACCTCAGGCAGACCCTTTAATAGAACAGTTGGGATATTAATATGTGTATTAAAACAACAGCCTAATATGTAATAATTACTAAGAAAATTAAAAAAAAAAAACAAAACAACAAGAAGGTATTGTTTATCCAGAATGGTGAGTTACAAAGAGATCTTGCAAGGCTGAAGGGCTTTTTGACATACTTTTGTGACTGTTACACTAATTTAAAGTTCTAAATGAACTTGGCCATTAATTATTAATGAGAACGTCTGTGCTATCTACAAAAATGTAAGGGAAATCAGCTCTTCCAATGTATGCTATAAAGCAAAGACCGAGTGACTCAGTTGACTATGGTTGTAACTAATTAGAAATGCTATTTTTGGTTGGTACTTACCTTTCATATGCTCCATGACTCTGTATTTGCCTAAGTGTTTTAGATGGCCCCTGCAGGTTCTGCTTGTATATTCATGTATGTTTACTTTGATGTGTTTTATCTTTTAAACGTAGAATTTAGCAATCATGTTCTGAATCTGCAGAGTACACCCATTCTTACTTCCTATTGTGCTTGAAGCATTCTACTAGGAAATATATTTAGTGTAGCAAAAGATTGCAGTGGTTTTTTTGTGTGTCACCTCGTGTTGCAGTGTTGAAACTTCTTACTTGGATTAAGCCTTCTGAAGCACCCTACTGACAGCTCTGCTATCTCTATGTGTGCATATATTGTGGGAGGGGGTATGGTCTTGATACATCAAAATGTGTGTGCGTCTTTGAAATGCAACTATTTGTATTGATCCTTTGCTGGGACTAATGCTTAAGGACTTAATGTATATAGACTTCTAATTCTGCCTTAACCACTTGATCTTCTTGGAAATCAAGATGGGGTGGAAAATGGCAGGGCTGACTCACCTTCGTGGCCGGTTTAGTACTTCTCTGAGAATGACTTTGCAAAACTGAATGTTTATTAACATTGTCATACCTAGAACTAAGAGGTAATTCATGAAATGATGATGTGTAAATTGTGTGAGAGTATTTGGGGTTTTAATGGTCATTTACCTTCTTCCATCTTCTTTCCACCTGAACTGAAGCAGTAGACACGCCGTGAATTGCTCACACTGGGCAAGCAATTTACAAGACTTTGGGCCACTACACTGCGAAGGACATTAATCAAATATTTTGATGGACCACATCCTGCAACATTAATCTTTTGGAGGTTAGTTATTTGTATGGAAGTAAAGGAGTGTTATACAAGATAAAGTCTGGAAATACAGTGTTCTTATATTGATTAAAAAAATTAGTTGGAGGGTAATAAGAACTTTGCAGGCTCTGTACAGTGTTACTGTATTTAAGTGAGCAGTTCAACATGAAGACCCTCAAGTATGTTCTATAACTAGTTTGTCACAACTAGTTTCTGATCATCACTAACTTTGAGATCTGTAACACGGATTTTAATTGAAGAAATAGTTTGTTTCTTCTCTAGCATTAACTAGTGACCCATTTCTAGTTGTAGCTTAAATACAGTTTCCAAGCCAGAATATCTTTGTGCAGTGTTTTTTAGGTTTTCTTGCAACTCCGTCTTGTTTAGCCAATACTGTTTTAAATATTTGCTTGTTAGAAATTAAAAAATTGTTGTTCTAATAAGAGTTATGATGCTTAGCATCACTGGTAATGTTGCAAGTTCTGAATGCATGACCTCTATGTTCTAGTCAAGTATCTCTCACTGGCTCCTCCAGTACTGTGATAAACTGTTATCTGTGTTCTTGCTAATGTGACCAGTTCTTTTCACAGAAAAACCCAGTGTAAAGTATGACATAAATAAGGTGCTCAAGTGCATCCTCTTTCCTCTTGGGAGAGTAGGAGGAGTAAACACACACTTAAGTAATGTTAATCATCTCAATTAACAGGGGAGTGCTCATCAATGTAGTAGCTCATCAAATTATAAAGGCCTATTCAGGATGAGTTGGTACCCAAAAAGTCACATGCTTTAAGCTATAGCTAGGTGCCAGTATAAAGAAATCTTAATTTTCACTACCTTTTGTCTATCCCAGGACCCCACAATATGTTGATTCACGTAAGTACAGACAAAGATTATCCTTTTATTGCTAAAAGTGTCTTTTTTCCAAATTCAGCAGTTGCAAAGTGTGGTATTCCCTGCCTACTGAAGTTGATGTGATTTAATAATAAATGAAGTTATATATTAGTTAAATTTGCTGATGGAAACCTTGCTGCCTATGTAATTTCATGAAATCCACTATAGAATGCTTCACGGCCATAGTCAGAGATGGACAGCTACTTTGGTATCTGGGCCAAATTCCTTTGGTAGTAATTACAGCTGACTTCCAGGTTCTCATTTTAATATTATGAAATTATTTTTCACTTCCTGTCATGAAGTTGTTAATCATCTGTATCACACTGTGCAGCTGTCCACATTTTCTGCAATTGCAGATTATCTGTCTGGGAGGCAGTTTCTTTACCTAGACAGAAACACTATGAAGCACAACGCTTGTCAGTGGAGGTTGTTGTCTTTGCTAAATAGAATGTTAGAGGCTCAGAGTTGCCATTTGACTTAAACCAGAAAACCTATCCACCCACCTTCACCCCTAGGACGACTGGTTTTTGGGTTTGTGCCATTGTTGATCTGATTCTAAGCACAGACCCACCAAATGGCCAGACTTTGAGCTACACCCTGTCAGAAATGTAATATTCTGAATTACTTGCCTGTTCTCCCCCTGCAAGTTCTGTGTTTGCTTCGCAGTTGTTACACTCTGTGCAGCGTGTTTGTGGAAGGAAACTCATTGCTAAATACCACTTCTTCATAAGGTCAGGTGGGGGATGGTGACACCACAAAATGGCTTTATGGATATTGAAAACTACCAGAATTCTTGTAACAAGGAGCTTTAGAGGTTTCTGTGGGTAGTCTTTGATTTTTTTTAAATACAACCAATTTAGGGACTGTCTCCACAGAGTCATTAAGGTATGAAACAGCTGAAGGTGCAAAGCTTTCTTACAGTACAGGTATAGTTTTGGTATATATACCAACCATATAGTGTTGGTAGCTATGTGATTCTGCCATTTTTGTTGAGCCAAATCCTTTCCTTTGCTTTTCCTGTTTAGGAAAGGCAACTACTTGATCTTCATTCACAATATAATGATCAGTAGCTGACTTCTGAGAAACAAACAAAACTAAGTGCTGGTTTTATGGGAATTGTGTTTGTCTTTCCAGGTCTTGTTTACTGTGTAAACAAGGTAAAGGGAATCAGAATGCCTCTCAGTGATGACCAGAATAGTGACTCAGATTCTTCACGGCTCTCAGAAAGCACAGCTTCTTCCAGTGACTCAGAATATTCCAGGCAGAGCTTTAACAGTGATTCTTCAAGCAAACCCAGCTCCCCAGCGTGTAAGCCTATTTCAGCCTTACCTGCATTGTGCATGGAGCAATAAGGCTAAGTTACCTTGTTTCTCTTTGCTGTCATGGGTAGAACCTGGGATTCTGAATCTGTTTAAGAGTATTAACAGAGAGGCGTGGCTTTCTCTTTGCTGTGAAGCAGTGCATCTCCTGTGTGTGGAACACCAGCAGCAGCTGTATCCATGGGGGTCTCCCTGTGCACTCCTTCCCTTCAGAAAGTGTAAGAAAAGTGTGTCACCATGGTCTTCCTGGCCTTGACATTGGTAGCAGCCTCCCACTCAACCAGATATGCTTTTGTGCAAAGGGTGGGTTTCTTCTGTTTGATCCCTGCACTTAAAAATTAATTCTGTGACTTAGAAATTTGTAATACCATACCAAGTTACATGTAATTAATCTTGAATTCACATTTTTCTTTCATAAATACTAGAATCAAACAGAAAACACACATTTGCACAAGGAGGATAATTTGAGTAATGGTAAATAAAACCTTGGTTATAATGTGGTTTCTCTGTGTCTGTAAGCATTTGCAGACCATGCTTACTTCTTACATCTATGTAATTTTAGTCTTATATTAAAACAAGCTTCTTAGTGGAGCTGCAGTTAGTGGATCTTTGTCTTTCTTTGTTACCAGCCTTCCAAATACTAAATTAAATTATAGAATTTAAGGATTTAGAAACTTTGGGAATTTGCTCGTTTTCCAGTGTAGAGTTTGTTTTATCATTGCTGCTAACTCCTAAAAAAAATTAGTGTAACTTAATTTCACAGCAGACTGAAGATCTGCTGATTTTAAGTGGGGCGGTTTGCAAGTCAGTAACTTCAGAATCTTTTCAACAGGCAATATAGCAATCATGTGCTTGGAATTACAGTGGACATCTGGTATCTCTTACTGCCCGTGCTTTTGGTTGGGTGGCTTTGACAGAACAGTTAGTAGGAAACCAGTGGAATGCAAGATCCCATTTTAAAGGAAAAAAATATCTTAGTTCAGATGCAGAAATATGAAAATGCTCCTCAGAATGTTTTGAGGCTTGTGTGGTATTTCCCCACAAACATGCACACCCCTGATAAGCTGGGAGTTTCCTGAGTTAGTGTTTTAGGAAGATATAAAGACCTGGTAATCTCGGGTCGCTTCTTCCAGAGTACTAGAGTCCAATTAGCAAGCAGTAAAATTTCTAGGTTTTAGTATATTCAATTGCACTTATCAGCTATAGATATTTGGCTTGAATTGATCTTGTTTGTTCCAGCAGCTAGCCCTCCCAAGGTTATCACATTTGATGAACTGGTGGCAGCTACAAGAAATCTGTCAAACTGGACTCTAGCTCATGAAATTGCTGTAAATGCAAATTTTTGCATAAAACATGACGACTACCCACAAAACAGGTAAGAGCTTGAATTTTGCAAAAAGCAGTCCTGGTGTTGGAAAGAGAGGAGAAATGAATGGAGCAATCTAGACTGTGTTTTGGAACATGATGATCCACTGTCCAAGAAAGATGTGGTTGCAGGGCTTAGTTATCTGGGGAGGTGTGTTTCCCAACAAATGATCAGTCTCATCTGAAACAGTTACAAGGGTGGAAGCTAGTTGGGAGTCTTCTCCATATCTAATTGACTTACTCCACAGCTTTGCAGGCACAGTGAAACAAATTGTACACAAGGCATTTTGGGATCATTTGGAATCAGAACTGAATGAAGATCCTCCAGAATACAAACATGCTATCAAGCTCTTTGAGGAAATTAAGGAGGTAATGTTCTTCCTTCTCTGTATTGACTTGTCACCTCAGCTTTAAGAGTCCCTTAGTTCACTGAAGGGTCTGCTTAACTTAGCTGAGCCAACACCTTCTGGTTTTCCTTTTATAATATGAAGCTATGATTATCCAGAACTGAAAATAGATGTCTATTTATAGTATATCCGTATTAACCAGGAATATGGCCACAAACAAACAGTGACATGTTCACTCAACTTTCACTGCACAGTGATCAGTTGAAAGTCATCTCTTTTCCCAAAGCTTCCCATCTCTACTAGCCTGTTTCCAGAACCATACTGTGAGCTTAGGGCATGAACAACAGTGTAAACATGATTGCACCTGCCCACTTAAACTTCATTGTTTGATTATCGCACAGGTGAACGTACAAACCTTCAATCTTGGCACAATACTGAGTCTTTCAGAACTTTTAAGTTCGTAAATGTTTGTTTTACAGGGTAGCCTCCCAGCTTTTCAACTGGTCTAGTTGTTGACTTGCTTTCTGTTTTATTGGTTTGAGCATTCTTGCAGAACTGTACCGGTTTGGTTTTTTTCCCCCCCAAACAATCCTTTATTCCCCACAACTTTTGATAATGTTCAGTCTTAAAATGTCTGGTTATAATCTGTCAGCTATATACACCTGACATGAATATTAAAATTTCATTCAAATGTGCTTACTAAGTGGTTTGGTCTTTATTGATAAGCTTTTTCTTTTTTCTTCCCTCTAATTTAGATTCTTCTTTCTTTCCTGACTCCTGGAGCAAACAGGATTCACAATCAAATTTGTGAAGTCCTTGATACGGATCTTATAAGACAGCAGGCAGAACACAATGCTGTTGATATTCCTGGGCTAGCTAACTATGTCATCAACACTATGGGAAAGTTATGTGCTCCAATAAGAGACAATGACATAAAACAGTTAAAAGCAACTGACAATATTGTAGAGTTACTGAGGTTGGTATTTGAGTGTGGGTTTTGGAGAAAAAAACTCATCTCTGAAAGGGTAGTAGACAGTGGAAGGTGGGGGGCTGGGTAAAGGAAGTCTAAAGTTGTGTCAGTTTGCATAACACCTGTTCTCAAACGATAGGAGAACTTCCTGAAGCATTAAAGAGGAAGAGCTCTGACACACTGACCAGATTGTGTATCTCACTTAGTAATAAAATGAGTAGGATACCTAGATGAAGCCAGGCAGCTCTGAATATCTAAGCCAACAACTCTTGCAATAATCTGTTTCAGAAACTCTTCTTTTCTTTGTCTTCTTCGTCTTGTTCATTCTTACAAAATGTAAACAGCACACTTTCAGTACTGTTTCTTATTGAAGTGTTACTTGCATGCTTCTTCTGGAAGGCCAAACTTTGGATTTAAAAGCTCTTTAGTTAAGATCTTATTACTTGAACCTGAGTAGAACATTTGCATAAAAGGGCAGAAAATAGTGCTCCTCAGGTACGCTGAAATATTAAGACTAAATGGTAGTTGTTCTCCTGTGTGTATATATATGTATGGGGGATCAAAACAATTGGGTCAGAAGGATTGTTTCTCTTAATGCAGTCAGTGACCAAAAAGTTAAAATCTGTTAATTTAGGCTGAAATATACCAATTCATGTAGTTTTTGAAAAAAAACTTACAGGGCTGTAGTGTTTAGTGATGCTACATCAGTACTGTTCTTTTTAACTTAGGCCAAGCCTTATCTTCAAGAATTCCAGATGATAGGTAACATATCTGTTGCACTGAAATGCCAATGAAGGCATTCACTTCTCCAAAATTGAAATTAAAGTGGTAATGTACATGTGTTTCATGTGTGCTGGTGAAAATCAATAGACCAAATTAAACTGTGAAATTTTACATTCCTCTTTTCAGACAAATATTCCATGTTTTGGACCTGATGAAAGTGGATATGGCAAATTACACAATTAAAAGCCTTAGACCATACCTCTGGCATAACTTGGTGGACTATGAAAGAACAAAATTCCAGGAAATTCTTGAAGAAACACCAAGTATGTACCATGCTATATTAAATTAAAACTTTTCTTTGAAAAAAAGCTTATTTAAATACATGTTGTGTAAACTCTACAAGTTGCAGTTAACTTAGAGGAAAACTTCAATTTCTTGTCTGTATGTAGGTAATGGGAAAATTTTTTGACAAGCAAGCTATCAGTGGATGATTGCTTAACTTGCCATCAAGTTTGTCTGTCTGTAATCTGAGGCACTTTCAGACAAACCTATATTTGCCAAACTGAATGGTGTCTGAAAAACAAACAAGTGGTGACTCCTGCTGTCTGGATGCAGAAGCCCTCCATAAGATGAGCCTTTTCTCTTTTGTGTGCAACTGTTCTGTTGTTAGTGTGAAGTAAACATGTAAAACCAGTTAGTGTGCCTGAAAGCTGGGAGAGCTAAGGTCTGTTTTTTAATAAACAAAAGGCAGGCTCTGAACAAAATTTCTTAGATGATGCAAAGTCAACTTGATCCACTGTTACACATTTTGTGTGATTTGGTTAAACAGTGTTCAGAAATATGTCCTCTAAGAAGAATAAGTAAGCATGCTAATATCTGGAGCAGGGGCTTTTAAAATGGGAGCCCTGAGCCACTGATAGGGCCTGCAGTGTTCATTTATGCAGCCTGAGAAGAACTCTTCCAGAAAAAATCAAATGTTTTAATCTTCTTTCACCTCTATCTTTTAGTCTTACACCCTATCTGATAAGAGGCCTCTCCAAAAAAGGAAAAACAATCCTTTGGGAACTCAAACATTGAGACTTCTGTTACCTAAAAATCTTGTCTGAAGTCTTAATTTGTGGCTGGGTTTGTAGAAACCATGTAGAATTTGAAGGTGACCAGTGGAAGAAAGTGAGAGAATTACCATTTGTGAAGACTCAGCTGTCCACTATGTTTAAGTCTTCAGATTCTCTTCTGTATACAAATAATTTTTTTCCTCAAGGTAGTGCTTATTTTGATGAAGGCATGCAGTAAATCTGTGTTATTTGCAATGCTTAGGTGCCCTGAATCTCACAACAGAATGGATAAAGGAATCAATAGAGGATGAATTGTCATCTATTTCTGATGAGTCTTCATCATGCCCTGGTGCTGATAGTAGTTCAAAACCAATTATTAGTCCTACACTGGTGCTAAACAATGGCTACTTGAAACTGTTACAGTGGGATTATTGCAAGACAATTCCAGAGGTAAGAAATATATTTTGGTGTCTTCAGATTACCAGCTGTATGAAATCATTGGTGTGATACAATAAACCTGCTATTGATGACAGTAAGTGAATACTCTTTTGCACTCCTTAAATTTCTGCACAGTAAATCTGAAATTTGGAGATTATATTCTAGTCCAGATTCTGAGATTTGAGATGGGCAAGTCAACAACCAGAAAAGAACAAGGTGAAGGTTGTTCTCCCTCTTTCTAATCACAGCTCACCAGCTCCACCCTAAGAGCAGTCTTGGCTGTGGTCAAAGGCTGGGCCTTGTATTGACAGTACTTGGCTTTCTCTATCTTTAAAAGAACTGATTGTAGCACTCTTTTCCTAACAGCAGCAGGAATTGGTGGGATTGCTCCTCAGAACAGAATGAGTAAAAAGCTTGAGTTCTCTAAAGTAGGTATTTTTCCTTTCACTGTAAACTATTGCTTCAAGACTCAGTGTTCAGTTTTTCCCTCTAATTCCTGATTACTGACCTCTGTAACTTTCCATAAAGCCAGTGGGAAATTTGTCACCAGTCAGGGCTAAAATTTGCATTTCCAGAGAGGGCCTTAGCTACATGTAGGATGGCCTGGCACAGAACTTGTTAAATATATGGGGATGCTCTTGGTGTTCTCAGTCAGTGGACAGAAGGGAATCACTTCGTTACCTTTCTGTGACCAGTTTTGAGTAAGATCTACATACAGAGGACCTACATCTAGGTCCTCTGGTAGACCTTGCTTGCCATACTATGAAATTGCTACTAACTGCAGTTGGATGTTAATGCCCCTATGTTGCTCAGGATGAACTCTTTGTAACCTGAAATGAACTCCAGCTACATCTTGCTGTGGGGATTACTTATGTTCTTGGTATGATCAGCTGGCTTTTTGCCTGGGGCGGGTTATATATCACTTGCAGAACCTGCTCTGGTCATTGAATTGGTGATTGTCAAGCGCAATTGTTCATTATTATCCATCAGTTACAAGTCTTGGCATTTTTTCAAAAGACACCCAAATCCAGAAGACTGTTCTGTCTGTAACTTGGTCATTACAATGTCCTCTGGATGCTCTGAGCATTCCATGTCATGGGCTGAATTGTTGGTTACAGATTTGTCAGCAGCGATGAGGAATAAGGTGCAATGTCCTCAGTTTCCTCATTACTTTTCTCCCCGCCACAGGTTTACTTCTGGTACTTGTACATAATGCCACTTTATACTATACTACATATTTAGGGTATTTCAGTTGCTGTCTCCTCTGGGTTTGCGTATTTGTGATTAAAAATAGTAGTGCTTCATGACTACATCCTAGACCTGTCCTTTCCTGGATCTTCTCCTTATTCCTAAATTAGTATTATTGTTTCAATTCTAGACTCTAATAACAGATGAAGTTCGTCTTCAGGAGTTGAGAGAAAAGCTCAATCAATTAAAAGTCATAGCTTGTGTTTCTCTCATAACAAACAACATGGTGGGTACAGCAATTGTAGATGTGCCTGATTTTGCTGACCAGCTGAAAAGGATCTCCCTTCCTCTTCTTGAAGGCATGAATAAGAAGTAAGGTCTTTTTTTTACTCCTTTTTTTAAACTCTTTTTTTGATAGCAAATAATTGGAAACAATTTTAGTGTCATAGCTGGTGCTTGTGCTTAACAGGAAGATACCAGATTTTAATCATTTGTATATTTCCTTAATTATACAAGGACACTATATGTTAGACACGTGTTTTCAAAGGTAGATTTTAATGAAATCTTAGTCTTGTTAATGTACAAATTTTGGAACCTAGTAGTAAAGTTCATTCATACTCTCCTAATACTGGAGAGACTGTGGCAGTACATCACTAAATCCTCTTGGGAGTTGCTTCAAACTTGTTGTAGGTAGTTCAATTTACTTGGCTGCCTATTTCTTTGGCTGCTTGTACTACAGGCAAGTATCATGTATGTGACTGTCTTTTATAAGAGTTTTCCACTCTGTTTTTTCTCATGAAATGCTATGCACGTGGCCCAGAAAAACACCTAGGCAAAAGGATAAAGTGAACTGCTGCACACATGAAATTGCTTTTCCCATTTGAATCACAACTAGGTTCTTATTTTATCTTCCACATAGAAATTTTCCTGTATATGTAGATTTATGTACATCTGCAGCAAAAGATGAAAACTTCTCAAAATTCTCATGGCAGAGACCAGGTTGAAAATAAAAGGGAAAGGAGACAAGTGAGGGCACTTTACTACCTATGCTACAGAAACTTCAGAATTTAATGCTTTTTTCTTTCTTGCAGAAATTTTGACTTGAAGGAGGCTCTGAATGCTATTGGTGTCCAGATTTGCAGCATAGTGAACAAGTCTCTAAGTGAAAGAGGTCTTCCCACTCTTAGTGAAGAAATGCAGAATAATTTAATGGGTCAAATCACTCATATTGTTGAGAAGAATAATCCTGTCTGTTCCTTGATCGGTTAGTAGGAGTCTGCCTAATTGTTGTATTGTATGTGTCTGTTTATAAACTTACTTCCAGCAAGCTTAATCAGCTGTCTCATTATCTTCTAAAAGTATTTTCTTACTGCAGTAAAATACTGGCTCAACTAAGACTAAGGATATGGTGTTTACTTGGAAATGGTATTCTGGGTATGCTGCAGAGCATGGTTAGTCACAGCTGGAAATAATTGTAAAAGTGCATGCAGAGACAAGCCTAGGCAGCCTAGCATTTTGGAGAAGAATTTAGATAAAATGAGTGTTTAGTCTTCTTTCTGTCCATTCTGGGTTAAAACCTACCGTGTTTTTTTCCCTTCCTTTGAGTCTACTTCATATTAGTTAATGTAACTTGTTGCAGTAGATTTATGTTGTGTCTACCTTGCAGTAGCCAAATTGAAGAATCTTGCAGTATTGTTTCCCACCCCAAAACAATCTTGGGAAAGAGTTGTTGCTTACATTGTTGCATTTTTCACTGTGCTGATGCGCAGGCTACTTACAAAGTGACTATGGCATCATCTTGGGTTTACATTTGTTCTGAGCATATTTTATATTCCATTTCAGACAAACGAATCCAGCTCTTCATGAGAAGCTTGCTTGCTCTTCCGAGTGTTCAGAAGCGTACGCCTACTATGCCAGGAGGCCTTTCTGTGATTCAGACAGAGATAGAGTTTCTGGGATCTCAGTATGCAAGCATTGTAAACTTCAATAAAAAAGTGTATGGACCGTTCTATGCCAACATACTTAGAAAACTGCTTTTTCCTGAGTCAGCAATGGAGAAAACGGAAGCAGAAACATCTAGCAATTAAAAAATGTACCCTTTTTTAATCTTCCAAGACAGTGGGGAAGTCACATCTCTAAGAACAGACTACTCCAGTGACTGTTGATGGGGAAAGGTCTTGTAAAATGTATACAGATAGTTTCTGAAATTCACTGTAAAGAAATTAATGTCAAGGTCATATATATATTTTAATAGAAAAATATTTGTTTAATGGATTGTCACTTGTAATAGCCAGAGAATTATTAATTTCCATAGCAAGCATTTATTATGACTTGCAGTGGGAAAGAGTTGGCAATGTACTTACTGTTTTGCCACCATCACAACAATGTTATTTTTCAACTCAAATATATTTACATATAGCAATGCATATTAGGAAATGAGAAAACAACTGTAGATAAAATGTACTATGCTTACATTGTATTTTTGTAGAGTAACACCTCAGACAACAATTACGTTTCTGAGAATACTTTGAAGGAGAAAGTATAGCATAACTGCTTTAGTAACCAAACCAGGCCAAGTTCAGGTACTCCTGCAATTACTGGACCCAGGACTTTGTTACATTAAGGAATGCCAGGGTTACAAGCTGTTTGCAGGATGGCAGTTACAGAAGCGGTGTTCGCAAGGTCAAGTACGAATCATTCAGAACTTCTCAACTCTAATTGAGATTAAGGATGAACACCTGAGAAACATGATGTTGGGGGTGGAGTAAATTTCTGTATATAATTGATTTGTTTAAAAGCATTTTGTTTATTCAGTGGGGGTCATACAGAGCTTTAATATGTGTATGTATTGATCTTTGATCATACGTGGTGGGTATTAAGTATTTTTAAGTTAGGTCTTTCTAACCTTCATTCCCTTAAAAGCACTTAACGCTGACCTCACCGTGTACCACAAAAGAACTGCCCCTCTCATGCCCTTATCCAACAGAATATAAATTTTTCACAAGGTATTCTTAGATCTGAAAGCAAGAACCTGAGTAATTAGTAATTTTTGAAAATATTATTACATTAGTTTTTTTTAGGAGAAATGCTCCTGTTTTCCTCAAATTTCTTTGGACTGGGCCCCAATACTTAGTTCCCATTTAAGGCATTGGGAATCTTGCATACAGAAAATGAATAGGATTGAGAAAGAGAAATGTGGAAGTGAACTACTTTAAGTTTACACAGGCTTTATCTTGCATATTTCAGATTACTGGGATTAGATAGTGCTGAAGTACATATTATAGACATGTTCTTGTCTATGAAATTGAATAATTTACTTGAAAATGATATTTTAATATATTACCATATAATACTCCTTTTAAGATGTCATATATAGAAAACCTTAGTGTGGTACAAGTTAGAGCTTGTTTTTAATATTTTATATTACAGTCTATTTTTTATGAAGAGACAAAAATAACCTGTAAAAGCATAATGTGTCACACAAATTGTTTATGTACATTACTGTGTCTATCATAAAGGTCTAAAAAAACCTGGGCATTATTAGCACTGTGGTTTTGTAGTCCATTTCTACAGGAATGTGTACCCTTTATAGCAAAGGAAATTACTTCTATTCATTTGTTCTTCAGTGTCCAAGGACTTTGGTCACATGTAAATGTTAAGGAAGACTTTCTTCAAAATGCCTTTTTAGAGAAATTTCTCTAGTGCACTTCTCTTCTATCCCCTGTGAAAACATTGCACAAAATAAAGATGAATACATGTTTTAAAGGGAACTGTTTCCTGGAAAACCTAAGAGAAAGGAACTCTTAGACTATCATAACTGTGCCACTAGGTAAGCCAGGCTTGCTCAGATGAATATGAAATTTTGGTAGGCAATTCAAAATCATTAAAGAAGAATGCATTTCAAAAACAGCTAGAGGGAGTGAATCTTAGTGATTTACTACGCTTTTAGAGATACCTACGTTATTTTGAGGTTCAGTCAAAAGAGGATTTTATGAACATTTGAAGGTGATAATATGATTATGAACTTTTAATTGTAGTATTTTATGTCCATTCTATTGTACAAATAAATATCAAACTTCAGCTCTTTAATGAGCTGGAAAAACTGTCATACTAGTTTTTACCAGTAAATACTCAAAGCATAGCATTTATTTGGGGGGGGGGGGGGGGTGCTGATTAAGGTGACTTGCAAAGGGCATTTTATAGCATGGCCTATGTTTTACAGTGATTGTTTAATGTGTTTTGATTTAATGTTTCAAACAGGGACATTGCATCTGTTTAATGTCATGTGTTGCATGCTGTTTATGCTACTGTGGCTGAAATGCACTTGACTCTACTCAGAAGTTGTCCTTGTAAAAAAAGATGCCATTCTGTAGCAGCTTTGTTAAAAACCAAGTATTTGAGGGTTTGTATGCATTAAATTTTATTTGTGATACCAGCAGTGGTGAAAAATCATTTACACAAATGTTATTAAATGCAACAGATTGTTAAATGCCAAAGATAAATAACTCCACTAATATCCTGTTGTGACCGTTTTTCTGTTATTTCTCAGAAGCAGCTCCAGTGCAGAGTAGTGACTTTAACCCAGCTGTACAAATAATATTCAAAACAGTTGCCTGCTTAAATCTGACTGCTTGGATGAAGGATGTATTGGGTTTGCATGGCAGAGTTGGAGGGGGAGTGGACTGCAGGGGTGGCTTCTGTGAGAAGCTGCTCCAAGCTTCCCCCTGTGCCCGTCTGAGGCCTTGCATGGATTAAACATGGATTGCCACGTATTAAACAAATTCTCCACTGAGTGTGCGCTTTAGGCAGGAAACCAAGTGGAAGGAGCCTGAAATGTTACTCCTCTTTAGGGTAGGGGCCTTAGCGTCCAAGATGGGGGGAACCCAGCCCCAGCCCCGTGAATACTGCTCATGTGGAACCTGTGCCAGAGCAGACGTCTGTATGTGCTGCTTTCACACCCTTTTTTAGAACCTACCAATTATTATATTTACATATATGTATATCTCAGAACCTTACTGCCACAGGAAGCTATAGAGATCAGTAGTGCTTCTTGCTTAATCTTGAACTGGGGCAGATGAGTAGCTCCCCATCTGACTGCGATTTTGGTGTCTCTGTACTACCGACCCTTGTAAAGGAGAACAAATAAATTTGTAGGTGATTCAGCTACAACATTCAGTAATAATAACAACGACAATAAAAATAATAACGCTAAAAGCTGGTGCCCCGCGTTGCTTTACATGCTAAAAACTGCAGGAAAACCGTTTAAAGCTCAACTGCGCCGTGTCCCTGCCGCCTCCCGGCCCCTGGCTGCGGCAGCGGGGGGCGGTGACCGGCTCGGGGATTCAGGGGGGACCTCCGGGCGCTGCCAGCTCCCCAGTACCGCGGCGGGGAGGGCTGCAGGGCAGGGGGAAAGGCGGGCTGCCGGGTAGAGGCAAGGGCGGGCTGCAGGCCAGAGGGAAGGGCGGGCTGCCGGGGCCCGGCTGCGCTCAGCGCTCGGCGGCGCCCGGACTGCGCGGGGCCGGAACGTTCGGGCGCCGCGCTGGAGCGCGGGGGGACGCGCTGTGCTGCAGCGCCGCAGTGCGCGGGTGGCTATGGAGGCGATGGAGGCGCTGGGGCTCGGCACGCTCACCCCGGAGCAGGCGGCGGCCCCGGTCAACACGGTGGAGGTCAGCGGGGCAAGGGACAAGCGGCCGGGCGCGTCTCGGGCTCTCCCGGAGCGTAGCCGTGCTGAGCTGAGCTGGGGTGGGCTGGAAGGAGTCTTCTGGCGGCGCACACGCGGAGTCCCCCCTGGCCGTGCTGCGCCGCTCGGTGTGTGTTTGTGTGTGTGGGATGGGGGTGTCCGGTCCGAGCTGCCCCTGGGCAGCCCTGCGTGAACCCGGGCTCGGCTCCTGAGGCGCCGTCCCGTCCCCAGTCTGCCCCGCCCGGGTCCCTGCGCAGAGCGGTCTGAGGTGGAAGGGACCTCGCAGAGCTCCTTCCATCCCCTGCCGTGGCACGGTCACTTCCCGCTGCACCGGGCTGCCTCGTGCCCCTTCCAGCCTGGCCTCGCCGTATTTACTTACTTTTAAAACCATTAGGCTCATCCTTAGCTCACCAGTTTAATTGCATTACTATTTAACAGATTAAACCTCTTTTTTTAGACATAGCATTTAAATCATAAAAACCTGAAATCAACCACTTCAGCTTTGCAGACTGTAAACGCTACTGCACATAAACCACGAAGGACCAGTATGAAAAGCCACACCATACTGCATGTGTTTCTTTTTACTTCCTTAGCTTGGCCATTATTAGATGTTAAATTGGGATCACAAGCAAGATTAGTAGATTAACAGACAGCAGCAGTGGAGGCTGAAAGCCAAGAGCATCGTCAACATTTCTGTGGGTAGAAGAAGGCTAACAACTTTCTACAGGATTTTTTGGTTATTTAATTTTGTAGTATTTTTAAATGGTAGTAGAAGGAGAAGCATATGAGGGCTGGGAGCAGGCCTTTTATTAAAAGGGTTTTGTCTCCAGCCAAAGATAAATGCAAGTTTTTGTACTGCCATGGTGGGAGAAAGTGGAGCTGACTTAAGGAGATGCTCCCTGTGCTTATGGAAGATTAGAAATTGGGGAAAGTTTGTAGGAACCTTGATATACTTAGAACTTGTCAGTACTTTTGCTAAATCTTTGTTGGATTTAGAGTCCTGATAAATGTTACAGAGAACAAGTGCTGCTCCCAGGTTCTTGCATGTATTTTTCAAAGTTAAAGTTGTAGGAAATCTTCCCTTTCTAGGAATATAATTTACAGTGTTAACAGAACAAAGTCAAAAAAAATGTTAGTTGATCTTACATGAGGACATGGTGTTAAGGAATTTTCTCAGAAAAATATATTTTCACATGAGCTGATCTTAGAAAAGGCAGTGTGCCATTGCATCCTGAGACAATACTGCATGTATGGTTTACTGAGATGACCCAGGTAGTTTTTAGCCATCTCTGTTGGCTTTAGACAGTTGTTTTTTGTTTTTTTTTTCTAAATGGATCTGATTTAAAATAATGTTACTGTTCAAGAAACCAACAATAACAATAAAACATGCAGACAAAAAGTCTCAGCATGTTAGATATTTGGCTACTTCTTGGAAAGATGTTTCAAACTGTGTTTTGTTTTCAGGAAAAATGGAGACTTCTTCCAGCATTTTTAAAGGTTAGTGCTACATGCTCGTTTCATGGTGGGAATATTTAATCTCCTTTCTAACTTTACATTACCTTCTTCTGGCTTTTACTGTTTCCCAGAATACTTGTCCTCACTTTCCTGTGGATTTTGCCTTTTGTTTTAGTTCCTTGCAGTTATCAATAGACTTGTTGCATAGATTGTTTTCTTGATTAATTTACAGACTATTTTGTGGAGACATCCTCCTAGAGGTTTGCATTTTGTTGTGGTTATTCTCAATCCATACTGTATATATGTAATATTTCCAGATTATTTTCCTGTTTTACTGGCTCTTGGAGACCTTTGTCTTTATATGCTCTTTATATGACAGCTCCAGTGTGAGCTTGGAAATGTAGTCTAGAACCAGAGTGAGCAACCAGCCACTTCCCAGAAGTTTGTCAGCTGAAAGAATTTAGCACAGTTGTCCAAAACCAGTTATAAATGCTTGTATCTTAATTTCTGGCTTCTGTGATTAATGTTACTGAAGCTGATTTTATTTGCTGCGTGCGTTATTTTTCAGGTGAAAGGACTGGTGAAGCAGCACATAGACTCATTCAACTATTTCATCAATGTCGAGGTAGGCTTTCCTGGGATGGGGGGAAGAGTGGCTCTTAGTACTCAAAGGCCATGGTCCCATCTTGTTCTTTTTCTCCTCCAGATAAAGAAAATCATGAAGGCCAATGAAAAAGTGACAAGTGATGCCGACCCAATGTGGTACCTGAAGTAAGCGTGAGATGATTTCCATGTCAGTAGTAGCATGAGTACTGTCTCATGAGTTTGTTATCAGCTATAAAGTGTTTATAAGTACTTGTGTACGTATAAACCAGGAGGGTCTTTTCCGTGACTTGTCTGTTACTTTATGCAATGGAAGATGGGAAGATTTAAAGGTTTATTGCACATGTAGGCTAAATTTTTATTATTTGACCACAGCCCAAATACAGTGAGTTACTTTGGGAAGAACCATTGCTCATTATTAATCAACTTGTGTTCATCAAGTAATTTGATTTTTCAGCGTATGTACAATTTTGCTTCCTTTAGGTTGCCTGACAAATATTTGCCTCATTGCTTATTTTGAAACTGTATTGCAGATACCTCAATATCTATGTGGGTACTCCAGATGTGGAAGAAAGCTTTAATGTGACACGACCTGTATCGCCTCATGAGGTATTAATGTTTGCATCTATCTTGTTGAGTTTTTTTATCTTGGGAATGTCTTGGATAATAACTGCATGTAATTCTGAGTATGTGCATGTTACATTAGGTAGTGCATTGCATTCCACCATCACTAAAGAGAAGCTTGAGAGACTTAACCATCATTGAATAAAGCTTTTTCATTTTATTTTAAATTGTTGAGGGTTTTTTGCTGTATTCAGTGTTTTGTGTTAGCTGAATTTGATTGGGTTTCCATGAAAGTAGTGAAAAGTAGTTCTCTTGCTTCATCTTGTGGCTCTCCTTATGACAGAGCTCAAGTCCTCATGCCATAATGTAGGGTTCTTTGACATTCTTATTTACATCTTGTTAATATTAGCATTTCTACTGTCTGCACCATAGGTCACTTCAGTCTCTGTTTCGTTTCCAGTCTTTGGAACCTTGTATCTGATTTTTTGCTCAGATTTTTAAAGTCTGATTCAGAAAGCAAACGTGGAACTTTTAAGCAGAAACAGATGGAAATTGTTGAAATTACAAGAAGCTGCAGATGAACATTATCCTTCTGGGGAGTATATTTAATTTCATTGCAGTGCTGTAGGCACGTAGGTTAACAAATGGACTGTGTACTTCTGGAATAAGGATGTGTTTTGGAGGACATGCTGCTGTGACTGACATCAGAAAGTCTCTTGGTTTTGACCAAGAGGATATAAGATAGTTTCTGTATGCATGAGAAAGCCATAAGCTAACATAAGCTTTGAACTTTTTAGGATTGCTTTCGTGTATCCAGAGCCTCTAGTTCCCTTCAAAGTGCTCAGGAACACACTATTTCTCTCCTGTTACTGTGTTTTGAGATTTATACCACTGCAACAGAGGTAGTGACCACTTCTTTTTGGCCTCTGGAGGGGGAACTGAGCTTAGAACTTGCACTTGTTTACTTGCATGCAGCCTGTTGTCAACCTCATAACTCAGTTCATGTATCAGATGCTTATTTCCTTTGCTGTATCCACTTAACACTTGAAATGTCTTTTTTGTCATCCAGTCTAGACTATAATGAAATGCATTCTGTGCTTGGAGAAATTCTGTAAGAATCAGCTGTGCCACTTGGGCATAGCCACTTTCTGTCTCCAATGAACTGACTCAAATCTCATTTGGTTTGATGGAAAGCTTTGAAATAAAGCCAATAACACAGCCAGGTGTAATACATGATAGTTGCTGCATCTCACAAATGTGTAGCTAATGTTCTATCAGTAGATGTGAACATGCAAATAATGTAACAGGAAGCCCTTCTTTCATATGAATGAAATAGTATGCAAAAAATTGTTAGAGGCAAACAACTCATATTCAAGAATTTAGGTGTTAATATGATTGTTTACTGTATAGCTAAAGTGACTGTACATACAGAAGAAGGCAAAGTAAATGCTTATAGAGCATAGTGATCTTGAGTTTAGAATAAGGTACTCTTGTATCTCATTTATTCTCATTGATGCTTAATGCTAGTGCATAATTTCTTTTTATTTTCAGTGTGCTGTGCACAAACGGAGGCCACAGTTGTTTTCTTAAATAAGATGTTGCTCAGGTCAAGCCTGGGTGCCAAAAAAAAAGAGATTAGACAGTTAGGAGTCTGCTGTTGTATTTCTCTGTTGAAAGCTCAAAGAATTCCTTCACAAAACCACCTAAAATCATTTCGATTTTTATGAAGGTCTGAGTGGATATCAAGTCATGCTTGTCTTTTACTTTCAGGTGTCTATAGTAAGAGTTACCTTAAGGAAGGTGATACTAAAATACACATGCTGGAATATTCCACTGTAATTTGTATTTTATATCTGTGTCCTGTGTTAAAAAAGCACACACAGAGAATCCCAAGGCATTTTTCCCCCAAGCAGTACTAAAAGAGGGTGTCTTTCTTTTTCCTCCAGTCCTTGTGGGAGTTTCATGAACTATTCATACAGATGAATTTAATGTAATTAAAATATGGAAATGTTCTCAGTTACTTTTAAATTGGATGTAGTTGCTGGGCACCTAGTTTCCTGCAAGGCATGGCTTGAAAGCTGCTGGTGTATATCAGTATTTTTTTACTGGAGAAGAGGTTTACTGTGTAGTGTGGAGAGGAGAAGCATCCAGTTTATGATAATTCTTGAGGCATGTTTTTCCATAGAGCTGCATCTTCAATACACAGCATGATCTTAATTGCCTTTTATCAATACATTGAAATACTGCAGAAGTATAAATGTGCAAGTCTGAGTACTGTTAAACCTGTAATCCTGGAGCTGAAAGGTAAAGCGTGCTCAGTGAGGTCACAAGTGACCTGCTGTGAGTTGCTCTGTTGTGTTCAGCAGATGCAGTAAGGCCTGTCTTGCATGAAGAGACAGTACCTTAAGGACTGGCAACATCTTAGAGTGAGGCTGGAGAGAGCAGACCAGAAAGATTGGATTAGAAATGATGGAACCTTGATGTTTATTCTGCTTTTCTTGGTCTCCAAGGAATTTGCAGATTCCTGTAAATTCTGGGAATCTTTGCAGGAAGTGATTCTGTAGTTAGCCTTTTGTAAGTCATCATTAGAAATGGTACCATACACTGAGGTTTGCTCATTCTGATAATAAGGTAATCATGTCTCCTGTAAGTCATCATTAGAAATGGTACCATACACTGAGGTTTGCTCATTCTGATAATAAGGTAATCATGTCTCTCTCAGTCTTGTGCCTTTCCATTTTGTCAGACATTATATGGCAGCACAAGTCTTCAGCTGTTGGGAGTCCGCATCCAGAAATGTCCCTGAGCTGGGCACTGCTCAGACACACTGCCGTCTTTGTGCCAGCTCTGCTGATTAGACCTGTTGGTTTAATTAGACCTGTTGGTTTAATTAGAGGGTTTAGAGGTTAAGCTCTGCAGTGCTGTTTTCTGAAGGCACAAAGCTGCTGGCTGCTTTTGGAAGTCATAGCAATTGTATTTGGATTTTCTTGGATTTTGTTTTAAACAAAAACAAAAAGGAAAGTTTGTCAAACATTCTTTAGGTATCATGGAGATCTTGCCAAAGCTTTGTTTTGCTTCATTTCTTTGTGAGGATTTACAGGACGGGGCAAATACAGGCTGTTTTAAGAGAGATTCTTGAGCTTGAAGTCAGTACCTCACCTGTTGTGTGCCTTTTGTCCCTTCAGTGCCGCCTGAGGGACATGACCTATTCCGCACCGATTACTGTGGATATTGAATACACCCGAGGCAGCCAGAGGATCATCCGCAATGCCTTACCCATTGGCAGGTGAGACACCATGTGCTGAGCTGCTGCTGTCAGTTTTTGTTAGGTGCCATGCAGGGAAGCGTTTTTACTGCAAATCAGATGTAGGTCAACCTTGCTTCCTTGTTAAAAGAAACAATGAGCAGGCAAAAATCCATAAACAGCTGTACAAGATTTTTAGGGTCTAACATCTTGTTTTGCAAAAGCTTCTGATAATGTCTCCTTCCAGAGAAGGATGGATATAAGGATGAATGTTGTCTCTGATTCTTTTGATATAAAGCCACAGAGGAAAATGCATGCCTGGAGCTGCAAGCTGCATTATTGTAAAATGTTTGCTTTGTAGCCAAATTACTCAGTCTTTCGTACATAGTATGTAGAGTAGCATCTGTGGAAGATGGATGGTAAAACCAGTAAAGCAAGCATTAATTCTGCTGCACAAATTAAGCTTTCATTTAAAATTGCTTAAGTTACGTTACTAGACTGCCTTTTAGGGCATACAAGCAAAAAGTTTTTTGCTGTTAAAAGCTGTTAATATCCAATTATTATTTCCATGGGAAATAATTTTGCTCATCTGTCTCTAGGATTGTACTTTTTTCCTTTGGCCAATGCTCTTGTTTGACATGCAGTTTGGACTGGAACAGATGTTTCACTGGAGTTTTCAGTAATGGCATTTAAGTATTCCATTTTACCTTATGCCAGCTGCTTCCTGTTTCTGTTATAAACAGCCAATGCATTGAGCTTATATTCTGTGATGGATTTTGCTTGTCATATGAAGCTTCTTATCTCTAGGAAGCACTTTCTCAATGAACTACAGTGACAAGATAGCTTTTTTTACTCTGCTGAAGTACAGAATTTGAGTTCATCAGTTTACTTTTAAGATACAAGAATATGAAAACAGCAAAGATTTAAAATAATTTATGAGATTTGAATACAAGAAATATAGCCTAATCTTGTTTTTTATTGAAGTAAATTTGAATGAAAAATCTCAGAGGTTGAAAATATTTGTGTAGTAGAACTCACAAGTAATTTTTGTCAATGGGTGTTTTAGAAAACACTTGGAACACATTTCTTACAAAGGCTGTCCACCAAGGAGTGAAATTCTGTAAGCTGGATCAAAAGTCTACTTTTTTGTAGAAGAGGCTAAAGAGCATGGAGATCTTTTGGTAGATGTAGTGGTAAACTGTTTTTAGCTTTTGCAAAATACAGCTTTCTCTTTGGAAGTAAACTGTGCTCTCTTTCCAAATTTTAATGAAAAATCTGAGAATGAAAAGGTAATTATGAAGCTGACTATGAAAGTACACTTTTCAATAATAACTGCAAAATCATTTCTGGTTAGTTGTTGAATAAGCCAAATTGAAAGTAAGCATTCAGTGATTTATTATTTATAGAGCAATTCAGGTTGAAAAACTATGATCTCCTTTCCAACCTCTAGTGCAGCCACCTGCTCAAAATGGTGGGTCAGCTCTGTGATCAAACCAGGTTGCTCAATGCTTCGTCCTGTCAGGTCCTGAAGACCTCCATGAATGCAGACTGCCCAACTTCCCTGTGCGGCTTTTGCACTGTTTGACTACCCTCATGGTGAAGAAGTTTTGCCTCACATGCAGTCTGAGAATCTAAGTTTCTCTTTTATTTACTTCCCTAAGCATTGAATTTCTTAAAATTTCTTGGAATATCTTTCCACCACATGTTGCTTCACAAAATGCTTGCTTGCAGGCATCACTTCTAGGACACCAGGGAAATCAGAGTTACTACTGGGGTAACTTCATGCTTTTGAATTAGAGGCACTGTCTCTCTGCAGCCAGAAGGTGTCATTCCTGTGTGGGAAATGAGATATGAACTAACTTTCTCTTATAAAAACTGGTAACAGTGGATCTCCAGTGGCATGTTCTTCTCTGCAGACTGTTTTGGGAACCAGGAGTCTTTGCACTAATTGTCATTGGCCTCGGTGACCCCGCTTGTCACAATGCCTGAGTAGCTGCATAACAATTAAATAGGAAGTCTGTGTTTTCTGCTTGCAGGTGTCCAGTTTCAGGTCTCTTTTCAATTACATGTTCAATGAAATAAGGTGGGCTTAAATGAAAACCTGTAGGTTACAGCATGCATGAGTTCTGATTACCTTAAGTGTGTATCGCCAGTTTGTTCAGCCTGGTTTTTGTTCTGAATTTGACTATTCATATTTTTCTGTCTGAGTCTGAAGTAAAATTGTAACTGGTTTTCTTGCAGAATGCCTATAATGCTGCGTAGCTCCAATTGTGTACTTACTGGGAAAACTCCAGCAGAATTTGCCAAACTAAATGAGTGTCCCTTAGATCCAGGTACGTTTTCACTCATGCTCTTTTTTTTCCCCAGCTGTGCTTTGAGTTTTAAATCTTTTTCAGCAAAGAAATACCCCTTTGGTATGTTTCCTGCCACCATTAAGTCTTTGTGGAAACTTCTCAAGTGTCTGCTTGCAACTAAAAGAAATTGTCAGGGTTTTGGCTGAGAACATGAATAGTTGGTATTTGCACACAAAGTTTTCAACCCCAAAAAGCAACACACCAAAATTTTGAGTATTTTATTTTGAATTTTGTGTATAGTGTTCTACAGTGATGTGCTATGGGAGGAAAAGGATGGAGTTCATTCATTGAAAATTAAACAGGTTAGGAAAGAGAGGAGTATGATGTCCTCTAGAGTGGGAACTCTCCTTGTCATTGCCTTTTTTAAAGCAAGAATAAAGTGTTACATACTATTCTTTGCTATCTAGAGAGGAGTTGGAGGGTTTGGTTAAAAACCAAACAGCTTCTTTGGTTTTTATCTGTCAAGTTTGTTCATTACTCTTTTAAGGGAGAATTTACTCTCCCATTGTGTACTTATGGTTTACTTTCTGATAATTCATATTCAAAGGCGTATTGGAGGAGGCAAGTAAGGTGCAAGGGTACTGACATGCGAACTATTTTTTCTGTTGACTAGGTGGCTATTTCATTGTTAAAGGTGTAGAGAAAGTCATTCTTATTCAAGAGCAGTTATCCAAAAATAGAATCATTGTTGAAGCTGATAGAAAAGGCACAGTTGGCGCTTCTGTTACCAGGTATGGTAAATTCCTACCGTTACATAAAGGAGATAAACCCAAAGCTTTAGAACTGTGTTGCTACTGTCATTTTGTGTGCTACAACTTCAATCCCTAAGCAGTATAGTATTCCTACAAAAATCAGTGAGAGTTGCTCATGTGTTTCAGGATTCATCTCAGATTAAGAAAAGCAAGTTCTAATTTTTACTGTAACAAAGTCACTTTGTAATTGATGGTGTTTGGTCCCAGTTTGCAGCAAGTAACATGAAGTTACTTGGAAATTGGATGTAACCTTTTGTCTGCAGTGGAAATTGGATGTAACCTTTTGTCTGCCTCTGTACATAAAATTGGCATAAAAACTTCTAAAGGCAGGGGCAGCTGAGGAGGAAACAAATATTTTTGAACAACACAAATTACTGAAAATGGCAAAGTAGTCTAAGTTTGACCTTTCCTCCTTGATCAAGTTTTGTTTCTATTTTGTTCGGCCTTTGGTTCATTGTTTTTTATTTTTAAATAAAAAATTTATTCTATTCGATGCTGCTTGTCACTGTTCAGTGTGAGAGCTGTTTTGTCTACTCCAGAGGCCTCCCATCTCTCCCGGATACTCTGCTGTCTCTCAGTAAGTCTGGATGAGGTTAATGGGCCACCAGGTGCTGTTACGTCGTTACCACTGTTGCTGCAATACTTACTCAGTTTGACCTTGCTGGTTACATCAAAACTGATTAGCAAAGCATGTAAAGATGATTTTTGAAAAGTACAGACTTCTACTTGCTTAAATCAAACGTTCCAAATTGTCCCCAGCACAGGTGATAATACCCTTGAAGTTACAGGCTGATCCCTGGCTGGTTTGATATAATTTTAAAAGAGGAAAAAGTGGGATTAATTCATGTGAAAGATTGTTCAAGCTTGCTAAGTTCTATACGAAAGATTCTAGGAGTCAGTGCAAACACTCTGTTGGACATAATATTATTTTTATTTTAACTTCAGTTCCACTCATGAGAAGAAGAGCAGAACAAATATGGTTGTGAAACAAGGAAGATTTTACCTGAGGCACAACACTCTGTCAGAAGATATTCCCATTGCTATCATATTTAAGGTAACACAGCTGTTTATTTGGGGAAAAAAAAAAGAAAAGGGGAAAAATGCTGTGCTGTAGCTCAAGAATGAAGATTGACAGCAGCTCTCAGGTTAATATGTACAGAAGGACTTGGCAGGGCTTAGAAACTGGATGCTTTTTTCCACTGGGAAGTAATCTTTATTGTACAGCAAAAAGGAGAATAAGTGCTGTATTTTTTTGCAAGGAGAGCATTGCTGGGCCAAGACAAATACCTGCCACCCTCTGCCTTGTGAGGTGCCTCTGTTGCTACAGGTCAGAAGCATTCTGGTTTGTTATGAGCTATGTTACAAGTTGTGTTAAGGGTTGTTGTTTCTGGTTTTCTGTCTGTGGCATCAAATGCATGGACTACAGCTAGGAGAGGTGGTGGGTGGACATGGTCTGTCCAGCTGCTGGAGAAGACAGTAGGGCATGGCCAGGCCTTAGGCTGAGAGCTGTCCTGCCAACAGCTAGAGCTCCTTCCTGTCCTGTCCTGCTTTGCTGCTGCCTGTGCGCTTACAGCCTGCTACATTGCGTGTGCAGGAGGAAATTGGGCTGCGTTCTTGAAGGCACAAAAAGGCCTCCGGCTGGAGGGATCTAGGCAAAACTCTCTTTTTGTGTTCTCTGTAGTGGGTTACAGCCCGGTAGGTTAGGAGAGGTGGTCACAGGAAATTGTGTGCCAGGAGGGGGCAGCATGAGGTCGCAGCATCCCAGCTGGTCATGCCTGCAGTGTGCCTTCGTACTGGCAAATAGTTTAATCATTGGGTTTAGACTTGAGAAGCAAATGGCTGTTACCTCTGATTAATCAAATCTCTTCAAATAAGAAAGGAGATCATCTGTTTTTAGTGACCAGGGTTAAAGGAGTTCGAGAAGGTATTTATGGACAGAAATGTACATAAAAGTACCATAATTAAGTTCACAACTCTTGTGTTGCAGGAAGGTGTTAATGTGGCTCTTAATCCATTTACTCCAATACCAAACTGATGGATTCCACCTTATCTTATAGACTTCTATTACATTTTGTCACCCTGTTCTGGTACAGATAAATACCTGCTCATGTAGAGTAACTGCTCTGGGTTGTTGTCTGAGGAAATGGTTGTTGGCTTGTTTATCTAAGAAAAACTGTACTGACTATTTTATTACTTTCTGACAATGCTTGCTGTAATTATCCCCCTCTTCATAAGTATCTTTTATATTTTAGATAATATTCCTTAATTTTTCATTTATTAATATAATAAGCGGTTTTAGTTGTTATAAGCTCTTGGCTGTAGTGCTTTTCAGTTATTTATATTGATTTAATACAGTACCAAATTAGCTACAACCACATTAACTCTTCTGAATGTTCCATTCCAGCAGTTCTCATGAGTGGTCATCTTTTTTACTCTTCCTTTAATGACATGAAAGTCAGGGATCTTATCTCTACTTCTAGTGAGTCTCCAGCTGGAAATGGAAGCAATCACCAGTCTCCAATTTTCCTTTCTTGGGCATTGCTGTAATGTGCTATTGCTTCATTCTGTTGAACTACTAGAAGCAAGATTACAAATGCAATAGCCCTTAGCCTAGAGAATCCCAAACTTAGGGATGCCTGTCTAACTTCAGCTCTCTCACATGGCAGTATTATACACTGGATATTTGTTGGAAAAGCAAGGAGAATAATTCCTTTATGCCAACACCCAAACCTTGGGCATGAAGCATGTGTCTTCCTTGTTACTAGTAGCTGTTCTGCTTTTTGTGATGTAGAGATCCACATCTGCAAGGGACAAAATTAAGATATATAGACAATCTAAGGTCTGAAGTTATGACTGCCTTTGAATACTTAACTTGTACTGAAACAGCTACATGTTTATTTTCTAATTAAAAACTAAAATGAGAAAGTAATGGCAAAAATCTATTGCTCTGCATTTCCTCCCAAACCAGCATCCAGCCACGTTCCACAGACCTCTGTGTTTTGACTAAGAAAACAAATAATAACTAGTTGCCATTCAGCACATTGGCCAGCTAGAGGGGGCAGTTTGTCAGGGACTATCTGAGAGACAGTGGGCAATTTTGAATTGTCTTTCTAGTCCCTATAGCTTTAATTGACCTGACGTTCTGTATGTGACTTAAGAAGTAGATCAGGTGCAGAAAATCCTTGTAGCATTACAGAAGAGAAAGCAAATATTGCAGATCTGTAATCCAATGTGTATTTAAAGCTTCTGCATCTGTAAGGTGGAGGTGTACTGGTATATCCTCTAGACATCTTTGTTGAAAGCAAGGACTGGGAAATAGAAAACATTGCAAACACTACCAAATGACAGAGCTGAGGCCTAAAATTCTCAGAGCTCCCTGGACTAGAATCTAAGGTCACCCTTGTGTTTCAGGTATAAAGGCAGGGACAGAGCTGCATGCTAGGGGAGAACCTGAACACAGTGTTCTCAACCTTGCTTTAGGTGAGGAATGAAGCCCAGGCGCCTGGGCTGCGGGGGAGCCGTGGAAATAGAGTAGATCTAAAGGTCCCTTGATCTGGGTGGATAGGGACTGGATTGTGTGGGTGTCCTGGTTTAGGGCAAATTTGGGAGAAAACCTTCAAAAGGGGGCCCCTTCAGAAAGCAAACTCACATGGCCCCCTCCCCCCAACCTGTTTGGGAAAGATTCCTCGGAGAGAAGTGGAAAGAACCTGTTTATTTAACAGTCACAGCACCCCCCACACACAAAATGAACAATACTGGATAACAACACTCTTTCACCACTGAAAAAAGATGACAAATTCAGAAAGTCTCTCCTGGGAGTGGTCACTCTGTTATCAGTCCCTCCCGTGCTGGGGCAGCTGCTGCAGCCACAAGGTGCAAACTCTCGGTGTTCTCAGGTCCCAGTCCGGAGCAGGTTCGAGTAGTTCCAAAAAAGGGAAAGGAAAAGCAGTCCAGGAAAAAATTGGACTGCTTAGTTAAACTAACTAATGAGCAGAAGCAAAAAGCAAGAGCAAACCAGAAGTAAGAGCACAGCAAAAAGCCAGGCAAAAAGCAAAAGCAGCACCTTGTACTGTCCCATCTGTGTGTCCCGCCAGCCGTGGGGGAGCAGGCTGATAACCAAAACCAAACATTCACTCTTCAGAGCCAGTCTTGAAGACACAGAACATAACATCCAGCACAAACAGAGCACACAAATGGGGATACAAGCATCACCACGTTCCCCTAGGACAGGGGGGTCCCCCTAAAGAAGGCATCTGCATTCAATTCATCCTCCTCCAAACTGCAAGCCAGAATGACCTTGTCCTGTTGCCTTTTTTTTTTTCTGCCATCCAGACCTGTAGGGATCTTGGGGATGGGCATGCTCAGATGTTTTAGAGCCAATTGTGCTAAACACATGTAAGTTGTGGTTTTGTGAAATTTAGCACATTGACCACAACTAACTGAAATTTGATAGGCTACAAAAGGCATGTGCCTGGCACTATTCTAGGTCAGACTTCGGGTATCTGCTCTTTAGATGTGGGGGAGTTAGAGCTTTGTAGCTGTGCTAGCTTAAACAGTTTTCCCTAACCTTTCTCTTTATATGTGACAGAAGCATTTGTGCAGTCCCTGTATATGAAAATGCAACTTTACTTTTGAAGTAGTGACATAAAGTAGACAATTTTGCCCTTTAAGCATGTGTCTGTTGCAGTTTTTAAAGGGCTGTTAGCTGCCTTGTAATGGGAAACAAACACAGCTAATTTGCTTCCTGCTTACTTTGTGACACTTCATTAGTTAATATACCTGTGCGACCACAGAGGTATTTAGGGTGTCTCGAGCTGCTTTGCAACCCTGCTAGGCCTTTGTTTTAGCTTTGCCAGTTGTGCGCATCTCTTTGGGCTGTTCAAACTGTGCACAGTGCTCTTTTGAATATGTCAGGCTAGGAGGTACCCATGCTTTATCTGGGGGACTTGGACAGTTTCAGGTAGCAGTGAGCATTGGAGGAGATGTGGAATATTTGTGTGGTATGTAAAGGTGTTTCTATCCTGAAAATCATTCAAGTTGGAGGTAAGATGGTGCTGCTGCTTTTGCAGAAAGCTCCCTACATTGGAGGGAGTTAGAGCTGCTTAAAGGTAAGGGCTATTTTTCTTTTGAGTTTGTGATTTGGATTTGGTAGGTTTGAGTGTGCCCTGGGAGCTGAAGTAAGTGAAGGTTGCATGCTGCATCTGAACTGGTTAGGGAAGGAAGAGGATTATAAATAACCTACAGGGACTTAAAACTTGAATTTTACTACCTGAATCACTAGATGAAGTATCTTTATTTTATGTGGGAGCTGTAAGAAACTGCTCTGGGGCCTGCAGCAAAAGATTTGAACAGCAAGTTGAGTTTTTACGAACCTGCTTTAGCCTTGGAGCTGTTAAGGTGCAGCTGTAGAGGGACACCTGGCTGGTGGTCTGACTGGATCTGCGGGATTATGGGTTCCCATGGCTGTTGTTTCATAGCTCGTATCTTTTGAATTATGAAAGCTCCAGACCAATTCTGTCTGTGATGTCAACCTTGAACTTCCCTGACATCTTTTTAATCCAGTCATCTGCCTGTCTCTGTGCTGTAATTTAGCCTGATGGAGTGCAGAACCACATTCTAGGGAAGTGCCATGGAAACGCCTTAGACATCATCATTAAGACATGAGCTGGGGGAGCAAGAGCTGGGCTCACACTCTCATCTGTACCTGTGTGTCTGTGCACACACAGAGGTGGACACACACACTTTTGGGCAGAGGGAAGCTCCCCAGTCCTAGGAGGGAGTTGAGCCCACTTAGGTCACTTTCTCCCACTTGAACTCAGGATGATCTGAATATTCTGAATGCTTGCTTTGCCTTGTCTGTTTTATGTATGTGGACTGCTAGCCTTCAGCTGTGGTCTTCAGCAGCCTGCTCCTGTCTCCTTCCTCATCCTTTCACTGCCACTATTAAATTATGCTTTTACAGTGTCTCCTTCCCCCCTCCCCTGTAAAATTATCCCTTTGTGACATTGCCTTCCAATCAAAAAGAAAAAGGCATCTTGTCTACTGCTTTGCTTCTATGTTAATTCCCTTTCCCTTAGCTTTGTCCTAGGACTGTGAGTGTTTTAAGTGTAGACCCCATTCCTATATTGCATATCCTCTGTGTTTCTGTAACACAGGCAACAACCAAGGAATATTTTGTTACTGTCCTAATGATGTTACAGGCTAATTCTGAAGTACTTATCTTGTATTGGTTAGATTTTTTAGTTGTTTGTTTGGTTTTTCTTGGAAGGGTAACATCAGGGCCAAATTTACTGAAAACCAGAGTCTTAAGATTACAGATCCGTGGTGGCAGCATGGGCCTGCTGCTTGTCCTTTCAGTGTTGCATGTAGGTGGTTTTGTGTATACAACTCTGCTTAGGATGGTTGAGAGTATAAAGGAGAATAAATAGGTTTACTTTTAGGCTGTTGTATTAGCACATTTTTTTCGGTCATTTGCCTGAGTTTTAGTCATTACTCATAAATTAATTTTATTCAATTTGCACATATTTTGCAACACAACATATGTTGTTTATATGACACTTAAGATTTGCTTGCCATCCTAGAATTAACCTGATGAACAGAAATAGGGTGATACCAGCTTGCAGTTGATGTGCTTTAGATAAATGTATTTGTATTATATGTGCCTAGAATGGCACAAAAATTTTGTTCTTCTAAAAACTTCTAGACTGAGTGCAATGATTGTATTAATCTAGTTGTTGTTCCTAAACTAGTCTGCTGGTCAGCTGTTAAATTCTAGACACATGGAACCTTACTATTGTGAAGCTTTCATGCTTTTGTAGACTCATCTTTTGAGTCTGGCTTTCAGGTCAGGAGGGAATTTTGTTAACTTCTCTCCTGAGATTTTTTTAACTATTGTGTGACCTTATTTAAAAGGGTGAGGAAGTGTAATAATATTTGAAAAACAAAGATCTCAACCACAATAATATCACACAGCCAACTTCTGTTCTGAAAAGAGCCTTGAGATCAGAGGGGTAACTACTTAATGGGATCAAACTAAGATCAAACACTCATACCTGGTGAAGTAACTGTATCTTGAGTTGGCACTCAATTCTGTCTGAGATCGTGGAATTGTGATCTGGGCTTTGCATTAAAAGAAGAGAGTCCTCACACTGTTCTGGGTGTGTGATACTTCTGCAGCACTTTTAATTTCTAATAAACCACAAGGTGGAAAGACAGTGTTTGAATTTAAAGGAACTTCAACCACTTTTTTGTTCAAAAAGAAGGAAATGAAAGAAAAAAAGAAGCTGAATACTTCACAATTAGAGCAACAGTTTTGCAAGGGAACAGCGTTAGCTAGGTGTTAAGCAAAGTGACACTCCATGAAGGCAATAAGAAGGGAAGGTATTTCTGCATTTTTGAAGAAAATGTGAGTTTTTGGGGTACTGCCAGTTTTTAATGAGAACCAGAATACTAGAGTCTACATAGGCCATTATTTACAATGGTCTTTGTGACAGGCACTTTGGAGAATAATGTGAATGTGAACGTAACTTCCTCACAAAGTTCTGAGAAACATATTATAACTCAGCCAGAAGAGGTTTAGTGAGATTATTCCATTTCTTGATATGGCTGAGCTCCAGGCAAATGTGTGAAGGGGGGAGCTTTAGCACCATCTGGAATCCACAGAGTCCTGCACTGCTGGCTGCCACCTTGAAACACTTACTGATAGAGAGATTTTTCTAAACCAGTTAAGCGCTTTCTTAGTTTATTAAGCTTTTTCTGCGGTATAAAGTCTAACAAGGTGTGCATGGATCAGTGAAATAATAGAATGTCTTTCAAGTGGAATTGTGTAGTGAAGTCATCTTCTAAATGCAGAGAGCTGCAAAGGGGGTAAAGTGTAACCATTTCTTGAATATGATGAGCTACATCACAGTCAACGGAGTTTGCAAAATTGCTTGTGGTAAGAGACTGTGAGTTCTCCTTTAAGAAATTTCACCTTCCTTTGTTGTAGATTCTGACTTGGCTTTCATTGTTAAGCACTTTGGTTTGTTTTTGCTGAGTATTTTTTTTCCTTAAGGAAAAACCAACAGAATTTAACTCCTGCCAGTGAAGAAAAGAAAGAAAACCCCAAATAGGCTCCCCAAAAAGTGTGTACCTTCCTGCTGCTTATCAAGATTTCTATTTAACGTTCTTCCATAGCTGGAATATGTGCTGCCAGTGCCAGATGGCACAGTTTCATAGAGAAGAACTAGCTCTTGCTTAGTAGTAATGCAGACAAACAATACTAAATTAGCATAAGCAAATGTCAGTGAGTTAACATAAAGCCTGTGTTATTTCTGTCTTTTCTTCTTTTCCTAGGCCATGGGTGTTGAGAGTGACCAGGAGATTGTACAGATGATTGGCACAGAGGAACATGTGATGGCTGCATTTGCTCCTAGTCTGGAAGAATGCCAAAAGGCTCAGATTTTTACACAGATGCAGGTGTGTCTTTTCACATGGCCAGAGACCATAAAAATCAAGACAGTGGGTATCGACCACTGGTGTGGTCAGCAATGGACATAGACTTTCTGTTTTAAGATTTGTTTTAGAGGTTTATTTCAAGCTGAGGCTTTTTAAAGGGTCAGGACTTGCCTAATGTGAGACTTGGCTCTCAGCCTACAAATCAAAGTCAAGCAGTGCTTTGTTTTCAGAAGCCCAAGGTTGTGTTTTAATGGCATAACCCTGTATATAAAAAGTAGCAATGTCCATAAAATTAGGAGGGGTTTGTTGAAGACTTTTTTTAAAAGGGAATTGCATGTCCCATTTTGCTGAAGCCCTGGTGATGTGGCTCTGACCATTTAATCATGAGTAGATGTTCTTCTGTTTTAGTCTCCTGTATGAAGCCTACGTAGCAGCTACCCTCTGTCCTGCTAAAGACTCAGCACAATTCTCTTAGCTCATGCACCTTATTTAGTTAGCCAGAACGTGGGCCATTTTTCTGGGAGCAAATGGGTATATATATTAATCTGCTAGAAGAAGCTTTTGGAGATTAATCTTAGTTTACAATGAAACAGCAGAAATTTGTCAAATCGTTCCATGTGTGATGTTTAGTGTTTTAAAGTGAACATCTTTCTGGGTTTCATCTTTGGGGCCTTTTGAGGGTTCCAGTTAGCTTGAAGAGCTCCTAATTCAGTGTCAGATGAGTAAGTAAGCTGGAGCAATACAGAGGAATGTGAAGTATTCAAAAGTTAGAAAAACAGACAGAAATACAGAAGTTATTCTGTGCAAGAAATGTCAAATGAAGTTAATAGAGAGATACACTCTTCCACAAAGAGCTAACAGATGGAAAGGATAATCTGCCATTTAGTGGAGAGGGTGACTCTTTTACATAGCTTCATGACTTCCAGGCAGAAACTTCCTGTGTGGGCTTGGATTGCTTCTTGACTCATCTAACTAGGAATTCTGCAGATTGATTGACAGCTGGTAGGAGAGTAAGAATCCACTGCAAGGCATCCCTGGAGACAGATGTGGATGCCACACAGTAGCTTTTGGGGATATTAAAGTGAGGTTTAATGGTTTAATATCTGAATGAAATTTAGCAAGTACGCAAAAGAACTGAAGGTGAAAAGTCTAATTAAATAAACTGGATATCTTTGGAATTTATAGAATCCTTTTTTCTATATCTCTGCCATATCCTTTCTTTTAGTATCATAGCAATCATGAATTTCCACCACTTTCCATTCCAAATGCTACAACACATTGCATGTGTGTTGTGACAAACACATTGCATGCATAGTCAATTGTGTCATTTTTTGGGAATTCTTTTGTTAGTTCAATTAAGTTAGTATCACTTACATCTTTGTTATTTTGCAGTTTGTTTGATGTTGATGTTTGTGTCATCCATTGGTGGTGAGATTGCACTGGTTGAGGAATACACACATAACTCCTCGTGTGTGTGTGTGTGTGTGTGTATTTATATAGGTTACAATTCTGATATTAACTCAGGTTAATTCCTCCCTTCACAGGCATTGAAGTACATTGGAAACAAAGTACGAAGGCAAAGGATTTGGGGAGGCCCAAAGAAAACAAAGATGGAAGAAGCCCGAGAGCTGCTGGCATCAACCATTCTGACCCATGTGATCGTATGTAACGTTCTGGGAGGTTTTTAAACAGGAGTAAGCTTGTATGGTTATTTACGGTGCGAGCTTTGTTGGCAGGGAAAAATGTCTTTGATGGCTTTGTAGCTGAGATAAAGTAAATCATCCTCAAAATAAATTGGATTGAGTCAAAAGAAATCTTTGTGAAATGCTGTACCATTGAACTAATCAAACTATGCACTTTTTTCTACATAGCCAGACAGTATCAGGTGTGATTTCAGGACTTTCATCTTTCATTACCTATATCTTTATTCTGATTTACTTTCATTTGCTATCTGTTTCAAAGTCACTAATGTTTATTTTTTGCATTTTGAAAGAAGGTAAAGTGCTGAAATCCCTTTTGTAACTCAGCCCGGATTACGAGTGATTTAAATGGATGCATTTTGTCTGAATAAGAACTAAGGACCTGATCCTGAAGCACTGATATGTTTTTGTTTTGTTTAGTTTTTTTTTTATTTTTTTTACAGGTGAAGGAATTCAATTTCCGTGCCAAGTGCATATACACAGCAGTGATGGTACGCAGAGTAATTTTGGCTCAAGGAGAAAATAAAGTAGATGACAGAGACTATTATGGAAATAAACGTTTGGAGCTGGCAGGGCAGGTGAGTTTTTACTTCAGAGCCAAGTGTTTCAGGGTTTTGTTACTGTCTCCTCTTAAAAGATGCAGAATAAGGAATAAAGAATATCCCTGTCTTCTCAACTGAAGTGTTTTCCCTCTCATTTTATTTTTGTTGGCTTTTCTATGTTGACTCATAGATCTTCTTTCATGATTGAGACTAATATATTGTATCTTCACTTTTGTATTGCCTCTTTATACCAGATGAAAGGACAGAGCAGTGCAAATAGAGCATCAGTCCTAGTTGTGGCTTAACACTGCTGGTGTCAAGAAGACAGCAGTAAGAGCCATTCCCCAGTATTCTCCTCTAAGCAGCTGGGTAAGGGAATAAACTGGGACAAAGGAGGTGCCTGCATGCCACGTCTAGGCTGTCCCACTGTGGAGAGCCCAGCCTGTGTACCAGCTCACTGAACAGCCAGTCAAGCCTCCTGGAATTTGGTGCCCATAAGATTGCTCATTTTTTGTCAGCTGCCTCTCTGGCCTCTAGAGTGGCATGAATTAACGAAATATTCAAAGTTAATTTGTGCAGCTAATGAAAGTGGATTTTGTGGAGTTCCCTGCTTTCAGAATTTTGGCCCTGGAGGCAGAAGCAGTATCCAAAGGCTGCAAAGGAAGGAAGGGTTTGAGGTGTCTGGCATTGTTGTTTTGCAGAGAGGGTGGCAGTTCACAGCTCTTGCCCAAACTGCATTCTCCTAATTCTGGAGGAATTTGCCTGTCAGGTAAAGGAACTGCTTAGCTAATGTGGCATGGATTTTTCCTTGCCATGTGTGCTTATTTGATTAAACAGTTTATAGGATTGGACTTCTTTGCTGTGCTAAGTACTAATGCAAGTTGGAGTTTTAGTAGTTGGTATCACCTGTGGTTACTGATCATTCTGAATTCTGAATTTCTGATTGCACTGGATTGCAGAAACTGCATCTCTGCTGCTCACGGTGTTTGTATTGGGATTTCTGTTTCTGTACATATAACAATATTTGTTCCTTTTTGTTCCTATCCAGTGGAAATTCTCTTTTTATTACACATTTTAAGGTGTGTGCTTGCATATTGTCTCCTACTCTTCCTTTCCACCCTGCCCTGCCCTCTATGCCCGTATGTAAACACACATAATGCAATTATTTGAGAGTAAAAACCATATGCTTTGCTTCCTAGTTTTCTGAAGAAACTAAGATGGCACTCTTGAACACATTCAAAACACAAATGCAATGAAAAAAACTTAGAATTTTCTTATCCTAAAAAGTTTTCTTGAAATTATTGTCTTTACTGTTCATCAAATTTTTGCACCAGTGTTGAGGCAGAGTGTTTTTCTGAAGTGTAAGGAGTAGTAAATGGACGTTAGTGCAACATTTCAGTGGAATAAATATTTTAAGCTGTGATGCAATTCTTGGGTTTCTGCTGCAACTGCTGTAATTCAGTATGATTGTAATCAGTAAATTAGTTGTTGCTTTGTCATCAGATTGTTCTTATTTAACTGGATTGAAGGAGTAGTTTGTTTTTTCCTAATACTTCTAGAAGCAGAAAGTAGAGCAGGTACAGAATTTTCTGCAAGCTGTAAGAAAAAGGCCTCTGCTCGCACAGTTGTTAACAACCAAAGTTGTTTTAAATTATGTGGGAAAAGGTTTTAAACGTAGAGGATCATCACAACAAAGCCAACGAATATTTTTCTCTATATCAAGAAGACCTATTGGGGGGTGAGGATGATGTTAACACTTGATTAAGAGTAGTTCTTTCTCTCTTGTGGTATTTTAAATGCTCATTTCAAGCTGAGTAGTTTAATTTTCCTCCACTATTTTTTCGGTGAAATACTAATTTTGTTGGATTGCAGGCTAAGTAGTGTCGAGTTTTGCCAGTGTTTTGTTTTGTTTTTTTTTTTTTATGCCAGCATGTTCCTGGAATAAAAATACTGTTGATTTAAAATCTGAATAAATTAAAAATAAGATTCCCATGCGAGGAGAAAAACACAGCGGTCTTAACAGTGTAAAGACATAAATGGCATTGTGTTTATAAAAATGTGTGAAAACAATAGCTGCTAATTTCACACCCCATGGGACAAGAGAGTACGAAATGTGCTTTAGCTTTAGATAACAGAGTTGTATCCACTGGCCAAGCTGGTTTACAGAGCTTTCTCTTAGTCTGTCTGCCACTAGAGGCTTGGTAGGCCAGGTGCCAGCTGAGGTGTTAGCAAAGCCTACCGATTTCAGGCTTAATCTTTTCACCTACCTTTTCTCTTCCCTTAATGTGTTCATTATTTGCTAAGCATTACTCTGTTCTTTGTCCTCATTTTTTTTTTTGTTTCTAATGCAGCTTGCTTTGTACGTGTGAGATATGGAACAGCACCAAAATCCGGCACCCTGGAAAGCAAGGGATTTCTACCCTGTGACAAAAGAATACTGCCTTGACTTCAGAGATTGCCTAATCCCAGCTGTTCTGATAATATAATTAAGACTGCCTAATGTCTTTAATTTTGCAACCAGTTTGTGTGAAAGGGAGAATTTGGCACTCTAAAGGCTTAAACGCTAAATAGCAATCTCAAGGCACCTAATTAGAATTCTCTGACATTAAGCTAATTGCTGAAACTGTATTTCAGCAGCTTAACTTCTTTATTAATTTTTCTTAGGATTTTCAATGAAAATCAATTGGTGAGCTGTCAGTATTTTTTTTTCCTTACATATAATTTGCTCTTTAGTGCTCCTCTCTGAAGAAGGCTGAAAGGCCCTGGACTAAGTATGAAATCCATTGAATATTATCAGTGGCATTCCATCCTTTTTCTTTAATCTCTTGCTCTTGACCTAAATAATGTGGTTATTGTGAAGTTCTTCTTTGCCAGATAGTCAGAGCTCTTAGAGAGTCTGTGAGTGAAATTAGCAAAGTACGAGGCTTTCCGGACTGGCAAGTAGTAACAAGTTGGTGTACATGGGGTATAACTGACTTTATTAGTTATAGAAGAGGAAGGGTGGTGTGGCTTTATAATCCCCATGACATATGGAATGATGAGATTCTTGCAGTTTTTTGATCAAGAAATCAAATATGAAAACGTGTTCTGAGTAATTTTTTCAAGTGTTTAGTTGAATGTTTCAATCCTGCTCTAACCTGTTTAGATCAAATGTTTTCTGTAGTTAATTTCAGGAGTTTAGTTCTTATTTAATAAGACTATCAGCCATCTTAAAATGATGCCTTTCCTCCTCTTACTTTTTCCCTACTTCTGAAACTCTTCCCTCACAATCTTATTTTTGGTAACTCCACTGCATTCTCCTTCCTAATACAATGCTTCATAAAAGCTTTTATTTCTGGTGTAAATCTAATTTAAATTAACTGTGCTATCACAGGTGAGTTGCAGGTGACTGGATTTCTTGTGACAGTGGTGAGAGAGTATCATTTTGCAACTGATAATGGTATTACAAACATCAGGAAGGAAAAGAGGCTCTACAGCACCTTCCTCTCATTCTAAGGTCGGGTCTAAAAAACCTATCTGTCCAGAGTGGCTGTAGGATTCCACTTTTGTCAAGGTTTAGCATGCTCTGTGTGTTGTCACCAGCTTTACGGTGTCATTTGCCAAATGCTTTCGTCAGCCCAGCTGAAGCATGTAGGTAGAGGAAAGGAAATGAAAGCTAGTGGCCCATCCTAGGGAGAGAAGAGTGTGGTTTACTTTCTTGTTTCCAGGAGGTAAGGAAAGGTGGGGACTATGTCTCATGGAGACAGGTAAAATACAGTTTAATTGTGCATACACAAAAGTTGCATGGTACAAATTACTCCAGAATGTCCTAGCTTGTGATGGATGAACACATAGCTTGTTCTACACTGGGTGCTTTGTTCACTGGGAACTACCATTCCTGGCACTGAGAGCAGCTGCATTTTGGTTCTTCTTACACTTCGAGCTGTTGTAGACTCGGGTCCCAGGACAGGAATGCCAGGCTTTAGAGTTTACATTGCTTGCTTGCAAAGCTAATTGTTGTGAACACTTAAAATGTATCATGAGGTGTAGATTTAAATGTTTTGGAAAACTCTTGCTGTTGCAAGGAGAGGCTGAGCAAACTGCAGAAACAAAGCAGATTGGAGAGCAAAAAAAAAGTCAGATCACAACTTTGGTAACCTTTTCCTTTTATGGCTATTTTAAGAAGTAATTAAGATACAGGAAATAACTGTGCTAAAATGCCACACTTTTGAATGGTTCTGTTGCTGGGTTCATTTTGGGTTGATTGTTTGAGGTTTTTTTCCTATTTAGCTGGTATATGTATTTTTATTTGTTTATTGCCTAAATGTAGACTTTTTGCGTTGTTGGTTTGTCTTTTTTTAAGAGGGACATGGGAAGAGTATTGATTGCACTTTCCAGATAGTAGCATTTCTAGAAAACAGTGACAGATGTTCTACAGGTGAACTCTCTGTGTAATTAGTTTGCCACAGATTGTGATTGGCAAAAAGTAGCAGGATAAAAGTGTGTATGAGTATGGAAGCTGCCTATGAAACCTGAGATATGTATTAGAGTGAAAACCAGTCTTGCCTCCAAATCTTGTGTGTAATTCAGGGTTGTACATTTAGGGTATTAAATCTTTGAAATAGTTTGTAACTTCAGGTAGGAAGTAAATCAGCTGGATTGTAATGTAGCAGGTTAGGGAAAATAGTTGGATAGCATAGAGAAGTATGGCTGTGCTAAAATAGTGTGAAGGAAAGATTAAAGCAAAGCAAAAGGGGATAAGTGCATGAACTTAGACCATTCTAGTTAATTTCTGTTAAGAGTTCTCTAATACCGTAAAAAGGCAAAAACTTGTGGTAAAATTATCATTTGTGAAACAGAAAAGTTACATTTTAACTGACAGGTAGATTCTTTCCTGGTTTCCTAGACTTGAAGAAGTATAATTTTTTTCCCTTAACCATTTTGTATTTCCAGCTTCTTTCTCTTCTGTTTGAAGATTTGTTCAAAAAATTTAACTCTGAGCTGAAAAAGATTGCTGACCAGGTGATCCCCAAGCAGCGGGCAGCTCAGTTTGATGTCGTGAAGCACATGCGGCAGGACCAGATCTCCAACGGCATGGTCAATGCCATCTCCACAGTAAGTACTGCTCTTCTCATTCTTTTCCACCATAGTGAATGATGGAAATGTGTACATTGATCTTGTTTTGGTTTGAAAAGCAGATCTATTTAATGTTTGTTATAGATTAAAATTGGAAAGCTCTGTCAGGGACGGGGCATTTGGAATTCACTGAGAAATCAGTAATCATCAGGTATCTTTTATTTCAAACGGATGTTTTAATTTTTGAGAAGGAATTGTAGAAGCAGGCAAATTTATAATAGTGGTCATGGTTGTATTTATCCAGCTGTCTTCTAGGTTCTACTTGACTATGTGGTTTTTTATTATCTGGATTTAGCTAGGGTCAGGTTACATCATTTGTACAAAAGATTTTTGAAAAACAGCAGGAAAACATCATGAGCAGGAGGAAAAAAAAAATCCTCTCAACCTCAATTTTGAGGTCTTTGAGGGCAGTGCCTTTTTATTTTGAAGTTGATGAAATGAACAAATTTGCAGCATAGAAGTTTGTACTTCTCTGCTAATGGTGCTGATCTATTTAACAGGAAAATCTGCTGCATGCCATAATATTGAAAAACCCTGATCATTACCCTTTAAATGTTTGCCTTGGTTGGGTTTTAGCCTGTTTCTGTCTTCTGCTGGAACAGATACTTTCCTTCATGCCAGTGGACAATAACAATAATAGCTACTAACTTTGTGTTTCACCTCAGACATCTGCAAGAGCAATTTGTGAGATTGCTCCTGAAATCCAGCTAGTAGCTTGTAAAGGACTTTGAAATGCACGATTTTTAAAATAAATTAGATTAGACTTAAGTATTTTAGGAGCTGGTAAGAATTGTGGAACTTAATTTTTCATCTTTTGTGCTCTTGAGAGGGCTTTTCTGCCTAGCATGGAACTGAGGTTTTTCTTTGGTTCTTGTAAACAAATTAATTCCACATATTGCATCCAAAACCACCAACAGTCTGTAACTTACAAATCCCAGTGTTAAAGCTTATCACTGTTTAATTTTATGAGTGCCCCAAATGTAGTTAAATCTCCACAGTGCACATAACCAATACAATTGACAGATTTGTTTCTCTAAATGCTAGTGCTTTTTTCTAGCTCGTGCCAGTTTTTCCATTTGGACTGACAGAGATAAATCTGCAAGTATTCAGTTCATATTCAGTAAAGTCTTCATTCTTCTTGTGTCTTTGGACTCTTTTTACTGCCACATAAGCAGTTAAACACCATCTGCTCTTAAGCATTGAAAAATAATTTCTCAGGAACAATGCCCAGTGCACACCATTCAAGAGATTAAGCAAATACCATAAAAATGATTCTTGGAAATTACAATCTCCAATCTCACCAGAATGCTTCAATGATAGTCTCAAAGAGCATGAAATAACTGAGCAGATTCATAATTACACCAGTAGCATGCAAAAGAATTCCTAGCCCTACTGCATCCACTCTACAGTGGTGCTCAGTGATGTTTGCTACAGGTCCTCTCCTTACCCTTGAAAACCCCAGAAGACAAGGTAGGGCAGGCAGTAGTGCCACAAGCCTGATGGACATGTCAGCATCTGAAGAATCACCTGATGCCACTGAGGAGGCAGCTTCCCATTCATAAGAGTTCTCAACAGGATGTTCTCAACAGGGGTGGTCTCACAACTGCCCTGACCTCTTTTGATTTTCTTTTTTTGTGGGCAGCTTTTGAAGGATCCACTCTGTCCCTTCCGAAGCACAACAGATATTTTGTGTGACATCTTCAGGCAGCATTTTTACTTCTCCTTTTTCCCAGTCTTTTTGATTTTAGACTCTTTGGGCAGCAAAGGAGAAACCACATACTTACTTAGCCTACAGATGCAATACTTTCTAGTATGAAGAAAAACTACTGACTTAATGTATTCTTCCACTTACACTTCCATAACTCTTAGTCTTTACAGAATGAAATGGTCAGTGAGTGAACCCTTCCTAAAGATGCTGAACAAATGAACAGGTTTCTTTTGACTGACTTGCCATTGGACATGATGTCTTCCCACTTGCAATTACAAATTTGAGACTATTTGATAGTCTCCAGTGAAAGACTAGAAACTATCAAAATAACAAAACCATTCATATGGATGGTGTTTTCTTCTGTTGATCACTGAATGGGATTGTGCTGTTAAAAGTGGAAATAAAAAAGCCAAGCAAATCACCCTCTGAAAGGGTTTTGGTGTAGTACAGCAAGCACGCTTCAAGTTTGCCAAAAAGGGTTCAAGAATTAGCAGAAGGCAGTCCTTGGGAAAATGTTATCTTTGGACTGAACAGTAACATGGTGCCTGCAGTAAATAGTATTTCAGACAGAAACTTGCTGTATCCACTGACTCAGGTGCTGAGAACTAGATATGGAGTAAATGTCACAAAGACAAAAATTTTAACACCAAATTTCAAGATTGCAGTAGAGTTTATTAAATCTTGCATGGAAGCATATTTGTGTCCTAGAATATGCTCTGAGCTCCTCTGTTGTTGTGATCAAAACCACAAGTGAGAGTGCCTGTGACTGTCCTGAAACACAAAACTTCTGAGTTGTTCATGGATCTTTTATATTTGGTGTAATCCAAACAGAAGCTGGGAGGACCTACTCCACACACACACACACACACACACACACACACTCTCTCTCTCTCTCTCTCTCTTTTCTCTGGGAAGACACATCAGTTTGTCTTTTTCCTCTGGATTCCAAAAACAAAAGGCTTCAAAAAAGTACAGAGGGCTTTGATGTCAGACTTCTCCAGCATAAATGTCTGTGTTTCCTACAAAAGTAACAAATCATGAAAGAGGCAAAACTGAAAGCTTGTGGGATCTATTGTAAAACTGTTACATCACTCCAAAGATCTTTTTTTTCTTTCTTAAATACTAAAAAAAAAAAATCTATAAACCAAAACCAAAATAATTTAATTTAGCTAAATTTGAGTATTAATTTACCTGTGATGGACAGATGAAAAAGACTGTTTGTTTGGTGGAATATGTCATAGCAAAAGTATCCTTTCATCTGAAAGAGCAGTCCTTTTGTTTCAACTTCTCTTTAATACCTAATACAGATATGCTATAACTCGGAGTTTATAGGCAGATAGGTAGTTGGAAATTTGATTAAAATAAATGGGCAACCTTTGTTTTGCAAAGCTCCTCAGATCTCATTTTGTCTAGACTCTGGAAAAAGTCAAGACAGGGACAAACTGCACAAGTTCTTTTGAAACATTAATTTTATTCTACAGGGAAACTGGTCTCTAAAGAGATTCAAGATGGACCGCCAAGGCGTGACACAAGTCCTGTCCCGCTTGTCTTACATATCTGCTCTGGGAATGATGACCAGGATCTCGTCTCAGTTTGAAAAGACAAGGAAAGTGAGTGGTCCTCGATCGCTACAGCCATCTCAGTGGGGGATGCTCTGTCCTTCTGACACTCCTGAAGGAGAGGTGAGGAATTTTTGCTTTCTGTGTTTCTTGCCCTGACAAATGGTGCTGTCTAATTTGAAGGTGGTCCTCCATCAGAGAAATAATTTTGATGAAGAGGTTTCTGCAGAGATAAATTATCCTCAGCCTGGTAACACAACTTGTGTGACTTCTTACATCCTACCTGTTTACATCCTGGTCCTCCTTCTTTTTTGTCTTTTTTCTCCTGCATAGACTGTCTGGAAACAGTTCTGAAATCATTTGGCTATATGAGAATGACATGAACAGGTCCCACTTTTGCAGTGGAACTACCTGTTCTCTTTTGGTGAGAGCAGAAAGAGAGGAGTCCTAAACCCCTCTCCCTTTGTTCTGTCATAAACATTCTGTTTTCAAGTTGCAGCATCAACCTGCAGTATTTCTGGAAACATGTACCAGTATTTGTTTAGCCATCAGCTTGAGGAAGAAAACCATCTTTGTACATATTTCAATCAGGAATTGATTCTGACAGTCTTGTTTTGTTTGGCTTTCCTTTTCTTTATCTTTTTATTTCTGAATAGAAAATACTCTTAAGGGAGGAACTCTCAACTTTCTGAATAAGTCAATATAAGCTAGTCTTACTAAAGAGCTGAAACAAAGTTACACTGTATAAGATGCTTTTTCATGTAAAGATGTTAAGGTTTGTGCTAGAACATACAGGATACATGGAAAATTGATCAATGGACTGATCTTGTATTTCCATCATGTTGCTGAGTAGCTGAGGAGAGAAACATAGGGTTATACATGGTTGGTTAACTTAAAATCAGTTTTAGTGCCTATATTTTTTTTTAGCTTGTAAATGCTAAAACATTATGTTTCAGTGTGATATAGAAAATTCTACCTTTTTTTTTTCCCTCCATAATTTCAGGGTAATTAATTCCTTTCACTTTGTCATCTTTTTGTTTTTGTTAATCATAATTACAGTTTGGGGAGAAAAATGCAAGTATGGTATTAACACATAGAAAGAGAAGGGATGAAATTGGTGGGTTTTGGTTTTGTTTTTTCCTAGGCCTGTGGTTTGGTCAAAAACCTTGCCCTCATGACTCACATTACTACGGATATGGAAGATGGCCCAATTATTAAATTAGCCAGTAATCTTGGAGTTGAAGATGTCAACTTGCTCTGTGGTGAAGAACTTTCATACCCAAACGTGTTCCTGGTTTTTCTTAATGGTATGTTACTTTTCACCAGTCTTGACTCTTATTTGTTGCTGATGGAGAGTTAGGCTTCAGAAACCCTCCAGTAGTTCTTGGATCACAGTCAACAGCAGATGCTGCTTTCCACGTGCAAATAATTTCCTCTGTAAATATTTTTATAGGGTTGGGCAAAGTAGATGGGCCAGATGATGGCACTTAGTTTCTTGAAGTTGTGTCTTCAGAACTCTGACTGCAGATGTATGTAGCTGGGAAATGGAAGCTTTCTCAAATTTCAGCCCTGTTTTTAAGCCCACTTGCACAAATAGGCACAAAAATATATACTTTTAACTAGGGGTTTGTTTGTTTTTAGATACTGGGCAAAGGAGGTGCCATTCATAAAGTACTTTTAGAAGAAAAGAACTCGAATTTGTAATATGTAATATTGTAATAAATTTACAAATTCAGATCTTCCTTTACAGAAAGCATTTAGTTTTCTGTAATCTTTATATGTTTTGTATATATTTGTGCATTTTAAAGAGCCTTTAAAAACAGAAAGGAAACATCAGAATATTATCTGTTAAGTTTAGCAATGCTGTTCTCTTTAAAAATACTTTTGAAGGGGCATGTTGCTTTGTGTGTGATGAGAGAAATTAGCTCATGGAAAACAAGCCTGTCTTGTTAAAGGGATGATTTGGTATACGTGCTTTGCATCTGCACATTCATATTTCTTTCACAGCTTATCTTTTAGCATTTCTAAACCAGCAGGTACTATGGTATCAAATTTCAAAATATTGACATTTTTAAAACTATAGCTCTGATTTCAAAACAACCTTTTGTCAGTAACATCCACTTCCAGGGACCAGTGTGTAATGTCTGTCACCATGAGTAAGTAAGTTCTCCATTTACTCTTGAATTAAACAGCGGTTGTTCTTCAACCCTGCCTTCTACTGGTAACATAAAAGCAACACTTGACCAAACTACATTCCTTTGCTCTGCTTTTCTCTAGCAGCGTGTTAAAGATAAGGTTCAGTGGAACCACATGCACTCTCTTCTGTCTTGTGGTCCAAAGGGGAGTGCAGAGCCAAAATATTGGACTCTTCCTTGACAAGCTCAGTTTGGAGTACAGAACAAGATAGTCTCTTCCAAATGTAGATGAACTAGTACTAAGTGGGACAAGCCAAGTTACTGTTCAATACACTGGTTTGTGGGTTTAATCCATGAAAAAATTCAAACTTGTGGATAGCTGACTTGATCCTGATTTAAACTTATGACTTAAGAAGGTAGATAATCTGTAAAGTACAAATTCTTTGAGCTGTAAAGACCCTTCTGTCATCTTACAAACTCCCCAAACTATCATCCTTTGTCTTCTCCTTTAAAGTTTTTAAAATGTGAGCATAGATGTTTATTTTATATGTTAAGATTACTTTGGTCAGGTGACTCTTTAAATGAATTTTACTCTCTTGTTTGCTCATCATGCATCAGAATATTTAAGTATGAGCTGAAGTGCACTGCTAAGATAGCTGAGTTGAGCTAAGTACCTAAAAGAGAAATTCTAGTGCTGTTGTGAGTGATCACATACATCAAAATATCAGGACTTTAAAATTTCTGACAAGGCGGCAGGGCCTTGGTCTGTTCTTGGAAACCTTGAATCCATTTCAGTACAGGTGAAATTGCAGACTTGAGAGTTGTTATCTTGTGTACCAACTGATTAATGGGCACCTGAGCAGAAACATACTAGAAGAAAGCTGGAAGAACCACATCATTTGGTTTCTCAGGCTGTTTGGAAGCATGCAGGTAAATGACTTGTGAAATTCTGACAATTTTGAATTGAGAGGAAAAAAGAGCTGGTTCTTATTCATGTTAGAGAGGGGGATTTTACAACAACTCATTATTTACAAGAAGCAGAAGTACTTCTATGCATGCCACATATGATCAGAATTTGTAAATAGTTTTGGATGTGCAAAGGATGCACCAGGTATTTATTGTCTCTCTGCCCAGGTAACATCCTCGGTGTAATACGTGATCACCAGAAATTAGTCAACACGTTTCGGATCTTGCGTCGAGCAGGTTATATCAATGAATTTGTTTCCATCTCTACAAATCTGTCTGACAGATGTGTCTACATTTCCTCTGATGGAGGGAGACTGTGCAGGTAAACTTCTCATCAGAATTACCTCATTATTGAACTGGCTTTAAATTTCTATGCACTGGGCTAAGACTTTCACAGGAATAGATTTAAGCAAATTCAGTAAGACCCGGGCATCTCTTTTCTCCTTAAATAGCCCTCATTCAAAATAGGCAGAGGTTGGAAGAGACAGAATGGGTTAATGAATATATACGTATTTTAGCATTGACTGGTGGTCTGCATATTCTGTGCTCACTTCAACAAAGCAGCAGTCACAACTACTGCTGACATTCTACTTTGTTCATTAATTGAATCTCAGAGCTTGTTGAATGAAGTTTGAGGCATAATCAGAGGCTACAAAATAGTAAATGCACAAACCATCAATTAATCATACCTGGTCAAGAGATCCCGAGTAGGGCCATATTCAGTGGCAGAGAAACCACTTCTCCAGTCAGGGCTAATATGTGTCGTTTGGGAGATGGCAGGAAAGCTGACCATTTTTAAAATAAAAGCAAGGGAAATCATGTGGATTTGCAAGGCTTTACCAAGTTTGCTCTGTAGCACCCCTCACCCTGTAATTGTTCAGATATCCCTATTAACCATTTAAAAGTGCTTATTAGTCTTCTAACAATTATTTAGACTTCAGAGGGAACTCCACAAGTATCTTGTAGCTATTTGCTGCTCTCTATCAAAGCAACTTGTCCAAATAGCAACAGCCCTTGGCGTTGCCTTCTTGCATGCCGTCCTTTGTGTCAGTGTTTTTGTGTGGTAGGGAAGCTTTCAGAGATGCATGTGCTGTTGAAATTTATGGATTCATCAGAGATCACCCACAGTAAATGCCTGTACTTTACAGCATGTAGGCAATTGCAAAATGCAGCCTTGCATGTGGACAGTTTAGCACAAACTGTGAACTTAAGTGTTCTGTAAAAACCACATTACTAAATGCTGTTCTTAGCTTTGTAGTTTGGGAAATCTCAAATTTTTTAAAGCCATCATCAAAATCTGTAGGTAAAACTTATAAAATTTTAGTTGAATGATTTAAAGGGGAAAAAATGGCTTTCACCTCAAAATTTAAGCCTTGATTTTTCTAATACACATTTTAAATTATATCAAACTAAGGTCTGAATAGTTATGGATTTTACTTATGTGGTTTTATCAGTTAAAGGCTGATAAATTTTAAGGACAGTTTATAGAATAGGTTGTGCATAGGCAGGGTTCTTAGAGTAAGAATAAATTAAGTTACCTGCCTAAGTATTTGCAATGACCAACCTTTTTTTTTTTTTTTTTTAATTTCAGGCCTTACATAATTGTCAAGAAGCAAAAACCTGCAGTTACCAACAAACATATGGAAGAACTGGCTCAGGGCTACAGGTACGCAATTCAAGTAGGCCATATGCATCTTCACCAAGTAAATACTGTGTGGAGATACTTCAGTCAGTCAATATTTCACAGTCTTGGGGTTAGCTAATTAGACAAGTCTGCTCTCCTGTATAAATTCATAATCTGTGTACTGGAGATTTTCTGTTTAAAGTCAAATTAAGGTTGTTTTGTTACTGCTGTGAGATTTGGTGAGTATACAGAATACATACATTTCACAGCCTCCTCTTTCTGCAAGTGGAAGGTTTGAGGCAGCATCATCCTCCTGATTGAAAAATCAAACACCTCACAGGAGTATCAACTTAATCGCCCTAAACTGGGCACATTCAGAGTTTTTGAAAGTCCTTGCAAATTCTTAGTTAACATATTTTTTTAAAAAAACACACTAATACAAAGGCATTTAAATTTAGGTCTAATTAAATTCCACAAATCACAAAAATATACGTGATTATCCTTATATTTGCCTACATTTACAGTGATGATGAGTACATGTAGGAAGATTTTATTTAGTTGTTCAAGTAAGTAACATTCATCTGTCAGACTGTGTAGCAGTGAAAGGGCAACAGGTTTAATTTAAAAAACACATTTTTCTTCAATATGTAATATGCACAGAACTCTACATGTAGAAGTATTTATCTGGTTTAGCTTTACATATTACATTCCTTTAATATATGTGCTAAGTATTTTATATTTGCAGAAATATAAGGTCAGTAGTTCTAATGTAATTTTTAATTTATCTGTAGGAATTTTGAAGACTTCTTGCATGAAGGCCTTGTCGAATATTTGGATGTGAATGAAGAAAATGACTGTAACATTGCCCTGTATGAAAATACAATCAATAAGTATGTATGCATTCAGTAACTGGTACAAGAAAAACTTTCATAGGGTAACTCTCTGAAATGCAAACATATAGATAATGTTACTGTTTTCACATGTACACACCTTAATAATGGTTGAAATTACTCCAGGTGAAAGCTAAAGAGGAATCTGCACACATCCTAAATTATCCATGGGAAGTTACAAAAAGGTCCAGATTTTGAGAGAGCTGTTTCTGCTAATAACTCTCAAAAATATTCAATACTTAAAGGTATATCCTTTTTTTCTGTGGATGTGGCTCTTTGTTCTGCTCATTGGGCAGCTCATCATAAATAATCTTATCCAATGGGTATCCAAGAGGCAAATGGTTCCACATGTTATTTGATTATCTTAGCATATCACGATTGTTTGGAAATTTTTTTTCTGGCCATAAAGAGACCCTAGACACCCACCTTACAGTAAGTGGAGTGCTGGAATGAGACCTTCCCTTGGACTTTTGGATGTACAATAGGCCCCAATAAAAATGTCAGCATCATTCTGTGTGTTCTTTACCACACATCTTAAAACCAGTTTTGATATGTGATTTTAATTCAGAGAGATTTCCAGATCTGTTATGTTTTCCACATATTTAAAGCACCTGCTGCAATTGTTTTACTCTTGTCTTCTGGCTGTGATTAAAGAACCCACATTAAAGGAAGGATTCTTTTAAATTTTTAAGTCCTCCTATCTTTTTACTGGTTTTTAATGTTTCTCTGACAATATCCTGTAAACTGAAGCCTGAATATGAAATGGTAGACATTATCTCTGTGAATGTTTAATCAGTAGATTTATGCAGAAAATTCTTTTTCTAAATAATCTGTCCCGGTCAAGTACTCCTGCAAGCTAATAGAAATACATCATTGATTTCAGTGGAGCTGGGTGAGCTCTTCAATTATCTTTAACCTTTGCTAAATGTAACACATTAACTCTGCTAATTAAATTGCATTGCTCCTGCCCAGGCTTTTGAAGACTTTATCACTTTAAGAGATTACTCTTGCATGCTCTTGACTGAGTTCTGTATACATGAGCAAAGAAGAGCGCACGCAATTGCTGTCATTTGTGCCAAAATTAAATAACTTCCACAAAGCACCAGAGCTGAAAATTTAAGTTACAGGACAGCTGACTCAGCTAGAAGGGTTAATGGGAATGTATCACATGAAATCATTATTTAGTCTAAAAGGAGAGGAGAAAGAGAACTTCCAGTAGATCAGTGTGAGGAAAGGACTCCTCATGCAACTCCCAGGAAGCTCAGAAGATTCTTGTATTGTTCAAACTCAATTGTTTTGAGTTTGGCTTCAATGCTAACAGTGGCTAACTGTGCCATAAGTATCTGAGCTTGCACTGTATGAGCACATTGCTCCTTGTGTTTGGTAATGATGCTCCCTAGATCCTGAATAGCTGAGTTGAGTACCCCCTTTCCCCAAATGATCATCTTGCATTTAAATGGTGTGGCCATGTTGGTACAGCTTGTTCTGGTAATGCCACTGATACTTCAGATCGTGGGCTGTATCCCAGTAGCATTCCTGCTTTTGTAATATAGGCTTCTTTTTGCTACACTATGCTCTCTTTCCAATCCAATTAGAGGGGTTTTCATTGGAGTATTTGACTCTAATGCCTTCAGTTTCTTCCTTACACATTTGTAACTCTGTTTTTCAAACTCATGAGGTTGCCTTTCCTTTCTTGGTTCTGGTTCTGGCAGTGACATTTTTGACCTGCAGAAGTTGAACTGCCCTGTAAAGTTTGAACGTCTCCCATTAGCTCTCTGGGATACTTCATAAGGTAGTAGGGTGGGTCATCTTTGATTGAAATAGGATTGACCTCTCTGCAAGAAGACATTTGTTGAATACCCTATGTGCAAATGTATATCTATTTCCATGCACTTGTAGCCTCTGAAGAAATTTGCAAACTTCACTATCAGTAAGCATCAAGCTTCTGGTTTTATTGTTTGAAAAGTGTCACCAGTTCTGTGAAGTTCTGCAGAATGGGGAAGCAGTCTCTGCTTCCAGTTTGCTACTGGCTCTTGAGACCATTTTGCAATTTCTTGACTGCAGTTTGGATTCTCCCATTAGTATTTTCTTATAATAGGCTTTAAGTAACATAGCTGCTTTTTATCAAGTGGAGAAAAAACAGTGGCTGTCTGCTGGCCAGCAGGTGATTTTTAGGTGTTTAGGTGTATTTGTGATTTATAAAGATTTCTAGGACTGATAGATAGTTTCATTGGCTTAATCCTCAGGATTTCCAGGTCTATTTTTTTCCAGCTTTCAGATTTCATTATTCTTCTGGTAGTACATATATAATTTATCTATAAAGTTACTGCTGTCACTTGTCTTCAGTCTCTGTGTGCTTGTTGGTAATTCCTTAACCTTTTTTAGCTTACAGTGCTTGGCTAGCTTTTGAGTGTTTCCATAATAATGGCTTTTCTGTCACTTCTTTGGCAAGATCCTGAAGTTAAGTAATCAAATTAATTCATTTAAATAATTTAAATATTCCAAAAGACTTCTTGGACTCTTCTTCCAAGAGAAGTTAAACATTAAATTTGGGATTTTGAGAATGCATTGGGTTTAGATGTGTGGGAGAAGCAATGTATGCATAAACCCAAGGTCTCTCTGATAAATCCAGGACATAAAAGACAGGCTTTGAATAGGTTTAGTTATAATCATCTGTATTTTGTAATTCCTCACTTCCTAATTACTTTTCTTGATTTAAATTCATATCTGCTCCAGCCAAGCTTTATTGTACCCTTCATTCTTAGTTATTAGTCTCTCCACTTGCATCCCAATGCATGCTATGATTTGTCTTTGTTGAGCGTGGACTTTCTCTTCTGAAGCTCATGCCAGATAGAACAAATTGTCTCCTTTTCTCTGTCTTTTTACTTCTCATCAGTACTTTCTTTTAACAACATAATTACTTCCAAAATATTTGCAGAGCTTTTCAAATAGTGTTGTATTATGTCATGTACCATGTATGGCAGTGGATATAGTTTGGAGACGTTTTCTCCTTAACTGATATAGCTGACCTTGGAAAACTAAAATAGTTTTTTAAATACCTGAATCTGTTGTGGTTTTCCTTCTTCCATCTTCCCAGTGGATTTCTGAATCTCTGAGATTAGTAATTTGATGTGGAGGTCTCTCATTATATGAGAAGACATTCCTTAAGGCATTTTGGGTCTTACTGTATTAACTGATGTTTTATTGTTTTACTGAGCTCCCTCAGGTTGTCATTATGTGGAGGCTTTTCCTCCATTATGGAATTTCATAAACCTTGATTTATTTTTTCTTCGTTTGTTTTTATATGGAAACACTTATAACCAAAAGAAAGTTGTTGGGTTTTTGTAAAAAAAAATAAAAATCCTGTAGTGAATCTGTGTTTTGAGGTCCTACTGACTTACATTCTTCTGAACAGAACTGAATTTGAAGTGTTATGAGATACTGCTAAATTAAATAAATTCTACTTAAGTTGTTCACAAGCCTGCCATAACTGGTAGTCTTTCTTTTTAGAGATACAACCCATTTGGAGATTGAGCCTTTCACGCTTCTGGGTGTCTGTGCTGGGCTGATTCCATATCCTCACCACAACCAGTCCCCAAGAAACACTTACCAGTGTGCCATGGGGAAACAAGCCATGGGTAAGACTTCACTTTTTATTCCTCTTTGAAGTTTTATGTAGTTTTTGAAGCTATGTAGTGAAAGTGACAAACAAAAATTCTTTTTTTCCTGATTCACATAGAAGCTTTTCTAGGAAAAGTAAAAGAGCACTTCTTTAGCTTTGAGAAGAAAAAGAGTTTACCTCTGAAACTTGGAAAGATTAATGTGAGAAAAGTACCAGTCAGTTTTACTTAATGAAGACTATATCTGCAATTCTTAACACTTAAAAGAAAATTTTAATAAACTGGGACACTTTTGCATTTTCTATTGCGTTTTATTGGAAATTATTATGACTTTCAAGTTTTCAGCGTATCTACAGGATTGGCAGAGTGGGATTTTTCTTCTCTTTATGCTGCAATGTGCTGTGGGTTTCCAGACAAAAAAAGAGTTAAAAATTGTTCTCACAAAGAGAAACAGAGCACAGATTGAGGAGCATTTCTTTGACTCGTTGAGTAAATGTCCTAAAAATAAATATATCAATAGTTAACGTTGACATCAGAGAATGAGAAGACTCAAGTGTGAAAGAGCTGTTAATAATTTGAACACTTTCCACAGCCATAGTTTAGATTTTTTTGCTTTTGCTTTTTTGGATGAAGAGGGCGAGCACTGAAACAAAATTAATTTTCTGATTACTTAATTAATTTGACAGTGTCATATATGGTCATTAAAACCCAACTGTTTTGTAAATTTGCTGCTGGGGGTAATTAACAGCAGTTAAGTTCTAATCCTTTCTTTAATACTCAGTGAAACCTGCGTTACAGTGTCCAAGTCTATGGCCTGTGATCAAGGCAGAGGAGCCTGAGCAGTCATACATCAATTCAGACAGCTGCATTCACACTGGTGCTCTACAGGCTGGTTTTGTGGCTTGTATTGATGGCTTGCTTGCAAGTTGGGAGCTACAGCTCTGTTTCATGAAGGAACTGCCACTTCAGTTAGGTTTACTAAACCATTTATTTTGTGCTGTGTGTTCAAAGCTTAAACACTGCAGCTTTTGTGAGACTTCTCCAGCAGAATTAGTAGCAAAGTAACTGCCTTATGCTGAGCCATCATGTTGAGCACATGAAAACAGAAAATAGCAAGATGCATGTTCTCATTCTAAATTTAAAAAAAAAAAAAAAAAGGTGGGTGGGTGGAAAGAGGAGCAATGCAATCTTTTTTCCTTACAGTTCTCCCCCATCCCATTATCTTTCCCCCACCCCTGAGTCTCTATTTTATGACTATTAGTCTCAGAAGGTTTGGTAAGTTACCACACACAGTTAAGCAGGATCAGTGTGTACAGAAAGCCAATTCAGTATCTGTGGAGTTCTTTTGTAGTTTTCTGTGTGAAGGTTTTTTTCCCCATTTTGTTTTGAGTGTCATTTGCAATTCATTGTCTGTGTTTTCTGAGGTTGGTGTATTCAGCTGCTTTGACCCTAGGTCTTGCACATTTAGCTCCTTGGATACAATCCTCTGACGTTCCTGCTGACGCTAGGAACACAAAAGCCATTGAATATCTTGAGCAATAAAAAAAGCCTTTGTTTCAGTTTGTTATGACAAAACACCTGACTCAAAGAATAAGCAGCTAGATAAAAGTAAATTTTAAAAGTTGGCACATGACTTGAGCTTTATTTTGCTCTGTCTGAAGTATCTGCAAACACCTGAAGCTTTTTGTAATAACTGCTTTAAAAAAGCCACCATAAGTGGCAACATGTAGGGGCAGAGATGATTTTTCTCTACACTTACTGATCAGATGACACCTAGAGGGTATTCCTGAAACATTGTACATACTTTTTTCTGTTTATTTGTGTGAAGAGATGTGATGTAGTGTAGCTTCAAACCCCAAGCTTTAAGTTACCATCCACCTTTATTGCTTTCTTTCTCCATACTGAAATTGCAGAGCAGTTCCTCATCCAACACTGCCATGTCCAAATCCTCTGTGTCACTCCCTTGACTATCAAAACCTGGAGCGGCAAAGGGAGCCCAGGGCTCAGTCTGGGAGAGGAGAGCCTTGTGCTTGTCAGCACTGACCCACCTCCTCTGACCATATCACAGGGCTGTGCCAGCAGCTTTAGACAGTCTTTTCTAAGCCTCATTTTTAGGCAACATCAAGCTAAGGAAATGTGTGAAAGCACAAGTAAGTGGAGAGTGGACATCAGAGATTGGAATGAGGTCTTCAATCCAGTGTCCCTGACAAGTAGTAGGTCCTGAAATAGTAATGTTTATTCTGGAGAGCATTATATGTCCTGAAATCTCCCTTTCAGGGGTAGATGAGTCATCTTGTTTGAGGACTAGAGCTGCACTTAATGACCAAACTGGATTTCAGTAAAATTGAGTTGAAATAAACCCCCTCACTTTGGCATAGATTATTACATATGTTGCAGGTTGAACTGTAAGACTGATAGGAAGTTAGGTAGTAAATACAACAGCAGCTGCGAAGACCTCAGTTAAATGTTGACATTTCAGTGCCAGGTTAACAGCTGTAGCTTAAAATTTCAGAAGTACTTAAGATGAAAATACAAGAGTCTGTACTGTTTGCATTTAATGTGTTGGTAAAATAATGCTTCAGAGGATCAATTAAGAAATAGCTCTAAACGGAGGTTTTTTAATCCCATTATGACATAAAAATCTAGTCAGTTTTACACATTGTACATCTGTGACTGTCTAAAAGCCTAATTTGAAGAATGAAAAAATACAGTTTTCCTGCCACTAATCCCCCATATTGCACATGCACATGTACTGCTGTGTAAGTGATGGTGGAGGTACACAAAGCAAGCTGTACACTCACAGCACAGCTGTGCCCTGCAGCTTCAACCCATGAGACGCAACACAAATCTTGACTAAGAAAAGGAGGATTTGGGTGTTGATTATTACTGTAACCTCTGAAAGAAAAGGAAGTATTTGAGCGGACAGACTTAGGTGGGTGAGAGCTTTATTGTAGAAGCTTATAGGGAAGCAAAAACTTTGATATTACAAAAATAGCCTGTTACTGTACCATGTACTTTCTGCTTTGCTTCTGTGAAGTAGCAAAGCCCTTTATATACTGTTCTGCCTTGTACTGTAGCCAGCTGAATGTGTTAAAATTGAGTTGAGAAGATAAATATGCTTCAAGGAACTCAGTGCTGGGGGGTTTTGACAGTTGTGAAAGTTCTTTGGTGAACTGAGAGCCAGAGTCCTCCCAAATTTTGTACAGCTAGCCTAGGGGCGCAGAATCTAAACAAACTTCAAAGCAAAACCAGCTGTTGCTGGTCATCACAGTTGGATCTGGGAGCACTGTGGCCGCAGTTCTGTTCTGCCACTGCTCTTTGGGGATTGTTTGTGCTCCATGACACGACCTCGTTTTGACACCTCTCCTCTCCTTGGTAGTAGGCACAGAAGTGCTGATGCAGAAATGAACTCCCCACACACACACACATTTTACCCATAATCTTTTTACCCACTCCTTAATCTTTCTACTGTGAAAAGAATATTTCTAACACTTAACATCCAGATCAGCTAATGCATGTACTGTGACAATCTGTCTGAGTGGAGTTGGGGCCCCCTCCGCAAGGCTTATCGCAGCATTTGAAAACTGTACCTCTTCCTCTCTTGCTTTGTGCTCATATAAAAGGACAGAATCATAGAAAATCCATGGTGAAAACAGGGGAAATACAGAATTAGAGCAATTTTCTTCTTGACATGTGTAGTAATAGCCCTTTTGGCTCAAGTGGATTGATTTCTGTATCCTTGTTAATTTTGATTGTACAGTTTAATGTTGTTGTAAGCGATACACCAGAGAATTGGATTAATGCTTATTTTAGCTGGCTGTTTGTTCTGGTGAGTTCTCAAAACTTTCAGCATCAGAATAGCAATGCCTCATTTATGCTAAATATCAGTAGACAGTGTTTTTGCAGTGATTATTTCACCCTAAAGGATATTCAAATGACACTTAAACAGAAAAAAAACTGTCAGGAAATTGAAAAAAAAAAAGAAAGAATGCACACGTGCATTCACAATATATCAAGTACTGAGAAAAGCAAGAAAATGATCTTTGTTGTATCCCAGTCAGCCTTGTGTGTTTTGCTTTAACCAGGGCTAATTACCAATGAAAAAAAATGGTTCTTGCCAGTGGGATAATTATAAATGTGAGCCATTGTGAGCAGGGTTTGTTATGGTGAACTTTAATTATACTTTACTTTTGCTTGGTTGTTTGGCTGGAGCAAACAAGGGCTCTGTTCTTTTAGAGAGAAAGCAGAAATAAAGCTAGTGACTTCCTTCATTTCAGCACCCACACAGAGGGTGCATCCCAGCACACCAGTCCTCTGAAGAGAGCTGCTGCTTTATTTTAAATAAGCAGATTGTGGTTTCAGGCTGTGGTTTGTTAGCCCAGTTTAGAGAAAGGATTATTTGTATAACCGTTAAATCCCAGCAATTAGGAATAATGTTGCTGATATATACCATGTTTTTTGGCTGATTTATTTCATTTGTGCTCTGGAGTCATTCTCTCACCAGTATCTTTCCTGCTAGGATACTTGGCATTGATATATATGTATATGTTTTCCATTTGCTACAGCATTCATCCCCTGAAGAGTAGCCTTAATATAGTTTATTATTGAGGCTTAGAATCTCAGTAATATCAGTTGCTTCTGGCTCCCAGACAGTAGCAGTTCTGTTAGGCTTATCTGAACCTCTGATAAAAATTCCAGTTTTGAAATATGTGAAACACCTGAAAAGAAATAATTTGTGCTACCTGAAATATGTTAAAGTGTCATCCAAAATCTTTGATATATAGGGGACTTCCACAGATTGTTACTGGGGTGTAAAGGACACCCTTAAAGTGTAAAAGATAAAACTGGTGCTCCAGACTTCATCCTGTCTTAGCATCCTTGACCAGTGAGCCATAGCAGGTGTTGTGTTTAAGCATATCAGAGGAGAAAAAAAAGTGCAAGCATTTAGTTTGAAGTTAAGTTTGGCATGACTTTCTCTTGGAAAGATTTCTCTCAGCGTCAGGAAAATGTACCTATCTGTGCAACATTTAAGCTGAGCTTCACTGCAGCCTACTCTGAAAGCCTACAAATTCTAGATGCAGAGGGGAATAATGGTCTAAACCTCTTAAGTTTTTAATTTGGAAGTACATTTTCTGATCTGTATACTGGGAGAATCAGGGGAGTTGAGTCAAAACTACAGTGGGGACAATGTCTAATTGAAATTTCAGGGTATTTCAGAAATAGTGGGGCCTTCAAGTGGTGGGCCTTGCAGGGTGGGACTGCAAAGGTCTTCAGTCTTGAGAAATCCAGGCCTTACCAGCTTGTGTCTTACTGGAGGCAAAAAATACTGTTAGAAGATTATTTGTTTCCTTATACAAGAAAAGACAGAAAAACAACTGCTTTAAAGCAAGAGACAAGCCTGTCAACTCTACCAGATTTTTTCTTGTTATTTGAAAATTCTGTGCCTGTATTGTTGAATCTGCTTTCTAGAACCTGAGAAAGTCCAGGCCAGCTGTAACAGTTCATTTTCAGACAGTAGCTGTTGAGCTCTCTCTCCATTCTTGTCCTTGGGAAGGGTCGACCTGTTGTGATTTAGGAGAGTGAGCCTAGTGCCAAGCACAGGATAGGTCTTTGGAAAGACCGGTTTGATTTTAGACTCTGGTTTTAGAGTTTGATTTTCTAGACACTTTATGTAAATGGGAGTTGCAAGTAGATGCATGTAAAATGTGAAGCTGACCCCCGCAGTGAGCAGGTTTGTGTTCAGATGTGCTTCTTGGCCGTGTGAAATCTTGCTTGTATATGGACTGCTTTGACCTTTCCAAGAATGCAGCCAGGCTCTGAAACTGCAGGACAAAATGGAAAGGTTTTGAAAGACTTACATCCTAAGGACAAAGTACTGCAGAATGTTTAGCACTTAAAACTTTAAAATGTTAACTTTTCAGACTGTTATTTCTTAATTGCTGAGAGACATAGCATAGCCCTGGTACAGCAAACTCCAATAATATATGATTGCCTTAACTTTTGTTCTGCTACACAACAGTTTATGTTTCCCTGCTGGGTCTTAATTATTTTTTCCTCAGATTTCAAGAGACACTTTGGCATTCTGATGGGACAGAGCCAAAAATTTCAGTCTCAAGCCGTGAGGTCTATATAAAGGGTTGAATTCTGAACTGTAAATTTAAAATTAATTTCATGTAAATAGACAAATACAGAAGTGGTCTTCTACTGTAGTCTTTCTATCAGCGGTGCTTCTAATTTCAGAAAGTAAATCACTCTTGGCTGCTGCTAGCAGTATGCTTCATTTATACTTCGTCCCATTCTAACACAGGCTGCTGTTGAACTAATTATTGCCCAAAAAAGGAAGGAAATATGTTGTTGAAGATGAAGACCTTGATCCACAGTTTCTCCTGGACTCAGTGATAGTCTTTCTGGTGATTGTAATGAAATTTTGGACCAGGTCTCGAAACAACAGTTGAACTCCCCAAAAAAACCCAAACCCAGTGGCTATGAGAACAATAAAAACAAGCTTCATACCGGTGGGATTCAGTGTTGTAATTAGAAAAAAACATCTTATCTGTATTAATTCAAGTGGCTTTTATTTCTTTTGTTGTTCTTCTTTTTATATTGATGCTTAGTTTTTTTTCTGTTTGAGAGAAAATAAATAATTCTTTCTGGGAGCTTAAATTAAGAAACTACTTATATATTTATTTAAATATAATAATGTGAAATTGTTTTGGTTTGAATTATTATTTTTCCCCTTCTTTTCTTGAAGAATTTCTGTCTGATTTTAGTTAATTTGCATTTTGGTAACTTTTTAGCCAAAACATTTTTTAAAAACTCACTAGTGTTCACTGCCTTTTTTTTTTTTTCCCCCCTCTTACATACAGGTACTATTGGATACAATCAAAGAAACAGGATAGATACTCTGATGTATCTCCTCGCCTATCCACAAAAACCAATGGTAAAAACAAAAACAATAGAACTGATAGATTTTGAGAAACTCCCTGCTGGACAGAATGCCACAGTCGCTGTGATGAGCTACAGTGGCTACGATATTGAAGATGCTCTTGTCTTAAATAAAGCCTCTTTGGACAGAGGTAAGATCATCAACTCTTTCCCACTTCTCCGGTGTGCGTTCCAATATGTATTCTAATAAACTTGTTTTCTTGTAGTGTTACCACTCTAGTAAATTTTATTGAAGTTATGAGCGTTAGATCTCCAGTTAAGAAATTGAATTCCCAAACTGCTTTGAATGCTTTTGTTGGTTTTCTGTTTGGTTAGTGATTGTAACTCCATGCATGCAATAGTGTGGTGAAGATGCTAACATGCATATAAAATTCTGAGTCTGGATATTATAAGAAAAAATGGCTAACTTCTGATCTCAAATAAAAAAGGTGTAAATACTTAGCTTACAAAAAACATAAGGCATGAGTTAATCTGTTCTGTTGGGCTTGCTTTTTAGATGTTTACCTGAACCTTTGTTCATTACTAACAGAGCTCTCATTATTTCCACCAGTAACAAAAGCAGTAGATGAAATTAGATTTGTGAATGTATTCAGGAAAGGAATAGAACCCGAGGCAGTTTGTGTCTTTGTGAGCTTGGTGTTCTGAGGGAGCAGTAGCAGTATTGCCTACCTTCTGAGAGAAAATAATTGTGTTGCCTAAAGCAAAATAATTTAGTGTTTATCCAGAGCTCAATTAATGACCTGCTTCCTTAAAAAATTATACCAACTCTGTGGTGCAGTATATTTTAAGTAAAGTACCAAAGGGAAGGTTAACTAACAGAGACCCATGTTTGTGTCTCACTCTCTCCACATTTCTTCAGCACTTCATGTCAGTGCTGCTGAGGGTTGGAGGAGAGTTGCCTGAAAACTTCATCTCTTCTCTCACTTTTCTCCGTAAATTCCTTTTAGAGCAGGCATAGTGCAGTGATCAAGCTGGTTTTAGTTTTGGGTGGCCAAAATTAGATTCTTCCATCACTTTATTCCCCCCCTCCCCAAACACCCTTCCTTCTAGTTGCTAGGCAGCAGTAATAGTATTCCTAGACATGTATCTTTGGCATTAACGTCTGCTGCATTTAATTTATGCCTCCTTTTCTAAAACAACAACAGGCATGATTTAAAACTGAATGTTTTCTTTTCTGGTGGGCTGGTAACATTTACAGGGAGAGCTGTGGTGCTTGTCAGGAATTACTTGACATAATCTGAAGATATAGATGTACTGTATGTGGCCACAACCATCTTTCAAATGAGCTAAAACAACCCAGGATTATTAGCAAGCTTTGTTCTTGGCTCTCTGTAATTCTAAATGTGATTAGAGTTTTTAGTATCGTGGTTAGTTGCTGTACTTAGAGAGAAATTCCACAGCTGCTACTTTTCTCATTTAAAACCCACTAATTTTATAACAGTACATGTAATTTCAGGTGAGGAAAAAAAGAATAATGGGTTGATTATACTAAACACTCAGTTAGTACTTTCCTGGCAGACTAGCTTATGCCAGCCACAAACATGAGTAAAAGTTTAGGTTTCTTAGAACTCGTGAAAGGAAGAGATGCTCCTCTCACCCTATTACAGTCCCATGTTACATCTTCCTGAAGACCACCAAAATGATTCAAGAGATTCAGTGATTTCAAGAGACATGATGTGCGCAGAGATACAGAAGCAGATTAGCACAGTTTGGAATTGGACTATAGTCCAGCATCTAAAAAAAGTAGTGTACATGATCTTATGTTTAAGTTGTGCGCCACTAGGTATATGTGTACAACGTTATGCATATTCAAGCCAATGAATAATCTAACTAATAAAGAATATTTTATATCCCATAGATCAGATTTTATTCTGGTCATGTGTTATAAAGGATCTTTGAATTCCTAGCCAGATGAGTTTGTGTTCCATTCTAGGCTTTGGAAGGTGCCTTGTGTACAAGAATGCCAAGTGTACGCTGAAGCGATACACGAATCAGACCTTTGATAAAGTGATGGGGCCGATGCTGGATGCAGCTACCCGTAAACCCATCTGGCGCCATGAGATTTTAGATGCTGATGGTATCTGCTCTCCAGGTGGGTCAAACTGCATGTTCTCTCAGGGCATGCTCATAGTCAAAGTGGAAGTTAATGTTCTGTCAGTATTTCTTGTGCACCTTGTGTTATACTTAGCCTCTTGGGAGATTTTTTGGACTTGCAGACAGCAGTATTGTGATGGGAAATTTAAAAAAAGTTAGTTCCTGAAAGCAGCATGTTACCAATCATTGGGGAGACTTTTGCACATGAAAAAAGTAGCTTTATATTTAAGTAGAAGAGGGAGTTTTTATTAATATGAATCTACTGAAGTATTAGAATTTGTATTCTTAATGTTCCCAAGCTGACAAGCTTTTAATATTGTAGTTTTTCCCTGTATGTCTGTCATATGCTTTTGTTTTCTTAAGGATATAGACCCCTATTATTTTGATTTCATGCGTCAAAATCTCCTAGCAAGATGTCAGTTAATGTAGTTATTTGAGGAAGCAAAACCTTATGGTTTTAAGACTTTAAAAGGTGTTTGGAGAGAGATAAGAAAAATAAATAGGAATGTAAAGAGGGGTGTATAGCTTTCCAGTGGTAATAGATTTGAGGAAGAATCTCATACTGTCATCCTTTAGTTAGAAAACAGCTTAATAGACCTGCTAAGATCTAGTAAGAAAGGTGTTTTAAAGGGCATTAAACTTAATTCCATTATCGTACACAATTGGGTCAATTTTGATCCTTAACACATCACAATGGAGCTTTCAAAGTTAATTAAGGAAAAAAAAAGGCAAGAATCTTCTGAAGTATTAGGATAGATAGGACTGGGCTGGACTCCAGACTGAGACTGTTCTCAGCATGTAAGTAAAAACCTATTTGAGATAGTTCATGTGGACAGAAGAGACACAGGCTGAAGATCAGTGTAATTTAGTGGAGGAGGTGGGAGGTAGATACTTGGTGTGCAGTTGTATCATTGGGCCTCCTCCTGATCTGGTTTTCAATGTGAAGGGCAGGATAAGGGAATGGAGCAGGGAGAAGTTATATATGACACCAGTATCAATAGAAATATGTGAATACAAGGAGACTGACAGTAGTTTTGCACAGCTCATTGTGGAATGATGGGCTGTCCCAAATTCAGGTGTGAATTTCTAGAATTTGTCAGTTTAATCATGACAAAGTGTTCCTTGTTAATTTTCTCCATACTTAGAGCATATGACTTCAGATGCTTTTGTGCAGACTTTTGACCCAGGGTGTGTTGAAAAGCTGTTCTCACAGTGCGCCCAGCATGCAAGCTGTTCTGCTTTGGTTTACCAAAGAAAACTGGTTTAGTGATTCCCTTACTATTCAATATTTAGTAAAACAGCACAACATATTTCTTGGGCATGTTCCTTCCAGTTTGTCTTCCACCTTTTTTTTTTAAAGCTTAAAATGTATTTCTAACACAGTCAGATACATTTTCATGGTGCTTTTTCTTCTTGTTCTCTGTAGGTGAAAAAGTAGAAAATAAGCAGGTTCTTGTGAACAAATCTATGCCAACTGTGACCCAGACACCTCTGGAAGGAAGCAGTGTGCCTCAGCAGCCGCAGTACAAAGATGTGCCAGTAACGTATGTTGCAATATAACTTCAGAGCTGGGCAAATTACATGAAGGAAAGTTGTCTGAAAAAATATACTCAATTCTAAAAACCTCTTCTTCAACTCTAACTATATTTGGCTGTTGTTTGTTTAATTGAAGATCAAGGAATTGGTAATACATGAGGAAGCTTTTGCTGAGAAGAGCCCATGTGAAAAAAAACCCATACTTTGTCCTTTACAAGTTCAGCTTAATTCTCTAATAGTTTCTGTAGCAACTCTTTAAACTTTTCGTTTTCAGAAACATGCTGTACACTGGAACTTGTATGTAAATATATATGAGGAAAAAGGATTTTATATATTTATTTATATGTGTGTATATATATATATATATATATATATATAAAGTTCCATGAAGATTACAGTTTGGTCAGGAGCTTACCAAAACATAGGTAGTTGTCTGTAACTTGTGTTTCATTCATACAAGTAAAAAAAATCATAGTTTTGGGTTCTTTTACTAGGTACAAAGGCGCCACTGATTCTTATATTGAAAAAGTAATGATTTCATCAAATGCAGAGGATGCTTTCTTGATCAAAATGTTGCTGAGGCAAACCAGACGTCCAGAAATTGGAGATAAATTTAGCAGTCGTCATGGGCAGAAAGGTAAAGGACCCATTTAATAAAAATAAATTATTGTTGTATATGCCTACTATACATACATAATGTATGTTTCCATTGATTGGTTCAGATCTTTTATGAATACAGTGGTAGAAGGCCATATCCCTTTTTTTTTTTTTTGTTAAGTTCACCTAATTTAGCAATGTTGTTTCTGAAACAAAAATGTGTTAGCAACAACTACTCTTGCTTGATCTATGAATCTGGAAAATACAGTAGTTTCCCCCAATTCAAACAAGTACAGAGGTTTTTTGGTTTGGTTTGGTTTTTTTTTTTTGAAGTCACAATTTGGATTTAGGTGATAGATTTGTCAGTGGATTGTCATAGATTGGAGAGGCTCTGAACGGACAGAAGAGAAATGAAATGGGAAGTTTGCAGGTCAGAATGTTTGCAGACATTCTGCTCTAAAGACAAGACTGCAGGTACCAGCAAAGAGTAGAAAGAAAGGAAATATTTTTAAAAATACACCTGGGACATGATCTGGAGCAGCTCTGGATCCTCAGACCAAAACCTGAAAATGAGTGCCCACTTGGAAGCTGCTTGGTGGCATGCAGTTCTCAAGTTTTCATGTTAGTAGGAAAATGAAAATCAGGAACCTACTTCTATATCTCCTGAAAAACAGCAGTGAACTCCCTTTGACCTGAATGTAAAAAAATATGAGTATCAGATCATCCTCTGAATCTCAAAGATTTGGAAGGTGTGCAAAGGGTGTTAAGAAAGAAGTGACTGAAAACAGCCTGACTGTAACCAACTTAAAAGCATGTTTTTTTCCCGTTGTTGTCAGTATGGGACAGGTTTTGATATGTTCTCATCATTCCGTACACTTGGAAAATCGAGATTTGTAGTATTTGAAGTATGACCTTCTGTGTTAGTGTATGTGCCGTGCTATTACCTGAGTTTGGTAATCTTGTTACATTTTTAGGTCTTATTTTGGCTTGAGAACATTGCTTGGTCTGTTGTCAGATGTGATGGAAAGGTAAAGAGGTTGATGTTACAAATCCTTTCCATGGCAACCCATACACCCCTTGCAGTCCTGTCCTAATAGCTCCAGGTGTAACTGAAGTGAAAGACTGCATCCCTGTTGTGAGATGCAGAGCTAACCACTGTAATCCACATTTCTGTGGTCTCCAGGGTAGGGGATCAGGACATGGACCTACATCAGACCTGTCAATCAGAAGAGGTAAAATGGGTGCAGAAGGCAGTAGTTGATCACAGTGACAGCTGTTACAAGATACTTCCTCAAGTTTGTGTTGTCTGTAAGAATAGTCAAGACTGCCTTTCTCAGTACCTCCAGCTCTGTGCAAGATCACCTGTAATTCCACTGTGTCTTTCCATGCAACCACAAAACTGTTTTTTTATTTTATTTGTTTATTATTATTATAATTACTCTGTATTCTCAGGAAATACTTCCATTGTTTCTGTTGTAATTAAGGAAGAGAAACTCTTCTGATAAGCATTGAAATGTTTTTATTGATTGTATTTTCAAGATGGTTTTTGATCTAAAAATACAAAGCTATTCCCACTGAGTTCCCAAGTGATTTGGAAATCAGTACTGTTGAAGGTTTCAAAAAAGTAAAGAAGCAGCATTACATACTTGACTTTCCCTACAAAACTGAGTCTAGTTCTTGCGCTGCAGCCTTATAGGATAGTTAAGATAAGTGAGGAGAGGAAGAGCTTCAGAGGCAACCAGGAGGAGTTGAGCAATTGGATGTTCAACTGCCCCATTCTTTCTTTTCTCAGGGAAGATCCTCCTTCAGGAAGATTTTGTGTAGATTCTCTTTCTAGTACTTTTTCAGTCTTATACACAATGAAGTTGTACAGTGCTTAAAAACTTAGGAGCACTGTTAGAGCAATGACTATTTCATGATACAGTTTCAGCTTTGTCTAATTAAACCCTTCTCCTTATAAGCGGTATGCAGTATTTTAGCAGCAAGTTATTTTATAATAATGCAATCAGTACTGTGCAGGACAAATTTTCTTATTAGAACTTTTAAAAAAAACTTCCAAATTATATTAAAGAAGCTGCTTGATTAATCATGATAAATATTTATAGGGGTTTACCTGAAAAATTTAAGTAGGTTAATTTTTTCTCCTAGTTTGGGCTATTAATGTGCACCAGTTGGAATAGTTGAACAGAATGTAAATGAACTTTTTTTTCATATCCCTCCAAAAAATAATAAAAAGAGTGCTCCACAAACGTAGAACCATGAGTGGAAGAGGAAGAATGACACAAGGAAACAGAATTCTGTCAGGCAGGTTGCAGTATGGCTTCAGGGTGCTGAGGACCTTCCATATGACAAAATGCACGTAAGACATCTCACAATGCAGAGCAAGCAACTACCTGTGGAAATGCCATGGTAACGAAAAGCAGTATCCTAAAATGCTGTAAGAAACTTTGAGGGCACCTGTAATTATGCCTGGCACTGCATCAGGTTAACAATGGCTGATCATCCTCTATTTGTGCTTGGGACTATAATAATACTAATAAAAAGTCAAACCCATCAATTATGTAGACTGTCACTTTCAGCTTGGTTTTGGAGACATGAGTGTAACACAACTGTTGCAATGTTCCCACAGTTTGTAGCTGTCCCAAACATCAATCTGTACTAGTAATCCCTTGTGATCAGGGGAGTGATCATATTCCAAATTATTACATTTTACTCAAACTCATTGCCGTCCTGGCAGTACACCTCTCAGTTCACTGCCCTGTAAAGATGTTACAGTAAACAAGAGAAAGGAGGAATATGGAGAAGATATATTTGATAGATACTAAGAAAAATAACTGACAAGAACAGTGCTGTTCACTGTTTTGCAGTTTAACAATACAATGAAGAAGCCAATACTGACCATAGCAGAACTGGAGAAAAGGCATGAAAAGAAAAGGGAAAACCTCCTTTGATAACTTTTTAACATTACATCTGGTATCATCTTCTGACATCAAACTGGGGAAAGATCAGTCTTATCAGAAAAATATAGACAATCATGGAACAGAAATCATAATACTAACAGTTCAACTTTTTCTATTGAGAGAATTTTTAATTAGCTTTGAATTTATTCTTTCATCTTGGTCTGAATGTAGGCAATTACGACTTCAAGTGTAATTTGTGACTGCTTGCTTTAAGCCTGCCATAGAGCCATTTGAACATATAATGATCTTAAACACCCTGAAGCCATACTGCAACCTTGGTTCAGTGAGAAGGAGAAAAAGCATATGTCTGTCTGTATTGTCAGTCTTTTTTGGGGAATATATTTATTTTCTAGAAGGAATGCCTGAAGATGAGATTTGATTTCATGGAATCCTAGTAGTAGTGGGTTTTAAATAATTAAATATGTGCAAAATAAGAGATTGCACAAACCATGTCTCAAACTTTTTGATGGTCTTTTCTGTATTCCAAATTGATTTGTATTTCAAAGCTCTGCTTTGTCACTGGAGCAGAAGGAAGCAGAGTAAAGGAATTAGAAAGCATCAGGGATACAACAGATTAAATCTCACAAACCACCTTTAGCCTTTTGTTACAGAAAAGCCTTCTGTTAAATATGTAGGTAGATTTTTGTAGGCCTCTATAATAACACAGATCTGTGTCACTGCCTCTGTATTTGCTGCCTTGTTTGTGTCCTCTCACATGTCATCATGGTATTGGCGAGGGTCACACTTCTGGCCTGTCCACTGCACCCTCTTTTCACGTGAGTTTGTGTTTTAAGTACACTCCTCCAAGCTGCCTGTAAAAGGTTGCCTGTCCTTCAAGGCTTCTCAGAAAGAAGTATATGGGGAGAAGGAAAAAACCCAAACAAATGAGGCCACCAGGCTGTGTTCTGAAATGCAGATATTTTGCTTTATTTTCATATTCATCTCCGAACTGGATGTTGCACTAAGATCTTTGGCACTGGACTGTCTCTAGTCTATAAATCTTCTCTGGTAGTTATGTGTTTATCCTAAACTGCAGGACTTTGTTCTCACATTGTTGCATCATATATTTTCTAGAAGGATAAAAAAACATCTTTTGGTTAATTATTTTGTTGTTTTAATCTTGTATTCTTCAAGCAAAGTCACTTTTCAAAGCACAGAAGGCAAAAGGATTGTTAAGCTAAAGAAGCTTCATCTGAATTCCATACAAAGGAAATTATTATATTTCCAGATTTCCTCTTGCTTTGCTGCAAGTCACAATGAGGAAAAAGTTGGGCTCCTTTGATGTGAAAAAAAGCAATATAACACTTCTCTGAAAGAACATTTCTCAGTCTCTCATGTGAAAAAGGATTAACACCTCCAACAAAGGTCCTGTAGATCACAGAACTAAGCAGCAATACTGAACAGTATTCCTGAGGAGTGGAAAAACTGTATTTAAGCAAGAGATTGTTTGAACTGGCAAACAGAAGCTTTTTAATAGCTGAAGATCTAAGATAAAGGATTAAACCTTTCTGAAGTATCTGCACTTAAACAACTCTAAAGACAAGGAAGCAAGTTTAAATTCATGAAAGATGGTCTTTGTTTTCCTAAATGAACCATGTTCTTTAGCATCAAAACAAAATCCATTCACTACATTATCAACTACATAAACTTCATGACAATCCCTCTCATGTAGCAGTCTGACCTTGTTTGCTTTTTGAAATTTTTAATAGTTTGAGCATCTGCCATCTGCTTTCCTAACTTCATAGTGGAAATCAACTTATCTTTTTCCTTTTAATGGGCACTTGAACAGTACAGATAAGCAGAACATTTAAAATAAAACATTAAACGGCTACTTGTGTAATTTCCCCCCATGTTACAAGTCAGAATTAGTACTTTATCTCTAATAGAATGTCAGTGGGCTTATAGCAATTAAATAGTTGAAATGGCATTAAAAAGAATTTGCTCTTAATCAACTGCAGGAATGTCAGACCATTAGTAGTTATTAGGCATCAGGGAAGGTAGGGATTTCTTACCATGTTTTTATCTCCAGAAGCTGAATTTCAGAAAACGTCAGAATGCCATTAAAACTTCCCACACTGTTTTTTCCTGTTTATTTTTAACAAAACTGCTGCTTAGCTTGCTGCCTTAAGAGGAAAATTACAGCATTTTTTGTCTCAAGCAGCTAACAGGTAACCTTCTGACCTTTTCAGTAAATTCTCAACTGAACTTCTGAAATTAGCGTGATTTAGCATTTTATGGCGCAGAATAAAAATCTCTAATTCTGTTTCTAAATAGTGTATCCTGAACACACATTTTATTAAGCTCTTGACTCATTCAGCCATGTGTATTTTGTAAAGTTCCTATGGTTATTGTTTTACAATAGCTGCTTCCAGAAGCATTGTAAGGGTTTCAATTAATCAGCTCTTTGTGTGCTTCAGACTATGCAAATTTATCACATCAGACCATTCAGCAGCTCATGGGAAAGCAGTGTACAAACTGTATTGTCTTCTAGCACCTCCTCTCATTTAGAGTGATGTTTTTAATAAGAAAACTAATCAAGTTTACTTATGCATTATTTATCTGTTAATTTTAATTCTGTTCTTTACCCCTTCTGTCAAATGGGATGTAGCAAGTGATATGATAGATCAGTGAATGATTCAGTATTGAACAAAGCTTATGTGATGCAGCACTTTTTTCTTCTAGACTTCTTTTATGCTTAGTTAGCCAACACAGTATGTAATTAGAGAGTTTTGAAGCAGCTGTACATTCGTTGTTCAGCCTTGCTAATTTTTGCAAATCTGTCACTTGTCTGTAACATACAGCGCTGTGTTACTGCTACAACTTTCCTTAATTATGTGATGTTGTCTTATTTCTCAAGAGTATTTCCAAATTCTGGCAAATCTGGCAAAGCTAAAATAGATGCCTTTCAAGTCAGTTTTAGCTCTTTTACCACCATATCATTAGAACAAGTAAACAAGCACGTTTAGTAATGCGCTTCTTTTTATCTCACTGATAGAAACTGGTATTGCTGCCGCTTCTATTCACGTCGTCTCCTTTGCTCTCTAATGTCCCTCCTGCTGGTAGTAATTAGTTTTCTATATTAGGTTGTTTTGACTTATTTGATGATTTTTTTTTTCATTGGCATGTGTGTGTATAGAAGGCGCCTTATCGTAGCCTGGTGAAAAACTTTCCCATAGTGTTGCGTTCTGTCCCTGCCCCCTCCTGGCCGCCCCCCTTCCCCCTCTGCGCCAAACCTCGCTTTTAGTCTGGCTGTGCTCGTGTTTGTCAGCAAACTGTAAAAGCAGCCACACGAAAGGTACCAGCTCTGGAAACCTGAGTTTCTCCTGATTAGGAAAAGAAACTCAGACAAAAGTACCGGGGCGAGGGGCTCTTTATGCTGTCAGTGCCTTGTGGAGGTACATGGGTTTGAGATGCTGTCAGCATTGATGCGGTAGCGTGTGTGGGGCTGGGGGCCATTGTGCATAGTGAGGGGACTGTCATTTATTGGCCACCATACAATAGCATTGAAAAACAACTGCCTATGGCTGTTTTATACTTGCATGCTAAACCACTGTGGATGTCTGATTTAAGGTTACTCTAATTTAAGCTGTTACCCTTGCATTAAACTGCCATGCTTATTAATCCAGGTTTTTTTCCCTTTTTGATATTGTAAAAGAATTTCTTCGCATTTTCACTGATTTTCTTTCTAAGGTGACATTATAAAATGGATACACAAGTTTTTTTTCTAGAATTTTATTTGTTTTTCAAATGAAATTAGATGTAGCAAGTTGCTAGGTGCTTTCTTGTTAAAACACATAACCATTTTGTTAATCCACATTAAATAACAGATTTTGATTTTTGTTTTGTCTGCAGCCTTTTCTGGTTGTTAGTACTTGATTCTGGTCCCAGATGAGACACCAGAATGTATAGGTGAGAGCCATTCAGTCCCACTGCAATACAAAATTTAGTCTCAAGTTGTATTACTCAATTCCAGATGCAGCATATAAAAATTGTGAGTGGAAGGGAAGTGAATGAAACCAAATTATTCCATGTGTCCTCTATGAATCCTGAGGATCAATTTTCATGTGATGTCTAAATCAGTAACAATTAAGAAATACTCACCTCTAGTAAGAGCCACAGAGCAAAGCAGCCTCCTAGTTGAGTGTGCCTTATTTATAAATATTTTATGGGGCGTAGTTGAGCAGCTCAGTTGTGAAGTGCAGTTCATACTTGAACAGGGTTTGGAACTTGAGGCTGTTTTAAATACAGCTTCCTCTCCTTTACTGTTTTATTGGCCAGTTGCAAGTGGTAATTCCACTTACATGGATTAATTCACTTGGTAACTTTTTTGCTGTTGGCAAAGCTGTTAGCTTGCCTGGTACTGCTCTGCTGAAAAAAAAAAAAAAAAAGAGTAGCAAATTGAGGAGCTTAAAGTGCAGACCTGTGAGCATTAGTCTCCTAAAGAGCTTCTGAAGGCAAGCGATTGCAGAGTAAAATCAAGTTTACATTTTGAATTAATTGCAGTTACTTACTTTTAGAAGTAGCATTGTAAATAGGAAAGGTATCTTTCAGCTTTTTTAACAGCTGAATGAACTTTCTTAAAACATAGAGTAGGAAGAAGCTTCTCTGTCCTCCAAATACACAGAGACATGCTATAGATCTGCTAGAGTCTCAGCAACTTCTTAAAATACAGAAGCTTAGAACTGAGGCTTTATAGCTTTCCCTTTTTTCTTTTCTCCCTTTTTTTTTCCCTCTCTGTAAAATAGAAACTTTATAAATGGCCTAGTAAGCTTCACATTTCTGGATTCTGTCTAAATATTTTGTTTTTAACTTCTAAGCTCATTATGCTGTCTTTGTGTTAACTTGTATTAAAATCTGTCAGCTATGACTGGTCTCATAACCACAGTCAGCGGACCAGAATAAGTTAATTATTTACTTGTGTCACTAGTGCTCTTCATCTAATGAAATGCACAGCTGTGTTAGATCTGCAGTTGGGTGTGTAGGTCCTATTGTTACACAAGTCAGCGGAGGGTAGAAGCCGCTATGATGGAGAGCCCTCAGTTCTTTCTGCTGTTCTGCCTTTCTGTGTCGATTTCATGGATCTTTTATCATTCACTTTCACACAAAACAAACAACACAGTGGCTGTCTGCTATGGGAACCAGCTTGGCATATAAAAGGTTTTCAGAGCCTAAAGTAATTTTAAGTTAGCTGAGATTTAATTCTTGGCTTACAGGTGCCATGAAGTCCAGATGCAACCTAATGCTTTCTTAGATGTTAATGCAAATAAGGCAGAATGCATGCATGATAATACAAATATAACAGAGTATTTATCTATAAAATTTTAGGGCAAAAAAAAGCTGTGCAAGGAAGAGATAGTGGGTTGGTTTGAGTTGGTTTGGTGTTTTTTTTTTTTTTTATTTTCAGCAAAAGATTGCTCCTTGGCAGAGAGAGCTGGAAGGATGTTATTGATTTATCACAGTAGAACAATGAAAATTAGTTTCAATAGGTTTAAAAATGAAATACAGCAGCACACACACCCTTGCCCCAGACAGTTTTTTTCTGCTCCCTTCCCCCATACTTACCATTCTCATTCTATTAACTACTGTCCCATACACCTATCCCTGTCTTGCTTGGACAGTGGAAGAGGAGCTCCCTCCTGAGCAGACGCCGATATCCTCCTGTGAACTGGCTGGTCGGGGGATGCCTTTTTAGGGATGTAACCAGTACTCTCAGTCTTCCAGGAGCCCCCTCCACTCCAGGACTTCTTCCCAAAGCATGCTCTGCCACAGTTGCAGCAGGCTGATCTCCAATAGCTTGCAGACTTTTTGAGCTCTAAGGGCTTCTGGAAGAAATTGTCCAGCTGAAACAGTAGCTTTGGTTCAAAGGAGTATGGGCTTAAGCAGCTGCATTTTAGCACCTGAATTTCAGTGTTAGATCTCTTGATGGTTTATAGCTGCAGTATGTTGAACTGTGGAATTCACTATAGAAAGTTATAAGGATTGGAAGGGAAATTTTGAGATGCATGATGGATATTTAAAATGAGTTTTCACGTTTCTGTTTATTCTTTCTGCAATATTTTTAGAGTTTGGAGGGTTTTCTTTGTTTTTTATCCAATACTGATAGAGACTGAAAAAAGCTTCCAAAACTTTTAAAGGGACAGGTTGTGTTCGTGAACTGACAAAATAAAAGCAGCCTGTGAAGTGGATTGCACTTTGTAATTCATTGATAGCAGTCTTTACTCTGCAAACAGATGTTACCTGAAAAAATCTTTGTTATTTTTTATTTCTTTTCCCCTACTTATCCCTGTCAAAGTCCCATTTGATGTGTTTTTGTTGACACTATTTAGCAAAGATACGTATGATAAATAAAATTAAAATCAATAATGATTTTGTATGTCCAAAGGCATAACCTAAGAGGCCCAATTTCTGAATTTTTTTCTTTCAGGAAATTATAGCATCAGCTTTAAAATCTTGGTCTCTCTTGGGATATTCCAGTCTGATTGGACAGAAGCATCTAGTTGCTTCTGAAAATAGGAACCAAAGCTTTCTTCCCTAATTTGCTAACTCACAAATCACTGGGAGCATTATAAGGGTATGCTAATTTTGCCAGTCCTGTCACAAGGGCTCTCTTCTAGTCTGCAGGTTGGGAGTACTGGTCATGGTAATGAGTCTGGGTAAAAAGTGATCCATGAGAAAGAGAGGAGGAGGAAAACACTAAAGAAAATCTGGTGATGAGCGTCAGCCCTGCTGGTGGTTTGCTGTTTGGTGAATTGAAATGTTTTCTCTTCTGCAGGGGTGTGTGGACTGATTGTTCCTCAGGAGGACATGCCATTTTGTGATACAGGGATCTGCCCAGATATCATAATGAACCCTCATGGCTTCCCATCACGTATGACGGTGAGTGGGGCTGCTCCGTTCACACAGCACTGTCCCCCTAGAGGGAAGGAGAAGGGGATCAGCCACTAGAGACAAAAAAGCTTTGTGTCATTTCACTGAGGATATTCTCCAGTCATCATGCCAGCACTTGCTCTGCTCTGAGTAGTCAGCCTCTATTTCACTGTTATGAACCATCCTACTGTAAAAGGAGCAGGGTTGCAGGCTCTTTGTGCATCATTCCCATTTTGTTCTGTGTCATGCTAAGAGGGATGCTGCTGAATACTTCACTTGCACCCTTTGTGTTTGAAAATTTCTTGCTCTCCCTTCCTTATTGCCTGTGCCTGCTAATCTGGCTGGGGAGGACTGTGAGGTGAAGGTTGGAGAGGAGCTTCAATTATTGATCCAGACCTGTAAAACTCTTAAGTTATACACACCTCCCAGGAACTGAGGCGAGTCTTGCACCTGTGCTGCAGAGTCACTGCCTGCTAAACACCTCACTGCCTGGCCCTTTTGTGGGACCTCAGTGCTTCCTTCATACAGCCTCTGATCTTTATTCCTTTGTTAGCATCTTCCCTTCTGTTCCCCCTGCTGCACTGCAGCAAATCAGTCTCCATGGCTGTTTCCTACAGCAGAAGGCCACACAATCCTGTTTTTCAGATAACTGGAAGAAGTGGAACTGCCTGACTTAGTACCCTCAGGGGTGTTCCCAGACCCTGGGATGAGTCCAGTTTTCCCCTTCACACAGGAGTACTCCTGGCTCTTGGGCTTCTTCCACTCCTCCTGTTGCATGCAATAGCCCAGGCTGCCATCTGGGACGCTTTGTCTGACTAACTTGTGCTGTGAGCAATGTGCTTGTCCCAATGACCAGGCTGCTAACTCTGCTTTTCTTTCACAGGTAGGAAAGTTGATTGAGCTCCTGGCTGGAAAGGCTGGGGTGCTCGATGGCAGATTTCACTATGGAACAGCTTTTGGCGGCAGTAAAGTTAAGGATGTGTGTGAAGATCTTATTCGCCATGGTTATAACTACCTAGGGAAGGACTATGTAACATCTGGGATCACTGGGTAAGAGTCTGCTCTTTAGATTTAGGTGTTTCAGGGGAGTGGGGAAATCCTGTTGAGGCACATCTGAAAAATCTTCTCATGTCTCAGAGCTCGGGAACTTTCTCTTGTTTGAAAATTGCTCTGTGAGATTGAGAAAAGAGGCTGAAGAGTGGTGTGCGTTTTGGTTTTTTTTTTCTTAGAAGCATTTTGTGGAACCACATTTTCAAAATTGCTTGTGTATGTGTGGCTGTAATGGGAATGGCCCTTGTGGTACATATGAAAATTTCTCAAGTTTTACCGCCTGACAAAAAAAAAACCTAAAACCAAGGCTTTCTTCTTGAGAGATAGAAAAAATTTCAGATTTCTGTCAACAGAAAGTCTTGCATATGCTTGGAATCAGATAAGCATTTTCATGTTGACTTTAATAGTACTGTAAATATGGATTTGGAGCCAAGCATCTGTTCTTGGGAATATTTTGTGTGTGCTCTTTTTTCCTTTTTCCTTTTTTTTTTTTCGATTACACAATGTTTCAGTCTGGCATAATACTCTAATCTGCAAACTTCCTGCTGTGTTGATCAGACTGGCTTCTGAGACACAGAGTTCAAAGAACATAAGATAGTTAAGGAACAGGAAAAGGCCATATGGCTTCACATGCCTGCCCTTCCAAAATGTATCTTAATCCTACCTTCCTGCTATTTTTATTATCCTTCCAGTCCCCTTCTTCTCAAGAAGCAAGTTTAGGTCTCTTTTGCAAGTTTTTTTAATGTACTTTTTATTTTAATTGCCTTTCCTACCAACTTATTCCATATGTTGCTTCTCTTTTTGTTTCAGAGAAGCAATTTTATTTTCCTTATTCACTCCATATTCCATAAATTGTATATCAAGTATCCTGGTGCTTGAAACACTTCCTGTTTGTATATCATGGTAGCTTTTAAAAAAATCTGACTAATCATGTTTCCTAGGGAGAATAAAATCACCTAGCTCTAAAAATCCCCTGTCCCCAAACTTCAGCTTTGAAGGACCCTATTTAGAGATTTTGTTTAAGGATACTGATACTTTTTTCCAATCAAATTACACAGGCTTAATCTGTTTGTTATGAAATTTGAAGGCAGATTTCATAAGAAAGTTTGCAGATTTCAAATGTCTAATGAAGTTTTATTATTTTCTTCAATAGCCAGCTTTTGGAATAACACTGCATAATGTCAGTGATGACTCTGAAAGGGTATAATACTGTTGTCTCCTGCTTGTTTTTACGTTGCGTTTTACCTTTTTTTTTTCCCTCAAACAAATTAGTGGCCATGTTGAGTCTGTCAGTGTTAATTCTGGTCATTCTCAGTGCTGTAGGTGGTAGCTGGGTGAAGGTGGTAGCTGGGAAACGACTGAGTGCTTTTCACTGGTTGCTTTATGATCCTTAGGTGCTTACACTCTTCTTACAGTTGGGGGTGTTTTAAACACAGAAATCTTTAGCCATACTCTAGCTCACAGAATAGAGTAACACCCTCTGTACTGCTCACAGATATTCTCAAGCTGATGAAAGTGCCTAAATACAGTTCTCAAGAGCCCTTTACCCAGCTCATCTGAGCCCCCAGGGCCAGCCAGGGCAGCAGTCTTTGTCCCCTGGATGCAGCTGCTGGGCAGTGCTGTCAGGCAGCTGTGCTGATGCACAATTGCTTAGGGAGGGCTTTCACCCATCTGGGCCTTGGGCTGTGCCTCAGGGTGCTGCGCAGGGAGAGGCAGGGAACGAGGAAGCTGTCAGGCTCACGGTGTGCCAGTGCTAAGCAATTGTTGCAAATGCGAATTCTTGAAGTGATCCTACAAAAAGGATGTTTGAGCATTTATGCTGGATGTATTTGCTTACATATATGCTTACCTTTCTGAAGGAATGTAAACAGAAATACCCTAAGTCACTCTTCAGAGACTGAGACATTTACAGTCCTTCCTGGCTATTGATGACACTGTTGAAACACTCCTGTACAGGTACAGAGGAGGGGCTTACCATGTTACAGCTGACACAGGTACATGCAGCTGTAGCAGCATGTCTGCACAGCATAAGACCAGAGCTCAGGAGCTTGTTCCTTGCTGCGGTGGAGCCTCTGTGTTCAGAAGATTTCCCTGAAAGAAGTTTCAGACTGGTTGCCCAGAAAGCCTAAACACATTTTTCTAGGATTCATTATATCCAAATTGTTTCACATTTCTCCTGTACATGACACCCTCACCTCTCTTAAGGTAGATGTGTCCTGACTGTGGTTGTCAGTTTTGCTTTGCTTTTTATTTTTTCAGGGAGCCTTTGGAAGCATATATCTATTTTGGTCCCGTGTATTACCAGAAACTGAAGCACATGGTGTTAGATAAAATGCATGCAAGAGCTCGAGGACCCAGAGCAGTGCTCACCAGGTAATATTACAAGCTAAGCACAAAATTCTTGTGTACATGCAGAGGTATGCCCAGCTGACTGATTGCTATAAAACTGAGCTTTTTTTCTTGTGATACTTGGCATGAAATGCTTTGAACTGTTATTACGTTGTTGCAGACTAAAAACTCTTGACAGTAGACTGTGGCAAGAGGTTGTTCTGAAGGTTCAGGTGTGCTCTATGTGGTTCAAAACTTGAGTTTGCTTCTCAAAACTACTGCTAGTAGCTGGTAAAAACGTCATCTCTGATTCACAGTACACACTGTGGGCCCTTCCTGTCAAATTACTCATATCATAGGTATTTTAAGAGGTTTGTTAGGTATTTTAGCTCATATTGTAGGTATTTTTCTTTAACAAAATCAGTTATGAGTAGAAGGAAGAAATTTTATAGTATGGGCTTATATTTCAACATACTTTGAGAAACCCTTTGGGGAAGTTGAAGCCTCCTGGTTTTACTGGTGCTACTTACTTTTTCTCCTTAAAGCCAAGGTCTGTGTCTCCTTGCACTCCTGTTCAAAGTTTCTGATATGCTTTGCTCACAAAAGAGAGTTTAGTGCACAGGCTTTGCTTTGGGGATGCTTCTAAGGTGTGATTTAGTTCACCTCTCTCCATCACAATAGGATTATTTACTGAAACTTGCCAAAAAATTAAATTCCAGCTAATCTTAGAAGATTATTGCAAATGTCTTTTGCCAGTCTCTCTGGGCTATTATGTAGACCCTTATACCTCACCTCCTGCATGGCAGCACTTTTCTTTTTGACCAGTCAAAACTTGTACTGATTCTGACCGTAGCAATCTTTGCACTGTTTGTAGGAGGTAAGCATAGTCATGTCTGTCCCTTACTCTTCCCTATAACAAGTATGATTTGTATTCTTTAGTTCTTCATTTATTTTTATGCTTCTGATTGTGTGAGGATCCACCACTCTTGCTTTGCCTGCCTGCACAACAGCTCTTAGTAAGTGCAGCTTCTACGTATTGATGTGCTGTTAGAGAAAGGAGGGGCAGGTCTCTGCTGTACTTGTTACAGAGAGATACTTGGCTTTCCATTGCTTATTTTGTATGCCTTTTTGCTTTCCAACCTCACACTGTCTATAGGACAAACTTGTGCTTTCCATGGAAATAAATGATAGTGGTTGAACTGGGAAAGAAATCGTGAAAAGATTTTGTAACTTTGTCTGGACTTTTTCATCAACCACATTGAGAAAAGGAGGTGCAGCACAACCACAGCTGCTTGCCTATATGAACATAAATGGTATCCCCAAATAATAGGCTGTCTGCCCTATTTTCTGTTCTTCAGTGTGTTAAGCATTATATTGGTCCTTCACATGAAAGTGAAAACTCTCTATCGTAGCTAACAGTACACAGGATTTACTGGAACTCCTGGCTTACCCAAATCCCTTGATCTGCCTTTGTATTGCCTGCCCAACTTTTCAGCTGTTCAGAGATAGTGAATTTAAATGAAACCTAAATACCAAGTCAATGTAATGTTTATATGTAAAGATGAAGGTCGTGTGATTTCCCCCATCCCTTCCTTTCTGCAAATTCTTTGTTCAGTCAGTAGCATCATACTACTTAATTAGGGCTCCTTATTTGACTTTCAGGAAAGCTAGTGGATGTTCAATTTATGCTGCCTCTTGACTAGTCTTTCAGGAATTTTCTTTTTTCTCCTGAAATAATTAAACATTTGTTACTGCCATTGCCTCTGCTGAGAGAGTTGGCATTGCCAGCTTTCATATTCACTATTGTTTTATCATCACTGCACTTCCTGGGGAGTAGATTGCATCTAACATTCTTTTTTGATTTTAAAAGTGATCCTGTAACAGCTTCCAATGTGGAATTTGGCTGTCATTGTCTTGAAATGCATTTTATTATATATCAAATGTACCCTAAGTGACAGAGCAAAGCTGTATTTCCATCTGGAATAAGGCAGAATACTTGAGCTTCTTGATCATCACTGATTCTAGCTATTGTTCTGATTAAAACAAGACTTTGCAGAATTGCTAAGCAGCACTCTTTGTCAACCATGGTCAAACCTACCAGGATGTTGCCCTCTGGACTGGTACTGGAAGTAAAATGCAATCCTTAATTTCAATGCCATGGGTAGTTGACAATTAATGTGTAAGACACTTCTATATGTGGTGTTGCTCAGATACCCAGTCCCGCTGAATCTTTTTAATAAAAAACCTGGTTTTAATTTTTCTTACAAGAGAGCAATGTAAGCTTTCTGCATGCAGAGTTGTTTTGATTGACATTGTCAGAGTTGCCACCTGTGTGTTTTTGGACATGTCAGATGTGCAAGTTCCTGTTGTGCTGCAGGGGAGAAATGGGACAAACAACATTCAGGGCTCCCCTCTGTGCTCTGGGGCTCTGCGAGCATGGGATGCCCTCCTCCTTCAGGCAGGGTTTTTAGATAATGTTCCACTTCTTGGAGATCAGTGTTTCAGCAAACAACTCCATTCAAACTAGTCACTTGTTCTTCCTAGCAGGCACAAAGGAGATCTGCTGAGGCCATGGAGGCAGACTTATTTCCCCCACTGGTCAGTGAAACAAGGAATAAGACCATTCAGCTGAACCCACTGTTCTTGCAGAAAATGCAGAATTAATGCCAAAAATTCTTAATGTGCTTAAAAACACTGAAGTTAATTGTTTTATGCTTTTTTGTTCTAAAAGCAACAGTGAAATTGAATGAAAATCACTTAGTTTTTTACCTAAAGCATCACTTCATTTTATTTAGCATTTGAGGATTTTAGGAACTTACATATTTCCTTAATATTAAAAATACCTCTTCTTCATTATATTCCCAATTTTATTTTCAAGGGTCTGCTTTGTTTTCTGATGTCATATTTGGAATAAAGAAAGAAGTTAGTCGCCCAGAGCAACAGCTGCAGTGTACATGTGTATAGTGGGAAAGGGGAAACACAGATGCTTTATAAGTACTGTTTTAACATCTTAAAGAACTTTTTATATGAGAAATTTTAAAACTTGTGTGAGCTGGAAGAATAATCTGATAATCTTAGGAAGCAGAACATAGACTCATTTCAAAGGCTCAATCTCAATATTGAAATTTTTTGGTATTTTAGAGAAGACTACTTTTTAGGTAGGCGGAATTTTGTTTTGTTTTCTTTCAATGAGGTCATAGACAGTGGGAGTGAAACTTGACAGCTAAAGGTTTAAGTTGGATTTTTTTTGTTTGGGGGTCTTTTTGTAATTTTTTAAAATGGAATTTCATCTGCCTTAAAAATGTTCACCCTGTATCTGTTGGAAGACCTATGGCATATCTAGGCATGCAGTTGAGGCCCCATACTACTTCCAGAGGTTTTATCTTGCCATAATTGGGGCGAGACTTTATTTGGGCTCACGTGTAAAACTATTTTATCCTGAACAACAGCACTAGGTGAAACCTCTGAAAGCAGACTTGTGTATTAAATAATATTACAGAAGTCAGTTCATAAAAACAACTCAGGCACTTCTAGCACCATAGCAAATGCCTGATTCCTTGGAGGTCCAAACTGCTTTTAAAAATCTGCCTCTTGGCACTTCACAGGAGGAACTGCATTCAGCACAGGGTTAGCCTTTAAAACAGCATCTGAACAGAGACGGTGCCATCATCTGGGGAGGGGGGCCTGGGGAGTTTAATCAGGATGTAAACAACTTCTATCCATTCTCCCAACAGTGGCAAAAACAGAAGGTTATATGAATGAAAAGGACAATTTGAATTACAAGCAGATTTGTTTTAAGGTTCCAGTGTGGTCAGAGTAAGAGAAACTACTTGCCCCTAAAAACAAATACAACTTGCATCTTTAGAAGGTGTTTTGGTCTGGTAATTAGGCTTAGTTTGTACATGTTACAAAAGATTATTAGATGTTGAAGGCTTTTATAAATTCTTTCCTGTGATTTACAGCAAGTTGGCAAAATCTTATTTTTATTATCTTTACTAAGCTTAAAAAAATTCGGTTGTTAGAAATAATAGAAACAAAATATATTCCAAAAGTAATGGGCCAGATCTGTCATTGAATATTTTAGGTGGATTACACTGCTACAAGTGTCGGAAACAGCAGCTAAACATGAGGTTTCAGGGAGCAGTGAAGCTCAGTAACTTCTTTTAAATTCCTTCTCTTTGCTGTCATGTTTCAGGGAATATACTAAGATGGAAATATTCACTAAAATGCATGCAGTATATTAGTGCTGTAGGAATTCAGGATTGTTTTTGTTTCATAGTTTGCTCTGATATTTGCAACCTAAGTACTACATCATTGTACTGATACACGAGAGTAGAACTGATACTATGAACTTGCAGAATGACAAACAAGAGGTTAAAAGTTTTGTTTGTGTCCAACTAAAAGATTGTCTTATGCAGTCTTAATGTTAGATTATATACAGTACCTTATTTTTTTACTTCAAAATCTTTAATGTATACTTGATTGCTTTATTAAAATTTTCCTCTAGCACCAAAAGGACGGGAAGTCTCCCCAGACAATAAATAAGAGTTTGACTTGTGTAGAGGAACCTATAGATCATAAAAATCTGTCTATTAACCATCATACATTAAAAAAATAAACTAGATAAATGTTGCTTTAAAAAAACAGCATTTCAGTAATGAGTTAGCAATATATAGTATACTACTTTTGCTGACTTATTTTGGTGTTCTCTCACAGATCAAAACCATCTTTATTTTAGAAATTAGTCTTAGCTGTAGTTCAGCTGAAGCATCAGGATGATGATTGATTCATTAACTGCTGAATATCGGTTCATTTTGTTAGCTGTGGACGATAATGTCTCATCAATAAAGAGTGCCAAATCTGTGTCCAGATTGTCTTGAATACTCTTAGACTTCTTACTGTTTTCACTTATTCAGCTGCATTCTGAGAGGTAAAGAGCTGTAGCCTGGTGCTGCAGTTGCCACTTACAGAACTGCATCACATTGCAGGTACAGGAGCAACACATTTATGAGATCAGCAGCTCTGGTTTGTAAAGTCCATCAACCCTGTGTTGTTCCTACAGTTTGTAGACAGCCTAGAGTCAATAGAATGTATGTTTTGGAGTACTTACTACATTTCTCAAATGTTTATTTCAAAGGCAACCCACTGAAGGTCGATCCCGTGATGGTGGTTTACGTCTTGGAGAGATGGAACGGGATTGTTTGATAGGTTATGGAGCCAGCATGCTTTTGTTGGAGAGACTGATGATTTCAAGCGATGCCTTCGAAGTGGATGTTTGTGGCCAGTGTGGCTTGCTAGGGTACTCCGGATGGTAAGTTGTCTAGTGCCTCTGTGTAACAGAACCTTGCCCTCGGCTGCAGTGCTTCTCAGTTTTCAAGAGCTCGCAGGCACCAGTTAACAATCTCATGCACTTTAATCAAAAAGTTCAAAATTGGCGTTTGGGAAAATGGTGACGGGATGGTCCTTATTGTGGTCTGATTGAAATTAGGACTGAATTGAGTGTGTAGTCAATGGGCCAGGGATCTCTCCTGTTGTGGGGGCACAGGTGTTCTCTTCCACAGCCGGGCTGTTCCCTTCAGTCTGTCTGCTGACCTTCCATCCCAGTGCTGACCTTCTGTCCCACCCTTGCAAGGGACTACTAAGCACCCAATCCCATATATCATCTGTATTTTGAAAAGGTGAGAACAGCATTGTCAGTGTATTTGATGGTTCTGCCAGCAGAAATGAGGATACTGGCTGGGCTAGTCACACATCTTCCTGCTACAATGCCATGTTGGACCTCACAAGGCTGAAGAGTGAGAGTGGGCACAGAAGAATAGGAGAAGAAAGCAATATCCCCTGCTTTCCTGTTCTGTAGCTATGGTGTTCATAATCCCATGCATTTGATTTTCTTTGGCTGTCCCCCTCCCAAATGCCATTTGCTTTGGAATCTTGTGAAACAAGAAGTTTCTCCTCAAAGCATCAGACAAGTGCACTGATCCCATGTTGGAGCTTGAGAGACAAGCAGCTGCTCTTTGGAAATTTAGTTGGCTTCTGCCTGAATGCCTTGTCTCTAGGAAACTTCTCTCTAGACTGGCTAACAGTCTTGCTGGTTTACTCTGTACAGTACTGAGTTGGTCTCCTGAAAACAAACTGGTTTTTCATGTAGGGGAAGCATAAAACTAAATGTCAAAGCTGTATGTAACTCACCATATGTTTTGCTTTGTAACTGACTGGGTTTTGCTTTAACTGTCTCTTCTCTCCAGCAATTTTGAGATGTTAGATTTGAAGTTGTCCTGTAGCATGCTAAAGATACCCAGTATTATTGGAAGATAAACAAATTTCTCTTTAGAGAAGTCTGAGGTCTAGAGGTGTCTGAGGGAGATGTTTTGCTTTGGCCTGGTTTTGTTTTAGGCAACAAAAACCAGAAAACAGACTTGTGAGACCAATAGGAGTCTGAGATACAATGTTCTTGCAAGCTTTGCAAAAACAGGGGACCTGAAATCCCATGACTAAGGGAAGAAAAAATAAATGGTGCCAGTTCAAGTTACAAGGTACTCTAATATTTATGTTGGGAAAAGATAGAGAATTAAAAGGAGGAGGAGAAAGATTAATTTCTAAACCTCAAAAAACCACAGTTGGAAACTTGTCACATCTTAGATATCAGCGTTAGTTTAATGGGAGGGACAGGAGATTGGACTTTATTCACTTCAGTGTCTCAAGTGTGATTTTTCCATGATGTAATGAAGTAGGAAAGTAAAGTGTATTCTCAGTTTGTAGATGTGTAAAGGTGACAGATACTGCACCACCTTTGTCTGCTCACTGCAGCAGCAGCTCTGCTTCTGGGGAAGCAGATGTTCAGATAGAGATGGGTAAACACATGTAATCCAGGGGAGAGATGAGCCCTTCTCTGGGCATCCTGAAATTGGTGATTTTCAGCTGCGCATGGTCCTGTTGACTCTTGTGCCATAACATTTTTTGAAAGTCCTGTTTTTCTTGAGAGTGTGTTCAGTGTTCATAAGAAGGGATGCTTTTTTCTGATCCAGGTCTCTTAAAACTACTGCAATGAAAATAACAATTGTAGGAAGTAATGTTAAAGGGAGGACATGCCATAAGTCAAAGAACCAACCACTTCTAACTCTGTACAGCATTGCTGTTAAAAAATCTTACATGCAGATGTAGCTCAATTATTTTTCAATAAGACCTTGACGTTCAGAGTGGTCCTTGAAGATTTTCAGAGTCCACAGGAAGTGAAAGTACCTTGAAGAAAATTAGGAATTTGAACTTTAGAAGTTATACTACATTTTATTTTTAAGCTGTTGCTAATACAATTAATTTTTTGAAGTTTGTAGCAAAGTTAAGTAACTCCTTAAATAATTGTGAAAGAAGCTACTGTCTCAGACAGAGCCAGACATTCTTGCAATCTGATTCTGTGAAAAGCTGTCTGATGTGTGAGAGTAATCAATAAGAGAACTTCTGCTGAATTTTATAGTGTCTACCAGTATCTGAGGTAACTGGCCCTATAATGAGCACCACAGTAGAGATGAAGTCATTAAGAGAAGCCTCCAAATGGGTCTTTTCAGTGACTCAGGCATTAATAAGACATTGCCGCAAGAAACCTTTTAGAAACATTGTTTGTGGCTGGCATTAAGGGCACTTGTCTTATGGAAGATGAGCCCTTCCTCTCAGACAAGGACTAGCCCCTGGGTAAGTTTTTCTGCAAGATAGTAACAGCAGATCAGTGTTGGGGCTTGAACTGGTATTTTCACAGGAGAGAGGAACTCTCATCGATAGAATTTGTCCCTGTAAAAAATGTGGGTGAAACTTACTATGATTTACTGGGTTTATGCAGATATTCCAACTTAGCTGTTGCACAGGTGCTTACTGTAGAACTGCACTGAATGCAATGAGCAAACTTTGGTCCTTTATTGATGATAAGTTATTCTGTTCCCTCTAGTATGTGTGTTTTGAACTATACATGAAGAAAAATTTTATTTCTGGTCCAGATTCAGCCTTGAATTGTATAGTTGCCTTTTCCTGACCAGTTTACTGCCAATTGTAATACTAAGTGATCTTTAATGTACTTATTTCTGTGAACTCTGTTTGACAGAGTTTTGTGCTTATTGCACCTTTCTGGGTGGTCCCCATAGAGTACAAAGCAGGCCCAGAATAGTGTAGCTTTGAACCTGGGTGCAGTGAGAAGTCTCTGCTCCTCAGTCCCTTGGAGGTGTAATCAGATGCCAGACATGTGCTCTGAGAAGTTGTGTCTCATCAGGCTTTCAGGGCCTGCAAGGAATTCTATATCTCCTATAGAGAGCAATTGCTTGCTTGCCATCGCTGCAGAACAGCTCCCTTTGAGGTCACTTTCTCCCACCATAAAATGTCCCTATCCCTATAAATATGGACTAGGGGAGTAGCTATAAACCTGCATTGACTGTGAACCTTATTCTGTACCACGGAAGCCTGCAGGAGTTTTGCTAATTCCTTGTTAACTGGATCTTCACACTGTTACGACTTTATGGCAGAAATATAAATTTGAAACACAGGAACAAAACAAAAGAGTGTTAGACCATTAGGAAGTGCTGAGTCACTCTGTGTTCCCAAAGGAGTGGCTTTCTCAACTCTCCAAAGCCAGAAAATTTAATATACAGGAGAATGAAGAAATAGGGAGGTTGGAAATGGATTTTTATAAGAAATATTTTCTACCACCACTGAATTTGAATACTGTAAAGATGGCTGACTAGCCTATTTATTCCTTATATAGTCACAGTTATATCTATTTGACAAAAAATTCCTTTCTCTTTGAATTTTAAGATCAGTAGAGCAAAGAGCACAAAGAATATGTGTTAAAGCAATTTTACTGAGTTTCTATGCTGACTAAAGTTTAAAGATGTAAGATGAGAAGGGCCTCTTTTCTGGAAAGTACAATGATTTGAGACATTATAGGGTGAAATTGCATATTAAAAACCTTCTTTCTTCCTGACTCTTCTTTTTGTGACATACACGTAGCACAGAAATTGCACCATTAACCATTTTTTCACAAGCACTTGGCTTTGTTCACCTCCTTTCTGTCACTATGCAGTGCTGAATTTGTTGACAATTATGTGATTGCTGAAGAAGCAGAAGTCAGTCCTCTTAGCTCCATTGCACTGAGTGAAAAGTGCAGGGTTAACATAGAGCTCCTATTGATTTCAGTCAGATTATTTAAGGACTTTAAAGGAATGACTTAAGCACTAAAATGTGTCTCAAGCATTTGGTGCTTCTAGGACTGTGGCGAGTGTTTAAATGCAGTGGCTAGTGGATAAACAACAGTGGCTAGTGGCAATTGGTTTTTTTCAGGAGAAGTTACTGACCAACTCTTAACTTTCTGTTTGTTTCCCTAGGTGCCACTACTGCAAATCTTCATGTCATGTGTCTTCTCTGCGCATACCTTATGCCTGTAAACTCTTATTCCAAGAACTGCAGTCCATGAACATCATACCTAGGCTAAAACTCGCTAAGTACAATGAATGAACAAGATGAAAAAGACCCCAAAAAAGTACCTTAAGGAATGATATAAAAATCCAGCATATCTGACTGGGAGAGTTTTTGGTGAACGGGAATAAACTCTAAAACCTGAGTGAAGGGAGGTGCAAGACAGTAGGAAATCTTTCTTACATATCCTCCTTGTTTTTTAAGCTGGACATGGAAGAGTCTGTCAGTGAAATAGGACCCGTATTGAAACCTTGATTAGTCATGAACCGGACATGTGGGAATTGGGGAATACGGCCATGGTCCAGCAAAGTACTTGGATCACTTCAAAAAATCCCATGCTTGTGTTTGAAAAGGTCTTTGCTGGGCTAGGTCATAAGCAGAGCTAAATACACATTTTATTCACCGAGGTTAAAAATGTTTTCCAAACCATTGTAATAAATGTTTTAAATAATACTGGCTGAATATGCTGACAGTTGTGTAAGGATGGTAAGGTGTTAAAATGTTTAAACCATTTTCTGTTCCTAAAGCACATTCATTAAAGTGTTAAAATTTTCTAAAATAGTGCCAATGTTAGAGAAATGAAACTACTTTCTCAAGGGCTTGAGATCAGACATTTTGAGTGAGATTTCAACACACAGGTGCATTTGTGTGCCAGCAGTGGTGTGCTTGTACAGGTAGTATGCTGTCAACTAAATGTACACAGTTTCCATGAAGTTCAGGGGAGGAGGTAACTGCATTTGTAGCAAGTGCATGATACAGCACACAGATATCCATTCCATTCTTACTGAAGGTAGCAGATATGATAATACACTCAAAAAGCTCAAAAGTCCTGAAAAGACAGGCTGCAAACACTAGGTAATGATCATTACCTAGCATGCTGTCATAGGACTCTAGAACTTTTTTTAAAATATTAACATAGCCAAAACATTTTATGAACAAAACAAAACCAAACCTATGAAGAACGACACATCCTTCTCTGACAGTGAAGCAGGTTTGAATGACCTGAAAGGATTTAGAAAGGGAAAAAGGGAAAAGCTGGATTTTTTTCATGTGGTCTAAGGCCTAGAACTAAAGCAGTGGATGAACTAAGAATCACTTAGTCCTCTAAACTGACGAGCCCTTACTCATAAAAGCATGCAGTTAACTTTTTAAGCAAAGGACATCAACATGCACAGACTTCCTTCAGTGAAAAGCAGCATTCTGGGTGAGGATACAGAACACTGCCTATGATGTAGAAATCCTGAGATGCTCTTTGGCTCCTCATATGGCTGAAAATTTTGTGCTGATCTTTATGATCCTGCTGATCCTGACACTGCTCATGCAATAATGTTGCTTCTGTTCTCTTAACTGAACTTAGATGAGTATCAGCCTGAGCAGATTTCTTTTTAGCCTTCCACTAAATGCTTAAACTTAAACTTTTGTGTTTGGGCTTAAAAAACAAGCCTGAAGAAATACATTCTACTTTCCTTCTCTTTTTTCCCCCCCATTTTTCTTGCAGTTGGATTGGTGACAACACAAGTGTCAACACAGCACAGCTGGATTGGAAGCTCTTGAAGCACCTCTTCCAGGATCCAAACAGCTCAGGGTTATTTAAAAAAGAGGTTTTTAAGAGAGTGAGAGAGTGACATCCTCCACTCTGGAGGAAGAGGTTAACCAAAAGCCTCAACTGAATGAACAACCTCTGCTTTGGTGCCTGAGATGCCCAGCTGCGGCTCGGGAGCACCAGCAGAGGGAGTGAGCCTCTAAGGTTACAGCTGCTCGGGGGGCACCACGGAAACCCGCTGAGGATAAGGGTCCTTGCTCCCTAGTCCTCTCCCAGGTGGTCTCCTAGGTTGGATGGTCAGAGCTGCAGGACATGAAAGACTAAGCAATGTGTATATTGCACGTGTGGAAATTGAAGCAGTTACAACAGAGATGGAGGAAGAACAAAAAATGTGCTCATGAGGAACCTTATTGAGAGAAAAGGTCTGTGTGTAGCCCTGAGGAGGAGCCCTGCAGCTCATTCACCTCAAGCTGATGGAAGCATGGGGATGAATGGATTTTTGAGGGTGAAGAATATCCTGTAATAACTGAGGTTTAGGAAGAAAGGAGCAGCCTTAAAAATGATGGATCCAGCAAAGTATAGAAACTAGACATGTCTGGCAGTGAGGGTCACCCACTATCAGCTACTCTGGTGATACTTACATCAGCTGTGTTTATACATCACTGTTGCCTGACCTAAGCCTGTGCCTACACTAAAGGCTTATTTGAGTGCAGATCTGAGTTGAAACTCTGATGCTTACTTCTTATGTCTATCTCGGAGGCAGCCTATGTTCCATCGTAATTGACACCTACAAGTAATCTTTTGGCAATGGAATAAGCATTACAAAACCAGCAGCAGAAACAGAACAAATGGCTATGGATTCCTGGAATATGGTTGGTCAAAGTGGCACTTCATGGAAGGAATCTTACTGTAGTCAGGAAAAAATTATAATGCATGGACTGATGAGGTAAAATACAGAACCCCAGAGCTGTCACATTACTTTCCTCTGGTGAGCCTCATCTTTGCAGCCGTTTGAATTACCTTCCCAGACAACCTCCCCTCCCCCCCTTTTTATACTGTGGATGCCTTCAGAAAGGAGGTGTTATGTCAGGTCATGGCTGCACTGCTGGAGCTGGTATTGCCCAGATCAACCTTGCCATCACTGTCTAACTGCTGAATTAGATACCATATTCTGAACAACACCTGACAAAATCAGAAGGCTTTAGCTCTAAGAGCTGTGGCAGAAAAGTACCATAAGGTTTCTATTCCATTGCAATTTCTTTATTTCTTGTATATAGTGCCCGGGTCTTTAGCATTAGGCCCAGACGCAATCCATTTTCTGATATGAGCTAGAGGTGTGTGCTACTATTGGAAAAGATACCTTACTCCATGTAGTTTGTCACTTGCTTTGCAGATAAAGGGTTAAATACTATGTATCCTAATGAATACTGTACATGTCCAGCCCTGCTGTTTGGTTGTGAGAAACAGAATGAAGCCAGGGCTGAGCTTCAGAATGCTGTGGGGTAGAGAGTAAAGCACAGGGCTTCTGGCCAGTTCTGGAGCTGAGAGCAACACAGGTCACTAGTTCAGAGAAACAGCTTCACTTCAAATCATTTATGTAACTCTTACAGGCATGTAACTTTTTTTTTTTTCCCCCCTTTAAGGTAAATGTATCCAAACATAGAAGTAAGAAAAACAAACTGTAAAGGAAAATGAAACTCAACTGGCCAATTTGCAAACTATTCAAAGAGGATATATTATGAAATAAAGGCATACTGAAATGTAATTATTTTAAGATGAAAGTAAAGGAAGGGCTCCCACTATGCACAATTGGTTTTGTTTGTAATGCTCATATCTTGTTAAGAGTTTTCCTTACAAAGAAGCTTCAGTGTGCAGCAAAGAGCTTTTTAATTTGTTGGACTCCTTATTTCTTGCTTAAACAGGGAGGAAAAACAATGAAAAACATAGACTCATGATGATGAGAAATTACTGTGTCTTTTCTCATGTTTTCTAATGGTAAATAAAAAAATATCTGTGGTTTATAGCAAAATGGGAGTACATCATAATTAAAAACCTATAAAGACTGAAGAATATTTCACTGATTTGTGGTAACAAATGGCAAACTAATGAAAAGTGCTGTGCACCTGACAGTGGATTTGCAAGCCCTGCTCAGACCACCTGTAAAGCCTGACAGTAACTGTTGTTACACAGCAAAATGAAACTAGAGGGGCTAAAAATATATCTGTACTTTGCCCCAAAGTTCTTGAGGATGAGGATGGCCCAAGTGAGTGGGAGCATAAGCCTTGAAACAAGGTCACTGGCTTGCAGCCCTCCCACAGGACCTCTCCTCAGCCATGTCTCAGCACAAGCACCTCGGGAGCTGTGGCAGGGAGCTGGCTTAGCACTGCTGAGAGCCACTCCAGCCAGCCTCTCCTCCTGCTGGAGCTGAGGACTGTTTTACAGCCTTTTGCCATTTCAGCAGGACCATGGGGCACTTGATGAATTCCCTCCGCTGAAGAGGACGTGACTTGCCCAGGGCCACAGAAAAACTGTGCCAGAACTGGATCAGGGCTCCACAGTCCCCAGGTGCCAGACGCGTGCTTGCCTTAAAACGGAGCACTTCATCAAACCGTAAAATCCAGCCAGATGGTGACTCTTTGCTATTATCTGGACCAGTGCTGGGAGGCTTAACGTGTGCAAGGCACGGTGAGGATCCAGATTCCAGTTTCTGTGTCTAAGGCTCAGAAGTCCAGAAATGGACCCATGTTTTAGACCTAAATGCTGCTAGGAACTTGAATATGTTTGAACCCAGTTCTGACTTCAGTCCATCTTTCTCATGAAATATTTCCATCTCAGCATGGGCCCACCAGTTTCAGTGGAGGAAACGGGTTCCTTTCTTTGGGAAGGGGTAGAAAGATGCGAGAATAAGAACATCTACTTTCATCAATCTTACTCTGCCCTGGATACATGGCCCCAGTCAGACCCTGTGCTTTCAGGTAGTGAAGACTGCATGAATCAGTTTTGCCTCTCTGCAATCGTTTAAGAACTCACCATATGAACATGGGAGGCAAACACAGCCCCTCTGCCTTCCTTACGTATGAACATGCATCCCAAAACACCGCAACTCTCAGTTAAACTCTCCAAACCTAGGTCAGAGCGAATACAGGGAATTTTTGAAGTTGGCTTTTTTAAAAAAGCAGTCTATATGGCTTTATTCTTTCTGTCTCAAAATCAATAGCAAAATTTTTTGTTGTCTACCCAGCAAATGGACTTAGGCCTTTGTTCCACCTTCCAAAAAATTCTTCCAAGCTCTTGAGCTCCCCATTGCTCTTTGCATCTCGCTGCTGGGGAAAAAACCAAGTGTCTGCTTCTCCTAACTGCAGTTACCCTTTGTTTGTGTGTTTCCTGAGGCAGGTAGCTCTGAGGTCGTTCTGGTGACCACATATTTTTTCCAATAACTTTGTTGCACATGATCTCTATCCCCTCCTCCCAGTTAGTATAAAAACAGCATGTTAGATCCAAATCAAAAGCAATTCCCTGCTGCTAACTGCGGCAGAGCCTTTGTCTTTCACTAGCCTGAGTTTTGGGGAGCTCCTTGACCTATGCATATGCTATACCATTCCAGACGGTGCACTGTTGTTATTGTCTACTTGACAATAAAACATTATAAACTAAGAAATAGCTCAAGAACTAAGAAAGAAATTGGCATGCTCAACAGCGAAGTTCTAATTTCTTGCTAAAGTTATGTTCTAATAATGGAAACAGTTTTCCCCTGAACTCCTGGTGAATTGGAAACTTAAACTCTGCATTCAAGCCTCCCCCTGCCAGTCAGAGGCAGGCACTGAAGGTAATTCTCTGTGCTCCAGGCAGATCAAAAGAAGCTCATTATCAGTCGATCATCTAAAAGGATATGACTGCTTCACATCCAGTTGTTCGGCAGCTGAGATGCAGTCTGGAATGGATCTTTTCTGTGTCTGTTGTCTATAATAGCTTTTAGGGCTGGCTCTTCTTCCAACACACAGTACAAATCCTCTGGTAACTAGTACCAGCCACACACAACAAAAGCCAGCTAAATCTGGTGTAAGCTCGGAAATCGATGACTGCTTGCCCTTCTCTCAAACTCAGGTCAGAGAGTGTCTCCCAGGCTGAGTGTTCTGGTCAGCAGTCCTGGGGGCAGTGGTTCTTCTCAATGCCTACACATGCTGATACTACCCAGGAGAGTGAATTCCCTTCCTGCATGCAGACTGACTAGTGACCATTGTGAACCAGGTATTTCCACTGGTCTCTTCTGTGACAGTGCATGTCACTGCACTACTTAATAAACAGAAAAGAGCTTGGGCTGAGCAAAATTCCTTTCACAGACATTAATAAGAGAAGATCAACTAAGGCTGACTGTGCTCATCTTCAACAAAACTTGGCTTCAGAAATGTCTACAGTTACAGCATGCCAGCTGCAATTCATGTTACTTTTCTTTCCAACTAAAAGGAAGGTGCCCCCTGCCCCATGCATGTGCAATCCATCATTTGCATGCCTCTTCTCTTCTGCTAGTTTTCTCCCAGATACCTGCATATGTGTCTGCCCTAGCCACTTTCTCATGGTGCTTGTGTCAATTAAAGGCTTTTGAAGGAATTGGCGCACTTGTTTACCTAGGCAGCCTTTTGATGTTCCTCTCCCAGTTCCTGCATCTGTCAGCATCATGTTCCCCAAGCACAGACACAGAGTTGATTCCAAAAGTCATCTGTCAGCTTACTCCATATCCTGTCCTTCACCTATACATATAGCTTCCTCAGGGGTGTTAATATATGTAAAATAAAGTTAACATTTCCTGTTCTGGTAATAAAGATGAGGAAGTGGGAAAGAGAAGCCAGTACAGAAAGAAGATCCTTCTGTGTTTCTTCCATGGGATTTACCCAGAAGATGAAGATAGCAGAAACAGGAACAGAGCTGGGAAGGAAGGTTGACAGAAGCATGGGCTCATACTGAGAGGAGGAGGCTGCTGGCTCAGGCAAGAAAATATGGAACCACTCACAGACTGCGGGCCACTGATAAAATAATGAAGTGTCACTGTGTGTTTGGCTGTTGCCAGCAATCTTACAGTCTTTACAGAGATACATCAGATCCAGAAGGATCCCCTGAGTCACTGAACTCAAATCCCCGGTATTGCAAAGAGCCATCTTATGTAACTCCTTTTACAAGCAATTCCCATCCGTTCCTAAAACTAATGCAGGCTGCCTGGGAATCAATGGGAAAACTTCAGTACAACTTCAGCCTAAAGTTGCATTTAAGTAGAATTAGCTAAATTAATATATAACAGTTTAATTTGTTGTTGTTGTTCCTGTGCCAGTAGTTTTGTTGAGAATGCTTTTCTTGGGGTTTCTCCCCAAAATATTTGTTAGAGGTCAGTACAGATGCTCAGAGTGTAGTACCAGCATAAGGAGCTTTTTATGTCAAAAAAGGTGTGGTCACAGCCTACTGGCACAGACAACTGTAGAGTAAAAGACAGTCCTAGAAATGTGTTTTTCTGAAAGATCCCAAAATACCTGGATGGTAAATTGATACAAACTGCCCACTCTGTCTCTGTTTTGCTGGACCATCAAAAGAAACTCATTATCAGTTGGTCACCTAAACTGGTATGTCAGCTTTGCATGCAGTTTTTCAGCAGCCTGGAATGTGTCTTCTCTTCTCTTGATGATCTTACTCTCCCTTCCTGCACCAACAAAAGTTTGTATTCTTTCTTGAATAAAGGTGATATTCTTTTCAGAATAGCAGCAGAATCCCAGTCCACTAAAAATGCATCATCTGATGCAATGTAGGGTTAATCTCCATATATTTTATGGCTTGTGGATGATCTGCATAGGCAAGAACTTGGAGTGAAAATTCCCAGTTGTATACTTTTTGCATCCTTGCTGAGACCTGCCCATTGTATTAAATCAAAAAATGTAGCTAGTGACATGTAGTGCTTCCATCTGAAAACTGCCAGCCTGCAGCACAGGAGATGCTCTGTGCTTTCAGAAGAATGAAGTACTTTAATAAGTGTCCTATGCTATATCCAGAAGTATGAGATTCTGTTTAAATAGGTAAGCAAAACCCAAACAAGAAACAGTTATGAAGTACACTGGGGTGACCTGAGACACTGGAGGGGGGATTAGGTAAGCCGGAAGGCAACAGCATTGACATATTCCACAAGAAAGTGGGGACAGGAACTAACCTGGAGAGGCAGGGAGGAAACATATTGCAGCAGGTACCTCTGGTCTAACAAAAGTGCTGCTGCTGATCCTGTCCATGCATCATCCTCCATAGAGAACATACACCTTTGCATCCTGCCAACAGCCCAAGCCTCCAAACATCCAGGCTGTGCTAAATCCCATCCTTCTCCTCGCCCCCAGAAAGAGCATATCCCTATCTTCACAAATCCTGTATTTTCATTTTGCTCATCTCTGAAATACCAGCAACACAAAAGAATCTCTGAAGTTTTACAGCAGCGAAGGTGAAGTTTCTAGAGGTGCAGGGTGCCCGTGGTGGATCCCCTGCGGCTGCCACAGCAGGTGTTCCACATTTCCAGAAGCCAGGCCCCTGCCTGCAGGCACATCCCCGCGCCACGGAGCGATGGATGGCGAGTGCCCGCGGGCTTGTGCGGGCCCAGGGCTGGGCGTCTTAGCCCCGAGGCTGCCGAGGGCTGTGAGCACCCGCTGGAAGCCGGGGGGGCACCAGGTAACTCCCCGCGAACACGCAGCGCCGGTGGCATCTCCTGGGTTTAAAAGATAACGAGGGTTGCAAAGCCCCTTGAAGAACGAGCCCTGCTCTAAAACAAAAATGTCCCTGAGGTTTTTTGGGGGCTTCTGCCCCCGCACGGGGCCCGGAGCTCTCCTGAAAAGAGCAGGCTGGCCCCGAGGGGCCCTCACCCACGGCCTTCCCTCGGGCTCCCCTCAGGGCTCGCGTCGTCCACGGTAAAGCGCTGGGGGAAAAGAAAGTAGGAGGAAACCCATTAAAAGGTGGGGAAATGTCACCGTTTTGGCGGTGACAATCAAAACCCACACGCATGGCCCTCAGGGGTGTTTAGCGGCGGGGCTAAGCGCGTCCACTCGCTGTGGGAGCGGGACGGGTGGTGTGAGCGAGGCGGCCGGGCCAGGGCCCCGCGGGGAGGCAGCCGGTGGCCGGGCAGCCCCGAGGAGGGCGGGCCGGGGGCCATGGGTCCTGCCGGGCAAGGCCAGGGCGGCAGCAGGAGCCGCAGGCCGCGCCGTCGTGGGGAGGCGGCGTCACGGAGCCGGCCATGCCCGCCCCGTCGGGGCCCTGGTGCAGTGCCGCCTGGAGCAGAGCCAGCCCGGCGGCACCGGGTGCTGCGGGAAACGGAGAGATGGAAATTCCCTGTCGGGATTGCCAGGGCCGTCGGGAAGGAGCAGAGCCCTTGCGTTGGGTTGGAGTTGTTTTTTGGTGGGGTAGAGGGCAGAGGGAGGAGAAGCATCAGCCACGAAAGGCTTGCTCCCGCCTCGCCGGACACATCCCCGAGGCGGGCAGAGCTGGCCGGCGTCCCTGCCGCCGCCGCGAGGGCTTCTCCGCCGGCTGCGTGCTCGATTTGGCACTGTCTCTCTCCGGTATTATTTTTACTTCGTGAACACTGGGGGCTCTCCACGCCAAAACTCGGCCCGTAGGAGTGCGCAGCGGTCGCCCCGGTGTCCGCCCGGCCCGGCCCGCAGTGGCCGAGGTGCCCCACCGGCTCCCCCGCCGCCGGCCCGCCTGGGATGCGAAGGCACCGCGGAACTTCCTCTTTAGTAACCTCGCCGCTTGTTTTGCTGTGTGGAGTTGGTGGTTTTGTTGTTTTTTTTTCCCGACGGGGAGAGGGAAGGGGGGTAGTCTGGGTGTAGGGAGGGGAGAGGGGGAGAAGAGTGGAAAACGTTGGCTCTGTCCATGGTCAAAGTAATTCAGCTATAATCCCCCTTTCTCTTCCTCTCTTGGAGCTCTATTCATATTCTAATCACAGCTTTTCCTTCCCTAAACCAGCCACTTTTATCAGAGCCCTAGCTTTGCACTTTTACTTCCACTTCCAACACATACAACCCCATGCAGAATAAGCAACTTTTTCCAGCCTCTGTCCTGCCCCACTCTACCCTCGCAATCCTCTAATTCGAAAAGGGATCCTCGCATCCTCGTACTAAAGCTGTGAGGCAACATCAGTTCGAAAATGCACCCGTTTAGTTCTTCAATTCTCTTGGCAATCGGGATATCCCACCCCCCTGCTTTCCGCCCGGTCCTGTGGAAAGCTCTCCGGGTCAGCCGCTCTCTGCTGCCAGACAAGCCGGTGGCGAGCAGCCCCCACCCCGCCTTGCTCTCTCTCACTAAAGCCCGGGGAGACGCTCGGGAGTCCCTGCCGCAGGTCTGCAGTGCCAGCATCGCTTGCAGAAACACTGGCAACTTCTCTCTCTCCTCACACTCCCCTTTCCCACACACATCGCCGGTTTGGGTTTTTTTTTCCCCCAATTAACTAAGCTTACAAGATATTTGGGAAGCTGTGCAGCTTCCAATGCCATGTGCCCGCGTAGGATCCTAACCCGGAGCCCATCGGGAGGAGGAGAAAGAGGAGAAGGAGGAGGGGAGCTCGGCCGCGCTGCACGCACACCCGGGTGCCCCAAAGAGCACAACCCCAAACCTACTGCCCGTTTGAAGATCTAAGCCAATTTTGATCTCGGTCTGTAATGAGCCAAGGACCTTGGGTGGGGGTTGGGGGAAGGAAAGGAGGAGTGGAAAGACCGCTGGAACTTTAAATAAGAAAAACGTTTCTAATGCTCTAATAGAAGAGGGAAGTCGAAGTGTTGGGATTGCGTAGATCTAAGGCCCCCCTTTTTGGAGGAAAGCTTTTCTTATTCAAAACAGCATCACAATGGGCTTCACATTGAGCCTTGCCACATCCCCATCTGAGTAGCAGCCATTCATCAGGCTGGCTGGCCTATCAATGACATTTCTCCCATCAGGGCTTCTATAAAATGATGCTTTTTCCCATGAAACATCCGCAAACATTTTGACGGGTCTGGCTTTGCCCCGCTGGATTACGGAGTGTCCCTCTCTCCCGCTCTACACCCCCCCTCCCCAACTATCTGCGTCTGTCCTCTCTCCCCACCCCCTCGCCGCCTCCCTGCTCCCTCTCCCCCGTGTATCTCTGAGATAGGGGCTCTGCACACCCCGGGACCTTGGGGCTCCCGTCCGTCCATGGGAAGAGCATGCATTGCGGGTTGCTGGAGGAACCCGATATGGACTCCACAGGTAAGTCCCCCCCGCAGGCAGCGGGCTCCTTTCGCCCGTCAGGGAGAACTTTTCAACTTGACCGTGGCGGCGGGGGCAGCGCGGGCGGCAGCGGGGGGAGCCGCCCGCCGCACCGGCCTCGCAGCAAATGAGCCCGGGCGTGTGCGGAGGAGCGGGCTGCGGGGGCCGCGGAGGGGGAGATCTCGCTCCCGGGCTGGAGGAGCCCTATGGTTCCACTTGCAGATACGATGGAGCAGAGAGTGGCTTGTGGGGGTTTGTTTTGTTTTGTTTTGTTTTTATTAGGTTTTTTGTTTGGGTTTTTTTTTTCCGCCCTTCATCATAGGCTGTCGGCCAGCAAACTAATTGCCTCTCCGCTTCTAGTTTTAGGCGCTCACTTAGGTTAGTGCAGCAACGAGGCGAGAAAACAGTTTATGCGAGAAAACTGGGTATACTAGGGAAGATGGTTGGTGGGTTAGGGCAAACCCAGCCCCGAGGTCATCCTGTCCGGTGGGCAAAGTCGGGGCTGGGCCGATTCGGAGGGAAGGAAGTTTGGGGAAGGGCAGGACTGGGTCACTCTCCCCACACCTCCAAAAGATGCTCTGGCCGGTCCTGTAACCGGGCGGGAGAGCAGCGGCCGAAGTACCACCAGCGGGCGCCGCCGGCGGGAAGAAGCCCCGGCGGGAGGGATCAGGGACGGCCGCAGAGGCGAGGCCGCCCGCCCCGAGGGCCGCGGCCCGCGTTCCCCCACCCGACGGCCGCCTCTGCCGCCCGGCCCGGCCCGGGGGCGGCGGCGGGGGACGTGAGCCATGCCCCAGGCCTAGGTCTTCCCGCTGCCAGCCGGCAGCCTCCCGAAACGATGGCCCCTGCTCTCCCGCTCCCTCCCGCCTCCCTGCCCGCGGTTCCGCGGTTTCCACGGCAGCCCCTGCGGTCTGAGCGGAGCGCAGCCCCCGGGCTTCCGCGTGCCGAGGACGGCGGCCGCCCGCCACAGTCACCTCTGAAAATTTATTTTATTAGCACAGGAGAACACCCCTCCCGCTCCCCTCCCTCCCTGCCTTCCCGCCCAGGCGTTCCCCCGGCGGACAGCCCGCAGGTTAGGTAGGGCTCAGCCCAGGAATGGCCCTCCCGCCACCCGCTCCTAATCTATCCCGTCCCCTCCGGCAGCCGCTGCGCCGGCTGTGACCGCCGTGCCCGGCTGCGAGGTGGCCGCGGAGATGAGCCGCCTCAACCCCGCAGAGGGATCGGGTCCTCTCCGCGCCTCCCCGACGGCCTCGGTGGGCGGCGTTCCGCCGCTCCCTCGGGGCCTCGCCGCTCCGTCCCAGCTCCTCCGGTGTTGCCGGTGCTGTGCCGGTGAAGCTGGTGCGGGTGGAGACGGGGCAGGGGGTGACAGGGAGAGGCAGTCCCGCTTCGGAACCGCTTCGCTCTGTGCCGCCACAAACCTGCGAAGGTCTTTCTCATCCCTAGTTCTCAAGGCAGCCGATGAGCGCTTTGTAAAATTTAAACATTGATTAAAAACAAGGGGGGAAAGAGAGAAGGGGAAGGATGTTGCCCGACCCGGCTCGGCTGTTCCTGCAGCGGTCCGGGCGCGGGGCGCTCGATGCGCCGGGTAGGCTTGGTCCCTCGCCGGCCACCGGCGACACCAGCCGGGTTCGGGCCACATTTGCTGCGGGGTCCCCAGGACAAAACCCAGGCGAGCTGTTCCGGGGAGAAAGTGTTCGGCGGGGAAGGAATCGTTGAGTTCGGGTCAGAGCGTGTGCAGGAGCTAAGAGGGTGTTAGATAAAGTTCGCTTGCTGTCCGGCGGCGCTGCTAGGCGGGGTTAAGGGGACTGCCGGCAACATCTCGTTGTCGAGAGGAGCGGGTCTTAAGGGGAAGAAAAAAACCAAACCTAACAAAAAAAGCCCCACATTTTCTGTCACTTCTTCAAGAATAGTCCGTTCTCGGGCTTAGCCTCCCTACTATTCGTTTCCTAATTTCAGTAAGGTTGTAATAAGTGGCAGCATGATTGATTAAGATAATATTAATCAGAAAACACTTTAGTCTTGCTAAGCAGATGGGAAGAAAAGTGGAGCTTTGCAGTTGTCTCATTCAGACACCTTAACCTCCCTTTCACAGGATTTAATCCAATTAGCTTTTCTCCTGAGTTTCAGTTGTTATGTAAAGATCCTTTTGCATTGTGGAGAAATATGGCTTCATTGAAAAAAATCAGTCATGTTTTAATTCATCTTCAACAGATTTTCCCTAAACCACCGGGATTAAAAAAAAAAAAACCATAAAAAAAAGGAAAAAAAAAAGAAAAAAAAGAAAAAAGAAAAAAAATCAAATCACCCGCGATTCTAATTTTAAGGTAGGGGAACAGTTAGGTTCCTTCACCTTCCCCCAACAGTGCCGTGTGTTTCCATCGAGTTTAGTTCCCGTTCCTCTAACCTGTAGAGTGACCCGTGGGGGCTGTCACCAAGGCCAAAGGGCTTTCTGGCCGCCTGGGCTCCCGGAGAGCCCCCAACCCCAGGGGTCCGGCGGGACAGCGGCAGCGCACCCGCAGCAGCGCCCGGCCCCGACGGCCCACCCCAAGCGGCGGGGCTTGGCCAGGAGCTGGCCTCGGGGCTCTCCCGCTGCCCTCGGGGCTCTCCCGCGGCCGCGGAATGGGGCACCCATACAGTAGGGCCACACGCCCCTCTCGCTGGGTCTGTTATATGTTTCATCGCATGGTTTTTCCGCCGCCTTTAACCCCGTCAGGCGGCCGCCCGTCCCCGGGTGTAGTTTCTCAAGCTCGGAACTCCCCCGAGCCGGGCCAGGAGCCGTCGAGCCGCCGCCGGACTCCCCCGCTCCTTCGCTCTGGGGCACTAAGGGGTCATTCCGTGGGACTCTATCCGGCTTTCGGGGCTTGCCCTGCGCTCGGCCCTGCCCTCACCCCGCAGCCCCGTCGGCGCCCGACAGCTCCGTGCCCGCAAGCTGCCTTGGGACAGCGGCACCGCGCCCCGTCTCAGCCCGGAGGAGTCGGGGCTGGCAAGAGGGCGGTGGCGGGCTGGGTGCTCCGGGCCAGCGCCCGGGGCTCCTCGAGGGGCGGCTGGGGCACGCTTTGCGGGCGATCCAGAGCGCGTATAGCGGCTTTCCTCAGCCGCAGCCCCCCCTAGTGATATCGGCAAGGTGAGTGCGGGGAGCTGCCGGCGGGGCACAGCCCTCGCCCCGCTGCTCGGCCCCTGCCTCGCCCCGCAGGAGCCGTCCCGTGCAGGAGGATGCCGCCCGCTCGGGAGCAGCGTGCGGGGACGCGGGGCGCCGTGGATTTCCCGGGGGGCTGCCAAACTCCCTGCCCCGCGGCACCCCCGGGAAGGCCCCGCCGCGCCGCTCAGGGAGCAGGAGCCCAAGGAAACAGAGGCGCGTTCTTGAAGCGCAACTTTCCTGCACGGCTCAGTAAATAGCCCTCCTTATTTCTGTGTTGGAGCCAGGCAAAACCTCCGCTGGTTTTCAGGCGCTAGATGGATGAGATCCTTGGGACTTGAAGCTGAGACTTAGGAGCTGATCCAAAGCCCATTAAAATGAGCAGAAAGCCTTCCAGTGCTGTCAAGGACGTCGGGATTAGGCCCTTAAGGCAGTTTGAACCACGAAAAGCTGCTTCCACTTCCTGGGTTGAAAACTTTGTGGCAATGGCCAGATTTCAGTCTGTCTTCTTATCAACAGAGACAGGTGTTGCGGCAGTGGCGGGTGACCTTTGCTACGAGCTTGCCATTTAAAATGGATCTAGCATATTAAGCATTGTTTGAAGAGAATTAATGGCTTTCATATCCTGGTTCAATTAATGAAATCACCAGTATTGATACTAAATACTTGAATGCTAGCTGGGAATGGAGCTGTGACATGTCAGAATGTATGTATGATGCTAAAGTTTGTGATCCTATGTACTGATTTGTTTAATCCAAACAAATGTTTGATTTTGCTTCTGAAAACTGTTTGCTTTGCTTATTGCAACATAGTAAAGAGGAAACTTGCTATTGGCTTTTTTTCCTTACTTTCCTTTTTTCATGCTTTTTTCATACTTTTTTTATTCCAATAAGGAAAAAAATCGTTCTTTATTGTTTTAGAATTTGTGTTTATAAAGGCTTTAATCTGCTGAGCAGTTAGGATGATCCAATGATTGTTTTGAATCCTAAATTTGATACGATACAGAGATGCAGAAGAAACACCACTAGTCTGTTATATAGTTGAACCTATTTCTCCTATGCGATTTTGTATCTTATAAGATTTTGCAAATAAAAGAAATGGAGCAGGGAAACAAAAAACAACAATAAAAAAGTGTTTTCTTTTCTGTGAGCTGCAGAGTTTGTGTGGGCAATGTTTGCATGGCAGGGCCCAATTCCTGGCATCTCCCTCTACCTTCAGCAGTGGCATCAGAACAAGGATCTAAACTCAGGTCCTGTCAATGGATCAGGTCTTCATTTCTGAGGAGGTTTTAATAACTTTGTAAAATCTGTTGGGATTTTTTAGAGGTTTTGAAATGTGATGAAAATTACCTAGACCTAAGAAGTTCATCTTTTAAGTCTGACTCAGAGAAAATAATGATTTTATGATTTACTTGTCTGCTAATGAATTAATTCTAAAATTCTTAGGGAGAGGCAATTGTAGTATTTTTCACTGCTCTGTAATATTCACCTGCAGTAAAGATCTTTGAAAGGATGGAAAGGAAAAAGAACTAAACCAAGGTTTTGCATAAGAATAGCCTTAGAACTGTAGGAAACTTTCACTTATTTAAGTTGCAGTTTACGGTTTACAGTCCTCACGATTTTGAGTGTAATACTCGTTACAAAAGAGACTCTGGATTCTGACAGATAAAACTTTTGGGTGTGGACCGTAAAGAAAGCTGTAGTCTCAACTGGTCTATTTAAGGTGCACCTTTACTATAGTGAACATACATTGAGCAAAGACCTTCTCAAATGTAGAAGGGACCATTTTGTGCTAAGATACTTGTGAGGCTGCTACAGATGTCCTGCAGAAAGTCATCAGGGTTGTTGGCTTGCTTGCCTTTAGAAAATAAGGCTGATTTTCAGCTGGCAATGCAGTGTGCGTGCAGGCAAGGAAGAAGGTTAGCGTAGTTGTAAAATCTTCAGTGCCTCTGAATGTAAACACCTTTGCATTTTGCTAGCTTAATTTTCAGCTGGTTTGCAAGTTAGGACAGTCATAAAGAAGTGCATCCTCTGGAGTACTATTTCCAAACATAGGATTTCGTATAGCAAACTAAAGATCATACCACGGGATCACTGAAATCTGTCTGGTGATGAAATGTTAGTACCTCTTCAGATCAGGACTTTTGAAGAGGTGGCCTTATATACAGCTGGGGCTTGATTGTTCATAACAATGCCTTGAGAGCAGTGGTGGGCTGTCATGTAATTAATACAAATATAAGGTCAGTCCTTTGGGGATACTTGATGTGACATTGTGGCAGTGGTGGCCAAATAATTAGCTCAAAATTCTGTGAGTGCTGAGTTTTGTGAATTTCCTGAGTTCATGCTCTTGTCTGTTTCCCTGCATCTGCGCTGGATTTTCTATTTGTTTCATTGTGTGTGAAAATGAATACTGGGTATGATCCCACCCCGCTGGAGCCCAGCATCCTGGCAGCTGGGGGGATTTGGCTGCTGACATACTGATGAGGAAGATGGATAGCGTAAAGGATATTTGATGGCTGAGCAATCCTATGGATAACAAGTGTAGGAAGGAAGAGTATGTGGTGATGATTGAGCCAGTGGGGGCCTTTGTGGGTTTTTTAGGATATCTGGACCACTGGCACATTTACTCACCTCTTTAAGATCCTGTAGAATTGTATATATGTGCCAGGGATTTTCTGGGAACTTCTGAAGCTAATACAATTTGCAGTTAGAGGTGGGTCCTGATCCTGCAGTGGCTCCACAAGGGAAACACCTGTTGAAGTCCATGTGTGTGCATGAGAGAGGGCAGATGCCAGGGTTAACGTGTAATGATCCCTCCCCACAGCTGGGAATGTGTAATAACTTAATTGTAGCTATTTTACATGCATAACTAGCAGTACTGGCCTGTCTTCATTTACATTTATTTTTCTCTCAAGAGATTTGCAGCAAGAGTAGTTTGTTAGCTAAGAAATACTAGCCAGTGTTAGAAATGGTGTGTAAAATCAGCATCAGAGTCTTTCTTGCTTGCTGCAAGAGCTGTCTGCATATAAACACATGTTGGATTAAATGCTTTTGACTATTCTTGCCTTTATGATAAATTTGAAATCAGGAAAAAGTGGAGAAGGTTAAACAGAGCCTTGGTTCTCACTACATCCAGTAAGAGAAAGCTCATTTGCAGCTTAATTTGCCTCAAGTCTGAAATGTGAAATGCAGGGCTCAGTGCTGTCTTGTTTCCTTCCTTTCAGCTACAGTTAAACACTCTGTTTGCTTTTACTGGTAATTGAACTTAATTTCTCTGAGATGGAAGTTGTTACAGGAACCAAGGAGCTGATTCAAAGCTGTGAATGATGTGTTCACAATTAATTAGCAGCTTATGCTGAGCATTTTTGTGCAGGATACCAAATACTATCATAAGAGCAAACAATATATTTCAGATAGCCGGAATATTCTCTGAATGACTGATTCCTGAAACTTACAGCCCTGGGAATTAGAGCATTCATTTCAGAGTAATAGGCTGAGGGCAAATGCTGGGGTTTCCTCTGTTCTCTAGACTGGCTGTAGTTGCAGTCTGATGCTGCGATCATCATTCTGGCAGACTTTGTGCTGGAGCTTTGGGTGCTCAAGAACGCCATGCGAGAGACTGAAACAATTAAAACCACAAAATCCTCTTCTCTAGGCTGAGATCCTATCTAGAAAAAAAAATGATATTTGCCTGGAAGAAAGGACTCCAAGTTTCAAGTGTTAGAAATTACTGCTTTTTTTTTTTTTAATTAAAGAACACTGGAAGTAGAAATACTTGTTGTCATTCACCTTCTCTTTTCTCTTGTTTAAAACTTCCACTCTGTAGAATTATACTATCAGACTCCTGTTTCTTCAGCTGGTTTGGCTACTTGGGGAAAAACTAACAGATGTTCATATTAAGGCAGGTAAAATTCATTAAATGAAAAATGTCTTATAAACAAATATAAGTTTGCAAAAAAAAAAAGACAAGTGTTAAGTTCATTTATGTTCTTATAGAGGTCTGTATGTTGAGATCTAGCTTGTGCTATACTTGTAAAGCAATAAAATACCAGAAATGCAGTGAAATTTAAAGAAATTAAAGAAGAAATTTAAATATAGTGAAAAAAGCAAAAAGGAGAGGTACCACTAAATACAATGTTATAACCACTAACACTTTTTTTTTCTCCCTTCTAGAACCATTTTAACTGCTAAACTATTTCAGGAGTGTTTGAACAACTTCAGCTGCAGCTGAGGAATGGAAATTTGGAGGGAGAGCCCAGTTAGTTAGTGGGGTCTCATGACTGGTCATCCAGTGCTGGGTGGAATCACCTGTGTTTCAGAGCCAGCTCCCCCACGGTGACAGCAATGCACACCTGATTTAAAAGACCCCACAGAATATCCTTTTTACTACTAAGGACACTTCAGTGCCCTATGACAAAGGTGCAATCTGCTGCAAAAAACCAGCAGCTGTTTTCGAGGCCAAGCAGGAAAGGCTGTATGTTTTCCTAATACTCTAGGATCTCACTGAAACAGACTATTTGTTGAATAAAATTAATGGATGGTTGTAGAAAGTAGACAAAACCTTAACCTTCAAAAGGGAAAAAAATCCTCAACAACCTGACATGTGTGGTTCTTACACTCATCTGGCATTCAGTTTAAACATGAGCCTGTGGCAGGATGTCCTAATTAAGTAGATGACTACTTAATGCCGTTAGCTTCTAGGTACCCTACTCCTGGCTATTGCTATCTCTGATGCTCAGAAGAAAGTAAAATCTTTCCTGCTCCTTTACTCCTTAAAAAGCTTAAGCAAAAGGGGAAACAAAAATTCTTGGCTGATTCTTAAGGTGACAGTGGCCTGATAGACACCATAAAAAAAAAATACAGGCAGAGCAATATAAAAGTGGAGTCCTGGTCCCCAGGTGCTGTGTGGCAGGGCATGACAGACCTGTGCTGCTCTGTGATGAGAGATGTCTGCTCCTGCAGTGGGTGTTCCTGGGTCCACAGGCTCATGTGGTGGTGGAGGGACTCACCCACCCATCAGCACAGCCCTTCAGCTCCAGCTCTCTGTCTGCCAGACCAGGCTAAGTAGCAGGATAGAGATTTGCTGGCTAACAAGCTTGGCATCCCAGGGCTGCCATGAAAGAAGCTGTGCCCAGTGCTGTGAGACAGGGGTCTTACTGGGGACAAGGTGATGAAAGAGCCAGAGAAGGAGTTCTTGGCAGGATGGGTCTGAAATGTGCACCTTGTGTAAGTAAAAGGCTGCTTCTTTTGGACCTCTTGGAGTTAAGGGTAGAGTGAGCTATGTTTTTGTTATCAAGGGAAATTTGGCCCTATGAGAGGCATAGTGCATATCATACATTTGCTAAATGGTGTGTTGTGTTTGCACACCAGCCTCTGTCACAGCTTGGCTTCCTGGGTGTTCACTGTATGACATCAAAATGTCTTAACTCAGAGGAGGAGCACTGAAGAGACTTCCAAGGTCCATGGCAGAACAAGGCACCTGCTAGGTGGGATTCACTCCATGCCCTGTGCAGGCTGAAAGCAGGGACTCTTCCGTGCTCTGCTCCTCTGTAAACTGTGCCTGTGCTTCCTTTTTCCCAAGCAGTGGCAGTAGCACATCCTGCTGGTTGGACTGCCTGGCTAGTGCAGGTCTTCCCAAGCTGGGACTCACATTCCTATCTTAAATGTAGAGTCATGGGGACAATACTGGTGCAGGGGCCCCTCTAACACAAACATTTTTTTAAAATGAGTTGTGGTAGGGGCAGCAAATGGCCTCCTTTGTAATGAGGTGGGGAGAAGTGGGGAGGACTGCGTTTACAGAGCAGTTTAATCACATGGATGGAGCAGTGTGTTCACCTCTCCTCCTTGCTGGGTCATTTCCACTTTGAGCTCTGCAAACAGACCATCTATTGAGCAGTTAGTATTCAGTGCTGAATATTCAATACTAGACTCTTGTTTTGGTGAGTCTTGGGCAAAAAAAGAAGGAGGAAAGAAGACTTGTCTTTTTTCTCATGTTCCCTCCCTGAGTTTGCTTTGCATATTGTTCAGAGGAGACTGGAGTCTTCTCAGAAGAGCCAGGCTTCTAGTTTTAAAAGCACTGGTCTACTTTCACAGTACTTTGTAAAGGAAGGGAAGACAGTTTGGAAGGGATTAAACTCATACAAGGTTTACAAATCTGTAAGTGTAGGCACATCAGGACTTAGCAAAGACTTTTTGGCAGCCATATTTAGACTGTAAAGCTAACAGGGTGAAATTAGTTCTGAGCGATACCAATCTTTGTGGGGGATGTTATGATGATTTATTAATGTCCTCTCTGCTAGTTTTGGTAGGCAGGTACTCTCTGTGTCCATTCTGAGAGCAACAGCGTTCATTTGTTTCTGTCCGGTGTGTCATATTTACCCACCAAATGGTTGTGAATGATGTGATGTCCTTTGACAGTAATGAGCAACAGATAGATTTGGAGTCGCTATCCATAAAGGGAGGAGAAGGAGCCACCATTTGAGTCAATGTAGCCACTTTCTATTTTAGTTTACACGCTTTTTCAGTCAAATGATTGTCTCTTTCCTACTGCTGTGGTTATGTCCTAACACCTGAGTCATGTATTCTGTGCACACTTGGGTCTGTCTTCTCATGTTCTTTCAGTCTGCTCAACTGGATGCTGTTTCTAATGAGAAATATTTACTGTAGCCCCATTCTTTTAGGAGCTGACCTCTTTTCTCCTGATTAAAAAAAAGTCTCTATAGTTACTTTCTTTTCTCCTATCCTTTATTTCTGACCGTGCCTTTTTCTTTCTCATTCATTCTTTTGTTTCCTTTCCCTTTTTTCTCACCTCCTTTCCAACAACCAGCCTTGCCCCTCCTCTCTCTCTCTCCCCTGAGCCCCACAACTAGTGTTTTGTGAATCCCCCACCCATATCTCACATCTTTTCATTTTGTCATCTTTGTGGGGCTGTCTTACTGATGTACTACCATCTCTGTGCCAAATTGGCCTGTCTGCTGGATTCATCAGCTCCTGAGGCAGAGGGAAGCATTTCATGGGTACTTGATGCAAATTCTGTTTCTTGAGCCACAACTCTCCTGCTCAGCCAAATGATTCCAGCCCTGTGTAATAATGAAGCAGAGCTGAATTAAGGATTTGAGAGCTCCATGTCTTCTCATGCACTCTAGTGATCTGAGAGACCATGACAGCAGCTGGGAATGTCTAACCCAGAAGCTTGGGAGAAGAGACTGCTGCAGGGTGTAAGAGATGGGAGAGGTACCTAGAATTTAAAGCTCTATGAGCTTACTTGTGTGTCTCACATTAATAGCATAAGAAGTTAATGGAATCTGGGGCAAAAAGGGGTGTCAGTTGACTCTGAGCTTTTTCTCTGGAGAAAAATAGGTCTGGCAATGATCAAGAGATGTGTGTGCATTTCCTTGGAAGGAAGCATTGCAGTTAAATTGGAGACACTGATAGCCTTTCCACTGAGTCATGCAGCACACCTTGAAGGATCGAGGAGCCATAAACATTCTGCTGGGGAAGCATGAGGGCGCATTTTGCTGCCTGCAGGGTTGGTGCTTGGAAGGCACGTGATGTGTGTGATGATCTTATTGATGAAAAGTTGGGCTGCATGTTGCACAACCGTGTAAGTTAAAGTTCAGCACTGGGAGAGCTGAACTGGTCACTGAGGGAATGCGAGGAAATGTCACCGCACTGAAATCGGACCAAGTGAGGTTTGCTTTTCCGCTAAATGAGGAATGGCCTTGATGAAACAAGAACAGCCATTACTGGTCTGGTGAAACTTAGTCTTCAGAATTAAACAATAGATAGCATCTGTGTGTGACTGGGAGAGGGACAGGGCTACTTTTAGTGAACATGCATACTGAGTTGGAAATGCAATAGCAATATGCTATGCGATTCCAGAGAAGGGGGCAGATAGGAGTTCCTTATTTGATCCAGGGTAGAGGCTGCCCTAGACACCAGAATAACTATGCAGAAACATCTTGTATTATAGGGCTTCTGGGGCTGTTTTATCTGCATTTGGGATGCACCTTCTTAACAAGGAATATTGTTGACAGAATACTTAAATGAAAGAATCCCATTCAGATGAACTTCCCCACAGTGCGCAGCGTAAGAAGAATAACACATCTCATAAATTCCAGCTTTTCTGCCCAAATATTCTGGAGGAATTAAAAAAATATTAACTATGGTGCATTTTGTTATTTAAGTATTTATGTTATTTAAGTATGGCATGTCAATTTTTAATATATTTTATCAAATAGTTTAGCAGAAAATCAATACTGGGAGTGAAGATCTGGCTAAACAAAACAACAGAGCTCTCTCACACTCAAGAGAGTTTTTCTTTGCATGCTTATGATATCATGGTGAATCTTCACAATGCTTTTTCAGGATCATAAGTCAAAGAAAGAGAACAAAAAACATTCCTGCCAACATCTACAAAGTGCCCTGGACCAATGTCCATTAACCCTGAAATAGATGCAACAGAATTGTATGCCAAGAAATGAGAACAAAAGGACTGCAACAAGAGTGCCTGACATTTTCCCCTGTTGGAAATGAAGTAAAAAGTTAGATTAGCAAACAAAACACCGAGGTATCTGGCAGCTTGTCAGGGTAGCAGCTCTGCCATCTGCACCAAGGCCATGTGTCACTGTCATCCCTGAGGAGCAGGTCTCTTGGAAGAACAGAAGATGGCTGTGCAGGACCAAGGAGGACACTGGCATGATTTCCTGTGGAGCCTGAAGATGTTCCTGTCAGCTAGCACGCAGTGACTGAAGGGTGTGTGCCTTGCCAGCTGATGGCACCGAATGAGGCAGCAAAGAGCAAGCCAGGCTCTGTGTGGCAGGTCCCCCTTGATGGTTAGAGAGGAGCTGGTTTGTGGACTAGGAGTGTCTATGTGCTGAGGCGGTCACAGGGAACAGCAGCTGGATAATGAACCTTTCATTTGGCAGTGGAGAGGAGGAATATTTTGATTACATCACCAATGAAAACCTGAATCTTAGAAAATTACTGTGTGGTTGGCTGTCCCTAGTAACTTGTTCTGCTTGATTTTAGTAGATTTTGGTAAGTTCAATGCCCTCAATGGGAGCCAGTGGCAGCCAAGCCTTGTCATATCACAGACACTCTTGTTCATAACAATGTGCAGAGGCTAAGCAAGATCTTCTTTAGGTCTTGCTTTTGCAGTCCCCTGAGGCTTTCTAGATAAAGCTATTTTTGTTTGCTTTCTTTCAAGCAGTGTGTTGCTTGAAATGCGCTGCTGTAACTAACCTGCACAGCGCTCCAGCAGCACTTCTCCGGTGGCAGATGTGCCTGTAACCAGTGGTGCTGTGCTGCAAGGTGTAAGAGAGATACAGAACATGAATCCTGTTTCTACTCAGGCCAGATGTTTTATACAGCAGGTACTAGAATAGGTGTTTAGTAGTTTGAGGGTCAGACTTCAAGTTTATCTCCTAATCATTACTCCTGAGAGAAAGGGATCATCTCTTTTGCCTTTAAGGGACTGTTCTAAACTAGTGATTTGTCTTATAAGCTGTGGCTAATTGCTCCAAGACATTGAAGTGTTACAAGGTGAAGTCTTCACTTGCATTTGTCAAAATATTACATGCACTGGCTCATTTTTCCTTACTTGCATTCAGATAGCATTTAGAAATTAGATTTGCAGCACACTAAGGGATGGCCGAAGCAGACAGGCTGCTCAGACATTATGAATTTTGTAGCTGTAGAGATTATTAGAAGTTCTCTGTCCACAGCAGTGATGCAACATGGAGAGCATGAACAGAGTTTTTGGGGTGCTGGCATGTCTCAGGCCATGTTCAGCAAGATCAGCTCTGGAGAGAAAAACTCAATGGATCTTGCAAACCTCAGCACTTTCTCTGAAACAGACAACAGAAGATGTTGTCTGGGCAGTGATTGTTTCCTTAATAAGGAAAGATATAGAATATCATCCCATCAACTCTTCTGTTGGTACCATGGGCTATCAAAATGGAAATGGGAGGTTCCATGACCTTCAGTCATGAGCTTTTGAGTTACTGTGTTTACCTGCTAAATCTGCTGTTAGCAACCACTTTCTCTTGTGGTTACAGATCAGATGAGCAGCTAGACAGTGTTGCTGTCCAGCTTGGTACTGAGACACTTGGCAATTGAGTCTGTCCTCACTGCTAAATATATCATTTTTCCAGCAGGTCCTCTTATAAACGCACTAAAATCCTTTATATTTACATCATTTACTTTTAGACACCTTGTCTCACAGTTCCTTACAACTTTTTTTTTTTTTAATTTGCCTCGAGAAACTGGGGCAAAAAATTAGAAGAGCAAATATGAATAAAGATAAGGAGCCGGACTGTTGCAGCTATGCCATCCAAGTTAGTATATAGCTCAAGCAGTGGTTTGGGTCCTAGCAAATCTTATATTCTTATTCCAGTGACAAGAGAACTCATGTGGAAGAAGAGCTGGTCCGTGTTCAGCTCCCTAAGTAAATTGCCATGATTTTTGGTGACTTTAGAATTTGGAGTATGAGAGCAAATCTAGAGCTGAAAGCACATGAGGGGGCTTTTCATGCAATTGCTATGGCTTTGGTGAAACAAATGGTTGTGCAAATTTTGTCATTGTCAAAGCCTTGGCTGTCTCTCTAGGATGTGGGGGTTCTCATCTCATACACTTTCAAAAACCAAGTGATTCCCAATTATGCCAGTACTGTGACCACATGTGGATCAGAGAATATGGCATAACTGTGGAAAACCAGGATATTGTATATACTGCTGTAGGGAATGAGGTGAGCAAAATGCAGCTCAGATTAGGTGGCCACAGAGCTTTGTTCTGCCCATAAACCCTCCTTGTCTCCCTTCAGGGCACACACACATGTCCACAGGGCTGTAGCCAGCAGCTCTGAGCACACTCAGTCCCAAGCTGTGCGGCACAGCCTCCCAGCGCCTGTGGCCACAGTGGCTCACAAAGGCCACAAGAGGCTGTGATTGCAGATGGTGCTGTTACTGCAACTACTCCTGACCCTCCTGGCTGGACGGCGGGAGCAGAACCACTGTGGCTGCGATCAGAACCATCTCCTCTTCTCTGCAGAGAGGAGCCTGAGTGGCTCTTGCCCCGCTCTTGCTAGGGCATGTCCATGTGGGAGTAACAGTGCTGTGGGCTGCAAATATAGGTAGCTAATAACCCTTTCACAAACAGGGAGTAATTATCTCACTAATGTACTGGCAGTACGCAGGCTCCTCTGCTGCATCACCTCAACTCAGGCTCTGGAGGAGAAGCCTTTCAAAGATGTGTTCCAGAAGCAAGTTTGACTTCTGAAGGAGATAACATGTCAAAATAATTTGTCAAAGATAAATTTCAAGAACATTTCTGCCTCTTATTTTTGATAGTTCATGAAAGCTCCTGCCCCTAAACACCTCCTTTATGTTTCTGTCTCGGAGCTCCCAAGCCTGCCTCCCCAGCTCAATCTTTGAAACACCATACAAATGAAAATATGCTGTTTGTTGGAAAGAAGTGGCTTGGTAGGGATAGGGTGAAGCTACACACCTTCTGCTCTGCCTGCTTTTGAAAAAAAGTTCAGTTTAAACTTCTCTTGGTAAAAGTGTGGCACATGGAATGGAAGTGAAATACTCTGGCGCTTGAGTCTCAGTACATGTGTCAGCTTTAGAAAGATTGGGATCAAAAAGAGCAGAGGCAAAATTAGGGGCAGCAATAGTTCCATAGTTACTTTAAATTCATCTTTCAGTATTTAATTTTGAATGATTTCTAATTTTTTTGTTGGTGTAATAGTAACTTACTCTCTCAGAAAATTTACACTGGGAAAATTATTGTAATTTGAATAATGAGCTCCTTTCCCTCACGTAGGAGTCCCACCTCAGATACACAGTGTATTTGTATTTAGTGGTATGCAAAATTATATAACAAAAATTTTTAAGGCTGATGAACAAAGTTGTGTGTTTTACTACAGTTCACTCTTGACCTGTGCAAAATTAAATAGTTGCTATGATATTTAAAGATTGATCCTTAAAATGCCATTAAAAACATTATTTTCTTTCTTTGCTAGTAAGGTTATGATACTCATAATTGTGACACAGTATGGAAACTAAGTGACTATACTACATTCTACTACTAGCTATTCCTAATCTGGTTTTTTGCTTTTTCACTAGTGCTGATCCTTGTTTCAGTACAATTGAGGGTACAGTGTGCTGGGACTCCTGATGGGAAGGAGTCCTAGAGGGGGAGAGGAAATGCCTTAAGGCTTGATGCACTAAAAACACAGTGAGTAAAAATACAGCCTGTATTAGGATGTAGTTTATTTTGTTCTCAAAAGCACTTCCCATTGGAAATTTGGGGGTTCTCATCTTGTGTTAATGACTCATCATTGTTATCAGGTCTGATATGCACTTCTGCTTAGTTGCTGCCTGAACTCTCCATCATTCTGTGAGTTTTCCTGCTGTGAAATCCTGCCTGTAAAAACTAAGGTTCAAGTGCAATAATTAAGCTTTAATCACAAAAAAAAATCCATTCCACATGACTCAATGCATATTTAGAGCAGTGGTATGATGTGGTTGGTGCCAGCCTTGGGATGGAACCACAGCCTGGAGACACCAGAGGTTCCCCATGGGCCTTTTCTTGCTGGGACAGGCACACCCATGTGTTATGAGGACAAGCACATTCAACATGTAGAAGGAACCCAATGTGTTCCTTAGGCCTGGAACAAGATCTAATGTCATTAACTCTGAAAGACCTTATAAAAGTCAAACCTAATTTTGACTTTTGATTTTGTTCGCTCTGCCTCTTTCTCCTTTTGTTTTATTTTGGGCAGGTGTTACTGTGCCTGGGATCTGTGGGCTGATGGGAATATTTAAAATTTTATCAAAACTGTAATTGTGTTTTCTTTTAATACCTGAAGACACTGTTATTAATGTTGGGAGTTAAAAGCCTTGTAAAAATGTTTTTCTTTATACAAACGGTAGAAAAATAGCTACTTACTAAATGAAGTTACATATTAGAATATTTATTTATTTATACTGACGTAATTTGGTTTATGAGATAATACAGCTTTTAAATAGTTACCTGGTTTTGTCACATTTTGTCATCTGCCAAATAATTTGACAAATTTGCCTTAAACTCCCTGACATTTTTGCTCAAAAGAGTTAGTTTTCTTCATTCTTTGCTGCCAGACAGGTCGTGTATCTTTTCAGGCCTGAAGAATTTCTATCAGCTATTTAAATGCAAAGCCACAAAGAGAAAGCCAGACTCAAGCTGCAGCAGGCTGAACTGGGGTGATTCAGGACCAAAGGAGCTGCAGCACATAATTAAACTGTAACTGCACCGTGCTCCAGGCTTTACACCCGGCAGTGTAAACTGGCTGCTTTTCCCGTCAAAAAGGGGAACGTGCACGGCTATCACAGACACGTGAACAAGGATGATGAAAATGGTTATGGAGTAACACTTAAAAAGTTGGGGTTTTTTCCTACCACTTAGGCAGGGAATTTGACTCAAGATGGCTGCTGGCAGTTCCCTGCTGCCGAGGGAAGAGGATGCATCCCAGCTTCCCAGCTCTCAGTGCCGGCAGGAAAAGAAAGGGCAGAGCTGGGCATTGGTCTCCCCTTGGCGCTAATGGCACCGCTTTTGCTTTCACTCCCTGCAGCTGGGCTCGGAGCCAAGGGAATTATATACAGCCATGGCTGTGTGCTGAAAGGAGGAGGAGGAGGAGGTAGGGTAATCTTTCCCAAGGCTTCTTGCACCTCTCTCTGATGTTGCCCCATGTAGCAAGTTTCTCTTCACCTGTGAGACAGCTCACAGTACTAAAATGGGATTGGGAAGATGCTGTGAGCTCGTTTTTAGGGCAGCAAAAGAAATCTGGCAGAAAGCAGCCATATCCTTGTGTTGGCCCTCGGACATCCCCACCCTATGCAGCTGAGCAGCACAAGCAGGGAAAGGCTCCAAGCTGGAGTCACTGCCGGCTTGTGGGTTTGTAACTGAGCAGGAGCTGATTTCACAGCACAGGCCCTGCTGGCAGGTTTTATGTCGTGGTGTCAGCAGCCTTACAGTGATTTTTAAACAAGGCTGTGTTGAATTTGATGGGAGAAGAAATATCCTTTAAAAATCTATTGCCAACAAGTGGGTTTTTTGGTGGTTTTCAGAGAAGTACCTTAAGGGAGCAGCCTTTGAGGCTTCTCAGGCACAAGTGTGATGGTCAATGAGGAAGATGCACACAGGGACGTGCTTGTATTGACGAAGGCAGCACTGCAGCACGTTCCTACTGCGAAAAAGTGGGGATGGGGAATAGCCTGGACCTGCCACAACAATGCCTGAAAATCACAGGCACACAAAGCAGCAGTACCTGGAGTCCCGTGGCAGGGCCTGGAAATCAGCTCTGAAGGATTCTCAGCACACCCCTTCTGGGGTTCTGCAAAGGTGCCATTGCCCTTTTGTTTACGTGGTAGTGGTGAGGATGTGTACAGAGGAATATGCACAGGTTTATACAACTGCCTGGGTTTAAAAAGCATTTTTTCATGCAGGATGTATTTGGCCATGACCATTTATTTGTTTAGTGGCATCTAGTGCTGAAATTAGGTCATACCAACTTTTATCTTCTATAAGATAAAAGTTGGTATTTATCTTTCCCAAGATGCTGGGTTCCTGCTTTCCCTTCAAGCCTGATGTTGTGTTGGGCTTTTGCTGGCTGGCAGACTACTGCCTGTGCTGTGCAGGTAGCTCGGTGGCTGGTGTGGGGCTTGTTGAAAGGAATCTGGAGCCATTTCCATGTCTTCGAAGATGTTTCTGGCTCTGGTAGTTTGCTGACAGCAAAGCCCATTTCCCCTTGTTTCTTGTGCATTTCTTGACTCAGTGGGGCTGTTTTCTGTCATAACTTGCAGGCTTGCCTTGCAGACTTCCATCTATCCCTTCTTTTTCTTGCTTTGACCACCACTCGGAGCATAAACCCGTTTCTGCCCATGTTCACACCCTTGAAAAGTAATCGTATGAGGGAGGTCAGTTTATTGTAGAAATACCTAGGGATTTAGACAAACTCAGGAACTCATATTTCATACTTTGTCCAAGGAAACACATAAGAAGGTGTAACTTTTGCCCTGAAGACCCGTAACAGTATATTCTGCTGAGCCTGGTGCATCCTCTAAAGTCATCAGTGGATATAAGTTATAGCTTCCAGGAAGAACAGTGGATTCAAATCAATCTAATGCTGTAGGTAACTCATCTGACTGGTATTGAAAAACAGGGAGGAACAGGAGTGGTTTCATTTGTGCTGTGGGATGGACAAAGGTTTGAGCAGCTCAGTGGCTGCTGACTTGCTACATTGGACTTGTACCAGTGAGGAAAAGATCTCAGTGCCTGGGACTCCACCAGTGTGAATGAGGTTGCAGGACTGGGCTTCACAGAACACCATTTGATTCCCGATTTAACCAAAATTCACATGAATGATTGATTTTATACCCAGTAAGATTTCTTCCAAAACCTGCAGGAATACTTGAGGATATAAGCCTTTGCCAGACTAAGGCTTGAAAACTAGTGTGATTTCCATGTTTCATTTGATTTTTATTTTTTAATGTATCATGTGACGGGGGACAGAATATCCCAAGGACCTTTGGTTTTTACACAGAAGTGTTTCAGCTCTGTAGTTTAAAAGCAGGAAAAAAAACCCCAAAAATGAAGCTAGAAAGCAACAGCTAAGTTTAAAAGCAAGATTGATTTTCTTGCTAAATATCGGCAGACCAAGCATATTTTAATACAAATGTTAAAGATCATCATCTGTTGAATTGCTGACATTTTATTTAGATTTATCTGTTGCACGTTTATGTTTTATGCAAAGATAAACAAACAAAAGAGCTGCTTTTTTTTTTCTTTTATTTTTTTTTTTGCAGAGAGTTGGATTGAACGATGTCTCAATGAAAGTGAAAACAAACGTTATTCCAGTCACACCTCTCTGGGGAATGTTTCTAATGATGAAAGTAAGTAACTTGTCATTCATTTAAAGTGAGTGTGAACATATCTGAGTGCTCATTTCCTGCTATATAAGTTGCTACAGCTCTATTAAATTTAAATTTTTAGTACTGTGTATTTTAAGGAGTCAGCTCACTTGACATACTCAATAGTTTTATTAATTTTTTTTTTCTGGGATATTTACATTTTTTGAAAGGAAATAGTACTGTGTATTGGTTAAACAATATGAAGAATTTGCATCTCACTGAATAAAGGTTGAAATGTGCTGTTAGGAACAGCTTAGAAGAAAGACCACCTGTTTTGCTTTTCACTGGTGAACACCATGTGGTCAAAATATGGGGAAAAAATGTGCTGTTTTCCAATACTACTATATCGAAACATAAATTAAAAAAATCTTTCCATTAATAATTAACCAATTGTGAGATTAAAAAATCACTTGCTAAAACATGATATTGTTTTCTTTTTAGTCAGATAGGGAGAAAATTTATCAATTTATCTGATTTTAAATCAACTAGTTTTTTTCTTTTCCAGTGATAGTAATTTTAGATCTTGATTTTTAACAATAGCAGGTAATCAAAATTATTTCAAAGTAATTTAGAACAACCAATTTTTTTGTTTTTAAAATTGCAAGACAATTTCTAGGCTACCATTTGGTTTTACCTGTTTACACAATTTCTATTCTGCTTAATTTGCCTAAAGCAAAATATTCTTTTGCCTAAAGCAAAATGTTACTTTTCATCTCTAGAATTCATATATTCATATTACAAGATATAAATGCAGATGGAATTCTTTAATCCAGTAACTAGTAATTCTAGTAATTTACATTTTGTAAATATGTGCTTTAAAAGTGTATTTTAAATCACTTCATTGCTGCAGTTCCCTTTCACTTTTTTTTTTTTTTTTCATTTTAAGAGAATTATTTATTTTGACATCGTGGTAAAACTACATGTCTTGTAGCACAATATTGTAATGGATCATGAAATTTGCTGTATTGAGGCCTTACTCTCATTTGTCTAGGGATATCTTTTGAGGGAATATTTCTGAAAGAGAAGGAAGATGTTAGTAGAAATGGTATTTATTCATGACTCACAAGCTAAGAACCGTGCACAAGAATCTTTAAAAATTGACATTGACACTGGGAGAGGTTTGGGGGTTTCTGTTTTTAAGAATTAAGGAATAGAAATTAATTTATCTTTAAAAATTATAGTGGATAATAGTGAAAATAAAAAGAGCAGCTTGTAATTTTGAATCTTATGAGAACCTGTGAGATACACAAAGTTCATTTCACTCTCATGCTACTGAGAAAGTGATGGAAGGAATCTGTAATGAATGAGATGTGTCTTCAGACTCTTCATAGGGTCAGAATTCAGGATTGTTAAATTAAATATGAGCATGAGAAACCTCCACATTGCTGGGGCCAGTAAAATGAGGACCTGTGTGATTAACAAGAGCAGGTGTTTCAGACAGTGGTATTGAGAAGATGGCATGGTGGCTCATTCTGTTTTCTGGTTCTGGAAATAAGGGGCAAGCAATGATAATGAAAGGCAGTGAATTTAGAACTGATAAAACAAATACATAAATGAATTTGTTCCTCTATTTGTGTGCAGAAGACATTGTCACAGCATATAATGGAAACCCAAATGAGAGGCAGAGTTGATTTTATCTAGCTTCCTTCTTAATAGCCAGTTCTTCCAGATGCTTCCTTTGCACTGATTACCAGCATTTCTGCAGTGCAGATAAGAGAATTAATCCACCTGAAAAGTCATCCTTGTTTTGAGGGGGAGGTGAGTGAGGGGAGAAGGTGAAGAGGAAGAAGTAGGAAAGCAAAATAAGCCACAGCAATAATCTGTGAAATCCAGAACAAACTAGAAGTTTCACTGTAGAAATCATTGTCTTATGTGCTCCTTTCTAGCCCTCGAGTTCTTTCTAACATTTTTCTAACACCACCCAAAAACCAACCACAAATTTCCAAACCATCATGCCGTTCTTTGTCCAGCCTCTGTCATATATTTACAAACAAAAGCAGGAGGCAAAATGTTTTGAGAAAACCCACATAACCCTATTTGAATTCTTCAGAATGGTGGTCGAATTGCTGTTGTCAGTATAGGTCCAGTTTTATCTGCAACCAAAACAAAGTGTAAACCACCTTTCTCTTGACTAGTTTTTTTGTCTCTACATACATGAGGCAGCTGTTGGCTGGACTACCAAGGAAAATGTGGGTTTGGTTTTCAGCTGGGGTGGGGTTTTTTGGGTTTTTTTTTGGCCTTGGCTCCACTGAAGATTGAGAACTTGTGCTGTGAACCAATAATATTCTTGTGACTCTTTTTTTCCTGGATGATTTTAGAGTTCTTAGGGGTTTAGAACAGGAACAATAGTTTTGCTGGTCTCCTTTTCTACAGCTGAAGTATGCTTCAGAACCATACTTCCAGCCACAGGGGTCCTTTGCCATCTAATCCAGATACCCCCAGGCCTCTTGAACCTGCATTACACTGGCAAAAGAAGTGATGACTCATAGCCGTGGATTCACATCATCTCTGTGCTTCTTGGAGTACTTCTTACCCTTTTGGAATGTTTTATGACATCTTCCAAACCACAATCTTTACATTCTAATATAAAAACTATCACTACATTTTATTTCACTTTCCAGCTTTTAAAACTTTTTTCCTGCTGCCACTTCCATATTCCACGTTAGTCAAAAGATTTACAGGAAAAGGGAACGGTACAGTCTTGTAGCCAATAATTGAAAAAAACAACTCAATAACATTTTCTGTGTACTGTGCATTAAACCAGATTATCCAAATTGAAATAGAGATCTGGAAGAACACAAATAAAGGCTTACAAAAGTTTCAACTTGAGTTCCGTGGGGAAGGAATTATGATGTTTCTTGATGAAGTGGAAGGGTTGCTTGTCCAAATTGTCTTGCTAATTTGGAAATGTGAATGTGTAAACTTCCTATGAGATAAAGAAAATATTCAGATTACTTTTTGTGCTTCAAAAGTGATGTTCAAAACCCATGTTCATACTGGCTGCAATGACTTACCCAGCAGCTTTGGTTTTTGTTTGAAGTAAACCTCTTATTCGTCTATTAAAAAAAAAAGAAGCTTAAAAAAGAGCTACTTGCTTTCACTAAAATTTTCCTAGGAGAAAATTCCTTCTTTTTCAGTTATACCTACTCAGTGAAAACTATGCTCCCATATTTCTCAGAGGTTTTTAAAACCTCCCACTGTTCTAAAAGCATGGAATACATGCTAATGAGCCTGAATCTCATTTATGGCTACATGTAAATAGGAGACAAGATAGCTTAATACTATAATTTAATTTTGGCTAAGGCCAAATCACTTCTGAGAACAGTCAGAATCTGGCAGGTGGTACAGAGGAAGAGGATATTCCTCTGAAAAATGTGCAGCTACCTGAACTAATCCTAAATCTAGGATTTTATCTATATAAAGATAGTAACAGCATGTTAGTTTCTTTCTTGGTTTTGAGACACATGCAGGCAGCTCTTGAGAGTACAGGGCTCTTCAATTACCTCCACAGTGGAAAGAAGAACTTAGCTCCATTTTAGTTGTGGTAAACAGACTAACACCAACACATTAGAGAAAAGCTGTGTCTTCGCTTCAGGTTGTTCCACTCCCTGTGTTTAAGGCAGCAGGCTCAAAGCTGCTGAGCACAGCTTCTGTTGTCTCCATGTCTTGCCCCAAAGAGTAAGAAATCCCTTGAGCTGGGCCTAGAATCAGACAGCAAAAGTTAGAGGATCCCACTGAAAGCTTTGGGAAAGCCACAAAGATACAAACACGCACAAGATACAAGCAGGACTCTACCTGAGTGGCTTTGAAACAGAATTTTGGAAGTAAGATGGAGCAGTTAGCAAAAGAACTTCCATGGAGTTTGGGACAAAAGGATCCTCTAGTATCTCTGTGAGCCAATAAATACTGTTTTTCTAGAACATCATTGATTCTTAGTTTTCTTATTTTGTTTGAAGGCCCCCTTCTATGCTGAGACTTTTACTTGCAGTTGTCTAAGCGATTATCTGCATTCAGTTTGGGATGAGTACCAGGTTTTCCACCTTATCAGGTACCTTGAAGACACTTTTCCTTGGGATTCTGGTAGTCCTCCTATTGGCAGTGGTATGAGCACACTACATGGGTTTCTCCCTGGGGTGCTGTGTGTGAATCCCTACAACTGTGAATTGAACAAGATTTTTCCTTGTGACTTCGAGACCTTTTGGATTTGTCACAGAAGAATTGTCATGTCTCTTCTTTGACAGTACCTTGAAGTAGGACTTCTTTTCAGTGACTTTATTTCCTTTTCCTACAAAATAGGTTGGATTTTAAAAGTATTGCATTTTAAAAGGCATGCCTTTATTTTAATCTACAGTGTTGTTTTGATGTGAATGGATAAAATGACAGGCCAAAAAGTAAGAAATGCTGTTTTCCCTTGCCTCTTTCATGCTAGACAAAGTGATCTGATATCAGACCTGAGTCAAGAGTTAAACATTCTCTGCTTGATATGGACACCATTAGGTGCCCTGCTGACAGCTAAAATATAAAGTATAAAGCTATTTATTATTTTCTGCTAGTCAATTATCTGATGAGATTATATTGTTAAACTAGACAAGGTAGAATTAAGAGCTTTTATATGTAATATTGAAAGTTTGTATTTCTAGGTCCCATCTATTCCTGTACCATCTGCAATCCTTTCCATCTTTTTAATAGAAAAGTGAAAGTTTGGCTGGTAGCTGGTTCGTTGATAGAAAACAAAGTTGCACTATTTTCTTGTACAGAGAATTGACTTTGGGGTGACAAGCCCTAGCTGTGAAAAATTGAAATCCATCTTTTTCTTCTTGGTTTTAAGGGACAATTGGGGGGGATGATGAGGGGTCTTTAAGAAGGATCCCCAGGAGGCAAACATACCTGAGGAAGGAGACATAAATTGCAGTTTATGACCTAATTGTTAGTTTGTGTCATTAAAACAAATCCTTAGGGAGGATTTGAGTGGGAGGAGCTGAGTGTGGCTGCCGTGAAGGATGTCTGAGGGCAGGTTAGGTAAAGCACCTGCTCACAGCAGCTCACTCTTAGTGCAAGTGAAAAACAGCTGGACGGCGATGGAAAGGGTGTAGAGATATTGTGTAACAATTACCTATTGTGTAATAGGTATTGACTTGAAGCTTGATGTCTGTCACGTATCCGGAGGGGAATTCAGCCCCCTCAGCACAGGTGGAAGCCATCCCATTACAGGTCCTTGGGCGTGCGGGGCTGCAGCCACGGCCCCTCGGCATCCAGGCCCCGTGTGCCCGCGTCTGCTGCGCGCCGACCGCCTGCTTAGGGAAAACAAAGGAACCCCACCATTTCAAAAGTGATCTGAGGTGCGCATGTTGGTCCTGTGCACCGAATAAAAGCGGGCCCGAAAGGCAGGGAGGGAGTGTGCGGCCCAATAATGAGGGGCCCATTGTCATGCAGATGCGGGGGGTGCGGAATGGGATTTGCCGGCGCCCAGGGGAGCGGCCGCGGGATAAAGGATGTTCGGCCGGCACGGCTTCCCGTGGGGAAGGCAAGAAATGCTGCGGGACCAGGGCTGCACGCAGAGCCTCCCGAGCCGGGCTGTTCCCTGTGTGCGTGTGCTCCCCGCACGGCTCAAAAGGCCCCCGAGGGCGTCCGATGTGCAGAGGACGTAGCGCTGCTCCCGTAAGATCCCGCATCCTAAAGGCTCGCTTAAATTACTGCTAAAAGTTAATTTCATGAAGAAATGCGACTTGCAGCGTGGCGTACAGGTTTACCCTATTGTTTAGGTATCAAAGCCGTCTATGCTGAATGCTTTCATCGGGGACAAAGCTGTTAAAATCTCAAAATGTGTTTGATACAACACTGTTTCCAAAGAATAACATTCTGGAGCTGTTGATTGTGCTCCACTCAGCTTTCACCCAGGAATGTTTTATATGTTTAATAAAACACGATTTAGTCAGAATTATTCTATACATATTTCTAAATTGCTTTAAAAGAACAAATGCCTCCTAGGAAGAATCCGATATTTGAAGTTTTATTTTAATTACCTTTTTCTTTATTAATCTTTTATCTGAATTTTTGGAAAGTCAGCAAACCAGAGTCGCCTTGGAAACAGTTAATGGGGAAAATTATCAGAGAAATCACCTGAAAAGGAATAAAGTATGTCACAGACTATACACTTGTTCTCATTCAGAATTAGTCCCTGTAAATTTATAAACATCTAATAATTACCTTATGTAGGATCAAACAATAGGTGTACCCCATTAGTTTAAATGCCTTATCTAATATAAAACTTGTCTAAGGCAACAGTTCCCTTATAGTGAGTGAAACTGTTTGCATGTTCTCACATGCAGGTAGAGATCTAAGAGTTGCTCTTTTTTCCATATAAATTTACCCTTTTCAATGTCAGTATTCCCAGGCACCACTCTGCTCCTTCTATCAGTGATATTTGCAGAGTTTACTGCCTTAAGCAGTATCCACAGATGGTAGTTTAGGGAGCATCATTATTTACATTTCTGAATTTTAGAGAATTTGAGAAAGCTTTGGTACTCGAGCACATTTTAATTGTTTTAAAATTTATTTTAATTAGTTAAAAAAAATCTGACCATTCAAAAATTATTTCTTTTTAAAAAATAGTTCATGAATTCCTGATAAATTCCTGATGAAATCACACAGCTTTTTTTGTTTGTTTCTTAACAGATGAGGAAAAAGAAAATAATAGAGCATCAAAACCGCATTCAACTCCAGCTACACTGCAATGGTAAGATGCCTTTTAAAAAGATCAAGAAAATCTATTAGTGTTTTTTCTAATGCATTTTCCAGATAATGGAATAGAGCTCTTGGCCATCTTGGAGTTCTAAAGATCCTTTCACTGTGTTTCATGTGCCCATTTTTAACCTGTACAGCATTTCTCAACGAATGTCTTACAGGATTTGTTTGAACAGAGGAAACTTCTGATACAGTTTAGAAAATCTACTTAACATATTTATTTGTCACCCTACCAGCTGATTATTTGTGGTTTGTCATCATTGCTACATTTATTGTAAAAAGAAAACTAGTACTGAGATTTTTTTTCAAGACTCACATTTGTTTCAGTGTCTGATGAAGCCCACCCATTCCAACTGTTTTACTGACATGAGATCTCTGTAATTTAATGTAGAAGACAACAAAAGGAAAGAGTTTGAAGTTTCATTAATTTGTCAAAATCCCCTTGCAAAGTTAGTGAGGAGAAAAAAGGAAGGGTAATTAGGAAGAGAGAGGACAGTTTGAGAGTTAGTCTACAGTGCTATAAAAATAATAAGGCTGTTCCCTATGATTTGCAGCAGTATTTTAGTCTGCATGTTCTGTAATGTGTACCTCTAATTCTGACATCCCTTGCTATAGGGCTATCTCTTAGACTTTTGCCTTGATTTAGGTATTTAATTCTTGTTTAGATTTCTTAATATTATAAGCCATCAAGTATCTTTTCAGAGGTTCCATATATCTGGCAGAACAGAGCTCTCTTACAAAGAAGCCTCTGAGCACACTTATCTGAAAGCCCATAGTTTTAGCTTGTTTTAAGCCTTTTTAGAGAAAGGCCTTTACTTTATCCATAAGTACCTGAAGTACTTCTTGTACTTTCTGGATGAAAAGATAAGATTATTGGTAAAAAATGTGAGTTTTTTAAAGCAAAAGGGTAACAAACTTCTTTCTTTGCTTCTGTCAGTCTCTTGGGAGATTTCATGAAAAAAACAGAAAAGAATAATTCATTCAGTGTATTTTACTCCATTTCTTCTGCTTGTGAAATTACATGACTCTGTGAAACATGCAAAAATGATTTAGATTATTTCTTAAATAATTTAGATTATTTGATTTTTAAAGTTGATTGATGAGGTTTTTAGACTAAAAAAATCTCAAGACTTGTGGGTTGATTTTGAATAGGTTGCTGCCAGTACTCAGAAACTTACAGACACTTTCAATGCAAATAATGAGATGGGCAAATATAAATAAAGGCATTTAGTTTGGAGCTATTGTTTCTTTGTACCTATTTGTATCACAAAAGTCCTGTTTTTCAGAAGTTCAAGAAAAGTGAAGGACTTTTCTTTAACAGACACTCAAGAAAGGTAGTAACTACAGACAGAGAGAAAATTATTAAAATAATAATGAAATGTCATAGTGGTAATTTATTGTTTTTCATTATTCACTGTCACAGCTTCAACACAGTTCAAACAGGATAATAAAGAACTATCTAGCTAAAATAAAATAGTAAGCAGGTCTTACCAGTCCCAGATTCAGAGCAGTGTTTATTTTGCAGTGAAGTCAGTTAAGAGCCTTTTCCACAGGAGCAAATAAAGTCGTAGCCAAGAAGCTGGCATTAATTAGAACATCCAGCGATACTGTTCCCAACAGAAAACATGCAAATACTGTAAACAGTCTTTGCCAAATGCTTTCAAGCTTCATCAGTCATAAAGGTTAGTAAATCCCTAAACTCCTGGGATATTGAGCCCTGCTGGAATGTAGTGTGCACACTAGCGCTCATTCAGCTGTGTTTGCAGTAGAATTCTAGAATTCTGGTTCTGAAAGGCTGCTTGCATCTTCTTCCCTTCTCTCTTGTTGGTGTGCTGCCTTACTACCTGTCTCTTGTATTATGTTTCTTACATGTTGAAGTAGGTCACATATTCTCCCCTTTGAGTCTTCTGGAGTATCTGCAATTTCTTCCATTCATCTTCCACCCAAAATTCCATGAGTTAACAGAAAGCAAAGAAGTTTCATGTTTAAAATCTTCAGCTGCTGTCAAACTGAATTATACAGTTGGCTGAATTTATTTACAGGCATATAGGTTAAAATTTTCCCAGCTTATGAGCCATACCTACAGAACAGTTTTCTGGTAGTTTTCTTATGCTTTTCAACATATGTACTGCAGCTTTGAATTGGTATTTCCTGGAGAAATTGATATACTAAATAAAATGAGAAGCTCAAAAGTTAGGATCAAACTGCTGAAGTAGCAAGCTTATTTTGGGTGAAGATGTGCAGTTTCCACTGTTCTGGGAAGTCAGACACATTAGCACTGCATTATTTGTACTGCAGTAGAACCCAGCACCTGGTTTACCCAGGTTGGTAAACTGTTGTGATCAGCACTGTAGAATTGCTGCACAGAGCACTTCCTGGAGGTGTAGCTTTACATGCTGGACAGTTTTGCTTGCTCAGGTGTGGTAGTTAAACCTCGGCCAACAAGTAAGTAACACACAGTTGCTCACTCACTCCTGCCCTGCTCTCCCTGGGATGGGGAGGAGAAAAGGTAAAGGTAAAACCCATAGGCTGAGGTAAGAACAGATGAATCATTACAGTAAAAAAGAAAAAAAAAAAAAAGAGTAATCAAATCCAAGAAAAATCATAATGTGCAATGCAGTTGCTCACCACCCTGACCAAGGCCCAGCTTGTCCTTGAGCAGTGATCAGCACCTCACAGCCAACTGCCCCCAGATTATTTACTGGGTGTGATGTTCTGTGGTATGGAATATTCCTTTGGCCTCTTCAGGTTAGCTGGTCTTGTTGTGGGTCCCCCCAGATTCTTATGCTGCTCTTGGCACAATGTGGGAGACTGAAGAGTTCTTGACTTGAGGTAAGCACAACTTAGCAACACCTGAAAGTGTTACCAACATTATTCTCATACTAAACCCAAATCACAGCGCAGTACCAGCCACTAGGAAAAGAAATAACCCTTTCCCAGCCAAAAGGCCTCACAAGTATTTGCACACTCAGGGAAGACTAAAAAATGTATCTGTGTATTCCTTGGGCAAGCATGTGTCCTGTTTTCTAACGATCTCTGGGCTGGATTCAAGAGGTGGAATTGGTGGGGTAAATTATTGTTTTCAGGATACAGTGCTAAACTGCCCTTGTTCTGGCAAATGGAAACCTCACAATTGTCTGCAGCATCTGGTGTCTGCCAAGCAAAACTGGTCATGGTTTTACTGTTTGATGCTACTACCAGTTAGAGCTAGTGAAGGCAATGGAGTGTCGAAAAACAGAAAGTGAGAAAATGTCAGGTGGAAAAAAAAAAAGAGGAAGAAAGGAGTAGGGAAAGCAGAGTAAAGATATAAGCAAAATAAGTACATTTTCTTACTGGTTCATATTGCCATCAGCTTTATTCCTTGTCTGGAATAGTGCTGTAAAGAGCAAATTGTATCAATCCATGGGGAGATATCCTTAATGGTTGTGCCTCTCCAAAGGTAAAATATGTTGAACATTTTAAATGTGGAGGATGAAGAATAGCTGAAGAAGCCAAGAATCATGTCTGGATGGCTGTCAGCCTGGTTAAATGGTCTTTTCCTGGAAACAGGAATGATGCTTTTGTTTTGTTTGGTTGATGATACAAAATTAAGTGAAAGGCCTGGTAAATGTAGCATTACTGCCAAATACATCATAATTGAGGAAACTGCCAAATACATCATAATTTGGGAAACTACACAAGCTTGAATTTAACTGTTAAGGCATGAATATAGCAGTACCTAGTATTCTGTGCTTATTCCATGTTCTTTATCATCTGTATATCATTATCATCTGTAAAGCTGTAACTTGGCTCTAAAATGTTCATGTCTATTTCAGTGGTGAACTGGTTGACCAAGGTGTAAGTGTGAAACTTTATTTTACTTCATTTTGGTGTGTGTATGTGTTTACTTCCCCAAACATAGAATTATTCAAAGTACAGACAACCTAATCCCCCCAGTTTCCTGGTTTACAGTGTAAGTACTCTGAATAGTAACAGTATTTTGAAGCTAAAGTCAACAAAACTATTCTATTTTCTGCAACATTTATAAAAATAATTCTAAAAGAGCAAGGTAAAGCACAGTGAGGGAATGGATTCTCCCCAGATTTGCACTTCCTTATATGTTGTTATACTCCATAAAAATGAATCTGTTCTAGAATCTATGTGATTTACAGGGGTTAACATCACAGTTGTTCTCTAGTCTTGAAATATAAAAATAAATCTGTAACACTACCGATGTGACTCTGATATAGAATAATCTCATTTAATCTAGAACTATGTAAGTGTATATGGAGGGAAGCAGTAATAGGGACAGATAAAATTGTCATTCCTGTGGAAGGATTAGGGGCTTTACTCCTATACTGTAGTGGTACAAAAGGTCTCATTGTGAACTACTGGATTCCACATTGCTTTATTACAGCACTATATAAAATGTTTATATATATATATATATATATATATATATATATATATATATATAAGTGTATTTTATAACTGGTAGTGGTTTGTTAGGTAGGAAATTGCATTCATTATTTTTCTACAATACTGTAGAATGAAGCTGGATTCAAAATATGATAAAGTTGTTAAATAAAAGGCAGGAAAATAAAAGAAGTGGAGCAAGATGGGTTTTTGATCATTAAAAAAAAAAGTTCAGGTATAATGGGGCATTTCATTGTTCAGTGTCAGACTAATGACTCTCTGTGAAAGAGAGGAGAAAAAGAGAAAAAATCATCAGATATGAAGAGAAATAATTAACTGCTTTTCTTTCTGTCCTGTCTTGGTCACGGAAGCTGACATTCCAATTAGCAGCTATAGTATACAAACGAACTCTCCAGGTTTTGAAAGGAGGTTTTGTTAGACCAGTATGAAATTGAGGAAAGATGCCATGATGATATTTCTGTAGAAACCAGGGAAGAATAGATGTTGCCCATACAAACTGAGTCCATTCATTTAGCCGGATATCTTATTAAAATAGTTTGCAGTCACAAATTATCATGATAACTGAAATGGAAGGTAGGTAGGTCCTGGAAAAGGCAATGAAGGAGAGAAACAAGATATTTGGAAGGTGTTCTGCAGCTAACAAATGGCAGGGGATTATTTAATGTAAAACTGGATTTTTTTCTGAGAATACGTATTTATTTTTTAATACAATTAAGAGGAAGTTGCACCTATCTTCTTGCCTTACCCAGCAAGGAAGACAAGCACACTTGTGACTGTAGATGCCTATGACTGGCACCATCAATGACATGATTAATTATGGTTTAATGTTAAGTGTGTATGTAAATATCTCTTGAAGATTTTTGGGTCAGCAATCAAAAAAATGGCATTTCAAAGGAATGTTTCTTTGAATCTATAGATTTGTAATGAGACCTGTTTGAAGCTTTAAAGATGAAGCATATGCCTGCTCATATATTTGATCTATAATCTAAAATTTTAAGGTTCTATTTTCATGTATGAAAAAATAAGGAAAATTTCTAAAAGGTAGAAAAGAATGTTAATTCACTGGGGTTTTTCCAGTATCCAGATTGTGGTTTCTTTTTGTTTTTTCACTTTGCCTGTAAACAATTCCAAGAAAATATTACACAATAAGATCTTGTGGACACTCTTGAGTAGTAGCAAATTATTTGCTTTAGCTATACCTGCTTCCTCAAGGTAAGCAATTTTGCAGCTGGACAAGAGTGAAAAGAGTGTCATGAAGCAAAGGTGATGTGTTCTGTAAAGGAGAGAATGCTTCCCCTCAGTGAGTATTTATTGTTTCATAGTTGTACATATATTTATTTACTGCAGGATGCTTTTAGGCTATAACAGATTGCTGGGAACTCCCAGCATATGGTTTTGATACAAGTGTGAACCAAATGAAACAAGTAAATATTATGGAAATGAATTGGAAGGAGCACTTAGGATCAAAGCTGACAAAGTTTAGTAGACAAGAGGAAGTCAGAATGTTTGGTCTTAAAAGTTGAAGCCTTGTATACTATTTACCATACAGGACATCCAACATACTTGCAGTTCTTTCTGTTTGATATTTGCTTTTTAAGGCTGGAGGAGAACTATGAGATTGCAGAAGGTGTTTGCATTCCTCGAAGTGCTCTCTACATGCATTACTTGGACTTCTGTGAGAAAAACGACACACAACCTGTTAATGCTGCCAGCTTTGGGAAGGTAAGTCGAAACTGCTGTATGACACCTTAAAATGTCACCTGGTTCAGGTGAATTTGTACTACTGAAAATAACGAAATCTTTTACTGTCAGAAACAGAGGTGTATGAACAAAATCTCTTTGTGTATTCAAGTTATTGGACAAAGGCTAAGATTGTAATTATTTTGATGGTTGGAATAATTTCTAACCATGGCTTGGCTCCAGAGTACATCAGTCCCCAGCCTAGCTGATGGTGATATGGTACAGAAAATTGGCAGTTAAAATTGAATTGGAATTTGAATACAAGCCAGTGTAAATGTGTCTGCATTATGACCTGCACTGCTTAAACCAATGTATAATTTTTAAAAGTAGAAGGGTAAAATTGAATTCTGGAGCATGACTGTGCTGTTCTTGTAAGCATAATATGGAGATCCTTGAATTAATGATCTCAAATGATGTGGCAAATTCACGTGGTAGAGTACAATGCCTCCAGATGTGAAAGTCCAGAAAACATCTAGCTGTTTTTTGTGTGCACTGCAGGTACAGGCTGCCAAGCTATCCAAGTTATCTTCTCACTGTGATTCCTCGTGCTTCCCTTTCCAATCCTGCTCTAGCAAGAGCCACTCTGGGTAACTTCAGATTCACAGTGGAGATGCACTCCTAGCACAGACATAGCTGTGCATCATCTGAGTGTGAGGAGTAAAGCTCTACACTGGTAGCAGATGTTAATAGCTGGCTAGAAGGTTACATAAAATTTGTATTTTGGATTTGCTGGTCAGATATTTTTCTCTCAGTGAAAAATAGGATAATATTTAAAATGGAAATTCTACCGTAGATTGTGTCACAAGCCTTTAAAACCTGTAGACTGTGAAAAAAATTAAGTGTAGAGTTTGCCACTGTTTTTGAAATGCTTGCAAGCATGAATCTGAAGCCCATTGTTCTGCAAGCTGTTATCTTTTAGTGTTTGCAACATTTGTTCTATAGAATTTCTGGGTATTCATAGAAAGAAAAATGTTTCTAGGGTAAGTGCCTGTGTAAAGAGTGGGTGAAGGATGTATTTAATGAGGTGACATTTTCCACAGTGCATCTTTAGGTCAGACAGTTTGGAAAGGAAAATAAAGTGTACCGTGTTGTAACATTACCGTGTTTGTTGTGTCTTGAAGACCTGCATAACTCAGTAGATTCTGTGTCAGGTTTCTGTTCAAATACATTGCAGAACTGTGAATGATGTTGTTCATTGTACACATTATTGCTACCGAGTGATACGTATAGTGGCAACATGTAATTTAGGAACAGTGAAAATAAGAAACAGATTTCATGCAGGCTCACACATTTGGAACACGGCTTAAGTTTACACAATGCTACTTCTGCTGCTGCTAAAAACTTCTGTAAATTGTAAGGTGTAAATATTTCAGAATTTTTCCATCAGAACATAAATGTTTCAGGATTTTCACCATTTATCAGTATGTGGCAGTTCTGTTACCCTGTTTAATACTTCATCCCCCTTCTCTCCTGCCTCTCATACATAGACCTGTTCATTGGTAGGAGTCTCTTGACCTAGCAGGACATGTACTATGGTTTCCATCCAAAAATCAGAGCATTCCAATTTGTTTTTCATGTGCTGTGGTCCAAGTGTTTTCCTCTCTGTTGCAAAAGAGTTCTGTAGCAGTGTTGCATGAAACTTTTTACCTTTGTTGTGGAGAGGAAGGAAGCCCTACGCAATCATCATGATACTGTTTCATACTAGTACTTTGGGTGGCCATGACTTCTGCATCTGGGAACTGGCAATTCTCCACTGGTATGTCCAGGAACTTCAGACAACAGGGGGAAAATATTGAAGTGAAACCAGCTTCTCCATCTGCAGAACCCGAGCAGACCCCACTGATCCTTTCCAGCCTATTCCTGCTAACAAAATGTTCTGCATAGGTATAAAGATCTGCAAGGCACAGCTGCATTCTCTCAGTAGCTTGCAGTCAGCTTCTTCTTTGGAAGAAGCATTGGTTATCACATGACTTAAATACCATATTGGCAAGGTGAGTTGCATAAATGCCTTGGAGGCAGTTGAAGCAGTGCAGTGAAATAGGTACTATTTAAGGCATTATGCACTTAGCTGCTGCAACAGAGACCCTGGACATGTTTGTCCTCATTGGGAAACATCAGGAGCCCTGCTGCTGTCATTTCCTCCAGAGAAAGGAGCTAGTTGTTCTGTGAAATTGTAGACAGTTCACTTTTCAGTAGATCACATTGAATTTATAATTCATCTCCGAACTTTAGCTCTGCAGGCAATGTTAAATATTAAGGCTTTTTCTTTAACAAACTAGTAGTTTTTAGAAAGAGACGTAGAGTTTGGCACATTAAAACAAACTAATAAGTAAAAGTGTTTTCTGTTAAACCTCTAGGACATGGGCTGGACCTCAGACATTTGGTACTATTGCACTAATGAAACCAAAATTGGTCTGGGGAGTAGAGAGATTAACAGAGAGACAGTAATACAGACTGTTTTCTGAGGAAACCAAGCAAATAGCAATTAAAGGAGCAAGAAGAAAAAAGAACAGAAATACTTTATAAATAATTACCTTTAAAAAAGCAACCTGTACTCCTAAGCCACATAAAAAATATTAAAAAATCAGGAATACTCTACTGTGGCTATTTATGGGATATTAATATCATATTTCTCATATGAAAAAGGGACCTGTAACTTCGTGAGTCAAGATTTTTGTGTTTTACTCACTCATTTAACATGCAAAAATTACAGGCAGTTTTTTCTATACCAGCATTTGCCAATCTGCTCTGCTACGTAGTCTGTCATTACAGTACTTTTTATTGTGTGCTAATGACAGGACCTAGTATTCTCCTATATACCTTGACTAAATAGTAATTAGGGAGGGCCCTGTCATTCTGTAGTTACAGCTCAGCATCAGGTGCAGAGTCCAGCATTAAACCCCTGCTCTTACTGTAGACAGCCAAGTGTATTATATTTTGATTTCATGCAAAAGTGAGGCAGAGAAAGTAAAAATGTTCCATGGAACCAGTGAGAAGACAGGGAGGTACAGCGAGGCAGGGCAGGTGTGTCACTGAGTTATTAAATGTTGCATATGAGAACAAGCTCTCTCACAGTGAACGTGTTCAGACTGTGAATTGGTCTGCAGGCAGGAGGAGGGGAAGCCCTGTGGCCGAGGTCACTTCAAAAGGATGGCAGCCTTGTGCCCCTCAGCCCTGTGCTGCCAATGCCTTGGATCTGCTCCGGGACCTTGGGGCTCTGGGGAGCAGTTCAAGGTGTTTCCAGCTGAAAGTTCTGCCCCTGCCTGCTGCAGGGAAAGTTGTGTAGACGTATGTTTGGTTTCGGTTTTATCTGAGCAACATGTTAATATAAAATGCGGGTGATTATTAACACACTATGCAAAGAATTCTTACTGGGTTTAATTGCAAAAACGAAATCATTCTTAATATGGGCCTTCACTGAATCAAAAAAAGCAGGAATGTTTTGAGCATTTCCAAAACCCTCAGCAGCTATTGTGTAGGGGTGGGTGCCATAAGGCTTCTCCTGGCTCTACCATTCCTCCAAGCTGTTAGCTGCATTGGCAATTCTTTGAGCTGCTCTTTCACTTTTATTTCCAACACTGATTTTTGTTCTTGTTTCTTTTGTGACCCTGTATGTACACTGTTTTTTAGTCAGGACCCTCGAAGATGTAATCTTCCTCAACTGCAGCGATCCGTCCCATCCTCTGTTTCCTCAGTTCATTGCTTTAAATTTACTGGGCAGTGCTAATTCCCCTGCTGTGCCCTGCCACATATCTCCCCCAGAACACTGAGAGACTTGTGGTGAAATCGCTTTGCATCTTCATGAAGCGGAGTTATTCCCAATTCCCATGTGCCCCCTGGAGGATAAATACTTTCCTCTTCTGGTTTCTTTTTATTTTTTTTCCTTTTCTTTTGGGGCTTTCCTGCCGTGTCTTTTGACAAGCAATAACAAACTAATATTTGAAAAGGAAAACGAAGGTTGATGACACTTCTCAGGGTGATTTTCCCCCATCTGAGGTCCCTTAACATAATTTTGGCATCTTAAAGAGGTTTAACATGGATGCATGCTCTCACAAATTTTGTTGCTCCAACTGGCTTTGCTGTAAGTGAAAATTACATTCCAGTGAATGCATTTCATTAGATTACAGGCAAAGTCCACAATAGACTTGTAATATTGGTTAGGAAAGAACCTTTTTCTCCCAATAGTTTACTTTGCTCCAGGGAGGTACAAGCTGTACCAGCCAGACTCCTTTTTCATCATGATGCACTCTCTGTGTCTATGCCCAGAAGTTTTGCTTTCAGGACTGTTCCTCCAAGCATGACTAGGATAAATAAAATTTGCTGTTTCTTGCTGTTATACTGTATGATTTTGAAGTTTGAAAAGGGCAGAAAAGACCTTTATTGAATCCTCTTTGGTAATGACATTGTGACGTGATTGCATTCTGATTTGTCTTTGTATTGAAATGCACATATCAGGAAATTGCCTGCTGTTGCTCATAAGGAGATTCTTCTGAAGATGAGTTTTTCATTTCTTTACTCTCAATTTGCTCTTCAGTAGCCTCGATAGTAGCTGGTGTAGCAAAGCTGAATTTACTCTTAGTGCTCTCTTCTGATGGATTCAAACAGCACTTGCTTTATTATGAGCAATTTCTACAACACCGAATACAAAAACAGAACTGGGGGAAAAAATAAATTCAAAAGTGCGGATGTAGTTTCTCTTATTGCACTGAATAAGTCTGTCAGTGCTATCTGAGCAGTCTGGGTTCCCTTCATCCCTTTTGAACGGCTAGGATTCCTGACTGAAGAACAGTCATTTACCAGCAGTTTTCTTCCCAACTCTGAATCTTCTAGGCCAAGATCCTCTGATGAGACCATAATAACACAAGTCCTGCAGAAGCAAGCAGTCATGCTGGTGTGAGCAATGGTGATCCTGAAGTATAGCTGGCAAGGTCTTTGCTCCCTTGGCTCTTCTTAGCTGATTCTTATACTGTTGCAGGTTGCTGACTACTGCCCTTTTCTTCTTGAGCTTGGAGAGTAAGAAAACCAGTGAGGACACCTCAGTTTCTCTGGAGTGACTTTTCCTTTCTCAATGCCCTGCAGCAATGGGATTTTTAGTGCCTTTGCCATTTCAAGCATCTGGCTTCCAGTTAGGCCTGAAGCATGGAGTGGCCCCAGGGTTGCTTTACCTCGTGCCTTGTCAACATGTCCCAGTGGCTGTGCTTACAGCTCAGGGTCTGCCAGAGTGCAGGGATCCTGGCACTCAGCCTTTTCCCACAGATAGGCTGGGTGAAGGCAGGCAGTGTGCTGGCACCAGTACAGAGCAGGGTGAGTTGTGCAGGGTTTTAGATCTGCTTGGCTTCAGCAAGTCAGCACCAAAAGTGGCTGCAGCTCAGCTAAGGATCTGAGGCAGAGCACTCAGTGGTTGCAGTTTTGTTGGGATGCAGTAATCTGTTTGATCATGCCTTGGGCTGAATTCTGTCTGGCCAGAGGAACTACTGAAGGAGGATATTGTTTTACATGAATTTGAGAAGCGGTCTCGCAAGCTTCATCGCAGCGTCCAGTTCAGTTTGAGTTCCTCACAGAATCTGATCTCCATAACAGCAAGCAGAATTGGGCGTGGACATCAGAGAAAAGGCCAGCAGGTTTTTCTGCCTTGCTTTGCAGTATCAGTTGAGCCGTATCAGTGCTAGAAACAAATTCTTATCCTAGAGCTAGACCGTGCCCTATTCCAAAACTTAGGAAGGTAAGTGGAGAGAAATGGGAAGTTTGTTGAATCTTAACAGGCAACAGATCTGTGGCAAGAGTACTGAGCCTGTACACTGCAGCCTTCCCTCCTGGCCATGCAAGTAAAAAAGCAAGGGGTATTGACACAGTCATGCCTGTTCTCCTTTTGTTTACACAGTTTGGTGGATTTGAGAGACAGAAGTAGTGTTTTGGGCTACTTTGATGATGCTCTTTCCTATCAATGGATGTTTCTAGGTGCAAATTTTCTTGACCATTTCCTCAAGACAATATGATGCTGAATCAGCCCCAAACGATTTTGAGCTGAAAGGAACCTCTTAACACAGGTGTTAATAGTAACATCTGTCTCAGAGGAGGATTTTGAAAAGTACTAAAGCTGATGGGGAAACCTTGGAAAGAACCAGTAGATACAGTACTGGGTCAAAGGCGAATGAACCAGACCCTTTCACTTAAAAGATTAAGGATGTCAGTATTGTTTGTGTTTCATAGCAAGGAGAATAAGGAAAGCATAGCTCTGTGAGAATATAGCTATGTTTGTTATCACTGACTTCTTTGCTGCTGCCATGGCAAAGAATATTAAGACTGAAACACCACTATAGAAGTCGATAGATAAACAGACATCTTCTATGCCTCACTTCATAAAAGAAAAGCATGCTGTCCAGATATAGGACCTGAATCCTGAATTGAGAGAAGGAGAACCAGGCCCTTAATGAAGAATTGTTATGAGAGGAAAGAGAAATTCCACGGTATGTAGAATTTCTCTAGAATCTCACAGTGCTAGGGAGTCCAGAGCCTGGAATCCACTTCTCATTCTGGCAGCGTGCAATTGCTGGGTTGCAAGTTAATTTGATCTTATTTCTCTACTTTGTGAAGTTCTAGAAGCAAGGCTAGAATTATGTCAAATAGAAAGGAACATGAGTAATGAAGAATAACATCCCTCTAGATCAGGTGCATCATGCCTTTTGAAAAGCAGAAATTTAAAACATTTTAGCAAAAAAGACTTTTAAAAGCCATCCTTTAAGTGTTGCCCCAGAATAAAATTTATCATTTTGACAATGGAGGGAGGAAAAGAGTTATTTCAGAAATTTCCAGACATCTCCGGTTTCTTCCATCCTTGCTTGTATGAAAACAGACACATAAGATGCTTTATAAGATTTCTTTCCCCTGATTTGTTTTGACATATCATAGATGATTTTAGATGCAATAATTTGGAAACATAGAGTTCACAGTTTGATAGTGAATGCAGTGAGGAGTGATGAGTGACAGTGTAGTGGTGAAAGCAGAATGTCCATGCCCATGGCAGAGTGTTTGGAATAGGAAGATCTTTAAGGTCCCTCCCAACTCAAGACATTCTGTGATTCTGTAATTCTTCGTTTAAATGCTGAGCCTGGATCTGCTTGTGTTGTAATGTTACAGTACTGGAGATGTGGGCAGAGAGGGCAGTGGCAGAAATGACAGCTGGCAGTAACGAGGTTGAAGGAATGCACCCTTGCAGCCATTTGTGGGTAACAGAACAGCTCCTGCAGTTAGCAGTGGCTAAAGTTAATAGATGGTGCAGACTCTAATACAGACCCTTACAGAGGAACTGTTCTAGTTGTTGCTCATAAAGTTTTCTGTGTTTTACATGGATGCTCAAGAAGCCCATTTAATTTTATTGCCTTAATAACCAAAAATACAAGTAACTAGATATTTAATTCAAGTTTATTCAGACACCTCTGCTACGTTTAAAAAGCTGAAGTGGGATAAAAATTCCATTATCTTCCCATGTGATTGACCTGCACAGACATTCCAAAAAACCATTTGCCAGGATTGTCTGAAGCAATGTTCAACAAATGCTGACCTGGATATACTAGTCCTCTGAAAAAAGTCTAAACTATATATATGTTGTTTTATAATGTAATTACTTCATCTTATATATGCAGTAAGCACTCACCAGAAGATAAAGTGATGCCTTGTGAAGGCTGACCTAGAACAGAAACTAGACAGAGCAAAACAATAAAGAGGCCTCAATATTAAGAGGCCTCAAATAGATCCACCTTGGGCAGCACAACCCAAAATGGCCACAAAATGGATGACAGGTCTCTGGTTCTCACACTTCTATAAGTTTTGGTCCATTAGCATATTGGAGCTAATTTTCCAATTACAGCTTTAGCACATAAAGTCCATCCTTCTTGTTTTCCCTCTTTGGTCCACCGTTGTTTATGCTCTTGGGCCTGAGATCTGTATAGGTTGTCCTTGGGTCCTCAGAGAAGGAATTGTTTTGTCTACCTATTCTGTGGAGAGAGCTTACTATCCCCTAATATGAAGCCTAGATTTACACACTAAAGCAGAATAGAATCTGAGAAATATAAAAGCTAAATCCTGAGATATCAAAGCAGTTCTTCATGTTATTGTTTTTAATCAAGAAAGGCATAGAAGATCTTTGGTAGGCAGAAGGCAAGATCATATCTTAAGCAGAGTACAGAGAAAAGAGAGGGAGAACACATTGAAGTTCAGTAACTGAGAAAGAAATTGCAGGAACTTTTTTTTCTGAGGCTAATATAGTAAGGACAGAAGCTATTTCCATGTGAAATTCCTGGTCTACATATGTTTCAAAACCAAAAATCAGGTAGCCTAAAATAATGCCCGAAAGTCAAAATTGCCATGTGACTTAGGTGAAATTTAACTTGGAAAATGTAAAACCTGTACCTTTTTACTCAGCAGTTTTTACAGGGCAGCTGGAATTATGGTCACTTTGGAGAAGTGTGAGATGAAATTTTAGCTCCACTGAAGGACAGTGGTAAAAGATCTGTTCACTCCAAAATTCCCTTGGATACCACCCATGAAATCTTTTTACCACTGTTTCTCTTGAGAAGCCAGGACTGCTGTGAGAACAGGGACTTTCCATTCAGATAGTAGCTCAGACTGCATGGCCTGGTCTTGATTCATTTGCTTGTGCAAACCTCACTGCAGTGATGAGAGGAAAATGATCCAACTTGGTTTTCAGATCCAAACCTAGATTTTCATGTCTGGCAATTAGAACCCACTTCCCTCCCCACAAAACTGTAAAGTTAACACATTTTGTCTATAGATCTTTAAAAGTTAATAAACATTAAACCAACAATGACATATTTGTGCAGTGATTTTTCAGGTTGACAATGATACAAATTTTTTTAAAACCACATATTTAGTTCTCTGCTTTTTCCACTGATTCCAGCACACAGTGAACTCCACTTTGTCTTGCCTGATCTGATTTCCTCTCCCCTTTTGGTAATCTTCCTGCCTTTACCAGTATCATTGCACAGAGATTTGCATAAGCATAGCTGAATATAAACACTTATATGAACAGAGAGTTCTTTTAGTACCTGACTTGTTTTATTTCAAACACAGACATTAATAACCACACATATGTGTACAAGCACCTAGGTGTGAGTATACCATTTTATATTTCATATATGTATCATTTATGCATATATGCATAAAATAGTCCTGGCTCTTTTCCCAAAGCTTTGCTTGATTATTCTCTTCTTTCTGTTTTGTTTTGTAAATTACTGGGAAATAGTGTTTTAAGTGATGCATACTTTTTAGATACATTCTGAGAGGTGTATTTACTTGAAATGTGCTGGATTTGAACAAGAAACAAAAAGAAAAAGGGATCATCTGATCAGCTGCTTCATTATTATTCTGTTTTCCTGATCACCTCTGCCCTGGTATATAGAAATTGGCTGATTTATTTAAATCCCAGTAGCTCCCACAGCATATGGTTCATAAGGTAGCATTTACAGTTTGCATTGTAACAGTTCACTGCTGCTAGAAAGACTTGAAAGTAATATGGTTTGATGCTGTTCCAAGAGGAAAAATAGAGTAAAACTATCTCTAATATTAAATCAACTGCTGTAAGAGCTGCTTTTGACGAGAGATAGTATTTTCTGAATGACAACTGACACAAAAAAACTCCCCTCACAAACCAATCAAAAAACTAACACAACCAATCTTTAAAAAAAATCCCCTAGCCCAAAAAAACCATCCTCAGAAAGCAGTTCTTCAACACTGCCTTTTTTCCCACAGTCTTGTGGAGCCCCCAGCCCTGTCTGCAGAAAATGAAAGAGAGAGGGGTGGGATTAATGTGTAATTAAAGGGAATTTGGAAGGCTGAGATGTTGCGGAATGTTAGATCAGTAGCTGGAACAGCATGTGGTGTTCTTTAGGCAGGCTTCATTGAGTCCATACAAAAAAAGAAAGAAGGGCTGCTTGCCTGTCTGCTCATTTATCAAACAGCTAGGCTGAACTTTCACAGCTCCACAAAAGTGTTTTACTGTTTGCTGAAGTTTTGCTCCAGAAATTAAAGCTGAACAACCTAACGACTGTGAGTCTTTGCTGCATTTTTGACATCAGCCACCTTGTGCAAAGCTCTTGGAAACTAACACAGGTCAATTTTTACGTGATACTAAGGGAAGATGTACCTTTGCTAAAACCCCACAAAAAGTACTGAAGAAAAGGTCAAATATATGACACTGTAACATCTTTATTTATATAGCACCTTTTGATCTGAATACATGTTCCAAAGCTTTCAGTCATCAATCAGGATTAAATATTTATCATGGGGGCAAAATGGGTAATGGAGAAAAAAATCTGTATTATTTGATCAATTTTAATTGACTTTATTCCTGGTTGAACCGTTATATTCTATCTTGCAGGCTTGTTTTCCTTTAATATTGGTTGGTGTTACCCCCCCCAAAGAGGAAGGATTTAGTGATTTATGTAACAAAACCACAATTAAAATGGATTACAAATTTTAAAAGGGAGGAGCTCCTTTGCAAGTAAATCTTCAAGGCTTACTGCAGTTTTTGTTGCATGACTGTTCTGGCAGAAAACTTCTCCTCCTACTGCAGACCCCAGTGAGAATCTGGTTCAATCCTGGGTGGTGCTGAGTATCTCCTTTCCAGCAACAACAGCAAAGCTTTTTCATCAGGATTAGCCTTGTTGATGAAGGCTCTGGTGACTTGAGGCACAATCTACATTCATTGATTTATTTCCTTAAATGCAGCTGGCCCTGAAGAAGTTCTGGTTGCAGTAGCAACATTCTTTTTATGTCTGCTGACACACTAGACTGCTGTTTCTGAGATCCACTTGTTTTTCATAGAGGATAAATTGATTATGAGGTATCTTTACAAATGCCATAATGAGTTTTCCTTGGTAGAAGTGATGCCCCTGTCAAACACCAAAACCCTTTTAGAGAATCATATTTTAGAACAAGAAGTGTTTAGTGGCTGGTTTGTGAAGGTCTGTAGAGAACTTTGTTGATCCTGCAAAGTGACATAAGGCCAATTCTCATTACAGTGCTCCTTAGGTAAGAGGCAGAACTGATCTTAGATTTTAAAGAAAATATGTTCTATTTCAGTAACTACTGAAAGTATTTAAATGAATGGTAGTTAATGAAATTATAGTGAAGTTTAAAATATTTTCCCCCCTTTCAGAAATGGAATAAATCAAGCGCTTTATTTTTGATTTCTCCTACCACATATTTTGTAGACATCTGCTTTTTTGTCTTAAAAGTTCACATTAATTTAAGCATTGGTAAGTGTGAGTTTCCATTTGTCTTAATATCAGTTCTATCTATTTGCAGATAATAAGACAACAGTTTCCACAACTAACAACAAGAAGACTTGGAACCAGAGGCCAATCAAAGTAAGCAGTGTATTATCATCTCTCACATGGCCTGGCTCTGGCTTTGCTGAATGGGGAATGAGAACAGGCAATAATTTGTGCAGTTGGGAACTTAAAAGCAACTTTGGAAGTTCTCTTGTAGTCTTTACATTATCTTACAGGTTCAGCAGTGATCCTGCAAAGGTGGTCTAAGGGAACCCTTTTACTGATTTGATTAGCAATATTTTTCATACTGTTTTCATCTCAACTCACTTTACACAATGTAAAGGACATTCACACTCAGGAGTAATGGAGCTACTGTTGGAGGCTGGGAAATAACAACTGGTTAGCCTCATGTTTCAGGCTAGAGAACAAGTGTCAGAATGCTCTTTAAAATTCAGGAAGAACATGCGTTGACCTAAACTGAAACTGCCCACAAACCTGTATTTAACCACCATTTTTCCCATATAATGAAATCCAACTTACCTTTAGGTGATTAAAGAATTAACTTATTGCCTTGCCCAAAAGAATTTCTGAAAACAGTTCATCCTAATTCCAGACTGAGAAACTGATTCAGAATTTAGAATGTGCTTTCTGGGATATTTGACTTTTTCCAATTGTTGGTAAGTTGTGATTCTACCAATTCATATAGAGGATACAGAAATGTTTTTACACTTTTTTTCCTGCTTGTGGACTCCAAGAAATTTTTCCAGAGGAACTTTGAATCTTTTTGTAGCAAGCATAAGGCCCCTCACATAATAAAATCTACTTTTCTTGATTAGGTTTCACAGAATCCTCCGGAGTAGCAAAAACGCAGTGTCTATAGATCACAAGTGAAAAACTATGGAAATGAAAATGTGAGATGGTGTATTTGAAAAATTTTGTGGGTAAAGCTTCTCTTTCAAAATAAAGCCTGTAAAACACAATATAGCTAAATGCTGAGAATTAAATATGCTATTAGGATGGAGCTTACATACTAAAGCTAGGATGACCTGCTCTTTAAAGAAAAAAAGAAACTAAGATGCTAAAAGAAATGCCATTAAAGACAGACTTACTGTGTTCTTCTACTAAGTGGTCCACGCAAAGCAGTATTTCTTTGATGGGACAAAATGTTCTTCCCCCCAGATTGATATTTCCTTAGTTTTTATAACTAAGATTTCTTTTTCTAGAGCAGACATATTTAAGCAGCTAATTGAAATTTGATTTAAGGAATAGTCCCAAATGGAAATTCAGAGTTGCCATAACACCACTCATGAAAGCCACCAGAAATCTCTCAGGTGGAAATTCTGAGCTAGCCCAACAGCATACTAGGAAAGCATGATAGGACCATAGTAAGAGAGTTGGAATTTTGTACTCAATATTCTGTGGAGGCTCATAAAGACAGAGTGAAAGTGTGTACAAGATGCTTTGTGGGCACATTCATATGAGTACCCCCTACAGGCCATCAAATCATCCTGGCATCAGCTACAGCTTTTGTTACTTGTCCTTCCATTTAATGAAAGGAGTGAGCACTGCTCTATTTCCAAACTGGAGTTCCCCCCACTCCAGGAACCTCTCAGAGGGCAAGACACTTCATCTGCTGACTAGGGGTGTCTTGCACCTCCAAAAGCTGTCTCTTTACTCTCACTGAGACTTAATATTTCTTGCACAATTTCCCTGTAACCTGGGCACCTGTCAGAGCAGCTTTCAGGTCACATACTCCTTTCACACCACTTGTGCAATGGTCCTGCTCCCTATCTGGCAAATAGGGGTTTCTGTCATACACGCAGAGACTACCTGTATGCTTTATTTTAAGATAAATACTCTCCTTGGTAGACCCAGCACAGTTGTAACTGAGCTCTGGTTTTGTTTTCAGAAACATCTGACTGCATTCCAGTTAAGTGTTATGTAAAGAAATTACTTAAAGCATTAACACTTCAGTCCCTTTATCACCAACGGTGCTGACCAATTGCTGCCAGCATTATTTTCGTTCCACTGCCCTGCTACTGCCAAAGGGAATTCAGTCATAGAAGTGGTTAAGATTATGTGACTTCACACTGTTCCGCCTTCAGTCTTTTTATAGCACAGCTGCCTTGTAACATTACTAAGTTCAGAGCTGCAATGGTGCTGTACTCAGCTCATCAGCTGAGAGCTTTCTGTTTTGCAGCTGGTTTATTGATGTGAGCGTGCAGCTGTTCTCTGTCACACTGAGCTTAGAAACAGTTCCACCACAGGTGAGACGTGAGAAGGCAGCTGAACATAAAAGCCAATTTCTTTCTGGATTGTAGTCTGAAACTCTTCAATTTGGTACACAAGGTGTGAGTGGAAGCTACATGGTGTGAAGGGAATTTTTCTTCTTTCTTTAAAGGAATGCTGTATATAAGAGATCAATGAGGATAAAAAGTATTTTACTTTAACACAAAAACGATTTTGTTGTCTGCATATTATTCTTCTACATATCAAACTTTCAAGCCCTGTTTATTGAACTAAGTTGAGGGGGTTTTTTTCTGATAGGAATACAAAAAATAATTGGAAAATAATCTGTGTAAACTACTCCAGTGAATTTTTGCATTTAGGGATAGTAAAATTAATGAAAAAAGAAGCTATGTAGAAAAATTTCTGAGTTAATTTTGCTGCTGCTGTCTATGTGATTTTGAAGCTACGTGGAAACCTCTTTCATGCAGTTTACTACCAAGTGAAATATACCAGGAATCAAACACTGCACAGTGAAATTCTACTACATTTTCCAGGCTTGTTTGGTTTTTTTTTCCTTCACTGATTTTAGACAAAACTTGATACAAGACTGACCCCTGTTTAAAGTTTAAATTATATTTAATGAATTTAAGTTTAAATTATACAAGCCTTTCAGTCCCACTTGCTCTGACTTTTTCCCTCTTCCAGCCCTTCCCTGAGCAATTCGTGCTGCTGGCTCCCCACAGCATTTCCATTTGGGTTCCCCTACCCCAGATGTAGCACACAGGTCATGTGTGAGTTTTATGGCCCTTATGTGCAGTGCTCACCTGGCAGCTGCCAGGGACCAAACTGGGCACTTAAACCAAGAGCTGGAGGTATTACCTTTCAAGCTAAAAATAAAAAAAAAGCCAAACTTCTACAGCTGGTGTTGTAACCCCTTGCCATTAGTTACATGTAACACCTTAGGAACATTCTGGAGCCTGGTTTCTTGTATGGAATGCATGTTTTGACCTAAACTCTGATGGGATAATTTGGAGCCAATACTGTTGCTTTCTCAGGTATTGAAGCTAGGAAATTCTATTCATACCATGTCAGTGGAATGTTTTAAGAAATGTCACTTGGATTATTCAATGTTGAGTTCAAGATAGCTTTTATTTTTAATGGAAAGTAGGGAATGTCCTCAGTATGGCCAGGAACTATGTACTAGAAATTTCCTGCATCACCCCAGGCCTCCTCTCAGCCCATATCTGCTGATAGAAAAGTTTGGGCTTCCAGCTCTTTGCCACTATTTTCTGCTGGGGATTATGATGTGCACAGATCTGTAGGTGAATGACTGTGAGTGGAAAAGGAAAAGTCACCAGTTAGTTTAAACTACCATCACTTACATGCTACTCTTTAATTAATTTCATTGATGACCTTTGTAGAACTGCCTCAAGTGAATTTGTGTCTGTTTGAATGAACAGATTTGGTGTCAGCACTCTGAAATAGTAACTAACTGAAGAGTCAAAGAAGCATCCAGAGAAGGAAATTTCTTGTGCCATCATAGTGGGATCCAGAAGACAGTCTCATGATGATCTGATAGGCTGTAAGGAGAGAAGTGTGAAGCATCACTGAAAAATCTGTGTAGGATTTGGCTGAAGCAAAAGTATACTAGCAATGCAATCCTGTGGTGCATTTTGTAATCACTACTAATTTAGTTGATGGGTTGGGTGCCTGCAGCTGAGAAACTGAAATAAAAGTTAGGAAATTACAGAAGGACTAAGATGAAATCTCTGCTGCTTTGATGCAAGAGTTTTGCTTGATAACCAGTGCTTCCACCAGCACCTATAATAAGGCTGAGTGGGTAGTACAAACTTGTCCCACTGATCTGTTTCCATAGCACAGCCACACTGTAATTCCCAGAGTGGCCCCACAGCCAGAGTTAATGCTGTGTCCTATCTCTCACTGATCAAAGCCCAGTGCTGATGCTAGGGTATGAAGCAAATAATTGGAACTGTACATTTCCTGCCATTCATTGCTTTCCAGCACAAGCCTTTCCCCCCCACCTCTTTTTTTTGAAAATTGAAGTGTTTTCAATTTTTGAAACATTTCTGATCAACTTGTTTGCAATAAAGACTTGTGCCTTTCAGGGACTAAACCAGCCCTCAACAGCCTGAGAATCAGGGAGCTGAAATAACAACAGAAGGGCCGGTTCAGAGGGTCTGTACCTCTGCTTATTGCGGAACTAAAGGAGCAGCTGCACAGCACAGCTCTGCCAACAAGTAGCTTTAGGATCCTTTTTTTTTTTACTAAGTTAAAAAAATGGAAGTACATAATTTTCCTGCCCTACAACAGTCACCTTACTTTTGCCATAAAGAATGAAGATTGGAAGCTCAATATATTACCACAGTGTTCTGCTGCTGAATCAATGCTTGTTAATAATGTATAAACTATTGCTCAGTCTTTTTTGCTGTAGAAATCATTTCCATTATTAGTTTCCCTTGCCTCCATATATTTTTCTTTAATTTTCAAACGATCTGCTTTATAAAATATGCATCTCTATATATCAGGTACCATTATTATGGGATTGCAGTGAAAGAAAACTCCCAGTATTATGATGTGATGTATTCTAAAAAAGGAGCAGCCTGGGTCAACGAAACGGGAAAAAAAGAAGTAACCAAACAGACAGTGGCGTATTCACCACGATCCAAACTGGGAACATTGCTGCCAGAGTTTCCAAATGTCAAAGATTTAAATCTGCCAGCCAGTCTGCCAGAGGAGAAGGTAACACTTTGGAAATCTTTTCTCAGCTTGTCTTGGTTTCTTTTTTCCCCCTGCACTGGATGAAAGCTTTGTTTAATATATAAAGACTTAAAACAGGAGTAAGTTTAATAATGCCTTGACTTGATTTATGAGGGGCTGAACTACTTCATCTAATAGGAAGAAATATCTTCCCTTAAAAAGGGGAGCTGACACTATCAGCTGTACAATATTTCTAACGCCTGTGCACATTTTTTTTAAAGTTACATTACATACAGCAAGGCAACTTTTAAAATTATGTGATGTTTGAGGGCAACTTTTAAAATATGTTGCAGCCCTCTAATCTGTGAACACACTTGATGGCAAACTGACAAACAGTTCTAATGCTTTCTTGAGTAGAGGGGGACTTAGTGAATTTCTTCTTCCAGAGTAGAAATTCAGAGAATCCTATCTGCACATATGACAAAAATGCTCCGGCTCCTCTTGGCTGAGCTTGCTAGGTTTCTGGTTCTATTCACATGTGTAGTATCAATGTGAAGTGGACAAAAGAATAGGGTTTTTTAGCTCTTTATGTCCTAATTAGGGCCACATTCTCGTCTTTGATCTCACTGAGGCTTTTTGCTCCTCTTACATTTGAAGAATCCTATTGACAGAAAAATCCATTAATTCAAAGAGAGAATTTACTTTTGAGAAGAAAACTCATCTTGCAGCTAATCTAAATACAATTTAACTGATTATTTTTGCACATCAAGTTGCACACTGATAAGGAAAAACTTGCTTTTTCTGTGCTCTGTGTTCTGGTATTTTAAAAGAGGATTCCTTAAAGCAGAATGATCTTTTGTGTGTCTCCTTCATTCTTTTTCAGGTTTCTACCTTTATTATGATGTATAGGACTCACTGTCAGAGGATACTAGACACTGTAATAAGAGCAAACTTTGATGAGGTATGGTTAGAAACTGCAGTTGCAGTTTAATGATCCATAAGGTACCAATGGATTTTAGACCTCATTTTGTATGTTATATTACAGACTTAGGGGTTTGTGATGCTCAGTGCTTTTCAGGATCAAGGAACAATAGCTGTACTTGAGTATCTAATATGTGACTGATAGCACTAAATCTCACTTATAGTGCCGGGTGAGTTGGAGGAACAAAAGCAATACGAATGTTTTTGCCCTCTGTTCTCTGGCAGGATTAAGGTAGCAATATCCCCTTACAAGATGTTGGACAATCCAGTTCTTACAACTTGAGAAGTGTGTCCACCACAACTTTTCAAAGCTATTTGTTGGGCCTGAGCTGTCTGAAGGAGCTCCTCTGTGTGCTCAGCAGAGCCAGGGCAGGTGTCACAGCAACAACAGTGGGCTCTGCTGGTCTGTTAACCGCAATGCAGAGTGCTGGGGGGATTACAGCCTCCCTGATATCCTGGAGGGCCACAGCGGAAGTCTGCAGTTGCTCTGTTGCACTGCAGTGCAGCTAGGAACACACACACACACACACTGTTCAGCAGTGAATGCCATCTCTCAGAGATGGATGAGGCTTGTACCTGTTCGTATCTTCCTGAATCTGAGGGGTTGCTGGCAGTGGATGCAGATGGCTCTATAATAAGAGCTGAAAAATAAAATGTTACTGGAATGCAAGCAGGTTTATATTACATGGGAAGATGGCTTCTTATTTAGGATAACAAATCTGGCTATAGAGATACTGAGGATCTGATTAAAATATGATATTCAGATCCTGGAGAAAAAAAAATCAAAGGAAATGGGTCTTTTGACTCTCTCTTCTGAACAATAGGGGAAAATTCCTTGCTTTTCTTCTTTAATTCTTATATTCTTCTGGTTTAAATCTAGTTTTGCACCACTGTACTGAGTCTAGGATTTTCCATGTGAGAAAAATACTTGACTCATTCAGGACATTTAGGTGGGCGACTCTCAGAATAGTTTCTTAAGAGCAAGATGCTGTATTTTATTAGTTATATCAGGATCTGTGCTAGGGAATGGGCTGAGCAGCAGCAATATATAAATGGCAAATACTCTCTGCTACACATGGTGTGGTTGCTTACTTCACTAAAGAGTGTGTGCAGAAAATTATAATTCGTGAGTGCTGGTGTTCTGACCCCTGTGGAACTGATCATATCATTCTCTGAATAACACCTTTATATCCTACATTCAAATTTTCAGAGGTATATTTTGCTGTGTCTGAAATCTCTCCCCTATTTTTGTTTTCTTTGCCTTTCACCACTTTTTCTCGACTTTCCTTCATAGTGGAGGAAAGATAAAATCCAAAAGTGTAGTGTTTCTTTCCAAAGCAAAGACAGAATATGGTATATTGACCCTTGTAATCCATTTGCTGTCCTTCCCTCCCTCCCTCCCTCAAGGCCTAGATTGCATTCCTTTGTACACAGGGACAGAGTGCTAAGAGAGAGAGAAAAAGGCTTGACATGGAAGCCAAAGGGCTAAACTCACCAGCCACTGATGGACGATAAAAATCCACCTCGTGTGTCTCCTCACCCTTTGGTTGATTATCCCATTTTGTGCTGCATTACGGTATAAGCCTGTGTATTAAGGAACATGCCTTGCCTCTGTTGCACCCCATTAGCCCACCCCTAAAACAAAAGCTGTGTAAGCATGAGAATTTAAAGAGAATGGTATTTGTGGCCTTTGATTATTTTAACATTCCTGCTTCTTCTCGTGATTGCAGGTTCAAAGTTTTCTTCTGCACTTTTGGCAAGGGATGCCTCCTCATATGCTGCCCGTACTGGGTTCCTCAACTGTAGTGAATATAGTGGGAGTTTGTGACTCAATTCTCTACAAGGCAATTTCTGGAGTTTTGATGCCAACGGTACTACAAGCCTTACCTGACAGGTAACTGACCCCTTCTAGCTCAGCTGTCCTTGTTAATATTCCTTTTCTTCAAGAATGATTCCAGTTCTCAGAGAGCTGCTTGCTGCCACCCGTTTTCTTACTTTAAATCACAGTGTCATTTGAAAGGAGTTGACGGGCTTACATGTTCCTGAAAAGAATTTAGATTTTAATTCAGATTTTAACAAGACTTGTATTATGAAAGACTTGGAGGGTTGGGGGTTTTTATGTGATGAAGGATACCACCTTCTTCTTGGTTTCTTAATGTTCAGTTAAACCCAAACTAAATTCACTATTCCAATCCATGTAGTAGATTTCAGGTGGTCTCTTCCTACCTGGAGTTCATGTGAGTCTGAGAATTCTTCTTCATAGAGGTAAAGCAGGACAGAGATCAATAATCTACAACAAAAAGTGTAATCACTGAGTGCAGTCAACATGCTTTCCCCTCTGGTTTTACTTGTGTGCTCATCAGGAAGCCATCTTTGACTAAATAGTCTTGTACACCTTTAATATTATTTGACTGATGTGTTCTTGACATGGAGTAATTTGTTAAGCATATTGCTCTAGGAGTTTTTTATTGGTACCGTGTGTTTAGCCCTTAAGATTTTAAAGTTTCTCTAATCAAGGAAAACGTTTTCACAATGTTGTTCTGCTCTCCTATGTGCATTTCATGACTGCCAAAGTGAAAGTATTTTACACAAGACATCTGCTATAAGCATAGGCTGTTCTTGATAAGACATATACATTTTTACAGTCTTTGCCCCTCACTCCCCCCAGTCTATTTCATTGGAAGGATTAAACAGAACAGCAGTCCTTTTCTCAAGCTGCTTAGTTCTTTCATAGCAAATGAGGAGAGACTTGAGTGTGAATATAGACTTTTGTAATGCATATAAAGGGCCAGATTGTGGCTATTAAGCCATAGCCTGCACTGGAGGGGGTGAAGAAGGGTCTCATTGCAATGGAAGCTCCTGAAGGAAATCTTGCTGACTCAGCCAGAATCCTCTGAGATACTTCCTGGGAACAAATTCTGGCTATCCAGAAAAGGCACTTTTTAGAGAGCCCAGCAGTTGTCCTCCATCCCCTGTTCTCTATGGGTGTTTCTGTGGAGCAGAGCAGGCTGATGACCATGTTTATTTTACCACTTTGTTGTCCATGCAGTATGTTAGGACTACAAACAGAAAAAGCTTCTTGGTTGAAAGGGGGAAGTTCCTTGTGTCTTTTCTCTCTCATTTGTGCATTTCTAGCATTACTTCAGGCAGTGCAGCTTTGTCTGTCAGAGTCAACTCTTCGGATCCTCTGCACAACACTCTGCAACTGATCCTGGGAACTGTTATTTTTTTACTGACAATTCCTATAAGAAGGGCAGGATGAGCTGCCTACCAAGTTTAATAAGAAATGATGGAACCATCAGGAAACAGTAGCAAGAAAGAAGAGAGAAATTTCACTTGTCTGGGAGAGGTCCAGTCCTGTGCAGGGCTAAGCAGGCAGGTCCTGCTCTACCTCCAGCTCCCCCACCTGTGTGCTTGGCCTGCAGCAGAATTAGTTGTTGCTCCACTTGAATATCCCCTTGTACATCTGTATAAATGTGGGCATAAGTGAGCTGAAATCTGAGCTTTGATTTATTGTCTTCTTTAAATAGTTGTGAATTCATATTTGTAGAAAGTGGAAATGATTTTATTTAAAGTGAAAATACTGTTTTTAAGTATCAAATTGCCGAACAGAGATGGGAGGTTTTGACCATGGTGATACATTTTGCCTTTCTTGCAAAAGTTGTCAGAAGTTTCAGAAATTTTTCTTCATGCCTACAAACCAAAATATGTTAGCAACTCTGCATAATAATGAGTTGCAAATGAATGACTCATGGTCTTCACATGTTCACAGCTTTTGTAGTGCAATGCACAGAGTAAACACGGTGTGATGTTTTGACTTCTTTTTTCAGTTTGACGCAGGTGATCCGAAAGTTTGCGAAGCAACTGGATGAGTGGCTGAAAGTAGCTCTCCATGATTTACCAGAAAACCTACGAAATATTAAATTTGAGTGTATGTATTGCCCAGTCTCTCTCCTGTTAAACTGGGAAGGATAATGTTTATTGATCACAAATTAATTGGAACTGAGACTAGTGTTCTTTTAGGAATTAAAACCTGTCATGATTATAAATCTTGCATTCACTTAGAATCTCCACTTGTTCATGAGAACCAATCTCATTTAGTGAAATGAGGCACCGCTCAAAATGAGAATTTATTTTCCTTTCTTGTGGATTCTGATAAGAAATTAATTTTGTTGATAGTAAGCAAACATTAAGGATGATATTAGGCAAAGAAAATTATTAAACAAACCCTTAGGCTAGCAGAATTTGAATACAGCTTGAGGCCCTTGCTCAAAAAAGTGCCAGAGTTAGAAATGAAGGAGATCAAATTACCCTGTCACCACAGGAAAGGGCACTAGTCCTTTTCAAACGTGCTTTGTAGATGCCTGCAGTGCACATCACCTATTGATAAAGCCTGCTTTATTTCACAGCTCTCAATTCTTCGCCTTTCATGAGCACTAAATTCCACACCACAAAGTTAAAGGGGAAAAAAAAAACTAATTTAGGAGAAGGATTAACTATTTTGATCAGCGTGGAAAATTAGGTGTATATGTTACTGAGAACAGTCAGGATGGTATTTGGAACAACTAATTTCAGGGTGTTTTGAACTGTTTACTAATTTGTTTTAAAAATTAAACAAAGTCTGGACTGAAAATATCCTTTACCACATCTTTTTTCAGTTCAAAAATATCAAGAATCTTCAACAGCAAAATCTTTGCCAATCTTACAGGCAGACAGAAAGAGATGGACAGTGCTCTCTCTAGTCGTTCTAAATCTGTATTTTTAAACTGCCTTTATGTGCAGTATGGAGGGAAAGCTCACTCTGTGACCACATCTAACATCTCTTTGGATAGATCTGCAAATATGGTCCTTTTGATATAAGGAAAATACTGTGTGCTCCCTGCCTTTTACATGGGCCTTTGTTGCTTCTGCAGCTGTTTCCTCCTCATCGGAATTTGTGATACGGTACACAGCCAGTGGAGGTACTGACACGAGGAACTGCAAGCTTTGGTCATTTTTGCAGTTCCCAAGGCACTGACTTCAGACAATGAAATGCACAATACAACATTTTAAAAGCTCATTTTCCAAGAATAGGAAATATTTTAATACATGGTCCCTATCACTTGCAAACAAAGAGCTAAACTGTGAACAGAGGACTGGCAAGTACCTCTGCACCATTTTAGCCCATAATGTATTAGTATGTCATGCAAATTGTTTTCAGAAACTTTGATCAAATTCTACCTGAAACTGGATCAGAGTTTAGTCCCTACTAGTCCAGTCAAAAGACTCCTCCAAAACTTAATTGCATGAAGATTTAGCAACCTTTTCTCATTTCCACACATAATGTAGCTATTGTTATTTTATGCGTACTTATTCTTGCACCAACATTTTTCTTTCTGTTAAATAATTCTTTCTGTTCTCTAGCTCCTTTGTGTAGCAAGAGAAAATTTGCTATGCTGAACAAGCAAAGCTTTTCCATTGTCCTCTGTTTCTCTTGTCATGTCATTATTCACAACATCTATAAATAATTGCTTGTAATATGCCTCTGTAAAAGTGATCGAGCATCCAGATTTAAGGGTTTAGGTCAAGGTTTATATTAAGTTAAAGCTGGGCTAGTTGAGTGCATTTCATGTAGCCAAAATTTGCATAGGAAACTGGATATATATTTTTTGTTGTTGTTCTTGTTTACTACTTTCTGAAGTAATTATTCTTATCGTACTTAGCACAGTATGTAAATATGTATCTCTTCTTTCCTGCAGTGTCCAGAAGATTCTCACAAATACTACGGCGACAGACGTCCCTAAATCATCTCTGCCAAGTAAGTATTTCACTTACTCAGGTTTGATGAATGCTCTTTTTACGGACTTTTCAAATAATTTTATGAATTGACAGGTTGGACTTTATTCAGAAGAGGAGGAGAAGATCACATTAGCAGTTTGTCTCCAATATTTGTTGTGGCCACCTCTACAAAATCAAAAGTAATCACTGAAAAAAGCTTTTCTAGACAACTGGCAACCCCTGATAATTAAATTCAGCAGGCTACTTCCATGAAACAAAATTATTATTTGATTTGAAGAGATGGTTTATTTCCAGGAAATAAATGAGAGACATTCCATTGATTTCAGAACTGTTTGTATTAGGCCAGTTGCAAAGCAAGAAAAATTTCTACATGCCCAACACTACATTCCAAGTCTGTATGTTATAAATGAAATGCAAATTAGTAAAAGGGAAAACAGCTGAACTGGGTTTTAAATAGACTTGTTCTTGTAACCACAGCAAGTGAATATAGGAGCTGCTCCAAAGTGTTTGGTATTCCCCAGTTTACATCAGAATTACCTGTAAAAAGTCATTAAGCCAAATTCTGTGCAGTATAAAAAGGGAGAGAATGCATTGAATTCATTAATGTTTCATGCATTTATTGGAGGGGATAGGTTTTTTCCCCTGTCACCTAAAAGCTCCACTTTTGGAAGGTGTATCCAAAACCACAGGTTTACCCTGTGAGGGGTGAATCCCACAGAAAGAAGCTCTAGGGAAATAAAAAAGACTCCTGTGAGGAATTTTTTGGTCGGTTTCTTCTGCCGTTATTTTAGTGGTGGAGACAGAGATACTTGAGCTACCTTTCCCCAAATACCATAGATCATCACTGCACCCTGGAGGTCCATAGCCATTCAGGGGAAATCAAGATAAAGAAACCACAACCTTCTGCATAAAACCTGGGATCAAATCTCTTAGGTGAAGAACTCATCAAGTGCATCACTCCCTTGGGGAAGCTGATAACCTTGGTGTGTGTTATCATCTCTGCTTAATTACAGAGATCTGTGAATATGAGCATGGCCTTGTGTCAGTTCCTTTACTCTGTCCATCCTCCTCATTACCAGCAGCAGATCCCTGTCTCAATCAGCCAAGACACAGACCTGATGAGGAGGCCTTATAACCTTTTCATATGGCTGAGGGAAGAATGAGAGTCTTCATAGATTGGGAGAGGGGAGGGTGCAAACCTGAGTGGTGTTTGTTTGGTATTGGTTTGATTTCTTTTGTTCTGAAGCTTGAAATGAAAACCAGCAGAGCTGTTAGAGATTAAGGGGTCTAGCAATGGCAGCATCAGATTAGTGTTGCTCATTAGGGTTTGTGGTGGATGCAGTCAAAATACTTGCAGTTGATTAAAGCAGGCAAAATGACTGAAGAGTTCTCTTGTTAGAGGGCCCTGTAATATCCATAAGACATCAATTTGGTGGGTGGGGGTCCATGAGGAGAATGAACTTAGTGAGCCCAGCTAAGGAAGCATAAAAGGGGATAAAGCCTATTTTTTAACCTAATAAAGCATGAACTAATGAATAGATTGAATTGGATTACAGGCGTCAAGAACAGTGATCCACAGTGCAGACATCACATTTCAAATGCTGGAGGACTGGAGGAATGTGGATCTGAATAGCATTACCAAACAAACCCTCTATACTATGGAGGACTCACGAGAGGAACACAGAAAGCTCATCATACAATGTAAGAGCAGAATCTTCAAATAAAGCCAGGTGAACTTGGCTTCCTACTGCGAACAAAGCTCAGAGAAAGTAGTGCTGGTTTTTCAGCCATTGGTTTGCTTGGAGGCTTAAGATAAATATAGAGACATTTACCAAAATGTAAGGGAAAGCCCTGTGAAGGTCTTATGTTTTGGGGCAAAGACCTGGGCACCATTCCTTGATGCATTCCTTTCTAGTACCCACAACAGACAATGGCACAAAACTAGCACTCAAATTCAGGAGGTTTTTTTCCATGAACCTGAACAAACTAAATCTATGAGTTAACCATTGAATGTGTAAAAGTCCAATCTTTTCTGCTATAGAATTGCAGGAGAATTGTCTTTTGAATGGCTTTGACACTTAAGTTGCTGTGTATTTGAGTTCCTTGTAAACTTGTTTATAAAAAGCTCCTTTTTACACAGTGTTTTCATAATCAAGAGCATTTGGTGGGATAAGCTTTCGCCCTGAACTGTTATGACTAAATAGAAGTCCCATATCAGACAAGCTCATTGGGTAATTTAGGTTCTGTCTAGTACAATGAAGGGTATGGACTTGAAAGTGACTTTGGAGACATTGGCAAACTGGTTTTACAATTAAAGACCTTTTGCAAATACAAAATATTCCTTCGATCATGCAGCAAGTGTTGCATAGTTATAAGACCAGGTGTAACCCAAAGCACACTGAGTTTTGTTGTTTTGAGGCAACAGATGTCTTTAACATCCTTCACATAACCTCACTTCCTGTGAACCTACCTGTTGAATTGCCATCTCTCTCCTGAAGAGGACCAGAAATCTTTTACTCAGAATCTGCCTGAACGGGGCACAACCCAGGCAACCACTTGTAGGAGCCCAGCAAGGGTAGGTCTGCTAGGGAGGTAACTCTTTCAGGAAGTGGCTAGGAAGACAAGGTGTGACACCTTCACACGTACCCTGGACCCTACAAGGTTGACTTTGGCAGTCATCCCACTGTGTAAACACTTGAATTCTTCTCCTTTGTTCAGTGATGGGCCTTGCATTCGCTGTTAGCTCTGTTTTCCAGGGAGAGGTTCTTGGTATTCTTTCCTCTCTTTCTTCACTCTTGATTCATTTCATGGCCCTCTTCCCTTTTGAGAAGATAGGAATTCAACATGGCAGCAAAGAAGGTAGCATGCAGTGAGACTGAAATCTAGAAGCTGAGTAAATCCTTCTGTGATCTGTTAAGTTTTCAAGATCTATCCAGCATCCTACCACTGGCAAAAAAAAAAAAAAAGAGTTTTCAAAGTTATACTCCCTAGTAGCAGCAACATTTTTGGTTGCCATTCAGAACATCCTTAATGTTTAAGGAATCTTCTTGCGTATGTGCTATTTGCGTAGTAAAACCAAACAGAATTTTCCTGAATGCTGTTGGATTTGTGCAAGTTTTTCTGTATTTTAGGCCTATATAGCCCAATATATAGGAACTTGAAGTTATTCAGAAATTGTAAGCTAATAGTTCATAAGATGGGATGCCAATGAGATGTTGAGATAGGTATAGTGAATATTCCAGAACTTAGATTTTCCCCCCCATGTTTGATGCTTATTCTACTTTACCAAAGATTTTTTCACTATGCCTAGTATGACTTATATGGCATCAATTTAAGGCCTATTTTCATACTCTTGTTACTAATAATCAAGGAAGTACAATTTCAGCTACTATAACTAGAGAAAAAAACTCCCAGGTTTATAAGCCTATAAACAAACGGATAAAGAAACAGAGAAAAATCACTGGGTATAAAAGAACCTCTGTTCTGTTCTGCTGGACTACCTACCTCTGACATGATTTCTTCTTTATTCCCTCATTCTCAGATCCTGTTGAGGTATTTTTAACAATCACTAAAGGCTAAACATCAAATTTTCTCAAATAGGTCGTTGTACACGGTTGCATTGCTCCAGCAGCAAAGCAGGCAACTGATTTGTTTTTCTGCTCTTGCTCCCCTCTTTGCACAGCATATGAATTACTTCATCTGTTGTATCAGGCAGTTTTTGTCCAGCCAAATACTCAGGTAAGGAGACAACATTTAGATTTCTCTGTGATCCTGTTCTGAATAAAGGGAGGTTGCCCATTCAATAAAAGAATGAAAGAAGATAAGGGTGGCACAAACATCATTTCCCTTCTTCCTCCACTAATGTTTCTGGTAACTCAGCCTTTCCAAGTCTCAGTTAAATAAAGTTGTAGTCAGGTATTTAGCAAATGCATTCCTGCTCATCCTCCTGATCCAACAGAATCAGGGAGGTGTTCTTTGCATTATTTTTGTACAGCCTCTCTGGCTCATTTCCTTAGCTGTCGTCTCTACACTTTGCCTCCTGCACCCCCTTCACTATCTTTCCTATGGGGAGAAATTCCTTCCTCTGTTATTTATAATTAGTTGTAAATAGAATTGCTTAGTGCATTGAAATCATCCTGTGACACAGTAGGTAGAAAGTATCTTTCATCTTGACCTACAAGGCCTTTTATCTTAGCTGAGTTGATGAATTAGTTTGTTAAGGTCTCAAAGCACATGATTCTTTGTCTTCCAGCCATTGGTTCTCATATGTAAATGAGGCTTGAAGTTTTAAGGACTGCTATTGAATGACTTTTTAACTTTTTGTATTGAAATATTAATATGTGTACTTGGAAAAGATCAAAAAGTATACAGGTTGCCTTTTGCAACTCTGCTTCATAACAAGTAGAGTATTTCTGCACTGATAGCAGTGTGTTTTGAAGAAGTTTATGGACATTCTGTGTGTGTGTGTCTGACATTGCAAATAGATGATTTGCAGCAGTTAAATCATTTTTGCAACTAAAGCATTATACAGATGAGCGCCCTATCAACAATACTCATTCACTTGGTGCCTAGAAGATTCTTTATGCATTTCTAAATCAATTTCATGCATGACATTTTTTCATCACTGGGGTCAAGGCCCAGTTTCTCACTCTTCACAGAGAACACCGTAAACATTTCAGTTCTGGGCACACTAGACAACTTAAATAAAAACCAGTAATTTTAAAAATAGGTTCTGATTGGCTTGCATTAAAAAAAACTTTGAATGACCGCATCACTTTCAGTAGATACAAAATAAGAGACCCAGCAAACTTTTTGTGTCAGCACCAGGAAAGATGCGTTTATTTCAGTTAAGCAATCTATTATAAAAAAACATAGTAAACTTGTGATTCTTTTGGTAGCCTTTTGTGATTTGTTTTTCTTTTGTTTGAAACAGAATCCAAGTTCTAAGGTGGGCTCTTTTTTTCGTTTTGTTTTGTGTGCCAGTGTATCAGGAGTTTGATCACCTTTTGGAGGAGCAGTCCCCCATTGAGTCGTACATCGAGTGGCTGGATTCCATGGTGGACAGATGTGTTGTAAAGGTTGGTAAGGAGGAGTGAGTCACTGATGTGCGTTATGATCTCTATTCAGGTAATACATTTTTAGAAAAAGCCCAAATAATAACAACAACAACTACAACAAAAAGAGTTGGTAATGAGCAGGACTAAAGCAGTAGTGGGCAAAATCTCACTGGTTTTCATGGACAATTGCTCACATTCAGGATTTTGCTTTATTCTCCTCTTGTTTATTTTATTCCGAAAGAGTGCATTCAAAAATAAACAGGGCTGAGGTTTCCAATCAAATCAATATTTCCAGGGATATGGAGAGTTGAATTCAGTGTCAGAGTCATCCTAGTGGTACAGGGCAAAGAGAAACATAATCTGGCCTTTTAAGATTTTAATGAAAAGGATATTTAAGCTAGCTAATTCATCTATATACAGTCACACGTGAGAATGAAAGTCTACATTGCCATCCAGTCAAGGACACATTTATGTTCCTTTTGAGTGGATATGGAATACCAAAGAGTTGTATCTTATTTTCATTAAAGTACATGCAGAAACCTGCTAACAGAGCTTTAAAGTGTATTTTCAAAAACGATCCGGCATCACCATAATTTTACATAGAGTATGAAAATGTATAACTATTTTACCTTTTGTTACTTCTTTGCATTAGGATGTTCTGTTAGAATTTCAACTCTTCATTCCACTTGTTAGGGCTCTGAAGTAAAACTAAAACAAAACAAAATATGCTGCCTCTCCCTCTGCTGCAAAATAGCCATATAGGAAACAAATAATTCTCCAGATTACTTGAAATACTTTGATTGTTTTGGGGAACTTCTAGTCAGTGGAATGCAATTCAAAATTCAGGCTAGAGCTGTTAATTTTAATGAAGAACTTGACATGAATTGTAATAAATTAATTTTAGTTGCTGAATGGTGAATCTTTTTACTCACATATGGCTATAATAAATACATTTTTGAAGAGTTAATCCCTAAAGTGTGCTTTCTGGAAAATATTTTGCCTAGTAAAATGACTAAGTGAATTCACAAAAATAAAAATGAGAAGGAACCAAAACCTTCAAATTCAATATTAAATCTCATTTGAAATAGTAATATAAATTTGCAGTGCAGATCAAAAAGTGATTATAAATTGCTTCCTTGACTAGGAAGTGAGAAGGAACATGTTAGTAATTAGGTTAAGATGAAGACCAGAGCAATTTTTTTGCAGTCCTTTTATCATGTTTAAAGGAGATCCAGTCTTGAATAATACTTTATTGTTTCCTCTCTCTGAAGGTTGTCCATGGTTATAAGGTGGTTTTCTGTTTAAGGCCATTTTGAGTTTGGCTTTTCTAATTTGTAATGTATATTTTAATGTGAAGATAGTGGTAAGTAGTTTTGCAGTGTAAAAAGAGAAGGGGGATATATGCATCATTCAGCTGTTCTGCTGGTAGAAATGAAAGTTTCTCCATGTCATGAACATCTCTCTTCTTGCAGGTAGCTGCCAAGAGACAAGGCTCTTTGAAGAAAGTAGCTCAGCAGTTTCTCCTGATGTGGTCCTGTTTTGGCACTCGAGTGATCCGGGACATGACTTTGCACAGTGCACCCAGCTTTGGTACTTGGATTTTGTTGCAATAATTGCATGCTACAGCCAAAAAAATCTCTATGCCAGTTTGTAATGTACATTTTAAGTGAAAACATAATCAGTTTTCACATGTCCAGTGCTCAACTAAAAAATAGACTGGGGCTATTGACATTTGGAAATAACTCTTAGACAGATGTTTGCAAGCCACAGCCAGGGGAGATGAAAATGTTGCTACTTCCTCCTGTTTGCTGTTAGAAGCTGCAGGGCTCAGTCACATGGCAGCTGGGGGAGTCCATTACAGGAGAATTCCCTAATGCACTTCAGTGCAAAGTGAGCCTGCTTACCCAAACCACTCTGGCCACGTGTGGAGCCAAGAGAGGTGACTTTGTGCTGAAGTGGATGAAAAGCTCTCCAGTGAAACACTTTGCCAGCTCTCCTCTTAAAGGACATAGCATTTGAAACTGGTCTTTGCAATGTTAGTGTGCTTCTATAACCTGGAGAGGGTCTCTTCCATTTCTTAAGAAGTCAGTCAGGATAAAAAAATAGATTTTTACTTTTTAAATGCAAAATCATGTTGCTTTTCCACCCTGTTTGAAAGGGGGCTTTGTCCTAGGATACAAAAAGTTCAGATTAAAATCAGTTAGAAGCAAGAATGACTCGACTGGTGTGCCATGAGTGTGAACATTTAGTCACTTGGGACCAGACTTTGCATGAGGGATGCTTTTCACAAATGCACATTTGTCTGAATATGTTTCTAGAAAGATCAGTAAAGAATGGTTTTATATGGGTATTGCATTGAATAACTGCAAGGTTTTCTGCTGGCTGAGCTTTGGTGTCCTTGATGCTTTTAGAACCATCTAATAGTATAAATTTGGATACTGTCAGTGAGATACAATATGATATTTTTAATGTATTTTATGTATTTATAATACATGTAATATTTATTTTTATAATATGTTTATATTTTAACCTGAAACTACTTTCATTTCCATTGTAAAAGAGTTTTCCAAACAGGTGTCAATGACATCAGGATAGCGAGTGTCCCCAAAGTGATTATACTTTTCAGCAAAAACCACAAAGTTGTTCAGGTGCAATGCCAGGGGAGGCAGGAGGAGCCCTGAAGTTTTGAACATCAAAACCATATCCTTATCCTATCAGGCAGCAGCCTGGGGTGTCCCTACACAAGTGCCATAAATTTTATTTAGCTGCGGACACGAATTTATAATAATCTACATTAATGATGCTATTCTTTCACTGCAAAGCCATTTGACATATTGTTTGTGAATTAGAGTTCAGCAAGTTCCAAAAAAATAACCCCTGAATGTAAAAGCTCAGAGCTAGATGGCAGAAACTTTCCTGCACCTAATTTATACAGTTCTTTCTAGATTTTCAGAATTATTTATCTATTGAGTTCTATGGAGAGAAACAAAGACTGATTTACTGTCCTAAATATTTACATATAATATACCTTTGCTCTTAACTTAGATAAAAAGTTTTGCATTTTTACTGCATTTGGAACTGTTTCAGTGGACTGATTTTTAATTAGTGTTTCTACCTTAAACAATATCTAGACTCAGATGCTCCCAGTGTAATTTTTTAAAAAGTGAAATAATGTGTTAGATGATTGGATCTTTACTATGTACAGGACAGTATATTGTTACCTTTGAAACAGATGATTCCAAAATCTGATTGAAGGAAGTGGTGATACTGGCACTGGAGTGACTGGCACAAAGATTTCATTTGCAAAGCTTTTAAGCATGGTGACAGGGGCAGGTTGAAACAATCTCTGGCAGAAAAGAAAAGCTGCTCTCTCTCTTGCTTCCTCTCTCTTTTTTCTCTTTCTGCTTGCCTCCCTCCCTCCATGCCTCCCTCTTTTCTGTATATGCATATCAAAGGCACAGTTGGTGGCAATGTTTGGGTAATACATCCAGTGTATGAAGTAACTAATTAGTAATAGAAACTCCATTATTTTCTCCAGATCTGGAAATCTCACTGTTCTTTTGCTATTTACACATAATTGCTGTATCTCTTAATAGATGTTGATACTTACTTAGCTGGGCATTGCCATGATTTCTGTTAACCCCTGAAAATTGGAGCCAAATGCTATTTATTGTTGTAACTACAGTCTCTTGAATGACTTCTTACCTTTTCCTAAAGAAATTCTTGATTTGCTGCTTACAACTGGATCCATTTCTGTACTTAAATATAGACTTGAAAGAACCCAACAGTTTCATGTGAGAAACAGTAGCTTGTAAACACAGAATAAGTTATGGTACATTGTGCTGAATAGCCATTCACTGTGAGGCTGAAATGTATGCCCTGATATCAGTTTCACTCTACAGCTTATATTTCATTCGACTTACTCAAAAATATAAAAATATTGCATTCATTGCACTCAGTACCAAAACCTTGTTTGTCTGGTGTCTTTCATGCAAATTCTGGGCTCAAAAACTCTATGCAGAGCTTAAAAATACACAGTGGGAGAAATAATAGGGGAGGAAGAGAGAAATTCAAAAGATTGACAAGGGCACTGGAGTGTTTTTAAATGCTGCATTCACTACTGCCAACCCTAAGTCTTCAAAATAAAGCGTTAGACCCCCCCAAAAACAAAGACATTTTTTAAAATACCAGATCTTGGGTTCTTGTTATTTGCTTGCTAGCACTACAGTGTTTAGAGTTTGCACTTGCAAATATTTTTATAAAAATACAAGCAACTTTCCTTTTTTTAAAATAAAGGTTGAGTAAGGAGTTTGATGGAAAATAGTAAACACCCTGAGCTTTATAACACTACATGAAATTTGCCAGCATTTTAGCCTGGTTTTCTTACCTTGAAGTTACTTCTCAGTAGTAACTGCACTAGAGTCAATAGAAACTTCCCGCTGAAAAACTGTGAAGTCGAGAGAAGAGTGAGCATTTTGTGGAGATTCTTAAAAATCTAGGTGTCAGCTGGGGAAATCCTAGGTCAGTAACAAAGCTCTCAGCCATGTCTGCTGTCTTTATTGCATTGCTAAATTGAATAGGACTTCATTCAGCAAGACTTTGAGCCCACAGGATTTTTAAAAACGGGTTCTCTGCAGCAGTTAAGTGAAGATCCCCACTTTTTACCCTTGAAAGTCTGGGGAAACCTGTTACCATTTTGATCTGCTTAGTCACATGAAACAAATAACTGTATGCTTCAGGTTCACCTGCAGCCAGAGATTTTCTCCCCATGGCAGAGGTGTTGCAGTCAGGTGTGTCCTGTTTCTGTGCTGCCTTTCCCAAAAGCACAGGGCACATGTTCATGTCCCAGTGTGCCCAGCTCATATCAGTGACAACAAAACCATGCAGGCGTGGAGGGAGAGAATGAAACACAAAGACCATCAGGGTCACAAAGAAAAAGAATGTGCTCAGAGTTACTCTGAAAGCTGAACTGCCAGCTAGACTTGAATAAGGGTATTGGTCTTTCAAACCACTTCTGCCCTACAACAGCTTGTTTGAATACAGTAGTTTGAGCAGGGGCAGTTGTGCTTCATTGTGATAAAAGCCATTATCTCAAGATAAACCTAACTTTCCTGTGAAGAAACCAGTCATTATGAAATTCAATTTAATTTGAAAATTGTTTGATCTTTTCCCCATTAAAGTATTTCACCTCAAATGCAATAATGGAATTTCCAAAGGAATACCTCCACATGAGGTATTTTGGGGTTTTTTTTTGTCTGGCAGCAGTTGATCTTTGTTTCTATCTCAGATGATGACTTTTCTCTGATTTAAGCTAGCTGCTGGATGAGCTATTATTTTAACCTCATTGTACTTTATGTGTCAGAGTTACTCAGTGATGTAAATGAACATGTGTTAAATACTCCACGCAAGTCTAAATGAACAAAAGAGCTTTAAAAAACCAGACCCATTGTATGATAAAGTCCTGTCTGGAACTACAGGTACTTAATGTCATGGAGTTTATTGCATAAATTGAACAAACTCCACTTTGATACTTGTCAGTGTCCCCCTGCAGATGGGTGTTAGTCCTTTCAGGAGGGCACAGAACAGTGTCTTAGCTCTGATGTTTTGCTTCTCTTACTTTGCCCTCCAAAATATATCTGTGGTCTCTTCTTACACATAATTTTTTTTCTTGTGATTTGTGATCTAGGACAAACATTTCTTCGCCATCTCTGATACGTATGCTTTATAAATTATGGGAAGCAACTCACTTCCTTTCTGTGCAGGTAGTTCAGAAAACTCATACCAGGATGTGTCACTAAGGCAGCCAGCTCGAGATTCTACTTCTGACAGAAAATGATGCGCCCTTTAAACAGTAGGAAACAATTCTACTGTAGTGCAACTGGCAAAAAAATTCAGTGCTAATGTAGGAGAAGAAGAATCCTTCAAGGGGCAGCTCTCAGCTTGGTAGTCTTCTTGCACCCAAAACCACAGCTGGTTGTAGAAGCCAGTATGAATCTAGGAATGAACAGTTTGCTACTCCCTGGTTTTACTTTGACCTCTCTTACCCTGAATAACAGAGATATTTCAGTACATGGAGGCAGTTTTATTCAGGGCTGTTTGTGTTGAGTACTGTAATAATTGGTTTAATGAGTGTATTGAGACAGTCAATGGCTTTTTTTATTTGTTCACTTCATTACCAGGGTCTTTTCACCTTATTCACTTGATGTTCGATGACTACGTATTGTACCTGCTAGAATCACTCCATTGTCAGGAGAAAGCTAATGAGCTAATGAGAGCAATGAAGGGAGAAGGAAGCACAGGTGAGTCTGTTCTTTTATTCATTATTTGTTGTTTTATTCCACTGTTTTTTCTACTTTTTATGTTAGGACATATCTTAATCCTTATCTAACCTGCTGAGGCTTATCCAGGAGCAAAGCACTTCTGTCATGATGTGAAATAAATTATTTGGGAGGCATCCCTGGTTAATTCTGAAGGAGAACTGCCTGCTTCACAATGTCACTCTGGATGTCTGAAATCCCATTCCTAAGCACTTACTTGGTGTTTCAGTAAGAAATTTTTGTACTGAACCTTTTATCTTAGTTAATCTTTCTAAGCCACCACTGAATTTCAATGGACTCAGCGTTAATAAGTTCACTGACATCGGTGGATTTGTACCAGTCTAAATAAGAGGAAGAGGTAGCAGGAGTGAGAAAAGACAAATGGCAAAGCTGTTGTTTTGGTACATTTACATTCTAAGTGCCTGTACAGGAGATGATTCTGAGTCCTGCTCCATTCCACAATGCCTTGCCAGAACAGAAGCAAGCAGGAATTGCTTTTAGTTTTTTCTGCTCTGGGCAACCCCTTGTATGGTAGGTCCTCTGTGATCTTCCTTATTTCCATCTCCCATTAATTTTGGCACATTAAGCCTCAATGTCATCTTTGAAAGTTTCATTTTAGCTGTGGCTTAATTTATCACCCTGTAGATTTATGGGAAGAAAAACATTTCAGTGATTAGGGTACTATCTTCTGAATGGTGCTAGACTTGAATTTAATTCATTGCCCTGCCATAACCTCTTGGGGTTTTGACAAACAAGTTGCTTATTCTTGCATATTTTCCACATACCTTTGGCAGTTTAAACTGTCCAGAATATCCTCCTTTTTTAGTCAACAGAGAAAGAAGATCATGGCCCAAAGCCACAGGAATGCTCTGGAGACTCCTGTTTCTTTCCAATGTCTCTAGAAGATGTAGGAATGCCTAACTCAGACGGGACTCCTAGTTTTAGATATGTAATAGTACATTATAGGAGTATAACACTTAAGCTGTCCATGCACCAGTTTCCTGCCTATGCAACAGGAAAAATTGCTCTTTCCTTTAAGAGGTGTTCTGGAGGTACAATGAAGGCTGTAATGGTGAATATTATAGAAGTACTTCTTTCAAAGATTCGTTCCTGCTCTGTATTTCTTGAAATACACACTGCAGTACCTAACTGCTTGCATTATTTTTTCAAAAGTTTCTCAGTGTTCCTTGACTCTAGCTATGTTTGATGGGTTTTCTCTCATTCTGCAGCAGAAATACGAGAAGAAATTATTCTCAGTGAACCAGCTGCTCCAACTCCCTCACCAGCGCCATTCTCCCCAGCTAAATCTGCCACCTCTGTGGAAGTGCCCTCTGCCCCATCACCCATCAATAACCAGTCTCCAGAGTATGGTGGCATAACAGCTACTACAGGTAGGTTGGCTTCTGGCAGATAAATCTGCTTGAGGGTGGCTTTTGCACTTGGTGTCCTAAAACTGAGCCTCAGAACATGGTGTATTGGCCTGCAAGATATGAGAAGCCTTTCCAGGCCAGAAATCTGTTCTCACTGTATCCACATGTGATGTGCAGTCTACCAGGAAAAAGATCTAATGTTTGGATGTTTTCTATGCCTGAAGGAAGCAGGCCAAATATTTCAAGTTTAGTGAGGTTTGCAAAATCCAAAATCACTAGTGGTTCAGGAATTCCTAGCTGGTAAAGTGACAGATGGGTATCTTTCAACATCTTTAACATCCAAATATGTTTAAATAGCTGTGCACGTTTCTCTTGGGAATCTTTTACACATTGCTGACAACTTTCATTAATCGATGCTAGAGATTAGGAATTACATGTTTGAAGCCTATTTTCAGTGTTATACTCTATTATGGCAGCTGATACGGTTGTTGTATTCTGGTGGGCCCACAAATTAAAAAAATCTACACTTAAGGGACAGCTTAAACTTGTGGGTAGATTGACAGAAAACAGTAGGAATAAAACCAGCTCCTTGTTTGGGCTGCATAAATGGCCAACATCCTGTGTGCTCTAGAGCAAAACTCATTACCTTTTGGATGTGGGTAGGACAGTCTGTCTGTATGATCAAAAGACAGTGTTCTCTTAATTAGTGGAAAAAAAAGGCAAAAATGTGAGTGACTTTCAGAAGGCATTTCAGGCACTGAAATTCCGGGTGTGCTGCTCCTCATTGAATAGGATGTATAATCAGAATGTGGAAACTATCACTTTTGTGATGTACTAGAAAAGTTACAAAATCTGCTAGAAAGAATGTCATAAAGTGATGATTTACCATGCTAGAGAATTTGGCAGTGGCTAAAGAACTAATAAATCTTTCTGAAAAATGTTTTTCATGTTTTCAAAGGCGCCACAGGGAAGCACAATGCATGTTGTGCTGGAACGAGATTTAAAAATATTTGTCCCTGCTTCACAACTTAAGATTTTTCACTGTTGGAGGCAATACAATAGTTAGGAGGAAAACAGGAAGTATTCATCCCTCAGGACAGTTAGACAAGAGACAGATGATTCCTAGACAGGGTAGGTGACCACACTGCTTCAGTCCAGGTGACAGTGGAGGTGGTGAGGTTTTTTGACTCTTGCTGAAACATTCATGTTGTGTGGAACTTGACCTGTAGGCATTGTGGGATGGTTGTGATGCCAGACCCAGAACTTAGTGTGATGCAGGACTGTATGCAGAAAGGACTGAAAAGAAGGGAACTGTGTGTTCTCCAGGGCCATTGACTGGAATGGAGGTCTGAGGGACTTGTATTAGGGCTGCAGATACCATAACTCCATGTGACTGTCATATAACAGTTAACCAAAAGCCATTTGCCCTTGTCCTGTCACTACAGGTCCTTGTAAGAAGTCCCTTTCCATCTTTCCCTTCAGGTATTGAAAGACCACAATTGTTCCCATACTAGAACTTTTTAGGCAAGAAAGCTATTTCTGATCATTTTCGTTCTTTTTTTGTCTGCTTTTCATTTTTAGGTTGTTTAAAGGCTTTCATTTGGTTGAACTGCAATTTACTCTTATGGTCTGGTGCAGTCTCACTTTTGAGAGTGTGAAAATCATTTTTGACTTGCACAAGCCAAATTTGTCAATGCAAGTAATGCTCTGGTTTACATTAAATATGAATATGTGGCTATTTGTTTTTTTCTTAATTAGTAATACCTCTGTTTCCCATGTTCATCATATAGATGGACTCATTTTTGTTTGCTTTTTAGTTTGCTAAACTGTGGAATGCAGTGTTTATTCACATAAAGCAACACAAAATAACAACTGTGTCTCAACTGAAGGAAATTGCCACACTTTAAAATAGGAGTGCTGAGATGTATTACACACACTCAAACTACTTTACATACAGATCTGAGGCATTATACAGAGTATTTTGAGACAGGAACATCTGTTCTGGAAATATCACACTATTTATTTTCTTATGTATCTTCTATGAGGTAAATGTAAAATTCTACAAATGCTTTGCCGATCTTGAGAACTAGTTCCATTGGTCACCATTAGCTCTCAGTTCCCCTATTTAGGGCATCATTAACTCTTTCTTGCTTGTGACATTAGCAATAAAAGTTAACTATTAAACTTGTATTTTAACCTTTTTGCCTTCAGTCAGTGGTCAGTACAAAACCAGCAAATTAAACTGTTGCAATGACATGATACTGAGCAAAAGAAAGGTAAATCCTATGTATCACTCTGTGGAATCTATCATGGCATCAGTAACATTTTATTTAAAACTTTTTGTTAGGTTACTAGACAGTTAAAAGGCTAATTAGCCTCCATCCTTTCTAAACTACAAAGGCCAGATTAATGATTGTTGAAACTGCAACAATATTGTAGTAAAAGCGATAGCTATATGGCTGACTATGCTGTTCTCTCTTAAAGCTCTGATTACTCATTTGCCAATGCAATTGTTTTTAGACAACCCAAAATGAACTCTAAATTGTTAGTTCCTCATATCTTAGTAAACTATAGGGTTTGCTGTTCAGTTTTAAGAAATATATGCATGAAATAAGTAATCAGGTCAGCAATGGTCATTAAAAGTCACTGTTCTTCCAAGTCTGGGCTTATTAAAATTCTGGGAATACTGGCACAGATCTAGCCCGTCTCATATTTGTGTGTACGAGTAGAACAAATTTTTGGTTCTTTTCCTAAAGCTTCAGCTCCTGGACTCATATGAGTATTTGAGAACATCAGCTCTTGCTCAACAATTAGAATTCAATTCTCATAGCTGCAGAGTGCAAAACTCTAAGGTTTCAATTTCAAAAGGCAATTCTTCCCTTCAAATGGAAGGGCTTGTGTTTTTTTAAAGCTTTATAGGTGAAGTGATCTGTTTGTTGTGTGGGAACAGAATGGAGTTCTGACTCTGGATTTCTGACTGCTTGAAGTTGACAGTTCTGCTGACTGTCAGGCATAATGCACAGTGCTGGGAGTGTTTCACTGTGTCTTGGTGGTTGTTTGCTCCAGCCTAAAGCAGATATAAAATGCAGCATTGTGAAGCATCTTCTGGGTTTTCTCTGCACTGGTGTACGTGATGGCATCAATGACAACAGGGCTGTTGTAGGACTAATAGCAGTTCCATTTATATTTGGCTCCCCTACAGATCTGATGGCCTGTTGGTTAGTATCCTCAAAATAACTTTTTTTTTTTTAAGAGAAAAGAAAAAAGAGTGATAATAAATGAGTTTTCCTATTTTAATCAAACCCTGCATGTTCAGAACACAAAGCAGAGCAAATCGTTGCTCAATCACTATTGTTTTTGCTTATTTCAAAAAAGCAGTTCAGTTGGGTTCAGTCATATCTAAAAGAGACTTCATTTCTTGGAGTTCAATTCTGCAAGCAGCTGAGGAAATTAGTCATAAAGGACCGAGACCCAGGCAGATATTAGAAAGCTAACTATGGAAACCTTTCACACTTAACTCATTCCTCCTTTTCCACCCACCGCAACATGGGCAGTATCCTGGTTGACCTCATATGTACCTACACACAGTCTGCATATCTGTAGCCATCTTCCATCCTTCCTGACTCTATTCATAGTAAGGTCCCTGAAAATAATAGCATCCCTTCCACAAAGGCAGAGAGAGGTGAGGCAACTATAGGTTCACCGGAACATTCTGAGAAAAATATTTGCACTGCTTTCTGTCATTCTGTGAATCCAGAGTAAAACCCAACATGCTTTTGTTTCTAATCCATAACCTGCAAAAGAAAGGGAGTATTCCCTCAAGCAGCTGTGTGAGGTACTATCCTGTAGTACCTCACACAATTTTTGGTTAGGAGAATTAAACAAAGACAGTCACAGCTCTCCCAGTGCAAGACCTACTTTCTACATTTGTTTCTGTGACATCTGGACAAGCACAAAACTTGTTACTCTCCAACCATTTATTTTAAAGTTAAACTGAGGTGGCTGACAGTTAGATTTGAATACCAGGAGTGGCATCTCTCATCCAAGGAATTTGACTTCCGACAGGTCGCACATGAAACAACTTGCTGCCCTGGACTCACTCGTTTTCATTAGACTATCATAAGATCCCCACTATTTTTCAAAAAAAGAAAAGGAGATTGTCACAATGTCTGAGACCAGTCAAATCACTACATTTGATAAAATGCAAAGGGTTTTTTGGCTCTGTTATTACAGCTTCTTCTTAAAAGTAGGAAGGTCATGAGATTTTTGGATCATTGGCCAATTTTTTTGCTGGAAAAAATAAAATCAGGGCAAAGTAAAACTTTTGTTTTATAGTGAAGTGAAAAAGTTGGAAAAAAACCCCAAACAATAATGTTACCTAAAAATAAACATTTGGGGTTTTTTACCCTCTTTGTTGTCCTTTCCTTTCTCTTTGTTTTTGCCTTTTGCATTTAGGCCTGTTTTGAAAGAGAGTTGCAAATTTTGTTTTGGAAGATAACACTGGGAAAATATGTTGACCTTTTGAAATTGAAATGCTTCATTAAGATATTCTGTAGACAAGTTGTTGATATTTTCAAAACTCTTTTGTTTTCAAATTAAGCTCTTTGGTAACTGCATAAGTACATCTGGTCCCTTGCACCTAAACTGTATTTTTTAGTAAAGGCAGGCTTCCTTAAACGTTTTCCCAGCTAAAGGAACCATGAATGTTTATTTGTCCATGGCAACAGGAGCTAGCTTTTCTTCTCCGGTCTTGGAGATCTCAGTGGTCCTCTGCACTGAGAGGAGATGAAGACAGAAAATTCAAGAGTCAGTGGCAGAAAATGCAGGCATGTGACAACAGACTTTTCACAAATACTCTTGGCCATAACACATCCAAGGTTTTGTATTGTAAGAGCACCAAATCACACCTTGTTGAAGTATTTCAAGTTGGACTTGCCTTGCAAAGCTCAGAATGCCTTCTCTCAGTCTCAGAATTAAGCATTTCCCACAAAAAAAAAAATTGCCTGATTTTGTCAAATAAAATCACACACCTGAAGAAAATTATGCAAATTTGAAATAGGCTTTTCATTTCCTAAAGCCATGGAGTAGACACAGACCTGGGAGTACAATCACTTCCCCCTCTGAATTAAGCCCTTTCATGCTACAGGAAGTCCCAGAATCCATACTGAAAAAAACCGAGTCACCTCCTGCAATTCCTTTTAGCTGAAGAAAAAGAGTCAAGAGTGCCCAGGGACCCCCAAACCAGTGTTCTTATTGGGTTAAATTCAGTGTTCTGGTCCTCATTTGCAGGGTAATCTCAGCCAGTATGGTCATGACCTCCAGCAAGAGCTATGTTCTACTGGAACAATGGATCTGTCGGCCTCCTGAGTGAAAGGGGTGTGTGCAAAGGACAAAGGTTTCTCAGCAGCTGGCTCATGAAACTGGAGTTCCTGCCTGGAAGGGATCAGGATGATTAAAAAACTCAGCACCTTCTAAGCAGAATGGAAAACCCACGTCTTTGCTTTGCTCTTCCCACAAACGCTCTACATGACAAAAACAAATTAAGTCCAGCCTCTGCTGCCACTAAAAGAAAGAAACATTATTTGCAGGAAGGAAATGACTAGGCTATTTCTAGCTATTTCTAGCCAAGTCTGTCTACTTGTCATAATTTGGGGATCTCTGTAGTGTTGCCACTACAAGAGCTGGTACCTTGTAGGGTGGAACAGGTACTAACTGCGAAAGGATTCAAGATATTTATTTGCATAGCACTAATTTTTTTCTACCCCTTCATTGTTCTGATTGTACTTCCTGCCTCAGTCCAGGCCTCAGAGCTGAGCAGGCCAGCAGCCCTCTCCATATGAGAGATACCCCAGGGTTTGGTGCATCATGCCTGAGAAATCTTAGCATTGATGTTCTTCCGTTTCTGAGTCCTATTCCGGGGTTTTGGGTTTTTCTGCAAAATTATTTCAACACCACACTGGAAGTCCACAGTGTGAGCCATTACAGATGCATTTCATTCTTCTGGATCCTTGCATGCCCCAAATGATCTCTATGTGTTGCTATTTATGCCTCAGATGTGACTGGTCTGTTCACTTTGGTCAGTGCACTCTCCATGGTCATTGCCTGTTTGGTGGTTTTCCTACAAGTGTCTCAAGGCATGGCACCTCTGTGGATGGCAGCCCATGTTCACTGTGTTCCTCTGGCTCCTCTCTGTTTGCAGGGGCTATGCAATCCTACACATGGTCACTCACCTACACTGTGACAACAGCTGCTGGGTCACCTGCTGAGAATTCCCAACAGCTGCCCTGCATGAGGAGCCCACATGTGCCTTCATCGTCCGTCACACACCGGATACCTGTTTATCCCCATAGAGAAGAACATGGGTAAGGCACTTACCAGTGCCTTGGGTTTTCTGATGTGTTTTTGGTGGGATTTGGATGAAATTCTGCTTAAATGGGTTTTTTTAAAATACAGTGAAAGCTGTTTCTTGATGTAGCTGGTATCATAATTCTTTGGCTGTTGTTGCTATTCTATAATTATATTATGTCTTAGTTTTATAATCTCATTTAATTCTATTCAAAACCACAGTAGGCCTGGAGGATATTTTCTAAAAGAGAAGGCTTAAGTAGATTTCTTCTCTGATTCCTGTTTTCCTGTGCCATGTTTGAAAAAACTAGATGTGCCTAGAGAACAGCCCTACTCTACCATGTGTCAGGAGAGGTGATTCTTCTTTTTTGCTTAGCACTGCTGAGACCACATCTGGATCCAATTCTGTGCTCCCCAGTATCAGACAGACGCAGGCATGCTGGAGTAAGTCCAGAAAAGTGCCACTTCAGTGATGATGGTGGGACTGGACCATCTGTCAAAAGAGAGACTGAGAGAGCTGAGGTTATTTAGCATCAGGCAGAGAGGGCTTAGGGAGGGTCTATCAGTGTGCATAAATACCTGCTGGGGGGATGTGAAGGGGAGAGAGACAGGTGCCTTTCAGCAGTATTTAATGACAGGACAAGCACAAATAGAAGTATGAGAAAATCTGTTAAAACATAAAACAAAAAAGTTGTTTTAATGTAAGTGTGATCAAACAGTGGGGCAAGCTGCCTAGAAAAGCTATGGAGTTTCCATCCTTGCTGATGTACAGACTCCAGCTGGACAGGATTCTGGGCAGGCTACTCTCATGGACCCTGCTTTGAGCAGGGGGCTTAGACTGGATAGACTCCACAGGGCCCTTCAACCCTCAGTGATTCAATGACTGCTGTTAACCTGCAGATGAAAAAATGTCCACAGTTTGATCATACAGACACATTCTAATATTCTCCATCACCAAAATTTGCTCAAGGCTCTCCATTAAAACAATTACAGTTATAAATTTATGTAACATATTTCTTCTGGAAAAGCTTCAGACAGTTGCTAAAGCTCTCAGTGCTGTTTTCACTAAGCAGCATTTCTTCTGTGCCATCCTCATTTGATTCAGTGCATAACTCACAGATATCCATAACTAAAACACAAGTCATAAACTGATTGATGGAGAAGGAATAGACAATATAGCAAGATCAGCAAATGCCCAAATGATCAGCAAATTATGCAAGAGGTTCAAAAGGTTTTACTGTGTTTCTCAGTCTTGTTGCAAACTCATTAACTTTGCAGAAGTGTTTTCCCAGTGTGAAAAACTCTAAACTCTTTGGAAGGGCATAAGTAGATTAATTTGAACCCTGCTTCTTATTCCATCTTGGATGTGATTAGGTTTAGATATCTGTTTGAATGTCACTACTAAGCTCTTACTGGGAAAACCTGGATAAGGAGAAAGGGAATATCTTTCTTATCCGGAAACGTGACTGTTAGGTGGAGGCAGAAATAGAGCAGCACAGAGGTCCGGGAGCTGAGAGTATTTAAGACTTAGAACAGACCACAGTAAGGCAGTGTCTATGTTATATGCATCTGTGTATGTATGTGAGAATTTGTTGTTTCTGCAGGTATCTTGCCTCTGGTGTTGGATTATGGTGATTTGAGGAAACATTTTAATCTAGGTGAATCAGCTTTTCTGAAAGATAACAAAGATTAGATGTTCACATGTTCACAAAACTGGAGAGATTGCCCGAAAGTGTTCATGCATCTTCTGCTAGTGAATGGTTCAAACAATGGTGGCTAACACTGATTTAGTAGCTAAGGAAACTGCTCCCTCCTTTGCCTCTGGATGTCTCTAGGCAGGAGTCTGGGATTCAACAAAGAAAGTAGACAGGTTCTCCAACCTCACATCCCACTCCCTTATTGAGTTGGCTGTGCTAAAGTTGAGGATTGTATGCTTCAGATCCAAACTAATTCACTTCTCTCCCTCCCAAAAAGGAACATCTGACTGAAGTACAAGGAGCTGGCTGAACTCATTGTAGCTCTTCAAGTCAGGGCTTACCATACTTCCTCAGCCTGGATAGCAATTTACCGGGAACATGGCATTAGATAACAATAAAAGGGAAAGACACTTTCTCCTCAGAAAGTGCAGAGCTGAGCCTGCAGTTTAAAATTAGTCACAGAAACATACTGAGTCTCTCTATTTGATGTTGTGCTGGACACACACTTTCACTAGTGGCATCTGCTTCCCATCTGAGCTGGAAAATACTGTTTTAAAAATATTTAAAATATCATCTTCCTATTAAAAAAATAAAAAGGTATGTTTCATGAAAGTTGTGGAATGATTAGTGGGAATAAATTATTGTGCATACTAAAAGTGGTTTTTGATGTATTTTAGATACACAGGAAGTTACAACTATGGTAGCTATAGCAACCAGCATCCTCATCCAATGCAGAGTCAGTATCCATCCTTACCACATGATACTGCTATTTCTGGACCACTTCACTACTCAGCTTACCACAGAAGCTCTTCACAGGTAATCTCCATTTATTACTTGATGATAGTTGTTATAACATTTAAAATAATGCAGGTTTTAAATTTATCAGCATATTAGCTGTCTGAATCAATAAGCTGTCTATTTATCAATGGCTCCTCTTTTTTTTTGTGTTCTAATATGACCTAGGTATCTTTTCATTTCAGTGGAGATCGGAAGTAGCTTTAGATTGTCAGTATAAATCATTAACTCTAAAATCCAGCAGTCTGGATCTGTTTCTGTTTTAAGGAATAGCTAAAGCAAAAACAAATATAACTATTTGTATGATTCTTAGGAGTCGGGCGCAGGAAGAAATCCCTAAGAAGAAATAAAAGTGTTTTCATTTAGCTGAAGATGCAAAAGCCGTAGTGAATTCTTGTGGAGTCTCTGCTTTTGAGGCTGCCCTTGTTTAGGAATTTGCCAAAACAGTGAGTTCTGTATATAGTTTGAATAACTTCAGGATACCACTGCAGAGGTTGTTTAATCTGTATCCTATGGTCTCCTACTAAAATGCTTAGAAATTATATCAATAACTCTTCCACAAAGCTGAGCCAGTAGGAGCTAGCACAGATGAAGTGTGAAGACCAGATCAGGCAAGAGTTCCAAAGTAGTGCCACTGTTGGAGGGCTTTAGTACTTCATGCAGTTGGTGCTTCCTCAGTGTAGGCAGCTGCTCTCTGCTGGAAGATTGGCAAAGGGCAGGCACAGGCAGAAGGTGATGGCATCGGGGTATTCCACTTCCACTCAGCACCACTTACCCTCTACCAAAAATTTATAAAAGTGTATGAGAGACTGCCACGTTTAACTATCATCAAGGGACTGCAACAGTTTCATACCAGATGCAAATGAATTTGGTAGCACTTTGAGCACACAAAAGTTACATCTTATCTGGTCTTCAGAATCAATCTGCCACATGACCTTAGAGGAGTTATTTCTCTTTTTTATGCTTCATTTTCCCTTGCTGTAAGATAAGAAACATGGTATTGATCTCCTTAAAGCTTTTTGAGACCTGTGCAAACCCAAGATGCTCATTTGGAGCAGCTCAACAATGGCTTATGGAAAGGACAAGCTACAACTTCTCACCCATTTGTGTAGCACCTGGTCTATCAGACTACATGAGGTGTCTGGCTTTGTCTGAGGGTTTTTGCAGCCGCTCTGTCTTCAGCAGGAAAGTGAATGAACGTTGAAGTGCAGTGTCCTGGGACAGGTTTGTTTTCCTCCATTTGTCAATACAGGTCTTACCCTGTTATCTCAGGAAACAAGTAAAGCAAATCAAGATCAACACATTTTTAGTTTACTCATATCCTGGTTAACATGCTGTATGCAGGCAGTAGCAAACACTGAACTCGGGCAAATATCTCTCATACCGTAGTAGGCTGTCTCTACAAGGGCAGATGTCAGATCATTTTTTCCTCTCTTACTAGTCTTTCAACTGTCCTGAACACATATGAAGAACAGCTATGTTTTAATGATCACACTTTAAAGGAAAATTATTTCAATTTCTATGTGGCATGTTCTTTCTCATTCTGCTTATAAACTGAGATGGAATTGCACAGCAGGACACAGCCAAAAAACCCATATCAATGTGCTTGTTCTGTATTGAGAGGAGATAATCTGGAACCTTACTTTTGAAAAATTATTTCAAACTATTTAACAGCTTGATACAAAATTTGCTGACACTGTTTTTAAAGCTAAGTTAGCATCTGTAAAATTCCTGCTCTGATAATAAGTCCTTTCTTAACTACTTTTAACAAAAAAAAAAGTTAATAAGATGTTAGGGAACTGCTCTTTTTCTAGTGGTCTTGGTGAGGGGAACATGTTGAAAGGAGTTGCAGTAGGACTTGTGATGTTGCAAAATAAAAATACAGGAAGCCAAATTTACAATGAATATATCAACAGCTGCCGCTGTACTTGAAACCAAAGGGGCTGCAATGTGCAGAGCTGTGGGAGTATAATCAGCTGGGAAGAGGAAGCTTTGACCATAACTTTCAAAGGAACTCTTTGTTATAATCTACATTCTGGCCAAATATAGAACTTTGGCTCAACTTTAGCAACTATTCTACCATGCTCTTTAGGACACTGTCTAGGGATTAACTCCTATGGGGAAAAAAAATAAATCTGTGTGTGTATGGTAAATTCTCTACAAACATGGATTCAGGGAGAGCCCTTGTCCCAGACAGGGATATGAGCCAGGGATCAGGTGGCATGTAGTTGTGGTGGGGTTTAAGCTGCAGCTATTAATAACTATTTTGGTCTTGAAGAACATCATATCCGACCTCTTTCTATGGAAGAGAGTGACACACTCCAGGGTTTATCAGCTACTTTGAGAATTTTGATTTTGTAATTGGAATATTTAGAGTGAGGCTGTACTGGGGAAGAAGTCATACAGATGTAGATATTTTACTATTTACTGTTTTAATATTTATTATTAACTATGACTTTACAGATCTCAAAAAGTGCAGGTGGGGGTCTGGCAGTATAGACTGACTAATTTCCACTGATGGCTAAGAATCTTTTTGATGACAGGAACAGTCTGTTCAAACCTTGGTCTTAGTCCCAATTTTTTCTTCTTCCTTCACCATCTGTGAGTAATTCTCAGAACAGTTCTTTACTTGTAATTCCAGGCCTGATTGCTCATTTCTTGACTTGGCTTACTGGCCAGGAGCCTGGCAGACAAATGAAAAATGATCTACAGATTGATCTGTTACTACCTAATTCTGTAAGCCATAGTGCAGGATTGCATACAATATTCTGATGCCTCTGCACCATCATATACAAGGGGATTATTTTGTGTGTGTATGTCTGTGTGTGCACATAAACACATCTATGCAGAGACTTTATTTCATCAGTTCTTCCTTTTTTCTGCTTCTGTGGTTTAGGTACCAGGTGTCAGGGTTGAAGATACACAACAACTCTTGCCTAAAGCCTTTGAGAGGTCTCATCAACCTATGCTAAGTTTAGAGAGTTACAACACCTTCACAAAGTCACAGTGTAGGCTTGACTGGCTTCTGAGCACAGCTTTTATGTGCAACGTTCACCCTGGCTAGATAGGTCTTACTCCTCTTTCAGGCTATCCAAAGTATTTCAATTCACATGGTTCTACCTTTTACTTTGATACAAACTAATTCATGCTGCAGTAATCTTTCTTTGTAAATTTCAATGCTAACACTTTTAGTAGGAAGAATAAACCCACTAATAATTAGAATAATCTGCAGCAGTATACATCTTAACATATCTGGTAACATGTAAAGATGCACATCTTTAACTGTAAGTATCCTAATGTGTAGCTGTAGTGAATCATAATGTAAGTTCAGTTATCCTGGTCTTATGTCTAGCAACAACCAGAAACAGGCGAGTGGAGGAAAAGTCTTAGAAGTAGGGTAAATAAAAGGTAGTCCTTTCACCAGCATAGCTATGATGCCTTTGGCAAGAGCTAACCTAAGGATATCCTGAGTAGGAAGCAGCAGTTGTAATGATGTTTTGTAGCAAACCACTCTCCATTACCCTGTCTTTGAGCTTTTTGGTATATATGGACTTTGTCAGGCATTGCATGAAACACTCATTCTCTTGTTATTGCATTGGGTGCCCTGGGATATTTTGGGTGATGGAATAGTGAATTTTCATTCCCTGTTTATCTACTCTCACCATTCAAGACATTATAGATCTGCATCACTCCTTCCTCACCTCCTCCCTATCATCTCTTGCAGAATTTAGAGTTATCATGTCTTTAGTTTCTGTTGTGACAGGTGCTCTGTGCACAGGAGTTATCCAAGGACTACAGGGCAGGTGTAGTCTGGGGAGGCTGTGAATGTCCTGTTCTCTCAGTTGTGCTGAGCAGGGAACCTCATGGAGCTGGAGCACCCCTCCAGCCTTTCTGTGCAAACCTGACTCTCAGAGTAGGTGGGTCGGAGGGACTCAGCCAGAAAGCTGCCACATTAACCACCTAGATCTGAGAATCTCTCCTTGATGCCACACTGAATACAGACTAATTTTACATTTTCTCCTTTGCCGCTTCCAAAATGGAACAACCATTTCCAAACAGTTGATCTCGGGTGACAGAGAGCCGTAGAAGCAGCATAGCAACATTTCTTCTTTTGTACCATGCTGCTCCTATCTTAAAGACAAGAATGAATCTATTTGTTTGTTTGTTTTTGCTGCCTTTAAGCTGCATTTATAAAGATCATCGTTTACTTCCATGGCATGGGCGGAACAAATCGCTCTGGAAAATGCTGCAGCAGTACAGTCTGCTGTTCAGCAGTTCGGCAGTAGATCAGGTCTGCACCTCTCAGAGGCCCAGAGCACAGTGTTTGGGCCATAGTCAAAGGAAATTTAAGCAGTGTTATTACTCTGACTCTCCTGAACTGCTCTGGGGAGTGCAGTGGTCTCATATAACTTCCCAGGGTGCAGCATGCAGCACTACTCAGTTTTTGTGTAAAATACTGCATGCCACAATTCCACTAAACCATGTCTTCATATACCTCTGCAGCAGGATTTTCTAGAAGCAGTACTGTAAAACAGTAGTAACTTTTTTGTGACAATGGAGGAACCAAAGAAATCCTCTCTCAGACAGAGCCCGTGCTTCAGCGCCCATTCATGTTGTTCTGGCTCATCTACTTTGGGGAAAAAAAAAAAGGGGAAAAGTTCTTAATCTTCCAGCATATACACATTATAAATTCATGACTATAGCAGCGCAGTAAGAATAACACCCTCCCCAATAACCACTCTGTCATCAAACAGCTGGTAATGACAGAAAGACAGAAATACTGCCCAAATCCCACCCATGCAGCAAGAGTCATTGTTCCCCAACTGTATGGCTTCATAAGGGCCTCGAGACTGTTAGCATGTAATTGAAGTAATTATGTATTGAATGCAACAGGAAACAGATGTCTTCTTTTGAGATAATTACAAATAGCATTTTCCTAAGGCTCCAAATGCCACTCCTCAAAGTACCAAAATCCCTTAGATGGACTTCAAAGTGTCGCTCAGCTTAATTAACAGATTCAATAAGGTTCAATTTGTGGAGAAAAGGGTAAATTTAGGGTGATAAAGATGCCTTTAATCAATAGTTTCAATTATGTAATTTTATAAGATTTAAGCATATTTTTATGAAGTTAATTTATAGCCAGCTCTCCACAATTCAGTAGTTTCTGGTATGTGTTACTTGCAAGTCCTAAAGTAGTGGCTAACATACAACATTAATTTACAGCATCCAGCAAAGTGGGAGCTAATACAATGTAAAGTCAGGGCCACATTCATAAGGAAAATATTTTGCTGTTTGGACATTGAAACTTTTCACTTCCATTTATAATTGGTTGGTGAGTTGAAAATAAGAATAAAGCGATTATTCTCCATCCTTTCACTGTAGAACCTCAGCCTTCACTTCATGGGAAGACATATTTAATGTTGTATTTTCTAAAATAATACTAAAATAAATTGAATTAATTTTACTTTTGCGGGCAAGGCCTTAACAATAATCTGCTCAAATTCTCACAGGCTTAAAGGGCTTCTTGTCTAGGTCTAATGGCAGCAGTAGTAACAAGTGTGAGTCAACCCAGAAAATGGTAATTTCCTGTCAAGAGTCCTCCAACAAATGTCGCTTTTATATCTGGCAAAGATCACTAGGCCCCAGTGTTTTGAGTTCAGCTTAAGCACTCTTCATTAAACCGGATGTAGCGTGTGAAAGGTGATACAGGCAGCATGGGCAGGCATCCGCCCAGATGGCTCTGCTTTGGACACTCCAACAAGGCTGAATAGATGCTTCATTGGGTGAGTTAATAGTCAGGCAGGGGCCAACGAGTACTTTAAAAATATTGTCTTTCAATAGTCTCTTCACTGTAGGGAAAAAGAAGCCACTGAGTCATTTGCGATTAGCTGACCTACCATTACAAAACTTTCCATCTTGCATTCAGTCATAAGAGAATTTATTGTAAAATGCTGGATATTTAGAGTCCATGTTATTTTCAAGTAATTATTCTTTTTACATTCATGACACATTCATAAACACAGCTGCATCGGGTGCGCTCGATGAAAAGGAAAAACAGCACACTGTATCCTGTCCCCTCATGCATATCCATCTCCCTGCCTTCTCAGTAAGCCTGAGCATGGCCTCTGGGCTGCACATTGGAGGAGGAAGATCTTTCTTTTTTGGTGCATCCTGAAGTTAATTCTGGGAGCCAAGATTTCATTCGCTCACTGGCACAAGTTTTGTGGTTCCAAACGACCAAAAAAGGCATAATGTGGTTTCCCCACATATTGCTATGTACAACAAGGGGACCCACCACAATATTCCCAGAGTTCATTCTCTTCTTCTTGATGATAGCTGAACCTTTTTGCAGTCTAGAGATTTTCAAATAGCAAATTATCCTGGCTGAAGACAGATTTCTCTTGGCATTTGTAAAGAATATGAAAACACGTAATTCCCCTGTTAGAAGTCACAACCTTTGTTTCAAAACCTCAAAGGAAAATTGCACTGAGTCAGGATGGCAAAGGCTTCTGTTATAGTTAACAACAGAATAGCTCAATTATCTCACTGTGAAGAAGACAAGAGGGAATCACTGGTGCATTATGGCAGAAGTCTAGGGTAGCCCTGTTGTAAGTGCACTCTTTAGCACAAGAATCTACAGTGATTTCATGTATAGATCAATGGGTAATAAAGGCAAAGACCACCATAACTGGTATCAAGTAAAACACTACTGAAGATGAGGAAGAAAGTTTTTAGCTTGGGCCACATATTGCTTAAAAGCTTGAGTTTCATTGTTGTTGGTCATTGGAAATTTTCATCTTCAAGGAAAGCTTTTGGAAAGCCAACAAGTCTGAAGATTTGGTTCTCCTTCAAAGGAATATAAGGCTTTTTCCGCTCAGTATTTAAGCTCTGCTGAACTTTCCTACTGAAAAAACTTTCTCTGGTGTGAAGATGGAAATTTAGATAGTGTTGTACAGACTTGTTGTCAGTGTTGCCAGGACAGCTTATTCTGGCAGCTGCATTAGCAGAACAGTGTTGAAATGTCAGTGTTCCAGGGTGGTGCTGCAGTTTAACACCCTGTTTCAGCAGCTGTGATGGCACAGGTAGAGCCAGCCTGTGTGGTGATGGGAAGAAGTACAGGCTAGTTAAGACCTTAGATGTCTTCCCTCTCATCTGCCTACTGGCCTGTGTTCCCAGGACATGCAGGGATGTCCTAAATCGCTAACTACAGTATGTTGGTCAAAAAGTCTTTTTCTCCTGTCTAGTTAGGAGTGGCCAGCCTGTGGCTCTGAGCTGCCTGAGGCTTGTGAACTGTTCAAATATGTTTGTCAAGGCTGGCCTGCCTTCCTGTCTGTGGTCTGAAGGGAGACAGCACAAACTCCTCATGGAGACACTGCTGCAATTGCCTTGGGCTTATGTAACAGTTGCTTATGCAACTGATCAACCCCAGGCCCATCCACAGTGGGGTAATGTAATGAGACCCTTGGGAACCTCTGCTACCTCCCCTCCTAGGAACACCTACTCCAGCTGTTTTCTCAATAAGCCTCCAAAATATGAGGAAGGGGTTTTGCAGCTGTAGAAAGCTTTGGCATGCAGCTTGCAAGGTTTGTAAGCATCAGAAGTGATAGTCCTGCTTTGGTGACAGCTTTCTAGTAAAAGAAATACCACAGTGTCAAACAACCCAAGATATGGAAATGTTAAATGTGACGGTTTTTTTCAGAAAAGGTATAAAGATGTAAAATGTAGGAGCTCTGAAGAGATATGGCTGGCCAAGAGTAACAGAGATCCTCACCATCTCTGTGATGCATGTGGATAACGGGGACAAAACAGGGAGAGCTGTTCCTCAGACACAGCACACAGATGATCTGCTCCTGCAGGACAGGCAATAAGATAAATACATGCTAAGCAAGCCCTCATAAGCACAATTTACTTTCTGTTGCTGGGCATTCTGTAGCTATAGAGGGCAAAAGCTGTTCAGTTTTCCTTCCTATCTTGTCCTTCCTTAGTGGAATCCATTTGTCAAACTTTGATTTCTAGTTTCCAAGTGTCGCTGTGAACAGCTAGGGACTAGAAGGATTCTCCTCCTGCCTGCCTCTTTCCATAAGTTCTCCAATTAGCTGCTGGTTCTGAGGCCAGACCACACTGTTTTCCTGAAGAAACTGCCAGGATGTCTTGTGAACACTTTAAAGGGAAGGCACCTTCCCAGAAATAAAGATTCTTTTGCTCCTCTCCCTCAAAACTCACTTGAGTGAGGAAGAGTTAGGACTTTTTTTTTTCTGATTTTTAGTACATAGCAAGTTTTTGAGTAAAAGTGGGAGAAAAAAAGATATATTATTTCAATCTATTTTTCTCCTCCCAGATACACTCAGCACTTCGATAAATTAATTAAGTATTTAAAATCAGTGACTGTTTTGCAAGGCTTTCCCTGAAACTTTGGTTTACAGCAGACAATGGTTATCTGATATTTTACCTTCAGTATGGTACCTTGTTGTTGGATAGCTGCTAATTCATATGATTTTGGCTTTTCTAAACACAGAATTACAACACCACCAGCCCTTATTTTAAAATGAAGTATGTGGCAGATAATTCTTCAATTTCTTTTTCTTTTTTAAATTCTAGTACCCCTTCAATGGCCCAACATCAAGAATGGAGCCGTGTTTGATGAGCAGTACTCCCAGGCTGCATCCCACACCAGTGACTCCACGCTGGCCAGAGGTCCCAGCTGCCAACTCCTGCTACACAAGCTCCTCCATGCACTCCACAAGATACAGCAATTCCAGTGACATGTACGCGCCCTTGACAACACGCAGGAATTCTGAGTACGAGCACATGCAACACTTTCCTGGCTTTGCATACATCAATGGGGAAGCCACTACAGGCTGGGCTAAATGAAGATAACTGGTCTCAGCTGAGCCCACATGCCATGTGGGACTTTTTGTGGACGTTCTTCAAGGGAGGTGAAAATGGAAAAGATCCCGGGCAGATAAATGTAGTTCCTAACATGGGCAGATTTCAGAGCAGTATGACCGAACGTTCCTGTAGCCGAAAAATACTTCTGTGCTGTTCTAGACCACTTTTTGGGCTGATCGGTGCCTTTTTTAATTTTGGGAAAACCCTGTGTGCTCTAAGTTTGAGTGAGCCAGTTTTACCCCCTCTCTTATTGACAAATGTCAATGAGTCTTACAAAAAAAGTACTGAAACAGGACCTATTTATAATTTGAATTAAAGACAGGAAATTTGCCCTCAGCAAAACTCCATCATCTGTTCTTCTTTTAAGCTCTTAATGCTTTCCTTAAAAACCACTCTGCCAAGTCATCACTTACTCATATCAATTCCTCTATCTGGTTCCTTAAAAGGACATGTGTTGCTGTAGGTTTCAGTTTACACCTAACTTTGTATATTGATGCACCTTTCTGCTGATCTAGTAAGTTTGATCTTTACAAAAGAGAAGACATGTAGCATTGAATTATACACTGCCTTAAGTTGACTGTTGTTCTTATTATATATGTATTTGTGTTGAGTTTGCACAATCTGGAAAAATCTAACTTCTCTGGTCAGTAATGACAAGGTAAGAAGGGACTTGGGGACTAGGAAGATTTTGGATTCAGAGCCACGTATGTTAAATATGATGATATGAAGCAATTATATAAAGAAAATGACAATGCAAACATGATTATTTGCTTAATTATCTGTTGTCAGGTATGAAACTGTTCTCTCAATTCCTTCACGTGGTGATAATTCTCTATACGTCTACAAAAGCAAAATTCAAAGCTGTGCCTTTGAAGTTATTCTGTACTGTGTATGTGTGGAAAAATGTATTGTATTTTGGGGAGAATTTTTCTTAGACATTTTCCTTCAGATTTGTAGCTATTTGTGAGTTTTTGTTAGTTTTTATTAACATAGCTTTTTCTTCTGTATTATAAAACGCACCAAGCAATTATGGTGGACCTATTACCCTATGGGTAAGAAATAAATAAATGGAAATATGACAACAAGCATTTTAGTAGTTGTTTTGTAAATTAAATCTTTGATAGCGCCCAGTGTGACAATAACCCTGTTTATGTCTAAAATGGACATAAGTGGTATTTGTACAGTTGTGCAAGATATATGAGGGATTTTCACACCCAAATAAAGCTCTTGAAAGTAAATAGATGCCAGTTAAATTTACTTAAATACAAACATTTCTACAAGCTGCAGACCTTCAAAAAATATCCTGGTTTGAGAGGAAGTGAGGTTTTTGGGATGCTGTGGTCAAACCAATAGGCGCTCAGATTTGAATATTGGCACCTGGGGTGGCCACTGAAGACATAGCTATGCCTCTGAGAACACAGAGAAGTTAAAAGCTGAGAACTCCCAGGGGGAAGCTCTCTTGGGTTCCCTGTGAAAGAGGTCAGACCTGCCCTGCCTGGCTGTGGGCTGGGCAGGGGAGGGGATGCCATGCGGCCAAGCCGGGTGAGGTAGGCAGAGAAGGGAAGTGAAGGCCCCTGCAAGATGGAGGGGTAGAAGAACCCTGAGAGGCATCGGGCAGCCCTCCCCCACCTCCCAAGGGAGAGAGAGAGGGAGCCTGTGCCTGTGCTGGTGCCCCCTTGACATTTGATAGCACGGCCTGGCCAAGAAGGAGAAAGAGGGGGGGTGCGACAAGAAGGTGCCCGGCAGGGCAGCATAGGAGTTCTAGACAGGCAGGGCCTAATATATTAACCCTTTTCTTAGATGATAGAAACCTTACAAATGCTGATCCTCCTGGAGCTGAATGAGGAGAGAGATAGAGATAGAATAGCAGGAAATGAGCAAGTGTGATGCAAGTTTGTGCAAGTGAAAGATGTCCGAGAGAAGCTGAGAAGAATTCTAGGTGGGAGGAGATGATAGAGAGTAGCCTTTGGCTGGACTTTTCTTGTATAGCCATGGACAGAACCATTTTTCCTGTGACAGAGACTGCATTTAGAGAGAGGCAATAGCTCAGAGCCAAGAAAGTGCAGTGATGTGATGTGAAAGAGTGCGTGAACAGAGACGACGGGTGAAGAGAGTGGTAGTGCCCTCAATCTTCAATGAAAGAAAAGAAAATCTCTGTTCTTGAGACCCCTTGGCCCCAGGGGGTGAAATTTAGGGGGGTACAAGCGTCCCAAAAGTGAGAGACTGTGCTCTTTTGGAACTGGGCAAAGCACCCTTAAAAGAAAAACCCTAGAAGCAGCTGTGGTCCATGCGCAGTGGTGAGAGCACCGGGCATAGAACGAAGATGTCACGACAGCAAATGTTCTCTGGGCGGTGCCACGTGTGACACGGAAACACACGAGGTTTCAACTGTGTTTCCAAGAGAAGCCCACGGTGCAGGAAAGACTCTTCTCTTCTTGATGTACTGAGAATTGATTATCTGAAAGGTAGTGTTAGACTGAGAGTTAGTGATCGGAGGAGTAGCAACTGAATTGACAATCCAAGGTTTTGTCCTACTGTGATGTATTCGAAATTTGGTGGGGGGAGGAAGACTGTTAGGAAAGTTTTCATCCTGAGTTCTGTGTGTTTCTTTTATATATTGTAAGTTAATAAAGTGTTTTTTCCTTTTGTTCCTAAGCTAGAGCCTGCTTTGCTCTATTCCTGGTCACATCTCACAGTAGACACCAGAAAGAAAGTATTTTCATAAGAGCACTGGCATTGCACCAAGGCCAAACCATGACAGATGTCATCATGCTTTTATCCAAGGAAGGACTCCACAACAGGGACAATTCGTGGCAAATGGGTGATGCACCTCCACTTGCCTGATGGACTGGTGATCATGACCTGCCAAGGTCCCTCCAAAGACCAGATGCCTTGGTGAGATATCTGTGGGCAGAACTGACCAGTAACTCAAGGCTGGATCTTTGGAAGGATCAGGATGTTGGTGAGCCCAAGCACCACTCAAGGGAAGACTGAAGCACTTCTGCTCTTTTTTTATAGTAAATTTTTAAACCAAGAGAAGCCTAATCCCCATTGACTGAAAAAAGAGGACAAAATGAGACTATTTTAGCACACAAATATTCCATATCCTTCAACACCTTTGGGGACAACTCTGTTACCTTGATTTCAAGAGCTCAGGCAGACTGTTCAGGAAGGAGGAGGGATATTGGACACACTGTGAGACCCAGAAATAATAAAACATTTCTGAATGGAGATCTGCAACATCCTGGGCATCTTGGGAAAGGGAATTCTGACCAACATCACCACCACAAAGCTGCTCATAAAAAAGAGGCAAGAACATCATCAGTCAAATAGGGCTTGGAAAGTCTTTTACAAAAAAGTCTCCACAGTCTTTCTTTTTTAAAAAATTAATTTAGAAACTTATGTTGATGCCTCAGGAGTGTGCACTTCCAACTACCATTGAACTGCTTCCTGATGAGGGCTTTGAAATTTAAAATAGACATTCATGGGGTTGTGTATTGAATGGTGGAACAGAGGCCACCTCCTACATAAGAAGAGCTGCAAAGTAAAGCAGAACTCATCCTGGGCCACTGCAGCTCAGACCCCACCACGGCAGCACAAACCACGGCAGCTTTCACGTCACAGGCTGTGCACCAGGCTGGGGAGTGCAGCAGCTTGGGAAAGCACCATAACCTCTGGGTAGAATGTCTGGTGAGGGGCAAGAATCATCCCAGTCTTAAATCATCCCAGTACAAACTGCCAAACATCCTGAGTCAGAGTCTGCAGGCTGTTATTTAATTATTTCCCTTGACTGTGGAAACTAAAAGTTGGATTTTCTTGCCTAGCCATGCATTTATGTGCATATGAAGTAAATATGTGACTATGCAAATATTGCTGACAAAACTTTTATACCACATTCTGAAATATTCAGTCTCAATTGCAGTTTCTCTTCTGTTATTTTTTCCTATTTTCTTCTTTCTTTTCTATCTTTCCTCTCTTTTTCCTATTTTTTTCTCTTTTCCTTTTCCCTTTTTTTTTTTTTAATTTCTTGCTTACATTCTCTTTTTCCTAACAATAAACACACATTTTAATAAAGATGTGATCTTTTTCACAGGCTAAGACATATAATGAATGATAGATATATAATATATACAGTAGACTAGAAACTAATACATTACAGCATAACTGACATAACACATTTAATATTTTTTAAAAGATCTACACACACAAATGTATATATGTATGTATGCCTATAAAAATCCACTACAATTCTTCAAGATTTTTCATTACCAGGTAGAAAAAAGACTCAGCGGGGGAAGAGCAGTGAGAACTCCATTCAGTAGCATGGATTCTGTTTTTGTAAGGCTACCTCTTGCTGCTAAGGTCACTACCCTTTGACAAAAATGGCCTCTGACCTCCCCAGCCCCACAATTCTGTTGTGACTGACCCTGAAACCCATGAAATTCAGGGGCAGACATTGCTTTGGAAGGTTTAGATAAAGCTGACTAACATGGGAAGGGCTCGTGGTATGCACCCATCTGAAAAGGTCTGGCAATTCTTTGGTAGAGGATGCAATTTATTCTGTCCTTCTCTTTCATTGAAATCCTAATCCTTCATATGCTACATAAAGTGGAAACTAAAACATGCTGATGATGAATAACAATGTGCCTTTAAAGGGCAGTAACAGTTTCCTAATCTTTATTTTTCAGGTTTTGTAATTAAAAAAAAAAAAGGCTATGTGCAAGTAAAATGAGTGTTTTGCTGTGCTGTGAAGTAAATCTAAGCAGGCTCATACTTTTTTATAGAGTTGTAAATCTAACAAGCAAAAGACTCTTTTCATTTGGTTTCTCTCCAAAGCTCCATTAGTTTACAGATGAATCTGACTCAGAATAAATGGCTGCACACTGGATGACTGGATTGTTACTCCTTGCAGTCCAGTGACTGTGCTGTTCTGCATTTATATCTTAGTTATTGTGGCAAGAAACCCCTAAGGAGGAAATTCAGGTTCTCGTTTGGGTCTGCATCTTAAACACTGCAGACAAGCACTGTCACATCTGACCACCGCTGGGCTCTGTTCATAGGCAGGTGCAACCCCCCCGGCATTCTCTGCTATGACACCATTTGTGACATTAAAAGTTTCTCATGGATACCGGAACTGAAGGAATAAAGATTTTGAGGAGACTGGCCACAGCTCCGTATGAACATGTTTGCGGGGTGGGTTTTGTTAACTTCAGTACATCATTTTCTGCTATCTGGACAATGAATTTCAATTACAGGGCACCTTGAGTATGGAAATACTGTGGATGTGCTTGGAGTGGTTTAAACACTCCGGCCTTGCAAAACCTTTATAGAGACACGGTTCACCTTTGCCTGGCTCTGCCGATGCACCTTCCCCTCCTGCCACCTCCTGAACGAAAAGCAAAATTTTCGTGTACCACCATTGCTCTGGTGGATTAGACTTGAGACTGGTTTTGCCGCCAGACGCTGTGGCGAGGCCCCGCTTCAGGGAACACTCACAGACTTCGCCCGCGGCGGGAGCCCAAAAGCTTAAGCCTAATAGCTTAAGAAAAAGCAGCCAGCCCTGGTTGTGGCAGCCGTTCGCCTTGTGACTGACAAAGGGCAGGTCGCAGAGAGCACACAATCGGCCAAGCCTAAGGAGGAAGGAGAGAAGCGCCGGGCAGTGCCGTGCGCCGCCGACCGTCCCGAGAGCGCGCTACTGCCGCTCTTCCCAGCGGGAGTCCTCGGCTCTGTGGGCACGGACTGCAGCACCCATCGTGCCCCGCGGCAACAAAGCGCGGCACACCCCGCCGCCGCCGCGCCGTTGGGCATGCCGGGAGATAGAGTCCTCTCTCCGCAATAGCCGGCAGACGGGATGGCAGCCAATAGGAGGGCTCGGGAGTGCGCGCCGCCGGCCCCTCCAGCCAATGGCGCTCGGACGCTGCCTGCCAGTCCGGGCGGCTTCCGCGGGGAGCGTCGGGCGCGTCAGGGGGCGCGGGTTGCGGAGGGCGGGCGGGGCGCGGCCGCTGCCGCCGGCGCCGGGAGGGACGGGACGGATCGGATCGGGACGGTCGGGCATGGAGCGGGGCGCCGAGCCGGGCCCGGAGCTGGGCGCGGTGCTGGAGGCCGTGGAGGGGCACGGCGGCGGCGGCGCCGAGGCGGTGGAGCGCGTCCTGGCGTGGTACAACGAGGAGGTAACGGGTCCCATCCCCCTCCCCTCTGCGCCGCTCCCCCGGCGCTGTCGCCGCCCCGCCCCGCCCGCCGTCGGCAGCGCCGCCAGCATCGTCCCGGGCCCCCCGGGCTGGGCTCTGCAGCGGGTCCCCAGCGCTCGCCGCTCTACCGCCATGCCCCCTGCCCCTCACGGCCCCTGCCCGGCGCAGCCTCCCGCCCCTCCCGTGCGCTCCCCGCCCGCGGGCCGTGCAGGGCACCGCGGCACTGCCGGGGCGGAGAGCCGGGGCCGTGGCTGGAGGAAAGCAGACTTCCAAGGGAACACAAAACCCAGTGCCACGCTCAGGCCCCGGCACGCTCGGTCTTGCGTTCTGCGCGCCCAGTGAGTAGTGTGGGTTATCGGTGATCCGCTGGAAAAGGAGCTGTTCGGTAGCGTTCATTTGCGTCACAAGTCTTGTAACACACGTATACCGCTAGGCAGGGGCCGGACAGAAGAACACTGAGGTCTCTCGGTACCTGCCCACCTGCCTGAAGTTCTGCCCTTTGTGGGCAGCCCTTTGTCACCGGGAATGGAGAGGGCTTTCCATCGCCTGGACAGCGACCGTGTCAGTGTGCGGGGGCAGGGGGTGTGTGTGAAATGGGCTGACAGACCCCCTTCATTTTTCCGTGTTTCTGGCCAAGCAAAGCGAAAGGGGAAGACAGCCTAAAGCAGGTTGAGCTTTTAATGCTGGCAGGTATGAACAAGTAGTGAGGGTCTACTGCTTTTGTAGTCTGATATGGGTATGTTCAGTCAAGAAGTGAAGGTGTTTCCTGCGGATGTAGGGAGGTGAAAATCAGAGTGAAAATACATGTTGGGTTAATCTTTCATTCCCCCCCACACCCGATAGGGGCATTTTTACGCTTACATTGTAGTAGAGCAGCACAGTCCATTCTGAAAGATTATGTCTCAACCCATCAGGTGTCTGCTCTTTGTATAGGCGCTTGTGTGACTGGTACATAAGTCTCTAAAGCTGATACTGACTCCGAGTTTGGCTTTGGCTGTAATTTAAATGCAGTCATGTTGAACTAATCGTTGACTGAAATTTAGGGATCTGTTACAGGAACAAACATTCAGATCTTTAGTTAAAGTTTCATTAAATCGCTTTGTGATTAGGGGAGAAGCCAAATGAATGTGGATGTGATGTGGGTATTCAGCCTCTAAGAGGTGTCTTGAAATTTACTGTCTTAAGTGCAACAGGTTTTACACCTAACAGTGCCAATAACTGATTTCTTCGCTCAAACTTGGGCTTATAGAAGAACCTTGAGTCTTGACATAGACTGCCTTTGTGCAGGTGAAATTCAAAGGTAGAGACTGATGCAGCTGCAGGTCACTCTGTCTGAGGACTGGTAGATCAGGAGTTCATGGCCACGTCTGTTTTAACTTGCTGACCTCTGAGGTGCAGAGGAAGGATTCTGATTGAAGGAACCTTTTGTCTCTGTCCTTACTCTTCAAAATGACCCCATGTTAAATGTTCTGTCAAAAAGCATGCACAAGCATAATTTCTTAATTTTGCTGTACTGGATTTTATGTCTTCTCAGCAGCTTTCCCAGATGAATTATTTAGGCTTGAGTTGAACCCTCAAGGACAGAGTGAGAGCTTGTGCACCTTGTGTTCTGACATTTCAAATACTTGCATGAAGTCTTGGAGTTAAGTGTGTAGCTAAATACTTCTTTTGGAGTGGGTGAGAAGCTTTAATGCTGTCTCAGTATGACATTGCTCTTACTGCATTTCTTGTTCAAACTTTTTAATCATATTTCCTCCATCTCTTTTTTGTACACTTTGTTACTGACACTTTGTCTGTAGGCCAGCAAAGACTGGGCAGAGTACTCCAGGTTCCAGAGGTTTAGGTTTCCTTAATTTTTTTCCAAATAATGAATTAAATATGCTTTAATGGAAAAGAAAGGATGGATCAAGTGTAGTTCCAAAGTGCAAGTACCTATAGAATAGCCATAATGAGAGAAATTAATAGGCCTGTTGGTGCTTCTCTGTGCTGTCCTGTTTGCTGTGATTATTCCAAATCTCTGTTCCTCTACTGCTTAGGCTTGTTCTCACTACATTGGTTTTGTTAACTTGCTAAAATGTTCATGTGCAAACATAAAGGTTGCATTCTCTTGGTTAATTGCGCATCATTCAATGCTCACCTGTTTTTGATTGGCATGTTGCTGAACTTCTGTGGTCTAGTTGGGAGCCCTGTAAGAGAGAGGAAGCAGATTATTTGCCTGTTATTGAGAGAGGAGGGGAATGATTTTCCTAACATCCTCAAGGCTCTAATTGATGTTGGTAGCCTTTGGTGGTTGGGTAGATGTCCAAGCCTTTATGTGAAATTGTGAGCTTGGGTCATGAAAGGTAAGAAGGCCCATGAATGTGCTGTGGAAAGTCACTTTTGTTTCCCAGTCACTTGCATGATGTAGCAAGTTGCATGTTAGATGTAGGAATTGATATTTTTATTTTTTTGGAAGCTGTTAATCATGCTTGATCATTTAGATTGGAAGTTTTAAAATGCTAAGAGAACTGTCTGGTATTAGTGCTGTTTTCTTTGTCTGATGAGTAATATTTCATTAAAAGCAGGGTGCTAACAGGCCTGACTTTAGGGTGGAACTAGGCCTGACTGCTATTTGAAGTGTTTAAGAAGAAATAAGGACTTGTAGTTAGACCATGTCTATCTTTTGTACCAGAGAAACAAATACCTTAGTTAAGGTGTTTTGGAAGCTGCCAGAACACAAAAACTCATAGCTTTTGTAGCAAGGCTTATTTGATTTGTAGTGCTTGTCTTCTGGACAAGATGATGCCATGGTGGTTCTCATTTGGAACAGTCAGAGCAGTCAAAAGCTTGTAACCTAGATCTGTTTGGGGAAGAATCTGGCTAATCAGGTATGTGTAAAGCACAAGGCAATCTCTCTCATTTTTCACCCTGTTAAGTGCCATGTGTGAGGTGGTTGACTCACATCCCACAGCTAAAAGCTTGCTCTGCACCAGTAGTAATTGTGAAACTCTTTGCTGGAGTCACTTACTGAAGCTTTTGCTGTTGGAGAGGATGGGAAGAGGAGGGCATGGTTGTAGCCTCATTATCTTGAGGCTGGGTTTAAGCAGACCCCTGGAGTTTTGAACAGTTTTGCAGGTATTACATCCCCAGCAGCTGCTGTGTATGTAACAAACACAAACTCTTGTCTTTGCTTACAGAATCGGGCCACTTTCAGGTTTGACCCTGCAGATGAAGACAAAAGAAAGGTGAGTAAAATAGGCTGTTGAGCTGCATACCTCAATGGAGAAGTTAAAAGAGTACAGGCAGTCTCTCAACTTAGCTGCCATTGTGAAAGGGTGCAAGCAATGAGTATAAAGTTATTTTTTAGTTGTTGCTTCTTCAGTCCAAGAGACATGACAACTACACATTCCCTTTTTTCTCTGAAAGAGAAATGCCCCTAGCAAAGCCCCCAGTGTTGAATGAAAGTAGTTACAGAAAATCCTAGAAATGATTTTGCTGGGTACGGATTTGAGATGAGATGGAGGAACAAATGTAAAGATACTCTTTCATATCTACTGAGGTAAAATTTTGCCACAGATTTTTCAATTTTCTCTCTTCTCAGCAGGTAACAATATGCCAGATGTATTTCTTGTCTATGTGAGATGCTTAAAGAACACTAGGGATTAAGATGAAGGGATAAGTAGAGAAGAAAGCTATTAAGCTGTAAGGAAGACAGAGTTGCAGAAGCCTGTTATTCCAAAGGTGCAGTAATTAGTGAGATGTGGTGCACGCATGTCGGGTGTCAAAGCTGGGAAATGTGAATTGAGCTGTCCAGGTGTGATAGGGCTTAGCACATCTCTTGGGATCCTTTCACAGCCTTTAAAGCATTTAAAGCTTGGATGTGGAATTTTTTTTTCCTGTTGTTATTTTTAGGGTGTTGGATGTAATAACAAGCCCCTTTCTTTCTGTTGTGTAATTAGCTTTGGGGCTGATTTGCATATTCATTCAGAAAATGTTCATTAGTGAATGAGGCTGTTTCTTTCTGCTATTTCTGGAATAAACTCAAAGCTTGAAACCAGAATTGCAAGTTTCCTACAAGGATAGCTTGTCTGAAATTTGGGACACGTTGTTTCATTCCATGATCTTACGCTAAATCTAAATATTTTAAGGTGGTTTTTTTTTTTTTTTTTCTGGTAGAAATGGATGGGATGATAAGTCTGTCAGTCTTTTGCATTTGCAAACCCATCAGTTGTTTGTACTGTAATCTTCAGTTGCAATTCCTTGACGACTCAAAGACCTCTTAGCTTTGCTTTATCTATGGCTTTACTGGTGACTGACACTCAGTGATGTGGTGATGGACTACGTGTGTCCCTTCTGACCTGTAGAAGAACTCAGCTGGGATCTGGGCTTGGTGCTTACCTCTGTTCCCTCACCATCCCTCCCATCCCTTTTTACACTGTGCTTGAGCGAATCTCTACTCTGAAAAATTGATTGCCAGCTGCAGAACACAGGAAAGGACAAGAGAGCAGAGGCCAAATTGAAAAAAGCCAAATAAAGACAATGAGTTTGGAGAGGTAAATGTAAGTTACACAGTATAAGGATTTTTTTTTTTTTAAGCAAGCCATACACTCCAGTGACATGCTGAAAATGCAGAAGATAGAAAGGCCAAAACTATGGCTTGACTAGAAGCTGGTTAATTGGACTGAGTAAATTGTTCTGCAGTGATATATGACTATCAAAGCATGATGCTTTTAGGCTATAACATAACTAAATCAGCAGTGAGTTTGTGATACTGAATTCCAGGAGGAAAGTAGGTTGTGTCCTCTAGAAGACAGGAAGAGAGGTAATGCTATCGAGTTTGTCTATCTGAACATAGCCGCAGGACTGTAATACATCGCAGGGTGATAAACCCACAAGATTGTAATGTGAGCTGTCCTTGTATTTGTCCTGGTCGTTTAATGATGTATGTGTCTGCCTTGGCCTATCTGTGGTGAGTGTTCTGGATATAAATCAGATGGCAATCTATGTTGTGCTGTAAGATCCACTCAGATACTAGGCACATCAAGTCAGTGCCAGTCCTTCTTAACTTGTTATATACTAATAAAAAATATGAATTTATGGAAGCCTGTTTTCAGTTTCTGTGTGTAAACAGTATAGAAATTGCCAACCAGAAGTAAATGTGTTCTGGAATAGCAGCTGAAATAAAGGCAGTGGTGTTGTTTTTGAAGAGTTTAATGAGCCCTTAGAAATCTAAAATATTTGTCTCAAGCAGTCAAGAAGTTTTTGACAGTTCTGCTGGAAAAAGTTGAGTCTCCAGAACTGCAACACTTCACAGCACCATGCCATGGTTGAGGCAAATAGTTGGTCTGTTCTGTAATCCACTCCAGAAAAGTGATATCTATTAACTTGACCAGTCACCTTGGAAAGAGTTGTCAGGTATAGTGTCTCTCTCTCTCTGGCAGAGCAGGTGCTTCAGCTTTTTTGGACCACTTGATCCGTATTTAATAGCTTTGTTCTCCATTATTTATACTTGGTTGGGGCCAAATACTGCTTCTGAAGTAGCAACACATTTGTGCTGTTTACAGACTTCAGATGGTAAGAAAATTACAATACTGTTTGTGCCCTGGAAATGTCTCTCAGCACCGATTGCCTGGTTGGTCATAGCACACCACAGCTGGAAGTTCCCACAGCACCATTTGCTGTGATATAACAGATGAAGTAAATCTGTCCAAGATGGCAAGTAGGGCTTTTTAATTTGGATGAAGGCACTGAGTTTGCAAGAGGAAGGGGAAAAAAGGGAAACAAGTAACCCAGTGTAAGAATATGACTTACAAGCTATATTCTTACTTGACATGACTAAACTATTTCCTCTTCAGCTCCATACCTTTCTGTCTGCTTCACTCTTGTAGTACTTGCAGCATCTGGTTTCTGTATTAGGTCCAGCTTACTGTGTTAGTTCTCTTAATAGAAATCTTCAGAATTTGAGACCAGTGTTCTTGAGTTATTGTCTAGGTTCGATTTGAACATGATAGATCTAAAATTCAGTGGGAAGAAAATCGCCCAAAACAGTCTTTTCCCCTTGCGTCGCTGAGTGTTTCCAAGGTGTTGAAATAGCTGGTGGTAAATCATATCAAATGTATGCAGGGCTTTCTCTACCAGCTAAATTCATCATGTGGGGAGATTCTCAAAGTCTGTGTACAGTACCATATTTTAACTCTGGAAGGAGTGAAGTATGTTCATGGAACAAGATGCTGTCATACTCTCAATCTTAGAAGAACCTCATTCTTAAGTTAGTGCTGTTGATGCTGTGGTGCTTCAGGGAGGTCTGAAGGTTCCTGCAGTCACCAAGGCACAGTTTTTTCTCCTCCCAGTAAACATGGGGTAAGCTTTTAAAGTCTATTAGGGAGTGTCCTGTAACAACATTTAGCTCAGGTTCTCCTGTGGGCATGCTGTGTGGTATCTTAGTCACTGTTGTTACTGTTCTGACTTCTCCATGACCCCTTTAAGGGAGTACCAGTCTGTAAGAGGAAAAAAGTACTAAGTATATTGCATTAATACTGAGCATTTGTTCTAATTGCCTCTGGTCCTGCCCGTTCCCATCCAGCATTTTTCCACTTTTACTGAAACCTCTTAAGGTTCATGAGACCCATCTCTCCTTTTAACATTCTTCTTTCACCATGGGATTACAGAAGATACAAGGGTTCTCCCTCTCCCTGTCCAGTGAGGTGAGCAGGGGCTGCTGTGTGTGCATCTACACAGGATTTAACCTTTCTGTGACTCTGAAGCAAGTGTTTAATCCACCAGTTCTGACAACAGGGATTGCTCAGTGTGTTCCTCACCTCACTTGCAGAACTGTTCTGCTCTCACATGTTCAAACCTGCAGCTTGGAGCTGTGCCATGTCAGAGCTGGCAGGCTCCTGCCAAGCAGCCAACTCCCCGCTATCAGTGCGGGCTCAACAATGAAGTGCTCAAAATAAAGCAGGCTGAATCCTCAAGGAATGCAAGTATACACCTTCCCACCCACATCTGTCCACAAAGACTAGGCAAAAATTTGGCACAGTCTTCTCTGGGGAGGTTATTTAATTGTCCTGTTATTCAGCACAGTTGATGATACTTGCATAGTATCATCATAGTTGTCTTGACTTCCAGAGAAATGAAAGTTGTAACTAACAACTTTAGTTGTAACTAAATTTCAAATATTCTTGGGCTTGCTTTCTCACTGCCAGGATGCTTAGCTCTGAAACCTAAAAGACATTTAAACAAGAAACTGAAGAGTTATGCTCTCCTTTCGGTCCCCTCCCCTCACCCCAGCCCAATGAGCCTGTGAACAAAGATCGTGGAAGATAATGGAAGTATTTGGCCCAAAGTCACACAGCAGGTCTGTGGCTGATCAAGGGAGAAAACAGAGATCTCTTGTGTCTCAGGAGAGGTCTTTTTCTACTGGGCTGTGTTGCTTCTTAGCGTCAAAGCTTTACGTTGTCAAGATAAAGGACCAAAATAGGTTAATAGTTTATTTGTCAAAACAAGATGACAAACGGGTTTTTCTGGCCTTCCTGTTTTAATACAAGATTTAATACTAAAGCCTAAACAAAAGGAATGGTGTGCATTTTTCTTTGTGAATATTAGCACAAAGGCAGAGAAATCTTGAATTTCAGAAAAATGAATGGATTTTACGATTAAAAAACGTTAAAACTAAAAACTGCCTTGAGTCTGTGAAAAAGTATATGAAAAACATTGCTTGCCGTAACATGGTTGATGAAAGTCAAAATGTTATCTGGATGTTGAAAGGATGGAACGTCAAACAAAGAAATGTTAAAATCTTGCAGTGACCTAAAGGGTAGCAAACAAAGGCCCTGAAACTGCAACGATCATGATATGTGTTGTGAAAGGGGGAGGTACCTTCCTGTCTGAATTTTCACTTGCTTTCATTTCCAACCACATAAATGAAATCTGTGCCCCTTAGTTCATGCCATGCTAATGGCCTACAGGGTGGTAGAAAGAGCACCACCTAAAGAAAATGAAAAGCATAATAATGTTGTTGTGGCCACATCTCTTCCTGTTTCTCTTCTCTCTGTGCATAATTTCCCTTGTACCATCAAGGCCAAAACAGAAAATGTGCTGTATGGCATTTGGTTTTAATTGTCTCCAAGGCAATTTCCTAATAGGATGAATCTTTCCATGGGTAGCTCTGCAATTAAAATCAGATACTCTAGCTTTTCCTGAGCTGCTGATGGCTCTTGGGATCAGCCAACAGTGGTTCACTGTCACAGATACCCTAAGTGATTGCTGCTTCCTCTAAAATCACTCTTGATGTCTCACTGGGTCTTAACTCCAGAGAACTTTGTCAGCAGTTAAATTGTAATCAGGTTGCAAAATCTCTAAAAAAAAAAAAGTTATATTTAATATCTATCTTTAGTACAACTATTCAGAGTTAAGACTCTTTTGGTGCTGCATTTCTATGATTTGAAGCCAAGAGATGATTCTATATTTTTTAATTCAATTGCATGTCATTTACTGTATAGAAGGAAGGTTAGACTTCCACCTCTCCCAGCAAGTCACCAGAAGGTTGATGCCCTTTGGCACCCCTCCTGCAGTGCTTTTGACATTTTCCAGTGACACTTTCATAACAGCAGGTGGGTAAAGTCAGAATTTGAGCGGCTTGGTCTCTTTGTAATCAGATAAGAGTTCAGAATTTGGATAAATTGTTACTGACCACCTTGTAGCAGCTATTACCAACAAGGAAGACAATAACTGCTTAGTCTAGTTGAAAAGTGCTTAAATACAGAATAAACTAGCATTTTTCTGAAGTTCTGTGAGCTGTCTGTTCAGTCTATTTAGACTTCAGCTAGCTCTTTGACACTGTCCCACAGCATACCTGAAAAAGCTGGCAGCCCGTGGCTTGGACAGGAGCACTCTCTGCTGGGTTAGGAACAAGCTGGGGGCTTGTTTTGATCTATTGGAAGGAAGGAGGGCTCTGCAGAAAGATTTAGATCAGTTGGATGGATGGGCACAGTCCAACGGGATTAAGTTTAATAAGTCTAGGTGCCGGCTTCTACATTTTGGCCCCAAAAATCCCCTACAATGTTACAAGCTGGGGACAGTGTGGCTGGACAGTGTTCAGGTGGAAAGGGACCTGGGGTGCTGGTTGACAGCTGGTTGAATATGAGCCAGCCTTGGTGGCCAAGAAGGGCAAGGGCATCCTGGCCTGCATTAGGAATTGTGTGGCCAGCAGGAGCAGGGAGGTCATCCTTCCCTCGTACTTGACACTGGTGGGACCGCATCTTGAGTACCGTGTCCAGTGCTGGCCCCTCAGTTTAGGAAGGACGTTGAGACACTTGAGCCCATCCAGAGGAGGGCAACAAGGCTGGCTAGGGGCTTGAAATGCCATATGAGGAACGTTTGAAGGAACTGAGGTTGTTTAGCCTGGAGAAGAGGAGGCTTAGAGGTGACCTTATTGCTCTCTACAATTTCCTGAAGGGAGATTGTTCCACCACGCAGCACCTGACAGAACAGGAGGACACAGTCTCAAGCTATATGAGGGAAGGGATAGGTTGGATATTAAGAAAAGTTTTTCACCACAAGAATAATGAAGTACTGGAGTGCTCTTCCCAGGGTGGTTAGAATCACCATCCCTGGATGTGTTTAAAAAAAGACTGGACATGGCACTCGGTGCTATAGTCTAGTTGAGGTGTTAGGGCATGGGTTGGACTTGATGATCTTAGAGGTCTCTTCCAACCTCATGATTCTGTGATTATGTGACTCCTCAAAACCAAACAGACTCCACACTTCAGCTTGCAAAGCAGAGGTAATTGTATGGAGAACTCTCAGCAACAGAAAGTGAACTCTTGTAAGAAGTTGAGCTGTGGCTAGGTAATTTGGCTGTGGATCTAGACTGGACATTTTTTGTTTTGGGCATTTTTAAAAACACTTCAAAACTGCCACCATCAGAAACATTTAGTGCAGGTCTAGCATACCACGCTTAAATCAGGGAGTTGTGCAGTTCTGTATGAGCAGCACTAGGTTAATGGTGAAGAACTCTGTACTTAAAGTGTCTTTTTCCAGCCACAGTAAGTACCTGTATGCCTATACAGGTGGTCACATGTGGGGTTTTTAGTGCTGTCTCTAATATTCTGATAAAAGATTTCTCATGTTGCATATGTGATAAGAGGTGTGGCTCATTCCTTGTTTTCAAGCTCTTACTGGATTGTCTAGTCAGGGCTGTGGAAATGCAGTCAAGATCTTGGTTGTCTGGGTGGTGCTTTTGGATGGTCTTAGCCCCAGGACAAGCATCCTAGAAGTCATATTGTGACTTCCTACTGTTTGACTTTGTTTACACATTTTCTTTAATGTTGTTAAGTTAAAAGAAAACAAGTTTAAGTCTTGGGTTGTTTGCTCCCATATTCTTCTGGAGTGTCTGTTCTAGATATGCTTTAGATTCAATGTTTGTTCTTCATTTTGTTCTTTTTTTTTATTTTGACTTTAGGTAAGTAAGTCATCACAGTAATAATACTGGCTTACATGTCCCAGGTGGAGCCTTTGTTTTGAACTTTGTGTCAGGGTCATGGGCTTCTGTGCTCCTCACCTTTTCATTGTGGTATTGATAGTGAAAGTGGAATTCCAGAGACCATTCACCAAGAACCATTTTATACATTACTAGTATTCCTGTGCTTTTTGTAATGATTTTTTGACACAGACTGCCTGAAATCACAGAATGAATTTTGGGTCCTAAGTAGACTTCTGCACTAGGGCTCTTCTGCTCAGTGGCTGCTCTGGCTTCTTCAGTAATTTATTCATGTTGATGGTCAAGACACCAAGCTGAGGAGGAGAGGAGCATAGAGAAACTGTGTCCTAGGAGGTACAGTGCAGTTTCTGTTGTGTTGGGAATTTCTTTGTGACTATGCTTCTGATGCTAGTACCCATGAGTAGTAGTATTGTCTTAAGCGTAAGGCATAAAAACCCACTGGAGTCCTCTCACATCAAGCAATCTCTTCTGGCTTCTCTTTTCTCCCCTTTGATGGATTGATTGTCCATTTCTGTCTTATAAAAGGTAATGCTTCTGTAATTCAGATGTTACAGTTCTGACCTGCAGATTATCGGAGTGTTGTATTTTCCTGTGCTGCATTTATGTGATTATTTACCCCTGCAGTCCTGTTGATATAAGGAATCTGTGAACTATTTTGACATCATGAACAATTCGTGTTGGTAAAGCAGCAGCTTTGCTGGTTTGGTAGAACTGCTACAGTTTGCCTTCAAGGAAAACTGCATTATGTTTCTGTGTCAGAGGTGTTATTTCTGAGTCGTATTTAAAATGGGAGAAGTCTGTCTGTTAGGTTGAAGAGGCGATGTAAATTACAGCTGCTACCAAACATGGAGTACTAATCCTTGTATGTTAAATGGCAGCTATTTTGGTTTCTTTTTCCCCCAGCCTTCTGACAACAACCTTGACTTAAAATTCTGCAGGTGCTGTAGCTGTGACTGTTGTACTTGGACATATTTTTGCTTTCACTTCTCTCTAGCTTTATTATTCTTCTGGAGTTTTTGGTCCTGATACTGTAACTGGCAGTGGTGGGTAACAGCTGCCATTTTGGCTTAATGCTTCTGCAGATTGTGTCCACGAGGAAAGCTGCTTTTGGTGCTCTCTGGAGGCCTTTGGTAACAGTACATATTTTGAAGTGCTAATATGGAATACCGAGTTTCTCAAATTAGATAAAACCTCAGAAGTTATATGGAAGCTTAGCAAAGTAGTTTCTTATTGCCACCAATATTTTGACTCTAAAACTGTTCCCTTTTTCTTTGTTGTGTTTGCCTAGAAACTGTGTGAAGGAATTCTAAACATCCTTGAAAAAGACACAAAAACTTCATGTCAAGTTGCCTGCCTGGAAGCCCTCCGGATTCTCTCCCGGGACAAGAAGGTTTTAGTGCCTGTAACCACAAAGAGGAACATGCAGATCCTTATGAAGCTAGCAAAGCTGGACACTGTGGAAGATCCACTGGAGAGAGTATCTGAATTTCCTGTGATAGTAGAAGCCTTAAAATGCCTCTGTAACATAATTTTTAATAGTTCAGTTGCACAGAAGCTCAGTTTGGAACTGAATCTTGCAGCAATGCTCTGCAATCTTCTGCAGAAATGTAAGGACCGGCAGCTTGTTGATGATATTAAATGCTTTGATTTGCGTCTCCTCTTCCTCTTGTCGCTTCTGCACACAGATATTAGAGCACAGTTGCGTCAGGAGCTACAAGGGGTGCAGGTTTTGACTCAGGCATTGGAGAATTCCCTGAGTGTAAGATGGACAGAAGAGTATAAGGCAGCAGAAGATCGTGACAGGCTTCCTCTATCTTTGCAAGAGACAGATTGTGCCATTGAGGCACTAAAGGCTCTATTTAATGTAACACTTGACAGTTGGAATGTCCACAGCAAGGTAAGGCTTGGCTGAAGTGCTTTTTTTCAATTGATTTCGTTTAGCCTGCAAGAACCAGCGGGTCGATACACAGGAGGCAGTTGTTGTTCCTGCTACAACTTGGGCGGAAAATCTTATCCATACATTTTCTGTGTATTGGGAGATCTGCTTGGCTTGCCTAATGCAAGTTTAAACTGTGTGTTTTCGGATACAAAAATGCAAAAAATATTATTTCATAAAAGTCTTAGATTTCCAAAAGAAAATAAATGTTGTTCACTGCTAATTAGCTGGCTAGGAAAAACTTCTTTATCTAAGTATACCAGATGGCTGCATCTTTGGAGCTTGTGGACTATGGCAATAGGGCAATAGATAGAGCTGAGAGAACTCTCTGGGTTTTCTCTGTTGCATGATAAGTACATCAGTTCCCATTTTTAACAAATAACTCTGATGAAAGAGTGCTACTGTTGTTAATATCTTTGTCCCATCCTCCCAACACCAGCTTTGGACTTCAACATTATCTTTTTAGATGAGATCAAGTACAAGAACAAAATACACTTTCATTGTTATGTCTTATGAATAAGGTTTGTCTTGGTTTCTTTTTGTTATTATGTCATATCTTTTTTTTTCCTCAGATAAATATGCTTCCTATGTGTTGCATCCTTAAACTTATAAACAGAAATTACAAGGGTAACTTGTCTGAATAACCTGAGTCTGTGCTAAAGCAGGAGAATTATATGAGGAACTTTTCTTTTTAGTACACATCATAGTCTCTAGAACAGTGTTGTTTACTTTCCATTGGACATGGTAAATATGCAGCATATAAAGCTGATCAAAATTCTACATTAGTTAAAACTTGCAAATAATTGTTCTTTTTAGTGCATTGGACTAAGCAGCAAATCAGATATTAATTATAACTTTAAGGAATGTAAAACTTGAGCAAAGCTGGAAGTTCATATTCTTTGCTTTAATGTCTCAAGGATATGCTGAATAAGAAATCCTGAAATTTAAGATTAACTTATGGAGGGATCAGAGAAACTAATATTTGAGTTTCAAGGAAATATAAAGAAAGTGAGGTTTCTTTCTTCTGTTTATATTCCTGACTTAGACCCTTATTAAAAATATCTTTAACTTTGTCAAAGTTCTTTGTACAGACAAGTCATTGTTCTGGAGGTAAAAAAGCATGTAACACAGTTATATGGAAAGTTGGAAAAAGAAACTGTATTACATGTTCACCTCTTGAGAGATAAACTCCTGATATCTGGAAGTTGATTTACTCTTAAAAAATAGAATTGGGAGAGATGTTAAGGCCAGCTCACTGTCTTTTCCTCCTTAATATCCTGAGCATGCATGTAGCCCTTTTTTTTTTTTTTTCAGAGTTTAAGTCATCCCAAGGCAGGAGAAGCTTATTTGCATTTTGAGATAAAGCTTAGATAATAACTCTTTAGTAGAAAGCCTTAAAAGCAGAGGGGTTTTAAATTAAAGAACTTTTTAGTGGCTTTTAGCTGTTAGCCAGATATGTTACGTGACATTCTGCTTAGTGAATATTCCAGTGGTAATTTTAATGGTCTGGTAGAAGAGTGAAAGGCATGTTAATGAAGTGGGCTGAAGACACAGAATTTGAAGAAATTCCAAACAGCAGAACACATGGAAAATAAAAGGAGAGCAGAGAGGTTGGGAATGTGGGTGAAAGCTAAACAAGATCTATCCTAATGTGGACAGAACCATTTGAAACACCAGTATTTAATGACTGGAGATGGTTTCAAAGTTGGCAGATTTTGATGCTGATCCTACAAAAGATGCATTGGGTGCTTTGTACCAGGTCAAACACTCTAGAACATATGACAGATGCCAAGAAGAGCTGTTGAAAAGAGTGAGGACAATGATACAGAATTAAATGGTTGCAGTTAGTGGTGTACTATTGTGTGGCTGCTGTCTGGTGGGAGATTGGCGGGGGGGATTGCTTGGAGAGAGGAAAAAGTGGGGCAAGTAAGGTTGCTGAGAAGTTGTTAATGGAATGGAGGAAAGGTATCAAGGGAATTAGAAAAAATAGACAGACTAGGTGGAGGGAATGAAACTTGGCAGCAAAAGGCCTGAATGAGAAGACAAATTAAGTGAAGAACATGCATAATCTAAGTGGATGAAGAGGTGGCCTGGTGTAACTGCAGGAAGTAAGAGAGTGATGTGTTAGGAATAGTGGTATGGAAGTGAGCAAACACTTGTAACTGGGTTTTCTACTGATGAAGGCTGATTTAACTGGAAAAACATTCCCAGTGAGTTTTACAAGGCCTGACTTTTTCAAAGTCAGCTTATAAGAGTTATGTAGCATTAAGCATTCAGTGAAACTAAGGTACAGTCCTTTTATTGATAGGGATGGATGTTATGATCTAATAGGTATTTTCCATCTTTAACTTTTATTATTCTAGTGACCTGAAAGCCTTACTTGCAATCTTCAAAATGAAAAAATATCTTCATAATTTATATTTATATAGAATGAATCTCATCAATTTCGTTACATGGCTGCCATCCTTCGACACTGCTTATTAACCACGGGCCCTACTGAAGAAAAAACTGAAGAGTTGCACAGGTTGGTATAATTGCAGAACCAATAGATGTTAAAAGGTTTTTGTTTGGTTGGTTTTTCTAAATAGAAATTACTTTGCCTAAAATCTAAAAGTAGAAGTCTGACAAACAATGAAAAATTAATTTATATTGAGTTAATATTTTTAATCTTTGTTTGATGAAAGCTGTTTTCCTCAAACATTATTTAAACATATCCAGTTTTCCAGAGAGAAGGTGGCTGGCAAGATTGTTATTTTCTATCACTGATAATGAAGCTCATCTTTTGTAAATTTTGGTTTTATGTTCATGTGTGTGTATCCAAGGATGAAAATACATACTGAAGTTGTAAGTGTAGTTCAAATTGAACTGGAATGCAACTTCTGTTGTTTTGCCCAGAAACTAATGGAAACACTACATTTTGAGATTTCTATATGTTAGCTTTGTAATTCTGATGGATTGGGGTGGAAGTAACAAGTTGATATTTTATCCCAATAGTTCTAGGCTGCTTTTTTGGAAGTACCAATAATTTTCCTTGGTAATAATATTTTTTTTCAAAGATGAGTGAATCACGGAGTTTTCGGTGTGTGGTTTGGTTTTCTTTTTCCTCAGTCCTGCACCAAACTGTTATGTATTGGCAGCCAATAATTCAATCAAAATTCAGATTATTTGTGGTGAGGTAGTGGGTCTTTGTTTAGTGTTACTGTTCTTTCTCTATGACACCCTTATTTTTACTGAGTAGGTCAACTGTTCAGTGGGCCTGACAGTACAGTAGCTTCCCTCAGCACTGAAATGTTGCCATTTTCTTCTTCAGAGATGTCTGCATATCTGACTGTAGGATCTTTAGAGACTGAGCCAGTTGCCATTTTCTTCTTCAGAGATGTCTGCATATCTGACTGTAGGATCTTTAGAGACTGAGCCAGTCTCTAGGAAAAAGGATACAGCTTTTCATACCCAGCAATCTTGAAAGTGTTAAATGACCTTGATTAAAATCTTGGAAAGCTCTTACAGATCAACAGTCTTAGGAGGTGAATGCTAAAATCCTACATCAGAGCCCTTCTCAGTTGGTGCAGACTAGTTTAGAATAATTTAGGATACTGCTGCAGTACTATCCATGACTGAAGTTAGTGCCGTGTCCTAAAGGGCAGTTAGGGTTTCTCTTTGCTGCTGCTTATGGTGGGTGCTTTGTGCTCTCAGCCTGCTTTAAGGGAGGGACTGGCAGAAATAAAATCCCTACTGCTGGGAGAATTTAAAAGTTTTGGATAAAATCAACAGTATGAGAGAGCTACAAGAACTATTATACAGCTGATGCTCTTCCCCAGATCTGTTCCCTTGTCCAGAAATCTGACTAGTCTGATCACCCTGTTAAGTATATTGCCTTGTAAAATTTAATTGTCTTGTGCTATTGCAAGAGGATGCAAGTTATGCAGGTCCTTTTGGTTTTTGCTTTTGCACACACTTGCAGCTGAGATCCAGAAAAGGGCTTTACATAAAGAAGTAGGCAGCTGTGAAGATGATGTAGTGTTGGTGTCATTTCTGTCCTTGCTTTTTTCACTGTCAAGGGAGATTTTTTGTCGCAGTGCTGCCCACATGGGCCTTATGGAAACACCAAGTCAAAGCAAAGGTTCTCCATAATTCTGAGAGGGGGAAGCAGGAAAGAAATGAGGATATACATCACTGCCTTGTATCAAGGCAGCTGTTCCCCCTTCTCCAGCAGGCACTCAGTGTAGCACTGCATTAGTCTTTCTGCTATGCTGAGAAAACAACTTTGTCCCTCAGTTACCAAACTGTAGCTGGTTAAGTTAGCTGAAGAGTAAAGAATGCAAGTATAGCATTGTTGTTTGTGGTGTTTGATCTTGATTTATGTGCTGCAAGAGCACCATGCAGGATTTGACTGCTGTGATTCAAATATTTCAGCCTTTTTGCTGAACCTGAGTTGTGTCTTTGAATGCTGGAAGGATGCAGTAAAAGCTGAATAATTGAATACACTTTTCCACCAAGACTGTTCATCACAAGTGAGCTCTGGAATAGAAAAGCTATACTCAGAAGTAATGCCCGTGCAAATCCTCAGATGGATTGGGGCCTGCATCAAAGGGCCTGACTTCATTCCGCTGATCTATTTGGACAAGCAAAACTCAATTCCTGATAGGAGCTGCACTAAGAAATGAGTAAACTGCTGTTAGCACTATGTGGCTAAAAGAGAGAGGCCCGTGTCATCATTTGGGCCATTCAGCATGCTGGACTCTGACCATGCAATCTTTATTGCTGGAGATGAGGTGTGAGTCAGAGAGCAGAGCACAACTTCCAGCTCTGCTTTCCTCCTGGAGCCTATCACTAAGGCAATTATGAAAACTGTGTTAAAAATAAAATGAAATACAAATAATTGTGAATGCAGAATAAACTGTATAAGGCATCGGGGAGATATAAATATATTTCTCAGGATTGCTGATTACTTGCACTTCCCTAAGTTTGTAAATCTGCAGAACCTAAGATGTTTCAGTGAAAGGTTTGGCCTGTTACAGGACATAGTTTGAATGCCTGTGCCCTGAATGTGTAAGTTGAGGATTTATTTTAGGTGAACAGTGAGTGTTGGACACATGCCCTGAGCCACGATGTACTGATTGTCAGTGTGACTATTTCTAATAAAAAAGCAGAAGTTAGCCATAAAATATCTTAACTACTTTAGTACCCAGCGTTGTCATTGTGGTTCTGTTGCGGCATTGCTTAATGTTTGAATATGAACAACTTAAAGTACCACATGTTAGAGTGAGTGCCATTTTTCCCCACTAACAAGGTTTTAATCAAGGCATTCACTGGCTCTAAATAGGCCTTTGCTTCTGAATTTGCATATCAGGAGGGGGCTGGGAGCATGAGTGGGTGGATGTCATGTCCCAGTGATTAATGATCTGTAGGAAGCCAAAAAGGGGAGAGTAATATACGCAGTATTTCTACCCCCTGGAGTAGGAATGCAAACACTATTGTGCATATCTGTGCATAGTCACTGACTTCCTGTAGCTGGAGAATTTCATACACTCCTCTGCCACAAATAAAACTGTCAGTGGAGTGACAAAGATCAGAAAGCCGGGCTTCATTTATTGAAAAGAATAGCTCAGGCACAGTGATCCAGAAAATTAATTTTGTAGGTGTTTGGGAACTTGGTTGTTTAATAAAAAACTGGTAAAAAGAGAACTTTTGATGAAAGGCCTGAAGCCATCAAATATTTGTTGAATTTCTTCTGTTTTGTTTCTGACTATTCCTGAATTATTGGAGATGAATAACTTCCGTGATATAAAAGACATATCTTGAGCAGGATTTAGAAACAAAACAAAGAGAATGGGCATTCCCAAAAGTAACAGCGGTCTGAATTTCAATTACTAAAAGAGCAAAAAGGAGATGGCACAGTGTGGAACAGCCACCCAGTCTGATCAAACCAGAAGCAGCACATTTGTTAGAAATCCTGTTATGGTCAGATGGCCATGGTTTGCTTTCTCTTTTGCTAATTCTTTGTTAGAATTGTATTAATAACTTAGAAACAGAGGGCTGCTTTTAAGTAGATATTATTAAAAGTCTTAAATGAATTTGTTTGAAAAGGTTTCTCCATTCTTGGAGCATTTCACCAGTCCTTGAAACATGAGTGCTCATTGGTTCATTAATAGCTTTGAGGTCAGCATGGGTAAACCTGAATAGTTTCGTGCTATTTCTAAATACATCCATTTTTAAGTTTAGTTGGACATCAGCAAGTAAATAATGACGGAATTCTAATTTTTGCAGCATCTGCGTAATTTCTCCCAGTGTTCAGGAACAGTACAAGCCCAAGTCTGTACAATGAGAGCAGGGTAGATAGCAAACTCAAGGCATGTGTACCCTGCAAGAGACCCTTGCAAAGTAAGTCCCACCTTACTCCGTTGAAGAGGAGGGAGGGACCCTGTGGCCTAATTGAAATAGTTTAATGGCTCTTTGGAAACGCTCCTCTTTGTGTCCTAGAATGAGAACACGGCCAGTTACTGAAGGGTAGTGCTTGGTAAATAAACCTGAGTCTTTTTTTAATGTGTTAAAAGCCTTCTGCAAGCTAAATAAAAATGAAAATATTTCAGGGGACCTAAGAAAAGGCCACTTTGCCCCTCTGTTACAGCAGGAGGAAATGTTGTCCATATTGGATTTTGCCGCACTAATGTTGATAATGTGGATGTATGGTAAAATGTTTTAAGTTTCAAGGAGGAAAAAAAACTCTGACTACTGAAAATCAATGTGAGAGTTCCCCCTGCTGTCTTGCAAGATCAGCTGCTGTAGCTAGCTGCTGGAAGCTGTGCCTTATCCATGGGATGAGACACTGTGGGGGCTGGAAGTAATCCTGCACTGCTGCTTTTGGAACTTTTTGTCTTTCTTTTTCTTTGTTTGTTCCAAGAGCCAGAACTCAGGCGATAATGGACGCCACCTTCTTTAAAACCCAGAGAGGAGAAAATAAAGCATTGTTTGAGTTGTAGGGCCTCTTTTTGATTGCAGTTGTACAAGCAGTTTATGGTGAGTTGTACTCTGTTTTTAATTCTTTCTTCCAAATGAATAACGAGTTTTTAAAATCTGTTTCAGCAATGCAGTCAACCTCTTAAGCAATGTTCCTGTTTCTTGCTTGGATGTTCTTATTAATCCATCGTCCCAAGAGGAAACAGATATAAAATACAATGGTATGAATATGGGAGCTATTCAGATTTTACTGGATTTCATGGAGAAGAGAATAGACAAGGTATGGACAGAAGGGATTTTTCTCAAAAGGGGCCTCTTTCACTAAGGAAAAAGTGCACATACATCAAGTTTTATATAAATCTTTCAGCCAGTACTTAGCACAAATACAGATGTCCTACTAAACTGTGAAACACCTCCAAATTCCTGTGAATATCTGAAGCTATTTGCTGTGTGTCTGAGGGTAAACATTTGGCTCTTTACGTAAAGTTCATATTTTGGCTCTCATATACAACTTTATTGAAGCGTTCATAGAATTTGAAAAAGAAAGTTGGCTTTTAAAATGTTTTATTTGTATTTGGCCTTGTTTTAGGGAAGCAGCTACAGAGAAGGTCTGACTCCAGTTCTTAGTTTATTAACTGAATGCTGCCGAACTCACAGGGATATCAGGAAGTTTATCAAAGCTCAGGTATGTAAAATTCATTGAAATTTGCGTTTGAAGCTGGTGATGAACTTTGAGGTTTGTACATCAATGCAGGACAGTGCTGTAGAAATAATTTTTCAGTCATGTAAATCAGTAGATATTATGGCCTGAGTTCCGTGATACATTTTGTAGAGCTGTTAAATAATAACATCAGGGATATTGTAAAGCTGTGTCAATGTGAGTCACCATGGATCAGATGAGAGGGGCAAAAAACTCAGTAAGGTCTATTCCCTTACACTCAGCAAATAAGAAACATTTCAGTGCAGTTAATTAGACTTTGCAGAGCTGTGTGGCGGCAAGTGAGAATACAGGTGTTTTGATGGGTTCTGCTTGAGGTTTAGTTTTACTTCAGCAGGAAGGAGTTGTTTGGATTAAGACTTGTGTACCAGTGTATATCAGCCATCCTGTCAAACTAAAAGTGTCCCTGGAGAGAGGCACACTTCATCACTTTGTCTCTTAGAAGAGCTCTTTATTACAGTATGGACTGTGGCTTTTAACAGGGAAGATTTCTGTGCCATGGTTAAAGACCTGAAGGATCTGTGTAGCTTGCTGGTTGAGTGTGGTGTTTTCTATTTGTTTTGCTGCTTTTCCTGAAGTTAAGTGGAAAGAAGTTAAACGATGAGCGCAAGAAAGAAATTGCTTCTCTGGTTTCTGCTGTCCTTCTCCCAAGCTGCAGTGACTTTTGAGTTGCATCCTAGATGCTGCTCCCAGATCAAAGCTGTGCCTGAATTCATAAATAGAATTTAAAATTAAGAAGAGCATGTATTTTCTGCCTCTTTCATCGATACCAGAAAAGTGTTTTTGAGGAATTTAAGAAACTTGTTGTTTGTTTTTGCTCGCAGCAGTTAGTTTTTAGGATACTTTGCTGATCTGTTAACTTCCAAAAAAAAAAAGTTGCAGAGCCAAGTGTACAGAAGCTAGAAAATGAAGTTGTCTGCATGTTTTTACAGCATCTGGGCATCTCAGTGTCAGGATATAATTGCATGCTGACTCCTGCCACAGGACCACTGCCTCAAATAGTGCAGAGAATGGATGGATGTTGCTAACTGCATGACTGGATGTTTGATATTTTGAATTACCCTCATTGTTAAGTTCTGGCCTTGGGCTTTATTTATTGTCTGCTATTCAAATTGTGATCTGAAGACAGGATGATTGATTTCCTCATGGACTGTCCTATGGCACTCATCACTGCATTAGTAGTAGAGTACTCTAAAAACATTAATTCATTCTTACAACACACTGGGAAATGGCAGTCATGGTACTATCCCCATTGGGGGGAGTAAGCAGGGACAAAGTAAAATGATTTTGCTAATTGTTTGAATACTTGGTTTGAAAAAGAGAGGGTTTGTTTTATCCAAAGAAGTCAACACTGTAGCATTAATGTAAGGATCAGTTCCCAGTGAGTCCAATTTCCATAATTGTGCTGTAATTTTGCACAGGACATGACCCTTTATATTAGACACCTAGAAAACAAAGGACTTGCAATTTCTTATTATAGTGACACACTGGTTTTATTCCTTAATAAAATATTGAAGATCCGTAATTCTTATTAGTCTTCAGATCATTAAATATTTCATATTATGGCCCAGATTTGTTTGCAGCTCATATAATATATCCTTTGAATGTGAAAAAATGTGCATAGATTTTGAGTCTGAAGGCATCCACACAAGGAGGCACAAGATAGTTTGCATCATTCATGCACTACCTGCCTTTCTTGAGGGTTGAAGTTAACAATATTAATGATCTCTAATGAGAAAATAGTGTATTTGAGGAAATGTTAAATAGTGATTTCTCCAAAATATTTCTGAAATTTAGCTTGAGCTTTTAAAAGTGTTTTGTGGTTGAAGTATGTTTCCTCTCTATGTAGAGCCCATTTTTGAAATTTAGTAGTAGAACTTGCAATGTACTTATTTTCCTCCTTTTTCATTAAGCACATCATTGTTCTGTATAAACTACAGAGCATTTTAAGAGTGTAAGCTTCCTTAAACTGGTATTTCTAATACTTTTAGAAGATACATGAGGAAAACAGAAGAAACAGAACATGAGGTGATGGCTTCCTGTTGGCCAGCTCTCCTGGGACACCCATTTGTGCTCATAAACTTCTAATAATTGCATTTTTAAAGTCTACATTTGAGACAGTATTTTTCTGCCCAAAATGACAGACCAGAAAACTGAAATATAATAAGAAGCAAGAGTCACTATTAATGCATGTGGGCATAGTTGTCTGATTTTATTGCCTTTTTTTTTTGAAGGACAGAGTGGTTTTTTGTTCTGTTGACTACATTTGTTTTTGCAGATACTGGTTTTGCAAGATATTTTCATGCATTTTATGCTGTTCTTCCCTTTCTTGTGTGCTGCCAGGTACTGCCCCCATTAAGAGATGTGTCAAACCGTCCTGAAGTTGGCACAACAGTGAGGAACAAACTCGTGCGCCTTATGACACATGTTGACCTTGGAGTAAAGCAAATTGCAGCAGAATTTCTTTTTGTTCTTTGTAAAGAGAGAGGTAAAAATTACTTTTTCTTCTCCCTTTTGTGTAAGGTCTTGCTGTAATTGGTATATTTACCTCTGCTGTAACTCCCAATTTGTGTAGTATTCTGGTGGGGTTTGTTTTGTAGCAGAGTACAGCTGAATAATTTTCTGTGTCCTCTTTGCAGTTGATAGCTTGTTGAAATACACAGGCTATGGTAACGCAGCAGGATTGCTGGCAGCCAGGGGCCTGCTAGCAGGAGGAAGAGGAGATCATTGGTACTCAGATGATGAGGATACAGACACAGAAGAATACAAATCTGCAAAGCCAAAGTATGGTATTGTTTTCAATTTCACATATCCTGTTGCATTTTGGATTCTTTTGACGTGATTTTGGGGGTTTTTTACCTTTTTCAGAGAGGCCAGTTTTGGAATGATATGTGCTTATATTAATTCCTGTCTTCTGCTGGTTTTATGGTCTAATTATTGAGAAACCAGCCTCTAATAGTGACCATCATGTAGTCAGATATGGTTGCAGGGGAGAAAAAAGTTACAACGAGAATCATTTAATATCTGAATAACTACTTAAAATTCAAGTGTGAAAAGAGATTTTTAAGGAAGTGATAGGAGAAGAATTTAGTAGCAAACTTAGCAAGGATGGGTTTAGTACCAGATTTTTGAGGAACTCACATGAAGTTTGCCAAGCTGCTAACTATAGTTTGTGGGGTATATCTCTGTAATGGAGAAAGTAATGGTGTCAGATATGGCTAAAGATTTTAGCCAAAACTTTGTTAAAAAGGAGGAAACCAGTAGGTTTAGTTTTGGTTTTGACTGAGTTTCAGAGTGCCTGGTACTAAAATTTTCCTGAAAAACCAAGTAGGTCACATAGGTAAATGTGGGAGGAGCAAAATAACTTGTATAGAAGTCATGCAGCAGGAATCCAATATATTTGTTTGAAGAACTCAGTGACCATGTAGAAGCTTAGTTTATTTTTATTAGTTTAAATGACTGGGTGCTATAGGTTTTAGTTTGTCATGTTATGTCTAGGATTTGGTGCCATTTTAAAGATGTTCTGAAATTGTTGACAGTGGACATCTGAAGTGTTAGCATTATTCTTCTGTTTTACTCTGTTTTCCTTGAATTACACAGACATGATTAGGTGTATGGTGGGTGCTTGTGGTTTATTGAAAGATTCCTATTAAGGTACATGAACAAAGGACAGGATTAAATGTATGAGATTTAGGAGTTACGTTGCTTCTATGCTAAGAAATTCACTCTAAACCAGGAGGTTTCTTTTTATTTCTGCACTTTTTTTTTCTTGCTGTTTCCTCTCTGCTCTTCTTTCAAAAGCCTGACATTCACTTATATGCATATAAGTAAAGCTATAACATCCATTTAGTTAAAAGCTAACACTTATATGAAACATTCAAGATATCTGTCAGTTGATTTATGCATCTGATTTTCTGTATTGCTATTAAATATCTGTGATTAAAATGTTTGAAAGGATAATGTGCCCTGAAAGTTTTCTTTAAAACTACTTCTCTGCTTTTGTTACCATTTCTGTATCACTGTTCATTTGTGTTAACAGTGAAAATAAAACTGGCTTTGTAAATGCTCAAAGTAGCTTAATCTGGTTTGAGCAAAAAATCATCATCATGGAAGGGCAACACTTAACTAATTTAGTGGAAAATTAACTGGAACCTGTCTATATTTTTAAAATCAAGCCTGTACAGAATTAGTTTCAGACATAGTAATGTCATTAGTACTAATGACATTGTCATTGTTACCATCATCATTCTCCTGGTTTCAGACTGTTCCTCTCTGAGTTCCAGCAACAAGAACTACCAGCCTGTGCATTTTTGAAAACTGACAAGACATTAATACAGTGAATCCACACAAAGATTCAGTCATGATTTATGAGAAAATACGGTATAAATACGAACTTTGTCTATTTATAACAAAACCTTTTGTGTGCACTTCAGACAGTTTTAGTCTTGATGGTTTCTGTGATTTCTTCCTGTTTCCTGCTATTAAGAAGATAGAAAATGTACCTATTTCTGCAGAAATGTAAACTGGGTTGTTTTTTCACCTCCAGCATTAACCTTATCACTGGTCACTTAGAAGAACCAATGCCCAATCCAATGGATGAAATGACAGAAGAACAAAAAGAATATGAAGCTATGAAGCTTGTCAACATGTTTGATAAACTTTCCAGGTATTGTATTATAGCTGCTTTTCAGAGGCAGCTTGTATCCTAGCTCTTTACTAAGGCCTAGTGCTTCAAAATAGTGCTAGAATCAACTTCTTTGTAGAATTAGGACCACTTTAAATGCAGAAAAAATGTTTAGCACTTCAAAGGAAAGAGTGATATGTTGCAGGACTTCAGAGGAAATCTCTTTTGGAGAGGATTGGACAGAATTGGGAAGATCTGGTGGTCAGGGGACCTGCCTCCTGAATAGATAGGCTGATGGTAATGAAGAGAATTTCTTCTTTTAAAGTATGGGAAACATACTTTAAAACATACCCAAGGCAAGCATGGTTATTTTTCCCAAATTAATGAGCAGCATCTCATTGTAACTGCTTATGCCTGCTGCTTATATGAAGAGCAAATACAGTGTGAAAATAGTTATTGTCAGAAACAATAAATTGTATAAGGGAGCAATTAAAAGGGGAATTACAGTTAAGACTTACTGTGGATTGATTAGGTTAAGTGTGGACTGGATTACAAATCAGCCTTTGTAATTTGTTTTATGTGACAAAGTTAATGCCATGAAAGAAATGGGTACTTAGTGTGACATAATGGTGTTACAGTATTGATACAGAGAGTTGATCTTCATAACTTTCTATATACAAAAGAACACAGACCTGTGCTGTTATCTCTAGCTTTTTTTCTCTTTGGCTCAACATGCCTAGAATTTACTGAGGCTTTTTTCCAATACTTCAAGCCATATTGGAGTAATTGCTTGTATTTTTTTTTAATTCATAAGTCAAGTTACATTCTTGAGAAACACTTATGTGATACTAATTTGCCATGAACTGAGCTGTAGGAGGTAAATATTTAAGGGCATCCCTTCTTCAAATGTGGGAAAAACTCATCAGCTAGAAATGTGCTTGTTTTGTAAGAGTCTATAGATGGTCAATTAACAAGACCTATTGAGAGAAATTCAGCAAAACAAGTTTTAACATCTCTTTTAAGGATTAGAAGTATAGCAAAAGATACAGGGAATCTGGATTTTCCACTACCTGTCAAAAACTGAATTACAGGCAGGATTTAAAGCAGGGAAGGAGCTTAGAACAACTGATCTGAGACTGTCAATGAAGTAATTGGATATTTTTTCACATTATTTGTAGGGAAGGCAACCGTACCATGTCATAGTCTTCTTAGGAAAGAGAAGAAAATGCAATGCACATGTAATCTTAATTGAATCATTGCTATGTTAAGCTAGAGAATTAAGATGCTGAGCATCAAGGGTACTGCAATAAAATGACTAAATGTCTAAAACGTTCTTGAAAGTAATATTGAGGCTGCAGACAAGCGGAGACTGAAGGCAGTTGCTGTGGCTGCAGCAGTTACACAAAAACTCCCAATGGTTACTGTGACACAAGAGCCCTTTCAGTTTGGAGGGTTGGAGGCACCTGCTGCAGTGCCGGCCGCAGGCTGACAACGGCTGAGCAGCTGCTGCCCTGTGTCACCACTTATCCTCTTGGCCAGCAGCATTGCAGTCACCTTGAGCCTCCTGTGCCCCTTACATCCACCTGTAATTTCTTTTATAGCACTTACACTTCTTCAGGGCTAGCACTCTGTGGTAGGGTTTTTGTTTGCTTGTTTTATATTGTGGTTATTGTGGGACAGTGTTGTTGATGTGACCCCTTTAGGTGCTGTGATAACATCAATTAAATCATTTCACTATTCTTCCCACACTTCTTGTTTTACTAAAAACAGGGGAGGAGGAAATGCTGGCAGGAAGAAAAAGAAAGTAAGACTTGGAATGGGGAGGGTGTGGGATGTTTTTCATGAATATAATTGAGTGCAATTGTGGGCCCTGCCGATGTTAAACAACATGGGAAGTTGCCAGTCTTGTGTACCAGAAGGAGTTAATACCATACTGATAGTAGTGGGAGTCCCTCCATGGTTTTGGAATAGGACACTTGTGCTGCTGCCAGCTTGAGGAGTGCTGGGAGTTTGCAGGCTTAAATCTACATGGAATGCATTCTTACCCTTGGTTTGCACCCTACAGATGCAAAGCAGAGGTTGCTTGGTTGGAGTTATTGGTTGATTCTGGGGTTTGAGTCTTCCTTTGAGACAGAGAGCTCGTGGCAGATTTCCTGCTTCTGCTTTTCTCTCATCATCATAGGAGGGGAATGTGCCATGAACGAGTTCAGTTTGATGCAGTGCTTTGCAGAGGGGAGGAAGTTGGAACAGAAGCAAACAACTTCTCCTTTTGAGCAAGTTTATATAATTTATTGTAACCTGAACAGGAGCTTAGAGTAAACTTCTGTGATGTACAGCAAAACAGGTTTACTGATTCACTGGTATTGTCCCAGCAGTGGAAGCTAAGCTTTAAAGAGCTGCCACACTTTTATTGAAGAAAAGTATGAAAAAAAAGAAAAGTTGAAGGACTGACAAACTTGTCAACTTCCTTCCCTGACTGATGATAATAATCAGGCCAGTTTGTCACTGGGGCACTTCAGATTTGACTTTGACTGGCTGAGTATGAGAACTCAGAAAACAAATTTTCTGGGCAGTACTACTTCATTGGGAAATTATAGCCTTCATTAATGGTTGCTGAATGTTTGCACTGCACCCTTTCTAAAGGTTTATTGAAGCTATAAGTACAAAGAGACATGTTTTTCCTAGTTCTGTAGTATGCCAGTGGATTTTCACTTTTCAGGTTTATTTTTATTTTCATCATTGGCACTGACAAAGAGAAGCTTTCTGAGATCATGTAAAACTGATTGATGCTTTTGGTCATTTCAGGTCATATTTCCCAAGCTTTTCTACTCTTTTAGGTTATTGGTGTTTGGGCCTGTTCATGAGGTAATCGACCATCAACAAGGCTAAATTAAAATTAATCACCCAGTTTTGATTTCTCAAAATACCTGTAGGAAAGCTGAATATCATTATGAACCCATTTCCCCATGCCAGTATTTTAACATAGAGTCGGATTCTGCAAAGGCTTTTATAGAAATGAGTATTTTGATCAAATTTGACTGAGATTACTTTTTTAAAATCATAAAATATATACAAATTATAAGTATAAATGAACATGAGAAGTCTCGATTACTGCATTTCTTGGGAGATGTATATACTACTTAGGATGATCCTGGATGCCTGAACTTGGCCCTGATGTAACTTGTGGGTTTTGTCTGCAGTAGTGTCTTGTTGTTTCTTTAAGAACTGTTTGATGACTGTAAATCAGTGTCCTCTGCACATGATGCACATCTTTGAGCTTTGAAGAAGTCCCCAGATCTTCAAGGATTTAACTCAGCCTTCCATTTTTCTTTTGCAGAACATCTAGTTAGCCACCTTAAGTCAGTGTTGTGTGATATTCTGTCCATATAATAGATTATTGGAGATACTCTGTGTTAATTAAAATGTCTGGAAAAAATGCTAACATTTTTTCTATTGTAAACGGTACGTAGAATTGTATATTAATTGACTAATTTAGAATGTCAGGATGCTTTTTCCAAGCCAACCTTGTATTAATAGCAGGAATCCTTTTGCTGATAAAATGTCTCCAATTACCACAGCTTGGGTTTTGTTGTACATTGAACAGAAGTCAACAAAACGAGTAAGAGAACCTGTCTAAATAAGGTACCATACTCATTAAAAACACAAAATTAATCATAGGATCAATGAAGAAGGCAATGGTACATCGAGTTTGTTTTTTTCTTCCCCTTTTTAATCATAGAACAAAATAATGTTCCCTGAAAGGATCGGAACTATTATGTGGCACTCAATTATAAGGAGGTGAATAGGTCCCCAAGATGCTGTTTTATCAAAGGGGCAAGCTGGTGTTTACATGATGGCTGTTTGATTAGAGACACCATCATTAAATCTGTGTGGCAGTGCTGCCCTGCAGCACAGACAGCGGGCAGGAGAGAGTCACCCTTCGAAACAAGGCAATGATTGCTGAGTCGTTATCAAGCTGAATGGCAAGCAGGAAGGCTGAACTTGCATGGATGTATTTGAAGGGACTTGGGAGATCTGCAAGTGGAAGAAGAGAGTGCATTTTACCAACTGTTTAATTATGATGTGTTCCTAAGTACACTTGACTAGAATGCTTTATTTGCATTAGAAAAATGAGTGTTACAAGATGCGTTTGAGTATGTGGAAGGTCACCTAAGGATGTTCAAACATGTATAAATACACACATTGTGTGCTTGTATGGAACTTCATAGATATGGAAGAATTCCCACTGCCATCTACTGGGCTGAGGCCAGCAGTGTTCTGCCCTATGGATGGGCTATAAACATCCAGTTTCTGGACAGTGACCTGTTTTCTGAGACTCTGCCTGTCAGTTCCTGGCACTTCCTTTCCCGCCTTGTCTCTCTCTCTCTGTGGACAATGAGCACATCCTCAGGTATCCCAGGGTGTCAAAGCACTGTTGAGGTCTAGATTGTGGTTAGAAACAAAATAGGCTGATCCTTGTTTCTCCTCCTTCTTCCTTTGGTGGCTTGGCATATTTCTGTCTTCACACATTTCAATTTTACTGAGTAGCACTTATGGAAGTGCTGAGAAAGGATGAGTGGAATTCAGCCTCCTGATGCAGAGAACAGCAAACCCCTACCAGCCCTATCCCATCCTGCTCAGGGACTTGCAAAGCAGGAAGCTCAGGCAGGAACAGAAAGGTACTTGATAAGCATCCTTGTTACTCCGTGCAGTGTGAGCTCAGCCTGGCTCCCATGGTTAAAGCCTAAAGCAGGATGTGAAAGGGAGGCTGGAAAAGAGAAGCCTCAGAGAAAGAGCTTTGCCTTTATAATTGACAAATAATGAGACAGAACTTCTTGACAGTATTTAGAGTCCTAAGAATTGTTGGGAGGAGAAGGAGGTCCCCACATAAGGGGACCATGGGACCTTGTTTTCATGTGTTTCTCTTTCCTTTTTCCTGAACAAATTCTGTATCCTTTATCTGATTATCACATCTGCACAAACAGCTGCATTTATTTTGCTGGTCTCTTTTTGAGATGTGATTTAACTGCATCTTGACTGTACAGTGTCTGGCATATGCAAGCCACGTGTCTCAGATATTGCCTTTCTTGCTGATCCTGTGAGTGCATCAAGGTTGGATTGATTGCCAGCTGTGTTCAAGGAATTGTCCTTTTTTCAACCAAGGTAGTAGTACAGACCATGCAGAGAGCTGGTGAGATGGCTTTGCTTCCCCACCAAGCAATGCAGTTTTATTGTCCGTGGCTTGGGAGGGTGGTAGATGTATGTTAAGTTGACAGTTTTACTGGGTTGCCTTTCAACCAAGGGGTAAATTAACATCAAACCTCTGCTCCTTTATTTAAGGTGACTCCTGAATATTTAGACGTATTTTCCCTTTTTTTTCAGCATAAAATCAAAATGTTATCTTTGCCCTTACAGCTTTTGCCATAATCTACATATAAATGAGGTGATAAAAAGTAAGGATTAAATAAATCTTTGCTAATACTTTTTGATTGGCTTAATCAATAATTAATCATCTCTTAGATGAGGCTGTAGCTTTTGGAGTAGATATAATTGGATTAACCGCTGAGCGGCCTTTGGAGCTTTGAAGAGATTAAAATGGCTGTAAATCCTGTAATTAAACTGCCACAAACAAAAGCAATAGTATTAGAATCAGTCAGCTATTTTTAAATGAATCAGCAAGTCCTTAACACACCCCTAGTAGTGGTATAGGCAGAGTCTGTTCTCTTAACTGATTTATTTCCTTCAACAAGATTAATATGTATAAAATCATTGTTTTAATTGCTTGGGCATATATTAGCCAGAATGGCAGGTGAAATTTTAGGAAGAACTGGCTGTAGGAGAACTCTGAGAAGAAAAGCTAGTTTGTGTATCCAAAACAGTGAACCTGCTCCTTGTCTTAAGCCTATTAGGCACTGACTTTTCATGGTGTCTTTAATTGGCTAAGTAGGTTTGGCCTACATGAATGAAGTCTTTATCTGTCCTGCTCTTCCCCTCCCACCGATTTGGGAAGGTTTTTTGTGCCTTTTTCTTCAAAACAGAGGGCTTTAGCAGGAATAACTTCCTTTTAGAGGCTCATTATGTACCAAAGCATATACTGTATGTGACTGTATTATACACATGGGAATTGATATGTGTGCACATGCTAATATGGATTCTTTCTTTCAATCCCTCACAGAGATGAGCTCATAAAGCCAATGGGAGTGCGGCCGGATGGGACAATGGCTCCTTTGGAGGAAGCAGTCAGCCAGTACCATACCAGCAAGCAAGAGAGCTCAGATTCAGACTAAGGCATTGCCTGCTTTATTCTCAATTCTCCTCTAATCCACACTTCTCCTTAGAGCCACATCTTTTATCCTCACATTAGCCAGCATAATTTTAACTGTTCTATTATTGGCATATTTAAATGATGGGTCCTGTGCTGTAATGTCTGAATTTTTATTATGTCTGTTTAGAGAACATATCAATTAATTAGTTTATGATCTTTATTAATTTAAAATTAAATGTGTTTCAAAAGGATAAAAAGTGAAAGCCTACAGTGTAAAATAAAGTCCACTTTCGTTTTCCAGAATCCTGTTTTCTGAACTCTGTAGGTTTTCCCATTCTTGATAACCTTTTGTATTGTCTTGCCAGTCTTCCTCTTTATGTAATTGTATTAATGAAGTGTGTTTACTTAATGACATTAGGAGCAGAGGGTGTTTAGACTTAGAAGTCTGATTGACCTTGTGAGGCTGCTTTAGCTGGTATTGAGCAGTGATTTCAAAGGTCCCGTTTTTGAAGTGCCCTGGGGTTTCTTACTGCTACAAACTTCTCTAGTTAAGCTGCTGCATAAGATTTTAACAATGTGTCAGTGACAGACTGCTTCTGAAACTGCCTTTAAATTGGGAAACGATGATGGATTTTTTATGTCTTTGCTCCCTCCCTGGTTAAGACCACACGAATATACCTCCTCCTCCCCTCTTTGGTTGAGTAAAAACATCCCTATTGAAAATGGCGTTCAAGAATTGCACTTAAGTGATGCCATGAATGGGAGGGGACTAGAGTGCATGTGCCAGTGTTTCACTGAATTGGGGCCTACTTTTGGAGATTAACTGCTATGCCCCACTTGAAGGGAAGTCAAACTAATCAACAAAGAAATATTTCCTCTTAGAGAGAACTTAGAAAGCAATGGAATAGAGATTGGGAGGGTGGAAAGGAGAAAAAAGCATCATTTTCAATTCTGTACTCTTTAAAAACAAAGATTAAAGTTTTAGGCATGCTGCACTGCTGTTGTTGCCTCTTTGCCTGCTCGGTTTCTTTCTGTTTTTCTCCCAGCATTAATTACATAAAGAATAATCCATGCCCTAGTTTTGAATCCGGTATTTTGTGCAGCTTAAACATGCCATTCACTGGGAATGTTTCAGAGGTTGGTGTTGGTTCTCCAGTTTGTCTTTGTTTCCTATGACTTGACACTGGTTCTCTGAACTGAGGAAGTTAGTGTTCAAAGACCCTGTAAAGGGGGATTTGGTATGAAAATGTGCAGTGGTTGCTTAGGTGAGGAGCTTCTACAGATGATCTTAGTCTTCCAAGAGAAGTGAAAAGAAAAAATAATGCACTGCTGTCCTCTCAGTGGTTCAGTTTGTGTTTCCAAAGGACACTGCCCAGACACAGCAATGTTTTTCTTGGTACATATGTAATATGTCATATCTCTTCTTTATGACTCCGAAAGTGGAAGGGACCAATTGTTCAAGAGCAAGAAATGTGCTTGGCTGCATCTAAGCTGGGTCTCAAAAATGTAATTCTGGGTTTAGCATCATGCACTGACTACTCTGAGCCCAGCACAGGTAAGTATTGTGTGCCCTACAGGTGCAAAGAATTTGTGATCCCTCTCCGAGGAGCAGAACTCCCCTGGCCCTGTAAATAAGGAACTGTCTTGTGTCAGCTGGGGCTGGGGAGGGAGTTATTTCAGTCATGGGCTTCTTGCCATTGAGCACTAAGTACAGAGCATGAAAAAGAGCAAAATCTCAATTGCTGCTTTACAAGCTGTAGAATACGCTCCTACAATTAGCTGGCTAAAGAGTTTAATAAAACAATAACGGCTCCAGGGACCTTGTTACAAGCAGTATAGCATGAGACTCTTGTGCTCTGCCTCCTGTCATTTGCCACACAGCGACAACATTTGCAATAAATAGTTCTGTTTGGTTTATCTTGGAAAACAGGTGCTAGTAGAAAGTTCTACAGACATGGATACTGCTTCAATTAAAAAGAAAAAAGTGAAGACCAAGCATGGGCCTGAATCCTCCAGCTCAAGAGTGGCTGTCATAGCTGGGTTTCCTGTAGTGCAGATAAAGGTAGATGAATGAACAACTTGCACTAGTGCAAGAGTAGCTCTTGTTCCAAGGGGATAGTTTGTAAAAAGGCTGCTGCTTTGGCTTTGGCTTATCTTTGCAATGTAACATAGGTCCAGCCTTAGCACTGGCTGGAGATCTGGGAATACGCTGGGATCAAGGTCCTTCAAATCAGCAATGCCTCTGCTTCCTTTTGTGCTTGCTGGTGTTTTCAGAGTAATGGAGCATGTGGTAGGATTTCTGTGGGATGAGGGTCTGGAGGAAATTGAGGTTAAAAAAAAGGAGCTTCCTGGAATTTTTTATGTACTGTGAAATATTGCTCCTTACTTTATTTTCAAAGTTGAACCTCCAAAACTGGAGGCTTGGGCAGCTGAGTCTTGCTTAAACTGGCAAACTGAGCAGTGTTGGGAAGTATTTCTAAGTGACATGTCTCATTCTAGTGGTGACCATAAAGGTGTTACCCACTGGGTTTTGAGGACACGTACCTTTCGCTCCCAAAAAGTCTTCCACAGTCAGTCCCAAACCCAAGATCTTGTTTTTCAGTCTTTACTTTGGCATCAATAGTCCAAAGCAACACAGTTCTCATTAAAGCTCATCAATTATTTGGAAGCTTTGCTTCCCTTTGTTTCCCATTAGAGTTATGAAACAAAAGATTATGGGAAATTGCTGCAATTTGTCAGAATACTTTGTTCTTTTGTAAAATAATCCATATTTGTTTAGATGTTTGTGAAAACTTCCTGGCAGGTATTCCCAAATGCTAATTGAAATTTCATGTGCCCCAAAAGTGGTTTTCAGGAAAAAGGGTCGTTTACAATCTGTTAAAAATGCTGTGATATAATTACCAGAACTTTGAATAAATTTGCCAAAGAGGAAAACCACATTAGCTTTGATGTTTTGAGTGTCCAACATTGCTGTATTGTGTGTGATTTTTTTAGCCTATATCTTGAGTTTTTCCAAGTACCTGAAAATCTGCAAAGGTTATAAAAAAAAACAACAACCAAAACCAAAACAAAACTAACCAGAACAACCCTAGTCAATAGCATATTTTTCTTACAGTTCTTCAAGTTGTAAATTTCCCCTACCTGGGTGAAAAATCTGTTGTCCAAGGTGGCTTTAAGGAAGAGAACATTACAATGAAGCTGTAGCATTAGTGGGTTGCTAAGCACCCTAGTCAGAAAGAGGAAAGTAAACCCCAAAGTACACAAGATCCCAAATCTCCTGAAGGAGCATTCCACAACATTGTACTTCAACTTATTACCACAAAACAGCTAATAAAATCCTGTGCTTTAATAAGGCTGGCTGTAAAAAGTCTCTTCCACTGTTCAAACAGTTAAGAGCCAGACTTTGCTGGTCTTTGAGCAACAAGTTAAACAGCTGCCAAGGTCAGATCCTTTTCTCATCAAGCATGGAAAAGCACTGATTCAGTAGCAGTGCAAAGATGTGGCTCACTTTTAGACAGGGAAAAAAAAAAGCTATTTAACCCTACAAAGGAAAATTCTTCTTGCGTTAACATCTTAGTTACTTGCGTGGATCTGGCCCTTATGGAAAGTGTCAGGGACCATTTGCTCTCCACGCAAAAGCTCTTGCTCATCCTGGAGTTGTTTCTCTCCAAAATACATGTCATTCTGGTGATGCAATATTTAGACCGGGAATTTTGTGGCAAATCGGTGTCCTTTTGGCTTTTCCATGTATTCTCCAGCTGCCTGGAAAGCAGCTCCCTCAGCACTGGAGGAAGAGCCCGGCAGGGAGGGCTGGAAGTCCTTCCCGAGAGGTGCCAGCCTGTGGGCAGCCGGGCCTGGGAGCCCATCCCGCCTTCCCCTGCTGCCGGGAGGGTGTGAGGTGAGGGAAAAGTGCTGACTGCAGTAAAGCTGAGTGTTTTTCAGGACTTCTCCTCTCACCGCAGCCATGCAGGTGAGTCCTGTTAATCCACGGCTTTTCCCTGTTGCTGTGGAAGGCAGTGCCTGCCCTGGGTGATTGCCCCCGGGTCAGGCCTCAGCGGCGCTGCGGGTGTTGCTGTCGTTCCCTCACTGGGAGGTGCCCGTGCTGTCCTCCCTGAGAGCAAGCCCCTCTTTCTGGCTCTGTGTGAGGGAGGAGGAGGGGGTCCCGCAGGGATGGACCAAACTAATTTCTTGGGAAGGAGGTAGGAGCAGCCCTGTCTTCTCTGTGCCGCATTGGAGCCACTTTCAATTCTGCCATGAGCCGGCTCTGAGGGCCAGGCTGACCCGCAGCGGTCTCTGGCCCGACTTGAGGACAGCGGATGCAGTCTGTCCGGTCCCCAAACCCCAAATCTGACCATTGCCACAAGCAGTCCTACAGCAGCACCACGCTGACAGCACAAGGGTCAGCTCAGCTCTCTGTCCTGGCTGGGAGTGACAGGTCCAACAGGACTAGGTAAGATCCTTGAGCATCCCGGCTTTCTCCAGAGCAGGCGAGAGCGCAGAGCGCTGAGCTGCTGATGTGCCTGGGAATCGATCCCTCCGACAGCATGCCAATCTCTGTGGGGTACCTAGGCAGGCTTTTAGAGGTTGGTGGGGAAGGAATTATTCAGACCACCCATCTTAGCTGGCTAAATTGCCCGGGTAGTCTCTTCTAACTCTTTTTCCAGTCACGGATGAGAGGGAGGACAATTCAGAGTAAGGCTCATTTGGGTGCGCTGAATGACCCTCTGCAGGAGCTTTGCTTTCCCTCCCTCGACCACAGAGGGAGCCTGGGGAGACCAGCTGGTTACATTTAACTGCTAAATTGGTTGCCAAAAGATGGGTGGTGAGAATTCCTTCCAGTTTCCCCTTTGCCCTGGACCACACTCTTCCCACAGCAGGATGCTTGCTTGCTCTCTCCTGCAAATTTGGAGATTGCTCAGTGCAGTGGGATACAGGCCCCCAGGAGCCACCACAAGACAAAGGCTGTATCACATCTCTTGGCAGGTACTGTATGAGGCTGTGTGCAGGATTTCATGGGCTTCCTGCTTAAACAGGTTCTTTAAAGCAGCTTTACTTTTGGGAGCCCGTTTAAAAACTTGCCTTGGTATAAGCCGTTTTACATACATTCTGAAATTTGAAAACCAAAGTGAAACCGCTAGCAAAAATTTGAACTAGAGAGAGAAAGATAACAGAAAAGACTTCTAAGTTCACTCCAAATTTTTTAACAAATGGAGAGGAAGGTGAAGCCATTCAAAATAAACCCTGCTGAGATTGCCCCTTCCTCTTTGCCTGATAAATCCATTACAAATTGAAAGAAAAGTAGGCAAGATTGTCAGGCTTCAGGACATCCATTAGCTGTCTTTTACATTTTAGAGCTTGCAACAGATGCTGACTGTGGGTGTTAGTCCTTGTCTAATCAAGAAGCCTAATTCTTCATTCTAGAAACTTAAAATACAAGTTTCAGCCAACAAGAATTCAAACCTGAACCTAAACTACCAGGATTCTCAGGCTTCACGATTATTTTATGCTCAAGAAGGGAGCTTGCCTGGTAAATCACAGTGCTGTGGCACATCACACTTCCAAAGGCATTAGAAAAAACCAGTAGTTTATTAGGGTCTTTTTTTCCTTTTTGAGAAGAGTCTAGTGACTGTATGGATTCCCTCCTGTTTTCTCAGTTCCCCAAACGTTCATAACACCCTGTTGGGGAGGAATAATTCCCATCCAAGTTGTAAAACACACTTATAAGTAGATGGGAAAAGCATGAACAGTGCTGTAAAGAAAACAAAACCGCCAGGAACAAGATCTTATTTTGCATGCTTCTCACTGTTGTATTTTTGTCCCAATTAGCATATTTTAAAGACAAGCCTTTTTAAAAAAAATTCTGCTATATGCCTGGACTGTTCTCAAGCTTTGAACTTTTCCATCCTTTCTATTGATTATGGCCAAGTGACCCATATTTAAAAAGCATTTACAATAAAATTATAGCACTTTCTTTTGTGCTGCCAGCTTTCCCAGTGAAAAGCTAAAATGTTTTAAAATTGTCACTTTTTGACAGAGGTAATGGCTGTAATATATTTAGTCTCTTCCCCCTTGTTGTGCTTAAAATGGCTATGCTAATAAAGGGCACAGCTGTCGATACTTTATGGCCTGCTGGGGGGAAGAGGGGGAACGAAGGCAAAAAACAGATTGACTGTGTGTCAACAAATGCAGCTGGGAAAGAAAAAAAGAAGCCCCTTGAAGGCCCCTGCAACTTAAAGTCCAAGATAAATGATGTTCCTATGCTTAAAAAAAAAAAAAAAATGGAGGTTGGAATTCAATAAAGGGGAACTGAAAAGGAAACTGCTTAAAACTGAAAGCCTTTTCTCTGCCTCTAGACAGCTTACAAGAGAAATGAGCAAAACTGACCACAGAAAGGGGGTGAGCAGCCAAGAAAGAAAACAAAAGCCTATCCTGGAAAATATATTGCATCAAAGAATTATCTGAAGTGCACTGCGGCCGGCGGGCGGAGCGCGTACAGTTTAGTGGAGATGCAACAACTTTTACACGCCGCCGCCTTTGGGGGAGAGGGCAGCTTTGTGCCAGGGAGGGAAAAGGGGAGCTGGAATTATTCATATCAAAGCAGCAAGACTGGGACACAAGGGCAGCGAGGTGATGGTGGATGTCCTTCCCTGGGGAGCTGGGCTGGGCTGTCCCCATGACTTGCGCTCAGCCAGTAAGTCCCAGCTTGGGGCCACTCCTGAGGCAGGGAGAGAGCAACAGCAGGGCTGGAAGGGGTGCAAGGATGGGCAGCTGGAATTGATGCAGTGAGGAAATGGCAATATTGGGTGCAAACCTGCAAGAATCAGGCGGTTTTCATTCCCCAGGTCATGAGGCAGCTGGTTTGCGTGGAGGCAAACTCCTAACAAAGTAACAAGTGGCAGGGAGCCATTTGTTCATTGTCATTTCTTGGACAGTTATAGAAGATGAGGACAGTTTTTCCTTGCCTAAGGCAAAACGCCTCTGTAAGCGTGGCTTGTGTTTATCAGAGGTGTCCTGAGAGCATGGCCGGGCTGCACCAGTGCTGCCAGAGCTGCTGTATTCACCTTCTGAGAACCAGGGTCCAGGCATTCCCCCTGCCTGTTCTGGACCTGGCAAAAGGCTTCCTGGAAAATAAACCCTTGGCAGCAGGTGAGGCCAGGAGGGCTGGTGAGCCTGCAAATAACCTCTGCTTCTGCAGTGGTAGGAGATGCAGTGCGTGGTGCGATATCCTGCTTTGAGGAACTGTCTACTCTTCTCTTTCACTTTCCCACTTCTGTCATCCTTTACTCCCACCACTTTTTAAAATTTAATTCAAGGCCTTTTTTTCCTGGTGTGTTGTTCCCATTCAAGAAGGTCTGGAAAAAGTAGTCAAATGGGAAAAAAGAGTTATCTGTTTTCTCAGTTCCTCAATTTTTGCATGTGTGTATGTATTCCCTTTAACCTCTGCAAATTCTGTAAAAATGGGAGGAAGGAAAAATAAGTAACTGAAGACAAGGCAAAATTGAAAAAAATCCTGAAGTTAAATGGAGCAGTCATGTCAAATTTTTACTAAAGCAGCAGGACATTAAAATGGCATAGAAAGTTCTCATTTCCTTCCGTAATTGTTTGAAAGAGTTTTAAAAGGCCATAAATTTTACTATTCTTGCTAGATTTCACATGGTAAAACTCTTGTACCATTAGAGATCAATGCCTCCCAGTGATGCTGTGTTTCTGGGATGACCAGTTTGGCTTTTGTTTTCTCCAGAGAATAGTGGAATTTGGTATGGCTGATGTACTATATCCACAGTTTTTCAGTTTTTTCAGGAAAAACTGAAAGGTTGCTGTGCCCAAGGACAGAAGAGTTAAGAGGATTCCCCCACCCATGACTGGGACTGATTTTGGGAAACAAACCTTGCCTGTGACAGTGACTCATTGTGCTTCTTTGTTGTTGACAGGTGGGAAAAAATGGAGAAAAAGAAGAGAGAAATACCTGAACTTTGCGTGTGGGGTACGACAGCTGTGTTCACTGGTGTGGGTTGGGGTGATTCTACAGGCAAAGGTAACCCTGCAGCTCAGCTAAAAGTGGGAACACATGAGCTCTGCTGGACTAAGAGGTCATGTTATGGGAAGTAACGCTCAAGTTGGTGAGGCACATGTAGTATGACTGTAAAATAACTCAGCAGTATCTGAGCTGGAGCTGCTGTTGGAAAACATTCTCCAAAGGAAAATGTCAAACATGGTTCTGTAAGGCCTGTACCTATGATTTGGGAAACAACCTGAAGGGGCTGGAGATCTCACAGAGCTGGTGTGTGAGGGTCAAAGCCAACAAGTCCCTGCACAGGGAGAGTGTGAAAGTGCCACTTGCCATGGAGAGATTAATCCCTCCGTGCAGAGAGAGACCATGGCCGTGACCAGCTCCCTGCCCATAATCCATGGATCTGTAGAGGCCTGGAAAACCCAAGGAGGTGACTTACAATTGTGGTGCTCAGCACACTCAGGGGAAGGCTGAGAGGAGGCTGTGTGGGAGCCAGAGCAGATGGGTTTTTGTAGCTTTTTCTTTGCCGACCAGCACAATTTTCCAGGGGAGATGCAAGCCTGGGATAATGGCTTTTGAGCTCACAGACTTGCTTTGTTTGATTATAATTTGCAGACTGTTTAATAGGGGCCTGGAGACCCCAAGAACCACCAAGAGCCAGAGGCTGTCAACCACCAAATATCTCTGTAGGAAGAAGGTATGTAAAACCTTCATTTATTTAATGGAGCTGAAAACTGCTCAAAATAGTATTTCATGTGCATAATTGGGCATTGAAGGGATAGACTGTGAGCTCTGGTGGCCTTTGCTGTCATCTGAAGCTCTTTGGTTGGTCAACTCACTTTTGAACCTGGGCAGCCCTGCCTGCTGCTGCCATTGGTGTTCCATATCCTGTGAGGGGTCTGGAGACCCTCAAAATATCTGTGCTTTTGACCAGAGACTTCTAATGCAGGTTTTCATTTTAAAGCCTTTCATATATGGTGTCTTCCATGGTCCTTCAAAATAAATATCTCAGCAAGCAGCAGATGAAACTTTGCCTCTTGTTTTTGATATTTATTTATAATTTCAGGCACCTTTGGATGTTGTCCTAATTTCTGGGTCTGTCAGTTTTAGTGGTTAAGGTTGTCAGTATATTGTTTCTCAGACAGAGCCTGACCTTTGGGACTGGCGTTAGTTCTCTTATTTTCAACCCACATGGTGTGTGGGTGCCTCTGTCTCCCTCTAGGCTCTGCTGCTCTCTGCTGGTCTCCTTCCGCTGCACGTGGGTTTCTCAGAGGGATCAAGTCACCTAAAATGTAACTAAAGGAGCCAGGGACAGGGGATAGAAGGGTTCAAGCATGCCCTTTGCCTTTATAAAATGGGAAAAAGGGTTTAGGATCAAGCTGGTACCTTAAGTGCTATCAGGACCTGGGCACAGATTTGTAGAATATGGGTTTTGCTTATTCTTGTGCGCAGGGGCAGAGGGTGTTTTTCAACAGTTAATTTGATAATTCTTTCATCCTTCTAATAACACCAGCACTGTGTGGAGGCACATGGGTGTTCCCATCCTGTGTACCTTCTGGTAGTTTTAAACCTTCTAGCCAGTTTAAATGCATCTGTCAGCACAGTGAGGATGTCAGAGATACATCAACCCCACATTTAATAAAAATCTGTGCCCTAGAAGAAAAGAGAGGTGCAAAATAGGCCCCCTCGAAGGGAAAGGCTCCAGTACATGCTTGCAGTTTGCTGGAGAATTTCCCATGCAAATACCCCAGCTCAGCCAGCCCCCAGGTCCCCCATAAGACAAACATCTGCAGGAGGCTGGATGTTAACCCTTCCAACACACCACTCTACTTCCTCCCTGCTCCTTTTCATCACCCTTCTCTCCCACAAAGACAGTCACTGGCTTTACCTTGCCAGATGTTGTTTAGATATGAGTTTAGAGATGCTTAGAGGACACCTGGGGGGATGTGTTAGAGCTCAGGGCTGCATCTAAGGCAGGCATCTCCTGGCTTCTTTGCTCTAGAAAGCAGGTCAGCCCACTGGGAGACCTGTCTTGGGAGGAACTACTCATCCTCCAAGACTTCCTATTTCTACACTGGCTCCAGAGCAACCTGCAGCAGATCACAGACCTGTTTTTCTGACAATCAAACCCCCTAGTTCAATTTTAATACTGCCTCTAACTCTGGTAGTTAAGTCCCCAGGCCTGCTCCCAGCAGATGTTTTTCCAGGTGAACAAGAAGGACTGTTCTGCCCCGCTGCAAACCCTGAGCTGCCTGGCGAGGTGTGAGGCGCTGCAAGCAAGGAGCCCAGGGTGACTGTGGCACCCTTGCCATGGTCACCCCGTGTTTCCAGCTGGGAAGTGAGCTCCCATACACAGGAACCTGAGAGATACACACATGCATGCGCACGTGGGCGCCCAGGTATATTTTTAGCTCTGCTGCCAGCCCCTCAGAGCGAGATATGAGATGGCTGAGAGGGATTTGGTCCAGACTTGTGTCTCTGCCACAAAGTCAGGCTGTGAATCAATGCTGGGCAGGCTCTTCCACCCTCAGCTTGCCCTTAGATGGGGACAGAGCAGCTGCAGGAGCTGCAGCATGCAGTTCTGAAAATACCTTCTTCTTGCAGACCCTCGTGTCGCCCCAAAGGAATCTGAGGAGATTACCAAGGGAGGATGTTACAGTGCAGGATCCAACAACTGTGAGAGGATTTAATCCAAACATTTGAAGAAGTCAGCCTGTTGGATCCTCACAGGAGAGACATTGGTGCAAAGCCCTTGCTGGGTCTCTGATGCTCAGAAATCTTCCTAACAGTCCCCATGTCATGAGTGTTTTGGTGAGGAACTGTACAAAAATACAAAAAGTATGTTATGCAATAAGGTGTTTGAGGTCACAGGGGAGACCTTGCAAAATATAGCCATGAGGCATTTGTCTGTAAAAAAACCCCAAATTAAGAAAAAAAATGTAGCTTCTTTCAGCTGAAACCTAAACTTTGTGCTAAGTTAAATCTCCCCAGCCCTGGGCTGATCCCTCTAGCCCCTCCAGGGTTTTCAATGCATCCAACAATGAAAGTGAAATCCAATCCCATCCAATTAGAGGAAAATGAATGGCTCATCTACAATAAATGGGCTCTGAATAACAATAAGCCAACAAGAGAGCAATGAACTGGAGACAGAGTACAATCTTCCTGAATGTTAATCGACAACTAACTCCACAAGCTTCTTAGAGGTGGAAAGAATTGGAGGAAAATAGATTAGGGAGGCTTTAGAGCACATTGCCTTTTAACTGCTTAGGCTCTCATTTTTACCTAAATACAAGAATGTTTCTAATGCTGCCTTTTGCAGGGTGAAGGGGGTGTGTGTGTGTGTGATGGGGTGTTTGTTCTCAAAGTTAAATGTTTTCAATTAATTTATAATTTGACATGGTAGGTCCTACTGTATTATTTTATTGTCTCACTTATTCAGAAGGCCCTTTTTAAAATGGTAGAAGCCTTGGAAAGCCTTGGTAGCTTTCTGTAGATCAGAGGAATGGGGCTGAATGAATCCAGGAGTTAGCCTGAGACTGAAAAGACGCTGGAGAGGTGAAAGGATAAGGAAAACCCTGCAGTTCAGTGGTTGAAGTGCTTTCTGTACCCCCAGCTCTCCCGGTGCTGCTCGTTGGGATGTCCTAGACACCTTTTCACCCTGTCAAGGCCTGAAACACCTGCAGAGCAGCTCAGCTGCTGCTTTCCACCACACTCAGCCCCACAAGTACTTTTTGTAAAGACATGAAAGATGCCAGGTGTCCTGACCCATCACTAAGAAGCTGCCACAGCTATGCAGGCTCCATATCCCAGTCAACAAGGTCTCAACCAGCTGAGCTGTGTTGCCTATCCTCTCTACTCAGCCTATTAAATCTCTAATAACCTCTGGGTTTTCATCCCTTCCAGACAGGCGGAGAGCTTATTTAGCTTGCCCAACACCACCGTCCCCTCCTGCTTGCCCTCCTCCACAGGAGCCAGCTCAAAGGCTATGGAGACCAGGTGAGAGAAGACTCACCTCACTGCAGGCTGGGCACCCAGCTCAGCTATAGGGGTAGACGGTTGATCCTCTGGAAAGCAAAGTTCCTCAGCACTAGTGCTGCCACAAAAGATGGTGTGGAGAGTTCAATGCAGAAAACAGAACAGAGTCACTTTTAAGGTGAATGATATTTTAAGTTGTAGCTTTATAATTTATTCAATTAGCAGGGTTTCATGTGTTGCATTCTTTATGACAAAGGTCCTCCCAGAAGCAGCTCCTAATTTGCCGTCTAAAAAGCTGGCAAGCAGGTCCATAGGAAACCAAACTCTGTCCTTTCTCTGCAAGATGGGAACAAAGAGAGAAGCCATATCCCCTTTTCCCTCTCCCGATCTGCTGTACAAGCAAAGGGTCACTTATATTCTTTCAGAGCCGTAAGAATTTGACAGCCATATAGGTAAGCTATTAAGTAATATGCATGCAGAGCTAAAGGGGATTTGGAAAAGATAATTATTAATTTGTAAATTAAATTACAATTTTGTCTCAGCGGCATTAAAATAAATGTCCAAAGACCATTGTCTGCTTGAACAAAGAAAGAAAAGGAGCTGCTAGAAGCAGTTTACACAGCTCAGATATGAGGGGTTGTGTGTGTAAATAAGACCAGGGTTGGTACTCAGCATGAGAACACATTTGCTGCAGTGTGCCAGGCATGCTCTGGCCAGCACTTGGGAATAACAACACACCCTGCTAAAGCTTAGCATAGAGAGCAAGAGATGCCAAGGGGAATTTCAGATTTCACAAATGCATTTTTTCTAAAAACTGACTTTAACTGTGAGACAGGACAAGGCAGTGGCTGACAAAAACACCTGGGTTTGGCCATTTTGGGCCAAAATACTGTTCCCTTCCTTTTCAGCATCCTCAAAGCACCATCATTCTTCCCCCCTATTGCCTCATTCCTTCAGCAGTAAACACAGAGCTTTTGATGGAGTCTCCCACCTTGTTTTGTTTCTTGGCTTTGGCTGCCACTAACTGCAAAAGTGAATCTTTGGTTTGTTGGGGATTTTCAATGCAAGAGGATTCTTCTGCAAGTCCTGGGAAAAGTTAGGAGTGCTTTACTCCCCAGATAAGTTGCAATATAACATTTAGGCCAGGCCCAGGCAGCTTAGGAAGCATTAAAAACCTTAGCACTTCAGCCTTATTGTGCAAAATTGCATGGCTTTATGCTCATTGTATGACCAACAGGGTAGATTGTTGTTCTGTAAAACTAGATTAGGGTAACTCAGTTTACCCCCATGAGCAGCATCTGTTCCTCATGATTGTGCCTGTTGGGACAGGGATACTGCTTATGTAACAACTGCTGCTCATTGTGGGGTGTCACACTGAAGCTACAAGGTAAGGACAACTCTGATGAAAAAAAGCAATAATCTGTGAGAGTTTCAGAGCAGTCATTATCATTTAGAAGAGCAATATCCTGTGAAAACAAATTCCCTTTTCATAGGTGCTCATCACATTTTCATTTTTTGGCTGAACCAGGTCCACTTGCTCCTGTGACTATAATACCTCCAAAGCATGGTGGCCCGAGGGCTGATGTCCATTTTCTTTTGGCACTGGACTGCCTCTCCCATGAGGATCTGCACCAGGAGCTCAGAGGAGGCTCCTGCTGCTTCTTCACACAGTGGGTAGCTGAGATGCCCAGTGGATGGACAGCCTTCTCTCAGCCTGGAGTGCTTCCCCACTGGTGACTTCAATATCAGCCCTGGGTAAGGATGGCTGTGGTTTGGAGACTGAAGGCTGTCCCCATCTCCCTGTGACCTCTGAGTGGCAGCCTGGCCTGCAGCAAGCTGGCTGTGACATTGGCAGAAAAGCACTTAGCACTGGCTTACAGCATAAAGCTTAGCCTTGCTGGGATACTGAGAGAGCTCTGTGCTGAGATCTGTGCTCATGGGATTGAGGTTCCCTGTCATATTTGTATTCCCAACCTGCTGAAGAGGCTGATGCCCGGAGCAGAAAGTAAGGCCAGCACTGCCCTGGCACTCTCACAGGGCTGCTCCCCCTGGAACAAAGCGCTGTTTGAGACCAGCTTGGGCGGCCCATGGCTCCCTATGGGGATCTTGTCCATTTCAGAGAAAAATCTGGCAAATTTTGCCTTTTCTGTCTTGACATTTGTGACTGTTCCCACATCAGGAGGGGTAAGTCGGGGACAGAAGGAGTCAGGTCCTGCAGCTCCCAGCGCAGTGCTAAGGCCAGACACCTTTTTCTTGGTAAGATTTATGGATGTTGCATAATTTGTAGATTAATAATTAATAACTAACTCCTCCTATGTGAGCCCCCTTTTGCTTTCCTCTGTTGTTGACTTGGAAATCAATCTGGGTGAAAAAGCATTTTAAATAAGTTAAAAATTGTACTTGGGTAGCTCTTGGAAGAGATGGATGCTCAGATGATTTTTCTAATACTGACATAAACACTTTTACTGACACCAGGAATACCAGTAGTCTGAAAGGGAGTGCTTACTGAGAAGCATATTGCTTACTAAGTAATACTTAGAAAGAAAAGAATCTGTTTTAGAACAACACTGGTCTGGATGGAGGCTTTCTGTGCTGAACTGCATTGTACACATGGGAACAAAAATGGCCTAATGAGCATGGGAGATACTGCTCTACCATGAAAGCAGTTGTACCTGTCATGGCATCTATGCCCAGGAAAGGGTAGGGTTTGACATTTCTAACTTGAGTTATCCCTCTGAAAAATGGAAGCAAATTTCTGTCTCTGATTCCCAGAGGGCTTTACAAAGGGAGCCAAGGCTCAGGCCAGAGATGTTCCTTTGGGCTGAGGTGTAAAACAGTTCTTGCAGTGCCCAGCTTCTTTTTTTAACTTCAGGCACTCATCATCTCCCACATTTATCCTACAAACCCATGCTGTTTAGATTCAGATTTATTGCTGATACTGTCTTTCAAAGTCTCTTGGTAAACCTATCTGCAATCAGCTCACATTTATTTGCGTGACTGACTCTATCAGTAGTGGCAGACACTTATTCCCTTGGATCTTGGAGGGGAGTTCAGCATCTATATCCAGTGTGTCCATCCCCTCCCAAAATTCAGAAATACCATAATGCTGTAACACTCCTACAGCACCACCATCAGCAGGAAGTTCAATCTCAGCTTTTCTAACATGTAGCTCTCTGCTGCATCTTTATCAGCTGTAGCACTGAAGGAACATCTCAGATCTTCATGTGCACCTTTTCTCTGCTCAGCTTGCCTGAAAAGAGAGATTTTAGAATATATTTTTTCTGATGCAGCCAGGATTTAGTCTGCAAGCTGCTGCTGCCCCCTCCACTTTCTGAGGTGTTGCAGGCCTGCTACCTCCTTGGAGGCTGCCAGAGCATAGCACAATTCATTTGAATTTGAATGAAGTACTGAACTTTATTTTAAGGCCTAAAATTCAAATCAGAATGTGATGAGCGCACGCCTGGAGGATGTGCGTTTTTAAAAGAGCCTCTGAGCTCTTTTTTAGAGCTGTCCGTGCTCCCATCTCTCTGGTTTTATCATGTGGAAAGCAAATACTGAAAAACCCCCAAACCTCTGCATTAAAACATTTTCCAAAACATGGACCTCACTGAGAGATTTTCACTGGCATTTTTCTCTGACAGGGAAAAAGTGACTCCTTACACAATATATCCTTGTTTCTTTTTCATCAGAATAAAATTTTGGTTAACTCAGAGAGGCTACCCTAAATATTGAAGGTTTAAGAAAAAAAAATTTTAAAAAGGGGGAACCCTCCTCAACTCCCTCCCATCCCCCGTCCCCCCCCCCCCCAGTAAAGTTTAATCCCAACTAAGATTTTAACAACTTGGGCAGAGCTATGTTATTTTGGAAACGCAGTCAAAACTGAAAATTTTCCCAAAGTGTGCTGTAGGAAAATGGCTGCCACATTCAGTGGGTGACAAAAAATCCTCAATAGCTCATTAGATAGAGAGAAAAACAACCAGTCTGTTCCTGGAGTTTTCCAGGGCTCCAAATTGGCAAGACTCACCAGGTAATCCTTTTTCAGCAGAGGTATGCAGAGAAACTATCAAGGCAATCCAAGAATAATAAAAGCATTAATTATAGGCTTTGTCCCCCTACAGAACACACGGACTTTAATGCCTCTTGCAGGGATTTATCACACATGAAAATGTAGTATATTTTTACTGCTCCTTCTTGCTCTTTTACTCATCAAATACTGGAGTTTTCCAAACATGATGCTCTCAAAGGCTAAATCCTTAGCTGGTAGAAAATGGGATCATGCAGCTTATTCCCTCTGCAGCTATACTGATTTGCACTGGCTGCAGATCAGTCCTGTTATATTACCTAGGCACAGAGTAGAGTTGCTTTAATTCTTTATTCTTGTTTGATTTCAATTTCAAAAATAAAACTGTGTTACAAAGTACACGTTTACAAGTGAGTCAAAGCCCATTACATGGAAGCTATTTAATTGTAAGCAGGTTAGATCAGCTTTCCTATGATAACATCTGATATTGGTGTCTCTTTCTTATTCAGGCTTAAAACTTCTCTTGCAAAATCTCCTTGTATTCCTTTGAACTCCCCTGGGAGATTAAAAAAAAAAACCCTCCAGTTAACACTCCCTCATTTCATTTTTAAAGGTCATGCTTAGAGCTGGCAGTTGTTATAGGAGCTGTCCTCCGTAAAGAAAAGTCTTAACTAGCCAGGCACAGACTTAACCTCAACATGGAAAAACTAACATTGTCACTAGGATATGGAGAAACCATGGTGAAGAGCTAGCAACAGCCAGGCCACGGCAGAATGAGCAGTCGGCATCTGCTCGGTGGGCCTTTATCATGCAGTGTTGTATGTACGATTCAAAATGCACAGGACGATTGTTGAAATGATGTAGACAAATTGACTCAAATTAGTTTAGCATGGGCCATGCAAAGTTTAAGCTTGTTGAGCCCAGACACATAGCAACAGCTCCGCGAGGCCTCGCGCTCGCGGCGCAAGCACACAACGGGCACCGCAGCCCGCATTCCCGGTGTTTGCTTTTGTGCCTGCCTGCCTCTTTTCTTTCCATTTTGCCTGCCTTGAGACAGTCTTGGCAGAAGCAAACCCTGCTGAAGACTATGCTAGCACTGATAATTTTATAGAAGTACTTGTGAGCTTTAATGTCATTTTATACTTCCTTAATCTTTTGACTGTTACTTAATGACAAACAAATCCCCGAAGAACTGGGGAGGTGGGGGGAAGATTAAAAGGATTTTGAGATTGTACTCTCTGCTTTCAGTCAAACTGTCCCAAATCCTGCCAACACAATTCTCCAGTGCCCTATGACACTCCTCCCCAGACCACCAGGAGTGAGTTTCTTATTGTATTTACAGTAATCTAATTACAACAGTTCTTCAATTCAAAGCCAGCTTTGGTATACAGACTTTAGCAAGAACTCTCCTCTAGTGCAGATTGCAAACTTTAATCTTTTAAACTAACACAGAACACCCCCTTCCTCCCAAAAAAAATTCTGAAATGCCTGTGTAAGCTAGTAAAATGTATTCCCCCTCCCACACCCACCAACACTTTGCTCATCTTTTTGTTAAGTTTCTTTTGTGCGAATTAACTGCCTAAGGTAATAATAGAGTTCCTGAGAGATAATATTCTGCAAGGTTATAAAATGATGATAAAAGCAGGTTGCCTGCCTGAAAATTCCCTTAAAAAAAGATATTTCTCTAAATATGTTTCGTTACCTTAATTTTTTTAACTTCTCTCTGTTCTTTGTAGTTAAAGAAGCAGCTTTGTAGAAAAAAAATAGACTGAACATTTTACTTTAAATAGTCTCGGCTTCAAATTGTCATTACTCAAAGCCATTTGATGCAAATCTTGAAGCTGATTAACTTTATTTAGAAGAAACAGAGGACAAAAGTAGATGGAATTTGTACATAATAAAAATGTCAAGAAATGAAGACAGAAAAGATTATTTTACATGAAGCAAAATACAAAATAAAGTACATCCACAATGAATTAGCAAATCTGGACATTCTTAGTGTGCCACTGGAGCCATCTAGCTCCATACACAAGTATTGCACTGTTCACTTTCAGTTCCATCACAGGTTTTCCACTTCGGCCTTTTACAGTAACACTGGGTTTACCAAGACATATCTTTGGCAAGTTCGAGGCAGCTTTTCTCTTTTTCCTGTCTGGCATTTGACTTTGTGGGTTGTGCTCGTGTACAGTCTAACCTGAAGCTTGCTAAAGTTAATGAAATGTTCACTCCCCAAAAGATTAGAAATAATTTTAGTCTCCCTCATTACTGTGTTCTTTTGAGGATATACAGAGGGCAGAAATAACATATTTTCACGTTACATTTCCGAGTATTTCAAATACTCAGTTTGTCCTTCAGAGTCTGTCTGGTTTCTGTGAGATCCATCTATCATTTTGCTTTCTAGTATATATATTATCACCAGGCCTTGTCATATCAAAATTGTTTTAATATTTAATTCCTTTGTTGAGATTCATTGCTCTGCAAGTGGAAATCAGCTGGCCAGTCAAACCTCAGCTATTTCCTACTGTTTTCTGTGAATCTTGAAAAACTAGAAACACAATAGTATCTTTTCTGGTCTCGCATTCGCTCTTGAAAAACTACTTCTAAAGCATCTTTATGCTGTTTCCCTCCAAGAAAACTGTCCATGGCAATGCTTGATAAATAATGCACTTATTTAGCTTGTAAAATTTTTGGATTTCTATATACTCTGCTTAATCCAAAGAACTCAGAATAATGAAATACCTTAGAAAAGTTCATATGAAAGAGCAAGAAAGAGTAGCTGCATGAAAACCTCCCAGCTTCCATCAGTGTCTTGTAAATGACAGATTGTACATAGTAGTTAATTTCTGTGAGGTCTAAATTAAATTTCCATCTCTGAGATAATAGAGCTAATCCTCACAGTCCACTAATTAATCAGGTTGGACAATGTACAGGAAATATTCTGACCCTTATAAAAACAAAGTTCCTTACCAGTTTGGGAGATATTCTCATGTGAGAGACTCAGGGTCCTCCAATGAAAGGAAAATGTTGCGTTGCTGCAGTGGAAAGTATGAAGCAGGAATCCCAAAGTGTATGGAGGCCATCTGCTGGCACTAAAGAATATGACCCTCCATCCACCTTGAAGATGGACGTGGAGGGTCAGATTTCATTTTTCATATTGGCCTGAGCCACTCATGTTATCCCATATCTAAACTCACATCAACAGAAGAAGAATTAAATTAAGATTCTGTAAGCTCTCCTTTAAGAGGTATCTCTGTGCTTCAGCACTACATTTTTCTAATGTAGTATGTCATCAGGGCTTGGTGATTTAGGAATAAAAGGCATCTCTGTTTGCAGTTTTGCTGAATATCATGTTTAGATGTAATCCTCATGTAAGTTTATTAGACCATTGTTTCATGTGTAGTGCTGCATGGAAAGGGTTCTGCCAGCAAAGCCGGGTTTAGCCCAGGGAGTTGATCTCTCTGAGTTTGTGGCCCTTATTGCAGCAGTGCAAGGCACAACCTTTCCAAATTTGACAGAGACCTACAAACTCACAGGACCTGAAAAATACCAAATATCAAATGAGTTTAGCTTGCCCTTGCATGCCTTCTGCCTCCTGAGCTGTTAAGACTTACAGGCAACTCATTCTCTCTTTCAATAGCAATACTCCAAACACTGTAAGATGTCAGTGTGGATGGAACAGTTGGCATGGGAACCTTCCCAAAGAGGAAGGTGTGTGAATTGATCTGTAAGAAATGGGACTGACTTAGGCGGTTTTGCCTGGAAATGCTAGGGTGAATTCAGAGTGTGGTTGTAGTTTATAATCAGAATTATCATGTTGTCATTTCATAATCAACAAGTAGTCAGAACGTTCCTTTCTACATGCTTGAATAATTTTCTTGGGTCTAGGCATGAAGAAAGGGCACGAGCTCCATCATACTCCTCATAATGCACAGTGGATATGATACATTATATTTTTTCCAAGGATTATCCATTCTTGTGAGCCTTTCCCCATTCCACAGTTTTTCTTAGAAAGATGTTTTCTCTTTCTTTCTTTTTTACTCTAGGCACTTCATGTTGTTAGAGAGGACCCAGAGCCAAGCAAGCTGAGACTGCTGTCGTTATTTAGTGCTCAAACTCTAAACCAGGGTCAGAGCTAACAGTGTAACTAATGATGGGAAGTGGAGGAAGTGGTTAATGAGGGGTCAGCAAAGGGATACGACTAATGAAGGGAAAAGGACTACAGAACTGCAAAGTCACTGAGTGCAGTGCGTGACAGATAAAAACTCTCTAAGTCCTTGTAACCCCAAGCCAACAGCCATGTTTTCTCCCTCCCACTCCTCATCCTCCTAGCACAGCAAGAATTTCCAAATCACCCATGGCAGGACCTGGCAAAGGTGCAGCTCCCGCTGCTGGAGTTCAGGCTGACCGCACACACACACACCTCTGACACCCAGCCTCTCCCTGCTCCACAGGGAGCTCAACAGAGAGTTGTACTGGAAAGTCCCCTAAGCAAGGACAACAATCCCATCAATTCCTTCCCTCAAGAAAAAGTGTTTTGTTAACAGTCTTCTACAGACTGTTAACTGCATTACAGGAGTGAGTGCAGTACAGTGCTTTAAAATGTAAGTAATTAATTATGCTGCCATCACCATCACTGGTATTATTTTTATTATTTTCTTAAATAGGAAAAAGAATTAAAGGAAGTATAGGGTTTGATTTGGAAAATGAGGAGAAATAAGAAAACTATACTCCACATAGAGAAGAAGGGCTCAAAAACCATTGTGCAGAATCTAGATCTAGTTGTGTATGGGATTGTATTTGATGAAGTTCAGAGGTTTGAGCCTGGGGTTTGTGAAATCACATGGTTTCCTTTACTTTTGAATGTACCTTTCATCCATTCAATATGCCAACTGTCAGTATGGCATGGTCAGGCAGAGATCAGGCACAGCATTAGAAAGCCGTGTTATCAAGTATTCACTCCTTAGCAGTATGAATAGGATCTTACCTTGTATTTGAAATAGGTGACTTTTACTTCAAAATAAACTTGAAGGTAGTTCTTATGAGTGTTCCCACACCTGTTTTACAATTCTCTGTTTCGTATTTGTCTTTTCATTTGTAGGAACTAAACACAGTAACAGCAAGAAGAGTCGCTGGTATGCCACTACTGTGATATGCCCAACTTGAGGGCCAGTGGCAAGCTGTTGGCTCTCCTGATTAGGAGCTAGCAGTGATCAGACCATTCACTGGAACTTAAGACGACATGGAGTGGTTTATTCTTATGCTGCCATCTCTGAAAGGTACTGAGAGTACCTGAAAGCAGTTGCTTATCTCTAACCCGATAATTAAATAGCTGTAACGAAGTCTGGAGCTCCCTCCTGATTTTCCAAATGCTTATGTGTTTCATCAGTCCACTGCAAAGAACAAGGAAGCAAAGCAGGGAGTTGAATGTCTAATTAAACAGGTGGAAGGCATCCACTCGGCGCTGCAGAGAGCTCTTGGGAGAGAAAAGCAAGGAAAGAACTGCTCAGTGCCTTCACATGCCTGGGTTTTATCTTTGCTTTGTTTGTAACCTCAAAAACATGGAAGGACTTCTTGCTGTGTAGATCTCTAAATCTGATAATGTTTCATTTCATAACAAAAATGGAAGCATGATAGAGATAAACCTGAGGAGTGACTTCATGCTAAGCACAGCGTGTTATTTTAAATGTCAACCTCTTGGGGAAGGTTCCCATGCCAACTATTTTCTTTGGAGGTTATGCTATGAAAGTGGGTGAACACACACCCAACTCATAACTCACTCAACCTTCCACCTGCATAAAACAGAGCAAAAAAGCTTATGAAAACACATTAGCAAGAAGAGCTCACAGCTGGGAAAAAGCAAGAAGGACATTTTATTTAAAAATTAGTAAAAACCCAAAATGTCACAAGAGTTGCTGCACTTCTATGCAGCACACCACACCTAGGAGATTAAACAGCAATTCTGTAATTTGTACCTATTTATTCAAGGCAGGGATCTGACCTTTACAGGCTCATTTGTTTCAGCAAACTTTGCTCATGCTACTCATGACTGCTCATATTCATAAGGCTTGCAAGATTAGAACATCAAATAATTGCTGATAATATGAAGACAGTGTGACAGAAGAAACAATAGTGTTTCTTATTATGTGATTATCTTTCTTTTTTATTTAAAGCTCTGAGAAACCACTTCAATTACTTTGACATTTTTCTTGTCAAAGGTAAATTTTTTAATTGGCCACTGCACTTCTACATATATGAAGCTTTTTTGTGATCTCTGCAAATCTCAACGAATACATCAAACCAGGTACTGTAGTTCTACTAAATAATATTATTGTAATTGTTTTGTTCAGGGTTTGTCAAAGTCCACTCAATCATTTTCTCAGTCGTATGGAAAAAATGCCACCCTGCAGGTTGAGCAACAGATCCAGACTGTTTCAGGGGGTGGGTGGCTTCAGTCTTGTCCCTTGACCGCAAAATGACACCATGGCCTGACCTATAAAATGAGGATAATTAAATCTACCCATTTTTATAAACACTAGTGCAGCACACGGTTGAATAGCACAATGTAAATTTAAACATTTAATTAAATTGAGGCAGAGCGCCAAGTAATCACAATGCACACACACTACTTGAAACCAACTCATTAACAGTTCTGCTGCTGGAACCAGTTTCCTAATGGCTCAGTAATGAGCTGACTACAATCATAAAACCACGCTTCTTGATAATTTTTTTAAAAATGTAATTATAATGTGATAATGTCTTGAACTTGTGTGTGCACAGGTAACAAAAAAGATACTTCCAAACACTTAAGGGCTCAGGACTTAAAATCTGTTATTTTTTATTCACAATTTGTATTAGTATAACTCTGTTACAAAAAGGAAGGCGGATACTCTAGCTTTTTTGTTGGTAGCTGGCAGTGTTGGGGTACTTCAGTAGAATGTCTGATCTCTCTTACTGCCTGACCCCTCAGCCAAAAATAGTGTGCAACTAACTCACTTCTCTGAATTTCTTCCCTTGCATGCTATGGCCACCCAGAACTAGCAGACAGTTTCCTTTCCTATGAGACAAGATGCATCTGCAGGTGAGGCATCATGCTTAACCAAGCACATCTCTTCATATGCAATGAAGACATTATATATGTTTGAGTGGGGTATGCTGCTCTTTATCCCTGCCTGGCTTTGTAAGTAGTAAATCAGCCAATAGCCTCACTGCCAACAAATATTGGATATAACCTCGCTCCTTCCTTCCAGCACACTATTAACCTAGGTTATCTACTCAGGGAACACATTTTTAAGCTCCATGGTAGATTTAAATTTGGAATTTGCAAAAGTACAGTCCTTGCCTAATCTCTCTCAGTTACACCACTGGCATGGATTTGCAATGGAGAGGAATTGACATCCATGGCATACAAGTTAGGACATGGCATCCAGTAAGGTCTATCTCTGGCCTTGGCTGCTCCACTTCAGAATCTTTAGAAATGGATCAAATACAACAGCACACCTTACAAGCTTTCCTGTTGCCTTCCCATTCAGGCCTGCTGCTGAGCAAACAGTTCAGCTGGAGTATGTTGTCAGCCATATGCCGATAGACTCCACCAGACACGTGCCAGACACAGTCCCCACAGCTCTGCCTTTTCACAACAGCCACCAACAACAGGAAAAAGGAGCTGCAAGGCTGAGGAGTTCAGGAGACACTAATTACATTTTAAATTAAGTTCTGTACTGAGAGAGAAGGACTTTTAGGGCTCTTTCCTAGATCTACATCGAATCCAACACAGTAAAACTCCAACTCTGGCTGTAGTTCCCCACAGCTACTGCAAAAGAAGCAACCACATTCCTCACAAAAGAATACAAAATGTATGTATTTTGACCTTCCTTCAATTATTTTCTGCATCTGTAATCATAGTGTATTCACAGACAAAATGTAAAAACCTATAATCTAAATGAAGGAACCACTCCTCCACAGGGGAAGATAGAATGTTATAATTTTTCCATTTTAAAATTGTTAAGAAGGTAATTACATGCTATTTCCATTGAAAGCATGTTATTTATTTCTCAGAAAGGTTCAATAATACTTAAGAAGTCTTTTCTGAATATACCAACATACCAATTTTTGAGCCTGTTTATAAATGAAATATTAAATAAGACCAAAAATAGTCACAATGTCAACACCTCTGCAACCAAAACCTTTCCCTCAGCTTCAACGTTGGTTTAGCAAAGTAACAGGCACACTGCTCATTTGTTTTCTGTTGTCTGCAGAGATGTCAGCCTGAAGTTATTTCAGTTATTACACCTGTCACTGAGGGTCTTCTCCCTGTAGCTGTGGCTTTGCAAGGAAGGTGGCTCTTTCTGTTGGCTCAGCAAAACATTTGACTGACCCAAGTCCTGTGCTATCCTAAGTGTTCCAGTGTTTGAAAAGAAGAGATGTTAATCCCTGTGATGCCTTTCATTTTCAGTTACTAGCAGGCAAAACATTATTTGATGCTTTGTGCTATAAAGTTTATGGGTGATTACCTCTACTGCAAAAAAATACTCAAGCAGCAACTCTTTCTGCTGCCACGAGAAGCTTCAGGCCTTGCATTTGAAGCAGGGCATCACATGTATAGAAAGCACTGTGTACAGCTGGGCCTTAGAACAAATATCCTTATCTCAAAGACCGAAAAGATAACAACAGTTGCAGTTGTTAGAACCAGGCAGGTAAACACTAAACACTCTCTGCAAACGCTGAGCTCAGAGAGTTGCAGCCTCCCAGACAGAAACCAAGGTCCCAGAGTAGAACTCCTGTGTGTCTGTGTAGTATTATTTCCAAAGAACATGACTGATGCATGCACTCTGTGTGTTTTCCATATCCTGATAGAACCCATGGTGTGCTCCCTACCAGACACCACCCTCAGTTTTTCACTTGGATTCTCCCACATTGATGCTTTCACCCATTCAGATCCAAAACAGAGAATATGGATGTTATTCGTTAAGCAGGTCAGGAATGCCAAGTCCCTGTGATCAGCAAACCCCTCTGAGCCCATGCAGCTTTGCTCTGATAGATCACATTGATGCACAAATGAAGGAGTAAGCAGAGGTAGTATTTTGTCTATGTAACTTTTCTAAACTCGCAAAGCATTCAAGAAGGTATTTAGTATTCCTGTGCTGCTGAAAGCAGTTCTGTTTCTAAACTCAAAGTACCTGTGACTTTCCTCTATCCCTTGGCCATCTGCCATCGCCTTGTCTAGCAAACTTGAAAGTCACTGTTCATTCCCAGGAATCCTTAGAGATGTACGTGGAGAGGTCCCAAAGAAGGGGTGAGCATCAGAAAACCCATCTTTCCTCAGCTATCCTCATTGGTGCAGTTACCCATAATGCCATGCCCTTAAACCATGATTACCACAAATTTATTCTCTAAAGGAGCCATGTGAGTAGTTCGGCTCACTCAAATAGTAGCTGGGTGCAATATAATAGAAGGGTGTAATGTAAATATTGCTTAACATAAACCTGGATCCTTTGGACTAGTGTCGTGGCTCCCCAAGATGCCGCTGGCACTGTACCGGGTACAGCTCCGTGTCGGACTTCTGCAGCCTCCCGGTTGTGCCAACAGGACGGGCAGGGCGCCCCGAGGGGTCATCTCTTCACCAGGACCGCTCCCCAGCCCAACGGAGCCAATCCCACAAACCAATCTCCTGCACCCCGAAGCATCTCGGCCAGCTACAGCAACAACGGCGCCTCTTCCCTCCTCTCCTCATCCCTGCCCCTACCCGGCATCTTCCCCCACCTCGGTGCCCGGCCCCGGGGCTAGAAGGTGCCCCCGAGCCCGCGGCGTCCACGGGAGTCGGGCCGGGCCTGCGCAGGCCCTCGGGGGGCACGGCCCCTCAGAGGGAGGGCACGGGCGGCGGCGCAGGAGGAGGCGGGGGCCGGCGGGTCCCGGCACCCCCGGGGCGGGCAGGGGGCGGGAGCGGCGGCGCCCCCCGGCCGCCGAGGGGCCGCGCTGGGGCGGGGTCTGCGGGCGCCGGCGGGGCGGGCGGCGGCGGGCGCCACGTCGGCAGCGGGGACGGGCGGAGGAGTAAAGTCTGAGCGGAGCCCGGGCGGGCCGAGCGAGCTGTGAGTGCCGTGGGTGAGTGAGGGAGCGAGGGATGGAGGGATGGATGGATGAGCGGCCGCTAGCCCCCGGCCCGCCGCCAGCCGGGCAACCCGGGAGCGCCCTCCCTGCCCCCCCGCGGATGAAGGGGAACTTCCAGGGGAGGAGGCGGGAGAGCACCCGGCGCGCGCCCCGGCGGAGCCGCTCATGGGAGAAGCGGGTCAGGGATGTGGAGCCGCCGCCACCTGCCCCCGGCCCGGGCACAGCCCGGCCGCCTTTGTGCTTCCAGCCGCGGCTCCGCGGGGCGGGAGGGCCGGGCCGGGCGTAGCGGCTCCGCCGCGGCCTTGGCTGCCACGTCAGTGCCGCCGCCCTGCGCCGAGATGCCGGCAGTGCCCGCGCCGGCCCGGCCGGGGTCATGGGCGGGGGTCGCTGCCGGGCCGCCTCCGCAGCTCCGCCGGCACGCAGGTAGCTGCGAGGGAGGACGCGGCGGGAACTGCGGGGCTTCGGCCGCCCGAGGGTAAGGGAAGGCGGATCCTCGGGTGCGGGACCGAGGGCAGGGGGGCTGCTCTGGCCTGCCGCTACCACTGTCTCTGGGCTGGGCGCCCGTGGAGGAGCGGTCCCCCCACCTGGGAGGGAGGGCAGCGGAGGGAGCCGTGCTCGCCTCGGCCTGACTCCTGGAGGGTCTTGCTCTCCCTCGAGAAGTTTTCCGACCCAATAGAAGCTTTCTTTCGGTTTTTTTTTTTTTTAACTTTGCAGTGTTCAGATGTTTGCTGTAGTAAGGTGCTCTTTGTTTCATCCACGTCTCTCAAGTCCACCTTGATGGAGTAGCATATGAAGAGGTTTTTTGTGAACAGTTTGGGACTGGCTTAGCTTTCCACATTCACCTAGCCTAGGCGTTTATGTGGTGTGGCCTGAAGATCAAGGCAAGTTGATTTAGCCGTATGCCTGGTTCTGGGCATTGTATGAACTGCAGATACAGCCTCTGTGGATGCAATTAAATGCTTCCTTCTGCTCATTGAATTGGGGTGGAAATGAGAACTCTGAATCAGGATGTCCCTCCATAAGGAATGTATATATCAAGTACATGTAGCTTGTTTCAGTGTGTCCACTGTGTTGCTTCAGGCAGGATGCCCCTGTATAACTTTGGGGGTACATACAAGATTGCTTTTTATTTAATATGTAGGTACTGGTTTGTATGCACATCAGTTTTAAGACTGCTCAGTAAATATTATCCAGCATATCATGTAAAGCTTTCTGTTAAACTGTGGTTAAATATTCAGAAAAGTTAGTATTGCCTTCTCAGTGTAGAAATGGACAGTGCTGCACAAATGCAAACTGAAAAGTGGTCCTTGTCCAGCAAGTGACCAGGTCTAAATGTCAGGTAGGAACAAACAAACACGTGGTGGATGCTAGGGAAAAGACTATTTCATTAGCAGAGGTAGCAAGGATTTTCAGAAGCTGCTTTACCGCTGGCTGTTATGCACAGTCCGGTTTTGTCTTTTAGGGTCTTCTGGAAAAGGATATCCAAGACTGATCTGGGGCTCAGGCTTTAGGAAAGTGTTAAAAGAAGTGGGGAAGGTTCTTCTGAAAACTGATCTAGGAGGAGGCAGAGCATGACGAAACTGGTAAAATGGAGTTTTCATGGTCTTTCTGAAGCTGTGCCATGCACCTTACTGGAATTTACCATATACTTCTTAAGAACCCGTTTTGGAGAACTAGAAAAGGGGAATTCTGGTTCATGCCTTGATTTTATATCTTGTAAATCATTGCATCAGAGAAAACTTGATTGCCAGCACCAGGTGTTCCATAGAGCCTCTTCTGGACCCTGATCTATATTTTGGTTGACAGTGGGCACAGAAATGGTGCATTCTCCATCCAGGGTAGATATGATATGGTACTGTCCTGGGCAGAGTTAAGGGTTTTTTTCCCAGGAGATATTATACCTCTCTTTTGCTTTTAATCGTGGTGTGTGTTTGGTTTTTAATACAGATATGTTCCATTACCTTCCCAGCTGCGTTCAGTTCCCTGCATACAGTGACCCTCTTATGTATATTACTTACAGCAACTTCTCTTGGAAGAAGTTGTAGTCCATCCTGCTGTAGGCTTGGAAGTAAGTCATAGCTCACACCTTGAAACTTCTGATGAACTTCTTGTGGTCTTTACTTGAAAATGCAGTCTCTTTTTCATAGCACGCTTGCTCCCGAGCCAGTCTTGCTTTGTAGATAAATCTGAATTTTGAAACTTGAGTTTTAAACTGAAGGCTTCTTGAAATACTAGCTGTGCTCTTGGTTTTTACCTACAAGCTTTCTACATGCCTGGATTTGTTTTTGTACTTTAGTGCTGTTAGCACTGACTCTTCTTGCAGAAGCTCCGTGAACTCTTTCCCTTGCAGTACAGACTGAAACAGAGATTTCCACCCAAGGAGTAAGGCAGTGAAGCTGATAGTGAGGGGTTGCTTGTGCAGCTTGGAGTTGTACCCTGAAGAGCAGCCATAGGTGGGATTACCTTTTTTGGCTTCATGATTATTTCCTTGTTTAATTTGGAGAGTAGAGACTGTTGCTCTTCCAAAAATTTAATTCTTAAACTATCATACCTAAAAATATTTTTTTTTTCCGTGTACGTGAAATACATCAGGTTCATTCAGAAATCTGCTGCAGCTGCTGAACGAGGTAAAGAAGAGCTGTTCATGTGGCAAAGGTTGTTTGTTTTCCATCAGCTCTCTAGCCAGGCTTTCTACCTGCACAGCTGGTAGCCAGAAGGAAGATAACTTCTTTTGTAGCAGAACAAGACAGGGTAATAGGTTTGTTTGCTGCTCTGTAAGGTGGAAGTTCCAGCACTGGCTGCTGCTGCAGCCGTCTGGAGCAGCATTAAGCTGCCAGCTGAAATTGGCCCCATCCTTGGGTCATTTCATTGCTACCCACAAATATCTGAGTAGTGGCATCGAAACAAGCCAGTTTTCACTGGCTGCTGCTTGGGCCAGGTTTGCTGTGCTGAGACAGAAGGGCTTTTTGTCTCTAAAGTCAGAAAGACACCAGAGCATCCACTGAAACTTGGGAAGTTTCACACATCTGTAATGGTTAGAGCTTACTTCCCAATGGAAGGGTAAAATTTTACAGAAATTAAAGCTTGCAGTCCAAGAACTGCAGGCTCATTAAGGAGCATTTGAGTCTTAACATGGATTATTGTGCGTCATAGCAATCCTCATGGCAGCACATGGAGCAAGTAAAATTATCTTCATTGCCCAGGAGGAATTGGTGTCTTGTTGACAAATCTCTAAAAATGTGGCATCTTAAGGCCATACCAAGTGTACTTCTTCCATACTGTGGGGATTTGTATTCCTGATTCCTGCTGTACACCCATGGCAGATATGTGACAGTCACTGTTCCATAAGATGTCATTAACGTTCTGCCTTTCTTATAGGTGTATGCAGAATACTTTTGTGGAAACAACTAACTAGAAATCTTCACAAAGGAATATATTTGGTGAGTTTTATTTCTGTCAGCTTTGATATGAATGTATGTGTAGCTATGCCATTACTTCTAGAGCTTCTTAGCACTTTCATTCAGGATCTTAAACACTGTTAATGTTACAAATAGCTCTTGAATTAAAAACCTTCTTCTAAAAAATTTCTCTATTATTTTTTATAGCCACAGTGTAAAACGTTTAAGTTTTCTATGTATTTCATATTCTGACAATATGAAAGTGTGTTTCCTTTCAAATCAGTTGAGTGACTTCCATCTTTATGTTTTTAATTTTTTTTTGTGTGAAGGCTACAATTTATTTTAATATATTGTTAAGAAAGATGAGAAGTTGTCCCATATCTCTTGAATGAATTGTCAATAGACAGTATCTTCATAAGCACACAGGGAAAAAAACCCAAGAAGTAGTTTACATTTATCCCTGTTCTAAGATCTGGGTTTGCTTCCACTTCTTGACATGAGAAAACACAGATGAAGAAGGAAACTGGAATGTGCCAATGATATGATGGATTTCTGCTTCATGAATGTCTCTATGAGTTTTTCTGGGCATCATGGAGATCCTGTCTCATTCAATGAATGTGTTAAATGAAGCTGGAGGCTTTTCTACGGTGACACAAGTGAATTTGGCATCACAGGATGAAAATGCAGAAGAAAGATCTCTTTGCTTGCTTTCTTCTTCCCTTTTTCTTTGGCCAGTCTTAGTGTACTTTGAAGAAGATTCTGAAAACATATGAGAAGAATTCCAAAGTTCAGGTTTCTGATAAATCTTTGCCTTGTTGCATACGTCTGCAGTACTGGTAATCGTTGTAACTAATGATTCAGTGCATAGTGTGGACTTTGAATTGGGAGCTTCCAAGTTTCCAAAGTTCCTTAACCTATAGCATGTCGGAATGACTTAACTCTGCACAAAAGTCTTACACTTGCATCTCTAGGTCACTGCCTTTGGTTTCAGCTGAGTTGTAATTTCTGTTGGGTCTCATGAACTTTGCTTTCTCTTCTTCGTGGGGGTGCATCTTCAGGGGAAGGCTTGGGGGACTTTTTGATGCAAAGCAGGACATACAAGCCTAGATCTTCATAGACAAAGGAGGCATTGAGTGCTTTTACCTCCATGGTATTATGTAAAATGTAGTGAATGGTTTCTGTTTTTCTATCTCCAGTTTTGAAGAAAAAAGTTGGATTCCTGCCCTTTTGCTCTGAAGACTGGATGAAGTAATCTGCCACCAAGTGGTTATTCCAAGCCTTTGATCTCTGGTCAATAGAAATACTCATCTTAAGTCTCTGCAAGGGAGCCAGGTTTAAAACATGCTCCTGTGCATATCCTGTTCACCACATATGCTGCACTGTGTTTAGTACACAGGATTTTTGCCTCACTTTTCAGAGCCTTTCAAATCTCCTGAGGTATTCAGTTGGATACAAGGATGCATAATGCAAACCGTAACGTAGATATTTGAAAATTTTCTGTAGAAGTCCTTTGTTGGAACTTGGTTTTGATTCTGGGATTCCCTGGAGAGTTTCTACAGAAAAACAAAAGGGCGTGAAGTGTGCTTTGCGAGGTCTTGTGTGCCAGGTGATGTTTTGGGTTTGTGAGACTTTTCTGACAATGATATGATTCTGTTTTCACTTGCCCTGATATCATAGAGCTGTGAGTAAAACCTAGTACAGGCTGGTTGGGCACATCTCTTGCAGCATCATAGAATCATCAAGGTTGGAAGAGATTTTCAAGATCATCCAGTCCAACCACGCACTTAGCATCCCCTGGAGTGCTACCAGGCACCTGTAGAACCATGCATCAAACGGTAGTTTTCAACTTTCTGATCTGCAAACCCCTGAAGGCTCTCTTCTGTGTAGAACAAATTCAGTCCTACCAACAGGGACTTACTTGCCTTAGCTGCTGTTCTCGGGTGTGCGTAGTTCTCCGTTGACTTCTGGGGCCTGTAGCAGCAGGTTGCCAGTGCCTGAAGAAAGACCACTGGGGTCTGTCTAGATGCAAGTGAGTGGAGCATTTCTATTTAACTTTTAAGGAAAAGCTTGGGATCAACAATTATGTGACCTTGAGGTTCTAGGAAAGGTAATGGGTATATGGTGCTGTGATTTTATTTGTGCTGTTATTTTTTTTTTCCTACTGTACTTTTAAACTAGACTAGAAACTCTGCTGTGAAATTCCTCTACCAATACATTGCTTTGATCATTTAGCTTTGCAGGAACTGAAACCAAATCTTACAGTCTAAACCAGACGGTGGAGAGTTTTGAAAGTTTCCTTACCTGTCTTGTCTGCCAGTCTTACTCTAACTCTTACTATCAGACAAATCTTATTTTAATTAAATACTGGTATTGTGTCGGTAAAACAGATTCTAGGGGCTTCAGCTGGGCTGTATCTGCTGTGAGTGTTTCTGTGTTCAGTACATTCTTAATAGCAGAAGATACTAAACCTTGTGTGAAATCTTGTGACAGTTTCTAGTGGTCTACCTATGTCTAAAACTGGTAACTTACTCCAACTCCCCTCTAAACTTTTTGATACTCCCTGACAGTGTTTTCTCTGTCCTCTTAAGATTAAATAACTTTTCTGAATCTCTTATGTGGGATTGTTGACAGAAATATTTTGGAAGCTCAAACAAGCAATTTCATCTGTTGTTCTTTTAGGAGTTTCATGCTGTCTAGATAAAAATAAATTCATGGAGGTAGTTCTTCATAGAAAAATAATTTACCTCTGGCTTTACTAATTTGTCTCGAGTCTGCTTTAAAACCTTGATCATTTTTGATAATTTTTTCATTCCTTTGTTTGAACTAAGACTTGCTTCTGACTTTTATTTTATTCTTTTTAGGACTTTCCCTAAGGCAGTGGTTAAACTCCTTCCACATTTGTGGTAGAGTAATCATCTTCATGACCAAAATGGCCAGACATTAATTAGGAGTATAGTTGCTTCATCTTGATGTGGATATTTTGATTGAATAATGTCAGGCCTATCAGTTTCTTCTGTCTAGCCTTTCTTACAGTGCTTTATATTATTATTGGAAAAAAGCAACAAACCTACATGGAACTTCACATAGTGAGGATGAATATTGTATTTCTTTCAGCTTGCATCTTTTCTCAGAACCTGATTGTCTTCAATCGCTCCTTGTGATTGGTCAGGTTTTTTTTGTTTGTTTGTTTTTTTAATTTTCTTTGTCTTGTGATTAAATAAAATAACAAGGAGTCCTATGATTGATACATTTTAAAATTGTATTTTATCCCTCATGTGTTTTAGTCTTCCATCTTGATGTGTTGTTACTCTACAACTTCCTCATGAGTGGAAGCAGGGGGGCAGACATTGATCTCTTCCAACTCTGGTAACCAGTGACAGGACCCAAGGGAATGGCAGAAAGCTGTTTAAGGGAAGTTTAGGGTGGATATTAGGAAAAGGCTCCCCCAGAGTGTGGTTGAGTACTGGAACAGCTCTCCAGGGAAGTGGTCACAGCACGAGCCTGACAGAGCTCAAGAAGTGTTTGGACAATGCTCTCAGGTACATGGTGTGATTCTTGGGGCTGTCGCGTGCAGGGGCAGGAGTTGGACTTCAGTGATCCTTCTGGTTTCCTCTCAGCTTGGGATATCATATGATCCTTTCCTGTTTCTTAGCTGACATGTTTCCATCTCTAGCTTTTGAGTAGCACTTGTTCAGCATTTCTATCAAACTGGCCATCCTGGTAGTAGGTATTTTTGCTTGCTTTCCTGTTCAGCTTCTTGTGTTTTCTGAGCCCTGAACTGATACCCTTAGTGCTGACTGGGAGGATTCTTTAATAATCAATTTAGGCTTGCTTCTCATCCATAGGTCTATGATTTAGTATGTGGGTGCCAGTTTTTAGTGTGATGTTTTTACTTCATAATAATACTGTGAGGGTTTTAGCTCTTGTTTTCCAGATGAGTCTTCCCACCTGCTTCTGCCTCCACATTCCTTCTTCAGATCACAGCCACTGCTTTCTCACCCAGAGCATGTACAAAGAGATCTGGGCAGAGCAAGAGAAGCAGGAATTATTTTTGTGGTGCTTGTTGACTCCTGGAAGAAATTAAATTATTTAAAGACTTGTGCAGAGGGAAGGGAACTAAGAGGTCACTGGCAAAAAGAGAGAAGCATGCTGACTGGTGTAATGCGACTTGTTTTTCCTTTTTCTGACCTTGGTGCTTGCCGAGGAGGGAAACCAAGATTAGCAATTAGCAGGAGGACTCAGGGAAGGAGGCAGGACTTAATATCAAGGCATGTTTTGGTGGGGGAAGAAAGCAGGAAGGAAACCTGGACTGGTTATTACTTTCTTCCCTTCCAGAGAAAAAATTCTATAGGCAGAGCTGCTGATTGAGGTTTTTCTTATGCTTCCCCTGTCAGGGACTGCTGCTCTAGAACTGCTCTAGGAAACAGTTTCTAATGTAAAGAAATCTTTCCCTCAAATGTTTCCATTGGAGAGTTTGTATAGAGTTAAAACAGTTTAGGTCTGCTTCTATCACTGCACCATTTATGCAGTTCCATGTCAAGATAAATTGTGTTGTTTCTGTTGCTGTTCTTCCATCTTGTTTTCATGGCATTTGTTCAAATTATGCTGCAAGGACTTGGTGTTTTTAAACAGCTTTCCAAGTACTAGCAGATCTCACAGGCATGCTGTTCTTGTGTCTCTAGTGGCCATCACCTCTAGGATCACTAGCCTTTTTTTTTTCAGTACTTAAACATAAGCTCTTGTATGACAGTAGCTGTTTTGTTTTCCTACTCGTTGTCTTCATGATTGCTTTTTGAGATGCACTTGGTGTGGTGTGGTAGCTCTCACCAAGCCTGCTGATGTGGTGGAGAGCTCTTTTTTAAAGTATTGAGTCTGGTTGAAGAATGCAAAAGCAGTCTGATAATAAAAATAGGAGCAATTTGACAGGACCTGCTGGCTGGTCTAATAATGAAAAAGAAGTTCTCTTTGTGGAACTTAATCTACTTGAATTTTGGATTAATGGATTACATTTATGCTTTGCCAGAAAAGATGAATAGCACATGTGAATTTCTTTTTTTAGGCAATAATGAATCAAACAGACAAAAATCAACAGGAAGTCCCATCCAATGTTCATGATGAACCACCAGAAGGTATGTATTAGTTTTCATGAAATGAAGTAAATGAATCAGTTCTCTCTAAAAATTGATCTGCAAGCTGAACACTTTTTCTTTTACGTAACAGTAAACAAACCAACCCTGGGATGAGATGGGCCTGGATTATTGTTCACTTCTGCATTATCCTGATTACAAAAAGGCCACTGAATATAGCTGTGTAAACAACTGTACCTATAAATTATAGAGAAGATGGGCAGTTACTGAAGGACTTAATTTGCAGGTTAGCTTGCAGAGGTATGAATTGATCTAATGGGCATTTATTTCTGCTATTCATTATGTGAGACAAAAGAGCCCAGCTTCATTTTTTGGACGCATTGCTGTGTTCATAGTGCATGTGACTTTTATGGAAGATGCATTAAAAAATATATAGAACTTCATTACTGCTCCTGGAGACTGTTTTCCATCATACAATTAACAGTGGTTCCAACTGTTCACAGTCTCATGGTTTCATAAAATCAAGCATGCACTTGGCTTCGTTAATGCAGTGACATTGTGGTCTCCTGAACCAACTGAATATTAAATTGGTTATTAGATCTGCAGACGAAATGTTGCGGATGAGCAGAGTTTCTTCTAAGCTGTGGACTGGCAGGATTGAGCAGAGTACTGTTTGCATAATGTGACTGGAAATATACTAGATCAAAAGCCATTCTTGGCATGTAAAAAAACACGTTCTTATGTGTGTTCTGTCTGCTCTTGCTTTAAAACCAAATGTGTTGGATGTAGAGGTTGGTGAGTCATGATTCCTCTGGGTTCATTGCTCCTCAGTTTATAATGGCCCTTTAAAGTTCTGTTTGTTGGTCTGGGTTTTTTTTTCACCTCAGCTTTTAAATGTTGTATAGCTGAACAATTTACTTCATTTGAACAACAGTATTATCCACTAACTGTAGCAGAAAGGACTGAAGTCGAGTAACTGACTCTATTCTTAACAACTATTAGGCAAAAAACACAAGTAGAAGAAGATGAGAGGAAAGGGAAAAATAGGTTTTCATGACACAGTAATTCTTCAGCTCTGTTATACTTGTTATAGTAGCGTGGTGTGAGGACAAAAAATCTTGCGCTTTTGGTGTTAAGATCCCAGAAGCATTTCCGATAGCAAATGCCTGATTGGAAACTACACTTTAATGTGTTATCTTCAAGTCTGACTTTTAAGGCTGGGTTTTGCTTGCTTAGTTGTTAGGGGCTTTTTTGCCTTAAAGGTTTAATTGTGTTTGATACATGTTAAACATCATGTATAGAAAGTGAACAGTAGTCTGAAAACTAGAACCATTTCTTTATTGAGTAGGACAGTGAAAGAAGCGGGCATTTCTTGTCTTCCTAGCATATTCACTAGGTTTTCCATATTCAGAGCATAACAGCAGAATTTGATCATCACTGGTTACTCCAAAGTTTTATTTAAAATCTGTGAGCTGCTAAGACTTATTTTCTTCTGCACATGTTCTTATAGACAATATCTACTTTGAATATGAAGTCTAAATAGATGAAGAAAGTTGGTGTAGTTAGAGGAAGTAGAATGAAGCACAGCTCATCTTAACGTAAACTCCATCCTTGAAAAGGATTTTTCCTTTTAGTTCTGATTCACATGCACTCTTCAAGCCTTATGAGTTTAGTTAAAATTCTGGAATACCTTTGGAAAACAACCCCATTTTGAATGTTGTGCAAGGCCTTATACGTGATACACTTACACCATCATAGAAAGATGGCAAAATGTGGATGGAAGGATACCAGTTCAATGCTGGCAAAATAATCTCCCTGAACAGGCTGCCAAAATGTTCCTTAGAGGAAAGGCTCAATTCCAAAACCAATTTGCAGTTTTTCCTAAAGGTAGAAATAGTTGTGGTTTGTTCAAATCACACTCAACAAGCTTGGTGCCCAAAGGCTTTAGAGAATGTGTAGAAGAAGCTTTTGTGCTCCTGCTCTTTATGAGTAGTGTATTCTAATGCGATATTTTCTGCCTTGTGAGCGGCGCCAACCTTTACAACCTACATTCATTCAAACTCTTGTTCATTCTTGGATTCCTTTCAGTGGGAAGCTGGCTGCAAGATGGCCTGGTAGAGCCAACTCCTGGATAGAGAACTTGTGTAATTTTCTCAGTGCACCATAAATCACAGAATATTCTGAGTTGGAAAGCACCCACAAGGATTGTCGAGCCCAACTCTTAATGGAGGGCCCATGTGGTGATCAGCCCACAACCTTAGTGTTATCAGCACAATGTCTACATGACTGAGCCAATCTCCTTAGATTTAGACATGATCTGGTACTCTTTGGAAACATACTCTTTAGAAAAAAGGAGACCAGGGATGTGTGTCCTACAACAGAAATCAACTGGCAGTAAAACTCTGCAGTGCTGGGTGTTTGCTAGAGCTCACGGACAGTGCAAATAGAATGGAAATGGAATGTGCCAGCCATTACCAGAAGTTAATTATACACCATCACATTCTGTATTTACACCTGTGAAATAGAGTAGATGTCAGTGGACTGGCTGCCTGAAGTGATGTAAAGATAAATACATAAAGACCACATTTGTTTGTTTTTCTTATTATTTTTAAAGTTAGTTATGATGGATCATTTCTTGCTTACATCAGTTCTGATTCAGTGAAATCAGCTCTTAAAATTCACTGGGATGAAACTTTATGCCTATCTCACACTGATGATAGTGAACCAGTTAAGTGGAAGTAAAACAGTTTCTGACGAAATTTGTTACAATTTCTATTAGTGGTCACAAGAATCCTCTAGTGAATAAACCCTAGACATTGGATTTTATGGCAGACTCTGCATACTTCCTTCTGAGTGTGATGCTTTAAAGGCTTTCTGTATGTAAATTGAAATTCTGATCTCTGTGTGTTTGTGTTGGCAATGCATTTTTGCTAGAGATGTCCATGTTGAAAGCTGCTGGCCTAGAATGAACCAGCAAGAGTATTACATGGCTTTAAGTAAAAGGCTGTCATTTATGTTTTCAGTTTCCATTACCCTTTCTATAATCTATATCAATTTCTTAATTAAGAGACTAGTGTGAGCTGACAGGACTGTCAGTATTTTCAACTTCTTTGGGCTTCACTATTCTATAGCCTTGTTTTCCTTTTTTGTTAGCTTTGTAGAAAAGTCTCTCATTTAGGCATCATCTTTTGTTTGAGTTATTCCAGGCATGCACATAGGAACTCTGACCTTTACAGTTTTTCAATGAATTCTGAGTCCTAGGTCAGTCCTGGCATTATCACAAATGTATTGGCAGTGCATGGAAAGTTGCTCACCCGAGTGTTCATCTTGTAGCAGATGAGTGCTGGGACATGACTCTTGGAATCTATGCTCTGGATGCAAGTTATGGACAGTGAAGGCGCTGGGGACAGTCCTGTTCTGCTGGTTCTCCTAAGGCGTGTTGCAGTGGAAAGTCAGTGTGTTGGCAGGGCTGGACAGAGGTCTCCTGTGCATCTAGAGTGGTTTTTTTCTTTCCTGCTGCCTCTTAGAGTAGTTGTCCTCCTCCAAGCATGTTATTTCTGCTCCTGGCTCCCTCACCTCTTTATTTCATGTCTGTTTATTCCCTAGCTCTGCCCACTGTGGTTCCACTTGCTCTTTTCTTGGTTTCCCTGTTTTTTGTTATTTGGAACTAGGTGTATGAGCATCCAAGAAAAGCAGCCTGCAAGGTAAGACTGTGTGCAATGGCTGTTAGGCTAGAAAAGGAAATAATTTTGAGTAACACTTTTTTGAAAATGCTTAAATCCTGGTGCTGAGGTTGATTTGTGTGTTGTTTCTTCCCTTAGGGTCGCTCAAAGACCATCCACAGCAGCAGGCTGGCATGCTTTCTCGAGTGACTGGTGGCCTCTTCAGTGTCACAAGGGGAGCTGTTGGTGCCACGATTGGAGGTGTTGCTTGGATTGGAGGGAGGAGCTTGGAAATTACCAAAACAGCAGTCACATCTGTGCCTTCCGTGGGAGTGGGTCTAGTCAAAGGAAGTGTTTCTGCTGTAGCTGGAGGCGTTACAGCTGTAGGATCTGCTGTTGCAAGTAAAGTGCCTTTAACAGGAAAGAAAAAGGACAAGTCTGACTAAAACCAAAACTGAGACATACTCAATTCTCCAGAATATTGCATCAGTGGCATTAAAATCTGCTAAGATTGGGACCATGAGAAGCCATGTGTCTTAGACACTATCTTCTAATGAGTTGTGCAAGTAACTCAATTTCATCTGAAAAGGACAGAAGAAGCTTGGCTAGCAGTGTACGAGGATTTACTAGAGCCTAGATTGAAGCTTTGTTTGTATCTGGTGAAATGTTACACTTGATAACTATAGGAGTGAGTGTATCTGGAGGAATAATACATATTTGAATAGTCATTTACTGTACATCTTCTGCAGTTTTGGACTAAAATGTGAATGTAGAAACTTGGTAGTCTCTGTGATGCCATCGATACAACAAGATGACAATTATTGTTCTCAGTGGTTTCCACATCCTCCTGCTAAATATCCTTCAGCTGTGTGAAAGCACTGTTGGCTGTACCCAGTCTTGGATCTGAACCTGTACTTTCAGGCAGCCTGTAAACTACCCCTGACTGCATTCTGCCAGTGAAGACTGGAGCAAAGAGACTGGACGTGTGCAGAATTTGGAAATGAGAACAGGAGATAGAAGTGAAAAAGTTTAACAAATGTGGTAGAAAGGATGATAAAGAGTAAACTAACTTAATGCCTTATTAGAAGAAAATCTCTTTACTAGGTGAAGCTGTGTAAAGAATTGTCCTGTCATTTCAGTGCAGTTTACAGAATGAGCTTCAGGCTCTTTATAAATCCTGATATCTGAAACTTTCTCAGTTTTTACTGAAAACGTGATTGCTTCATCTCAGGTGTATTTAATAATATGCATCTATCTCCTGCTAGTGAGAACTTGCTTCTAATAAACTTCTTACAGACACTAGAAAAAATAACAGCCTGTGGAAAATGGGCTGATGTTTGTGGTCATCTAGCACAGCTGTCTGACTTGCTAGGAATTCTTGTGTAGCTGGAAACCACTGAAGAACTAGCAAAGCCGTTCTCTCAACTCCGTGATACACCAGGTTAGCTTTTTGCTCTGTTTAAGCAAATGCAAGGAAATTTTCACTACATTTCTTGTACTTTTCACCTTGATTTTTGAGTAAAATGCAATACTTTTATTTAAAACAAACCAAAAACAGTAGATGAGGCCTTAAAAAAAAAAGGCAAGTAATTTGTATACTGACAGATTCCAAATGTTAACACCTCAAATGGGAGTACCTGTACATCTCTGCAGCGTGTGAGGCAAAATGCACTTGTAATGACACAGCATGAGGTTGCCTTAAAATAGAAACCATTTGTGATCTTTTATTTGTGTACTGATTTTGAAAATAAGTAATCTCTGTGGAAGCCCATGGGAGGCATCTGTTCATGGTGTGTATGCAGTATTTTCTAAAAACTTTTGTTTCTATGGAGAACTTGTACGCTTACTTTTTCAGTGGCTGTGGTTGCACCAGGTGGTTATATGGGGGGGACTTTTTAAAAATGAAAAAAAAAAAACCCAAAACATATCACTTGTCAAACTTACTCCTCTGTTCACAGGTGTTGAAAGTACACCTTGTCTCAATTATGGTATTGTAGTCACCCAATCTCTCTGAGCCATTGGTACTTCAACTGCACTCTGTAACAACATTTTTTTATATCAGAAATCGTTTATGTTGGAAGCATGATACTTGTAAGCATGGAACTTGGGGTGGTGGGGAGAGGAAAAACCCAAGAAATTACATCTGCTCCTTCTGTTAGATACAGCAGCTGCTTGGTTCTCATCTGCTGCAAGGGTGTAATGAGGTAAGTTGATGCAACAAATAGAAGACAAACTATTTTTTTATAGTCAAAAGCAAATTGCATAGAATATAGTGTTGTTTAGAGGTACCAGTTAGCTCTAGAAATGAGCTAGCCTGGATATCAGAGGCAATTTTGCTGCAGCACATAATTTAGTATGGTCCGCTGCCCTGCAATTTCCAGTGTAGCAATATCCCCCAAGTGCTGCCACTGAACTCTTTAGGAGTCACCTTTTTGGAGCATGGTGATAATTTGTGATACTCAACCAAACTCTTCCTAATAGTTTTTCTGTAAATGGGAATGTTGAACTGGTCATACCTGTTTTTTAATTAAATTCTTTAATTTTAAACTATAAAACTTGCAGCAAAACAAGCGTGGTCGGAGATAAGCAATGTTAGGTATATAAGGAGTTGCCAACACTCCATTATGTTTTGTTCTTAACGTATCCTGTAGCTATTATTTTGAGTCTTGTAAACCGAAACTTCTACATGGCATATGGGTTTAGTTTTCAAAGAGCTTTGTCCTGTATCCTGTGTGTTTTCCATTCACTTATGAAACTTGCTTCATCTTAAAAACTTGTTCCAATTCTGTCCTGGCACCTGTGCAACATTAAATTTTTGCTGTTTCAGACATTTGAAAGCTTCCTTAGTTTTGTGGAGAAAGGCATACTTAGGTATAAATCTTCCCATAATACCATGCTCCAGAGTGCCTTCTATTTGTGTCTACTCAGCACCAACCAGCTCTTAACAAAAGCTTTAACTTCAGTGTGTAAGCTATGCACAGACACAGCACAAAATCCTTTGTACTAATATTCTTTTCCCCTGGTCAATGATGCTTGGGACTATCCAGTTTTAAGATCATAGTGAGCTGAATGGAATATGGAACCGAAATCTTCTGGGGGAGTGAGCTTATTCTTTTGTCTTGGAATTGTTTTTGTGGTAGCTTTATTTCACTTTGCTTTTCCCAGTCCCCGCTGCGAAAGGGGAAATGTTTATGAAGGCAGCTTGTATGCCTGACTGGGCTCTAGGTAGTGAAAGGCTTACTCACAAGCTGGTCCACAGTCACTGTGATAACAAAAGATGAGGATTTCAGCAATACAGTATTTTGGTGACTGGGAATTTTCCTGAGGTTTTATTGTAAATGAATCCTGTGAAGAAGAGAGAAACAGGTCCCAGGATAAGAGTTAGGAATGAAGGATTGACTGAATTTTCATCTGGTAGTAGAGAAGAAGAGCACTTCTGCGAGTGCTTTTATTTTGAAAGGGGAAAAGTAATTGAAACATTCAGAACACAAAATGAGTTTGTGGTAACTAGGCTGTGACTTAGTTAAGGAAATACATCCTTTTCCTGTTCTGTTGCCAAGGGAAATAACTTAAGTGATGGGAATAAGCTGTTTCAAGAACTTTGTAAAAACAGGTACCTGTAGAAATGCTAGAACTAAATATTCAGGGAAAACACTGTTGCATGTCTTGGCTTCCTTTTCCTCCTAAGCTACCAATTAGGTCTCTGGCTCAGTTACAGGTTGTGTTAGAAGAGCTGTGGAGAGCTGAAATGCCCCTTTGTGTCTGAGGGGAAAGGAAGCTTTTAAATTCAGATAAAATTGTGGTCTGCTTAATGGCTGAGCAGGGAAAGACAGTCAGAAAGTGACAAAGGCAAGTTCCTGTGATTTTTTAATACAGCTGTCTTCCTACTTTTCTCTTAAAAAATGATAATGAGTTTTGAAAGAGTCAGCATAGACATAACCTGGTACCACTGCCTGACTTTTTTTCATGCTGTGATATGTCTCCTTCTTGAATTCCTGCCAGTGTTGCACACGCTCCTGCAGGAGTGGCATTTACCCCCAGAAACGCCTGTCACACCTGCATTTGCCTGCAGAGTGCTCAGTGTATGATCTGCAGCTGTTGGGATCTTTGCACTGCTCCTACCAGGTATTCCCAGCCTCTCCCCAGTGCACAGCAGATAACGTGGCAGACTATAAAAAAATCATCTTCCAGCCCACCCTCTGGACCAGTAATTCAATACCAGCTTTCTTCAGTAATTCAATACCAGCTTTCTTCAGCAATTACAAACCACATTTTAAGAAACGGAGGCCTGGACTTGCTGCCAAAATGTGTGTTAAAAATGACCTTGAAGAATGCCTGGAATGAGGGTGGTGTGCAGCCAGCTTTTATTCCACCGTCACAAGGGAACGTGGAATAGCTCCTTAGGAAAGTCTGCAAAATAAAATCACTGATCCTAATCCTATTGAGATGATTGTCAGTGATGCTACTGTTTTATATTATCATTCACAGCCCATAAATGAGACGAAATCAAATCCCCTGAGAACTTAAACGCTGTCTGATAGTTACTATTTTGAAAGCCAGCACTTGTCGCCAATTGTCATATGGTGTTATCTTAGAAGCAGTGTCACCCATATATTTAGAAACTGTTGCAGCTGTTTGCAAATCTGGTAGTCATGTTTAATCACCAGTGGTTTACAGACTAGAGTTTGTTGCACCTAATAAAAAAGCATGACTTTCTCTTTTCTCCTACCATCATTTGAGAATTGAGTCTCTCCCTAATCTTTCTTGTTGCCAAACCTTCCTAGAAGAGATTAAGAACTATACAATAGCAATAAATGTATTTCTTCCTCTCCCACACCATTTGAAAAAATAAGTAAATTTTGAAGTCTCAGAAATATAAAAGTTATCATCTTGTAGTTTCTTTGCATTATGCTTTGTACACAAAGACACTAGGGTCTCAATTAATAAAAAAATATTATGTCCAGCCCCTGTTCTCAGGACAGGGCTTTGCTGTCCAAGAAATTGAGTCTGTTGCAGGTCAGGATCCAGGAGCTAGAGCTACTTCAGCAATAAGGAAAAGAACTCCAAGGGCATTTCCTGAAGACAGCAAACTAGCCAACTGATGAACACCGCTGGAAAAATAATCCTCCTGTTGTCTTCCTCAGATAAAAATTGTGCTAATCACTACTGCAGGCTAGACTGTGCAGTGACAGAGCTGAAAATCTAAGGCAGGTAATGCCCTGTCAGGTAAGAAAGAGTCTCATCTGAGGTACTCTTAGAAAAAAGCGACCTTTATCATAACTGTAACTTCTATGATGATATTTTAAAGTATTAGAATACTTTATACAATGATTGTATAATGAAGTTGTACCTAAGACCCCCTCCTGAACAAAGTACAGTCTTGATTGAGATTGCTTTTGCTCCATCTCTTCTCAAAGAATCAACATGTCTTTGAATTTGCTTTTGCATAACTTGAAGTACAGCGTTCAAATTAATCTTCAATGTGTAGAGGAGCAACAGGATTAAAAATTGGTCTCTCCTTCTTTGATTGTATCTTACCATAAGTGACTTCAAAATCTTTTTTAGTACCACTCAAGCTTTCTAGATTTCCACTCTTTATATCATATCCTAATGCAGAGAGCTTTTTAATTCGATACTGAACAATTTCTGTTGTCAATTCCAGTACCATTGGTGTCTCTCTTATCTGTGCTATAGAAATTCCTTCCTTCAGTAGTCCTTCAAGTCTTTCTTCCAGAACTGGAACAGAATAGTAGAGAAGGGCTGGGCATTTCAGCACTAGTTGTTTTAGTTCTTGATCACTGCACTTGAAGATGTTTTTGGAGAAAAGCATACTCTTCTGCATAGTGGTGGAATTAAGTTGAAAAATAAAGCCTTTAAGTTTGGACAGCAGCTGTAGAACTTCCTGGTCAGTGAAATAATTCTTTTGGAGAAATTCCAAGTTCTCCTGGATTGCAGTGGAAGTATTTAATAAAATAAATGGATTTTGGCTCAAAAGCTTCAGTATCCAGATCTTCATATTTGCTTCAGAGCCCCCTAAATTTAAATAATTTCTTTGTAATGTCTCTATCACGTTTTTGTTTTTCTCAACAGGGTTATAGAAAATATTTGGTGCACTTGTCAAGAACCTGGTGATTATATTATTCTTAAGCCCCAGCTCTTGAAAAAGCAGTATGTTTGCCTTCTGGTTCTGCTGATACTTAGTAGTAAAAAAAGACTCTGGAAATTGCTCTATTAATTTAATCAGCTGTTTTTCATTCTGGCATACTAATTGCCATATAGCTCTTTGAGAGTTTATCTCTGCTGGGGTGTGGAGAATTGCCTCGGGGCAGCGTTCTATAATGTTGGCTACAGTGGTCTCATCTGCTCCCATTTCCTGTAAGATACCAGCAATTTCTTTAACATAGGCCACATCCTGGCGAAGGACCCATTCCTTTAGTCTGCGTATCTTCGTGATGTCAACTGACAAACTGTAGAGGTTCTCGAGGGTTTTTTTATTTTCCTGTCTTGACTTGGTATCAGTTGTGTAATTGGAATGTATTAGGAAGCTTCTGTTTGCTACATCAGGCCATGCTGATGAAAACTTCCGTCCTGGGTTACAGCTCAGCGATCTTGTCAACAGAAGAGTGAACGTGTCTTTTGCACCGTGAGCAACTCCTCTCAGCATCATGGAAGGCAGTCCTGTGGAGGCACAACTGTAAGAAAACACATTTAAGGAACAAGTTAATGGTCAGAATCATTGATATTTAGACAGAACTGGTGTAAGAAATTGCTCTCCAGAGTGGTTTTTGTTATTAGTGCAAAATCCAGCTTTCACATGAAAGCAGGGGGAAAGACTATTTTTTAAGGGTTAACCTTCTGATGGATACGTCACAGGAACAGTAACATGGATGCAACAGACCTGATGTGGGGCAGTGCTCTGCCCATATCAATGTTTGCAGTCATACAAGCTCCAAATGTCAGCCATTTCTTGCAGCTAACACTGTGACTGCATTACAGATCACTCCCACTGTATGAGGAAAATGATTCATGCAATTTCATTTGACAACAATCCCACTAAATAGACAAAAATGGCAGCTTAAATCTTAGTTAGTTCTTATGAATGTATTTGCTTTAACTTCTCAAGCATTATTTGGAGTGTGAGTTGCTCTTTCATGTGTCAGAGACCTACCACGCAGTGCTGCTCCAGCAGCAGTTTGCAGCACAATTTCATTTTGAAATCATTCTTTATATAATTAAGGAAGGAAAAAAAAATCATATGAACCTTGATGTAGGTGTTTTTCTCCAGCTGAGTGTGTGTTAATTGAGTTTGAATAAGCACCCTGGTATTTTAGGGGAGGAAGCAAGTACACAGTAACATTTCCAGGCCTTCACCTACCTCTTCCAACACCTACTTTGCTACAGCTCCTGCTTGCACCAATGCCTTATTTCTGCCTCCAGGTCTCTTCTGTAGGCATAGTCCTTGTGGAATAGGTGTGTGGCTGTGCTAGAGTCCACAGGGCCAACTCCACACCTCACCTTTGCTCAAACTGGCTGCCCAGTTACCACCAATACCACATGAGCTGTCTCTCGCTCCGCAGGGGCAAAGGAGCCGCAGCAGTCAAAGAAAGATACATTAAGTGTATCTTTAACTTCCTGCGGGGTGTTTTCATAACAACCCTTTTGAAGTACCGACTATGGAAGGGAGAACTGCTGATCTCTGCAATACTCCTGCAAATAGCTGCTGCTGGGGGCATGCTTAAAACTGCTCAAACTGAAAATGAGAGTATTTGGACAGTTGGGCTTTTTTGTTGTTTTTTTTTGGGGGGGGGGGGGGTTGTGTTGTTTATTTGTTTTTGGGTTTTTTTAGGAGAGAAAACACTGTTATAATCATGCAGTCCAATCTCCTACATAGCAGACCAGCATACCTATTGCACAACTGTACAAGAGCCCTAGATTCTTCCTTACAGGCCATGGTTTGAGAAAATATGTGGTTTGTTTAGAGAACTTTAGTAGTAGATTCTCTTTTTAGCTGCCAGGTAAGGTTAAATATTTTCCAGAGGTAAATCCTTTGTCTCAAGAGAGTGTACCCTTGCTTTTAGATTGGTTTTTTCCTATTTCTGAGATGGACAATTGTAATGTTATTACATCTTAAACTAATAGAATATGATGTCATTTCCTATATGCACACTTATGTTATTAACAGAAGCTGTTTATTGATAACTCGTTCTTTAGTGTTATTTCACACGTCTAAGGCAAAACCAATTGCCTAATGCACTGCTTGTGTCAGAACCCCAAGGCTGATGATTTTGTCTTCATGTGACTTCAGAAATGCTGTCCCAGTAACCCTAAAAGCACTGGAAGCACTGGAAGTGTAGGTAAGTCACAGATGTTTTGTGCACTGACCTTTCCACGTTCTGAAAACTAAAGTTTTCCATGTCTTTTCCATGACTGCAAATTAAACCTCTTCTCCACAGGAGTGACACAGGTGTCTGTGTCTGAGCACTCTGAGTAGTTTTACTGAGTTTAGTGGGTCCAGTCAGAATAAGCAAATCTCTGAAGAATCAGAGTTTTCTTCATTAATGCTTCAGCTTAGCTAGAAGCAGCCAGCAAAGTGAAGTGTTGTTAAAATAGTTTGGGATGTCAAATAATATTTCCAAAGTACAAAGCTGAAAAATAAACATTACTTTTACTTAAATGCATAATCCTGCTGTTAAACAAAATTGCCTTGTGAGTAATGCAGTCCCTTAAAGTACTGTAATTTTTACTATTACAGAACTTCAAAAATATTCTGAGATACTAAATTGTGCTCTTCTAAAATCTGACATGGGAATGGCTGTTACATTCACATAAATGAAGCTTTACATTTTCCAAAAATGCCTGGGCTCATAGTCAGTTTTTCCCTGTTGTTAGTGAGGATCATCAAAAACACAGAATGCTGTAAAAGAAAGGACAAGTCTGTTTGCCAAAACTCATTTGACAGCGGTATTTAGGAGCCCTTGTAAAAAAGCCCTATGCAAAATACAACATGCGAAATAACATGAATGAATTTGAATGCCATGGTGTTCTACAGAAACCAAGAAGATCTGAGTTATGGCTTGATGGATTTCCAAGCCCATAGATGACACTATTCATGTTTCAGGTATGTAACTGCTTTCAAAAATTCAGAGTTCTCTCAAAGCTCTTGTTGGATCTAATACATGTTCTAATGTGCAAGACCCCACTGTAACTTTTCACATAACTAGATTGCTGTGGGGATTGTAAAGCAATTGGGAGATTAAGGGAAAAAAAACCAGCCAGCTCAGATAAGATGCTTGCTCTTACTGCCCGCAGCACCCTCTCACCCCCAAGTGTTAGAACAGCAATAAGGAAGTGACCTCATGTCAGTTACCTGTGATCCTGCTTGCTAGCACACTTGCAGAGACCTGAATATACAGAGTAAAGGGGTGCTGTAAGTTTCCTTACTTAATGAGACTTCTATGTAAATCTTCTATAGGAAATAGATACAAGGATCAACTGGTTGATTTATCCCATAATGTGAATTTCTGAATGTATGTTCTGAGACTCAAATACCACTTTCGAAAATTAGCAAACCCAAACTTTTACTCATGCTGGACTGTTCACAAAATCTTTCAGTAAAGAGGGCAACTGTATGACTGCTGACCACTACCATTCTCATAACAGGAAACTTAGTAGGCTATAAAGAATTAAATAAAACTACTGAATGCCTAGATGGAACTTTGAGTGAACTAAGAAGAGTAGGTATCTACCTAGAAGAGAGTAGACAGGGTTTGAATGGTTTGTGAAGGAATCTGGGGTGTGAGAGGTTGCAGTTTTGTAGATTAATGCACAGTAAATGTTCACACGTACTTACAAAAAATGAATCCCTGCTTTGCATTAGTGGTGGAAATTAGATAAATTATTATAAAATACACGCTGAACCAACATAAACCTTTCTAGAAAAAAAATATTGAGGATCCTAGAGTAATCCAGGTTTGAAGGGATCTCAAGAGCTCAAAGCAGGGTCTGCAAGATCCAGGCTGCTTTGTCCAGTCACGTCTTTAAAACCTCAATGGATGGAGCCCAGCGGCCTCTGTGAGTTACCTGTTCCAATGCTCAACTTCCTCATGGGAACAAAGCTTTTTCTTACATCGCGGAAAGGAAAGACATTTGCAAACCGCTGGTCATTAAGTGCTGGTGCTTTCAGCACAGACAAAACAAGGGTCTCCAGCACAACCCGCTCCCACGGCCCGGCCACTTGGGGCGTCCCTTTTCCCACCCTTTGGACCCCGCTTGAGGGCGGAGAGGGAGGAGGGGGCTGTTCTCCAGCAGCCAGCAGGGCAGCGGCGGCTGCAGGCCCATCCCGCCCCGATCGCCGCTCCCGCCGCAGACACCGGCGGCCGACGCGGGGTCCCCGCGCCCGGGGTCCCTCCCCCGCCGCGCTTCCCTCGGAACCGCGGGCCTCTCCCCCTGCACGCCGCCCGCCCTACCCTCAGCGCCGCGCCGGCGCTCGGAGCGGGCCGAGCGCAACGCCGGCTGGCCTCTCCGCCACACATGCCCCGGGGCCGGGCCCGCGGGAGAGCGGCCCGAGCCGCGCTGTCCCCCGGCCGCTGTCCCCCGGCCGCGCTCACCGGCCTCGCCGCCGCCGCCGGGCCGCACCACCGCCGCCGCGCGGGGAGCGCTGGCACGTACCGGTGCCGGCAGGGGAGGGGCGCGGGCTGAGCCGCGGGCCGGAGGACGTGGCCGTCCCGCAGCGGGACCCGGCCCAGCATCGTCCGGTGCGGAGCCGGCCGGGCCTCCGCGGCTTGCCAGGGCAGGCTTGGCCGGCACTAGGAAAGTGAAGGGCCCGTGGAGTAAAACTGCTTGCAAAGAGAAGTAGTGGAGTGAATAGAAAAAAAATTTTATAGTAATTTCTAAGTAATATAATAGCAAAGGACTGAACATTTAAAAGTCAGACTACTTGAGTGCCTTTGCTGTGACGGGAAGCAGATGATCCTTTTGATTCGGTAACACCGACATCATGATGGGAGGTTTGCCTTATACCAGTGTATTTTCTTCATATGACCACTGCCTTATTACATAATTAAATTCACATCTAGTCATTGGTCTTATATTGTTTTGCTGGTGGCTTTTCAGAAGTTCATTGAGCTGTGATGGTGAGGACCATCTTCCTCTATCTTATTTTTTTAGTCATATCTACTTATCTTTCTCATCTAGAGTAACAAATCAGCAGTCACATAAATGATTTCTAGACTAGAAATATTTTACTAAAGGTGTTGCGATTTTTTAACAAACTCCAAGTCTGTACAATCACATCTTTCAGAGAGTGAATACCACTACTGTTGTCTCTGTGAACCCTTTTTTTATCAGCCACATGTTCGGTAGTCTCTTGGGTCTCTGAAAAAGAGCTAATGAAGAAGAGAAGTGCTATAGAAAGGAACTGCTGTAGGAACAGGGTTCAGGCTTGGTCTCCTAAGTAATAGCTGTTCCTAGAACAGTTAACAAAGTCTGTGAATATAATCCACACAATAATGTTAAAAAGATGCATCTAAAAAATAGCTTCTAATTTGTAACACCAAATTTACTGTACACTTGCTTCTTTATGGTTTTTTTCTCTTCATCCTTCATGTTATCTTTTTTCCCTTCTATCTTCTCCCCAGTCTCTTCATTTTTTCAATCACAGTCTGGGCTAAATTAGCAATATTGTTTAAAAAATTATTCACATGAGAACACTGTAGAGAGGTTTACTTGTGTGAGGTCCTTGATTAACTGTCATTCTATTTTCTATTTCAACTAAGTTGGAGTGGCTCTTCCCTTGAGATCTGACATTTTAATTAATATAGTCTGCATCCATTATATATTAATATATCCTAATACAATATTAATTATACGTTAATATGTTCTTTCTCTCACTTCTGAGTCAAGAACAAACTGTCTCTGATAGAAGGCATGGCCAGATAGACCTAAAGAGTGTTTTGACATAATGATATGCTAATGATATACTGCAATTGTTATTTAGCCTGTAGCAACAAACAGCTTAGAGACTGATGGTTTTCATGACTGCAATTTGTTTATGAAACCATAAGGTCTAGTGAGGAAGGGCTGTTTCCACCTCAGTATTCCCAAGAAGGCAGATTGGTTGATGCTGGAACTTATTCAGGGCTGTCTTCAGTGTGGCAGCCTTGTGGGGAGCTAGCAGGACACATAATGAGTATGAAAAAGCAGTTTAAATGTTTGAAATAAAAACTATGTTGTGAAGTGACTTTCCTTGAAAATAAGGAATCTACTTCTTCATTGTGTTCAAAAATTATAGAATTCAAACGAGTTTGATGGACAGTGGTCATTAACTAGTGAATTCCTTTTAGTTTTTTATTTATTTCAAAATTAATTACCGAATATTTGGCATATAATGATAATAAAAAACTACCAGGCAAATAAGAATGTACTTTGTATTAACTGAGAAAGCAATGTTTGACTTTACAATGACCTCACTATTCCAGCTCTGAGTTGCAGCAAGGATCCCATATGTTCTTCTTGGATCAGAATGATGAGCTCTGGAATATGATTTTCTACATACAACAAAGTGATAATTGAGAAACTCATCATAATTTATGATGTTGTTAAAGTCAGTGCTCAAAAACTGTTCAGTCTCCACACACTACACCTTTTAAAAAGAAATTTTGTGTAAGACCAAGCAGAAAGGGATTCTAATCACGGCTGGGCCCTTTGCATACCTTGGTCGTCAGTGACAAGTGGGGCCTCATCTGCCAGGCAAGGTGTGACAGGATGAGAGGACAGAGCCTCAAGCTGCACAAAGGGAGGTTCAGCCTGGATATCAAGAGGAATTTTTTCACCAACAGGGTTGTTAAACATTGGAATGAGCTGCCCTGGGAGGTGATGGAGGCAACGTCCCTGGAGGTGTTCAAGAAACAACTGGACGTGGCACTCAGTGCTATGGCCTAGCTGAGGTGGTGGTGGTCAGTCAAAAGTTGGCCTCGGAGGGCTTTTCCAACCTAAATGATTCTGTGATTCTATTACTGTGTTTATTAGCTCATTCAAAGTGAGGAAAGAAAAGCACAAAGGGAAACATATGATGCATGTGTCTCTTCTTGTTGACTTTCACTTTCTATGGATCTTACCAGAAAAAATATTTTAGGAGGAAGAAAAATGACAGTTCTTAAGTACTGTCTGGAATTCTTGAAGTTAAAGAAAGAGCTGTACTGCTGATTTGGGTCCTCTGCCTTTTACTTGAGACATTATTTCTAACGAGACCACTCTGTTGCTATGCTCTTGTCCGTGAAGCTGTAGATTTGAGCTGCAATCTACAGGTGGAGGTTTATTTTCAGATGTGCACCTAGAGCTGCCCTGCTAAGGCTCCAAAGGGTTGTACTGAGTCCAGCGCTGCCTCCGCCGGCTGCTGGCCGTGCGCGCTGTAACCGAGGGGCAGGCGGAGGTTTGAACTCCGCAATTAACAGGCGTGAGAAATTCACCTCCTAGTAATGACTTTACTAACGGTGCTCTAAGAGGGACCATTTTAACTCGTTCTGCTGTTGAAAGCCTGTTTGGGTGCGGCAGCGCCGCACGGCCGAGCTGCTCTCTCTTGCTCAGGAGTGCCTTTTGATCGACACGTGCCGGTGGCACCGGGCAGCAACAAGCCCTCGGTCCGCGTCACAGACTCGTCAGGGTTGGAAGGGACCTCGGGAGCTCCGCTGGCCCAGCAGGCGCTCCCTACGCACACGCTTATATAAGCGCCCCGCCCGTTTCCCACGGATGGGGCTGTGCGCGGCGGCACCGGGGGACACGGCCCCGGGGGCGGCGCGGGCGCGCGCGGGCCGCGATACATAACAGGCTCGGGGGCGCGCGCGCGCCTGCGCCTCCCGGCGGAAGCGGCGCCGCCAGGAGCCGCCTCGCGGCCCCGTGCTCATCCGGGTCCCGCCGAGCCCAGCCGAGCCGCGGGGGGGTGGCGAAGAGCCGGGCCCCGCCCCCCGCCGCGGCCGGCGGCCCCGCGGTACCCCGGCGGGTGGGATGCCCGCCGGGGTCAAGGGTCCCCCGGACGCCTCTCTCTCCGCCGCGGGCGCGCGGCCGTCCGGCCAGGTCTCCCCTCCCCCGCGCGCCGCCGATAGCGAACACACCTCAGAAACGTGAGGGCCTGCGGTCACGTGGGAGCGGCGCCGGCCAATGGGCAGCGGGGGGCGGGGCGGAGCGCCCGGCGCAGCCCCGCGCAGTCACAGGGCGAGCGGCGAGGAGGTGGTAGCGGCACGGACGGCGCTTTTCACGGGTAGGGCGCCGTCACCGCCCCGCAGTCACCGCCGGATCCAGCGCTCACACCTTTCGTCCCTGCTCTCCCCGGCGCGGGGGCTCCGCGGGGTGATGCGTCCCCCCCGGGCGGCCGCTCCCGCCGTGTCCGCCGGGTCCTAGAGCCGTCCGCAGCGAGGCCCCGCGGGCCGCCCCGCCGCCCGTCCGTGCTCGCCCGGCGGCGCCGGGCCATGAACGGCCCCGAGGGCGGCGGCGGTTCCCGCTGAGCGCCCGCACCCGGCATGGGGGTGAACGCCGTACACTGGTTCCGCAAGGGGCTGCGGCTCCACGATAACCCGGCGCTGCGGGAATGCATCCAGGGCGCCGACACGGTGCGCTGCGTCTACATCCTGGACCCCTGGTTCGCCGGCTCCTCCAACGTGGGCATCAACAGGTGGCGGTGAGTGCGGGACGCTGCGGGGGCCCTAATCCTTACCACGTTATGTATTCGGTCACGCTGCCTCCCCGCCATCCCCTCCCCTCCGCGCCCGATTGGGCCGCCGCCAGCGCCGGCTTCCTTCGGCTGCTCGCCCTCCCCGCGGGCCGGCGGTGTTACATATCCAGCCCAGCGCCGGCCCGGGCTGCGGCTCCCGCGGCGCACGTGGGAGGGACGGGTAAGAAGGAACCGGGCAGAATGCGGACCGGTGGGCTGTGGCTTCCCGGTGAGGGGCCCGCTTCTTCTCCCTTCTGGGGGCGGCGGTGCAGTGCCCCAGCGCAGGAGCTCAGAGCGGGGTTGCTGCCGGGCGGAAAACCCTGCGTGGAGCAGCCTGGAGGGCTTGCACCATCTCGGGAACTCTGGGCAGCCGCGAACCCCAGGGCGTCTCCGTCCTGGAGAAACTCTGAAGCTGCTCGCTTAGCTCAGAAGTACATTTTCAGACTAGAGTTCCTGTACAGAAGGGTATCACAAAATATCCTGAGTTGGAAGTGACCCACGAGGATCCTGGTGTCCAATACCTGGCCCTGCATAGAACAACCCCAAGAAACCCACTGTGTGCCTGAGAGCGTTGTCTAAATGCTTCTTGAACTGTGGTTGGCTCTGTGTGCAATGTCCCTTTCTGGAAAGTGCAGATTTGTTCCTGCACCATCGTGCCAGTTGTAATTCTCCTACCCGATATAAAAATGAGCTTTTCTGTAGGTCTGTGACTGACGCTTGCATGCTAAATGTGTGCTATAAGGCAGAGGTTAATAGGACTTCTCTGCATGCTTGTCATCTGAGATTAGTTAAAGCATCACTAGGAATCTGAAAATTGTTACCCTTGTAAAACGGTTGATAATGCAGTAAAGTTTGTGTATCATCTCTCCCTCCGATGTCAGGAACTTGAAGTGCTAGTGAACTTAGCTTGCCCAGACTACAGTGCTAAGAAGTTGCCTAATTATGGAACAAGCACAATGAAACTTACCTTAACACTGAGTCATAGAAGAATGACAAAGTTTAGAAACTTCAGGTTTTAATTGTGTTTACTTGAATGATTGTTCCTTTCAGATTTAATAATTTGTGTCCTAGCTTTACCAACCAGGTAACTTACCTTCGGAGGTTTTCGGTTTCTGTTTTTTGGTTTTTTTTTTTTAGATTTTGAGAGGTTTTCCTTACAATCTTCTTGTTTTCAAGAGACAGACTAAGGATGCTTTTTGTAAACTTTGATTTGATGGTTATTTCATTTTCACTGACAAAAATAACTTATGAATAACTGTTAGATACTTTCCTTATCTGAGATTCATGATATACATTTATTTTATAAGAGACTTTTAAATTGCTTTTGTTTTGAAGGGATAAATTTTTTTAAATAACATTTTGACTTACTGAAGAAGCTCAGAGATCTTAATTTTGTGGGTGAAGCATGAACAGTTACTTAAGTTTTAAAACAATATGGACAACTGGCACAAGTCTGAGTGTTAAGGAAATCATATGTTTTAAGAATGCTTCATAGGTCTTTAATGTGCCCTGCAGTTGAAACGCTGAACAGATTTTGGTTGTATTCTCTGAGCTAGTGAATGATAGACAAATGTGAACTTTGATTCTAGCAGACGGAAGTTCATGTCTTCAGTGCTATTGCCCTGGTTCTTCAATGGCTGTGTAATATGATCATTAGCTAATAGAGTCCTTGAGTACATATGTGTGTGATGTATTGCTGGTTGATGTACTTAAACAGTGTTTTCAGTGTTTTAGAAGGCAGCTAGTCCTTCCACTGCATTTTGCATTTCAAGAAAAATGCCTGCTTTTAGTTGCTGGTTAGAGGGATTGAGTTCGGGGTAGATTACAACTCCCCTGTCCAAAGCGCTTCAAGCAATCTCCTGGTACTCAAATACCCTTAAGGCACATGCTGCACATGGATTTGAGTATGAAGTCGTGCTGCCTGCATAGCCTGATTTTGTGAAATCATCAGGTTTTTTTCAAGTTTAAAAGTACAACAGCTTTATAAAATAACTGGCTGCTAAAGCTCTATGCTTATTAAGGTTCTTCTCAATAATTTTTTTATTTAAATGGACAGTTACTGGTTTGGTATGAATCCACTCTAGGTTCTAGTGGTTTAAAAGATGCTTTTAACCAATGCAGACACATACATTCCCAGTAAGTATACACAAGATGTATGATGCAGTTTTTTGGTTTGCCAGTCTCATTTGGCACTTATAATTAATGAAAAACCATTTTACGTTCTTTTTCACTTGATGATTATGATGAAAATTGTTTCTTACATGCCTGTTGAGTAGGGTGTTGTAGTCAGAAACATTTTATTTAAGACTAGGAGCAGAAGCCCTTCAGCATTAGGAAGGTGAGTCAAATTTAACCTCCTGGTGTGAATTTACAGTGGTCCTTTCTTAATTTGAGTTGATTGACACCAAGTGTTTGTTGTCTTAGTGCCCTGGGCAAAACTCTTCTCTGTCAAACGATGACTAACACAATCTACATGAGGAAAAATGGTGAAAAAATACAAGAAACCAGGAGGTTTAGTTTCTTGTTAGAATATTGTCATTCTGCAGGGTCACCAGTTACGATTTATATTAACAAATGTGTGTTAAATCTGGTAAGTAGCAACCTCTAACACATAGGTGCTTTCTAATTAACTTTTCTGTTTAAACAGTCATATAACAATCAGGGACTAATATTTTTGTGTAATTGCACTATTGAGCAAGTCTAATTACTAAGCAGTCACATGGTCTTACTGACCTCCTTTCTCCTGGCATTCAGCCTACCTGTTCTAAATTCGTGAATGCTACGTAACAAATGCCAGGACCTCCCTCAGCTCGCTTCTTTTTTTTTTCTGGGTCTGTTCTGTTTCTTCTTATTGTTCCTTTTTTCAAGCTGTCAAATAAATCAAGATGTGCTTTCATTGAAACATGCTTTTTCTATGGGATGAGTTCACAGCGTTGTTCACAGATCAACACTTGAGAGAGAGAAGTTACTTGGTGCAGTAAAAGGTGATGTAGAAATGGTGGAGGGAGATGCCAAATGTTAAAATCACACACTAAGGCTCTCTTAAAATTTTGTCAGTTGCCCTTAAATGTTAGGCACCAGAATTAGCTTGCATCTAATTGTGTCAACAAAGCAGGCAAAGAATGTAACTTGCATACTCCAACAAGTAACCATTACCTACTTCTGAAAAAATGTGTCCCTATGTGCTGCTCACAGACTTTTCCATATTAAGGAGAATGGGATCTCATGGTTAACAACATCACCTAGGGGAGAGCTTCATTTAACCCTGGTTTTAGTACAGAGTGATAGTTGATCAGAATACCTGAAAAGAAATGCAAATGTTGTCAGTTGCTGCATAAGGATTTACTTTTGGTAATAATTTACCTCTTCTGGTTTGTCTTTATGGGTATGTATGTCTGTCTTTATATGCTAGTTAAAACACTTTTTTTTTCAACCATTCCTGAAGAGAACAGGTTTTACTTTTAAAATAAGAGTAATAGAATTTTCTTTGTATATCTCTTAGATTTTGTGAGAATATTGATGTGTTCAACATCCTTCAAAGTTAGCTGCTGCTGTTATGGCAGATACTGGTATTGACTTCGGCGAGAGAAGGGAGGTGTTTTGGGGTTTTTTTCCACACTCAAATTTCAAGCAAATAAAAAACACCTGAGGAAAAAAAAAAGTTTCATTTCCAGGACAATCACTGCAATTCATGGAAATGGGAACTTGTTTAAAAAATAATGCTTAGACATCTTTCTGTAGTATCCATTAAATTTTGCTATTCTGTGCATCTGGTTTTGAAAATATACTTAGAGTTTCAGCTTACATAGTTATGATTTGTCCCACAGAGATGTATTTATTGGATGGGGGATTGGTAGAAAAAGTTTGTCAGTAGATTTAATCTATAAGTGGTTTGAATTTCATATGTGTAATTCAGGCAGACAAAATTTGTTTATTATACTGCATTAATTTTTGGGGACATGCTTAATATATAAAAAGGAATGCTCAGAAATATTTATTACTTCCCTGATGAAAACATCCCTTTACGTTTGTTTTTATTGTGTAGCACTTAGAATGAAAATCTACGTGAAATCTATTTATGAAATATTTAATATGAAGCCCACCAAAGGCACTCTGTCATTCCCCTTGATTAGACAGGGAGTAGAAAATACAGCAAAAAGCTTGTGAGTCAAGATAAGGACAAGGAGAGATCACTCAGACATTACCATCGTGAGGAAAATAAATTCATTTATTACCAACCAAATCAGAATATGGTAACTGAAAATAAACTAAATTCTTAAAGCACTTTCTTCCCACTTCTCACTTCTTTCTGGGCTCAACTTCACTCCCATTTTCTCAACCTCCTATCTCCGAAGAACACAGAGGGATGAGGAACAGCGGTTTTGGTCAGTTCATCAAATGTTGTTTCTGCTGCCTTTTCCTCAGGGGAAGGATTCTTCACACTGATATTTTCTCCGCCACGTCCTTCATGGGCTGTGGGTGGACAGCCTTCCTCTCAGTGGTCTTCACCACAGGCTGCAGGGGAATCTCTGCTCTGCTGCCCTCCTTCCTGACTTAGGAGTTTGCAGAGTTGTTTCTCTCTCATATTCTCATGCCTCTCTGGCTTCAATGGCTCCTGAGCAGTAATGTCTTCCTCCTGTCAGATATGTTATCCCAGAGACGCTACCTTGGCCAGCAAGTGGCAGGTCTGTGTTGGAGCTGTCTGGCATTAGCCTGGAAAGACAGACAGAAAGCTTCCAGCAGCTTCTCACAGGAAGCCACCCTTGTAGCCCCCCAGTACCTTGTCTTGTGGCCATGCAAACCCAGTGCAACCCAGCACACCCTCTAAGGAGTGGCTTCAACTCTAGAGTGGCGTGTGCTGCTTGGAGCACTTCTGTTCACCCAGCACACTAAATTGAGGATGATTAATCTGTGAGAAGTCTGTAGCTTCCAAGAAGTTGCATTTTCAGATGGGAACTTTTTGGTATCCGCAGTTAGACTGGAGAAACCCCCCAGTACCATACCCCTAGGCTGGCTCACCTATTCTCTTCTGCAAAAACCATTTTTTACCCCAAAAGTGCCTGCAATTCAGCAACTTCCTCTATAATTTGTGTTATAAGATCTAGCCCTATGATTTACAAAGTACGTCATTGAGGCACACTGACGTATGTCCTCATGGGTTTAATCCTGCACTGTTGATGAAAGGGTTGGTTCCACCCTTTTATGATAGCACATAACCCTGTGGTGAGCCAGTTTAGCTCATCAATCTGTCCAAAAGAGATTAATTACCAGTTTTGGTGGGATTAGCTCTGTGGTAGATTGTGCCAGCAAAAAGGTCATCATATTAGTAGTGAAGAGGCAAAGAGTGGGAAGGGCAGGTAGCATTTCTTTCAGTGGCAGTATAGATTTGAGTCAGATTACAATGGTCATATCACTCTTGGCCTGCATTGCTCATGCCTGCAGTAACCACCAGGTGTTTTTTGGAAGGTGTTTTTTGTTTTTCTGTGGCTTGCCATTTTTTGACACTCTTTGAACTGATATTGCTGAAAATAAGTATTGGCCTTTTTACTGTGTTGGGAAAAGATGCAATTTCTTTTTTGTCAGACTGTCAGAATGTGAGAAATAAGCCTGCTAGCTGAGAAATGACACTGTGCCTGTTTCCTTATTTTGGTGAATGATCTTGTATCACCAGATTCTGTAAAATAACTATTATTCAGTTGCCCAAGAAGACTGCACTGGCTGGTGTGGAGGGAGCATGCAGTACTGCAAATTGAATTGTGCTCAGTAAGTTGGTTTTTCTAAAATAGCAGTTACTATAGGCCAGAAAAATTATAGTGTGCATCTATACAATCTGGACTCCAAGGTTGATCTTGAAGGAGACTTAGTTCCTCAGGTTAAGAAATTTTGACGTTTCAGACATATGGTTTTATATCACTAATCTCCAGGTTTGAGGATTACCAGAGAAGATCTGGGTCATGTGTTCTTGATATGTAATAGTATGTGGACTTCAAGTATTAAAGGGAGAAATGTGATTTTGAAACAAGTCCATAGGAGTTTTTTGGTCTTCCTTCTCTTGGGACCAATAGTCTATTTCTGTTTTATTTTACAAATGTATCAATAGATCACATTCTTTATTTGAATAGGGCAAGGTAATCTGTCCACACCTCATAGTGTTTCCTGCTATGGTCACAAACAGGGAGGGTGATAACCCCCAACAAACACCATCTCTGATGAATGTGAAAGCAGCTTTTTTTAGACAATCAAGAATTCAGAATTTTTTTTTTCTTTAACTGATCAGTATGTGGCAGTGTCAATGAATTCTGCATCTGCTCTTCAAAGCAAGTTATTTTATATTATCATTCTCTTTTGGACATTTTAATTCAATAAAATATATTTTCCTCCAGTTTGGGAAAATGTCTTTATCCCAACAAATGGAAGTTACTCTTTAAATATATTATGCAAATATTGCAGAAAAGCCTGTTTATCATTGTACACTGCCTGAACTTTTCAGTTTCTAGCAGTTTATCTACAGCATGGAAGCCTTTATTTTCAGAACTGGTTCTTTTCCATGCTGTGTCTCAGTGCCTGGCAGGTTTTCAGGTTAGTTATATAACCTGTGATAGGAGGAAGGTCAAGCTGCCAGCCAAGTCGGCCATTTTTCAGTGTAGAAGTCACTCTAAAGCCTGTGATGTTATGAATTTGCATACTGAAAGAAACCCTTTGCTTTTGGGAATTTTGTGACCTTCCCATAGTGACCTAAAAAGGCAAAAGTCAGCTTGAGCATGTGTGGGTTGTGTAAGTAGTCTAAGAGTATGTGGCTTTATGTTCCATGGGCTTAGTAATTTGCTTATCACATTTTAGCAGGTTTAGTAGCCCTACCTTTGGCTACCCCTAGGAAAGAACTGGATTTGGTTACCAGGGTAAGAACTTCATAGTGTTTTGGTGCAATACATTTTGCTTAGATTTCTCAGAACTCTTAATTTAACATGGAGCAAGGTTAGTTTCTGTGCTTCTGTGTACTTTTGGCTTTCACATTCTTTGCAATCTAGGTCAAGAGGTGAGTTATAATTGCAGTGTTCTTCTAACTCCGAAGCCTTCATTTGTTTTTCAGGTCACCATAAAGCATTTGCTTTCACTGCTTTGGAGTTTTGTGAGTGTAAATGATTTTTTATAAGGGAGGAAAACTGCAGTGGAGGTGAAGGATAGACTGGAAAGGACAGGTCAATATTTCAGTGTTCTGTTTCAAGTGTGTAAGTGGAGATGGCTGTGGCAAAAGTCCGCATGGCTATCTATACTTTTGGAACAGTTAAAAATCGGAGTGCATTCTGATTACCAGTGGAGATAATAAAAATCAACACATGAGCTTTGTTAGCATTAGTTTAGACAGTAGTGAGCTGCAGTGAACAGAACTTCCTAAAGTATGCACTTTTCTTTTAGTAAATTCTGTTCTTTGTTGTTTTGTTTTTTTTTTTAACTATTTATTTTTAAATTTCATTAGTATTTGAAAGGTCTAAAATTCAACTTTGGTAAACCTGGGTAGGAAATAAGAATTTCATAATATTCAAGGTTTTGAAAGTAAACTAGTATATTCAGGTGTCAAACTGTTGCTTAAAATGTCTTTGAAAAGTGCTAGTGCAACAACTTTTTTGCAGTAAGATAAAACCTCTTCGGTTTTATCAGAGATGGAGAGGATTTCTTCCACTGAACATTGATTAGGATGTGTCCTGCATATCTAATTTCTGTATTAACAGGCATGTGATGTACACCTGAGCTTTTGTGTTATGCATTGCTTCCTTGTACAACTAAACTTGAGAAATTTTCTGAACCTGTTTCAGAAGTTTACTTTATCTCAGTGTTTCTTAATTTATGGAAAAGCATTTCCCTTCCTATTCATTCTCATGCATTTCTTCTTTAACATCTGTATGTTTGTGGCTCTTTCACAGACATGAAAAGTACAGGCTGTAAAATTCTTGCCCTGAAGGTTTGTACCCTTTCAGAACACAAACCTGTATCCCTTCAGAATTACAAACAGAAACATTGAAAAAATTCTCTTTAGGCTCAAATGGAGAAGTTGTGAAGTATGAATATATATGTTACTAATTCTTCAGTGATGGAGATGAAACATCTACAGTACAGGTTACTTAGGAACAATTCCTGTAAGGAAAACTTGGATTTTTCTATCTATTTTTATCTATCCAGCGTATGAAATCCATGACCTAGGAAATGCTTCATTTTTTATAGTAAGGAACTTGTGGCATTCAGTGCTTGCAGATTTTTTTTTTTTGGTTTCTCAATGCCAGTGTTCTACTGACCTTGTCGGTGAGGGGTAAACTCTGCTGCAATTGAGAGAGAGAGAGAAAAAATGATTGAAAAAACAGAAATAAGACGGTAATTTGCATCCTACAGAGAAATAAATAAAGAGGTAACTTGTTCATGTAGGCTGCTCATTACTTCATGCCTTGTATAGTTCATAAAACATGATCATGGTTTGAATGGTTGCAGTTTTGCTGTGCATTAAAGATACAGAACATCATAGCAAACATTTCAATTTCACAATCTCTGCAGTTCTGAAGTACTGGTGAAGCATCCAGAGAATTGCCATACTGCATTTTGTAGAGCAGCTGGCCTTGAAAATGGCTTTGATTTCTAATAGATTGGATTCACTGAAGAATGGGCTAAATATTGTCTTGCTATGTTCTCTATAGAGTTTCCTCTGTTGAAATTTTCTGTCTGTAAATCCTGTGACATCAAATGATTTTTCTTTACATTCTTTCTCCATCATACTTTATGTTCTAGAGATTAAACAAACTCATTTTTTTTTTTTTCTAGAAGTCTGAAAGCTGAAGAAAACATTGTGGCTTTTAGCAGAGATTACCTAATATTTTCTCTCTTTTTCCTGTCTCGTGGGAGAAGCATGACTACATCGGCAAAACTGAGACATTCATTTAAAAGAAAATATTCTACACAGTAATTTTTGCCATCCAGGTTTCAGAAGGGTCTTTGGGCGAGGAGGTTACATTTCAATTTTGTTCTTTGTAAGTCTTGCTATTAATGAACTCAAAAAGTCTAAAGCATGCAAGTCTTCATGGGGTTGATCAAGGCAAGGATGGCATGAATTATTTGTTTTATTTGTGTTGCCTAGGAATAATTCCTGTGACTTTCCTTCATTACTTTTCAGTAGATGACGGGCTGGGTCTAGTTTACCATGCCTTATCCACATTTCTTTTTAGAGAGTGTAACTGTTTGCTGTTTACTGCTCTTGCACAGTATTTCCCAAATCGCATGAATGTTTCCTTAAAGGTCTCTATGAGAGACTTCAATTTTTTTTTTTCTCTAGCATATTCTTTCATTTCTAGGCCCTGGAAACATTTCCTACTATGTAATTTCTTCTGTTTATGACAAAGAAAAATGTTGTAAGTTGCTGTGATAGTGACAGTCGTGCTTTAATTGCTTTGTATTTTCCTCTTTTATTTCAAGGCCTTTGTAACCTGAGGAGACCTGTGTAAAATTAATTTTCATCATATAGTCATGGTGCTTTTCAGTGAGTAGGGGTTTTTACTGGTTGAAATTTCCTTCCCGTAAGCTAGTTGCCAATAAATTTACTGTTGAGGAGTACTTTATTTCAGCAATAGTGTGTTTTTCTTCTAAACCATGAAGAAAATCATGAGTTTGTGGGGGATAATGTGGATGTTTCTATTTTTACAATTTAGAATTTGGCTTTTTGCATTCTTTTGAATATCATTCCACCAACCTCTCTTTTTTCAGTCCCAGCATTGAAACATTGTGTTTGTTAAAGCAAAATTCTTAAATGCTGCATTTGCAGCATTTGAAGAAATTCTTACTCCAATTCTTTACTGCTTCCATGGGAGACAGCACAATGAAACTTCAGTTTTTGGCATTGGAGGTCACACTTCGAAATAGAAAAGTGTTACTAGTAATCATGTGCTGCTCTTTCAGCAGCAGTCTTTCCTATTTCTTTTCATAATCCTGCACTTTTTTTCCTTCTATTAGTCTGTCTTTATTCCAGAACCCTACCTTTGCAGTTGATGCTCTTTGGCTTAAGTGCAGTAGTAAAGTAAAAATAATTTTTAGGCTTTTTGGGTGTTTTTTTTTACTGTCCTGTTTGACGAGTATGGGATTTTCAGAAGCAGTTATGTCATTGTAAGTGGCTTGTTCCCAAATGAAATGGTGCGGGAAATTTAAAAAATTCTTCCACTTGCAGTACAATATTGTCACCAGTTGCAGTATTTTCCTGCTGAACTTAGAAATTTTAAGAATACCTAAGGTAAAATAAGGTTTGGAGAGCCTTTTTGTGTGTTCTTTGTTTTTCTGCTTTCATCATATGAGCTGTATTATCTGTCAGAAGCTTTCTGTTGACTGGAGTTTTAATTATGGTGTACTGCATGGTGATGCCTAGCTTGCCTTTTCTTGGAATGAGTTTTCTTTTTCTTGGAAAGGTTTGTCTCTTGTGCTTGTCTCTTTAATTTTACCTTGAATGAAAACTTTTGAACTTGATTGAATACATTCATCAAAAAATACCTAAGTACAAGTCAGTGTGATTGATGTTTGACTTATTTCTACAGAGATAATTATTTCCTTCCTTAGTTTAAGAGGTGAAATTTTTTCCTTTGTCATAAGGAAAAATGCTGGTTTTAACAGCAACAGTAAACAGAGAATTATGTAACTCAGCATTTTTTCCTTTGTGGTACCTTTGTGCCTCCCCTCTCCAGTGCATGCAGGGTTAAATTGGGTTTAAAAACATGTGAGCTTTACCTGCCATTCACCAGGGTTTTTCTTTTGTGCGGATTTAATGTTATTTAGACCTGTAATAAAGGATGGTGTCCATTAGCTTGTGCTTGGATGGTGGTACAGGAACAGCCTGTTTGTGCCGAAGTTTAGTGCCAGCTGTTGAGTCTGGCAGGGGACGCGCTGTTCACGAGCGCCTGTTCCTTTTCACACCTTCCCTTTCCATTCTTTATCAGCTCCTCCGACTCTGAGCGCTGCCGTGGCACTTGCTGAGCTCCTAGGACATATTGGGTTTCATGTAACCTTTAGCCACCGACATTTCTGAGTATGACACAGAGGAAGAGTAGAACCGACCCGCTGCTTGTATCTGCTCAAATGAAGCCTTTCTCTGTCCCTGTTACGAATAAAGTTCAGCCATGGTGCAGGAATCCTCTCGGAGCGGCTCGGTAGGGAAGGAGTATTCGGATCTTGCTACAACGGTTACATATAACTGGAAAAGTAGGTCATTGTGGCAGGGAGTAGTCCAAACAGCCGCCCGGTTGCTGCAGCAACGACCTACTTTACGAAACTATTTTTGTTGATTCATATTGAAATGTTCTTCTTGAAAGTGCTATAAGGAAATGATCAGGTTAGGAGATATGTAACAGTGGAAGCTGCAGGCTTTGTGGACGACTCCTGCCCTCCTCCTTTCCCTCTGCCTCCCCCCCCCCCACCTCCCCTGCCTCCGTGGTCTTGTCCCCTGATGTTGAATATAGGAGGATTAAAGCAAATAAGGTTTGTTTCTGCTCTAATGAGGAGCAGCTTTTTTTTTGTCTGAAGGTTCTGCATAACAATAATGCCTGTCATTGGTGATTATGTTTCCAGAGTTCAGAGCCTACAAATCTTCCCTTATAAATATTGTCTGTAGAAATAACTTTAGAATTAAAACAAAACAAACAAACTAAAGAACCACCTTTTTCTTGGAAAAGATAAAATGTTGCTGGAGTACTGGAACAGGCTCCCCAGGGAAGTGGTCACAGCGCCAAGCTTGACAGATTTCAAGAAGTATTTGGACAACACTGTCGGGCGCATGGTGTGATTCTTGGGGCTGTCCTGTGCAGGGCCAGGAGTTGGACTCGTTGGTCCTTCTGGGTCCCTTCCAACTCAGGATATTCTATAATTCTATGACTATCACTCCTCTGGAATGCTCATAGTTTCTCTTGATATTCAACTGCTCTTATACTAACCACTTTTCTGCAACAAAGTTTATCCACATTCCAGAAGGTGGGCTTGGTGCCTGCCTCTTTTTCTTTCTTTTCCTTTTTTTTTTTTTTTTTGTAACTGGCAATATTGTTGTCTGAGTCTTCTCTTTTGCTATTAATTCTAATCCTCACTCAAGCAAACTGGAAAAAGTACAGCGCTTCTGTATAAAAGGATGTTCTCCAATTGTCTACCTTTATTCTTTCAACAATGTAAAAAAAAAAAGCTGTCACTGGTGTTTAGGAAGTGAATTTTGGAAATCCACTCCTGTCTTCTAAAAGGAATGGGTAGATGGGGAAAATGTAAAAGTACAGTTGTTACAGTAAGTTTCATTCTTCATAAAATCTTTATCTAAACTACTATGACTTGGGCAGAGGTGACTGAGTATTATTCCTTAGTTACCAGAATCTTCTACTTAACTGTCCTATGTAACTTTTTAAGGTCAGTTTAGTTACTTCAAGTGATGTACCTTCTGTTGGTCCTGACCATCAGTATTGCAGAGAGCTGCTGAAGCTGTGGCAGATGAAAGAGCACATTTATCTAGAGGTTATTTGGATTATTTCATCTCTTGGGTCTTGAGCTATACTTCAGTTCTGTTTCTAGGACTTATGTGACTGAGCTCTTTGCATCTCCTGCGTCAACCTCTCCAGCATGAGCTGAAGAGTTACCTCCACTAGTCTGCCCACATGCTGAGATAGCTGAGGACAAAGTGGAGGTTTCAGAATTTATGCAGCTTGATAAACAAATCTGTGCTTCAGTTATTTGTTTGGGGGGGAGGTGTAAATGTTTTTTTTTCTACGTCATTATTACTCAAAACCCTGAATAAACCTTCATCAAGTTAACTTTGTATTCAGCTATAAATGACTAATTTCAGCTTTGAAAGACTGATTCAGAAAATTTTGGCATTTTGATTCATAATAGTAGCAATGGGAAGTTAAGATAATGCTGAATGTCTGACCACCATAAGGTGACACCAGTCAGTTTTTAATTAAGATTTCCAGGAATAGCTTCAGGTTATTTTTTTTTTTCATTTTCCAAACTTTCTAGCAATTTCTTGGTAGAAAGTGCTTACTAAAGGATTTCATCTCTATCCTTAATTATCTTTTACTGGTTTAATAGATTTTTGAGATGTGGAAGCCAGAGATTATGGAATTCTACGTTAAGGACTTGAAATTTATCCAATGTAGTTGAGAAATGTATTTATTTAAGCCAGTGTTTTATTTCCAGGAAACATAAACTGCAAAATTTTGCTAGCACTAATTGTAACCTTAAAGGGGTCACTTTAATTTAAGGAGAGGAAGAAGGTTTTATTAAAGTAAATTAAGGGCAATATAAAATCTGTCCTTTAGAATCAGGTTGCAACATTGTCTTGGAGTGCTCTTATTGTGCTTATTCTTTTTAAATGAGCCTTAGCTGTCATGGACAGCTTAGATTGCTGAAAATAATGTGGCTGAAATATTTTATAAAGCAGGCCAGCTCTTGTTTAATTACATCAAGCCTTAAGAGCTGCTAATTTAACATGAGAATAAGTTGGTTTAAATTTATGTATGACCATGTCTGTGCTCTCAAGTAACTCTAATTTTGTAATTTGGTTCTAGGTAATATTTCCCCAGTTGTCTCCAGTATAATTTGTTTGCTCTTGGTTTTCCTTTATGGATCCAACTAGTTTCTCTCTGGAGAGAACAGACATAAACAATTAAAGTCAAATAATAAATACTTGATTTATCAGATTGGAATTAGGGGATTAGAAAAAAATAAACACAGAATATGTACGCTAAAGAACAAAAGAGACTAAGAGAGAGATTTAGGAAGCTGTGGGCTGGTTAGTCTTCTATTACCAGCAGACTGACCTTTGTAACATGAAGTAATTTGAAATGTTCATTTCAAGTTATATGGGAATAATTTAGGTGAGTAATGGGTGCCCTTTGAATGTGAATTTAAGATCTAGACTTCATAGAAGTTAAATACACCATTTGCTGTGATGTATGGCTCACAAAATAGGAACAAACTTCGTAGTGCTATTTCATGGAATCACAAAATGGTGGGGGTAGGAAGGGACTTTGGAGATTATCAAGTCCAACTCCCCCCCTGTAGTGGACACTGAGATGGCTAGAGCCCTGTGGAGGATATAAGCCTGAGATAAGGAAATGCTGAGTCAGAATCGCTGAGCCGAGTCTTCACTTAGGTCCTCTGGCCTAGCTTATCTCTCTGTGACCCCATAGGCTATTCTCCCTATCCCTTACAATTGGTCAGTTCCTGAGCCCCCCTAACCCTATATAAGAAGCACCCTGGCCCATTCTGGTAGAAGAGCTGTCATCAGAACCCTTCGTGAACTCCCTGCAAATAAAACCATCGTGGAATCTCCGAGGCTGCCTTCTCCTCTCTCTCCGTCTGCTTTGTGGAAGCCACTGCAGCCAGCACCTTAGCAAGCTAAGAGCTGAAAATATAAAAGAGCTGAAAATCACTAAGAGCTGATAATCACTGTGCTTGCTAAGGTGCCAGGCTAAGACAGCTCTTAGGGTTCGGAGACTTGTCCTGCGGAAGGCTGAGCTGCCCGGCCCAAGGCTGCTCGCCTGAGGAACCCTGGTCCTGCACAGATCTCGCTATCCAGCTAGAAGCGGCCCGGCGGCATTACACACCCCCCTGCTGAGGAGGTTGCACAGGATGTGTCAAAGTGGGTTTTGAGCATCTCCAGAGATACTGCAACCACTCTGGGGCCTGTTCTAGTGATCTGTCACTCCCACAGTAAAGATGTTTTTCTTTATATTCAGATGGAGCTTCCTGTGTTCTAGTTTGTGCCCATCGTCCCTTATTCTGTCACTGGGCATGCCTGAAAAGAGTCTAGCCCCATCCTCAAGATATTTATATGCATTGATAAGATTCCCTTTCAGTCATCTCTTCTCCAGACTACACAGACTGGGCTCTGTCAGTCTTTGCTCATTAGAGAGATGTTCTAGTCCCCTTATCCACTTTGTAGCCCTCTCCTGGACTTTCTCCAGGAGCTCCTTGTCTTTCTTGAACTGGGCAGCCCAGCATACCCACCCACAACCCTGGACACATGACTCTGGGTAAGGTCTCACCAGTGCAGATCATCTCCCCTGACCTGCAAGCAGTGTTCTTCCTAATGCATCTCAGGCACACTGCTGGCTGCTGGTTTAACCTGTTGTCCACCAGGAATCACAGGTCTTCCTCTGCAGAGAAGGTCCTTCCCTGCCGAGCTACTTTCCAGCAGGACAACATTTAACCTGTACTGGTACTTTCATGCACTTCTCCTGTTCTCCATGGCCTTTTAAAGGTTACGGAGAGGGGATGATGGTTTAACAATAATACCTGTCAGCTCCCTCAACACTCATGGATTCATCTCATTGGGATCTATGGATTTCTGGATAGCAAGCTTGACTGAAGGATATCTTATCTGATCCTCCTTGACTAAAGGAAAATCTTCCTTTTCCTGGACTTGCACTTCATGCTCAGGGATTCCTAGAGTCTGGCTTTAACAATAAAGACTGAGCTAAGAAAGCATTCAGTAACTGTGCCTTCTCTGCATGCTTTGTCGCCAGGGCACCCACTTGATTTAGCAGCGAGCCCCTGTTTTCCCAGTCTTCCTTTTGCTACTTGTAGCAAAAGGTAGGAAAGAAGAAGCCCTTCTTGTCATACTTGACATCCCTTGCTAGATTCCATTCCAAATGGACCTTAGCATTCTTTGTCATATTCCTGCATAATCTTGACAGCATGCCTTTATTTCTCCCAAGTGGCCTGTCCTGTTTTCCATATTCCGTAAATGTTCTTCTTGTGTTTCAGTTTTGTCAGAAGCTCCTTATTATCCATACAGGTCTTCTGATGCTTTTAATTGATTTCTTACTAATAGGGATGCACTGGTCCGTAGCTTGGGAGGAATGATGCTTGAGTATTAACCAGCGCCCTTGGATCCCTCTACCTTCTGGAAACTTAACTCATGGGATTCTAACGAGTAGGTCCTTGAAGCAGCCAAGAGTAGATCTCCAAAAGTCCAGGGCTGTAATCCTGCCTATTGCCCTGCTTCCTTTATCTTTGGGGTATTATGAATGTCTTTTGAATAGGAGAAAAAAATTGTGTGTTTCCTTCCTTTGGGGAATGCTAACCTTGAAAAGTTAGTTTGGTTGGAAAGAAATTAATGAGGGATGGTATGTAAGGAAATTTTTGCCCAATGTGAGATAGGTTTGATTAATATCAGTTTGTTGTTCCTAATTGAGCAGTACTGCTTGCTGTGGTTTATGTTCTATTCTCTCTCCATATCTGAAATAGTCTTTTTTCCTTAGTGTCAAAGAAGATGCACCCAAAAGGACTCAGTTTGGAGAGATTAAATTTTAAACATGATTTTCTCTTGATTATTGTTCAAAGCCCTTTCTTTCATCTATTTTCAAAGAATTGCTTTTTTTTTTCCTGAGAACCTCTTTTACGGCTGTACATGGGCTTGGATGTATCTTGCATTTGTCGTCCACCACAGCTCTGCTTTGGCTTAAAGATTATAAAGGTAGTAAATATTAGGGGGGGAAAAAGCCAAGTGACACACATCATGGTCAATGGTTGGTTTTGTCTTTCAAGTGGATCAGCTATACTAAGTTATAAAAGATGCTGTAGTGTTGAATTGCTCCCTAAAGGAGCTGTTTTTTCTTCGCTCACTGTAGCGCAACCTGCAGGAGATTAGTTAACTCCCACAGCTGCTTCACTTAAGTATCTAAAGTTTAGTAACATGAACTTTTTCCTGCCCTTGTGTATAAGCTCAAAGGATAATACTTTTACGAAATGTATTATTGTATGCCACTTTAGGATGTGGAAGTTGGATATGGGATTCATTGAAACAGTGTGGTACAATAAAGGATGCCTCTGTGACCTTGATTTGGTAACAGGACAATACTGCTGTGGCTGGCTGCCAAAGGATGCTGTGGAGTGTACATAACACTTAAATCCTGTCTGAGCTTAATCTTCTTACAGTTTCGTAAGAATATACTGCTTGCACTAAGACTTGTTGGTTGGTGACAATCAGACAGGAAAATATACTGGTAAAATACGAAATATTTGTATAATGGGACATCAAGTTTGAGATACATCTCAGTGCCTAATACTCAGTTTTGCTTTTTGATTTGGTAGTTGCATTGTGATTCCTGTTGAAATTAGTATGAGATGTATATTTGCCTTATGCTGAAATCTGCTTCTAACCTAATCAGACATATGGCAAAGTACATGTGAAAGAAAAGTGCTCCTGCTCTCTCTCTCTCTGAAGAGAAATGAAGGGTACGTGATTTGTGTGATTAATACATTAGGGTCTAATGCTGTAAATTATACTCTCTCTAAATAAAATGTGGTTGGTATTAAACAGTGTGTAATATTCTTTTTTATTGAATCCAGCTCTACTAAACTCTGAAAGATGAAGGAGGAGTATCTGATAGCCTTGTTGGAAAAAACAATTGAACAGGATAGTAAAGGTAGCAGATATTAGGCTGCCTAAGATAATTCTGATAGACAAAGTCTGGGTGGCAATCAAATACCCATAACAACATGAGTCTCTTGTTTGACAGCTATTCTGTGGAAATTGATGGAAATCAATGGCTTGGTGTGAGGACTAGTGGATAGATAAAAGGTATTTAAAAAGGACAGGTTAAACACAAGTTTGGATGGGTTGCTGGAAGTTGATCAGTCGTGGGTAAAAAGTATTAAACTTAAGAACAGAACAAGCTTCAGCACTGTTCCTTTTCACTCAAATTCTTAAACTTCCTCTCAGAATGAGAGAGGCTAGCTAAATTCCTATATTTTGTGTGTCTGTGCAGTCTTAACACTCCTGCTAATGGTCAAATTCAGAATCTGGATTAGTTCAGAAAACTTATTCTTAATGGTTTAGCCCACTAGCATTTTCAGATGTGAATAGCACCTGCAAGAGAAGTCACTGCATTTTAAGTCCCCTCAGTTCCCAGCAACTGCCCTCATTTTGTACTGGCAAGGATGGTTATATGTGATTGTGGTTTCTGGGTGTTTATTACTGCTAAAAATAACCCCAAACAAGACTTGAGGGTAGCCTTAAGTAGTGTGTCTGTAGGTATCGTTCTTGCAGGTCTCCTTCCTAAATAAAATTGTTACCTTTCTTACAGGCTGCTCCTGACTTCTTCCCTGTATAGTCTTTAATCATGCTAATAATGCAGAGCTAGGAGTATTGTGGGATGTAGTGCTTGCTTCAGGTCATTTTGTTAATGGTTAACTGTGTTAACAATTACTTATTGAAGTTTTTGAATAGCTAGTTCAATGGTATCAGTTTCTTTCAGTTGCATGGTAGCTAAAATTATGAGCTGTATTATGCAATTATTGCCAGTTTCTGGCAATTAATTTATATTTTAGACCTCAAGCATACCTTGTATGATTGACAGCAAGGAAGGTTTGTGGAGTTTCTTGGAGTCAACTGCTAAGATTTTATGTACATGTCTTTTAAAGAATGAAGTCTTCAGCAGCTTTCATGAAAGTTCTGAATATCATAATTAGATGTCTCTGGCAAAATGTGTGTAATGCTCTCTAAGAATGTTGCTTGCAAACAGGGATGCTTTGCATCCCCATGTTAAAATATGTAAGTCTTTTCTGCCTCCCTCTATCATGTCAGTTGTGCATGTACCTCACATCACTTGCTAGTGTGAAATTATTAGTGAACATTTCCTTCTGGTTTGCCTAAGGGATGTTTGAGATTAGATACAGAACACTGGGCTGATGCTCTAATCTGATAATTATCTGGGCATCCTTTTTGTGTCTCTTAAAAAAGTTTTTAGCTCATGTAATTCAAAGTGCAAAAGAAAGTGCTTTCCCATTGACTCTTAGGTTGAGGGCAAAAAGTCAGTTTAGATTGAAGGTTCAGAAATGTGACCTGTTATTGCAGGGGGAGATTTAAATATCTTCTCATTACCAGAGTCTGATATAAAGTATAGTAGAGTTTAAGTCTAGTAGCTCTTACTTCATAGATGCTATGAAGAAACTTTGCCTCTAGAGCTCATTTATTGAAAAGAAATACTTTTTATGAGATGAAGGTTTCATATTCATTTTCAATTAATAGACTAATTTACTATTCTTGTGAAAGGAATGTGTTTGTGAGCATTTTGGTGGATCGTTTCAGAGAGAAAGGTGAAGTAATTTTGCATTCAGTTAAAGATGCTGTGCTGCTTCTCTAAGTTTTAGGGGTACTAATAAGAAAAAGAGGAGGTAAAAACTTTGTTTATGACAAGTAGTTGATTCAATTACTATGTTTCTTGGTATGTTTTTAAAAGTGATTATCTAAGAAGGTTCATATTTAATTGAATAAGGCTCTTTGCAGGGGAGATGGGACTAAGATGACCTTCAGAAGTCCCTTTCAACCCAAACTATGTTGTGATTCTATAAATCTGTGAAGGCTTTTGTGTTAGACAACTTCTATTAACACTTAAATAAAAAAATGCCTTTAGATGTAGTGTAGCATAAATACAGTGGATGAAAACAAAATAAGTGATTAATTATTTTCATCATATTTTGTTAAAACATTTGGTTCAGCTGAAAGAGTCAAAAATGCTTAATAAGTGGCATGCTTCTTCTGAGAAACTCAGCTGAGTGTGTGTTCTGGAAGTCAAAAGCAGTGTTCTTTTGCATTGCTATTACTCTAGATATTGTAAGGTCACTGGAGTTTGATTTGGTTGGTTATTTTTGAACAGTGTGCTTTCTGTGAGTCTTGCAACACAAGCTGTGGTTGGGCTGTTTTTAATTTGTTCTGGTTTTTGTTGTGGTAAGGGGGAGTGTGTGTGTCCCCTGGGCACCCTCCTGCTCTCTTCCTAAATATATTTAACAGTTTGAGTCTACACTGTTATTTTTGTTAAGTACCTGAAAGAGTTTTATGGAGATTGAAATGCTGGAGTGTGGTGAGAGATAAGAGAGATAATAGAGGGGATTCGGGGAACCAACAAATAGAGATTAAACAGTATTAAGGGCAAGTTTAGGGATCTTGGATGTGAATTGGAGACTGGGTCAGTGCATGTTATCTTCTTGAATAGGATTTTGTTCCAAGCCTCAACTAGAAGTTATATATTGTGATCAGTCAGGTGGGAAGAAAAGAGACTAAGAAAATAGAGGGAACTGAAATGACAGTAGGAAAAAAATCAAGTTTTCTGAAATACAGGAATAGTCACGAATATTTTATGTCACCAGTTTCTTTCCACAACCTTTCCCTCTACTATGAGATGAGTTTAGGCAACAAACAAACAAACCAGTGTAACAACAACAAAACTCCATACAACCAAACCACAAAAAAAAAGCAACAAAAAATCTGACCCCCTGGATTATTCTAAAGGTATCCAGAACAGTATTGCAGTTTGTCTTCCTAGTGATTTGTGAAGTGTATGTGAATGCACATGCTTCTTGAAAGTGAGATTCACATAGATAAGACTAATTATCATTCCAGGTTTAAAAAAAACACGAGAAAATGAAGCTGTAATTTTCAGAGTCCAAATAGAATTGACTTTGTCCTGGGGACATGGGGCTCAAGTTCTCTCTGATAGAAGCATATGCAACTCTCATCTGATTCTTAAAATAACTCCTGCATGGTTTCTAACTATATGAGTATAGAGACGTTTCTTCTTCTTCTTCTTTTCTAACTACCACAGAGTTTTTTCAGAACAAAACTGAGCAAAGGGAGAAAAAAGGAATTTCTGGTTTGTTCCAGTTATTAAACATCTAAACATGGTTTGCCAGCCAAGAAGCCATTGTATTCTTTTGTGCTGGCTGCCAAGAGGCCTGTTCTTACTCTTTCAGGTCAAGTGAGCCACATTGTAGGTATTTAATAGCAGCCAGGGGAGGTTCGTCCCAGCCTTTTAGATATTATTTTTGATAAGTTTTTTCCCCATGTAAAGTTGGCAGCAATGTGTGTTAGGTAGGCATCACTTACATGTTGCTAATTACTTAGAAAATGGATATTAGCAGGTTTACAGCAATCATGTATGCTATATCCCTCCTAGAAGGAGCAGCATTTTCTGTATCTGGTTAGCTTTTAGGATTTGTCTTCAAAATCTAGGTGCATATGAACTCCTGATTTTAGTAAATCTGGTTGCTCAGTGCCTTTGTCTCTATAGCATGGTGGGCACTTGTAGAGCCGCTGCTGCCCTTCCGCGGTAGCTGTGCCCCTTCTCTGCAGGCGCAGTCTCCAGCTGTCCTGGCACTGCCTCTCCTGCCTTGCTCTCTGGCAGTTGCTGCAGAGGTGTTATCGCTGTGGCCTTGCACCTGCACAGTATCATTACAGCAGGGTTTCTCAGGAGTGATGGACTGCAGTGTGGGAATTGCCTCTTTCTTTTTCCCCCTTTGGGTGTAGCTTGTGGTTTATGGCAGGGGATGCAATAATGTGTGAGCACAGAAATTAATGACCAGCAGGTGCTGACTCAGCAGTTGCCCCGATCAGCATGTGCTCTGCTGCGTGCCAACAGCACTGTAAGAAGGAATGGCTGAGAGGGCTTGAGCAGCTCCTGGTGAATGTATGTTGTTAGTACAGAATTACAGAATTGTTTGGGTAGGAGGGGACCCCTGGAGATCACCTAGTCCAACTGTCCATGCTAAAGGAGGTTCACCTGGAGCAGGTTGCACAGGATCACGTTCAGATGGGCTTTGAATATATCCAGGAAATAAGACTGCAACCTCTCTGGGCAGCCTGTTTCAGTCTTCTGTTACCCACAAAAATGTTTTTTCTTGTATTCAGATGCAGTTTCCTGTTTAATTTTGTGCCTGTTGCCCCTTGTCTTATTGCTGAGCATCGCTGAAAAGAGTCTGGCTCCATCCTCTTGACACTGCGTTTAAGATATCTGTATGAATTGATAAGATCCCCTCTCAGTAATCTCCTCCAGACTACACAGGCCCAACTCTTTAGTCCTTCCTTGGAAGAAGGATGCTGCAGTCTCCTCAGCATCTTTGTAGACCTCCTCCAGACCCTCTCCAGTAGTTTCTGGTCTTTCTTGGGCTAGGGAGCCCAGAACTGAACTCAACACTCCAGATGTGGCCTCACCAGGGCAGAGTGAAGGGAGAGGATCACCTCCCTCAACCTGCTGACAAGAAAAATATTATGGAGGAGCCACTTGTTAGACTGGAGAGAGTCCGGGGGAAGGGCACTCATCTTGGAACCTCCAGCACTTTTCTTTCCAGCTGGGTGCAAGGTAGAGTTCTTTTTTTCCCTCTTTCCTTTTGTTTTTATTTCTTCCCCAAACCACTTTCACCATTGGAGTTATTATATCTCTAAGAAATTTTTACGCATGTGAACCTGTCTTAGCATTCTTCGTGTGACTACCTGTTTCACTTGGACACTTGCAGGTTTGCAGCACCCCATTCTCCCCCTTTTTTCTTTTTTTATTTTTTTAAATTTTTTTTGGTGTGATGTGCTAATTTGCTTATTAAATAATTCTGGAGAAGTTACAGCCAAGATGCGTATGTTATATAGAGGACTGTTTCTATAAATGAAGGGCAGAGGGATAGTCATGACTGTGTGCTCCTGGTATGCTGTTTTTAGTAACAGTTCAGTGTTGTAAGAAGGGCTTGGGTTAAGTTTAGTAGCAGTGTGCCAACAGTTGATTATCTCTTTGTTTGTTGGGCTTTTTTCTGTAGTCTGGGAGTTTTTCTGTCTTTAGAATGACAAGACACTTGTAGTTTTAGTTGAGAATCAAGTATGTTTTAGTCCATTCCAGATCTGAATAACATTGAGGGGAAAACTGAAATGACATTGTGGTTTGGTTTTATGAATTATGTATTGTGGAAGATATTACATGATGTCATACCGTTGTAAGCCAAGTGTAATTTGGATGTGAGCAATACATGCAACACTAAAATATGCACAAACTGCTCAAGGTCTGATAATTGTTATTGAGTATTCTTCTTAGTTACCTTTTTCTGTTGTAAAATTGTCTGGTTTGCCTCAGAAAATAAATGTTCTTCTAAATTCTTGCAGATTCCTCCTTCAGTGTCTTGAGGATCTTGATGCCAATCTGCGGAAATTGAATTCACGTTTGTTCGTTATCCGTGGACAGCCAGCAGATGTTTTCCCCAGGCTTTTTAAGGTCAGTGCCGCTTTGCAGTTGTTGTTTCTATCCACAAATATGACCCACAAACTAATTACAACTGGGAATATTTCTTGTACCGTTTCATTCAGTGCAAGTTATTAATGCAAATACTGATCTATTCTTTTTCAGTTTCTCATTAAAGTTGTTTGTGTTAGTTTAGAATTTTTCCTCTCTAACGTGCGTTTCACCAAATGAGCTGAGTTGCTTTTAGACTTTACTGGTTTTTGTTTCTTTCTCTCTAGAAACAGAAATGATTTCAAATGTTTTGCTAAGTGTAGGTACTGTATATTACTACATTTTCTTTTACAGGTTCCCTTTGTAGTACTGAAATAAAATTTTGTGCACATGAATCCATGTTCAAAGCCTGACCTGTAAAAGCAATGTTTTATTTAGGCCAAATGTCTGCTGTGATTGCCTTTTGGCCATAAGAGGTGATTTAATAAGCTTTTTTCTAGTAGTAAGATTGTAAAAGCACAGTGTAACTAAAAAGCGATTTTAGTCAAAGAAATTTAAGGCTCTAGTGGGAAGGGGTCTTACTGAAAGAATGAAAGCTGTGAGTGATTGCCACTGATAGTAATATGTTGTCTATGGCTAATAGTGTATTTAAGATAGTAATACTAGAATACTATTGTAAAACTGAACACTTGGCAAATTGATTTGAAGAGTTTTTTTCAGAATGATTGAATTGAGGTGACTGGAACAAGTGAGACTGTGGGAGGGAGGTCAAAGGAAATAGCCATTTTTCCAAAGAGGTTGTATGCTCATTATTTTTATTCTCAGGTCTTCAACACCAACCTGAAAACTCAAACCACATTTCTGTCTTCATTATTTTGATTTTGTTGTGAAATGCTAACTGAATGATACTTCTACTGGTCTTTCCTTGATTTCCTCTCAGTGAAGAATTTCCTGGAGGAGTACTGTGGCATTAGCTGCTGCTTGCAACCCCTCAGATATTCAAGCTTATAGTATTTGTCTCCCAAACTTAGTTTGGTTGCATTTAAGTGGGAACAAAGATTTTTCCCATTGTGTGTTGCCTTCTGGATTTGAGCAACCTGTGGCAGTCTTCTTAAATACTTTAATGGCTACTTTGACAGCTCCTGTTTCAGATTTTGCTGCTAGGCTGATCTTTCTATGCCTGGCAGCATTGCATTTCCACATTTTTAGAATATTAATTTTAGCACTGAGAAGAAAATTAAAATAACTTGTAAGATAGATAGCATACAGCAGTCAAAAAAGAACATTCACATCTGTCTGTGTCTTCTGGTTCCTCAAGTTGGTGTCTTTATCATATATTGGTTCACTAAAGGGCTCTTCAGGACATCCTCCATGCTCAAACAAGTTACTGACGCTCTTGAGAATTTCTTCACTTTTGAGTGAAGTTGACCTGGAACAGACATCTATGTCTGATAATTATATCTCACAACTTCTTTTGCCAGAGCAGTAGCTGTACATCAGATACTTGCAGTGCAGTGAAGGGCTTATAACACTGAACAAGGCTTTTCAGAACATCCCAATTAAATGTCTCAAAGGTGAGCAATGATCTTGACCCTGAAGAACGAACACATGTGGAGAAGATAAGTTCAGTTAAATTTGGAAAAATAACTTCAGTTAGGTCATTAACTTAGGGTAGGAGATAGTGGAACTTCTGTAGAGCCCTGTCACAGATGCTAGCATCTGTGGATTTCCTGGTAATGAACATATCACTGCTGTTTCTTGGTAAGGCTTTCCTTTTCACAGTCTGAACAGTTCCTTCAAAAGGCAGAACACTGATCTATCTTTATCCTTACAAAAGACCTCAAACACCTTTAGGCTCTTTAATTTCATTTAAGTTTTGGCTTATTCTTGCCTCATTCTCTTCAATTTGTCCTGGTCTGCTTTCCATCTTTAGCTCTGGGCTTGGCTCAGTAAAGAAAATAGAATTGAAACAATCACCAATTTTTTTAATGCATCAGTGTTGCTAAAACCATTCAGCGGTATGACTATGTGCAAAATTATCTGTGTCTCTGATTCTTCTAATTCCCTGGCTCATGCTGATGTGATCTGGGTGTATTCACATTACACAGCAGTTGTCTCAGAGTTTCTTGACTTCCATAGGGATTGACTCTGTGTCTTGGACACTCTTTTTTATGGACTTTGCAAAACGTGAGAGGAGAGAAGGGTTTAGAAAAGTGTCTGCTACAACTCTTCAGACAGTGGTTTTATGTTACGGAGCATTATGAAATGGGAAATAAATATTAGGTGATGGCGTAGGAGGTTCCTTGAGGATTCAAGGCCTGCTGGGTTAGTCTTGGCAGACTTAAGGATGGCGGGATCCCAGCCTTGTTTCAAAGAGCAAGCACTCCTTGGAATCATCTGTCCTCAGGGCTGGGCTTCATGTACGAGAGAGCTGGAGTTCAGAAATGAAGTTGCACCCTAGTTGATTAGCATTGAAGGCCTTTGTCTCTGATGTGAATCCAATTCTCTGAAATACTATGGTGTATTAAATCAAGTAATTAAGATTCTGGGGGATTAGAAAGGTATTTGATTGGCGTGATGGCTTTCTAGGATCGTCTTATGCATACTTCACCTTTCCAATTTCCTACTGTTGCAGACGCCTTAGCCATTAGCCCTTTTTTCCCTTCTTTTTCCTCACCTGTGACTGTTGGCCTTGGTAACAGCATCTGTGACATAAAGAATATTAGACTTCAAGGCATAAGGCATTCTCTTTGTAGAAGACAGCCTTTTTTCTTTTTTTTAATTAAGAATTTGAAGATTGAGTGAGGAGAAGGGATTTGGAAAAGGTAAAGAAAGTGTTTGGTATAGGGCGGGGCAATATTTCCTACCCCTCCCTTCAAATTTCAGTTCTGCTGCTAAAGCTGACAGACATAGACAGACATATGTAAAAAGCTTTTGTGTAGAGCAAGGTACTGCTGTTGATCCATGTTCAGAAGACAGCCTTTGTCATCTTCCTCTTCTGTTGAGTCTTTTAAGGTATGTGGATCCTAAAGTTAGAGATGAGTTTTCAAAATTTGCATAGAAATTGTTTATTACACATTGCATTACTGAGCACCCACAATAATAGGACAGGTGGAGGCTTTTTTATGCCTGATAGCCACTTAGATGCCAAAAAGTTGGACTTTATTTTTGTTATTCTGGGTGCCTAATATATTTTGGATCTTTCTGTATCTCTGATAGCTATCCACAGGTAATAGCTGACTTTCCATTCTGCCCCTGTTCTTCCAGTTCTCCTTTCCCTGACCCTCCATCATGTAGCTGAGTTTCTAAAGGACCACACTTGGTTTGTGTTGTAGGAATGGAACATTGCAAAACTTTCTATTGAATATGATTCTGAACCATTTGGGAAGGAAAGAGATGCAGCCATCAAGAAGCTGGCTAGTGAAGCAGGAGTGGAGGTCATTGTTCGGATTTCGCATACATTGTACGACCTGGACAAGTAAGTTACCATTTGCCTTGGGATTTTAAAACAGGAGGGAAAAAATCCTTGGAATTTAATGTAGTATTTATTTATATATTGTAGGCTACTTTCCACACCAAACAGTTCATCGTAGGAAAACTACAAATTTGTTTTCTGTTTCACCTTTATCCATCCATAAACTCCAAAAAAAGATATGTAACTGAATCTGAAATGCAGTTTTAATTTGGAGTTCTTTTGAAAATAATGTTTATGTTAATTAGCTGTCATTTATAATTAAGTTACTCAAACATGCCTGTAGCTTCTCCCAAATAACATCTGGTTTTGTTTAGTTGCTTTGTTTGTTTTGTCTTTATTTCAGTTTTTGTACACAAGTTATGAGAAAGTCCTTTACCTTTTTTTAAGAACTGTTTCCTACCAATTATCTATTCAATAAGTAATTGGAGATTATTTGCTATTCCTGTGTTGCCTTATTTAATGTCTTGTTATATTTTTCCACAGATCTATTTAATGGATTGGTATTAATTCCCTATTACAGAAACATAATCCGCAAACTAGTTACAAGTATAACTTGTCTTCTCTTAACATTAGGTAGTTTATTGTGGTAGCTGCCCATTTTATTCTGTTACAAGCTGATGTATAAGAGACTATTAGACATATGGGAGGGCAGTGAAATTGGAAGTATTTACTTTTTGAAACCAATAGCTGACTTTTTTTAATCTCAAATTGGAAATTCTTTTTTTCCCCTCTCCCACCCAAACACCCTGCTGAATAAGCATTTGGTTCCGTCTCTCCGTAAATTTTTCTTTGAAGTTTTCCTTTTTTTCCAAGACTTCAGATATATTTAAAATGGCAATGCAAAACACAAAACATGTTTTTAGGCGGTCAGTGTGTATAAGCTACCTGATTTCTCCCCATATTAAGACAGTTTTAATATTGACTACTGTTCTCAATATCAGAAGGGGAAAGTGAATTTCTTTGAATGCAAATACTGTGGCCTTGTACATGACTTGGATACTTCTGCATGTAGCTAGAATCTCTATCGGCTTTACTGATCTGTTCTTTTCTTTGCCTTGAGCTGTCCATGTTCCTTATATCCTTGTTCATGAGGGGATTTCTATAACCCAGGAATGAACAAAATTGACTTGGTTGTAAACAGTTAGTTTATATGTATCCCTAGTGGGGAAAGAAGGATGGTGTATTTAAAGTTCTAACTGTCTGGACTACCATGTATATTTGGGATTCTATGTAAGCTGGAGGGAGGTAAGTAGGTATTTTTGTGTATGTATAGGTGTGTATATTTTATAAGAAAACCTGTTAAATACTATTGTCTGACATGCTTCTTTTCTGTTTTTCTTTTTCTTTAATATAGAATAATAGAATTAAATGGAGGACAGCCTCCTCTTACTTACAAGCGATTTCAGACCCTAATTAGTAGAATGGAACCCTTGGAGATGCCTGTGGAGACTATCACCCCAGAAGTAATGAAAAAATGTACTACTCCAGTGTCTGATGACCACGATGAGAAATATGGTGTGCCATCACTTGAAGAGCTGGGTATGTTCTGAGATTGCCTTGATGTTTTGAAACAAGTAAGATGTAATCTACCACTAAAATTACAATACTTAAAACAGCAAGTGAGGTCCCGCTAGTGGGCAATTGTTAACCTGATGCAATTACGGCATACAAAAGGAACAAAAAAAGATCATCAACTCTGTAAATTCTGGCTGTTTTCTGGTAAATGACAGGTCAGGTCAAACTATAGTAAGTACTGTTTGGCTTCTTGTAATACAGCATAGCCATTTTCTTAGGGTACCAAATAATCATTAAGCTACTAATTACAGTCTTTAATGCTTCATTTTGTATTAAATACACTTCATATCTTTGTGCTTCAGGTCATTTATATGTCATTTAATAAACTATTGTTAAAAACCCAGCCTCTTTTCTTGATATACTGAAAAAATATATTAATAAGACAGTTACTTCAGAAGGTTCTGTGGGTAAAGAAGTCTTATATTTCTATAAATGTAATTTTAAGGAATAGTGTCAGCTGATGTCCTGTGAAGCTTCTTATCTCTTTCCTGTTTCCCCACACATCCCAGAATACAAGCTAATGTGCTATGACCTCCAAATTGCTGACAGAAGGGGCTGGACAGATTTTGGTTAACCTGTTACTGCCCTGTCTAGTCCATTCAAATTCTTACAAGACAGACCTTGGTTTTTAGAGCCTTTATAAGAAGCAATGATCTCACTATGCAGTGGTTAAACTATAGGCAGACATGTTCTCCCACACATCTGGTGAGCAATCTTGGGGCAGATGGGAGGATGTGGAAAAAATCTGATTACCTTCTTTTTATCTTTCTTTTGCGGCTCAAATACATGTTTATCATCAAATTTACAATTTGTTATTTAAGTTGAGATCAGTGATTTCTAGGAATGTTCTGAAGATGGCACTCATGCTTTTACCTTGGTGGAAAAGTTTTTAAACATTCTGAAAATGGCAAAAGCAATTGTTGCTTCTTAACAGTAATTTAAAAAAAAAGTCCTGGTTTTAGGATAGGCTGCATATTGCAGATTTGGAAAATCTGAGGGGTCATTTCATGTAAAAAACCAAACAAACCAGAAGAATTGGAACTGAGTAAGACCATTTGTGATGTATATTAATGTAAATATCAAAGGAAAAATTTGAGTTTTGCTGCAAGTTAAAGGTATTGGATGTGCTTCAAGAAGACTTGGTTGCATAATGTTTTAAAACAGACTTTTTCAGGTGTCCAACTTAGATTTTTTTCTAAGGATGCAGTAGTCCGGTATCAATATGCTATAATTTTGTTGCCTTACAGTATAAGCACACAAGCAACTTCCTTTTATCAATTTGTCTTTCAGGTTTTGACACAGATGGTCTGCCTTCTGCAGTATGGCCAGGGGGAGAAACTGAAGCTCTCACACGCTTAGAAAGACATTTAGAACGAAAGGTGTGTTTCAGATCACTGCAAGTCTGCCATATCTGAGAAACATAGTTACTCTTTACTGTGAAACCTAAAAGGATTTGGGCAAATTGTGTTAAAGAAAAAATCAAACCCACAAACTTGAACTCAAAACCTCAATAATCAAATCAATAGTTTGTTTTTTAAAGATGATAGTAAATTATCTTTGAAATGATTTTTGGAAACAGTCTGTTTTACTCTTGTAGACTATAAGAAAATTAAATTTATTTTGGAAGTAATTTTATTTTAGAAAAAACATACATTTTATGACTCTGAAGGGGAATTCTTCTGACAACTAATGTATTGCTAGTTGTCTAGGTTTCCAGTGTATTTAAAAGAAAGGCACAGATAGCTCTGGAAGACAGTGCATGCCTTCTGCATTGAGTTGAATTACCTTCTAAAGGTTCTGCTGATTCAAAAGGAACGCCTGTATATCGGAGGTGACCTGACCATCTGTCCACTGTTTGGATTCAGTTACAGACAGTGTGTGATTTCTCCCTTTCTAACTTGCTATGTAGCCTCAAGTCTGATTCTGCTGTGTGGGTTTTTTGTTTCATCTTTTTAAGGCTTGGGTAGCCAACTTTGAAAGACCACGAATGAATGCAAATTCCCTTCTGGCAAGCCCTACGGGGCTTAGTCCCTACCTCCGCTTTGGCTGTTTGTCCTGTCGGCTCTTTTATTTCAAGTTAACGGATCTGTACAAAAAGGTAAGACTTCTGTGTTGTTGGATGCATGTTGTTAGATGCTGTGGTTATCACCTACTTCTCCTAATAAAATGTTTTTCTTTAATGATGCTCTTCAGGTAAAAAAGAACAGCTCCCCTCCCCTCTCCCTCTATGGCCAGCTGTTATGGCGTGAATTTTTCTACACAGCGGCAACTAACAATCCACGGTTTGATAAAATGGAGGGGAATCCTATCTGTGTTCAAATTCCATGGGATAAGAATCCTGAGGCTTTGGCCAAATGGGCAGAAGGCAGGACAGGTTTTCCTTGGATTGATGCAATTATGACACAACTTCGTCAGGAAGGTTGGATTCACCATTTAGCCCGGCATGCTGTAGCGTGCTTTTTGACTCGAGGTGACCTCTGGATTAGCTGGGAAGAAGGAATGAAGGTATTGTTTCTTATTCTTAAACTTCTTAAAGTGCCTGTTAAAGTTTCAGGTGGTCATTCTAGAATTGTTACTGTGTGGTGTAAGTTGAATTTTAAACCTTAAACTGTGGGCAGAACTAAATCTGTTTTGGATAAATCAGGTGTGCTGAAATTTTGCCTCTTGAATGTCCCCTTTTATTGGAATGTTATGTTTCTTGCAGTCAGAATAGGTCTGAAGTTCTTTCAAATTTGAGATTTCTTCCTAAATCTTGACAAATAATTACAATAATAATATTGTAATTTAATTTTTTTCCCAATCATTCTGTGTGTGAACAATTTCTGTTCATATCTTGCATCTGCTTCCCTGCAAAGGGTAAATAGTATGGGAATAAAAGAGAGAAAACTAAAAACTGAGAATGTCCTGTCAGCAATTTCTGTCACTTTGTCCAGTGTTAGAACTATGAGTAAATGCAACATGATTTAGCTGAAGGCTCAATGCATTAATTTTATGCAAGTATAAGATGCTGAAGTTCACATCTAAGGTGTCAGGTTTTTGAAGAAAACAAGGGAATAATTTATTCTCACTAATAAAGCCTTTGAATCAATTTTACATTTTTAGAAGCGTAGCATAACTTTTACTGAACAATAATAATCTATGAAAAATTGAGAATCACACAATTTTATTTTTGAAATCTAAAAAATTTAATTGCCATCAGGATTTTGACCCCATATTTCTCTATGTATATAATCATATGAAATTTTCTTCCTTAACAAATCAGTTGTAAGCAAACACCTTTCAAAAATTTTGGTTACTTCTGCAGTTCACAAATACAGACATTGAAGATGCACATAGATAACTCAGTATGTTCCAGATAAATTACTCTGTAAATTACACATACATGGCAGCTTGTTTTGTTCTTGCTTTTGCAATAATACAGGTATATGAAGGCCCCAGACTTGTGCAGTGGGAAGATGTTCAACTCAAGTTTCCATAGATAGCAAAAGTTAGTCTGGCATTCCCTGTGGTGTTACTTCCAAAGTCTTATTACATGGCAGCATCTAGTGGAACAATTGTGTGCTAGCACACTTCATGTCTGAAGATCTTGTTGCATTATGAGTCTCCATCTATTTGAAACGTTTTTTGAAAGTATTTTAAGATAAATCCTATTTTTTCAAAAGACTTTTTTCCCAAGTAGTTGCAGATATTTAGTAAAAGATACTTTTGTAACACTTACACAGCGTATACTGTAGAATGAATGCCTTATTGAGTATATGGAGAAAGAGATCGAGAGATCATTGTTTAATATTATTACCTTATTTAGACCTTGTATAGGAATAATACTTATTAAAGTTGGGTGGCAGTACTACAATGTTGAGTTTTTAGTGCCTTAGCATGAAGAAGAATGGTTGATTTGGAATTTATGCAAGTTTGAAAGGAAAATCAGAACTTGCAAAAATATGCATTAAATAAGTATCTGTTCTTAAAACTGCTTCTAGGTGCACTCTTTTTTAAAGGTCCTTGAGTGTTGCCTTCACAGAATGAGACTTTGCTCTGTTTTTTGTCAGCCTGCATTGCTAGTGATCTGACTGAGCAAATAAACTTCCTTTTATACAAGTTAGTACTGTCTGTGTAGAAGATGAAAAAGCAGTCAGTGCTGGAAACCTGAATATTTCACAGCTACTGAGCTCCAGATTGAAAGTAAAACCTTCATAAATCTTCAACTTGCTCGTGTTTTGGGGTGTTTTGTTTATTTTTGTTTGGTTGGTTTTTGTTTGTTTGTTTTGTTTTTGTTGTTGTTTTTGGTTTTTTTTTTAATATAGTAGGGGTAGCAAGTTAGAATCAAAGTGTTTGGAAGATTTTTTTTTTTGGTCTTCAGACCAGAATTCGTTATCTGTCACACCATCCTTCAGTGTTCTTGGTGGTTCATAATGCCTCCAGGAATTTGAGTGTGTTCTCAAAACTGTGACTTGCTAGATTAACTATTAGCTTCAAGAACACAACTTCTGCATGTTTGGGGTGCCCTGAAACTCTTGAATTCTCCTCTTGGGATTCCTCACATAGTGAAAGGTGCTGTGCAAGTTGAGGTATTCAGACCAGCAATTTGAGTTCAAAATGTACTTTGTATGTTCCCCGTTTTCTGGAAGTTTGCAAAACTTACTCAACTGTGATGTGATGAAGCAATTCTTCTGAAAACAGCAAATGCCACTTGGAAGCCATGAGGCTCCAGCCATCCTTTGGAGAGTTATTTTTCCCAAAGGAAAAAATAAGAAGAATATGTAGCTTGCTGAGATGTTTACAAGTTTGTTTACAGGATAAAAGCCTGGTTATGATTTTTTTTTTTGTTCTTGAGTTTGGCATTAAGGCATTTGCAATTGCATACTGAGCATTTTGTGAATGCTGCCAGGTAAGAAAGGGCTTAAATCAGAAACTCAGGAACTAATCCTGATAAAAGTAGGTGTCTTGAAGGTGTACCATGCCCAGACTAACTTGTTGCACTGATTTTTTGAGGTCTTTGAAGAGCTGCTACTTGATGCAGATTGGAGTGTGAATGCTGGAAGCTGGATGTGGCTATCCTGTAGTTCGTTCTTTCAGCAGTTTTTTCACTGCTACTGCCCAGTGGGTTTTGGCAGAAGAACTGACCCAAATGGGGATTATATCAGGTAATTTACAATCTGGAAATTGCAGTGGGTGTTGCTTCAACTATTGAGCAGCTTTATACTTAACATGACCTTTTTGCCCTTTTGTTATTTTTTTAAGACGTTATTTGCCAGTACTTAGAGGTTTCCCTGCAAAATACATCTATGATCCTTGGAATGCCCCAGAGAGCATCCAGAAGGCTGCAAAATGTATTATAGGAGTTAATTATCCCAAACCAATGGTAAACCATGCAGAGGCAAGCCGTCTGAATATTGAGAGGATGAAACAGATTTACCAGCAGCTTTCACGATACAGAGGACTGGGTAAGATTATAGATTATTTGCTTTGTTTATTTATTTAAAACTTCTCTCACCTTCTAGCAATTAATAAATTAGTCTCACAGCAGTGAGAGTCAGTTCTAAGCTCAGGGGGTGACCAGGTTTGTAGCCAGGTAAATATTATATGTAATTGAGAAAGGAAAGAGTTTGAGGGGAGTGCCTCTCCAAATATTGCTTGGATTTTTTTTTTCTCTGGGTCTTTGGAAGTGTTTTTTTAAGCTGGGCCTTTTGTGCATTCTGATAAATTCTTGTACAGTTAGGTTTTAGTACCGGTGATTAGAAATTTAGTATGGTTCATAACTTAAGTGATACTGTATTTGCATATGCAAATGCTGTTGCAGGAGTAGGCACCAACCCAGCCCCTGGTGGATTCTTCCCCTTTGCTCTGAGAGTTAAACCAGGTGCACTGTAATGGTCAGGTGTGAGCAGTCAGTAAGTTCAGATACTGGGTATTGAATCAGGACATGTTGCACTTAAACCCAGCATATTGGATATGTAAGTAAGGAATATTGGAAAAGTTATGCAGAATATGATATAGAAAAAATTAAGTAAATGTGAACTAAAATTATTTGGCAAGAAACAGAAACAGGCAAGACAGAGAGGTGTTCTCCTGTCATAAAAGTAAACCACTCAAGGTGAGGGTGGAGAATTGCCTATCGCAAGGAAAACAGAAAGCTGCACTTGTCTTTTTTTTTTTCTCTAGCTATCTTTCTGTATATATTTTGTCTTGTTTTTTAGGTCTTCTTGCAACTGTGCCTTCTAATCCAAATGGAAATGGAAATGGTGGCCTAATGGGCTATTCACCAGGAGAAAGCATTTCTGGTTGTGGTAGTACAGGAGGTCAGTCAGATTCTTTCAATACATAGAATTATTGAGACTGAACTACATGAACTTCTTTTATAATGCCCTTGCCTTTTTGTATGATAAGAAAGAACTGCTTTCATAAGACAATTCTGAGTGCAAGTCACAAATGTTTTCAAATTTATTCACTGACAGTATTTGTATATAGACATCTTTAAATTATTTATTTAATCTCAAATATACAAATATTTTTCACCTATGTTTTTCCTCTCCCAAAAATTACTTATTAACTAGTATCAAACAATTTGATTTCAAAAGCATTTGAATATGATTTTGTCCTAGAAGTGTACAAGCATCCTGATATTTATAATAAGGAGTGACTTGTGAACTTTCAAGTGAGAATTATTAACTTGTAAAGCTTTCTAATGCTGGCATTAGATTGCTTACTGGAATTTATTTGTTCCTACTAAATTTATTTATTTATTTAATTTATTTCTACTAAGAAAAAATAAGAACAGTATTAAGATTGTATTAACCCATGGTGTATCTTAAATACTATATACACTTTAGACTCTTCAATGTAAAAGGATACAGCAGAACTGGAAATCTAGTGGTTTTATGTTCTTCGTAGGCTTTGGTCAAGATTAGAAGCAGATTGTGGAGGGAGATGGACCTTATTGCTCTTAACCAGTACAGTTCTCCTAAAGATTTAAAATACAAACTCCTTAAAGCAGGGTGCTTAAGCTTTTATTTCTTATAAGTTTAGGACATTTATAAGACAAGAAAGGTTTATTTTTAAAAAATTAACATTATGTGCACTCTTTTTTCTTTAAAATGCATTCATATATGCATACTTATACTTTTCGCATCAGAAATGTATTCCTTTTGTAGGAGGTTCAGTGAATTTGGAAAGACAAAAACCTTTAGAGCTTTGAACCTATAATGAGGGGGTTTTGGAAAAAAAAAAGTTTAAAACCCACAATAAAAAGTCTGTGTCTTGAAGAGGGGGGTAAACCCCCCACATTTTAAATCCCAAAGCTGGAGTTTTACCTTCTGTTATGTTTAAGTCTTCTCCCTGCCCCTCCAGGAGCTCAGCTGGGAACTGGTGATGGTCATTCTGTTGTTCAGTCATGTGCCCTGGGAGACTCTCATACAGGAACAAGTGGAATTCAGCAGCCAGGTATTATGGCAGTGCCTGTCTGTAGAGGATCTCCAAATCCTTGCAACTATGGAAAACCAGACAAAACATCAAAGTAGCATGGATAGATTTTGGGTGACAGCTGCTGTCTGCAACATGAACTGACCTTGTTTCTGTTCTTGAAGCATAGAAATTATTTCTTAGAGCGAACTTGCTTGTCATTTTTATCTCTAAAGTGCTCATCTAGAGCAGTATTTGTATGTTTTGAGTGGGAGGGATCACAAATGGGATTAAAAAAATAAATAAATAAACATTATCCTAGGCTACTTTAAAAGAAAGTGAAAACCAGAAGTTCACCTTGTGTATTGGATATCAAAATTTGTATGTTATCTTTTCCCTGATTTCACTACCACTCTTTCCATATATAATTAATTTCCGCAGTTTTGTGTGGATAGTCTCTTGTTGTGGAAGCAAAGTTTTGTTACTTTAACTATACAGAACCTTAAGCTGTGGTTTGTGATAGATCCAAGTTGCAATGAAATTTAACCCAACTGTTTGTTTCTTTGCAGTCTTAACAGAGGTGGTGTGTTTACTGATCAGGAAAGGCTGTAATCTGTGTTTTGTTTAAGCACCCAGAACGTAACTGGAACACCGCAACTGTTCAGATCAAGAAACCTTGCAACTGCTTCTGCTGATTGCACTATTCACGCAGAACACTCAGTTTCAAGGTTGCCAGTAGATAGTTTACATGGATTAGAAGAAAGTTCTACTCTTTCTTTTAACTTGCTTTTTTTGTTTTTCCACAATTAAATTATGCCAGGGATTCATTCACGTTGCTATAACAAAATAATAAAAAGGACTTGGCAGAAGTAACATTTTAATTTAAAATTTAATTTAAAATTTATAACAACTTATAATTAAAGTGTTTGGGTATATAAGCATTCTGCTTGTTGCAAATATAATGCATAAATATGTAGGCACTAAATGTTCACTCTGCAGATATAAGTGCATATATGTTTAACTGCTGTAGACTACCATGAGGCTTATTTTCCTTTTGCATAAGAACTCTTCTGCATTCAGGATAGTTTCTGGCAGGATTTTTCTTGATGATGGAAAATAAATCAATTGGCTCCTTTTTGTTGTTGTACAGATCATAATTTTACACTTGCTTGCAGCTCTAAATTTTATGTAGTATAATAAATATCTACTGTATCTGAACAGGTTACTGTCAAGCAAGTAGTATCTTACACTATGCTCATGGAGACAATCAGCAATCACACTTATTGCAAGCAGGTAATTTAAACAATAATGAAAAAAAAAACCCAGAACTTTTCTTGGATATATAAGGGTGCAATAGAGTCTTAATGTAAACACTGATTTTAAATTATCAGGAAGAACCGCCCTTGGTACTGGCATTAGTGCAGGGAAACGCCCAAATCCAGAAGAAGAAACTCAGAGCGTTGGACCAAAAGTCCAGCGACAGAGCACAAATTAAACTGGTAAGAGCTGAGGCACCTTCAAGTTATCAAAGTTCTGTACAAATTTTGTGTCTGTGATAACATTCGTGTCGCTGCAATGCAACGGATCCTCAACTATTGCTGTAGATATTTCTTTTCTGGGGACTGTACAAACAGACAGTATGAAATTCTGGCTCTAAGAGTTTGTGAAGTCTGAGAAAGGAAGTAGTTACAAAAATAGAGCCAGACTGAAGATTATCAGACACAGATCCAGGTGTTAATGAAAGGAAGATGGATAACATTAGCAGAGCTGCTTAAGTAGCTTCAGTTACTCCTGTTCCCATATCTCACCTTAAGCTGTGCCAGTAGCCTGGTTTATATGAATGTATGGTGACCTGAATCAGGAGACTAAGACAACTTAAAAGTAAGAGCTTAGGGCCTGGATTAGTTTAGTGGACCAAGCAGTACATCTTTTAGAGAGATACTGCCAAAAACCTGCAAAATGCTGATGTGGTTCTTGAGTGTGAAGATGTCGGGACAAAAAAGGTTTGGAGACGTGAGCCTTTGTCATTGGTCTGTAATTGAAGCAGGTTACTCAGAGTCCCCAAGTTTGTCAATCTATGGTGAAAAAAAATTGAATTTGGAGAAGGTAGTGTAGATGGATACACACAAACAAGTGTGAAAATGTGGAGAGAGAAGCAGAAAACTGGAGAAGGAGTTTTGTATGTGTAAAATCATCAACATAGAGAAGATAAGTCAATTATGGTTTTTAGATAAAGTTAGGAACAGGATAAAGGAAAGAGAAGGCCAAAATTGTTATACCTCTTCCACCAGTAAGCTTGCTTTGAAAGGAATAAGGAAGATGACCTGAGAAAAATTAAGACTAAATTAAATCAAAGAGTAAGGAGGGAAGCCAAATAATGGAGGACTGTCTGAAATAAGAGGGGACAGGATTTAAAGACTGGGAGTGTGGCTGCAAAGGTTAAAAGTGATTGAGATGTGTAAAAAAACTAAGTGGAGCATTGGTCGATTATGAAATGTAAAGAATAAGTAAGAGTAGCACAGCAAGCGAGATAATAGCACATGGAGAGATGTTGTTGGAACTAGAAAACAGGGATTCCATACAATAAGTGTAGGAGATACATTCATCATCTCTAGAGGTAAAAAGGGAAATTCAGTCTACTTCATTTGGGTTTGACAGCAAGATCTAATTTTGCTTGTTATACAGTGGCAGCACTTTGTCAAAGGTACTGCAGTGCACTTGGAACAATTGTGTTGCACTGATTTGATTCAGTGCAGAACCGCAGCGTTGTTTCCATAATGCTGTCGATTGAGCAAGTGAGCTGAGACCTTAATGAGTGATCCATCTGCTATTTTCTCACATACTGGAAGCCCTATAAACTGCTTCTGTGTTCTCAAACTGATTGTTGTTACTTGGTTGGGCCTGAGTGCAACATAATTCCAACAGAGTCTGTGTTTCAGTAGCTGTCTAATCCTTAGTATGTGTAGATTCATTCAGCATCCATGTTTTGTATTGCAGAATTCCTTAGGTGCTCGTGTCTGTGTAGAAGAACTACCTGCAGAGCGAACGTCTGGTTCCTGTCTAAGTTCTTTTTCAATTGAGAGACAGGTTGGAGGGGTTTTTAGTTTGGCAGAGAAGATTATTTGGTTAGGAGCGTTCAAAGCATGCTGCAAAAGCATTATAGTCAGTACAAACATCAGCCAAGATCATACTCAAAAACACTGCTGGCAAAAGGTTGAGCACTTCTGAATAGCACTCAAGTACAGAGTACAGAGGCTTTTGTTGGTTTCTCTTATTTTGTTTCCTTCTTCTTTTGGCCTCTAAGGTGAGAAACAAGAATTCTGAGTATTTGGGCCAATACATTTGGGACAGGGCTTCCTGCATTGAGAAGGGGGAAAACAATATTGGTCCCTTGAATTCTGTCTGCAAAGACTCACATCAAACTGCTTAAGAATTTTTTTTTTCTTTTTTTCTTGCAGCTTGATTGGAAGAGAAGTTTGCCACTCAAAGAACACCTGGGACAAAATTCCTGCTACTCTGTATTGGAGCTAAAGTGTTGTGAGAGATCATGTTCTAAAAGTACATACTTTTTCATAAATTATTTTCAATTGTTCTCAGTTGTTGTAAACAAGTCCAATTTTTGGAATGCATTATTTCTAACTGGCATTTCTATGGTTTTTAACTTTTTAATGACTCTTTCACAAAGGGCAAATTGAGTTTTGTATATAAAGTATTTGGTGAAGAATTTGCTAACTTATTGTAAATATAAATATTCATGATTAGTGATAGACCCATCAATATATTTTTGATAATCTTTCATGTATATGGTAGTAGGAAAAGCTATAGTGCTGCTCTGAAAAACAGATGAAAATAGAAAGTTTTGGAAGTTTTTAAATCATTATTATTTTTAGATTCCATACTTGAGCTCTGTATGATCAATTTCATATTTTCATAATGTAAGTGCTTAGGACTATGTTTAATCAAATACAGTAGAATTGAAACTGTAATTAATCACATCTGTATATAAAACACATGCCAATTTTAGTCGAGTTGTAAAATTTTCATGTATATGTCCAGTCCTTGTATTTCTCAGTTGCCTTGTTCAGTAATGACATACCTTGTTAATAAAAGAGAATTGTATATATAGATCCATATGTTTGTCTTTTGTGTCGTCTATTGCTCCTGCTTATATTTCCACACAGGACCATTTCAGGAAAGAAGAGAAATACTTATTTCAGACTTAATCTGGAAGTCATAAACAATTAACTATATTACTTTTTTCTTTGAAGTTTCATGATACTGAAGCAAAACAGTATTCAAATTATGCAGACCTTTTTCTCAAAATTGGATGTATGTATTCTGACCATTAAATGTTTTTTACCAATGTATTTAATAAGTGTTTCTTCACAATCTAGGTGTTTGGGTTGTCGGTTTATTTTCCTGCTGTAATTGCAATTTGCTTGATAGCTGCGCAGTCTTTCCTGCAATGTGTTAATTTGCTGCTTTTTGAGGATGTGTATTTCAGACTTGCTTGAATGCTCAGCCAATACTGTCTCAAATTTTTAGAGAAGTTGTATCTAAGTGTTTTCTCAGACCATTAGATCTCTGAAGAAGCAATATGAATTTGCAAATGACTAGGTCAGTTTTCTACTTGAATGGGGGCCCAGATTAAAATCCTAGAATATCCTGAGCTCGAAGGGACCCAGAAGGATGACCAAATCTGACTTCTGGCCTTGCACAGCACCATGTCCAAGAATCTCAGGCACCACGTACCTGGTTGTCCAAATGCTTCTTGAACTCTGTCATGTGTGGTGCTGTGACTGCCCCTCTGAGGAGACTGCTCCAGTGCCCAACCATCCTCTGATGAAGAACCTTTTCTAATGTCCAACCTAAACCTCTCCTTCAGGCCAGTACCCCAGGTTCTGTCACTGGTCACCACAGAGAGATCAGTGTCTGTCCCTCCTCTTTACCCTCAGGAGGAAGTTGCAGACTGCAGTGAGGTTTCTTCTCAGTCTCCTTGAAGCTGAACAGACCAAGTAACCTCAGCCACTCTTCATATGGCTTCCCCTCCAGACCCCTCACCATTCTTGCCACCCTTTGGGGTCTCTGAGAGCTTTTGATCCTTCTTATATTGGCCCCCAACCCTGCCCCCAGCACTGGAGGTGAGGCTGCCCCGGTGCAGAGCAGAGCAGGACAATCCCCTCCCTTGCCTGGCTGTGATGCTGTGCCTGATGTCCCCAGGACAGGGCTGTCCCTCCTGGCTGCCAGGGCACTGCTGGCTCATGTTCAACTTGCCATGAACCAGGACCCTCAGGTCCCTTTCCATGGCACTGCTCTGCAGCATCATATTTCCCATGTGTTCATACAGCCAGGCTTGCCCCATCCCAGGTGCAGAATCCAGCCCTTGTCTTTGTTAAACTTCATATGGTTGGTATTAATTATTAGTTATTTCTAAAGTGAGAGGAGTTAATTATCTTGTTCATAGTATTACATTGGTTTGTTCTAGACAGTGGGCACTTCTGTGTGTTGGTTTAAAATTCAGATTAGATTTTTGCAACAATGCATGTCCCAGGGCTCTTGTGGCAGAGTAAGTTTCTGTGGTACCAGATTTTAGATTATAGTTGTTAATGTAAATATCTCTGCATACTGATTTGTATACAATAGCAAAATCACAAACATTACTAAGAAAATAGAGGTATGTCTACTGTCTTGAGGCAGAGAATGTTTGAAATTGATGAAAAAAATCAATGGTGAGAATAGAGAAGCAGATGCTATTTTCCACAGATCAGAACAAATAAAATTGAGGGGTTTCCTGGGGACATACATAATAAAGAAAATATTTTTTTTTTTGTTTAAGTAGTCTGAAAATAGAAAAAAAAATAGGCCTAGACTGCCTTAAGACATGTTTTACTCTGCCAAGATAATGCTGAATTTTTCTGCTAACCTTATATAAAAAAACATACCATCTAAATTAAATATTCCACCTAGATTTTCTGAATGATTAAGCTATGAAACTCCCACAGAGAAACTTCATCAAGGTAAGAACATCTGCTTAAATACTAACTTCCCCCAGCCAGTCTGGAAGTTCAATAGGTGAAAGAAGAAATATCCCAAGGAGTTTATTTTTATGATAAGTTAATTCCTCCCTTCTTAAGTGCTGAAAAGAGTATCCTCCTCTTCTTGGTGTAGGCAAATCCTTGGATTTGCAAAGGAAAATTTGTGGAGATGCTGTTTGACTTGTGTGCTGGCTTGGAGGAGTTCTGGTGTCAGGACTGTGGTCGAAAAAACAGTCTGTGATTAGTTTAGTGTGAAAGAGGGGAGAAGTTGCTTTCAGATTAGTAATAGCCTCATAAAAGCCCTTTGCCTCATATTCTTCCCCTCCACAAAAATAAGTAAAAAAAGGTGAAGGCTTTGTTTGCACGTTAAAAACTTATTAAAAGCATTGCAACATTGTCCGGGTTCGGGCTGTTATTTGTCTCTGCCCAGACAAGGGTGAGATGGGCTCGCTTTTCGGGCTCCAAAAAACAAGGCTGGACTCTCAGGTTCGGTCTTCAAGGTTGTTTATTATTTCTTATCTACAAAAATTTTCTTTCTGCCCAGCCGGGGTCTGACCAGCAAGGCAGCCAAAGGCACTCTGACCGCCCACAGGGCGGCCACCTCCTTTTATAACAAAGTTTACGTAGACTATATTTATCTTTTGTCTCCAATACTTATAATTTTTATTACTAAGTGTACCTTTACTATAAACCTATCAAAAATACCTACGTCACCCGGAAAATGGAAGACAAGAAGAAGGAGGAAAAGCCATGTGGCAGGCCCTAACTCCCTCCATCTTGTTCTTTTCCAACCCCCCTGTACCAAATCTTAAAAACTGTGCTTAAGCTTATAAATGTTCTATTTCTATATCTTTTACACGCCAGTGATTCTTATGTCCCCACATATAGGTGGAACATCTCTTACAGGGTCAAAGTTGAGCCACCAGGTACTTTTTGCAACATCCCAAGGCTCCCGAGCTCCCCAAGGGTTCTCTCGGTAGCTCTGGCCCTCAGGAGAAGTGCGCTGAGTTCCCACATCTCCCCCTTCTGTTTGCACAAAAAGCACCTGTTTCGTGACTGAACTTATGACACGTCGTATACATAAAAGAATACAAGGTGTAACAAACATGAGGACTATAAGAACCACTAAAACCATGAACCCTATCCTCAAAATCTCTTTCCATAAAGGAGAAAGATCAAAAAATCTTGCCATGTCATCGATCCAAGACCCTGTGTCTTCGCCAAGTTTTTTAATACTATCTTCTATTCTTTTGATGTTCTCGTGAATAGATTTTGAATGATCAGAGAGATTCATGCAGCACATTCCTTCAAACTCTTTGCATCCATGCCCATGAGTGAGCAATAAGTAATCAATTGCTGCTCTGTTTTGAAGTGTTGCCTGTCTTACACCGCTCATGTCTTCTAACATGTCGCTCAGTGCAAGAGAGACTGAATGGGCATGTTTGCTTAACCAACAACCCATATGGTCCAGCTGAGTCAAGGCTACCCCTGATGCTGTTTGAAGTGAAAAAATTGCTATTGCAATTCTTCTTGCCTTGTCCCAAGTGTACACTTTGTCATCGCAATTTGGACCATATTGTTGTAAAGATCTTTTTTCTTTATACTTTTGTTTTCCCATCAATTTTGAATCTGGTGACAACATTGAAATCTCTCCGATGCTGCATGGACCTCCCTGGGTATTCGCAGGAATACCATACCAAATTCTATCCCCACAAATCAAGAAAAGTCCCCTTGGCAATTGCACAGGTACTTGGAGTGACCTTTTGTCTATTGTAATTGTGGTTCTGCACCATGTTGATGCATTTCTATAGAACTCACGATTCGGAGTGACATCGATGGTTTTGTTTGTTCTTGTCACATCCTGAATCTGAAACTGTATGCATATCTCCATTGTCATGGACCCAAAAATTTCCAATTCCTGAGGTTCGGTAGAAGCCACAGGAAGAAGATGTGTCCAAGCACACCACTCATTCACAGGATCCTTAACGACCTGTGAGATTTCAACCTGAGTGTGTCCTGGAATTGGCCATGCATTCACTGGCATCCCAACCATACAGACTGAAAATGGTTTTCCTGGTCTAGAATGTATTAGACAGATGCTATCTAAATTTGCTGCTTGGGCTAAAGCTTCCCAAACGTTCTTTTTTGGTTGGTTAACCGGTAAATTTGTTTTTTCATTTGAGACAATGCATAATGATGTAAGACATATAAACATTATAAAATTCATGACCTCCCCTTTGAGGTGAAGCATTGTGGTAAATTCCCAACCAAAATCCCCAAAGTCTTTATTCTTTTGTTTCTTCTGGACCGTTGTTTGCAGCTTGAGCCTTCTCCTCTGTCTGAGTGCTCGCCTCGCTGCTCTTGGGATCAGTGCTCTCTTCTTGCGTCCGAAATGGTTTCACGTGCCGTGCTGACTCTGATGAGGTCACAAACTCGGTCTGCTCGTCTGCTGTGTCGGCTAAAAGTGGTTTTTGTGCCTTTCGGGGTCGGGTTTGAGTGGATTTCTGATATCCCAGCGATGGGGTTTGGACATCTAAGCATCTTTTTGAGGCTTGGGTATTTTGAGCCATTGGGATAGGGAGTGGAGGAGCCGAACTCAGAGAGGGGGTGGTGCCTTGCCGTGCCGAACTCCGGGCACGGCTCCGCCTCACCCCTGACGCCACGGGAGATCGGGCCCGCCCCTGACCACGTTTTTTCTGGGCATGCGCAGTCCCCAGGAGCCCTGCGTCTCCTAAACTGACGTCACTGTCTCCCTCCTGCTCCGTCTCAGAACTCTCTTCCCTAATGTCTGTCCCCCATTCTGCCTCTTCCTCTGATGTAGTGTCCGTCCCTCTTTTCCGCGCGACCCCTCCCCGTCCCGCCTGAGCCTTCATCCGGTCTCTTATTCGAGCCGAACGCCGCGGCTGCATTTCCTGCTCTGACGTCATCACTCTGCGACCCCTATGTTTCCTCACCGGCACTCCAGATCGATCCGGGCTGTCCCGGTCTCTGGGTTTTCGGTCAGAGACATGAGGATTTACAACAGAGCCCTTGCCAGAGCTGATTATTTTCGGCGCGGCGGCACCGGGGACCCCTGTTTCGCACGGTAATTCGCTTGCAGAAATCTCCCCAGAACCCGTCTCCCCCTTTGTTCCCATGGATCTTGCAAACGCCTCCTCAGGCTTTGCCAACCCATGACCCCTTGGTCCGCTATTTTTTGCGGTCCTTTTCCCGCCGCTCACTGCGGCTTTGCTCCTCCCGCCGCTTCCCGCGGGTCCGCTCGCCCCGCCGCTGCCCCCCGTATCAGTGGCACGGCTGCGAGCTTGGCTGCCCCCCCACTTGGTGCTCGCCACGCGGCCGCGGGAGAGTGAAACTCCGCCCCCACCCTCCGTGTTTTCGACTCCACTGCCTGAATCAGAGATTGAGCTGAGGTTTAAATCGCTTTCTGACTCTGAGGTTTCAGGGCACTCCGGGAGTCCCTCACACAGCTGGGCTGGTGGGACTGGAGGTTGTATTTCTCCCTGCTTTTCTTCTTCAAGAAGTGTGTCCCCTTGGCCGACAGGGCTTAAAGGCAGCCTCTGTCTTGTGCCATTGTTCCCTCCCTCGGTCTCTGAGGGTGTATTACGTGTCTCTTTGGCTACTGTGTTTGACTTAGCCATGATTGCTTCTAACATAGTGCGTGCTGGAGACAGCAATCTAAAAGCTGTCTCATCCTTTTTTATTGTTAATAAATACAGATGTCTGTTCACTTCTTGCCAGAAACCCACTTCAAATAGCAACCGGGTCTCTGCAGAAGGGTAATTACACCTTGTCCACAAAAGTAGCTGTTTAAGATCTGACTTTGATATTCCTAGTGTGTATGTATCTGCCACTCTTTTTAAATCTGACAAAATTTGTATTTGATCCTTTGAATATGAAACCCCCATTTCGTGTATATTATTAAGAATTCTCTCACCGAAATCGTCGTCAGGGAAGCCGGAAATGTCCTGGATTCTGGCCAGCAGTTTTCAGGAGGTGGAATCAGAGGCGCCTTTCTGGTTCCGTTTCAGGCTGTCCTGATACGAGGTGTTTTCGGCAGAGAGTGGAGTGAGGTGGATTATCAGTGGCTGCAGTCGCTTCAAACTCCTGGCTGGCTTCTGAAAGTATTATCTGCGGTGACCTTGGCACACGTCCCAGGCCGGGAAATCTCCGCTTCTTTCAGGCTATCAGTTGTGGTCCCCGTCTCAGGACTCCTGAGCCGTCTTCTGAGAGTCCTCTTCTGGGAGCCTTCTTCTGGGAGCCCTCGGGCCCTCTTCCGAGAGCCCTAGGGCTCGGTGGGAGCCTTGCAGCCCACCCAAGGGACAGCCAGATGTCCGGGTTCGGGCTGTTATTTGTCTCTGCCCAGACAAGGGTGAGATGGGCTCGCTTTTCGGGCTCCAAAAAACAAGGCTGGACTCTCAGGTTCGGTCTTCAAGGTTGTTTATTATTTCTTATCTACAAAAATTTTCTTTCTGCCCAGCCGGGGTCTGACCAGCAAGGCAGCCAAAGGCACTCTGACCGCCCACAGGGCGGCCACCTCCTTTTATAACAAAGTTTACGTAGACTATATTTATCTTTTGTCTCCAATACTTATAATTTTTATTACTAAGTGTACCTTTACTATAAACCTATCAAAAATACCTACGTCACCCGGAAAATGGAAGACAAGAAGAAGGAGGAAAAGCCATGTGGCAGGCCCTAACTCCCTCCATCTTGTTCTTTTCCAACCCCCCTGTACCAAATCTTAAAAACTGTGCTTAAGCTTATAAATGTTCTATTTCTATATCTTTTACACGCCAGTGATTCTTATGTCCCCACATATAGGTGGAACATCTCTTACAGGGTCAAAGTTGAGCCACCAGGTACTTTTTGCAACATCCCAAGGCTCCCGAGCTCCCCAAGGGTTCTCTCGGTAGCTCTGGCCCTCAGGAGAAGTGCGCTGAGTTCCCACACAACATAAGGTTTTTCTCTCCACACCCCCAGTATCCCCTTGTGATTTTTCAAAGGGTTGGACATGTGCTGTAAATCCAGGATGGAATAAGGGCCGGGCTATTTTTGCTTTTTAGAAATGGAGCTTAAAACATTCCTCAAGAAAGTTCTGTTCCCGAGGGATTTAGCTGGCCCTTTCCTGAGCTGGTAGGAGATGGGGAGAGGAGAGCTTTTTGGAAACCAAAAAATGTACCCTGGAAGCATACAGGAACAACTTTAGGGGATCTTTGGGATGAAAAAACATTTTAAAGTGTCTTCAAGCATTCAGAACCTGAGCGTTTGCAAAAGAACTTCGTGTGACCCGTGGTTGTACTGGAGCCACCTGCTTACAGAGGTTTTTGAAAAGCGGGGAACAAAAGGAGTTAAAACACAAGCCCCTTGACGTTCGCAGTGTGTGTTGGTGCCGGCCCGGGCAGTTCATGTCTGTTTCCCGGAGTCCCGGCTGCATTCCTGCCGCTCGCACGGCTCCTTGCGGCCGAGCGGCGCCGGGCCGGCAGGGGGCGCTGTGGGAACGGCCCCCAGGCGGAGCGCGGCCTGCGGCGGCGAGCGGAGCCAGCCCCTCGTCGGCCGGGGGCTGTGGGGCAAAGGGCTCCGGAGAGGGGAAAACCTTGGGCATTGTGGAATGGCTGCGGAGGCTCTGGGGCAAAGGGCTCCGGAGGGGGGAAAACCCTGGGCATTGTGGAATGGCTGCGGAACGGCTGCCCCCTGCCTCCCGGGCAGAAACCAGACCGCTTCTGTTACTCCGACTGTGCTTTCCAGGAACACTGCCGCGTGTGCTTGCCTGCACTGACACAGATTCTCTTTCAAAGGCACTTTGACTAGAGATTCTCTCCAAAAGCCAGTTTTTAAGCATTGTCGATATTTAACCTATTTGAAATGTTTACTGGGCTGTTGCCAGGGAGCCTTTCCGGACCAGAGGATGGAGCCAGGACACCTGAGATGCAGGTTCTTGTCTCTGCTCCCTCACAGAGCTGCTCAACAGACTCAGGTACAGCTCTCCCCATTCCTGCAGCCTTCGTGCACAGCCTTGTTCTGCATTAGATTAGATTAGATTAGATTAGAGTAAACAGGCTACAAAGAGAGCCTCCTTTCTCTTCTTTGTGCTCCCTATTTCCAATAGAGAGTGTTCTTTGGGCAAGAATTACTGCCCTTAAAGGACTAAGCGAATGAAATTCTCACGCTTCGCTTGCAACCTCACCTTTCAACTTGAATGTTTATTGTAGCTTTTTTCCCCCAGAATTTTAAAGTTTCAAAAGTGGTGAAAATTTCTGAGTAGAGGGGAAATTTGCATTGGTCCAAAAAGCACAGGGAAATTTAAAGCAGACATAGAGAAATAATTTCAAGGGATCTAAGCTCCTGCTTTTGAATAGTGTGCACCGCAAATGCAAAATTAATTCAATATTAAACTAAAGAATGCAAATAGAGTTTATTTCAATATTTTTTTACAAAGTTGCCTGCAGAACAGAAAGACAAAAGAGGCATAAAAGAAATGGAAAAGAGTCTCCAAAAGGAGATTCTTTCTTTGGGATGCTGTTGGTTTGTTTGCTTGCAAGAGGTTTTAGTGCAAATTTCAAAATCCAAAACTCTTGAAGATAAACTGCAAAATGCCAAAGTGTAGCCAATGTGCAGGATTGTATCCAGACATCTGTGGTTAGTGGAAGCTTGTGCACCTAATACAAGGTAAATTATACTTTTCTCTGTTTTTATTACTCCTGCTAATTACACAAAACACAAGAAGGTAATCTTATTAGCTATGATTATTCTGACTGGGAGTAACCAATAAGCACATTAGTTAATAATAAGAACAATTTACAAGCAGCAATTGCAGAGAGGGAGAATTTTCTTGAGGTCTGTTTGGCTTTCTAGAGCTTCAGACCGTGTGGTCATCACAAGGTCTTTAATTATCTGGACCATACTTTTTTCTCTAGTGCCTTTTACCCTGACCAAGCTAGGAATTTTTTAAAGCAAAGTCATCTTTACCTGATAGCACTGGAAACACATCCCTGTTCTGAGGAATGGCTTGTATCAGAAAACATCAAGGATATTGCATTCAGGCTTCAGAGGGGCTACTACACACCCGAGAACAGGGCATTTCAAGAGAGCTTGGCAAATGGATGGAAGGAAGATGATGTAACTAGGGAAGGATTTTTGCAGAGGCCTTAGGGAGGGAAGAAGGAAAATTAAAGAGATGGTGCAAGGAGAGTTGCCAGGTGAAGGAAAGAAAGAAAAAAACAGGCAAGAAATTAAGGTCCATTGGTAGATAAGGGTTTATGGGTACATTTAGCATCCATTATGTCTTGGCTAACTGGATAATTGTTCTGTTATAACATAAACCTTTCTTTTAAAAGGGTGAAAAATGGAGGAAATAATACTTGCAGGTATTTTAGGTGCTACACAATGTTATAATCTTCTGAAATACTTGCATTGCATAGGGTTTGTTTCCAAGTGCTTGTGGGTTTTTGTGGATTTGGTCCCAGTTCTACTGCCAGCCCCTCCAGGAAAGAAGAGTTCTGGGGTAGCACACTGGGCTTTTCTCCCTCCTGCAGGGCAGCTGCCCTGGCTGCTTCAACATCCCTCTTGTGTAGTCAGCAGAGCTCGCCTGGGACTTAAGGGACTGTCTTGCCTCATGCAAAATGTTTGCATATGTGTATTTTTTTGTAATTAGCACAGTCAGGCCTTGATTTTATCTGTGACCTCAAATGCTACTAATTACAGCACTTACTGATGAGGGGATCCCTCCTCTGCTGGGGCTCCTGTTGCTAGACTTCTGCCTGAGAAGCTGGAGCTCATCAGAGGCTTTTTCTCCACGTGTGTTGAGGGTGAAAAAGTTGGAATTTCAGATGCTTGTAGAGGCTGTGGTGTTGTGTGATTTTTGCAGAGTTCAATATAAATATGTTATGCAGCTTCCGGTAGCAAGGGGAGCGTTGAGGTGGCTGTGCAACAAAAGCCACTTGCAGGGCAGAAACACCTTGTAGTCACTCAGAGTAATTTGGCTTCCAAGAACGGTTCTTAAATCTCCCTATGGTTCTCCTCTATGCCCCCCTGTAGACCATGGGGAGAATCAAGAACCATTCCTCAGTTTCTTGTAGCTGCCTGGTCTTGAGCAAACAGCAGCTTGCTGGGAGACACCTTCCATTAACAGGGCTCTAAGTGGGCGCTAGAGGAGACTTAGAAGCCTGTAAATGGTCCCACTTTGGAAAGCACTGGTTTAATCCTCTGGTTTAATACCAAAAGTGTGACACAAACATGTAAAAACCAAAATCAACTCACAACTGGTAATGGTAAAATCACCCTAGTGCAAATTTGAAGGTACTATCCGAAATATTTATTATGGTTTTATGCTCCATACCATAAAATATCACCCAAAGTAATAAAGCCTGTAGATAGATAGAAAAAAATTTTATTGAAATATAATCTTTATGAATGTGTAGCACATGTACTGCAAGGCACTTTGTCATGTACTTACAGGCCTAATCAAACCTGTGTTTGTGGATCCAGATAAAGGATAATGCAATTTTGAAGCCCCTGAAACCAACACTGCTTGATGAGCTCTCATTTAATTCACAGTTTACAAATGCCAAAAAAATCCTGGGCTGGTTTTCAGGCTACATATATACATCCCTTGGAATTGGTGGCCTGGGAGAATGTGCACTGGTGAAAGAAGTCACTCTCCTCTTACTGCTATTGTTAGCATATGTGAAAATCCTGGCAGAAATGAAGCCATGGGAGATGGGAATACGCCAAGATTTTCAAATCCGAAAATGACCTGACATCAGGATCTAAATCAGATTTAGATGGTTTCTAAATAATTGATGACAGCCAAATGTAGTCAGAGTCTCGGTCTTGAGCTAACTATTTCTTATCTGACTCTGACAGACAAGAAGCCTCTTTCACACAGGTGCCTTGGGTGAGTAGCTCCCACCCAAATTCAATCTAGTAGTCTTTACATGGGCCTCTGCTGGCATGCTGAGCACTAACAATGTCCCCACAAGCAGAATAGCAATAAAATACCATAGGAATGTGAGTTTTCTGTGAAGTCTTTGTCCCAGGTTTGTGTCTTCTTCCCCATGATGTGAGCAGAGCCTGGAGTGTCTCCTCTGGCTGCCCTCACAAATGCTCCAAGTTTAGACACATTCTCTGCAGGCAGAGCCAAGCCTCAGTCTGTAGCCATTTTGCATTGTTTGGTGGGTGCTGTTACGAGTTAGTGTGATTTATGTTTTACCATCACTCCCGCGAGAGCTGGCATCATCGTATGGAGCGTATTCACAATGGGAAGAGATTCCTGTGGCTTCACTGAGGTGCCGGTGGATTCTATTTCCCATGTAACTATTTTTATCAGATTATCTGGGGTGAGTTTCTGTCTCTACAGCTATCATGACATAATGCATTTTAATATGGTAAATATTATGATCCATGAGTTTCTTTCGGCATCCAGTGCCTGAAAAAGGAAAGCTAGGCCCACCCCCACCCAAAGAAATCTTTCTAGTATGCAAGAGCACTAATTTTTCAAGTCAATCTCTTCTCCCGAGACAAGTATAAATGAATGGGTGCTTTTTTCTCTGATGCTAACTGCAGTCTGATGGTTGTGGTGTCTCCACTGGATGCTGGAGGCAGGCAGGGGTGGGATCTCTTCCCGCCGGAATCCCTGCCATGCTGTGTCTTATGATGAGAACTCGCTGGCTGAGTTTCCCTCCAATCTCCCTCTCTAATTTTAATCTGCAGTTCTTGTGCCCATCTATACACAGCAGACTAGACTTTGCTGCTTCTAATTAAGAAGATAATTTCAAAATATCCCTTGAACCCTTGACCTTCAGAATTCCCTCAGATGACATCTCTCTGATCTAGGGAGAACTCCCGCATGGATTGCCACTCTTCATGCAAAAATAGGTAGGGTGTAATTTGCAAATATTTATGAAGTTCTGTTCTCGGTAATTGAAACAACTGTTAATTGCTCATGATTTCAATCCAGACAGCTGGTCTGTTTTTCTGCACTGCTCCCACAGGAGAAGTTGGCTTTCTCCCTGCCTCAAACCCCCAAAGGCCTGATGGTTTGCATAGCATATTGTCTCTCTACAAGGTGTTCTCAGTAATACTTGACTGTGTAGTGAAGGTGACTACAGCTTGTTCCAGGCATTGAGACAGAGAAGAGACAATATGTAAAGCTTTTTGGCTTTGAAACTTGGGGAGCTGCACTGGGAGCTGAATGAGCACGAAGAGGAGAGAAAGCAGAGCTGTCTGCTGGGGCTCTGAGCAATGTGGTAGACCTTGTTAGGAGGGTAGGTGTTGTAAAGCCTCTTAAATGACAATCTGAGGTTAGTAAGAATCCGCCTTTGACTCAAACTAACTCTCCAAAGGTCAGAATGGATATTCTTCACTGCTGCAGAGCGCATTTCATCAGAAAATTATGCATGAGTAGATAGATCCTACTGGACAGCTAGCAAGCAGGAATGGCATAGAAAGGGAATAACAGGAAAGTTGTTAATACTTTTCCTGAGAGACATGTAAGAGAGAGTATCGGGGGCAACAATAAATCTGTAAGGTAATCAAAGACCAGGTAATTGTAAGACTATTGCGAACAACTTAAACGCGGCAAAGAGCAAAAAGACAGAAGGAAAAAATCTTCTCTATACACACAAATACATGAGTGTGTGTGCATGGCCTTGTGTATAAAAGGAATAGAGGATCAGTAAAAGCAGCAGTGCTTTTGAAAGGAAGGATTGATGAGCTGGATATTGCTGTGGAATGAATGTCTCGTTACAGATAGAGAATGAAAAATGGTCTCTGAAAATGGGAAAAAAAATTAGAAGGAACTGAACTAAAATCCAGGCAGCAAGGAAGTCAAAGCACCTTCACATAAGTGGAGAAACTACTCCAGCTGCATCTGTGGAACCCCAGCACCCAGCAATGGCCTCCTCCAGCTCCATGACCATCCTGAAGGGAGCAGCCTCTCCCACAGAGCTGAGGCTTGGGCCCAGGAGGAATGTCTGAATTGGGCTGCAACACAGGTGAACATGGGCTGTGGCATTCCACATGCGGGGTCTAGAAATCACAGAGCAGTTGCTTTTATTGCTTTTCAGGGGTTTCACTCCCAGACTGTTGTTGTATCTTAGGATAGGCAGGATGCAGCTGGAGGCAGTGTGTGATGGAGTTTTTACAAAGGGTAGTCAGTCATGCCTGGGTGACCAGGTGGCTTCTTTATGTAAGGACATTGGTTTGCAAGCAGGGTGAACCAGGAGGGCTCAGTCTCCTCACTTCACACCATGGCTTTACCAACCCTGCCTGGCCAGCAAGCCTGGCAGCTCCCAGCCCTCAGCTCTGTCTGGGGAAACAGGTAATAATTAGGGCATGAGGAGTAATTCAAACCAAGCAAAACCTAAGTAGTCTACAGCAGGAGGCAGCAGTGCATACCTTTCGGTCAGTTCATGAATGAAGGAATGTGCAAATGCCAGACCCAAAGTCCCTGCAGCAAGAGGAGATGCCCAGTGGTTTGAGCCTTTGGGTATACACTCATGGCTGCACAAACTTCAGTGCATTGTGGTGCCTTAGGCACCTGCTAAGTGTGACATACATGATTTAAGTTAATTTTTGTTTCTAAGAACTGCTCATTTTGAGATGCATTTAGAAGAAACACCATAAGTTAAACAAAAAAAAAGTCTATCCCAGGAGGAGGGTTATGTCTAAAGGAAGCTGGGAAAAAACAGATCGATGGAAATGTTGATAAGTTTTAATTGTAGCACACAGAAAAAAATGGACTGAAAATGCTTTAGATAGAAAATAGTTTATTTAGATAATTCTTACTAATGTAAGAATTGTAATTGTAAACCCTATACCTGTTTATATTTGATATATTATAGGGGGTGAAATGTCCTCATGTAATTTTTAAAGAGTGGCTTCATGCACATGAATTGCACCATCCGCCCATTTTATTTTTTTTAATAAAAGAAGACTTTTGTAGCTAGTGGTTGTATTAATTAGGGAAAGATGGCGGGAGTCAGGGGAAGAGGCAAATATGTCCATCTGCTATGTATGAAAATCATTGTGTTGTCCATTTCTCATTTATTGCCGTCTCCCTGTCTTTAATGACCAAAGCTAATGACTGCACAACTACAGAAAATACCAAGGAGAGTCAGAGTACATCCAGTAAAACCCTCCAGCCAAACTGAAACTCCCCATACAATCTCCATTAATTGAAATCTCTACAGATGGGCTCCCTTAATTGTAGGAAATGGAACGCAATCCCTATAATTAACTCTCTTCTCAAAGGCTTTTCCCCCCCTCAGCATCTGGAAGGAGCAGCAGTGGTTGTTTGGCACCTCGTTGCTGGAGGGTGCAGCTGACTCTCCAGAGCGCCCCACTGCCCAGGGCCCCACACCAGAGCCAGTCTCATCTCTTCTCCCAGGCTCCTCCACAGCCCACCACACTGCACTGGGAGGTTTCTGCCTGGGCATGGCCATAACACCAGTGTCCGCTAGCACAGCACCTATTCTCGTCTTGGAGGGAAATGTTAGTTCTTCTCTAAGGTCTTTTCTGCCCGGGAGGGCTGGAGGGTGAGCAGCTGTTTTGTGCTGCAGCACAGGCAGAAGTTTTGAGATGTGGGGAAAGGGTTATTGAGGGATAGCCACAGAAAGCTTGCTGTTCCCCTTGGAGCAGCACTTGATCTTGAGACCTTGAGACCTTGCCTTATGACAGGTTTGTGGAGCATGTCTGTGTGGTACCAGCAGTACACAAGGAATGTCAGCCAATCCTGTGAGAATTTCTGCCCCTGTTTCCTGAACTTATTGTTTCTTCTAGCGCAGCTCTGTGTTGCATTTTCTCTCTGGTCTGTAATTAAAAGACTTTGTCCAAATCTTCAGATCTCTGTCCTGGTTAGTAAGTACCTCTTTCTCCTCTTCCATCCCACTATCCTCTAGTTATCACCCTCCTTTGCACACTCCACATCCTATAATCATCTCAGTCTCCTTACTCAGAGAATTGTTTTCCCTCCATTAGCTGATCCAGAGCTGATTCCAGCACTGAATCTTATCTATTTTTCTGCCTTTCTTCTTCCATCTCCTTGAGTCAGTGTGCCAAAGCAGGGCACAAAATGCCTTCTCCCTGTGGTAGCTGTAAAACTATGGGTCTTGTTTCTCTTTTTCTATTCTGTTTCAGTGTGAGGCTCTGTGCTGCAGTGGAAAAAACTTCCCAAGAAATGTAAGGTAGTGCCAGGCAAACTGAAAACTGTGTGTTCTGGCTTCAGGCTGCCCAGTATCCTTGGTCTTCTGGGACACCTTGTTTGTACTGCTGGTGGTAGCACAAACCAAGGCATTGGGCATGGAGAGGCCCTGGTCCTTAAGGGAGCAGTAAGTACTGTCAGGAACAGCTGCTGCACAAGCGCTTGCCCACATGCCTTTGCTAAGGGTTGAATCATTGTTTAATGTACTTGTGCTCTGCCATAGGGTGAACCACACGTGTGGAAGAAGTGATGGCACCTGGCATGTGGTGGTTTTCAGCACCAAAGAAATGTATTTCTGGCCACGTACCAACTCAACTGAGGAAATCTGCGACGTTTGGGGACAGCCAGGGGATACCATCTAGATAGAGTTAATATGGGAGGATGGTTCCAGGGGATCTGTGGGCCTAGAAGTAAAGCAAATACTTGGGGTCACTCCACAGATTTCAGCCCTTCCTAATATCACTGTGGAACTTGGAGGATTTACAGCTCTCCTGAATACAGGGCAGCTCTTAAAGCTATTTTCTGCCTGCTATGACTAGCATGGGGTCTGGTGTCTTGTCTTAGAGGAGCTTCCACACAAATCCTTTTCTTGGGGCTCCCAGGTGTGTCAAAGCTGTTCTCGTGGGAGTGTGGGACAAGCTGCAAAGCTGATGTGCATGGTAGCTGCAAAGCTGATGTGCATGGTAGCTGCAAAGGCTTCCCCAGGAAGTTGCAGCTCCTGCACAAGAGAAGTGTGGAGTGTAGAGGGCTGCCTTCCCCCCTGCCAAAATGACCAAGATGAAGGCCTCTCCTGGAAGTTCAGAGCACATTTAGCTCACAAGTGTCACAGACAAACAATCAAGAGAAGACATGGCCACACATGAACCTGAGGTAGGTGCTGTGAAATGACCTGGTGTCTTGCCCATGGACTTGACTAGGGAAATGTATGTCAGGTAACATGGGCTTTCCAGGCCAGTCCTGACCAGGGGCAGCACATTCCAAAGGGAAGAATATGTACACAGAAGAAAGGGCAATATAAAAAAAGCCATCAGATTTCCCTGTTTGCTGCTCAGTATTTATTTTACTGCAGTGTGCAAGTACCTACACTGTACAAATCACCAACTCATTGGACACTTGTGCTGGAGGTATTTCCATGTTATGCAGCACAGCACTGTATAAGGCAGATGTTTTACTGTTGCTCCCCATGCGAGAAAGCCAGTCACTGAAGTACTGATGACTTAATGCTCATTTGCCTTTGCTTTGGTCTGCAGCAGCTTTGTCAGAGTTTTCAACCTATGGCAACTGGGTTTTTTCCTGATATTTGGGCTGAGTTAGTTTAGGAGCCCAAGTCTGCTTTTAATCAGTGTTTTATAAAACAGGGTTTTTTTCCTTGGAAATAAGTCAAGCATTGGTATCACTGAAGTTGCTTACTCCCTGAGATGAGCTGTCAGCTGCTGTGGAGCACTAGGGTCTGCTGACTACTCTGCAGGCATTAAAGAATTACACATTTTGCTCTTTGTAGACAAGCCAGACGTGCTTCAAACTGCAAAGGTTTGCCTTCAGAATGGCAGCACTTTTCTGAATTGAAGCAGGATCCCTGTGCTTGTGCCCACATAAGGCACTAACCTGCATCTCAGGGGCCTTTGTCCAGTTTTCTACATTCACATATTCAAGAGCAATTCAGTTCAGTTTTCAAAAATGATGGAGTCCTCAGACTACATCCTCAAAAATTACATAGCTACTGTAAAAGGCTTTCACTGCAAGTTAATTTTGAAAATGGGACATGCTTGACAAAATAAGAAAAGGTAGGCATATTTATGCCTTGCAAAGCCATAGGACATCATGCAGTCTGCCATACAGGGTCCCAGGATGTCCCTTTGTCACACTCACTGAAGATGGTGTACCACCCCTTTTGCTCTTGTGCGTTGTGTTGACTTTCTGCCATACTCTCATCTACTATGGAGTGGCTCTACCTGGTCCTTATCTCCAAGAGCACAGAGGAAGAGCAGTCCAGTCTACACCATTGCTTCTGAATGCAGTGTTCTTGGCAGAATGAGCTCACTCACCTGGCAGAGGGGTTTGCAGAAAAGTGCAGAACAGCATGTGGGGTGCAGCAGAACATGTGCACGATTTATTAGAGACAAATCTAAGCATGTGTTTACGGGCACTGCTGGGTTGCTGCTGTAACCCCTCAGTCACCAACAGACATGCAACTAGACAATTTACCACCAGTCTGAATTGTACATAATATAGGTTAAATGATACAAAAATCCCTTGTTTTTTGCTCACTGGCACTGAGTTGGCTGTAAGCTGTCCCACATTGTCTCCTGCAGTCTGCAGCAGCCTAAGGGTGCCACAGCCTCATCTACCCTGCATTGAGCCAGAAGTGGTGTTGAGGCACAGGTTACCTGTCTCCAGAGGGTAAGCCCTGCTGTCACTGGGCAGCCCATTCTCTAAATGCTTGAACTGCTCAAAGGGCAGACTTGCTTCTCAGTGCCCTAAACAGTGCTTTTGCACATGTTTAGAGTTGGGGATGTGGTATGGGAGGACTTTTCTTCATTCACTGCTTGCAAGAAGGCTGATTTGAATTTTTTAAGTGCTTCTCCTTCTACCAACTATATTTAATCTGCAGGGATATACCCAGCAAGGGATTTTTCTTTATAGAGTTTAGCTAGCTATTTCAAGTGACTGCTTCATGAAAATTGCTATCTCAGTGAATCTAGCTTGTAAACCTTGCTGATGACCTAATTAATTTTGCTAAAGTCACTTTAGTAGAAACATTTCCTACAGAAAGGCAAGGTACCCACTGTCACCCTATGAATTTTTAAATGCCTCTGGTTTTTGGGGCTTTTTTTCTATTTTTCTTTAACAGCCCTTGTTGTTGAGCCATCAGATATCATGACTGGAATATAAACTTTTCCATCTGCTGCCTGTGTAAGAGTGTAAAACTGAAAGTATTGATTCAATTGTACACTCAGCTTGTGAGAGGCTGTGTAGTAGCTGCTTTTCTACTGCTTACTGAGTGAAAAGCAATTCTGCTTAGCTTTTCCTGCAGAAGGTATCCTGCTGGCTTTTCACACCACAGGATTGTTCCCAAGCCTCCAGAGGCATAGGGGTTTCATCACTGATTTAGTTAATCTTTTGAAACTCTTTATTTTGTAAGGTAGGTTATAGGCAGTAAGGTGATAAGGTCTGATCCTGTCTGTACTAAAGTCACTAAAAAATGTTAATGGATTTTGATGTCACTGGATTAACTCATTTGTTGTAGCTGTATTTGCAGGGTTGTGAGGAGTGTGAAACACACCTCTCCTACCTGCCCTGGCATAGGCATAGACACAGATTCTAATCTGAAATCCTTATCCATGATCACGTGGGAAATCACTACATTTAACAGACTTACCAACTCCACAAAACCAAAGCACAGCCTGTTAGTTCTCATATCAGTCATTCGAGGAGCGACCTGTGGATGCCCAGTCATCTCCACCCAGAATAATTTCTTAGGTGTAAAATGGCAGGCTGAAATCATCCAACATAAAAAAACCACATGGTGTGTCAAAATATGATAATCTTTGGACATTTAACTTATCAGTTATTGGAATGGATACCTGTCCTTCCCAATGATATCTCTGGTGAATGGAAACTGCTGCTTTTTTTCCTCAGCTTTGTCCCATGCGATGCTGTAGTCAAGGGTAAATAAAAGTGAAATGTATTCACTTCTCAACTGAGCAATGTCAACTTTAACTGCTTTTCATATACCAGACTCATTTTATATATTTAAATCTGTTTTCTGTTTTGCTTTCTACCATTCATGTGTTGCAGTAAGCATGAGCCTGACATAGAAATGCAAGGAAAAAGAGCCTTGAAGGGGCTATGCTTCTGGCTAGTTTGATTCGTTGATGTCATTCTTCATCTTGACATGCTCTCCCTCTGACAGTATCTAATGTCTCCCATACAAGACTTGTTCCTTTTTGTAGTCCTGCTAGGGAGAATTGTGTGCAGTGGTATTCTTTAGGAGGTCATTTTTATAAATGTTCATGGATGCTAAATGAGCCATTCTCGAACACAGGCATTCAGCCTGAGAGGCAAATTTGAACTTGGGAAGAAGCAATGGGACTAAACCCAGTGGAGAACAGCAGTACTTGCCACTAGCTAAATGTAGCTGGAAAGATAAAATGGTTTTGTGGAAATAACTGCTTAATTTTTTCAAAACTTCTGGGTCCAAATTTGACCCATTAATATTTTTAATTTTGTGAACTTCCAGTAGAAATATTGATGCACAGGAAGGCACAGACTGACAGTCAGTGACTCATCAGTCTTATTTTATAGATTGCCTTTGCCTCTTAGCTCTTCTAATCAAATATTCATTGCTTGGAAATGCCCTCCCAGTGCATCCTGGCTGGTTAATTAGAATCCCCTCACCTTGACTCTGAAACTTCTCCCACAGTTCAAATGGAGCACACTTCTGCTTCTTACCCAGGCGAATCTTCCAGCAGCTCCCCGTGTTTGTACAGGGTGATGTTGAGCCCGAGGTGATGCTGAGAGCCTGCTGATTCTGCTGTCAGCCACAGGGAAAGCCATGGCAGCTTCTGATTGAAGAAAACTCCCTGGTTTTGTCAGTGCTCAGAGTCCCAACCTACAAACTCAGTGAAATTTGTTGAAATTCAAAGAGGACTAGTCTCCTGTTGGAGTGAACTGGAGCAATGGCAGTAAACTTAAAAAAACCAAACAAACACACCTCACCAAACCACAAGCAAAAAAAACCAACCCACATCTTCTCCAGCTCCACAGATAAATGAGTCCAAGTCAAATGTAAGCAAAGTCCAAAGATTAGGTCTACCACTTTTCTCTGATCAAGATAAGCACCTGTCCAAACAAGTTTAGTCTAATGTGATCTGTCTTTCCTAAAATCACATTGCCTTTTGGCCTCCTTTTGTTTCTGCATCTTGATTAATATTTTCTCCACTATGTGTTTGCAAAATTTGTACATGATAGAGGTCAGACTAATGAACTGTACTTTTTAAGCTACTTCTCTTCCCAGCTCAAGATCTGACCCCAAATCTTTATCTTTCTGTCATTTAAGTGCCTGCACAATTTCCACTACTTCTTGTACGTTAACAAACATTGCAATACCTATGGAAGATATGCAAAACCTTGTACTGTCAGTATACACAGGCTTTATGGCTGTTCAGCATCAAATGTTGTTTCCAAGAAGTTGAACCAGATGCAGTTTAAAACTCTCTCTGTCACCATCCTTACATTTGCATAGGACTAGCTCTGCTCAGTAGCGACCTTTTATCAATAGTTAACAAACATAGGCAAAAGTTTGAATCTGTTTCATTTGTTGGAGTCTTTCACATCAATAGGAAGAGTGTCTTTGGGATTTTTTTTCTTTCCAATGCAAAAATGTCATTAATAATTAATCAAAGCAGACTAGATTTCATTGAAGATCTGACTTCCTGCAGCATGATACAGTATACCTGAACGTTAATGGTACATTCTTTCTTAAACTGCTGCATGCTAGAGTAGCTTTTAATTGCACCACGAAATGGATCCCCTGGTAAAGTCTAAAGGAGTGTAAGTGTGAAATGTGCACTGCAATGTTTTCACATGCAAAGAGTTTTAGCATAAGTACTGAAACTGCAGAACAGGCTACGCAGATGGGGCTGTGGGACTTCAGCAGAAAGCCTGAAAAATTGTCCTGCTCCTCCAGGGGTGGGGCCCAGCAGGAACATTCACCCCTGTACAGAGGGCAAATAGGCCCCAAATCCAGATTGGCTTTGGAAGAAGAAGTGGAGGCATGACAAAATCTGAATTTCAAGGCAGGGTGTTTATTTCCTGCAGACATTTCTGGTGACCCTCACCATGGCTGACAAACAATCCTCAGCCTGCCAGGCCATGCCGGGACTAGGGTTATTGAGGGAAATGGGGATGTTTGCCAGATTGGGACTGAGACCTTGCATCAACATTGAGCAAGCAGAAGCAGCTTTCAGTATTTATTTTAAAGCTCTGTTGGCTCAGTTTAAGCCATGCCTGTCATGATAATTATGTTCAAATGCAAGCGAAAATGACTTAAAGACACATTTAGAAGGACTGTGAACCCTGTCAGAATTGATAACTGAGGCTTCACTTCCTTTATTATTTTCACATGCTCATTTTATTGAATATGTACAGAGAATGAATTGAAAACCAAGTGCTGTATTTGTGAGACATTTAAATTATGTATTAGTAGTTCGAGACACTGCGGTTAGCCATTAAATAAATAATCATAAACAGACCAATTCAAAATGATCTATTTCTGTATTTATGTTTGTGGCCTAAGAGAGGAAATGGATGCTTTTCAATGAGAGAAAAGAAATCCATCCATCATAGTGTCCTCCAGCCAAGGTATCCAGAGCTAGTATAAATGGTATTCTAAAACATAGTATCCAATGGGTTTCTAGCATCTCCTAGCAGTGGAAGGAAGCCAAGTTTCTTTGTATTACCTTTTTGTTTTCTATATGCTGTATATATTCATTTTGAAAGAACTGTAGGAACAGTTTGTTGTTTGGGCTTTCTTTTTTTTTTTTTTTTTGTGTCTTTAAGAAAATTGTTTTCTGTTAATTAAATTGGAATTCATCCCACTGAAACTCACCTGCCACAGAGCCCAGCAGGCAGGAAAAGGCAGTCCTGCTGGCCTTGGAAAACAGTAGCAATGTTCCAATTAATTGCAGTTGGACCAGAAAAAATGGCACTTCTCACAATGGCCTCATGGTTTCAATGTGTACACTCAAATGTTTGTGCTTTTTTTTTTAACAGCTGCAGCTCTTGGAGTCATGAGAGCCCTGCTGCATTTCAGTTGTCCTTGTCAGAAAGAAAAGAGGTAAGAAGTTTCTCCCTGTATCTGTGGATGAGAATGAAAAAGGGGACCCTTAGGATTTGGGCATGAGACGGTACATAAAGGTGTCTCACGTTGTCAGAGTAAACTTACCACACCAACGCTTTTATGGAATTCTTGTGTCATAAATTTGAGAGACCAGAGGCTGGTTATGCTGCAGCAGAATCAGCCCCTTGTTCAGAGCTGCAAGTTCACTTCTGCAGGTGACTTGCATAGCTGATGAGAAGTTAAATGCACACCTGGAATGTATAATCCTCAAGTACATGACTGACATGGCACCTAACTTTCTTGAAGTATCCTACCCCAGGGTCTGTTTGGGCAAAATATCCTATCAGAACACCTTAATGTAAAGCAAATGCAAGTTAGTAAAGATGAGATGCCTTTTGGATTGAGAAAAGTAAAATTCAAGCTTTCTTGGAGTTTGTTTTTTTCAGATCTGATTAATTTAAGGTTCCTATTCTCCACCCTTAGCACAGTGCTGTAATAGCAGCAGTTAAGTGCTCCAAGGGAGTTCTTGGGTCCTTGGCTTTGGGGGTTACCTTTCTAGGGGAATATGTACATAGAAGAAGCATTTTTGTTATTTAAAGAAAAGGATCTTAACCTGGTAACTTCCCTCCAATTTTTTGTGCTGACCTCACTGGGTTGCATCAGCAGAGATCCGAACCCATGTGGGAAATTGAGAAGCTGTATTCAAGTGTCAGGAATAGGACCTCCTATATTAATATCTTGTAAATACAGGAACAAGCTGTTCTTTGGAAGGAAAAAAAATTGCACAGGTCTGTATATGAGTGATGGATCTGTTACACTTGCGCAATTTCACTAAAAATTCTCCTGGCAAGAAAAATGCTCTGGGAAAGCATCCCTAAAAAATCCAACACTGCCAATAGTGTCAGCCTTGCAAACACCATCTCTGTGTATGTCATCATATGTAAATCCTGCATAAATGTTTAACTGAGATAAATGTTTAACTGAATATTTCTGCTATTTTCCTCTCACCCTGAGAGCTGTTTGCATTAGTAAACAAATTCTAATGTTTATGTACACAGACACCCACTCTGTCTCACTCCATCATTTAGCTTTTATTCTGGAGAATTATTCTCTCCGGTGATGCAAGGCTGCAGAGGTGCTGTAATAGCTCCAGTGGGGGATGCTCTTTCCCAAAACAGAGCTTTACCATTGGGGTGAGATGATAAAAACTGGGTCAGTGCCCTTTAATGGCTACCCAAGGTTCCTTTAATCAAAAGCAAAAGGTACTGCCATGGTCTGTCTATGACTGGAGGAGATACAGACAAGGACAGAAAGCAGGTCTCTCACTTTCTCTGAAAGCTAGTCCAGGTAGAACAAGAATTGCCTTTCAAAAGAGGAAAAATACTTCAATTAGGCACTTGGCATCCACGCAGTCCTGGTGAGCAGAAGAGTCCACAATGGTCCTTGCAGGTGGGTACTGTGTTTGTTTGTTCCTGGAGGCAAAGGCATGGCATGGAGGTGAGAGATTTCTTTGAGGCTGGAGAGATTCTGGAGAAAAACCAAGGAGAAAAAAAATATTTTTGTGATGCCTCAGTTGCTGCTGTGACCCGTGGAGCTGTGCGCATGGAACAGAGGAAGCAGTGAGATGCTGACTGAAGCTTCAACAATTTTCTCCTCTCTCTGGCTGGTGAGTACTGTTGTTAAAATAGACTCTTTCCAGCCATCCTCCTCATTGCTCCTACAAACCACAATAGTAAAAGTGGCAGGGTATGCCTTCCTCTGCTTGTCAGTTACTAGGAAATGTTACCTGTTCCCTTAATTTTTGTCCAGTCTTTTGTTGCCTATAAATTATTTTCCTTGACCCCAAAGGAGAGCACTGCACTGGGTCTGCAGCATGCACCATGTCTACTCTTGTGCTCAGATGTTGTAGTGATGGGCCATATTTTAAAACTCAGTGGACAGTGGAAGCAGGCTATATAAATATGGTAGAAAACTGTAGAGTATGTTAGTTGTTTGTAGCTGAGTTGGGGGTGTTTGCAGGGGAGGGCTGCTGTGCTGTGGGATGTTGTACTTTGTGCTGAAGGACAGGGAACGTGGATGGTGGGGGTTGGTGTTCAGCAGATTTTGCTAAGAAAGACTCACCTTGGTGTGCTTGTGGATGACAAACCTGCCACAGACACCTTCATGCAGCTGTCAGCAGACAAGGTGTGAGGAGGAATAAGCAGTCACTGGAGGATGCCACCTGACTGTGTCCACTCAGCTTCAGCCCTGATCCCTCCAGCCTGGCTCTGTGGGCTGACAGGCGATGTAAACCAGCCCAAAGGCAGCTCAGGCTGTGGCAAGAGCAGCCTCACCCCTAGGTGAGCAAACCCACCAAGGCACAGTCCCTGGGAGCACAAGCACTGATCTTACAGGCAGGGGCCCCATGGGGTGGCAGGGTGCTGGGGAGTCAGCAAGGTGGCCGTGTGTGCCTGGCACTGGGAAGCAAACTCTCTCAGAGCAGTTTTGCCACTGATTTCAGCAGAGCTGGGATTTTGACACTGGCGGTGCCGTGCAAAGGAGAACACTCTCATCCTACACGAGCTCAGCTGCTCTGAGAGACGGGTGTCCTACCACAGTTTGGAGTAAAAATCTGGGGACTGGAGATAGCAGACAAAGCACACAGCCATGGTGAAACAGAGCTCTGTTCTTCCATTTTTACACAAACAAAAGTCCCATTGAAAACTGTAAGACATTGAGTCCTCTGATTGAAACTTATATATATATATAAATACATGTAAAAGTTTGATGTATTACAGTTTCAGCTCTACATTTTCCCTTGATTTTAATTTTCTCTGTGGAGTTCAAATACAGAATGTTCCTTCACAGCTTATTTTCAAAGCCATTTTTTGACTTTCATATTTAAACTTATTTAAGGCCCTTAGATTTTTCTCCCAGCTGTGGAAAGCAAAGACAGGAAGAGACAGAAAAGTCAAAGACTCTTTTACAGTCCTAGAACCTCTAAAGGGCATCCTTGAAATCCAGAAAAAAATCCCCCACAATAAATAATACTTCTAATTTTTAAAAGGAAGTTATCTTTTTGAAGATAGCCTTTTCCCATTTTAAGGGTATGAAATAATTAAACTGTGTGTTTGCATAATGATGCTTTGTCTCTATTCCTGCAAGTATTGAGGGTGTGTGTTTTTTCTCACTTTTGCTCCTGTTTTCTCTCTTATGTTAACAATCAGGCCCTGATTCCCAAACAGGTGCCCTTGGAAAGGAGAAACGTCTGAGCTTATGCCAGAATCACTGTCCTTGTTCTTTGGCAAAACCAGGTTTCTGACATGTGTCACATGCAGAACATGCCCTTCCCAGGCAGGTAACTTTCTGAGAGATTTTGTTCAGCTAGGAGGGGTGTTGCTGTCTGAGGTTTTCTTTCCATCCTTCCCAGTAGCTGATGTGACTGCTTCAAATTTTCTTTTCTTGTTGTGGGGAGAAAACAGCCAGTTTTTGCATTCAAGCAGATTTGTGCAGAAACAAGCATGAGGTGCCTGTCTGACATCTGAGCATCCCTGGGTGACTGAAGCTCTCATTAATGGGTCTGCAGTCTTGGTCTGACCCCTCTGCAGTTCTTTGGAGGCCAAGGTGCCTGGACAAGCTTATTGAGTGCAGCTGGCAGATGCAGCAGCTTGTGCAGCAGTTTTTGGGCTCTGAATCTGAGACTGGACAGGTAGAGGCTCTTGGGAGCCCTTTGCAGACTATGGGGGGACCATGTCCACTAGCAAGCTCTTGTGGCCTAGAATTCATCTGCCCTCTGCAACCTGTATTGCTGTAAGATGCCAATTCACTGAAACACTTTGCAGATATTTGCCTGTTTTGTAGCCATTTGCTTGAGTGCCCAGTGGTGAGAGCACTCAGCCCTGACCTATACTGTGCACACTATGATTTTGTCCTCCAAACCTATGTCCAGGTAAGGCTTTTGCTTGCTCTCCCAAATACCTCAAGAATTTTATGTGCTTAACTTCATCGTGGGCAGGGATTGGCAATGTCTAAAACTACACCTTTCTTCTTCTCTCTCAGACAACAAAGTTTTATTTCTTTATCTGCCAAAAAATCTGAGAATTTTCATATTGCAAAACTTGATTTATTGTATCACATTTCTCCTGTACTGTTCTTCCTCCTCCAAAAGCCTCTTTCTCTATAGTTGTTCAGATGACTTTTTATGTTTATATCTGTCTTATGACATTTGGAAATTCAGTGGCTAGAGAAGAAGGCAGGGAAAGGGGCCTGTTCCCCCAGGACAGGCACAAACGAGGTTGGTACTGGAACCACTCAGCCTTGTGGGATGGGCTCTCGCCTGAATTGCTTTTCAAATGCTGGAAGCTTTGTGCTCTAGTAGGAGCAGTTGGGTTTGCTTTTTCAAGAGTAGAGTAAACTCCAAACAACCCTAGGGCATGTCTCTTAAATATGGAGTTGCAGGGGTATCAACCTGCACCTATCAACCTCAGCCTAGGGAGTGTGGAGGTCATCCTGGAGGGTTGCCTCCATGGCCAGTTCCTTATAGACCCTTCTCACCCTGATAAGAGGGAGATTTTCTTCCCCTGGAGGAAAGTCCTCTAATTGATGCTGAACAGGACAACTTTCCACTTAAAAAGGTTGGAGCAATCCACAGTGCTGCCTGGTGCTTCCTGTCAGCAGCTGTGTAGCCTCCAGGTCATACATGGGTTACTTTATTGCCCTGAAGCTTGGGGCCATTTCCAGGGATGCTGTGTTTATAAAATACCCTGTTAATATAGCTGGAAGGATGATGAGTTAATTCCTTCCTCCTTTATTTTCTCTGGATGAAGCATTTATTTGTGCAGTGTAGTAAGCTGGGGTTTGTGCAGGTGTCTGCCACCTAGAGCACACCCAGTTAAGTCAGGAGACTCACAAATGGGCAGTAAGACTCACAGAGCATGAGAGGGAAGGGCACCCCAGGAAAGATTGCCACTGCCACCCTGCTCACAGCTTGCCCTGAGTGCTCCTTGCCTCCCAGAAACAGTTGCTGCAGGAGCAGTGTAACCCACTGTGTGAGGAGGAGTAGTAGAAGGAGATGAAGGAATGTGGGTACACTTAGCTGTTTGACACTACCATTAAGTTTTGATCCCACTGGCCAAATCCATCAGAGTTTGAGAGAAATTTAGGAGTCTCAAAGTTAATTATATGTTCTCAGTAGATCTATGAAGAGGCTCATTAAATCAAGAAGTTGACCCCAGGCAGGGATTCACCAAGAGGGTCCATGCTCATAGTTCAGTTTACCTGATGCTGATCCAGCATCTTGCCCATCCATATGGCAGTGGAAGCAGAGGGTGGGAACTAATTATTGCTGGGATGGTGAGGATTCTTGGGGAACAGAAAATGTACATCTGTGGAATCACAGGCTCTGTTAATTTCACTGCTTTTTAAATGAGGATGGGGGAGAAGGAGGAAGAGCAATCATTACTAGGATGGTTGTGATTATTAGGACTAATCCATTAGAGCCATAAAATTAATATTCTTAAGTGTCATAAGTCTCTGGATGTTCTTATTCATAAGTCCCTTTTTTTTTCTCTCAGATCTTTTTGCTAGATTGTTAAAAAATAATTAGAGGCCTAGTTAGAGCTCAGGGTGGCCAATCAGGTGAATAAAACTGGATGTGAGCAGAAGCTCATCAGATAAAAGCTGAAGAAGTAGAAGGAAAATTCACAGACAGGTCTAAAGAAAGTGTTTCCAGAGCCCAGGAAGGGGAGAGAAGCTGAATGTTCTGCCTGTGCATGAAATACATCTCTCCAGTTAGATTTTTCAGAGATACTACCCTGAAGAGGCTGTTGTGACTTTATTTCTTAAGTGTGTCAGAGAGACCCTTCTAAGATAGTACATGTATTTTCACTCCCTTTTGTGACAGTTGCAGATTCTCAGCAATGCTTGTTATGAAGTCTTGTTCTCAAGTGCCTTTTAAAAAAAGCTGTAGAGCCAAACTTATCCAAATTTCTATGGGGACTTGATAGATTCTCTGCATGTTATATGACTCTCAACATCTCATAAACAATTCAAGTATTTTCTATTTAAAAATGGCACAAACCCACTTTCCAAATCAGAGATTGAAACATGACATTGAAATAGTCAACAAAATGCTTGTTGTTTATATTTTAAAAACAAGTAAACATGTTCTGCTCCTCCAAATGCAGGTCACTCAGGTCTACATAGAATATAAGCTGCAGGACAGGATCTGGAACCATTTGTCTCTTTAAGATGGGTGTTAGGGTCTTTTTCTGCATCACTTTAAGTTGGGATAATTCATAATAGGTTGTGTAACAGTACATGGGGGCTCCATTTGAAATTGGGTTTCCTTGAAAGCACTATCAGACAGGTTTGCTTGGAAGCACTCATATTAGCACACTGTCTGCCTTGAGGATCTTCTCCCACGGATATAAGAGGTGAAGGGTGCTGGGGGTGAGCAAGGGCCCCTCGTGTCACTGGTGACCCTGGTAGTGGAGGCAGGGGAAACAGCAGAGATTTCCTTGGTCCCGGCCCAGCATCTCTGCTAGAGCTGCCCTCCCACACAGCCCCCATCTTGCTTTGGCTTAGCTGGTAGGGAGAGGCACAGGAGCTTTTGCTCAGCTGGTAGAAGGTTTGGGGCTGACTTGCTAATTGGAGAGCACTGCTTTTGCTGATGGACATGTCTCAGTGGCTGTTCAGCTGGTGGCACTTGTTTTCCTCAGTCAGTCTGAAGCGATATAAAACACTGCACCAAACGTTGCCAAAACACTGCACATCTGCCAGGCAGTACAATTAGAAATAATCAGGTTCTGGAGGGGCTGTGCTGCACAAGGCACTGGTATCCATCCAGGCCAGCTCCACATTTGGGGTACTGCTTTGCTGCCAGTACAGCTGAAGCAACCCCTGAGTGTGATGTTGTCTGGGCAGTGCCATTGCAGTGTGGCTGCACAGGCTGGGTGAGCAGGCAGTGAGTCCAGTTGGTTGTGTGGGTGCTGCCCATGACACGCTAGATTTGATAGCTTGCCATGATGCCCTTTAGGCACGATTTGGGGTGAAAGTATTGGGTGTAGGAGGCATCACAGTCAGTCCCAAAAGATTGAAAGCAACAGCATATGCAAGCCAGAGCAAACCTCTAATGTTGTCCAAAGCTGTTTTGATGTAAGGCTCTTTGGTGCCTCTGGTTCCATATGCAGCAAGCCTATAGCTAGCTGCTCTGGTCTCTTGTTTGCTGAATGAGCATGAGCTGGCTTTGTTACATGGCACCATTGTGACTGCTGGCAGAGCTCTCATTCACTTTGATAAACAATGTACTGAAACATGACTGCCACTCTTTCATGTGCTTTCATGGCACCAAGGTGTTATTTTCTGTTCTTAGGCAACTTTCTGTATCCACACAGGAAAAAAAAATCACAGACCTCATTGTCCACAACTCGTGAAACAAAACATAAGTCTTCCTCCTACACAAAGTCCCCACAGTAAGTGGGGTGTAAGTGCTGTAAGACAGAATTTGGAATCCCTTGGGCCTTACTTGGCACATGGGATGCTAGAGAAATCCTCAAGCCATTTGCTCCTTTTTGGAATAGGAAGAGGGATTTAAACAGGACTCATGAAAATATTTCCTTTGCGCTTTCTGTTTCAAACTCGTGTGCCTTGCCTTGTCTCAACTTCCTTACTGATTTGTCTCTTCTTTTCTTCATACCCTTATCTCTGAAATTGTTTGGACAATTAACTGTTTCTTGTCACCTTAGGTCCTTTTTCTTAAAATTAGGAAATGTTAGATACCTAGAAATACTCCCGCATAGTTCCTTCTCATCTTTTCTCTGTTCTGACAGCATTTCTTAGGTCTGTGTCACACTCAGATCCATTGGCTTTGTAATACTGGAATACAGCTAATTAGCAGTATGATTTTTATCCAAATTAGTGTAAGTCATTATGATTTATTTTTACCTCAAAGGTGGCATGGTTTTGAGAGCAGGGATGCTGACCTTGCTGTGGCCAGGAAGGGAGAGGATCTCTGCTGTAAGCAGCACTAGGAGCACAGAGCAGTGGCCTTCTCTTCCCTGCCTTGTCTTTAGTAGCTGTGTGAACTCATTCAAAATTGTTTTCCCAGTTAAACTGAACACTAAGAACTAATAATAATCTAGAAGAATTGCAATTACTTCTTCTGCTCTTCCTGGAAATTAGGAGTGTTTCTAGCCAGGTTTACCTCAAAGCATTCAGATTTCTTTCTTGTTCCTCAGTAAAAGTGCACAGACAACCACGTCTCTGTTCTGACGTGACAACACAATTAGAAAATTGTATCTTTAAATACCAACTTAATCTAATCTGGGACAAAAACAATAAAAGGCTTTAATCATAATTGCACAGTGCCTGCAGGCTGTCACCAGAGGGCAGAGACAAGGTTGTTCATTGCCACGTGTGGATAGTTTAGAAATTAAATCCCCTTTTCACAAAGGCAATAAATTCTGTCTCACTTGTGTCCTTTCCAAATATTTCAGCTCTGTAACCAGATAGCTCGTTTCATCAGCATCTGTCAGAGACTTTCTCTTGCTTCTGTCAAGCTATGTACAAAGGGGCAAGGAGAAATGACTTTATAAAACTACACACACTTGACTTTGTAACATCACAGCTTACATGAAATGCTAGCTCTAAATATAAACAAGGTACTTACTTTTCCTTCACAGGGATTTTTGCACTGTTTTGTATTTATAGTGCACACACACTGAGGATTCATACCACCCTGGGTATCCACAGCAAGTATGGGGGGGGGGGGATTTACTGGGAATGCATCTTGGATCAAAAACTGCTTTCACACGTTATATGTAGAAAACTGGTAGGGTTTCAACTAAGAAGAGAATGGGTTTTAAACCCCAAACCAGTATGATATAATTTCTACACTGCCTACCCTGTGTAGGAAAGGCAGATTCTGAGAACAACTCTATTTTCCATTACCTAAGTTGGAAAGACAGCAAGGTTTGAGAACATCAGTGGCAGCCTATGAATTCATTTCTGTCCTGGAGAACACTGTGAGGGTTTTGGCACCAGGAAACCAGCTCAGTCTCAGACACTGAAGCAAGGCCTACCCCACCCCATCAAGGCACACCCACCTTGACAAAATCCCTGGCAGCAACAGGTAGTCATTGACTCAAAATAGCTCTGTCAGTGTTTCCACTTGAGGATTGGCGCATGGAAAATCCTAGGAGAGAGGCAAAGGGCAGAAGTGCCACAGGCTAGCTGTTTTGGAGAGAAAAGGCTTCCACCAAGGAACAGGGACTCTCTGGAGTAAGAGGCAGGAGACTTGGAGTCCCTGGGTTTCCTGCAAATATCAGGGACCTGATGGCAGCAGGGGTACCTGGTGGGAGGAAGATGTGCTCAGTGTTCTGCTTTTCCATGGCTGCACACCTCCTTGTTGTAATTTCTAAGCAACTTGGTTTTGTTTTTAGGAAGAGGCTTTTAAAAGGTCCTTGCAATTCTCCCTGCTTGTTTCCCAGATAGTGAAACTAAAAATGAACATCTAAGGACTCTGCACCCTGGGGAGGCTGAGGTTCCTGGATCCAGTGATCCCAGGCAGGAAACGTGCAAGAGACCAGGATTACATACAGGACCTGACTGCTGCTCATAGCCTTGGAAGGAACAAGGCAGGCTGGCTCCAAAGGACGGCATGGGAGTAAAACTAAATTAATGAATCCTAGAGCACAGACTAAGTATCTAATGTACTTTCTGTTTTAGCATATAATAAAACATTCAGCTCTGTATGTATTCCTCTCTGAAGAGTGAAAAGATCAGAAGAATCCATAGCTTGGAAAAGATTTCTCCTATATCTGAACTCCAGTGATTCAGAAAGATCCTGGGTGCTATTTGCAGTATTCTCAGATCTTAAAATCCACCACTCTGCCTGCACAAGGAAAACAAAGAAGTTAAGCTGAAATAGGACAGTGTCCTAAATGTGACACAGAGGTCTTATAGGAGGCTAAGTGATCATGCAGCAAGCAGATTCAGCATCACCAATGTTGACCATGTTGGTACAGCTGTGATCAGCTTTTTAGCCATTGAGTTCCCTCTTGCTCCCATCTCCGGTAGGTTTGATGATGAGCAAAGACATCAAATGCAGAAGCAAATGCAGAAGCTCAGCACGTATGGGAGTTTGGCAAGAAGGCCGACCAGCAAAAAGAGCAAGGGAGCTGTGGTTCTTTCAGCATGTCTGGTTTTAAGGAGCTACTGGTGCAGGATGCACTTGAGAACTTGAGAGGCAACACTTGCAATTACTTGCATTCCTGCAATTCAGGTATTGATGTTTCCCTCTCTTTCCTCTCTCCATGCTCCTGCTGGCCATGGCACTAGTGCCATCCCCAGAGGATGTGTTTTTCCATGGACATCTCTTTCCTACCAGCTTCCAGACAGCTCCATAGAGGGGAGTTGCTGCTCACGGAGGAGGCAGAGGCTCCATTCTGCTCTCTCCACCCAAACTGTTGTTTAGATAGTGAATATGATGAGGAATCAGATACTTATAATATTTGGCATCAAGAATGGAATAAAATACATTGGAAAGCAGACTTGCCCTTTCACCCGTCCCCTTTTCCTCATTCCCTAAGGACTTAATCAGAGCCCAATTTTTCCCCACTTACACCAGGATATTTTATTTTTTAATTAGAAAATACACTAGTTCAGGGAATGGAACTAGGGAAAGGAGAAGAGCCTTGTTAAAGTATATTACAAATATATTGTAGGGTAATGTTGCTTTGATCTTCTAGCTAATGTTCGGGATCTGCATTTATTTATTTATGTTTACATCTTTAGAGCTTAAATTTTTGTAAAATAATTCAGCTATAGCTCTGATCACACTTACCTGCCCAAAGTTTTAGATTAGTTCCATGATGATGAACCACCTTAAAACAGAGGCAAGGTAGTTTGATGGCAGTAATGATTTATTTCAGTGTTCAGTCAGGCTTGTGTTATTTCTCAGTGCACTTTTCCTGCTGAACATCTAATACTTAGATTTTGGATTATTGCAGTGTCTGTAGCTTTTTATCCAAAAATGCTATTTTGAACCGTCTCCCTTCAACTATACCTTAGTGCAGCTTTGGTTTGGGAGAAGTTCTGTTACACAGAACAGTGCTGCCAGGCTACATGATGAACTGCAAGAAGACCGAAGAATGCTGCTTATTTTGTTTTTGCTTATTTTAGTAGAACCGAGCCCAGTTTTTCACCTCATGACTATGGAGACTGAATTTCTGACCCAGCTTGCTGCTCCTACACTTTTGGGACAACCAGTGCTTCCAGAAAGTTGCCATCTGTCTTCTGAGGTGGATCCAGAGAGGTATGCAGCAGACGGCTGCTGCCAGCAAAGGTGATTTCTGCCAAGTACCACTGAACAATCAGTTTAGGAATCTATAAATGACCTCTTGGGTCTGCTGCTTGTCACTTCAGTGCAAGGGCTTAACTGGAGTTAAGCCTTCACTCAGCAAGTGTGGAAGTGCTTTTAATCAGAAGCAGGAATCATTGGACGAGCTTGCCAAATCAGATTAGGAGCAGTTTATATGACCATTGTAAGTATCATAAAGTGCCTGGACATGGGAAACATCAATATATAAACAAGATACCCCCTGATTTTTTTATTACTTTGGCCTGCAACAGTGAAAAGCATTTGAAAGGCCAGATCCTTTGTAGTGCTGAACATCCTCAACTCCAGCTGCACTCCTTGAAAGCCCATGTGCTCAGTGACTCCCCAGGAGGCCCATCTGGGAACTGCCCCACACTGCTCTCCCTGCCGGGGAGCAGCCACTACCCCCCAAGAATGGAAATTAAAAGAGCAACCTGACTCCTTTGAGAACTGCAAGACATTCCTTGTATGTGAAATTACTTCATATTCAGGATTTCTGCAGAGCTGTGCTGCCACTTACAGAAACAGGTTTTCACAGTTTAAATACATTCACCCCCACTGAAGCTCAGAACTCTATTTAGAATTTGACATGTCTTCAGGAGATCTTCAGGACCCACACAGGGTCCTGAATATATGTGAACTAAGCAGTGACAGGAAGAAAAAAAGCTACTCCTGGAAATTAAAAAATAACTGAATTCAGATCAAACACATGGAAAGTCTGGCTTTTGCCCTAGAAGGTTAATCACTATTTGGAATTTTTTGCCGTGGGAGATTCCTTGTGTAATTGTTGAAAGGCGAGATCAAAACCCAATATCATCTTTTGAGCGCCAGTGTCACGCCTGGATAAAAACAAGCTGTATCAGCCCTAATTATATTTGCTCCCAGCCATGCTGCTGGAGCTCTGACTGCGTTTGGGATAGGAAGGAATTTCCTCATGTGGTGAAGTGGCAAAGTTTGGAATTTGTCTTGTTCTTGTGCATTGCTCAAGGACCATTTTTTGGAGTCTTGTTTCAAATTCTTTTACTTTCTGCAGCCTTGTGATCAGAGCTAAACATTCAGCTTTTTCCACCACTGGGCCCTGCTTTGTTTCTAAAGGTTTTTTCTACTTTACCAAACATGTATGGATGGATCTCATTTTGCTGCATTATAAAGATACTATCGCAATGGCAAAAATAATCTACATTATTATTTATCTAAAAATAAAATACAGGGAAAGGAAAAGGGCAAAGGGAATAATAAAATGCACAGTAGGTTACAACCTTCAACTTCATTCTCTGGAAAACAAATGAATTGCAGGATGGTCTAGTGTACAGAGGTATGGTCAAAGTACCTGTTGTGTTTGGGCAGCACTACATGTAAGGAGCAACCTCTATTTTTTCATGTGTGACTAAATCATTGTTATTGTTCAGTATGAAGCAAAGGAAATATTTACTAAACCTCACAGTTAAAGACAAAATTCCTTTATTATTCCCTTGGTGTTACAGATATGAAAATGGTCTGCAGGTCTGATAGATGCTTACAGCACACTTGATTACTCTTTAGGCATATTTTAATACTCTTTAGGTTATTTTAGGCATATTAGTTCCAGACCTTTATGAGCAACCCCTGTCCTTTCTTTTGGTGTTCTCAGCAACCCTTGTGTACTTGAGCCTAGCATGATGCCGGTGTGAGGCTTTGTACTGGACTGGCTGACAGGACCTTTGACTTGGGTCGAGTAGGGCCAACAGCTCGATGCAGCAACAGCCACTTGAGCTCATGCTTCTCCAGCTGTTTTCTTCTGTTCTGCAAAAGTACTTGTTTTAAACAGCAGTTTCTGGCTTGTTACACCTCTCTTATAAAAACCTTGTGGTTTGAAACCTACCAAAACCAGACAGCTATGTAAAGCTTTTGTGAGCAAGTAAGCATATGAGAAAAGTGAAAATTTGAGCACAAAGAGAAGAGTAAATTGAGTCTTTTCCCCCAAAGCAATATTAACTTCAGTGTCTTGAATGTTTACATAAGCTCAATACCTAATTCCATTAGCTATAGTTACACTGGCCCATTCTGTGGAGTGCTGGGGCACTTTCCCAGATAGAGCACTGCTGTTAGCCCTTCCCCTATTGCCTTGGCAGTGCAGGTTTGAGTTTAGTATCAGCTGTGTTGTTCATGGGCTGCCGCATGGATCAGAGGCTGATGAGGATGCTGGTGCAGGACAGCAGCCCCTGCACAAATCCAACAGGCATGACGACAATTATGTGACCAACAAAGTGCTCATTGCTGCTGTGACTCCAGCATCACCCAGCATGCAAAGCTTAAAGGGCTCTTTGACAGACCCCAGGTCATACTGAAATCCTTTCGCTTGGCTCTGCTTTGCCCCTGTCCTGTTGCTGCTGAAGCCCATAGTACAAGTGCTCTGACCTCAGTTGTGCTGGAGTATTTGTCCTGCTTGGTCAGAAAAAAAGAGTAAGCTGTGATGGTGCATAAAAGGCAAATGGGGAGGCAGGAACTACTGCTCCTTTCATTGTTTTATTATTGTTCATCATTTATCACAATTATTTCACTGTTAATTGCTGTTCATCGGAGGAATGCACATGGAGCATGTTTCCTATTTGGAACTGACAAAGAGGGAGCATCTTAGAAAACCCCTAAGGGTTTTGAGATCACAAACCTTAGAAAGATAACAAAATTAGCACACATAATTCCCCTTGATTTTCTTTATGCCTGCAGACAAGGTTAGCAGCAACCCTTGTTCTAAGAGTTTGTTTTGTCTCCTCAACCAAAAAATCTGGAATGGTGTTAGGTCTGATTTATTGATATATATCTTGCTTTTCTTATAGAAAAGATGGCAAAATTAGAAACAAGTTACATGAAAACATAATAAATTACAAAAGCTGAATAATGAGAGAAATTAATAAAAACCAATTTTTTTGTTTCCTTCATAATTATCTAAAATTTCCTTCATAATTATCTAAAACCTGAAGGCTGTCCCTAATAGACTCCTTTTTAATACACCTTCACTCTAACTTGGACTGGGGGAGGGTTTAAGCAGCACCCTTGTGAGGTGAATGATGAAGCCAAGCTTGGTGAAACTGCACAGTGTGGTCTCTGAGCTCAGTCTGCAGTAAAGCTGTCTCTCCTTAGACAAGTTCTTACTGTGTTACAGTAACTCAAGCAATTCTGGCTGTCTCCTAGATGTCTCTCATCTATTCCTGGAATTAAATTCTAGACCAGTAGCACACATTTTAATAGCAAAACATGTATTTTATCTCCAATTTTTTTCATTCCCATGTAGAAATTAATTTCTCTAATTTGTGTTGATTTTTTTCCCATGCACCCCCTGCTTCCCCTACATGTTCCAACTTGTGACAGAGGTGCTTCTGTGATGAAAGAAAGTAGGACCTGGGAAGAGGCAGGCATGATGCTTCAGAGGATCATCCTGTAAGTACCTTGTCTTTATTGTCTCATGGTATGAACATGAGTCTCTATTCCTTGTTAATCTGGTTGATTCAAGAGGTAGAAATGGGGTGCACTGGTATCAATGGGTTATCCCTAGGACTGAAGAATGAGACTACCCATTATGTATATTTAAAAGTCTCAGTTACTTATGTTCTCAGCAAAAGCTCCTAATTTTCTCTTTCTGTAAACTCAGCATAAAAGGATTGCATAATGGACACAGTGACTCCCACAACTATTGTTTACACCTGTCAGCTAATCCTTTCTGTGAGTCAGGCAGTGCCTACTGGGTTGGGCACTTGATTGGGATTAGAAACTCATTATTATGATGATGCATATTGCAGTGCTGCCTGGAGGCCTCAGCAGGATTATGGCCACGTTGTGCTAGACAGCACACAGACCTGGAGCTCGTAGCCTATTGTTAGAGCACCCTCACTCTAAATCTGGATTAGACCCCATTTCTTCTCATGGCCCTTGGGGTAAAACATCTAATCCTGTTCTGTTTCCATATCTTTTCAGGAGAGATGATAACTCATTTCCTACCATCAGTCAATATCTACAACCACCTGCTTTTGGAGGAGAATGCCAGGATGATGTCACCCAAAGGCTGCAGGTAAATGCTGCAGCACAAGTGGCAACCAGCATTTTCCCTGTTTGAGTGCCTCTGCTTTTTGGTGGAATGGTTTTGCAATGGGGATTTGAGGCTTTTCCAGCACTGCTGCCGCAGCCAGAGAATATGCAAGGTGAAGAGCACAGCAAGTCTTGAGTTGCACCAAGGCTGTTTGCAGCTGTGAGTTGCTCACTGACCCCTCGGCTTAGTAAGTGGCATTAGGATCTCCCTTCTTCCCTCTCGGGGCTGCACATGTGTCCATCCTAGTGAGTGGCCCTCGTTGGGTAGCAGGCAGACTGTCCTCCTCCCTGTCCTTTCAGGCTCTAGGTGTTCCTGCTGCTGTTCTAGGTGCCAGCACACCTTGTTGGCGCTCCATCTGTGTGCTGCTGCAGCCACGCACCTGTGACTGCAGCTAAGCCTGAGCCTGGTCTGTGCTTGCCCTTCACTCACTGGCACCTACTGCTCTACAATGTTGCTCAAGTGTGAGGCTTGACAGGGATAAGCTGCACTCAGTTTCTGACTGACCTTATAGTTTCAGGTCAAGGTGAACTTGACTGGATTTTATCACCCCATAGAAGCTGCTTCTTGGCTGTCCTGGGTGGTTTGCTAAGGTGGCCATACAAATAGCTTGGAAAATGGCACTGAGTTGTGTACAGGTGAACCCTTTGAGTGCTGTCCACTACCTCATTTCCCTTGCTAGGAATACTGCTGGTCAGTGGGGCCACTCTGCAAGATGCTCCTAAGGAAGAAAAAAGTTGTCTGAGACATCTTTCAAAGACAGGAGCAAGGCTGATGCTTGCTGAGGAATTCTTGAACAGCTTCAACTTCATCTCTTTCCTTTTTAATCCCAGAGTCCTTCTCTACAAGCTATTAAAATGTGCTGGCATTGTTACAGCCATCACAGGCTGGAGTTATCCTGTTGTAAACTTGTTTGTCTCATGGGAAATTTGAAACTTAAGCACTCACTAGGTCTGCACCTCTTTATTTGAGACTGACCAGTCTGAATCACTTTTGATAAAATATCAGTAGGAGTCTCAACCAGATTTAAGTTCCTATCAGTTTAATTAAAGAAGATCATTGGAGAGACAACCCTGTGAAATGCTCCCATAGTGTAGAAAGCTACACTGTGAGTGCTCCCCTGAGTAATCACCAGAGGCTGCTATCAGCAAGTGCAATCAGAAATGACTGAAGAGCTTAACTTGAAACTTAGACATCAACACATGGCAAAGAAAAGATGAGACAACAGTGACTGAGGACTAATCACATCCATTGTATCATGTGAGTGACAGAAAAGTAAATAGAGAAGGCACTGTAAGGTGGTCTGAGACACAGATCTGTAGGAAATTTGGCTTTGTTAGGATTTTTTATACAATATGGTCAAGGTTTTATATACTAGTCCTATGCTATTGTAGGCACAGGGTCAGTCAGTAAAAACCTTGATAACCAAAGCAAAGTTATATTTAAAGACTTTCTTTACCTATTGCATTCTAGCTCTTTCCTTCAGTAGCTTTTGTGGATGTGGTACCACATGAATGAGGCTGGATATGAGAAGCTGAAAAAGATTACAGGGAGAAGAAACCATGTAGGGTCAGCATGGAGTTTGCTTCTTGCTGCTTCTTTGCTGGTGAGGTAATGGTACTGGCCATAGTGGTATGGACTATACCAGGTCACCTTTGGGCACCAAAAGGCATTTGAGAGATACATCTTCCATAGTTTTTGTTTTGTCTTCACAAATTAGTGTTTATAGAAACTAACCAGAGATTAGATTAGCACACTGCTCCTGTGGGATGCAGACTTCAGGGTTTAGGCAATGTTCTATGGCTAACAAGAGCCAACAAGTTATACTTGAGTCATTCCCCTGGCTGTAACATGCCCTGGACTGACAATGACAGGAGCCAGCTGAGCATCCTCACAGGAGATGACAAGTGTTGACATAGGGGCAGTCACCTAGCATTTGTCTAACCAAAAGAGTTCTAAGCAGAACTGGCAATGGAAGAGCCACTGATGTAACTGATTTTAATGTTTATCCTAGTGGTGATATTAGGCTCCCAATGAAATTAGAAGGATGACACTTAATGTAGTCTTTTGGTCGTGGGGCAAGACTTATAAGCTTAGCATAAACTGCTTAGGAAAAGCTTCTTTTACTTAGCATTTATCACTTGTTACTCATGTTTTATTACATTGATAGCCATCCCCAAAAAATATTTTAATGTTCTTACCTGTTTGATATATAGACATACTCCCTTCAACATCAAACATATTTTGAGATAATGAGACTGTAGACAAACTGAGTTAGACCTGCTTAGTTATGCTGACATAAACTTAGTGAAGCTTCTTTTTTGACCAACAAAATAGTGCCTAATGTGCTTTCTGATTCACTGTGTTTCTTCCTTTTGGAAGCCTTATCCAGCACATGGTGACCACAGATCTGTGGGCCTTACATGGGAGAAGCTTACACTGAGCCTAGCAGGATCTCTAGCTTGAGCACGAAATGCCAAATTTGATCATGTCGGGTAAAACACTGCATTTCTTCAAACATTTCTTTGATCCACTCCCTTCCAGATGAGCCAAAGCCAGACACATTCTGTCCAGCTGAAATAGTCCCTTTTTTCCCTTCCCCCCCCCCGCTCCCCCAAGCTTCTCAGGTATACGAAAAGATAATGCAGGGTACAGCATTGTCGCCTAACGGTGACTGTGATGTGCACCGCACACAAGAGTCTCAGGGAGTTGTACAATGAAATTGTACAATAATCTTACTAATGAAGGGCAATTAAGAGCAGTAGTTAACCTATATTTTTCTACCCTACTTTAGGAGTCAACTTACACCCAGGATTTCAAATACTAGTTGGAAGTGCATTGCATTGTCCAGAGGCATAATTACAGAGAGCTGTAGTTGTCTTTATCACAAAGTTTTAATTAGTAGGACACATTAAATAACCAGCTGATACAGATCTTAATGAATCATTTACAGGCCTACATCTAAGACAATTATATATGTAGCTGGTCATACATAATCATTTGCGTACTTCTGGGCTTATGTGAAATGGAATATGTATCGTCCTCATGTGAAGTAAAGGTGAAAGGGACAGGACAAAACTGGGACAGCAGCCTACTTTAACCAAACAGCTTTTGTCTGGACTACTGTTGACAAGACTGGGGAGGAAATATGAATAGTTGGCTTCAAAAGAAATCCACCTTGCGGAAAAGCAGCAGCTCTGGTTTCCTGAATTGTTGGCTAGTTTGGGTTTTTAAATCAAGTTGGTTGTCCCACATGGACACTTTATGAGGTGCTCAGGAATGAGGGCAGATGCACGCCAGGCTGAGAACAGGGTTTCTGGGGCAAGCTGGGACTCGGGTGTCTGCAAGCCATGTCATGCCACTCTTGCTGTGGCTCCCTGACAGCCTAGCCTGCCTTAGATGTCTCTTTTTTCTCCAGCACTGCCTGCCCAGAATCATGAAGAAGGTCCGCCAAAGAAACTACAGACCCCTAGCAGCCAGATCTTCCCTCCACTGGGGACATTCCCAGCTCTCTGGTTCTACCAGCTTTCCTGCTGCTTAGTATGTATAGATGAAAAAGTCAGAAACATGCCTAAACATCCAATTGCTCTGGGGCTAATTTTTGCTCTGAGCACTGTTTCAGGGCGAGATTTTCATAGCATTTGTTTGTGAATGCTCCTTGATAATTAAAAAGACATATATGTTGTCTGTTTGGCCATGTGAAGGGGCCACAGGAGGAGCTGGCTGTGAAAGTGCATTTATTGTCACTGCTGATTTCTGCTGAGCTAGTCAGAGTATGTACACAGCATGGTGGAAGACATGGAAACAAATCAATTGTGGTGTAAAAGGTGTAACATGTGCCTCTTCCTCCTCTTTGCCTAGAAGATGGAGCTGTCACAGGCAGGCTGCTTCCCTTAACCAGCCCCAGGGGCAGGATGGTCCAACTGAAGTAGTGTCGCTTGGGAAACTTGTTTTTAGAAGAAGCCTGCCAGGCTACAGGATGCATATACTGGGCATGGTGCCAGTCCTGGGTATTTCAGAAGGTTTATCCCTCCCGTGCTGACCTCTATCATGTACTTGCTTCTGCCTCTCCCTGCCCCATGGGCAGTTTTGGTATCTGCCTCAAGTCCTTGTACAGTTTTGAGCTACTTGTTTCATCTCCTGTTTCTTTAACAAAGTAGTACTTTAATGACAGATGGTAGGCACTACAATATGTCCAAAACCACTGCCCAAACCCCCACCCAAACTTGTTGCATCAAGTAGACATATTTGTCCATGGTCTTTCTTGCCATGTATGACTTGGCTTGCTCTGCTTAGTTGGAGCTCCAGTTGGAGCAAAACCTGTGTTTATCTGAGGCAAAACCTAGCAATAAACAAACCATTGCAAATGTATACTGGAAAAGATTAGGAGAAAATAATTATTGCAACCCATGTAATATTGTAATCCAAAGTACTTTAAAAGTAGCATTGAATAATTTTCTCAATTATCCATAGAGTCTGCTGTTAACAGGTTTCCCTGGTTCCCTACCATCAGAGGGACTCTGCTGATCTCTGCAAAACTTCTTTTAGCTTAAGTACAGAGTTCTCCTTAAAATTAGAGGGCTTTTAAGAGTTAATATGTTAATCTCCTGATTACCACAGCAGGCATCTGGAATAGATCTTACAAGACTGTTTACACTGTGCTTCCTTTCAGGGTGGTTAGAAGTGAGGGAGCACTTGTGGCAAGAACTGATGTGGTGTAGGGTTTGACAGCGTCTTTCCACACCTAGTTGCTTTTATGGAGGAGGGAGGAGCAGAAGCTGCCAGTTTGGCTCTCAGTATGGCTTTTCAGCTTCTCCCATCAGGGGAGGAGGCTGTCACAGGTCAGGGGGTGATCCCATGCTTAGTTTTCCCCAGCATGTCCAAGGTGGCCTTTGCTGTCTTCTCCTGGAAGAAAATAAGAAACCTAATGAAAGAGATTTACTTTTTCTGAGGCAGAATATAGTTAGTATGAGGTTCAACCCTCTGAGCCTGGGGGCACCTATACCAGAGAAGCACGACACGTGCTCCATCCACTGGAGCAGCTGCTGGGAATGCTCTCGGCACCGGCTCTGAGGGCAGCCTACGTGCTGAAGCTGACACTCACTCTGGACGGATGGCTGTAATAACTTTGTGCTTTGTGGCTGTCACTGTTTTTATCTTCCCAATTCCTCTGGGAGGTAGGGAAATGCTGTTAGTCATTTCATAGAGATAAATTGAGCTGTGGTGTGATGAGGCCACACAAGGAGTCAGCAGCAGAGACACTCTACCATCAGATCCTCCTCTCCTTCCTTATCAGCTCTGCCTTATCTGTGTGCACAAGTAAGATTTGTGGAAATAGCTCCTGACTGACTGTGAAGAGTGGGAACGGGCCAGGGAACTGAGAAGAGTAGTGCCTGCTCCCAACACCAAAACTAGGCTGCCTGAAAGCCCTCAGTACACTGAAAGATGACAGCTTTGCTCCAGTGCCATATTTTCAAGCAGAGCAGATTTTTTTGCCAGTTCTCGTTAGACTTTCAGTATTGGTTTTCCAGCCACCGCCAACTCTGTCTGGGCACAGGTCCATGTTTACTCAAGCTCTACAGCCAGAAATATGGTGAGCTCTGGTTCATGCTAGTGTGTGGTTGTGCTGAATGCATCAAAATGCGTCATCAAGAGTCACCAGCTACATAAAGAATGAGTTGTGGCAGGGAAATCAGAGAATATATAACACAACTTTGAGGAGAGTAACAGCTCTGGAAGCCAGAAACCCATTTAAAACACTCTGAATTTTAAAACACTTTATCAGAAAGCCAGTTCCTAGAGTAAAACACTTTGTTTTCTTTTTTTCTTTTTTTTTTTTTTTTTAATGTCATGTTTTGATTTCTGAGCTGGATCAGAAGCACAGTTTATTTTACAAGAGCCAATGGTACCAATTAAAGCCTGAGACTTTCAAAGCAGCACACGAGACTCAACTACACATCTTCCATTAATTATCTCTTGGCCAAGTTAACTCTGCACAAGTAATATGTCACAAGCTCATTTTCTGTCATTAAATTCAGCAGATATGACCTTGATCCTTTCTGGGAGCACACCTTCTCAGTAATAAAATGCTGTTTTATTGCAGACACTTTTTGAAGAATGCCATTTTAATGTCAGGTTATGCTGAAGAAGAGTCCAACTCCTGCTTTTTCAGACTTTCTGAAGCAGGAAAGAACTAACAGCCTGCACTAGACCTCTTATCACTGCAGAGCCTGGACTAAATGTGTCTTTGTTGACCTTCTCCTTCTCTTGGTACAGAAAAGAAATTACCTTAGTTTCAAAAAAGCTGACATGTAGGTACAGCTGGTATGTATTAGCACTTCAGTTGTATATTGCTGGAATACAAATAATTTGTCAGCTGTGATTTTACTTGCTTGACTCCTTGATGTATGTGCTTAAAAAGTACTCTGGATTCCAAATCCAACATTTTGACCTCCATGGTGAGGCAACTTTGCCCTGGGAAAAGTGTCCTCTACCCCTTACAGCCATGGTCTGTGATCAGACTATTGAACTAGGTCTTACCACTGTTTTCCACCTTCAGAAATTGTTTCAGGTTTTTATGCTCCTGTTCCCTCTCCCATCCTTCCATATAAAATTCAGGAACCAAAAGGAACCTATTTCCAGTGCCCACCTCTATGCATTGAAACCCAGTAATGCATTAACTGCCAGAATGACAATTTATGCATCAGCTTGCTCTGCCACAGGTTTTTTCTGGGAAGGAAAAATAAAAAATACTCAGTTTGGAATAAACCCATAACATGTGTGGGGTTGCCATTTTAAAAAGTAAAAGTGGGAAAAACCAGGCACTGGTGTTTGCCACATCCTTGTCTTACCCTTCACCAAAAGCAGTGCTGACAGAGCACAGTGTCGAACAGGTGAGTATATCGCTCAGTCCATCTGGCTGTCCGGTGCCTCTGAAGACAACAGCTGGCCTCAAAATTGGAAGGAGGTAACCTGCTGAGGGAAGGTGTCCAGATAATAAATTAGCCCCCCAAAAACTGAGAACAACAAGAAAGAAATTACTGTCCAAAAATTTAAGATAAAGGGCTGAGGATAATGCTGCGTTAAGCAACCTCTTCTGTGGGCAAATATCACTAGGCATCAGAAGCAATTCAGCAGGTGTTCTACCAGCTCCTGGGAGGTCCTCCAGCAGGATGGACATAGAGATTGTGAGGCAGTGAGAAGCACCTGAGCCTCAGCATTTTAGAGGTGATTGTACCTGTGTGGGTTTGTCCTGACAGACACCAGCTGGAGAACGCGCCTCGTGGCTCAGCTGGGTCTGCAATGCTATGCTAATTCAGGCAGTATTAATGGAAGGCTGCAGTTGGAATTTCTTTATGTGAATACCAGTGAGTTTATTGTGGGTTTTTATTATTATTATTATTATTATTATAATTGCCACTGCTTGTGAAGAATCTGCTTTTTCTTTAACAGCAGCTATTTTGAGACTAGGAAAAAGTTGACTTGGAAGACTTGCTCCTCTTGCTGTGCAGGCACTGACCCAAGAAGAGCTGGATGGAGACAGAGCCCAGCTGAAGCCAGGGCAGCAGTGTGCCAGTGTGGAGTTTTTCCTCTCCTGGAGTCACAGCAAGATCAGAGGTGGGATTGTGTGCCAGTGGTTGCAACCTAATTTCAGCTGATTGGTTATATGCACTGGACTGTTGTGTGTATCTGTGGCACAGGGGCTCTGATGCACCCCTCTGAATTGCGGTCACATTGTGGAGGATCTCTACCCCCACCTTCATCCACAGCTACAAGCACAGAAAAACAATCAATCTCTTGGACTGAAAGAGTTGCAGAGGCTAAAAGCTTCTGTTTCAAGGCTGTCAAGGATGCAAATTGCACTTTGTTTCCTCCACATCCTAGAGAGCCTTTCCTAGAAGGTCTCTGTGACGTGCTGTAGCAGGGCTCTGGACCTGGTTTCCCACAGGCATAAATATGACTGCAGGTGAGCAAAGGCTGATAATGTCTTAACCAAACCCACGAGTGAAGAAATAGCTACTTGACAGGAATGTCTTAGAGTGAAATGCACTCAATATTCTGATGAGCTGAAACACTACAGCACTGGGAACGGTATACATCTGCAATAGACTGCATCCAGTGAGCATAAAAAGAAAGTAAAGATTTTGGGAATAAGAGGAAACTGTTTTTAGGATTATTTCTAATAAATAAAGCTTACACAGTCATATCTCTCTCTCTGCTGGCTTATACCCTCCCCATTCTCCATGGTAACTTTTGCCTCTGTTAGGGTCACTGTTTGCTATCAAAGACAGCAATGATCCTACAAGGTCTGTAAGTGCCAGCAGTGCATCTGGGGAGAGATTTGGGGAGATTCTGCCTGTGGACAGTCAGCATTCAAACAGTTCCAAGTTCTGCTACAACCAGTGGCCATGGCCAACCTCTTTTCAGCCGCCCCAGCTGCTGGCCGATGTAAACTTCCAGGGATGGTTTTCAACCTTTTCCCAGGGGAATAACCTCTGGTTTTCTCTGCTTACTTGTGAATAAGAGAATAATCTTCAAAGTCGAAGACATAGGTTGGCTTCACAGGTGACTTGCAGGCTTATCTGAGTGTCTGTTTTAAGCCGGGAGAAATACTGGTAGAATCTGAGGCTGGCATGGTCTTGCCTGGCTCTTATGCTCTCAGGAAACCAGTTATCAGACAGAATTTTAATGGCTCTTATGGGTCATATGACAGACCAGAGACATCAGAGGGAATTCTTAAACAGACTTGTTTTGAGCTTTACACAATGTTTTTTGCCTGCAGTAAAAATATAAGCCCTTGCATGCTGCAGAACAGTTTGGCTGATGGATGCTCTGAGAAGATGGTGCTGGGAAAAGCTGTCTCTGTTGCTGCTTCTTTCCAGGGGTGGGTTTGCATTTGCTGCTTGTGAAGACAAGCTGACTCAAGGGTTGTGCTCCTGCTCTGTGAAAGAAAGAGCTGCACATCACACTACCCCTTGTCCTTCTGGATGGAGCTATTTCTGGATTTGTGCCTTAAAACTGAGTGCTGGCAAGGGGACAGAGAAAGGTCAATGATCATTGGAGGGATAAGTAAGACAGTAGCTTAAGGTAAAGCTTCAGAGAGCTCACAGTTACCGTTAGGAGGAACAAGCAGTGATGCCTTATTGGCATATCTAATTAGAAATTGCTGGGAGATACTGGACTGGAGAGTCTCCTCAAATGCCAGCAACACTGCGGGAGCTGGATGTAAATGTTGTAATTGATATAAAGATGGAAGCTGCTCCACTACAAAGTGACATTTCAGATATTGTGGGAATGGATGATCTGAAACATCCTCAATGAAATCTGTTTCCCCTAACTCTTTTGACTCCTGTCAGAGGTGCATGTTCGAGTTCTTCTCTGGGCAGATGGCTTCTGCAAATAGAACTGCCTTTGAAATATAAAGTTTTGCTGAATTCATTATATGCCTTCTGACTTCAAAGCTTTGTACTTTCCTCTTTAGTTTTAAATAGAGTCACTTGGCTGCTTTCAGGCCTGTTGCATTGGAGGCAGGTGCTGCAGTGGATGTCACTGGTGAGGCACAGCAGCAGTGCTCATTTAAGGTACACTGAGCAGCTGTATGTCTGCCTCACCTCTGCCCACATCCAGCCAGGAGGTGCATGATTCCTACAGTTAGATGGATCTCAGGGAGCTCTCCCTGTCGGGGACTCTCCTGTTTTTCCCCTTCCTCAAGGAGAGAGGTGGCTCACTAGCCTGATCCTGCATCTCTTGCTCTCCCAGGGTGCAGAGAGCTGGGCAAGAAAGAGGATCAGATGGAATGGGGATGGTGTTTGTAGCAGGAATTGTTCTGCTCATCTAGACATAAGTTCTCTTCATTGAAGACTTCACAAGAAGCTTCTTTCATGAAGGGATGATTTTTATGAATTAATCTTTATAGAACTTTATATTGAACTGACCTTCTGGAGCACGAGAGCTTTCCACATCAGCTCAGCAAGTGGATACCAGTAGTCAGAAATTAGAGTCAGTTTAAAGCAGTCATTGTGACTTTGCTTTCGCTGTCTGTACTTTAACTGAAATGATGGGGTTTAGGTGTCATATCTCACACTTTTAAGGAGTATTGAAGCAACTTAAAGGGACACAAGTGGGAGACCTTTCTCTCTGTATCTGCTTGCTACACAGAGGGATGACATTTTGATAGCCAGAAGTTCTCTGAGGGGGAAAAAGAAAGTTACTTTGGAACTGAATTATCAGCTTAGTCAAATTGTTCATATGCACAAAATGGGGGGAGAAACAAGCACCCAAACTTCAAAGCAGCTGGACCATTCTTTTCAACATCTTCTGACTTGCCTCAACTTTATATCAAAATTCTTCAGGTTCAGTTTGAAAGTTTTAAATGCACAATGCCAAAATGTTTGAACAATACAAAATGTTTGCTTCATCCACAAACTACTTTTTTCATATTTTTTAGAACTAGCATCAAGCTGAAAATCTATTCTTCACCCTTCTCTGGTTCCCTACAGCATCTGGGTAAGCTGGAGACAGAACTTTCTGAGCTGAAAATTGTTTAAGCAGAAAAGTTAGGTCCTTCTCCAGAATCTCCTCTTTCAGCAGCTGGATCCTTTATGGATGATCTAAACTAGCAGCATTTTACAGCTTTCAGCATTGCTCCATATATTTTTGAACTGAGAGGCTTTTGTTGCATTTTTGTCTTATCAGCAGTACATTATTAAAAACGTCAACTCTTTACAAACCTTTTTTGTTTCATTGGAAGGATTATTCTTAATTTCAGCCCTGGAGTCAGTTTATGTGTGGTTTGATCTTCTGTTCTTCCTTTCATACAGATGCTATCAGCATGGACAGCAGAGCAGCCCTGTCACACAGGATTAATGGCAGAGTGTGGTGTTGCTTCTGGAACAGTAATGTCGTACCATATGAATAAACACTGAAATTGGGATAATTTTTCTAAATGTTTCAGCATTCTAAGTACAAAGTAATAACCCTGTCAGGAACAATATTCACTGGTGTCTCATCTGGCTGTGCTGGAATTAGTGGCAGTCTCTGAGGAAGAACACAGGTCTGTCAGTGTTGGAAACAGAGCATGTGGTTGTATTAGAGCAAAAAGCAAACAAAACCCTTGGTCACAGTACAGGGAGAGAAACTTAATACTGCTTGGAAAATCAGCACTACTTTGAATATGCATTTGTCTTGGTTTCTTCATGAGAAGGATAATGCAAAAAGGGGGGATGGATGGATGGATAGAGATAGATAGATAGATAGATAGATAGATAGATAGATAGATAGATAGATAGATAGATAGATAGATAGATGATGGATGGATGTAGATGTATTAGTATATCAGGTAAAATGTGTTGTAGAATTCAGCAGAAGATGAAAACCAGTCTGTGAAATCAAGAATAAGAGGAGGAACAAACAGCAGACAGTAAGGAGAGTGTTACTGAGTACTTTCTGCTTTAATACAAAATCAAGGAGGAGCAAAGCCTTGGTGAAGGATGAGAGTTCACCTCAAAAAACAAAACCCAGAAATAATTCTGAGGTGTTGCAGGGGTGAGGAGAGGTTCCTCAGCCATTTTTCAGAGTTGTTAAACAATTTGCCTCTAGGTTTCCATGTGTGTTCATTTGTAGAGGTGCCAGCCAAAAGATGTTTGATGCTGAGAAAATTGCAAAAAATCTAGCTCTTCTTAGCTGCCCCGAGGTCACTGCTTAGATTGTTTAAATTTTGGAAATGTCAGTTTGAGACACTCACATAGAAAAAAGAAATGCACAATTACACTGTTTATCCTATCTATTCAAAAACATGTTGAGCTCTAGTCATCTTTGAAATAAAATCTTCCTTCACAACATATTTCTGTCCAGTAGCATGTGTTACAGAGCATATTTAAGACTTTGGAAGACAAGATCAGACACTGCCAGAAATCAGATATTCAATTAAATGGTCTCATGCTTCAAGCCAATATAACAGGGGTACCTGTTATATTGGCTTGAAGCATGAGACCAAAAAAAAATAAACTGCTGGTGTGGCAACATCTGGGAATAAATGGTTATGGAGAGAGAATTTTTGCATTAGCCATGTGGTTGGTTATTGTAGCAGCGAGCCCCTGAATGGGGAATAACGAGCACTGACTGCATGATTGCAGAAGGCTGATCAATCCCTTTATTGTTACTACACTACAATACTATAGTATTAAGAAAAAGTCCATTGCCCTTTTCAGACAGTCACGGCACAAGTGGATCCAATTGGTCAATGAATCCAAAACGCCATCACCAGAGTCCAATTAAGAAATCACCCTTTGGTAAACAATCTCCATAACACATTCCACATGTGCACAACAACAGGTGCAGCAAGTGCGGATAAGAATTGTTTCTCATTCTTTTCTCTGAGTTTTCTCACAGCTTCCCAGGAAAATCCTGGGAGAGAGTTATGTCTCTCTGTTCAGAGGACATGTGATTACCACAGTCGCTTGCATGGAGGTAACAGTAGGATCTAAAAAGTACAGCCATGAACGTGAGCAATGTTTCCTTTGAGCACTCTTCAGCCTTCAAACATGGTCTGGCCTGATCTGGGAAAATCAGAGGAGAGACAGAATTGCTTGTATTGAGATGACAGCTTTGCAAAAAGAGATTGTGCTCCAGCTATGGCTGTTCAAGAAGCATCTGTGCTGGGGTTTTGAGCACTGATTTGAACAACAATGCAGGTTTGTGCCTTCACTCCTGCTCCCCCCTTCTCCTCATCTGGTTATATCCACCTAGAAGGCTGACCCAGCTCTGAACTCTGTCATAGAGTGGAGCTCATGCCCTCCCCTTCCCCTCTTGCTTTCTCCACACTATTTTTCCCACCAGTTCAGCTCTCTGCTGCCATTTGTGGTGCAACCAGTGTCCCCAGTGTGGCTGGGGATTACAGTGCTGGGGCAGGGACACACTTCAGGGAACAGAAGATTTTCTGTGCCTGCGGGTAGATGTGTGAAGCACTGGTTATTTTATTTGCCTTTGGATCTAACTTCCTTGCTTTAGCTATTGTCAAACGACTGAAAGGACTGACATTAGCTGCCTGGTTCCCATTAGCAAAGGCACTTTTAAATCCTGTTGCAATCACTTTGTTTTCTAACATGTAACTAAAGGCCTTTTTACCACTTTACATGACTTTCTGCAGCTGGAGCCATGCAAACAGAAATCAGGCATATGCATCTTGCTGATACCAGTATTTTGAAACCCTTTCCAAATATTTTTACCAGTGACTGCAGAAAAGCTTTTATACCAGTAAGAATGTGTATATTGGGCTTTCTTCCAGAAGCTGTGAGAGGGGCACAATATGTGCTGCTGGATTATTTTACCAACTGAATAAATGTCATCTCTTTTCCAAATAAGAAATTTGGGCTATGGCAGGGAAATTATTTCAGTGTTTAAATGCATTCTACACATCCTGAGCAGGAATTTGGTGCCTTCATGGGGCAGGGATGCTCAGATATGTGCAGACAAAACACCATTGTATTTCTTAATGTGGCAGGTTTTAACTCTCCAATACTGTGCATGCTTTTTCCTGGGATGAATTATCTTTTTAAAACCACAGCTGAGACCAAGAGGAATATGTAATGCTTTTACAAACCTCAGGCTGGACCTCTGATTTTAGGTCACATGATTGAAAATCTGAATCCTGGCCTTGTGCCCCCACATCCCCTGTTGTTCTGGTGGATGATTGGGCTATATGGGCTGTTTGGTTTAAGGTGATGGGTTATTGCAACCAAAAGCCTCTCTGAGACACATGGTCCTATCTGCTGGTGTGTCACTGGGGCATTATTCATTCACAAAATGAGAATGTACAAGGAGCAACAAGTCTCCTTGAGAAAAGCATCATGAGGCTTAGAGTATATGGAAGGAAAGAATCACATTAAAATAAAGGCTTCTGCTTGTAATTAGGAGATTAGTTAAGTGCTGTGCTCTGCAGCTCTGGAAAAGCCATAGGTAGTAGCTGAAATGCCCTGGGAAGGACTAATAACCATGCTGGCACTCAGGAACCAGCCTGTGTCAAGCTGTGTTCCCTGAAGTGCGATGTCATGTGGACCCTGATGAGCTTGTCCTTCAAGACAGCCACCATGCCAGCCTCGCTGTGCTTGGTGAGGGTACCACAGATGTGCTGTACAGATGGTGACCCCAGGGAGTCCAGCTCCTGCATGCTGATCTGGATGCCTGAGCCAAAGGGGCTGTGCAGTGTGTGCAGCATTCTGTGACTGCAGAGGCTGTGCACCAAGCTTTTTCACCAGTTCTTTTTAGAAGAAAATATCCATATAAACCTATTCCACTGCTTCCTCACTGTAGGACTTTGGAAAAGGCAGAGTAGTGTCTACCATCCCTGCAGCTCCATTCCTGGGCAGTACAAGGTCATGGCAGATACTTCACCCACCACCTGGGGCAAGCCTGTGGCACACAACTAACTGCTCTCTGCTCACCAGTGGGTGAAGCACTTCTGCCACACACCCTGGTTAAACAAGCAGGAGTTGGGGCACTATAAGAATGAAAGCAATGCTCTTCTCTTTGAGTACACTAGGTGTCTTTTGCTTTTGGAGGTAGCTCCTCTAAAGCTTTAATGAGCACTGGCTGGTGATGACTGTGTAGAGGGAGTGTCGGAAGCAGACAGTTTCTCAACAGTGAAGTAACAAGTGGATTTGGACAGGCTTTTAGCACAGCATAGAATTAAGCTGTTTTCTTCTGAAGCTTTCCTAGAAAAACCTTGAATTCATTCTCCTGTTTGCCTCGTTGCTCAGTGGAGTACAGAAGATGTTCTTTTGAGCTTGCATGGAGTTTGGGATTTTTCTTTCCCATTCTCAGCAAACAGGACAGTGCTTTTGTTTCCAAACAAATTTTAATTTTTAAAGCTGATGAGTGCTTCACCTTGACAGAGTTAAATATTTAAATGTGCCTTCTTCATTTCAAACTCAGATGGCTCATCTGCAAAAGTAATCCCCAAAACAAACTGAAAACAATTCTCTTCATGTACAGAAAACTTAGCCAAAATAACTTTATTCCTTCTGTGATCAAAGAAGAAACTACGTAGTTTGGGTAATGCAATGGGGTTAGATATTTTTTTCCTCCCTGTAACATAGCTTCAGTCAGTTGTCAGCCAAGAGATATGTTTGGATTTTTCATCCCCATGTGGATTTGTGGGAACACACACTAGGAGACCAAATCAACACTGTAATAGTGCCTGCATTGATCTCACACAGTGTTTATGTGGACTCCAGCCATCATTCATTTTTTCTCTGGCATCCAGAGGCCATAATGGATTATTTTGTATAATAATCATGCTAGTACTTAGCTGTTGTATAGCATTTGCAAGGCATTTTACAAAGAAGGTCAATATAATTATCTCCATTTTACTGTAGGAAAGTATAGGCTCAGAGACACAAAGTGATTTGTCCAGGCCCACGAGGTGTGAGGATTCAGGGACTTCCTAAGACTAAACTGAAATTTAGATTTGAGTCCACATGTAGGCAACAGGCTGTCACCATCACCACGGAGGTTCTGTGCTTGAGGGTAATAAACTTAAGGCATTTTGAGGTTTTGGAGAGTTTATCTCACTGCCTTAAACTCAGCTGAAGAAAATCACAGGATTAGTCTTTAACCCGCCTAAACCATCTGTGCTTACAAACCGGGCCCAGGTAGCTTGTGCAGCATATGCCCAGCAGCCCCTACGGGCACCTGCCCGCACACAAACCCTGCCCGCAGGAGGCAGGAGCCAGGGCTAAGGGTGTCCTCAGCCCTTCTCACCACGGCATAAAACTGTGTGTGTGCCTAGCCCACACCTCCTCCCAGGCCCAGGCTAAACTCCTGTCCTTTTTTAGTCTCCTTCGAGCATCCAGCAGCTGTCAAGTGCGAGCTTTTGCCAGCCCTTGTTTCAGGTACTGGAAATGTTATTTTACCTTTGCAACTGACATCAGCCTTGAGGTATTTCACGATGTACAACAGGGAACTATGAAAGGAGAAAAAAGTTGCTTCTTTGGAGAGGTGTTTTTACAGGTTTCTAAATGAGATACAGGTCATTGGAGAGGTTGTGATGTGAAGTAGAAACAGTTTCCAGCCCTTCTCACTGTTTCCGCAATATTTGTTTCCCAGCCTTTAGGCATCTGCAAATGCAAAAAATATTTGAAATTACAAGAATTAGAAGAGGCAGATTGGTAGCTCATATTTCTTAAAGTACATGAAACTCGAGTAGGTAGCTGGTTGGATAAAGTGGATAAAGCATAATCTCTGTGTGCACCATAAATAGTTTGTCTACTCCCAGTAATGGGAGAAAAAGAGGGGGAGAGGGTGGAGAAAAGTGAGGATTATGGGTTGGTTAGAGGGAATGATTTCCCACAAACATTTTATGATTTGCTCCTACCTTCACCCTGTGTGAAAGCAGAAGTCTATAATAACTTTCCAGTTCCTGAAAACAGCTACTCAGAAGCCACTGTGGGTTCACAGGAGATGTCTGCTCCCCTGTGGAGGCTGCTGCCCTTGTGGGGTGATTATCCTAAACCAATCACAACCTCGTGGAAATGCATTCCCCAGAGCAGAGAGCTGGCCTTCCCCTTCCCAGCCCTTAATTTCAACTCACCAGGGGACCTGTGCTGGACCTCTCTGCACCATGTCAGGGCCCCGTGTGATGATGAAACACAAGTCATGACAGAGTTCAGAAATGTCAGTTCTCATTGCCCAGTGCTCTCTACTGTTAATCTTTAAAAATTACTATTAATCTTAAAAAACATATGTTTGCAGTATATGTTGCTACACACACCATTGTTGTTGAACCTGGTAGACTGCAGTCATGTGATACCTCAGCAAGGAAGAGTACTTACAGCAATATGAGTTTTCATGGAGCTGGCTCTTACTTGATTTGACATGAGCTGGGTAGCGGGTTTGTTTTTTTTTCTTCCTAATTTATTTATGAGCATTTCAGCAATGCTTTTGGTCAGTCAAAGAATGAACAGAATGCTGTAATATTTAAAAAAATTGAACTTTGATCAACTTTTGAAGGGAAATCAAGCAAAGGAAGTTGTTAGTGCTAAGACAAAGGAAAGGGATTGCCACTACATTATACTGCTCAGTTCTTTAAGTATTATCTTATGCCAAAATCCCATGTTTTGATTTCTTATTTTAGGGGGAAAAAAACCCAAACCAAAAGGCTTCATCTTAAAATGGCTTCTTTTTTGATTTGCCTACAAATAGAAAGCACTTTATATCCCTCACTTTATATCAGGGAATTACTAGTCTCTTACCTTAATCATACTTTGCAGTAGGGTAGGCCTGCAGCTCACTAATGCCTTCCCCACTTACTGCAGGGGGAAGGGGAAAAACCTCTTTGCTTACTTATATAAAAGTGTAGGGAACCTGTTTGCAAAAGCCTTTTTTCCTGGAACTGGCCTGGAGGGTGATGGTGTAGGAGCTGTTCCCTGCTGAGGTGGCTGGGGCTGTTTGTTTTGCTGCCCAGCCACGCGTGAGTGGACGTGGCACTGAGGCCACACGCAGAGAGGTGCTGGGAGCAGGACCTCAGCTGTAGCAGTGTGCATGAATAAAATGGGAGCTTGTGGTGCAGAGGAGAGCTAGTGAATGGCAAGGTTTTGTCTACCTCCAAAGGAACCCTTAAAAAAATAGAAGCATTAAATGGGAAAACTGGGAAAGCATTATTTGATGATGGAAGTCCCAGGTAAAAGCTATCAGGGAATAAGACATCATGCCTTTTTAAGAGCAGAAATGCAAGTAAGCCTGAAGTGCTGGCGAGAAGCAGAGGTGTGAACAGATTTAAAGATAACCTTCTTTGGTCTTTTTCCCACCACTCTGTTTTAAAAGAAGCCCCCATGAGTGGGGAAGATGAGAGAACGGAGAGCATGGGTTATGCCTTTCCTTTTGCATGTGTGCCAGAGGGAAATGTCACATTGTAGAATCTGTGCCTCCTAAAATTGCATGGAAAACAGTGTTGTCATCTTATTGCAGGGGTTCCATACTGTTGTCTCCTTATCCCAAAAGTTTCATAGTTGCTTGGTGTTTTCTCATGGGCAGTTCCTCCAAGCCCTCCCTCTTTCTTCTTCACAAAGCAGCCAACTCAGTCCAGCCACACCACTCCTACCACCCAACCCACTCTTTTATAGCACTCTTCTTCTCATTGCTTACAGCTGTGGCCTGTTAAAGTCAGGCCTTTTCCTAATCTTTGATAATTGGCCCAGCTGCAACTCCTTAGGGGTAAGATTACTTTCTACACTATCTTTCTTTTCTTATATTCTATCCTCCTACACAGCAGTACCATGAAGAATAGTATTCAAAACCTACAAAATACTTCTTTTCTTCTTAAATCAGAACTGACTTTTAAATTGCAAATAAATGACTCCAACTCCTTAGGGATTGTATTCAGATGCACTGCATGACACACCACAGGCCTAGTGAGCTCCAGAGCCACTTGTCACCTCCTCACAGCATCAGGATGCAGCAAGCATGGTTACAGTGTGAGGTTGAACCCCTGCAAGCAGGGAGCAAGTCTGAGCACTCTGCACCTTGAGGAGATAAACTGTCCTTCCTGAACTATCAAGTAGGAAGAGGATTTCACTGGTGACAGAGAGAATATCCTGAAGCAGTTTTATGCTGGACATCTCCCAAGGGAAGACTAAAGGGCTGGTTTACTCAACAGCCACTGCTGATCTCAAGCACATTTGTCACTTCAGATTTCACCTTTAAATAGTTTTCCCATATACTTATATCCCTTATGCAGGTTTGTCATGTTTTGGGGGGGAATGAAAATTATCACTGGTTGAACAGTCTTTCCTTGTGTCTGTCCCCTGGGAAGCCTGCTATTCCTGTTTCTTTCAGTTCTGATCAAAACATATTATGTATGTATAATCTTACTGCACATAAAGCATGCAAACACTGTTATGCTTTTTGGAGTGGTGTAGTGCAATATGAGAAGAACCTATACCTGCTGGCTGGGGGCTAACATGTATTCTGTTTGGCTCTATATGCTTTTAACACTGCCTAAGAGTAAACAAGACAGAGATGCTAGTCCACACCACTAAAAAGGTTTGGTAGCATCTTTTTATTTTTTCCATTTGTGGCAAGGTCAAAGTTAAGAAGGCTGTTTCAAGCAGTAAGACTATTTGAATTTGAAAACAGAGCACCCAGGGAAGTTCTAGAGACTTTGTCATGGATGGTTTGAAGAAAAGTTTTAAAACCTGTCAGGATTCATGTAGAGGTTGCAGTTGATCCTGTCTTAGAACAAAGGACAAGATCCGATATCTTGTAGAGAGCAAATCCTTCTACATTGGTTGTGCAGAACCAAGGTGCACTTGTGAACTGGTGGTAACACCCTTGGCTTGTGTGGAAGTAAGTGTTTAAACCAAACAACTGCCTTGGGGGCTCTGGCCCTGTCTCTGCAGTGAAGTATCTCGTCTTGCATAGCCATCAACAACAGACCCATTGAGTAACTCAGCAATTACAATGTCCTCTGTCCCCTGGCATGACCTCCCCATTTCTGGCAAACAGCTATTGAGAAACTTTCTGACATGAAGATTGCACATGCACCATTGTTTTTAATAGTTACCAGTGTCTTTAGCCTCCAGGAATTTGTCAGATCTCTTTCTCAAATCATTTGTGCTCTTCAAACTGTACCGTGGCCTTGGGCTCCACAGCTTTGTTATACAAGGTGAGATTTGGTTGAGGCTGGCAGTTTCCCAGAGCATCCTTGGCTTGTGTATTTTGAGAAATCCCAAGTAATCTCTCCCTTCCATGTCAGGCAAAAGTCTACACATCTGTTACAAAACTCCACTCTCAGCGCATGGGGGCTGCAGGAAGAAAGTCAGGAAGGGTTGTGAGCTTAGTGGGAAGTTGGCTGCTTGTGCACAGCAGAGGAGTACGAGTGGGTGGCTGCCCCTGGCTAAGCAATAGACAGCTGAAATATAGGGGCAGGCCTATTCCTTAGTGTCTGCAAGAGGGAAAGCTGATCAGCTGCATCTTGTTTCTCCGTGGGGCAATGGTTCCTGCTAAATCCTAGCCAGGGGTATTAATTCAGCTTGTTGCTGAAATCAGCAGGATGGAGCTGATCGGGGAAAAATGGGTGGTGTGGCATCCGCCTGCCACGTGTGCTTCCCTCCCACTCGTGCTGGAGACACTACCAGTGCTTCCCTTCCAGCTGGCAAGCTGGTGGCCTCATTGCATCACTCATTGCCACTGCTTCTGGAGTTGCATGTGTTTGAGGAGCTACACTAGAGTCATCTCCCTGAGCCTGCTTGTCGGAACAGTGGGCAGCAGTGTCCCAGTGGTCCTGCAGGGACCGAGATACCTGATGCCAGCACTCGGCTCCTTTGAGGGGTGTGTTCTTTGCAGCACTGAACAGGCACCGCAGTCCCAAAGGCTCCTCTGCCAGGGATGTGCATTTCACACCTGCTTTACTGCCACAGGATTACAGCCTTGCTTTGTAAATGAACTCCTGTTTCTGTGATTAGGAACACCAGCACCCCGACCTCCCCAGCAATATAAGCAAGGACGACTAAAGGCTTACTGCTTGCTCCTAGCAGCTGGAGATAACACTGGGAGATCCTGTAAATTCTGCTTTTCATCTGAGCTATTACTGCACTGCAGCACATTGAATTTTGACTACAGAAATTATGCGGAGTGGCCTCATCCTAGGTGAATTCCTGCTCTTCTGGCAGCCTGTTTGCTGTCATGTTTTTCCCTACTGTTGTCAAAAAGATGCCTTTTGCAGGCAGTTGGCTGGGTGGGGAAGGAAAGACTTGTAGCACTCCCCATAAAAATGCCAACTTCCCATTTACTTAAATTTGCCCTAAGCACCTTTTTAATATGTGGTTCAATTTCCCTCTTTCAGAGTTTTAGCTGACACTTGTCATCCTGGTATGTTACTTAATCAGTCCCTGTCTGAATTGTCTGCAAGGATAATTGATGTTCCTGTCTCCAACAAACAGAAAATTGTTTCCACCCTGCCTTTGACATATAAAGGGACTTTGTTTTCTGCAGTGGGTGTTCTTGTCTCATAGGCAAATGACCCTGGCTGTAAGGCTTGCAGAATGGAGTGCAGCTGCAGACACCTGCCTTTCCTCCCAGGCTAGGAGAGGTGCGGTGCCCTTTCTGGATTAAAGCTAAGCACTGTCTCCAGAACTCATCCCATGCAGGCACTGTCCATGTTGCAGGAGCGTGTTTCGCTCCAAACTGTTTGATTCTGTCTTTTCTGAGGGTGGTTTAAAGAATCCTGTCTGAGGATCACTTTCCAAATAATGCTGAATCTCACTTCAGGATGCAGCAGCCAGCATATTCACACCCGAGCAAGTGAAATTCTTTGGGTACCAAAAGATCATCAGAGATCCAGCCTGGTCACATTGAACTTATTTGAACTTCAGCCCTTTCAAGGGCTGGTAATTAGGAAAGGTAATTAGTCTTCTGAACAAATGAGTCAGAAGTTTTTACTACCACTTTTGAAAGTTTAAACCAGCCTAGTGCTGCTGACATGCCTTTGGTGTGTTCAGTATTGCAAAATCTTTTGAGCTGGTAGTGTGACTGGGAATCAAACTGCCATTTGCAAGGCTGCAGCTACAAAATCTCTCAAGTAAGACCTAATATTTTGCTTTCTGAATTAAGAAATAAACCCCCGGTCTCTTTAGAAGTCCAAACTGTTTCTGAGTCAACAATAGAAATGCCTGAGTCTGCATGGTGCCCAAGACAAGTGTCCACTCCTCATTTATCCCATTCATTTCAATGCCATATTGTAGCCTAAAAGTTATGCAGTGCCCAGGGGGAACGTTGGCCTCTGCGGCACCATTTTTCACAAAGGCCGGTGCACAAAACACCCACTGCTCTTGTTCCAGCCTCCCTGGATGCCTAACTTTTGTCTCTATGAAGGCCTACAAACCAATTACTGGAAAACCTCCTCACCTTGAACTTTCCCTGAGTTTGACCTGCTCTCATATGCTCAGCATGTACAGTTGTGGCATTCTGTGAGAGCATAAGGACAGAGTCAGGTGAGTGGAGTAAGAAAAATAACTATCCTGAGGGGTTTAGTCCTGGTGGTGCCTTCCTTCTCCTGCCAGTTGTAAAGGGGAATTTTGAGCAACCACTGCACTGAGGTGGTGAGGACACCAGAGGGCTCTACTGCCAGACGTGCTGCTGGATTGCTGCAAAGCCCACGGGATGCTACTCTGAGGTGTGCTCTCATTTTGGGGGAGCCAGCCCCGAGACCGGCTGTTGCCAGCAGCACGGGCCTCGGCATCTTACTTCACTTGTGAGAGTGGCTTAATTTCTGATTGCTCCTGTTCTCAGCTCTTCTACTTTTATCAGGATATGGTGGTGTTTGGGGAACCTGTGGAAACCCATTGTGCATACTGCATCTTGTGGACGGGCCAAGACTCTGCTGAGAAAGCAGTTTTTGACAGCACTTGATTTGGAAAGCAATCCCCTCTTGGTGTTTTTGGTGGTGTCTCAGTTCTCCCCAGCCTGACTGACAAATGAGCCTACCTGTAGTTGTGCTCCTGCCTTTCCTCTAGGAAGCTGATGTTGAAGGAGTGCCAAGCTTGCTTGGATGGGGAAATCTCTTACATGACTTGCCTTGTCTGTCCAAGAATTTTGGCTGCCTCTGTTGGCATGATAGAGAAATATGTTTGCTAGGCTTTTATCCTTAAAGGGATAGAAATTTGCTAGTATTTTACGCTTAAAAGGATGTAAGATTTCTTCAAAACCAGAGCACAAAAACATATACATTCTCAGTCTGTTGCCTGGGACATTAGTCAGGCAACTCCTAATAAAGCTAAAGCCTAGCAATGTGAGATTAAAACACATTAGTCGAGAACAGATCGTCTTGCACAAAAAACATCTTACTATTCACAGGAAACGTGCCCTAAGCCCAGTATAATTCTTACTTGTCAAAGCCTTCACGATTCTTAATGGGTTAACGTCAAGAATGTCAAAGGGTTTTACTGTACTTGTTTTAATTATTTGGAAATTGCTCTTCCTGACTCGAGTGATGGCTGGAATTCTTACGTGGCAGTTTCTGCTTGATTTCAAAACGTCTGTCTGATGAGATGTGTGAGTGCTTGCGCTCCCTGTCATTTGTTTATAGCAACATCAGGGAACCGCTCGTGTGAAAACCCAGTGCGGGCTGGAGCGGGACTCAAGTTCGTAAGCCTGGGGAACGGCGCAGATACACGTAGCAGAGCTGTGCCGTTCCCAGCCGCGGGGACAGAAGACACGGACGGCCGCACTCCCCCGGCTGCCGACGGGCCCAGAGCCGCATTAACATATCTTTGCTTTGCAGCGCAGAGTCCCAGCCCCTGAGGTGCTCCCGTGCGCGGAGGTGGCAGTCCAGGCGGGCTTCGGGCACCGGCGGGGCCGCGGACGGGCCCGGGACACGGCGGGGCCGCACGGGCCGCGCCCCCTCCTGGCCCGCGCCGCGTTGCGCGGAGCGGCCCCGCGGAGCGAAAGGAGGCGCGGCCGCCGCAGGGCGCCATCCCATTGGCCGTCGGGCGCGCTGCTTTGCATGTCTCCGCCCCCCGGCCGGCCCATTGGCTGCGAACCGGGAGTGCTTTGCATAGCCCCGCCCCCCGCGCCCGCTGGCCGGTGCTGCGCTGCGGTGCGGTGTCGGGCCGGCGGCGCGGCGCAGTGCAGGAGCCGGAGCCGGAGCCGGAGCCGGAGCCGGCAGCGGGGCTCGGCCGGCGGCAGCAGCGGCAGCAGGAGCAGGGCGCAGGCAGCACCGCCGCCGCTTCGCTGCCGTCTGGCGGAGCGGGGCGAAGCGAAGCGGCCGGCGGGTCGCGCCGCGCCCGCTCGCTGCTCTCTCCCCCCGCGTTCCCGTGAGCCGCTCCCCGCCCGGGTCCGTCGGGTGCAGCATGAAGTGCGGCGATGGCCCGGAGAGGTAAGACGGCGGTGAGGACGCTGGAAGACCTGACGCTGGACTCCGGGTATGGTGGTGCGGCGGACTCTGTGCGCTCCTCCAACTTGTCGCTGTGCTGCTCGGATTCGCACCCCGCGTACCCTTATGGAGGAAGCTGCTGGCCGCACCTAACTGACTCCATGCACAGTCGGCACAACAGCTTCGACACCGTCAACACCGTCCTAGCGGAAGACTCCGAGGTGCTGGACTGCGCGGGGCAGCAGTGCTCCCGGCTCCTGCCCGACCTTGAGGAGGTCCCCTGGAGCCTGGAGGAGGTGGAGGCACTGCTGCTGCCGCCGCCGCCGCGCCGGGAGCCGCGGGCGCCGGGCGCCGCCAGCCCCGGGAGCCGGGATGCGGCGGCGCGGCTCTCGACGCTGGTGAGCCGGGCGCTGGTGCGCATCGCTCGGGAGGCACAGCGACTGAGCCTCCGCTTCGCCAAGTGCACCAAGCACGAGGTGCGGAGCGCTATGGAGATCGTCCTGGGCTGGACGCTGGCGGCCCGCTGCACGGCAGCTGCCCTCGGCGCCCTCTCCCTCTACAACATGAGCAGCAGCGGCGGCGACCGCTTCAGCCGTGGCAAGTCGGCCCGGTGCGGACTGGCCTTCTCCGTGGGCAAGTTCTACCGCTGGATGGTGGACAGCCGCGTGGCCCTGCGCATCCACGAGCACGCCGCCATCTACCTCACCGCCGGCACCGAGAGCCTCTTCCGCGACATCCACGCGCGGGTCCTGGCCGGTCCCGCCGCCCCGCTCCCGCCGCCCGGCCGCCCCCCGGCCGCCGCCGCCGCCCCGGCCGAGAAGGAGAAGGAGGGCGGCGAGGCTCCCCGCTTCACCCTGGAGGCGCTGGAGCAGACGGTCAACAACGACCCCGAGCTCTGGGGCTTGCTGCAGCCCTACCAGCACCTCATCTGCGGAAAGAACGCCAGCGGTAAGTGCGGCCGCCGGGCGGGATCGGGCGCCGCCGACCACCTGTTGCGCCGGGCGGGCCCCCGTCCGCCCCCCCGGGCGCTGGGCGGGCCGCCGCCGCCGCACCTGCCGTGGGGCCGGGGGCTGGCGAGGGAGGGAGGGAGGGAGGAGCGGCGTGGCTGCCCCTGCACGGCGGTGCCCGGCCCGCGGAGCGCTGGAGGGGAGCTGCCGAGCATCCCCCGCACGGCTCTGCGGCGGCGTGGTGGGCGTGAATTCAGGGGCAGCTGGCTGGGTGTCGGCGAGGGCTGGCTGAGAGACAGTGGTTCAGAGCTTCAGTTTTCCACAGGAAATGGCAGAAGCGCAGCTGAACGCTTGCAGGCGAGATCAAACTTTTGTTGCATATGCAGTGGTTTGGCCAGCGATTGCGTGGTTGGCGCTGAAATGCAGTCTTTCTGGACAGATTTCATTCATGTTACTGCATGTTTACTCGGAGCTTGACACAAATGCAATACCGTGATGCATCAACTTCCTGGGCATTTTTCCCCTTCGTTTTTTAAAGGATGAATCTAATATTTGTAATAAGTTATCCTTCGGTAGAGTGGCATTCCAAAGTTGATGTTCCTTATTTCAGCTCCCTCTGTTTGTCAGGGAAGGGAAAATGGAACGAGACGTGTTTTGGGGAGGCAGAGTTAAAATAGGGTGTTTTTTTTCATAGCTTCTCCTAAGCGTGCACAGACACATGCAAACACTCTTATTAAGCTTTAATTCAAAATACCTGTCAAACTGAGATGCAAATATTTGGGGAGGGGGCATGTGGAAGAGGAAGGGAACTGGGAGAACAAGGGTAACTGGAAGCTTAGATCACGTCTCCAGATAAGCCTTGTTAAGTTGTTAAAGCCACAGAGGATGCATTACAGCTAATTATCTATTGTCTTACGGCACCTTCTATCCCATAAGAGACCCAAAGGAGAATGCCAAGTGGGAGCGAAAGAAAGGGGCGGATATTCCTCTCTGCTGTAAATAGATGTTGCTTAGTCCTATTCCGCCGGTGGTTTTACTCCAGCAGGGGATGTCCTCCCAGAGGCATCGCTGAACCACCCCTCAAAATGCATCTGGCCTCGGGGGCTTGTGTTGCAGGACCCTGTGTGTTATTCCAGTGCGGGTGCAGGCAGGCATGGCTTCCCCAGGAGTGCCACCGTTGTTTTTTTTCCTTGAGTCCTGCTATGGTGCCTGTAGGTTTCAGATGGCACTGTGTTGTGTTTCTGACATTGCAGCACTGGCTGTGCAGGCTCCTACTGAGCCTTTCATTTTGTTTTGCAGCTCTCTCTAACTCCCTCTGTATCGGCTCAGTGGATTTAAATCAACTTCATTCTGATCCTCATTTATCTCCTTTCTAGGGACACAAACCAGAGTTTTCATCTTCATTTTTTTGTAGTTTTAGCTGCCACAAATCTCCTTGGTAGCTCAGTCCTGAGTTGAACAAATAGCATTTTTCTAAGATGTTTGAATCAGACCCTAGCAAGTTATCCATTTTGTTTTGCCTCTCTCCCTATGCCTACCTGCTTTCTATGCAGATGTCTAAAATGTTGTTTTGCTTTTTAGCATCTTATAATACATAGTTTGGCATCCTGTTAAATATATTTAGAGTTACAGGTGCAAATAAGAGCCAGGCCTCCTTACAGTAAAAGCCATTTTTTACTGCTGTAAATGTTTATTTAGTTTTAATCCAAGGGTGTGTTGCTTGCTCTTAAGTACTTTCAAGGTAACTAAACCAGGCATTATAAACCATTAAACACATCAGTCTGTTTCTTCACTAGTGAGGTATGTATCTGTTTATATAGTCCTCACCATTTTGATGTCTTGAGTCCTCCATGTTTGCTTGCAAATGTTTCCTTCTCAGGCACTTAAAACAGGTGGGGAAGTCTGGTGTGAGACATTATTTGACCGGCTTGAAACTGTTGGGGCCATCTGTGGCAGAAGGCTTGGATTGCTGGAAGCTACATCTCTGTTTAGTGGCCTAACCACAAGTTCATCCTTCCTCCATCCTCAATACTTGAAACACCATGATAGCACAACTTAACAGGTAGCAGACTTCTCACATCTCTCTGCACCTCTCCAGGAGAAGAGACAGGTCTTGTACTCTTGAGCATCTGTAAGTTGGGGTGTCATTTCCCGGCTGAGTTGCACATGAACCCACAAGCTCTGGAATCAGTGAATTTGGTCCAGCAGGTGTGGACAAGAAGCAATGGTGGGCTCCTTTCTGAAGGCACCATGGCCAGTGTGATTTGAGTGAAGGTGAGGAATGGAAAGCAGTGCAAAAGCAGACTCTGTAGCAGTACCTTATCTGCAGGCAAGTTTTTGTGGGGAGAAGTGCCTCTCTGGGAGGCAAATGTCAAACCTTTGAAAAATTTCCAGGTGAAATTCAACACCTTAAAGTTCATCCTGACTGTGAAACGGGCCCCCCATGAAGATCATGGGATGCAGGTGTGTAAAGAACATGAGTTTGTGCATTATGCAGATGGCTCTGACAGAGTTTGTGAACATGAGTGTTGGGGAAGATGGTCTGAGGATCTGCAAGACACAAACCAGCTTTTCAGGGCTTCCCTGTAAGTTGTGCAGAGCGTTTAGTGGTTTCAGCTGAGGTTTGTTAGCCTGATGTCATATTGGTCATCTTGAAAGCCGCTGAATATGATCAGCATTGCAAAGATAACCTTCCTATAAATGATGGTCATGTGCCTTCAGACAAAGATGTTTGAACCGGTTCTTTCTATGGGCCCTTGAGCTTGCTGGGTTCCTTTTGGGTGTATTTGGCCTGAGCTTGGACAGCTGCCTCAACGGGAGCCCCACTCTCCAACAGGAGCCTGCTCATTGCTCTTGCAGGGTCAGAAGCCTGTGGATGAAGGTGGTGGCCCTCCTTGGTGTGTTGTGGGCAGCAGGCCATGTGTCCTTGATAAGCCCCTCGATAACCCCGTGTGGGACAGGGCAGGGATAACAAAGGCAGAGCGGGCGATGCCATCGGCAGCGAGCCGCTGGGAGTAGTATGGCAGCAACTGCTGGCATATTGACTGAGCTTATCTTTCTTATTACTATATCAGAAAAAATAGACCTTAAAAGCACCCTGAGGTAGTAGTTTCCACTCCCCCCCCCCCAGAATTTTAACTTCACGGCTGAATGAAAATGAAAAACTTTACGTTTGGGATTTCACTGACGCTTAAATGTTTCAATTATGAGCTTTGTCTGAACAGCACAGTGCACGTTTTACATCCTATAACAGTTGCACAGAGTGTTATTTCCCTTGGAACAGGGGGAGAAAAAAACTGTGTGCTCAATGAAAGGCAGTAAAAGCTGGCACCTCTGTGGTTTAAGCCATATTATTTTAGTTTCTTTATTGCTCATCAAACCCTTACTTTATGCCAGATCTGAGAAATGTTTTGAGATGAATGGGAAGTTTCCCCAGGTTAAGAAAATTGTTTTTTCCTGTTTCAGTCTTCGGGGGTCTCCATGTCTTTGCGACAAAACTTTTGGTGGGAGATATACAGCCAGGGAGCTGGGGGATCACAGGGTGGAGTGTTCTGTGGAGGAGTCAGCATGCACAACTCTGCCTTGTCTGTTTGTGTATAGCTACTAAAAATAGTGATTTGGAACCCAGCTACATCCTTGTGGTTCCTTCCTCTTCTTAATATTATTTAGAGAAGAAGATCAAACTCGTTAGAAAGCCAGGATTAGGTCAGGCTTGGCTGATACGTGTCAGCTAACCTCAGTGTAACCTCAGCCTCTTCTCCTAATTCAGGCGACCTAGGGGGACTCCGAGCAAGTGAGGAGTACCAGTATTTAGCACAGCTTAACCAAATCAACAAATTCTTTTCAATTTTGATTCCTATGTGTACATACATGCGTGCACACAGAGACCATACCCTTCTTTTACCGGCAAGCATACTGTTATCTGTTACTTCTCTGCTCTTTGCTGTAATTGAACCATTCAGGATGCCATTATGGCCTTAGGGGCAGTGTGAAAATCAATCTAAAACTTATTTCAGCTAAGATGATAGGGGAATATTTGGGCACAAAATAGAATTTTATGCTATTTTCTTAACCTTACTTTAAACTGTAATTCCAAGAATATCCTTCCCCCTCCACCCCCCATTACGTTTCTGTTGTATTTTTTGCTGCTTAAGAAAAAGGAATATAGTTGACATTTCTTATATGTGCCAGTATATTATACTTAGAGGTCTTTGCTGTTTTGTTTTTCCCATCTATTTCAGGGCACTTAAGGTTGACATGAGTGGTGGTGCAACAAACGATGTGTAGTTTTGCTTGATTCTCTTACCTGTTTGCTTTCTCAAGCAAACTTCCACACCGTCTTTGAACAACTTGTGAATTTGTTTCCTCTCCATTCTGAGAGGGGGAGAGGGGGACAAATCCCCAAAGGGCAGAAGGTTTTGCCTGTTTGTGGTTTGTGGGCAGTGATGCTGGTGGGAGTTGAGATGGCAGTGCAGAAACCATGCTCCTTCTCTGTAGTGGGGTGGGTTGCTTTGACCCCTGGTGTTGGCAGGAGTGGAACAGAAGGATCATCAGTGTGTGTGCTTCTTGAAAACCTCTGTTGCCTTGAGAGGACACCTTGAAAGGGAGCAATGGTAGGACTGGGAAATAGAGACCCATTGGGATGTTGAGGTTTGATTCACTGGGGATGAGGTTTGTTTCCCCTCTGGATGTTTTGATTCATGTAATTTGTTTCAGTTATGAGTCTTAACATTAAAAAAAAAATAAATCCCAGAATTGGTTATACTGGAGGCACTCAGGATGATAATAAAGCTTATATTTGCCAATATGATTGTTCCTTTTGTCATGTTGGAAAGTACCTTAATAGCATTTGTAGCCTTGGCCATGCTAGGGAGTTTTCAGGCTGCATCTACATTACCTAGTTTCTGATGTAAAAGAGGCTTTGGACTGATGATTGGAAATGTGATTATGTATACAAGGAGCATGTTAGGGGAACCACAGTATAGTTTCAGCAGTATATTGGGTTCCTGGCTTTTTTGCTGAGTGCTGACAGGCTTCATGCAGTTTTTCAGCCATCCTGTGAGCTGATGACATAAGGTGCAGGCGAATGTCAGGGACAACTTTGTGCCTTTTCCTAGTGCTGCTGCAAATGCTCTCTCTTCCACTGCTCTAAGTTAATAAAAATGAAAAAGACACCACTCTTAGAGTGTTGGTGTTTCTGCAGTGTGTGTCATACCAAGCAGTTGGTTGTCAGTCGCAAACCTCCCACATTGTCCGGAGTAAATACCTGGTGGTGCAGTGGCTGGGAACATCTACAGCCTGAACCCTTTCTCCCCTGCCTGGTTATGCCTTGAGTTCTCCTATCTCAGAAGTCAGGCAAAAAGCTTTATGGTCTTTTCCTCACCTTTCCCTTAATGCAGATGTGAAAGAAGAAAGCCCTGCTCTATGAGATGACACCAGAGGAGGAGAGAGCTGTTTTCTGTAGCATGTGGGCTTTGGGAATGAAGTCCTGTGCCTGGAATAATTTCCTCTGGCCAGTGTGCAGTGCAGAAAGAGTGGGGGAGCTCCTTTCAGGTGGTTTGCTGGAATTAGCAGTTTTCATGCAAAATACTTCTGTTGCTGGCCCAGCACAGGATGTACAGGAAAAGCAAGGAGGGGATGGATGAGGGAGTTCATCACCAGGCTGTTTTCTTGCAGAGATTGTGATGAGCAGCACCTCCACTGTTTGTGTCCCTGAGCAGGGTGGCATTCTGTGTACTCTTGGGGGCTGAAGTGGATGCTTGGTGGATGGTGACTCACCTCAGTGCCTGTTCACTTTCCCTGTCTCCTCCCACTTGGAAGGTTCCTGCTGCCTCAGTTTCCCAGGCTGGGCCATCATCTCCAGCTCTGGCAATGGTGACTTCCTGCCAGTCCCTTTGTGCCAGCACTCCTGCCCATGGCTCTGTCTGCAGGCTGTTTTCCTTTGCCCAGCATATAGGAGACTTTAGCAAGGCATAAAAATTAAGTAGGGACTATTTTCTTTCTTTGCTCGTGTCCTTGTTTACTTGCTGACCAAAAGCAGCATGCTGCACCATCTCTGTAGAAATCTGTAATTACAATTGTTATGTACCTGATAAGTATTTTAAAGATTTCAAAAGACATTAAGTGAAAATTACCCCAGAGCTTGCATGGCCAGCTTAATAACCTCTGGTTGCTTTGCCAGAAGCGTTCAGTTAGGCAGCCTGAAAAAAACCACAGGCGTTGTGAAGGACTGTGCCAGCTAAATGGTCGCATGTGGTTGGTTCTTGGTCTGCCCTTGCTTTCAGGGTTTCCTACGACAAAGAGTTTCCATCAGTGGCCGCATTTGTTTGGCAATGCATGAGCTTCCCATTTTCCCAGAAAGTAACATAGTTATCCTAAGGATGTGAGGAGATAAAATCTGATGTCGAGTCACCCCTTTTGCTTTCCGTAGGGATGCATTTCTCTCTTGTAAAAACAGAAGAGGGGAGGGCACTGATCAGGTGAAACGAGTCAGTGAGGAGGCAGCTGTTGGCTTCTCCTGACAGCAGGAGTGAGGGGCATGCTCCTGGCAGCAGCTGAAGGAGCCACTGTTGGTGTGGATCAGTTCAGCAGCGGGGATGGGGCACAGGCACGCTGACACCTTGCTGGGGCTTGTCTCAGTTACTTTAATTTAACCTGATGTGCTGATGATCTTGCATCATCACACTTCCTTACTCTGGCAGTTTGTGGGTAAGGAGAAAGTTCTACAGCATGGCTTTTATGGCACATGACCATATTCTTAGGCTCCACTGGAGAGGTGCCTGTCATCTTTAAGGTATTTTATCCTGTTCCTTGATTCCTAGGCTGAGTTCATAGGAACCACAGTACCCTTTTTTGGTGTAACTGTTCCTAAAAACAACCCAAGAGATTTTATAGTATGGTGAGAGGGTATCCAGTGGTAAATACGTGGACCAGCTTGGAGGCTGAAAAGGTGCTCAAGAGACTCAAAGTTTCCACAGGGATTCTCTTGGCTCATCACTGATAAGGAAAAGAAATTGTCTGTGATTTAAACAATACTGGATCAATAATAAGGAACAGGACAAAAATTAGACCCCCTGTACCGAGAGACCTCAGGACAGGTGATTGTGTGCCTGATGAATCAAGCTGACCGAGGTGGAGGAGGGAAGAAGGACTTGTTCACCCCTGTTGGTTCCAGGCCACTTAAAAGCGTGGTGCCAGACCTGGTGTAATTCCCTGTGGGCAGTGGTGTGTGGCTGCCTGGTGTTGGTGCTTGATGGGAACGACACATGGAAGGCCAGGAGACAGGCAGAGCTCTTTCTGGGGGGGTGTAAGGCAGCTGAAAGTGAAAGTGCAGGGAGGGATCAGTGCTGCAGGATGTGTGGGAGGGTGGGATGCTCGCCAGGAGATAGGAGCACACTAAAGCCTTGCAGCTGAGCAGCGAGGGACTGGTTATATTTCTGGGTCAGCAAATTCACAACCTTACCTGGCTTTTCCAGAGCTCCTATGGGCATGGACCTTGCTCATGTGAACAGCACATGGACTCCACACAGCCATAAAGGTCTTGGGACCGGCTGGTGAGTGAGCAGGAGAACAGGAACCTCTGAAAAGATTAGAGAAGAGGCCTCTTCAAGGGCCAGATTTCTGTCCTCAAGTGCTGTAGAGTAGCACCTGGACCTGCAAGAGTCTCAGGCTTTAAAATTCATAAAACCACCCTGTTTTTAAATTGGAGTGCAATGAAATATTGCTCCCAGGTGGGGGAAGTGAGTGGGGCTGGGGTTGCAGCAGAGGTATGTTGAATGTATTTGCATTTTTGAGGCAGTTAAATAATTGAAGGAAACTTTGCATCCTGCAGTGTTTTGCAGTTTCTCTGGCCCTGTGGTAGCTTTGGATAAACGCTGTTGGGCTGTAGCGCCTTCCCTTGTGTGTTGTGTTTGGCCCTGGTTAAGTTGCTAGTCAGGCAAGGTTGGCTTTTTCTTGCAAAGAGCTGAGCAGGTCTTGCAAGCCTCTCTCTGGGATGTTACCCAGAAGGGATTGGGAAAAACAGAGGTTGTGGTGCTGTGGGCCATGTGTACTCCCCAGAGTGCAGGTCCTTCGTCCCAGATGAAGCATCTGCAGTTCTCTGTCACCTCGAAGGAGTGAACGTGGCCGGCCCCAAGGCAAGCTGCCACCGGGGAGGTGGGTCAGGTGCCTGGGGATGGATGCTGGACTGCCAGACCTTCAGTGGGAAGTGCTGCCAGCAGAAATGAGAGAGATTTCAGAGGTCATAGTCATTTTGGCTACCCACTGAGATGATTTTTTTGTGGAGAATACTAAGAAGATTTTTTTTCTTTTTGGTGTAATACAGGGGCATTTCTTTGCATGCCAGCATGTTGCAGGAATTGCTTTCACTAAATCATTCCCTGTAAGTCTGAGTAGGTATATCATTTTGCTCTGGGTTGTCATATAGCAGAGGCAGCTGCTAGGGACTAGATGCAGCTACCTCTGATGCTGTTATTTCCCGAGGTGCTTATAAAAGAAGGGTCACAGGACTCGGTACTTCAGAAAAAGTATCCCTGTGCTACTTGTGTTATTTAACTTCTCTAGTGCATGTCTTGTGCGGGGTGCTGCGTGAGTCCAGCTGTTCCAAAGGGAGTGCTAAGCCCAGTCCTGTGGTCCTTGTTTGGGCACAGTTCCCACTGGTTTTGGTGGTAAGGACAGCCTGTTAAACACCAAGATCGGCTCTTGCATTTGGTAACAAATTGAAGAATTAAGAATTAAACTCCTGAGTCAAAGCTAGAGGCCCAGGCTTAGTTTTGCTTAAGATAAGCTTTTCCAAAACTGAAGATAAGTATCAGTACCTCACTGCAGATACTTATTCTTAATTTGAAAGGATTTTTTTTTCCATTGTTACACTGATTAATGGTGTTCAGCTTGAAGATTGCACAGCCTGTGAGGCCTTGTGCTACCTGGCTCTAGCCTATTTCTGCTGGCCCACATAAGAAAAATTCTAAAAATAGTCCAGCAGTGTAGGTTTTCAAAAGTAAATTAGATTTTAAAAATAAGAGGTTCGGTTTAATTATCTGGCAGGCTCTCAGTAAGGAGGAGGAGTTTCAAAGTACGCAATTTTTCTAACCTGGAAAAAACCCCCGGCCCCAAGCATAGCTGTCCCTCAGGAGTTAGGACCTGCTGTTGCTTTGCTGTTGTGCTTTACCTATTAACTAGTTCTTCATCATACCAGTATGCTCAGAAAAGAATTGCCTTGTGCATCAACTGTTTCTGGAGAATGAAAACAGTTTTGCAAGCTGACTGAGTGCAGGGATAGACACCAGCAAGGTAGAGTCTTTTTAATGGAAAATACCTCCCTGTGGGAATGCATGTAATGCCTTGCTTCCATCTTAAAGAGCATGTTTGGTAGAGGATGGGTAAGACAAGGAGGAGTAGTTTGAAATATTCCACAGGTTTAAATGTAGGAATGGCATAAACACCTGTGTAATGCCAAGGATGAGCTTAGGCAGCAATGTTCTTGCAGCAGAATGCTGGGAGCCAAGATAAGTAAGTTGGTGACACTGTCTGTCTGACACGCATCAGTGGTCGGACTGTGGTGGCTGAACGCTTCCAAAGCAAGATTAAATGAGAGAAAAACAACAAGAGAAAACAACAAGAGAAAAACACCCTAGCCAAAACTCATTCCTTCTTAATGTACAGTCTAACTGATCTTCAGGAAGGATATATGGGCTGTCACCTCTTTTCAGCACACAGAAACTGCCTATGTGTGGGATAATTGGCAGGTTTTATAAGAAGACCTCAAACCACCAGAGCAGATGGGGATGCTGATGTCTGCTGACTCTGCCTCCTCTGACCAGCGGTGTCATGGGGAGAGAAAGGCACGAGCTGGACCTTGAGGTTGTGGAGGAACTCCAGTTATCAGGTGGGTGGGAGTGCACTGCCTTATCAGGGCTGGTGATGTTCTGGTTACTGGTGTGAGGCAGGAGCTGGTGAGTCACAGAGTGTTTTATGAGATTTGGGGCTGCTTGTTCAGGTGTCAGCCACTATTGCAGGTGACTTCCTTCACTGACTGAGGAGGCAAGGCAAGGTTTTCCTCTGGATGGGACCCTGTCCTCCTCCTTTGCCAGCCCGAGATCAGATGGGTCCGATTTGCCCAACCTAGGGCTATGTTTGAGACTCCTGGAAGCTTACCTGGAACCAGGCTGCTGCTGCCTGCTTAATAGGTGCTCTCATGCAAACAGTGCAGACACATCCCAACTGCAAAACTGGCTACAAAGCTGGCTGCTGAGCAGTTTTAAACCTGTAGCATTGACTGCTTGTGCAATCCATGTTGCATACTTCTGACAGTGCTGGTAAGACATTCCTGTCTGGAGTGAGAGGGTGGAGTGCAGACACTGGGATCTTTAGCGTTGGGATTTACACATTTTCTGGTCTGGTAATGTCTGAGTTGGGTGAGTCCCTGGGAAACATCCTTTTGTGGGGCAAGGACAGCACTTAGAGGGAAGAGGTGTTAAGGAAATGAGGACTTGCTAGTTTACTTCTCCACTTGACTGTGATGTGAGAAGCATCACTGGAGTGAGTTCTGTTCCTTCTTCCTTTAGAGGTTTGCAGTGCTGTTGGCATTACACTGATATGCAGAAAAAGTTGTTGATATTTAAACACAAATGTTGGCCACGGCAGAAGGAAAAATTAAAACAATTCAGCACACCACATAAAACATCCTCTGAGCCTGGAATAATTAGTTCAGTTTCATAGCCTGATTTGCAGAAAGAGAAAGAACAGAACAAAGAGCAGAAAAGATAATGAAATTTGGGGGTGTGTGTGTGTGTGTGTGTGTGTGTGTCACGGGGACTATTTCTGCACAGTGATAGTCAACCACAGTGGTGTTATTTGGTCCAGAAGAAAGGCACCTGGGGATTCTGTGATTCCACCATGCAAGGGACTGAGTGGCAAAGTGGGAACTTGAAAGACTGAAAGAGTAAATTTAAAGTTACTCTGAAGAGCCCTCTCCTTTTCCCAGCGTAGCAGGGGTTTGTGGAACAGTATAATTGCAAAGGAGTGGCTGGGAAACAACGTGCTGGGGTTGTGCACATGGAGACTATTTCTAAAGATTATATTAATCCTGTGTTAATAATTGCAGAGGAAGTACTGGTTTGTGTTTTAGCCCAAGCTTTGCTCGGACAGCCTTTGCAGGCATTGCACAAGATGTGCAATGTGGGTGTTGCTGCCCTTTGTGCTGCAGAGCCTCTCTCTGCTGATGGGCACTGCAAACTGAGGCTGCTTCCTGCAATATGACAGGAATAACCTTTATTGCTTTCTGTAACCCTGTGAATGAGTAAGAACCTCAGGACTGAGGGTTCCACTGTTCTGAGCTTCTTTCGTGGTCACTTCTCTAGGTTTTCTTTTGCCATTTTGACATGGGCAACTTTTCCTTCCCTGTGTTTCATATGTGGTCTCTTCATTAGGAGTGGTGACCTTCTGGATGCTGCTCCTTTTCTTTCCCCTTAAGTTCAAAGAAGTTCAGTATTTACATAAGCAGCTTGCTTGCTATTTTACTGCTTTCTGGCATAATCTCTCTTGAATGCCTTTCTGAAAATAGTCTGTCCAAGTAAAAATATGAGGTAAAAATATTCACTGTTGAAGGAGAATATTTAGAAAAATAGCTGTAATTTTGAGTTGTATCAAAAAGAAACCCAAGCCTTTGCAGTTGATTAGGGACAGGTGTTTTAACTTCTTCTGCAGCTGTTTTTTTGGTTGTTGACTGGAATTTTTGACCCACTGGAAAAAAAAAAAAACCCAAAACCCAAAACAACCCTTACTAAATTTGGTATCAGGGCTATAGCACTGTGAACTTAGTGTAAAGCAGAAAAAAAGTATGCAAAGCACCACTTCATTACACTGGATTGTTGCATCAATAATGTAGTAATGTAATTTCTTGGAGGGAAAAATAATGGGCTCTAATGATGTGACCAGTGTGTTTACTGATACTGTAGCACAATTAATTGTGCCTTTCTTGCAATTAAGTGCTGCTAACAATTTCTGTTAAAATTGGATGTAGGGCATATGAGCTCAATTTCCTCTGTCCAAGGAGTTTGTCCCTACTCTTTTGGGATTATCCACAGAAAAATAAAAAAATGTGTCTCATGGGTTTCTGTGTTTATTATGTAGTGGTGTGCCAGAGGCTGCTGCTCTGCTTTCTTATGCCCATGTTTTGTGACAGCTGTGGGGACTGACCTGGGGGAAGAGTGCCATGGAGGGGCTGTGGGCTTCCAGGCTTTGCCTGCATGCGTTTCCCCGTGGGATTGTGGAAAACAGGAGTGAAGTCTAGGTGGAGGTCTGTCATCTTCCTGACATCACTGATGGACTTGTGTGAGAGGCTGGTGGTGCTTGGCTGAATGCTGTACCCTCAGGGAAAGGTTTGATCTCACTGAGAAAAGCAGCTGGTGGCCCCTTTTGTGATATCCAGGCAGGGTGTGGGGAGGAGACCCTGGGGGAAGGCAGAGCAAGCCCTGAGGTAGGGTGGGCTGCTCAGACCCCATGTCAGGGTGGGCTGCTCAGACCCCATATCAGGGTGGGCTGCTCAGACCCCATTATCAGGGTGGGCTGCTCAGACCCCATTATCAGGGTGGGCTGCTCAGACCCCGTGTCAGGGGGGGCTGCTCGGACCCCATATCAGGGTGGGCTGCTCAGACAGTGAGTAGTCTCCTTACTCCATTCAGTTGTGGCAGACCCAGACGTGGAGATTGGCTAGATGTTTGGGTTGGGTTGATGAATGCTGTTTCTGTCTTTTTGTCATTCAACACAGTCCTGTGTTACTTCTCCAATGCCTGACAAAAGTTCAGCTTGCTGCCAGCCTTCCCTTCCGTGGAGGAAAACGATGTAATCTCTCCTAAATCTCTAGTTTCCATAAGTCTTGGAGTTGTCAGTGGCCATCCCTAGCGCTGGAGTTGTTGTCCATAGGGGGTGGAAATCTGCCCCTGAGCTGGAAGGTTGTTGGGGGACGGCGGAGGAACGGGCAGGCACATGTGCCACCACATAAAACTCATTTTCTTTGAAACGAGGTAAGAAATGCGACTTCCCATTTTCCAAGGATTTTGATAAACGGGTCTGCTTGCGCTCATTCATGTTTCTTGTAAACTCCCTGAAGAGTCGTGCTTGTGCCATGTGCAGAAGACAGAGGCTTACAGGAACTGCAGCTCTGGCTCCTGACAAGGGTGGGTTATAGGCACCGCCAAGGATCTGGTATCTTTGGCAGGCAAAGCTCTGGCTGGTTTTGTATTGGTGGATTCCAAGGTGTTTTCCCACTTTCTTTGCTGGGTACTATGGGTGGGAGTGGAGACAGAGAATAGAAGCAGTAAATTTCTCGAAGTACTTCATAATGCACTTTTGTCCCCCACTTTGAACCTGAATAGGGTGTTTATGAAGAGAATTCAAGTGACAATTTTCTGTTGGAAGATTTATTTAGTGATATGAAATGAAAGAATTTCTCAGTCTCATCTTTTAATTTGTTATAAAAGAGCCAAAATGATATATTTAATCGTTTTCTAACCACACACTTTCAAAACTGTGTTTATCTGATCTTTTTACACAGAGGATAATTGGCTTATACAAAACTAAGTGTTTTTCTGGTGGTGGGTTACTTGCTTTTAAATATGTATGTAGCAGCTTTTCTTTAAAAAAGGCAGTGCCAGGGAGAGGTCATATTTCAGGTCATACAAGTGACAGTGAGTATTTTAAAAATGGGACACTGCAAGTAGCAGAGAGAAACAGTTCTAGGTATCTGTGTGCTGTGAGCTTGGGACTGGCACTAACTGGCAAGATTTCCCATTTATTAGCTGAAAAGAGGAGTTCAGCCTTTCACAGGGATTGGCAGGAGTTTTGCTGGTAGCACTTTCTGTTAATAAACACTTGGTTCTACCTGGAGGTGCTGTGTACAGACAGACATTTAGTGTTCTCTAGCCTACCTGTAGCTATAAGTCCCCTGGGGAATGGCAAACTAATGGTGATGGTGAAGCTTCCTCCCTGGGAACAAGGGAGAGCTTCTTATGTGCTTGGGCTGTGAGCCAGGCTTATTTTTTCTTGGATTTGCTACATGAATTTGGTGTCAGCTTTCTTCCAAAGAGTACAAAATTGTAATTTATTTTATTTATAGAGTTGTGTGATTTATACCCTGAGATATGTCTCAGTGGTTTCAAATTACAGAGAAGGATGGAAATACTGGCTGATTTTTCCCTTACCCTCTCTGTGGACTTTGAGCAGCAGGTCCAAGCCTAAAACTCCACAGCTGGTAATGAAAGCACAATTTCATTTCATGGCCTCAAGTATTGCTGTAAACCTTCCTGAAATTTCTGCTGGTGGTGTGCTACCATGATCTTTCTTAGTCCTGTCATTAGTGTGAGAGAAAGTGTCTTCACTTGCCTTTAGGTAAATACATCGTCAGGCTGATCTAGTGGTTGAAGAGTGGGAAAAACCCATTGAAGTCAATATAACTGTGTTTAAAAAAATAAGAGAAAAGAAAGAACTCATCCACCAAATGAGTCTGTGACCTGGTATCTGCTGGAGTTATTGAGAGCTGACCTAGATGTAGGTACTTGTGTTAATCACCGTGTTTTACTGCGGTTTCTGTTCCTGAAGTGTGCTTGTTGGAGAAAAGCATCTTGTATTTGAACTTCTGTGTGGTGCTTCCCTCCCTTAGACAATTTTCAGTGATTCCAGCCCTTGTGTCTGAAGCGCTGCTGTTGATGGAAGCTGTTGATAGAAGCTGTCCATGGAGGCTCTCAGTAACACTTGAAGTCAGTGGCTGGTGGGGACACTAGCACATAGTATGTCACTGCTTTGGCATGCCACCCAGTTTTAAGGGCAGCTTAAGGATGGTATCCATATACAGCAAATACTCTCCAGTCTGTTTCTATCAGGTTGCCCAATGCCTTCTCCTGGTGAATGCAAGTGATTTTCTGACAGGGAGTCATTTGAGGCAGTCCTGCTGCCTCAGGGTGCCGGATAAGCTGTCAACTAGTGCCAATTTACCTCTGTTTTACATGTGTAAATGTAGTGCTGGGAAACACCACCTCCCTGGAGCTGTACCAACCAACCTTGTACTTGTGCAGCTATTTCAGTCTGGGGATGTTGAGACTTGCTGTCACCTCCCTGCTCACGCAGGAGAGCACCAGTGGCAAGTGCAGCTGTAACCATCTAGGGAGGGAGTTTGATGCCTCTCATTTTGGTGCAGCAAGAGCTGCCTAACTGTGGGAGCTTTTTCCCTGACTCTTGGGAAGCTGGAAGGGATGTAAAATAGGGGTAGGTGCTGCCTTTGCATATGGAAATGATACATCTCCTGACATGCTCCACCTGGCTCACTGCCCTGCACCAGCCCTGGGCTCTGCCAGGTGGCAACCATGCAGAGATTTTGGGGAGCTGGGGTCTCTGTGCTCCCCTTTTTCTTAGCTGTGAGTCTGGGATGTCAGTGGGCTGGTAAGGAGATGCTCTGTTGCTGTCTAGCTCTCCGTGAGCAGGATGCCTGGCTTTGATCTTTTTAAAGATGCTATCATGGAAGTCTAGTAGAAACTGAAGGCTGAGGTGTTTTGACTTCTTGATCTCCGTGGCAGGGCCAGACCACTCCTTTTAGCCCTGTGCACCGTGTAGACAGTCAGTTCTGAAGCCTGTTTCCAAAGACCTGGGGCCGAGAGCAGACTCTTTGGAAGCCTCTCTGCTCAGAGGTGGCCTTTGCTGCCAGCACCAGGTCCCCCGGCTCGCAGTGCCGGGAGGCTGGCACCATCCCATGGGAAGCTCTCAGGAGCCCTGTGAACTCTGGGTGTTTTCCAAGACTGTGGCAGGGCCTCTGTGCAGCAGCTGGTCACATTCGGAAACTCTGCACCTTTTTATGGCAGCAGAGGGAACCAGAAGGCTTAACAAGCCCTGTCGGCTCCTCCAGAGAAGGAAGGAGGGATTTATGGTCTTTAAATAAAAGTAATAAAAGGCCAAATATGTTTTCTGACTTGTGTGAAGTGAATGCCTAAACTTGGAGGAAACTGAGGGGAGATGTATGCATCGTGTGTTGTCCTGCATGTGAGTGATTGCTTGAGAGAAAGTAAGAGTTCAGGGAAGTGGCGAAGAAGGGTGGATCCCTGCAGGAATAGCAATTACCATACTGTGGGAACACGGGACACTGCCCATTCTGTTCTTGTGCATGTGCACTGAACCTCGAAAGATACCTGGAATCTGAACATTTCAGGCCAAGACATCTATCCAGAAAAAAAATACATGGAGAAGGGGAATAACCTTGCTTTCCTGAGATGATGCCATTTAGGTGTCAGGGTCAGTACCTGAAGCTGCCCAGGTAGACTCTCCCCTTGCCATGTGCCATTATTCCTTTCTGGAAAGTGCCTGTGCCTGGATGAAGGGTATGTGGCCTTTGTATGTTTGCATTGCAAGGATCCGAATTTGACTGAAATTTAAATGTCCGCATTTGTATTTGATTGCTTGCTGTCTGCTAGCCAGCAGCGCTGTGGAAATTAAGAGGTCTGTTTGGCCAACTAAATTGAATTTCAGTTTTGGTTTCTCAGGAACACTGCTGTGAGTGGCTTTCATACTGACTCAGCACCCCCCCAAAATGTGGGTAGCAGATGTCTTAGATCACTTCTTCAGTGGGGCCAGCTGTTGATGTGCCTCAAAGGAAAATACGCAGTTGTTCATTGCAGGGTTTGGCAAATGATACTGTGCTGGCCACATTTGAGAACCTGGCTCAGCATCTGCCTCCCTGGTTGGTTTGCAAGGTGTTGATGGCACCTGAGGCAGTGCTGCTCCACCCCCTTGCAGGGTGTGAGCTGGTACGGGTACCTGTAGCAGGTACAATGGTCAGCAGGCAGTGAGGGTGCGCTGTGAATTCGGAATAGTTCTGTCCTTGCAGTGTTTCACTGATGTGCCCGTAATTGCTTCTTTAGTTGTTGTAGATGTTGGGTTTGTGTTCCGTAACAAAAGACAAGGGAAGCAGGAAAGAATGAGTAATGTTCCTGTGACAAAAGCACTGGCTGAATTCCTGTGTGTGGAGTGAGTTCTGGAGACTCCTTACAGTCCTTCCCTTCTGCACCCTGCACCAGCTGAACTCCATGGGAATTATTTTCCCTCTCTGCCTTGCTCTTCCTCAAGTAGTGGCTGCATCTTGAGTCAGATAATCCCATGTTTCTTGACAGGACGGTGCTGGGCTGGCTACAAGTCTCTGCAGGTGCAGTTACAGCAGGTGATATGACATTAGGGGCTGTCTTCTGCCACCTTCACTCTTCCCTTTCCTTGTCCATAAGTCAGGGCTAGGTTGAGTTTGAGATTGAAACACAGAGGGGGGGGGATAAAACCCTTCCACCCATATGTAATGTAATGTATCTGCTGCATGGCTCTCCTCCCACTCCTTCGAGGGTGCCTGGAGGGAAGGATCGGCTTTGCACCATGCCCAGGAAGGCTGCAGCAGATCCATTCAGTGTTTGAGAGCTTCAACAGTTTTCGAGGCCGATGGTTTATTTTTATCCATGTGTGTGCTGCAAGAAAGCAAGAAGGCAGACGTGTATTTCCACAGGCAAATTGTCTTCCCAGCACTTCTCTCTTGCTTCAAGTGTAAGCAGTGGAGGCAAGAGCAGTGTCAGAAAGCTTTCAGAGCGTGCAGAAAGCGTGTCGGAGTGCCCCGCAGTGTGGGCAGTGACGGGAGCTGCCGCGCCTTTGGCTGGAGGCGAGAGCGGCGCCTGCCTCTCCTGTGCCCCGTGGCCAGCTCTGCTCTGCAGCCATCCCTGCCAGGCACGCTGTGACACGGCCTTCTGCCTGCACCACTGCTGGGCACCTTCCTGGTGGAGTCCAAGGTGGCACTCTCAGGCTCTCCAAGGGTTTCTGGGAGCTCTCCCAGGCCTCTTCATAGGGTTTCAGCTTCACTTCTGATTTTGGGTTGTTCGGTTTCATTTGAAATCCACAGGCGTGGAAAGTAGTGGGGCTGATTTGGGATTTTTGCCTCAGGCATAACATCCAGCCTGAATGTTCCTTGACTGTCGCTCTAATGCATCCTTCAAATAAATTTCTTAAACTGAAACTTTTTGTTGTGTCGGGAAGTTTAACCTTGTGCCTGCTTCACCGAACAGGAGGCTGCTGGAGTGACAGCGTAACTCATGTAGCATGCATGGTGCAGTGTGTTACTGATTATTGCACATTTCATCTATTCTGACTCGCACTTGTGGCTGATTAGGGGTTACTGTACTGCTGGTGGTCTCTGCTGTTCCCTGTGTATCATCCATAGGGTAAACATCTGCCAGAAGGTGATGTTTTTCCCAAAGAAGATCTAGCCATCCATCTCCCCCAACATCTCTGCAATTCCCCCAAAGTTTCAGACTTTCCTGGCTTCAATGTGAAATGCCTACAGGCACAGCTGTGAGCCAGTGCTGCTGTGGATCATGACCTATTGCAAGGAAAAGTCGGGAATGCTAGGTGGTGCAGCCCAGTCTTATCAAGAATTAAAAGATGTTTTGAAAATAGAAAGCAGGTGCGGCTTTCAATTGTGAATTCTTCAGTGTGACCTGTGAAGTGCTGCAAAAATTGAGTTGTCCCTTTAACAATGTGCAAACCGCAACAGGAAAGGGAGCATTTAGCCACGTCCTTAATTTCTTTCTTTAAACCTCTGAAGCTGTTGGAAGCAACAGCAGCGGGCTGTCCCCACTGTGCTGTGGTGTCCTGGGATGCCCTGATGTCCCTGGTTCCCTGCTGGGTGATTGATCTATCCCATACAGAGCCTGTGTGATGGTGATAGGGTATTATGAGGTGGCACAGCTTAGCGTGGGCTATGATAATGCTATTTCATATCCTTTTGAGATAATATGTCGAGAAATGTTTTTAGAAATTGTGTTGCTCTTTTAGAAAAAGTGTTGCTCTTTCTAAGTAGTGTTTTTCCATCCTTTCCAAATCCATCATTTTTCCAGTGTGTGGAGAGGTAAGCTGAGTGGAGATAGCTGCTGTAGCCATATGCAAACCAAGCGGATACACTCCATAGTCTGGTTTTCCAGTTTTTGGATTTGTATCAGTGCTGCTGAAAATAGTTTTTTTCCTTAGATGCTCTTACTTCTGCTCCTTCGGTTTGACACAAAATGTGTCCATAGCATTTAGTAGCTTTTAACTTTTGCAGTTTGGCTTCTGATGTTTGAGTTGCCTTAATTTTCTTTCTATATCCTTTCTATCTCGTCCTTCAGATAGGATGAAACTTGAGGTGTGCAGGGATGGGAGGGAGTTGCAAAAGTTTATTCCTAACTGTGGCCACAAAACTTCTGATTACTTAGATCTGCTAAATAGGGTTTTAGGGGTTAGACATAAACTTTTAGCATGTCTAACATCTGTCTAGGCTGGGGATGGGAAAAAGCAGATCACCACTACAGCACCAGTGGAGGGGATGAAAATAGAATAAGTGGGTTTTGGCTCTGCTTTTACTTACTTTTGTGCTTCATAAATGGTTGCTGAGTATGTTTTGTGCATGATGTTAACTCAAAACCTCATGACAGCATGCAGCTGGTTAAAAGAGCACGGTGACCATCCTGAGAGTCTACGGGCTGTCACTGGAAGATATATGCTGATACAGGCTCAAAGTTATTAAAACCATATTTCCAAACACTTTTCCTTCCTCTTAGTGCTCTGCTCTCCCAGCCCTGCAAGAGCCCCTGGTGTTAACCAGAGCCTTGGAAATTTGCAAAGATACAGGACTATAGGATATAGGTCAAGACTGATGGGGTGGGGTACCTTCCTCCTGCAGCTCCATTGGTGCTGTGACTGGTAGGACAGCCAGCGCTGAGCCTCCGTGCCTCCAAAGGACCTGGATTTTGGCATCACAGTGCAGGGATTTCTTCCTAACATGTGGCCAGTGCCTCGTGCATCACCTGGCATTGTTTCCAGGCCTGCATCGTCCGGTGGCCTGGGAAAAACCCTTGATGGCTGCTCTTGGAGAAGCAGGAGTTCCAGGGACTTCACTGACAATGGAGAAAGGCAGCTAAAAGATGTGGGGAACAGCCCAGCTTTTGATAATCCCTAATTAAGCCACTTGGCACCAGGCTGATCCCCGGAGCTGCTGATACAGCAGTTGGGAATAGCCTCTCAGGAAAGCCAGGGACTTGTGGAGGAGTCACATTAAGGGTAGACGTGCTGCAAATCCCCCCCCAGCTGTCAGAGTGGGAATGCCTGTCACCTCCGAGCACCAGGGTGAGGGATGGAGGCATTTTCATGGGGGCCGTGAACTCCATAAAGAATGGGTGAGCCTGAATAAACTGGTTTTCCTGATCCTGCCTCGACAAGGTAATCTGCCTTTTAAAAACACAAAGTACACGACAGGCACTTCTTAGTGTAGTTACTACTTAGTGTAGTTCTTAGTAGTTGCTTCTCCCAGGAGCAGAAATGACTGTGTTGTGGGCCCTTTGATCAGACCTGCTGTGGCAGCCCTGGCCAGGCTTGGCAATCCCCTGGAAGTTGCCAGAGTTATTGAGCAGGTCACACGCTAGCTCTGGGAAATGCCAGCTGTTGGTCCTGCTGCCAGCGTGTCCCTCCAGAGCCAAGGGCGGGGCGGTGTGCAGGACCGGTCCCCGCCTGTGTGTGAGTCCCGCTTGTGAGGCAGAGGATGTGCTGGGTGTGATGGGGAGTTTTCTGAAGTGAGCAGTTGTTAATTATAGAATTATAGGATGGTCTGGGTTGGAAGGGACCTTAAAGAACATCTTATTTTGACTGCTTTGCCATGGGCAGGGATAATAACAATGATGTTGCAGGGAGCTCTTGCTTGCTGGTGTGTTATTAGGGATGGTTTATTTACAAAGCACCTCTGCAGGCAGTGCAGACAATGTGAAATAAAAAGCAATTTTGAGGTAGGGTGCCAACAGAGGAGGTGTTTGGTTAAGTATGTTAAGTACCGGGAAGTCTGCACCCTGGCAGCTTGTTCTGATACTATTTTACCATAACCTGTAGAAATCTTTATTTGAAGCTGCTTAGGACTTTTCATCTATTGCGTTTTATTCCCTCCCTTGTTGCTAAATATTGCTATTTTTCAATTATGAGTTGTCTTCACTTGCTCTTCTCTCTCTGAACTATAAACAGATTTCCCCATAGCCCCTGTGCTTCCTGAGCTTGCTGATCCTCTTGGTGGCATCTCCCCAGTTGTGTCTGTCTTCCTACTCCCATCCCCCCTACCCCCCTAAACCTGCAACCTTTGACACAAAATATTGCTTTTGGGAGATGTACATGTCAGCCTTGGCTTCCAGCTCCACTGAGCTAAATCCATGGCAGCAGGGGAATGTTATCCAAGTTTACACTGGTGTAGTTGAGCAGAGACTTCCCCATTCCCTCTGTTCTTGTGGGGTTTTTGTTGAAATCTGTCTATTCTTACATGTATGTTTCTAATCCCATAAGAATAAGTAGTAAAGTAAAGATTGCTTAATTAAGCTAGGATTAATTCCCTCCAATACATCTTCATAGTTGGAAGACATTCAGGTTTTTCAGGGCAGAATCTTTCTTTCTTGAACTTTGCTTTTACTCATTCTGCTGGTTTATGTTGTGAATTCTATTTCTTCTAATAAAGCAGTTGGTTGGAATTTCCTAACTGTGTCTTAGCCCATCCCTGTGTCGTACTTCTTTTCTACAAAGTGTTTATCTCCAGACTGCTTGTATCTTGCTGGTGCCATATGAGCTCCAAGACTGCTCAGCAGCAGTTTTATGGCCTTGGTGTATATTTGCTTTCTTTAGATCCCTTCTGTGCATGTGATTTGGTCTTACTGAGTTGTAAAGTGGTAGGCTAAATTTATCCCTGAAGTCCATTGACTTCAGTAGATGTTTGCTATAGAAGGAATTTGGCACATTGATTAAATGGATATACTTTCAAATTTCTTCTTTTTTAAAAATTTATTTTATTTTTCTAGGCTTTTCTAAATCATAATTTTTTTCCCTTGTTAAATACATTTGTGTCCTTTGTAGAGAACATAGAGGGAAATAACTATTGAGTGCCTCATCCATCTGGATTCTTGTTATGTGATCCCCCTGCCTTATTGAACAATAGACCCATTCTCTCCCCAGTATTTTCTTTGGTTATATTTATAAAAACATATACCTGTTTCCCATTACTCTTTCAAGCTAAAAGCAAAACAAAAACCCTACTGTTTGTTCCCTTAACATTATACCATATAATGTTTTACCTCCAGCATATATTCAGACTTTTAACTTCTTTCCTTTCCTCTCTCATTTCTTTTCTCATTTGAGAAATGAGCTTGCTGCATGCCAAGAGCCAGGGAAGCCATTTATTTTGACTCACTTGTTTCTCTCTAGCAATGGAATTGCTTTCACATGTATTTCTTCAGGTTAGCCTTCAGGATATCCCATCCTCTCCATTTTGAAATGCAGGTCACTGTTTTCTCAGTTTTTTTAGTTGAAGATAAATCTGTTTTCCTGAAGAGAGATTGCAAGTCCTTTCCCTAGTACTCTGTTCACGTAGAGGGGTCACCAAGATTTTTCCTCTAGATTTTTAGTAAACACTTTCCTTCTAGAACCAAATTTAGCATTACCTCATGTCTCATTGCATTTCCCATTGAAATGTGTTATCATTACCTTCACAGTTCACAACGTCCCCTGACCTATATATTACAGAATGGCAGGTCTTTCCCAAGAGCTAGCTCAGCAATTAAAATTTCCCACTGGCACAGATGGTTAAGATAATAGGACATCATATATTTATATATAGCGAAAGTGAGAGAGGCGAGAGAATACTCCTGTTTTTCAAAGCAGTGTACAAACATTAGCTAATTAACCCTAATAACAGCTCTGCAAGGAAATTAAAAGTGCTTATTCCCACTTTATAGATGGATAAACTCAAGAAAGTAAACTAAGTGCCATGCTAGAGGCCAGTACAAAATGTCATTAGTGGCGGATGGGATGAGATTTGAGGATCAAGAACTATCCGGGGAAGGCTGGTGTTCAGTACAGCAGATTGCTGAATGCCAGGTGAGATCTTTCCTGAAATCCAGCTGCTTGATACCTTTTGTATGGTTTCAAATAGTCCCTGGTGTGCTCATTTATTTGCGAGTTAAAATTATTATTTTCAAAGCTTGTCCTTTGCTTGGCTTGCATTTGTCATCACCCTGAAGCCAGAAGAGATGCTTGGCGCTGGAAGTTTATTTTCTATCCACGTTTTTTGGTGATGGAAACAAGCACATTTGTGTTGTGGCTGCACTAAGGATGTCCATCTGGTTTCAGTGCAGGGAGCTCCAACACCATTTTCTACTCGTGGCCGCTGTTGGAGTTGAAATGCAATGTTGTTGGAGGCTTCAACCTGGAGGCAAAAAAATGTAGTTGAGTATTCTCTTTTTTTTGTAATCTTGTCCCCTTCACCCGTGTGGAGGGATGTGTGTCCCAGTCTCATGGATTTGGTCTATATAATGAAATAAAATGTGTAATCCAGTATAATTTTTTAAATCTTTCCTTAACTTGCCTGTGAGTTTTGTTTTGTGAGAACTGGACAGAAATGTTGCATTATGTTGTCAGCTGCTCTTTTAACCTCTGCAAGCAGCCCTGTGGGTAACCTGCCACTTGCAACCATTCCTGGAATGTCTGTCTTTGAAATAACCTTCATCTCAAGAAGCATATGCAAAATCAGATGCAGAGGTCACAAGCATTTTGGAAAAAGGTGGTGGAGTTTTGGATGTTAGTTGCTTTTTAATTTTAGGTAGCATCTAAAAGTGGGATAATACAGTGTTTACCCTTTTGTTATCAATCTCCAGCAACAGCGATAGTGGAACGTCTCCTTGGGGAGTTGTCCTGGTGAGGGCACAGCAGGATCATTTGAATTAGAAATGGTTGTGCTAGCTGAATTTTTCTGTGCATAATGGAAACTACAGCAGGGAGCTGGAGGAATAAAACACAACCCACCTTTCTTTCTCTGTAATGCCACTGTCATAACTTAGGATGTCGTGCAGCCCAGTTTATCCCATTTTTGGCCTTCCACCCAGCAAACAGGGAGGTGTAGTGCAAAGCTGTGCTGGGTGATGAGGTGCTCTTACTCACTGTCCCACCCTCTGCACAATAGAAATGTGTTCTCAGCAGCAGGCATCAGCAAAGCCCCAGATGGCTCCTAAAATGAGCACCGCTCCCATGCCCGGGAGCTGGACTTGAGTGTGGCCACCTCTGCCTGGGACATGTCCAAGGGCTTCCCTTGGCCCCTGCTGCTGGGAACCTGTCTTGCCTTCTGCCATTGCTCTGAGCGAGCGGGAGAGGCTTTGTTATTGCTGTGCTTTGGAGGAAGGGGAATGTTTCTGGGAGTCTGAGGGAGTAGAACATTGGTGAATGCCCCGGGAGACTCTGCTCACTGTGAGCTTGGGAGAGGGTGTGGGGCTGAAACTGCTGCCTGGGAGAACTACCTGGAGCCCAGACCTGCCTGCCCAGGCCCTGGGGGGCTGCAGCCAACAAGGGAGGAGGCAGAAAGCAAGCGACTGGTGAACTTCAGGATTTTGTGCCGCAGACCCAAGCAAGATGCAAGGATGCACTGCTGTCTCCTCTAAGCAACCATGGCCTCATCATCCCGTGGGTGCTGGCTGGGAGGGGGACCCTGCTGGGGGTGCTGCCATCCTGCAGCAGTGGCCTCTGCCTCCATCCACCCTGGGCTTATTGCCTGCGAGAGGAAAGTCCAGGTTGTGTTAATTATCCTTGGTTTGTGCTCAGCTCTATTGTTTGAATGGGGTGTTTGGCAAAGGTGTAGAACTGGACTTGAGAAGGCTAAACGTGGATTTGATTCGTGAAGGAGCATAAATCCAACAGTGCTGCTTTTGGAGGAGCCTCTTTTTGGAAAGAGTTTTCATTACATCTGACTGGTTTAGTTTGTTTGGTTTGTTATTTCCCAAAACTCAGCATCTATGAAGTTCCTTGCATGCATTAGGGACTCTATGCTGCTGGGTGGTGTCGAGGTCCTAGGGTGACGTTACCCCTCCAGGTGGGCTGGACCTGTGAGATAGGTGCATCACCTGAGCCAAGATTTTCCATTGTTTCCTAAGAGCACTGTCACGTGCTGCTGCCCCAAATTGCTGCTTTACCCGTGGTTTTGGTATATGCCCTAAAGCTTCCGATGTGCCTGACCCTTGGGGAGCTGAACATCTGTCTGGGATTGTTTCAGTGGGCTGCAGCAAATGGATGAGCAAAGGCTGAGAAAAGGCAACGTGCTGTGGAGCGGGATTGCAAGAATACGTGGGATTTGAAATGGTCTCTGGAGCTGCTGCTTATATGCAGAGTTAAATGAAGGTTTCTGAAATTTGGAGTCAGGAGAGAAAGAAAGGGGTTTACTGGAAGGTGTAGCTCACAAGAGCTCATTACAGAAGCCTGGGTAAAAAGGCTCTTAGGAATCTGGTGGAGTGGTTATATGAAATATTGAGGAAAACCAGACTCTACTCCAAATTCTGCCCTTAAATAGGGTCCTGTCTTCATTAAAGCCAGCAGCAACCTTGGATATACATCTGAGGTCAGAGTTTTGCATGTTAAAAGAAGCAGGCTTAGGGTGTTTATTGTTGGTGTGCAGAATTGACTCTGCAGGGGATAAATGCAGTTTACTTTCCTCTGGTCTAACATAAGAATGCTTCAAGTAATTGCATGCACTAGCAGGGGCTTAAAGCAAAATCTGAAAAAATACTCACATACTTAAAAAATTAAAGTACAAATAATAATTTTATTTCAAGGTTGGCATTACAAGTTTCATTCTGCAGAAAATTAAGATTAAAAAATTGCTTTTTGTATGGGACTAATGGATTGGTTACATAATTTGAGCAGATCTATGCTCAAGCTGTGAAAAATCTTGAGACGTGGCTGTACTGTGTGAAAGAATATTGACAGTGTCTCTTTGGAGTTTTCTATGCATTAACAAGCAGCCTGGGTGAAGCAAGAGTAAGGTGTATAATACTCAGTTATCTGAAGATGGCAAACTGGGCATCCTTTTCACATGGCAGCAGCAACTGTGAGATGGAAAGTGTAGGGAGACCAGGACAGTGAAGAAGAATGGGCAGCTCCTTGCAGGGCTGGAATTAGCATAGGTGTGTGGAGATACTAATACACTTGGGGTGAAAATAACTATCAGACAGAAATTAAAAAGAGATTATTAAAATGCAGAGGAGCAGAGAAAGCCTGAGGATACCTCCCATAACTAGCTAATCAAATGTGAGTATTCAGTTTGATGTGCTGCAGAAAGCGAATGTTATTTGCCTTCCAGGACTACAAGAGAATATGTCCAAGAGCAAATAATGCATTCTTAAGTGGACCTGCTTAGCATTCCTGTGCGCTGGGGTAAAATAAGATGGTTTGTACTTCAGGCAGCATGAGAAAGGACCTGGATTTCTTTCTTTGTGTTGGTTATGCCAGTGGAAGCAAGCTTTGGCTGGAAGTCACACTTAAACTTATTGTAGGTTCTTCTGTCATGAAAGAAGCTTAAAACTAAAATCACTTTGGCAATGGAATTTTTCTTAATTATCTGCCATGTTTTGAAGCACTAGGAAAGGAGAAGAGGAGGTGGTGTTCAGTATCTACCTGTGACACTGTTGCTTTGTTGGTTTGCAGTTACTGAATTATTGCAGCAAACCCACTGACTATAAGGAGGTTTTTGACTCAAAGGGCACTTTGATGAACGTATAAATAAGGGAGTGAGATGCCATCAGCTAGTTGACTTGTATCCTTCTCTGTTATAAGCCTGTTTTGCCAGAATTGCCCTCTGTGAGCATTAGTCAGCCTGTTGGCAGTGACACCGGGGAATTTGCTGGTGCACAGCAAGAGGGACCATTGCTTTCTCCCTGGTGGTACCTCGAGGTAACCTTCAGCTGTGTGAGGCAATCAGCCACTGTGAGAGTGTCTTTTTGTTTAGTTTCTTTTAACAGTCTGAACCCCCCAAAAAACAATTTAAAAAAAGCCATCATCAACAGCACCCAAAGTTCTTCAAATCAGCTGTGGGTTTTTCTTCTGCTGCAAGATGGACTTTATTGCTGGGCAGCTTTGGTTCTGCACCTTGAGACTCTTTTAGGTTGACCTGGTGCTTGGGACTGGCTCCTTCAGCCAGTCTCCACATTGTATTGCTTTCTGACATTTTCTACAATTGCCATGAGTATTTCTGTTGCCATCTTTCTAGTCTCCTTGATCTTATCTTCGAGCAAAGCATAGGATGCCATCCCAGTTCAACTAAAGGGTTTTGTAGGACAACTTGAAGGTTTTCCTGGGATCCCGACGCCTGATGCAGTCACAGAGCACTCTTGAGCCATAGAGGACAGGCATGGGGACTGCATCTTACAGGACATTGTGGTGATGGAGCACCTGTCTGGGCCAGCTGTTATTTGTCTCTGCCCAGACACGGGTGAGATGGGTTCGCTCCCCAGGCTTCAAAGGACGAGGCTGGACTCTCAGGTTCGGTCTTCAAGGTTGTTTATTATTTCTTATCTACAAAGTTTTTCTTTTTGCCCAGCTGGGGTCTGACCAGCAAGGCAACCAAAGGCACTCTGACTGCTCACAGGGTGGTTGTATCCTTTTATAACAAAGACTACATAAATCATATTTATCTTTTGTCCCCAATACTTATCATTTTTATTACCAAGTGTACCTTCACTAAGAACCTATCAAAAATATCTGCGTCACACAGAAAATGGAAGACATGAAGAAGGAGGAAGAACCACGTGGCAGGCCCCAACTCCCTCCGTCTTGTCTCCATAACCCCCCTGTACCAAAATCTTAAAATCTGTGTTTTGCCCAGTAATTATACTATTTCTATACCCTTTAAACCTCAGTGATTCGCATATCCCCATATACAGGTCGTACATCTCTTGAAGGGTCAAAGTTGAGCCACCAGGTACTTTTGGCAACATTCCAAGGCTCCCGAGCCCCCAAGGGCTCTCTCGGTAGCTCTGGACATCAGGAGAGGTGCGCTGAGTTCCCACAAGCACCCACCTTGAGTTCCTCAGGGCTCAGACAGTGTCCACTGGAAATTACATTTTATTTTCCTTTTGGTGGGGTGCTGTCCTCCTTCATCCTGAGTTTAAATCCTGCCCCTGGAGCCTACTGCAGTGGCAACAGCTGAAACAGAATGAAAGAATATTTATTCATTCAGGGAGCCTTTCAGGGACATAGAAAAACATTTGAGGTGACTCCCTTCCTTTTCAATAATTATGTGTGAGTGTTTTCACGTATATTGAGGAATGCTCTCTGCAAGAGGCTGAAACCACTGCTGACAGTTCTATCCTCTGCATTCTGATGCGGTGTTCAGATAACTCCTTCTACTTCTAACCAGATTGCATCCCGAGAGAAAATCTCTCTGGGAATGAAATTGGGCAGCTTGACTGTATCATTTTATATTGTCATTTGAAAGAATCATTTCTCTTCAGCTGGGACTGTTCCTCTGAAAGTAGTGAAGGTTATAATTTACTTAGCTCCAGCAGGGCAGGGGATGCTGCTCAGCAACATGCACAGTCTTATTGGTTTCACAGCACTGAGCAGCACCATCTTCTCAGACTTGGAGCCTAGGGTTTAATACGGTTTATGAGACATGGCCGCTTTGGCAAGAAAATAGAATAAAAGTGTTAATAAGCAATGCCTTTTTAATTCCCGCATGAAGTGAAAATTAGCCTCCTTCCACTTCACAGGAAAAAATTTACCAAGTGCAGATCTGACGAAAAGATTGTTTCATTTTTACTTAATATGCTGTATTGCATTTACCTCCTTGTTATCAGTAACTAAAACTGAACCTCAGTTGTCAAAACAGGCAAAGCATGTTGGATATGTATGGAAGGGGGTCTCTGTGTCTCTGGCTGGTCATCACTGACCTATCAGATGTCCACCTACTCTTCCAGCCTCTAGGGACAGCATCTGTGGTCACCTGTGGTCCGAGCCAGCTCCCAGGTATGTCGGTGGAAAAGCTCTTGTTGACTTATTTTGGAGCTGGCTGGGGTCCCCCACTTTAGGATGCTTTAGGATGCTGCAGGGCCTCTTGCGTGTGGGGAGGGATGGGACCTGATACTCCCCCCTGAAATGAGCTATTTTAGCTGGACATCCAACACCGTGCTCGCGCTTCCTTCTGGAGGGTGATGGGAAGTATTCTCTCACCGGAGGGCTGGGGCCAGGGAGACATTCCTGCCCTTCTGCAACAACTGGCAGGGCAAGGCACCTGCTGCTGGGGGATCCCATTGCCCCATGTGTATGTGCTGTTACTTGTGCTTTAGCCTGTCAGCTGTTGTGACAGAAGTTACAATTACTGGCTGTTGATGCTGTGGGATAGGATCAGGTTGCTCCTCACGGGTTGGAAGATTTGAATGCATTAGTAGATGGTCCCATATATAGTGTGCTCTCTGCTTGGCACATAAGTGTCCCAACGAGCTTACCAAAATAGTGCAGGAGTGGAAGGTACACAGCCAACTGCTCTCAGTCCCAGTGTGGAATGTGGTGGTTCTGGAGATGAACGCAGCCATGCCCAGCTGTAAAAGTTAGAGGTCAAAAGAGGAGGACCCAGGTATGGAGAGCTGAGAAGGTATGCTGTGCTGCAGCTCTGCAGAAAAGGCCTCTGGGCCAGTGAAGTGGTTTTTGGTGGATCTGTGGAGAGGATGTGGCTTGGCAGAAGTCAGGCAGTGAATCAGATGAACCCCAGAGGTCTAATCTCCGAGGAGCGTTCTGTAGCCATTGGCAAACTCCTTCTCCTTGCAGAACCAAGGGCAACCAATAGATCAAGAACTACTGCAGGAGCCAGATAATACTTTGAGTTCCAAGAAATGGATTTTATACAGACTCGTATTCAACAGGCTGATAGGCTGATACACTTGGAATGTCATTACAAACAAATTTTTTTTGCACTGAAAGATGAAGCTGTTGTGATTTTTTTTTTTTTTGTAGGAAATGACTGGGGGCATTACAAGGGCTCTGAAGATATAGGTATGGGTGGTCATAAGAATCCCTAATGTTCTTATAATAAAAATGCAGTAAAAATGCAGTAAACACACGTGCATGCATTAAAATGGGTATAGCAACACATGTATTTATGCCAATTTAGCAAATTGCGACAGTAAGTTTTTTGCATTATTAAATAGAAAAAAAAGCACATGTTGTTTGCACTTCCAGCTGGCTAAATGTGGGCTTATTTTTTTCTGGCTAGACTGCTCTGGAAACTTAAGTCCAATATTTACACACACTGCTCGTGCTAGAAGTGATACAATCCTATTTCAGAGGAGTTTAGTTATTTATACCAGTGTAGGTTCACAGAGGTTAGATGATGTGAACATAAATCAGCAGAAGCTGAGTTCCAGTGAGAGTTTAAGTTTTCAGAGTCCTAGAAGGCACTGGCAGTCATCTTAATGTGGAAAACTAACACACAGACCATAAATATGCTGAGTGCAGTGCTTTTTGTGGCCATGAGCAAAGCATGTATTTCTTTCATTTTAGAAAAGAGCTATTTGTATATGTTCGTGCAGCATTTTATGTTGTCACTGCCAATCTAACTTCCCTCTGTCCCCTTTCTAAGCTGTTATCAATACATCCACCTCTCTGCTCCCCCCTTCCCCCACTTACTCCTTTTGGGGGATGCAAATATCATCATACTTTGCTTTGTGGAGGTAAAAACCTATTTCAAAACAAAGCTGCAGCTCAGGAGACCTGTCAGTCATTCAGCTGCAGCTTCTGTGATGCGCTCACATGTTCCTGTGGGCATGGCTTTGTGCCACCTCTCCAGCTTGCTTTCTGTGCAGCCTTCCTGTCCTCCAGCACATCTACACTCCTGTGCAGCTCAGAGTGTCTGTAAACTTAACCTTAGTGGTAGGTCTGTGCTGCCTGAGCCATTGTCTTTGTTTGGGCCTCACATCTCTTGTGTCAGGACAGCTTGGAAATAAGGGCAGTCACAGAGGAGATGCACCTGTTGTGCTGGGCAGGTAACTGTAGTTGCACCTGGTCCCTCAAGTCCCTGTATCCACGTGTTCCTCCTTGCCTCCTAGTATTTTCTTTTTCCTGTTTCAAAGACTTGTTTGGATGGATCCTGACTGCTGCTCCTGTATGGGACCATGAGGGTCTATCTGTCTTGGTGCTCGCCATGGTACTTTATGTCCTGTCTGTCTGGTATCTTTAATTCAGGACTAAAATCATTGCATTCATCAGGCTTAGCCTTTCATGTACTTACACCCCATGTCACTTCAAGGAAATCAGTGTAAGAGCACAGAAACTGGGGTCTGTGTCATAGAGAGATGTTTTGGAGACAAGGTGATAAGGTGGGCAGTATGATCCTTCTCTCTCCCCTGGTTTGTTTTGTGGTTTGTATTTTTTTTTCCTGAAAAGTTGTTAAAGTAGCAGTGTGTTTGTAGGGCTTTTAAAATGCCAGTACTTGTGAGCCAAGAGAAAACATGATGTGGTGTGCTTTGGTAATAAGTAGCTACAACAGAAGGAGGTAATTGTGCTGCTGCTTCTGGTGACCTCTTGAACCACGAGTGGGCTTGGGCTGGCTTCTCACTACATGCCTCAGAAGGGAGGTGCTTCAATTGCACACTTGTATTTGAAAATTACACCAAGAGTACTTCAATTGCTTTGGCTCAGTTTCTGTGCTTCTTACTTGCAGCTGTCTCAAACCCTCCTCCCCTTCTTCTATCCAAGGGTGATTTTGAAAGCGTGCTGTATTTCAGTATCAGTATGCTGTAGGTCCTCAGATGCTGTCTTTTCTGTCGTGATGGCTCCTCTTGGCTGCCTCACCAAGCCCCCTGTCTGGTGTCCCTATGCTTCCAGTTAATCGCCTTTCCACTGCTCAGCCCCTCTGGCAGCTCCTGCCTTTGCTTCAGCCTTCCTTGACTGAAAATGCTGAGTTTTGTTCTGACTGGGTGTTTGTCAACGTACTTGTGCAAAATATGGAGGTGCCAATTGCCCAGTCTGTGCTCAGTGATGGCTTTGCAGAATGCAGCCTCTGGTGCAGCAGCACTTGTGCATTCCTGATCTTGTGTCCCAGCACGCAGACCTGGGGCCATGAGCCCGTAGGGGCTCGGGGCTGTCCCTGGGTCCTGTCGCACGGAGATCTGTTTGTTTCAGAGCACCCGTTGAGGTGCCGCTGCAGCTCCAAACAGGCTGACATCTCGGATGCAGGAAACAGCTGGGGAAGCGCTGCAGCTGAAACTGGAGGTCTTCATCTGTACAACTTCCAGGACAGCAGTGGGGTTGGTTGGTGACACCCTGCAGCAGTTTGCAGCTTCATGTCCCTTCCTTCAGTAGCTTTTCTTCCCATCCTCCTCCTCCAACCCCAAGGCCTCGTTTCTTGTGCTGCAGAGAGGGCCAGAAGGGAAAGAGCCCTCTTCCTGTGCTTAGGGCACTTGGCTTTCAGGCTGCTGCTGCTGGGAGCATTTCCACCGCTCTACACCCTCTGCCAGCATCCTTTGACACTTTGATCTTGTGAGTGACAAATAAGATTAGGTTTCTTCTTTGACTCTTGGGGGAGAGCCAGTGAATGGCTGCCATTGAGAGAAAAAGAGATCATGGCACGAGCCTGCACAGCTCTAATCAATAGGATCCCTTTTTTTGGCTGCTAGGTGCCAGAAATGTGTGTTTATGCTCTTCTTGCATAGCAAGCCTCTGCTGTTATCTGCAGATGGAGTGGGTTGGGGTAGCAGTAGCTTGGCTGGAAGTGGTCCCATATATAGCACTTACCCACGGCCAAGGTTGGGCTGGTGGGCTCCTGTGTGAGATTTCCACCAAGGTCAGTGGGATTGTTTGGGTGCCCAGGTGGGAGCTGGTTCCTACCCCAGGTTTTATCTGGTTAGCCTAAAGTGTCACTTCAAACCAGTTAAATTTTCATGTGAGTATTGCTGGGCTGCCTGAGCCAGGAGATTTGCATCAGCTGAGCTAGGGTGGTTCCTTTTGCTGGTTTCCTTGAATTGGGACACAAATGATGTATAAATCTAGTGATGGGAATGCACATGGGGGATTGTGGTCCAATTTCCACAGGACTTCCACCAAGTTCAGTTCACTGAACAGTAGGTTGGGCACAGCTTTTGTGTTGTGCTTAACAGTGTTGATAGCACTGATTGTCTTCACTTTTTGTGAAAGAGTGCCTATTTAGAGGAAGGTGTAGCAACTGTGAGCTGGTACATATTGCTTGATGAATAGCAAATAGCGGTCCACATACAATCTGTGCTTTGTTCCTTGGTTCAGAATTTCCATTTTTTTCTTGGGGGTTCACTGATTTGTAATGTGAGGTGTGATCCTTACTGTAAGCTGCCTCCCTGTCAGGAAAAAGCCCTGATAAGCAGATGCCTGCTTCTCTCAGCTCCACCAGCTGTTGTGCAGACTGACAGCTAAGGCTGTGTTTGCATCTTCCATGGGGAGCGCTGCATGTTAGGGAGTAATTAGCATTAATAATAATTAAAGGTGGATAAAGATAGTTTGTGCATTTATTTTGAGAGTCTCGAAATGCATGGAGTAGTGGGCTAGCAACCTGGAATAAATCTTGATTCAGCTGGAGTTGATGGCTTTAACCCCACTATTGCCTAATAAAAGGTACGTGAAAGCTGGAAATGAGAGCTTGGCAATTTTGCTTCTCAGCAACAGCAAGTTGTGGGTACACCCCTTCTACCTACACAAGGCTGCTTGTGGTGGATCTTGCTTGATATCTATTATAGTGGCTCTTGCACGGGTCAGCAGAGATCCGGCTATTCCCGTGGAGCGCAGCTTGGGCGGGATGCTCGCTGCCCCAGGCAGCCCTAGTCCCCAGCAGCAGCATGAGGCTGCTCTGGTGCACCCCCAGCAGCAGCCCGTGCTGGCTCCCCGCCTGGGAATGCCTGGGAATGCCTGCTGGCTGCCCCCAGACCTTGGGTGCTCTTTGGGGGGGTGGCAGTGGAAGGGGTGGAGGCAAGTGGGGGGCCATGGTGGGGCTGCTCAGGAAGGGGACAGTGGAGGTGGTGCCAAAGTAGGGACAAAGCCGGTGTGCTCGGCCTCATCCTGCCACAAGCTGTGGGGTGTGAGCTTGTGGAGAGTACCCAGAGCAGAGCTCTCAACAGCCTCATTTTATTTAATGAGCAAAGCCTTGGGAAGGCAAAGAATCTTTGATTGGATCTGTTCCCTGTGTTTTTTTCCTAGCGCTTAGCTGTGCTTTATGTGTTATTGGAAGGCTGAAAAGCAGGATCATGTCTATTTATTAATCTTTGCCTAATAAAGATTACTACCAGATATGTTCTTTGGCCTTAACAAAGAGGTATAATTAGTGATGAGATTAGACATGACCCGAGAGGAGGTGCTTTGCTTAGGAAAATATTCAGCGATGGCATATAATACAGTCTGTCTGAGGCACCACCTCCTCCCCAGGGGCCTTGTCTCGAGCTGAGCAGTGACCCTTCCCAGCACTTTGGTGCCGTAGGAAACACAGGAGGAATATTAATGATAAGGGGATAGACAAAGCAAGCTTTGCCTCAGTCAAACAACGCACCGCCAAGCTAAAATTATTCAGCAGAAGTTTAGTTGGCAAAGTTAATAATTTATGGCTTTGGCTGATAGCACCCCATGCAATAGCACTGTGTTCAGCAGCCCCAGACCTGATTAAATATGCATGGACTCATTGGATGCGATTTCAGTGCAATTAGTGTATGAAGGAAGAAGGAGCGCTGTAATTTCTGGAATTGTGCTAAAAGGCCCTGATAGTTCTTCCGTTATAACATTTTGCAGGTTGGTAGTTGTTCCACATCAGCTCTATTTAGGTACAGTGGTTTAAGGAGAGCTGCCTGCCGTGGTATGTGCCGTAGGAGAAGACAAGTGTGTCTGTGTGTCACTAGGCACAGAGACTGGGAATGCTAAACTAGTTCAGGACTAGGGAAAGCTTGTTGCAGTAGATCTTGGAGCTTGGTGCAACGATTTGTGTGTACCGGCAGTGAGGAGCACCGGCCGAGGAAAGGCTGGATCAGAAAAGATCTTCCATGTCATTTCTTTTTCCTTTCTTTGCTGTAAAAACTTACCTATTGTGCTCATCGCAGGCTTCTAAATGCAGGCACTTAAATACTTGCAGAAACTGTTAAATAAGAAAGGGATGTTCCACAGTCAGCATTGTCAGCATCTGGATGTGTGTCCTGACAAAATAGCAGGTGCCCCAACAGCTTTCCTTCCTAGAGCCACATCACCAACAGTTGAGTTTCACCCATCCCCAGCACAGCCAGCTCGGCAGATGGAGACATGTCTGACCAGTTTGCACCAGTTGCCAATCTGGTTTATTCTGTTGAGTGACCAGGGAAAATCCTCACTCTTCTCCGCTGCTTCCTTCATTCCTTTCCCTTCTCTCTCCTTCTGTCTTGTTCCCCCCTTCTCAGCACTCTGTTTGCCTTCCTTCTAGCTGAATGCTCTTCAGTTTGCTGCCTGCTTGTGAGCCATGGTGCCTGAAGCTATTCCACCTTCCTGTGTTTGTGGCCCGTGTTCTATTGTTCTCCAAAATACATCATTTTACTAGCTTTTCACCTGGTGGTGGTTTAAGACAGATCTCAGAAGGGCTGGCTTGTTTTCAGATGTGGTTCCCCCCCATGCAGAGTCACCTGCATGAGTATTCCCTGTAGTGGGTTAAAGGTGGTCAAGAGCAGAAAGGAGCCAGAAGGGAGGTGTGGGCTATGGGCATTTGCATGGTTTGTAGCACTGCACTCTGAGCCTTGCAAATCCCCAGTTCCAAAAGTGCTCCAGTGCCATGGTGGAGAGAGCCAGGGAAGGACTGGGGCTTGAACAGACTGCTGGAGAGCATGTAGTCCAACACCTGGCTCGAGGCAATACCAACTTCAAATTTAGGTCACTTTGCTCAAGGGCAGTCCAGTCAAGTATGTTAAATTGAAAGAGCAAGAAAAAGAATCTGTGTTCCTGCTCTGCAAATAAATATGTAATTCAGCTGTTTTGGCCAGCGTAGGTGAATTGTTCAGGCCATGGGAAGAGCTTTCATATTTTTGCTTTGGTTAAAATTCTGAACATGTGCAACCTGTATTTACTGGTATGAGTTCAGACAGGTGTCTGCTCACCTGGTTGTTTGATCTTGGTGTCTTGTTGTGTCTGTCCAGCAGAGGCCTGGGTTTGTGTTAATTTTTGCAGCTTGATGGTGTGGAGCGGGGACAGCTGTTTGGTCCTGAGCACAAGGCTGAGGCTGGAGGCTGCTCATTCCAAACTGTGGTCCTTGGATTCCCCTGTGTCTGCATACCTACATACCTGGGCGTTTGGGGTAGCTGGATGCTGCCCTTAGTGCCTTTCAGTTCCCTTGAATATTCCAGCCTCCAGCTCCATCCCTTGGTGTCCCAGTCAGTAATTTGGGGATAACAGAGGTGTCTGCTTCTCAGAAGGGCTGGCAGGATTAATGGGTGAATGTTTGGGCAGCGCTTGGAAGAGGAGTGTGTGGGTGCTGGTGGTGTTGCAGGGTGACAGTGGTATTTGCTCTGCATGTGCAGAGGGGAGGATGACTCGAGGCAGCTATAGCAAAACTGCAGTTCCACTGATGTTTGTAGCATGTACAGAGTAGTTTGTGCCCCCTCAAAATGAGTATGTGCCCTGTTTTCCACACCTGTTAGTGGCCTTGCAGATGCAAACACAGCTCTGCTCACACAAGTTGCTTCTCTGCCTGTGATGGCTTTCTAGTGGGTTGCAGGCACCAAGACTGGGTTCAGGGATGTTTGCCAAACTGGGGCTCAGTCTTGTTTTTGGAGGCCAGGAAGGGCAGTGCCTCTGCAGTAGTGCTGGAGTTTAACATGCAGTGTCTAAGCTGCCTGTAACACTTACAAGACCCCAAGAAGTCGCTGTGTTTCTGGTGCTTTGGAGAAAGGTCATGCAAATAGCTTGCTCACCATGGGCACAGTGACTTTGACCTTCGTCAAGGATTTAGTGCTTTTCATCACAGAAGCTGTTATTCTCAGCTGCAAAACAGCCCTTTGAAGGAGGGAGGTGTTGTTGGGAAGATGCAGAGCTGAGGCACCAGCCAGTCCATCAGGAATTGCATGGAAAAACCTGCAGGTGGGCAGTGCTTGAATCTAATCCAGTGTGTCTGCCTGCTGGGCTCAACTTCATTTCTCCCTTTATCCCTGGACTCTGTTCAGAGACAGAACACTGAATGATAACTTGAGTCTGGCCCGTCTGGGTGTCGACTTTCGAGGTACACTGATGGATTTATAGGCGGCTGGTGGTACAGAGAGGACTTAGCAAAGGAAAGTCTGGAGCACAGGAAAGAGGGGGATGAGGAGGCAGGCAAGGGAAGGCAAAAAGGATCAGGGAATGATGGTACAGGCCTGAATTGCTTTTTGCTCATTTATATCAGAGTCACCCTTATAAATCCATGTGGCAGGATGTTGGCTGCCACTTGCACATTGGCTCTGTGAGAGGAGTCTTAAGCAAGAAAATAGAAGGAAGAGCATGGTCTGATGAGGTGAAAGACTAAGACTTTGTTAGCACAGAAGATGCGAAAAAGCACATCTTTAAAAGTTTGGGCTAGAACATTTGTAACTCACAGAAATTTTCATTTATGCATCTAAGTTAAAAAAAAATCTAATAATTGGCTTTTGTTATCTTTAAAAATGTCATTTTATTTATACATTTTCTACTATGTGTGTGTTTTGTTTACAATCCGAAAAACAATTTAAAACCATACATTATGAAAAACCAACTAATTCAGCTTTGCTTCTGTCCATTATTGATTTTTTCTCTTCCCCTATGAAAGGATTTCCCATACTTAATTTTTTCATGCTGCTACTTCTAGAGGATCTGATCTTTTCAGAGAATTAGGTTTTGCACATCTGGCTGTTTTGTGTGGTTGTTGGGTTCTTCCCCAACCCAGGAATCTCCTCACATTGCAATAGAATGAAAACAATGTGAGTTTTGTGATCCTAAGTAGTCTTTTGGTTGTTTTTCCTCTGAAACAGTACTTCAGATATTATATTTCCAGAGACGTCCTTCCTTGTGGGAAAAATCATAAATAACAAGGTTTTCATGGATGTTGAATGGACAGAGACTCTTGAAGTATGGGGAAGCCCTTACAGAATTCTCTCCTTTTCCTCCTGTAGGAATAGGTTGCTTTCTTTTGCATGAAGGATGTGGAGGTACAGAACTAGACTGCCCGAAAGGGTGGGCAGGGAGTTAGCTGTTCCTTTGCTTTAGAGGGCGTTTAATAGCAATTTGTAAAGCTGAACAGTTCTCTTTGCAGCATTTTTATGTGGTAAAATCTTCTGGTTTAAAAATAGCCTGAGAGTTTTCCTGAACATTTTTATAAAAATTAATTATTGCAATTATTCATTAGGCAAGGCATTCAATAACAGAATGAAGTGTGTATGCAAGGAACAGATTATTGCCTTTAAGGTAAAGATACATTCACATTAAGTTTTGCATAAACATAAATTGATATATAATCAAATAGAGCAGTTCTGTTGAGGTTCTGCATATTCAACAGCTCTGAAAGAGACGCTGGTTCATATCTCCCATCTGTTTTCAACAATGGAAGCATGTAAATAATTTTCCCATGAAAATTAAAATTAGAATTGCAGCATTATTAATCTGGTTACTTAAAACAACTTTTCTCAAAAGCAAGGATAAACCAAGGAGCTATAGGTTAAATACTAGCTTGAAAATCAAACCAAAACAAAAAGCAGAATTTTTCAGTGGAAAGCATTGGTTAGCTGGGACCATGGGAACTGTTTATTTAATGATGTAACTTTTAATACAGTGGCGGTTTAAAAGACTCGTGTAGGAAGGATTTAAATACTTCTTTTATTTTAAGACTATCAGCTGGTTACATGAGTATAAACAAGAAAATCCAAGTTCTTCAGCCACCCAAAGTAGGGTGATGCCATCATGTAACTAAAGTTGGGGTTAGTGTGGACTACAAGCGGGAATGCTAGACCTGAAAAAAAAAATCAGTCAGTGTTTTTTATCTCAGACCACAGGGTGTTTTTGATTAACCAGTTATTCCTGGCCTCTCAAGGGAGAGCTTGGAAATTCAGAGTAAGAAGAAATAGCTAAACAGATGGAAGAGATTGACATTGTTCTGTTTCACATCAGCTTGAGTGATGTTGGGGACAGAACTGGTGTGATTGGAAATGTGACCACAAAGTCTGTCTTTGACTGTGGCTTTTAAACCTGCTTCCTTCTCTGGCATAAAAAGAAGCACTGAAAGCATGCTGCTTTTGGTATATAACCTGCAGGGTTTTTGGTTTTTCAGTGGTGTTTGGTGATGATGATTCTAGACCACCAGTTCACTGAGGTGGTGCCTGTGACCATGTTGAATAGTGACACTGTTGCCAGCTTCTGTGATTTTATTGCTAGTGTTTCAGGGGCTGTTTCCTTACTCCCTCTAAAGTCCCGGCTACTGCTCAGAGATTTCAGAAGAATTCCTGTGCTTATTTAATATTCTTGCTTTTCTAAAAATCCACCCCCACCACACACATCGGTTTCTGACATGCTGAGGCTGTGCAGAAGATTTTAAAAATATGAAGCATGTGTGCTCCAGAGGCTCAGAAAGCTGACAGCAAATAAAAAGAATTGTGGTTTGAAAATATATACACTGGGCCATTCCAGCCATTTGCACATTAGGGGGGAAGAGGGTGGCTGGCAGATGAAATAAAAAACTTGGTGGTTGGCTGATCTGAGCCCCTGACCCCATGTACTGGTTATACATGTCAAAGAAGCTTTAGCCAGGGAGGCACAGCACACTGGGAAAAGTGTTGGAGAACATGTTAAACGTGAATGCATTTCTCATTTTGTTATAAATTAAGTTTAAGCAGTCTTTTATTTAAATGCTTAACCTTAGCATCCTAATGCTTAACCTTAGCATCCTAATGCTGTTGCCGCAGTTTCCTCTGAAACACGCTTTGCCCAAAGACTAGCTGATCCAAGATGTACTGGAGTGTCACCTGATTTATTCAAGTGAGTCCTCCAGGTCATAGAGAAGATACATGGGGGATATGGCAGGACTTTTCTGCCCATGCTGTAACTGCTGAGTGGATTTTACATTTGTCTCAGCCTGGAGAGGCTGTCAGGACCTGGCTGTCTGGACCAGCCCGGTGCAGAAGCTTTCTTTTACCACATCACCCAAAGGTGTGGGTCTCCATGGACACAATTTCCCCCCATATGTCATTGCTAAATTCATGCAGGTGGAGACAACTGACAGAACGATTCATGTGCTGTTTAAACTCTTATTTGAAATACCCAAACATAGCTTGATCTTCTTGATGTATATGGTTGCATTTGTTACTGACTCCCTTTTTCTCCCAAATTCTTAGTGAGAAACAGCAGTAGCTGGTAATCAAAGACATGAAATACATTTATTATTCTAAGACTATCAACCTGCTGTACAAATGCATGTCTTGGTCCTCAGAGAGGGGACTGAGGCTTGAACCTCCATCTCCAGCTGTGAGAAGTCTGCTTAAAATAACCAGATGGGTTTTTTGTTTTATTGTTTTTATTTCAGAAGTGATCCTTGATACTGGGTACTTTTTTGAGTAAAAAGCTCTGTGCATTTCTGGGAGGTGACAAATTGTGCTTTTTGAAAGCCAGACCTCTCCCAGTTCCCGTGGAATTGGCATCCAAAGTCACTGGTCTCTAGTGAGTAGCAGGCATGTCTGATGCAAAAAGCAGGGTAATTTATTATGCTTTGCTTGCAGTGCTGCTTCCTGTGCTGTATTAACTTTTGGGTACCATTGTTAATCTAAATGGATAGTCTAGAAAATAGTCAGAGGGGATCAACAAAAGAAACCGTAAAAATATTTGGAAGCAGAAAACTTGTAATAAAAAAGGCTGAGGATGAGCTCTGTGAAAAGATTCAACTGAGAAGACACAATATCTACAAGTACATAAAGAACAGTTTCAGTGCGGGCAGGGATCAATTATTTCCAGTCAGTTGGGATATAAATAGTGATGAATGAAGCAGCAGGGGGAAAAAATAGGTGGAATGAATGGGAAAAAGATGAAGATTGCTTCAGGAAGGGCCACAGAGCCTCCACTCTAGATGCTGCAGGCTTCTGGAGGCAGGGATTGCCTGTTGTGGGGCACAGCCAGTGGGTACCACCATGGGTGGCCCAGGGGCTAGAAATTATTTTAAACCCAGATCCTGGTATTTTTGGAAACACTTGAGCACCTGCTGGATTTGAGGGGCATGCTGGGACCCTGCCAGTACCTGCTCTCCTGAGTCATGGCACAGGTGGCATTTGTCCAGAAATGTAACTCTTCAGTTTTCATAAGTTGGGATAATTTCAAAGTGAGTTTTTAAATGGTAAAATGAACCCAGAGCACTGAAGGAGATGTCTCCAGTGGCAGCTGGAGCTTGCAGCATTAGTTCCAGGTCGGACAGGAGCTGTGTATTTAAAGCCCCTCAAGCTGGATTCACCTGGTAGTCAGCAAAGGAGTGTGAGTGGTTTGCAAGAGGTGGAAGTTATTTCTGATGTCTCTGGACTGAATCCTTGGGTGCTATGAATATAAATAGATACTGAGATATTAACTTGGTCGATGGTGAGGAAAATGCTAGTGTTAGAGAGAAATGAATGGTTCCATTCTTGAGCATTTCTTTTTTTCTGTAAGCGTAGCTCCACACATGCCGTCATCTGAACGAGCTAAACAATGGGCTCATATGGGCCTGGGGCCAGCTGTTGACTTCACTTGAAGCCAGGTGTACTAAGCTGTGGTAAGGCCAGGCCTTTGGTAAGGATACTTTGTGAGTAGACATCTGGCTGAAAAGGTGTTTGCTGTTATCCTAAATGTGTGGTTGCTTGTTGGGGTAGACTTGATTTTGTTGGTACCATGCTGAAAGCCCAGTTTGGTCGTGGAAGAGTTGTGAACTTGTGCAGTGCTGTGGGGTCAGTTTGTTTTTTCCTGAGGAACATGTCTTTAGGGCTGTGTAGCTAGGCATGTTAGAACAAACCAGCCCTGTTTAGACAAAGGTGTTCCTCTGCACACTGCTCCTTCTGGGAAGAGAACGAATGGGTGAGAGAGGGCAGTAATTCAGCTTCAGCAAACATAGGAGGAGAGCGCCTCGTGTCAGAAACCATATGGATTGGTGTGTTTATCACTATTGACCCAGTGTGCTCACAGCTGCACCCAGACTTCATACCTGTGGCAATTACCATCCATCTTGCCTTTCTCTTCAGTTTCATTGTGAGCTGCAAAGAACCGAGACTCAATTACCCGATCACTGCTGTAGAAGGCAAGCTCTTAATCTTTAGCATTTCTCATCCAAATACAGTTATTCTGATTGCTACATTTCAAGCCTTTCTACAGATGTTAACCCTCTCCTACTGTCTTTTTTATTCCTCCTCTGCAGAGCTTTTAAATCCCCATCTGCTGATGTGGCTCATGGTCCTATGGTAGTTCTTTGGTTTTGAATTTTTCCCATCAAAAGGAAGCCCTGAACTGAGTGAAGGTCTTTCAGGGGCTGTTCAAACTTATGTGCCCTTGTCCCATTGAGTTCACTATAGCATAAAATCATGTTTTTACACCCAGGAAGACCCAGTCCTTCCTTTTGTGAAGCATAGTCTGGAGATGATGGAGCTCAGGAAAATGGAAATTACAGCACCCATGCTGCTTTCATTCCTTTTCTTCTGTATCTATTTTCCTTGGCACTTAAAATATACAATACTTCATTGTCTTGGAAACAAAAACAAAACAACCTTTCTTTATTCATGAACTGATGTCTGTTTTGAAATCTCATCAGGATGGGAGGAGAAGGGGAAAAAAAACCAATCCCCTCAGTTTCTTTATTTTCTTACTGGGTTGTTTTTCATCACTGGGTGCTGCTGGTAGAAATCATGCAATAGGCATTGTAAGGGAAAACACATTTTGGGAGACTTCCCAATTTAGCACTGTGATTCAGCAGGATCCTAGAAAAGAAGCCTTGGTGCGTGGTGGAATTATGTGCTAAAATCAGGCAGAGGGGGAAAAAAACCCAGCAGAGCCTCAGATGGAAAATGAGTAATTTTTGATTACTCTTAAAAATTTCTTAAAAGCAGCTTTCTCAATGAATTTGTGCATGCCTGTGTAACCCAAGTACAGAAATCCTAAATCTTTCCTTGTCAAGCCCCCCATGTCCCCTGTTTGTCCCTGTGTTCCCAGACTCCATCCAGCCCTCTCCCGTCCCCTGTGCTGCGGGCAGACAAGAGGCAGTGAGCCCGCTGGCTCCTTCTGACCCTGTGTCTCACTGTCAATTTTCATTCATTTTGGAGAGCCTCGACATTTTGGAAACCTTGTTTTCTCCCTCCGACAGGAGTGAGGGTGGTCAGGGGTTCAGAAGGGAGCCAGGAGGCATGAGACTCCCTGCCCTGCTCCTGAGGGGCACAGTGGGGAAGAACATTAAAGGAAATTTCTGTGTGGATGGAGAGGCAATGATTGAGCTAAAGCTGTCAGCTAACTATATTATATTTATGAGAAAAAAGTAGAAAATTAAAAACATGAGCTTTGCTGGAGGAAATAATGTATGTTGAAATGTGGTACAGATTTATAAACAATAATGTTTCACATTAGGTGGAAGATTTGGCTTATCAATGCTGTTAATTTTTTTTATTTGCTATTCTCCTGAAACTATGTCTAATAACATTTTAACTACCTTTTCAGTATTGTTCTTTATCATAATGGTTTTACTTTTTGAGACCATTCTGTATTTTCGAGTTAAAAATTAATCTTTTCCTTAAGTTTCCTCTCTCCTTTGATGTTTACTAGGTGCTGTCGAGCCAAGCATCAAAACTACTTATTTATTTATTTATGTATGTATTTATAGAGCTTATGTAATTTTATGTCAGATACTCTGTTATTCATATGAAAATAGAACTAAACAACTTTTCTCCTTCGGCACACAGCTGCTTCTCTGGGGATGAGGAGGGATGGTTTGTCGCATTGCAAAGTGGCCTGGGTGCCTTGGTCCTGCAAATGGCCATGGAAGCTTGAGCATCCTTGGTGCCCTGTGGAGCCTGGCAGCACTCCTACAGGGTTGTCCAGGACCTGGCAACCTGAGACTGTCCCCTTTTGCTGAAAACATCAAGTATTGCTCGCTGCTGGAGGCAGAAATATCAACCCAGTGACCTGCTGTGTTGAAGTGAAGCACAAACCACTCTTTATTCACTAGAAACTTCTTACATGTTCCATAGTGGGGATCCTGTCTCTGCCTCTGTAATTTTAAAATGGAGCATGCAATGCAGGTAGCAAACTTTGCAAAGTCTTTTCACCGGCTTCTTGTACTTTGGGACTTAGTAATCTGGTTGTGAGTTGCCAAATTGTAAATCTCTGCACTGAAATTCCCCAAGAAGGTTAGCCAAAGCAGTGCTTTTGCATATTTTATTTGTTTTGGAATGGAAGGGAATTACATCCAAAATAGCCTAGATATTTCCAAGAGTGAGATTAAGAGAAATAAGTTGCCCGGCCCAGGTGAGATGTTTGTGAGAGTAAGGATTTGGAGTCTGGCAGAGAAGCTGCCTGGTGGCAGGCACACCTCCTCCACGTCCTCCCTGTCGTCCCAAGGATCTGTACAAAGGAGGTGAAGTTGCAAATCCTTGGAAAAATGCCCTGCTGGGATTGGAGCAGATCTGGCTGCTGGTGTTTCCTTTTCCACCGCTCTGCTGGGGCAGCCCTTGCTGCTGGGCTCCTGGGGCAGGCAGGTGCCCTGGCCTGGCTCCCTCAGCTCCCGATGTCCCTGTTACAGCCTTGCCTGAGCGGTGTCACAGCTGTGGTGGCACTGCCCCGATGGCATTACCTGCTGCATGGTGCTCCCGTTGTCCCTGAGCTCTCCTGGGTTTAGCAGATGTATGAAGTAACACACAGATGCTGCATGCCTCTTTGAGACAAACCAGTCCTTGCTGGGATGATCTGGGAAAGCCATTATTTATATCCCAACCTCTTCATGCATTTCCTGGCCTCAGTGTATTTCTCAGTTCAGAGCTTTTATTGGGCTCAGGTGCCTGGGGTTCCCTGCTGGCTGTTGCAGTCTGGGAGTTTCTCATCCCGCTCCTGAGCAGCTCGCTTTGCCCATGGCTGAGCTCACAATAAAACAGCAGTTCTGCCTGCTAAGAAGGGATGCTTTCTATTTGCAGCCTCCTTGTGCAGCCTGCTCTCATAGCTGCCCTGTAGTCTCTGAACAGAGTGTGATCAGCAAATTGCTCAGCCCCTTGCCAGGGCTGTGCTGTTCCCAGTTACCGCAGATCCCAGCACAGCAGCAGCTCTGCCGGATTAGCTTTCTTCCTTCACGAGAGATTTTGATCGGTGTCTGTTGCTATTTCACGGTCCTGTTCTCTTGTGCTTCAGTTCAGAAGTGCAGTTGTTTTGCTTCTGCACTTTTCCAATAACTGAGCAATAGTTTACGTTCGCTCTGCAATAAATTTAATTTTCAGTGTATCGGCCTAGTTGCATAAGTGATCCGAATCCCTCTGGATCTCTCTTGTACTTGCTTTGTATTTACTACTCCCTTCAGTTTCATGTCATCAGCAATTTAGCAATTTTACAGTTGGTTTCTCCAAGTAATTTATAGACTCTATCAAGGGTGGAATAGATAGTGAAAATTTGCTGCATAGGTCCCACTCTAAGTGTACTCCTTTTGCAGGAGCAAGAGTTGTTGACTGGGAGGTGATGGCAAATACTCCCATCTCAGGCAATGTGTACATGCTGATAATCGAGAGGTAGTCTGGCCATAAATTTTAGTGCCAGCACTGGGGAGTTTGGTATTGATGCCTCTTGACTGTTTCCAGCTGGGTACCTATGCTGATAGATATAAACTGTTGCAGCTGTGTTAACTGCAGACACCATTGTCAGCATCACCTTGTAGGATGCTTGCAGTGAGAGACTCAGTTACGTCCTTCCCTTGGGGAGATAGAGGCATTTTTTCTGCTTCTTCTTTGAAAGGAGTGCTTAAGGCAAGGATGCTATATCTCCCTGTTCTCCACAAAATAAGAAAAGGAGCAGAGATCCTAAGAACCACCACGTAGCTGAAAGTCTTCAGTTTGGCAGCATGAGGAGTTAAAAAAGAAATAGGGAACGTTTGTACCGAACTGCCTGGACACATCTCCTGTAACCACAGATGTGGGGAGCAGAAACTGCTGAGACTGGGCTGTTCTTCCCTTACAGAGGATGCCATAGCTGCTGCCTCCTTAGTGTGTCTGACAGGAATAGGCTCAGCCCCCCAGGAATCTCCAACCCTGAGGTGTTTGGCATCATTGTGTGTAAAACCCACGACACTGCTGACCTCAGGGCTGCAATGGAGGATGTGAAACTGGGAAGATGACTCACTCCAGCTGGTAATTCAGGCTGAAAGATGGGGCTTCCCAACCTTTCTTTGGTATTTAAGAGGTTTCCCCTTCCTCTCTGAAGAGAAGTTAAACCCAGAATGCCCCAGCCAGTCTCACTTTTGCTATGTTGTGTCAAGGACGTTCTTTATAACTGCAGGCACTGAGGGATGAATTAAAGCAGTAAAATTAAAGCTGATGGCTGAAAACAGTGGGGAGGGCAGGTCCCTACCCAGCTGGCTCACTCTTCCTCTTCATGGGGGTGACCTGTGCTTAGAGAGATTTTACTGCAAGCATTTATTCTGAAGAGCAGCAAAACAGATCCGTTCTTGTGCAGAATATTAAATGTTGACATTAAGTAATAATTTAATGGATGTTTAAAGTTTTTAGTGAATAATACATGGGCTTCCCCAGTGAGCCTCAGATTATCTAGGGAAAAACCTCTCTCACCTCTTCTCTAGGTGAGAGCAGGATGCATTGTGAGTGCTACATGCATCAGTAGAAACCATTGAGTACGTGCTGGTGGAGAGCAACTTTCCCTCTGTTTCCAGTGGGAAAGCGTTACAAGCATCTGAAAAATCTGTTTTGAACATGGGCAAAATTTTGCCCCCATTTCAAAAGAAGAAAAAAAAAATCAAACAAACAAGCCCTTTGAAAGTAGTGGTGATATTAGATAGTTCCAATTGCTTTTCTCAGCAGTTTGAGAAAAGTGCCCTCCCTGCCAAACACACCTGTTATCACTGGTATTGTCTTTTTGCTTATCTGTGGGTAACTGTGCCATGTTTTCCTGGTGACATTTCATACTTGGTTTTGAGACTCTTTGTCTTGCTGCTTATGCTTTGCTTCTGAAAAGGGATGAGAAAATTCAACCTTTCAAGGTACAAACAAGCCTCTTAGCATCACAGTATCAAAAGAGTGATTAAAGGAGAATTTCAGGTCCTTTTTGTGGTTGATTTTCAGGTCTTACTCCAGTTTTCCATTTGCCAAAGTATTTCCTTGATTCCAGAGTTAACTGTCTTGATTTCTCAATTGATCGGAGCATTGCTGAAACAAAGAGCAAGACTGGCACAATGGGTCTGTGAAAAAGCACCTCTGTAATTTAATAGACAGCACAAAGTGGGTGTTATTGAAAACCCAGCACATATTCAGTGGCTTATAGCCTGAATAAGCCTTATAGGCTTCCTACGGCTGTATCAGTGCTGGTTTCTGCCATTTAGTCAGGGCAACTCAGGCATGTGTACAGCCAATGGGTAGCAGTGAGGAAAATGTCTATAAATGTATGAAAAGACATTGATATACTGGTCCCAGTACTTTTAAGCCAGCAAATGTCTAATTTCTGAGGTTTTCCTTCAAAGTGCAGGCTCAGTAGCCTGCCTTCTCAGGCACGTGTGGTTTTCTTTGTCCTATATTCACTACTGCATCCCGCCAGTCGTTAATGGGTCACCTTGGAGGTGCTGGAATGTCCTGCCTGAAGACCATTAGTGAGGAGCACAGATGCCTCTCAGCCCCACTCACCTCCTTCTGCCCAAAGGCTGCCCTGCAGCAGTGCTGCCCACACCCATCAGACATCAAGCATTTATGTGGGACTTGTATAGAAACTCTGCACCTCTTGTAGGGTTCCCCCACCTCCCCACCTTGCTGCTCCCCCCTTAGTTTTACATCACCTGGGCGAGGCTGAATGCAGACAGACCAGACCTGCCAAGGGTCAAAGAAACAAGGCAATCAAGAAAGCAGATTTTTCCCAAGGGGGGGTTGGACTTGCTGGCTGACAGCCAGGATAATGAAACTGCTGGGGAGAAATGTCAGCTTAAATGAGAATGTGTGAGAAGCCAGTTATTGCAGCAGGACTAGTGGTCCATGGCCCTTTGCAGGACAGCACGCTGGTCCGGTCTGCCAGCGGTTTGTAATGGTTACAAGGACAATTGCTTGCCAGTGTAAATAGTTGGATAAACAAATGTACAGGAGTGTGACTTGTGGGTGTGAAAACCCCACTCTTTATGTAGAGGATGTGAGAAAACGTGTAGCTTTAATCACATTTGTTGGGGAAATGACTGCGGGGGAGATTCGGGTGTGATGAGGAAATGGAAGTGTTCGCCTGGGGAAGAGCAGCTGAGCTCTGTGGCATGCTGGAGACCCTGCCAGAGGTGATGCCTTGATCCGTGGGGCTGAAGGGCTTGGGGGCAGTTGTAACCATGTCACTTCCAGGGCTGAGGCTGTGGGGGCAGAGCAGTGATTTTTGTGGCTGCAGGCAGCCCTGGGGACCCAGCTGGTGAATGAGGGGAGGGGGTGTTTTTTTCCTTTCCTTCCCCCAGCAGCCTGGCCAGCCTTTGCACTGAGCTGTGGGGGTTGCGTGGAGCCTCCTCCTATTGCCTTTCCCTCCACTCACCCACAAGGGTGGTGTGGGGTGAAGCATCCTTTCCCCTTTGGGTTGGGATGCTTCTCTGCAACGCTGGTCGAAAATCAAGGCCAGGCTGAAGCTCAGCCAAAAACTTAGCAGTTGTGTGCTAAATTTGTAACCACCAGGAGTAAGGGTGCTTTAATTCAGTGAGTCATTGCTTGTTCTTATTAAAGAGTCTGTGGGGACAGCTTTTCTGGCACACGTGGCAAGGCTGAGGTGCAAAGGGGAGCTGCTGTGGTTGTAGCCAGAGAACTGGTCCCAAAGGCATGAAACTGGCTGGCTGGAGGAGCTTGTAAAAGCATTTTCTCTCACGAGGACATTGATAGCCCAAGATGAAACAGGGGAGAACTGGTCAGGAATGCAGAGCCATCCTGCCTGGGCACCCTGTGGGGCAGAAGCTGGGGTGCCCCAGCTATGGAATGTGGGAACAGGGGCAGGATGGATGTGCTGATGGCTGTGTGTTTTTCTTCTTCAATTTCCTGTGTTGGAACAGGAAAATACAGATTTTTAAATCAGAACATGCTTTCAGTCATCTTTTTTTTTTGCCCCCCCACTGTGGTACGCAGAAACCGGTAATTTACTTTCTAGAGTTGATCCCCAAGTGTGTATAAACAGATGATGTCTGAAGGGAAGAGCTTTAGAGAATGGTGATTTTAGGCTGTGTTTTTTTAGAATTTAGCTACTGTTGAAGTACCTGGCATTACCTTACTACAGCTGAAGGTTTTGAGGATGGGTAATGTTCTCCAGACTGCAGAATTAGCACTAAGGGTCATGTTGCCAGTCTCTTGCTGGTAGTGGTTTAGTGTGGGACATTGCAGGTGGAAATTGAGGTGGAATCTCATAACATTCAGTTCAATTGCCATACTCAACAGACCTTCTCCAAGTAGCTTCTGCTGTTGATTTAATAAATTAATGGTTCTCTTCTGGCCTGTTCTTAGCTTTGCAGCTTCTTAATATAAAGACCCATTGCATTGTTTTGTTTTGTTAGGGTCTGGGATCTTGTTGTCCATGTTGGTGGTATTTTCTGTTTTAAGAGGGTAGCCAAGAAAATCACTGAGAAAGGCCCATGAAAAATTGGTGTTATCTGATTCTAGCCTGTACATTCATGGGCCTGCTTCAGGTCTATAGGTTTGGTAGGAGACTTCTTCAAATGAACATTTAACATAAATAGTTGCATTCAAGTTAAGCAAAGGCGTACCTGAGCACTCATCTGTGTTAGATGACTGAAAAGCAAGGTGCAGCACCTTGCAAAACAATAAAAAGGAGGCATTCATAAAACTATCTCCTTATCCAGTAACATTTTGCATGAAAATTAATTATATGTAAATACATAAAAAGCTAAACTGATACTCACCTAATCTTCATTGCTAATCGGTACTCCAAGTAGCTGTATTATGTTTGATAACAGATTGATTGACCTGACCAAAGCTTGTGTATCTCTAGGATAGAGACAATTGAAATGTCATTCAGAAAAATGCCATGATGATTATATCACATCCTGTAGTTCAGAGGTGCTTTCTTCAGTATATTGTCTTTAGTTTTCAATAGGTAGCAATGGGCTTAGTATTAATATTGCCATAGTTAAAATACAGCCTTTATGTGGCTGTAGGAATAGCTTTGGGAGTCATCACATTCTGTACTGCAAGTCAGACTTGAAGACCTGATCCACTGCATCAGAGTGGATGATGAAAACTTTAATCAAATTAGCTGTCAGCATATTTGGGGTGGATATCTAAATGTTGGGTGGCTATCTAAAACCGGCACATGTAACAGCAGCATCCTTAAGAAGGTGAGCAAGAAAGATGGAAAGCACAAACTTGTACATAAACTTCTTGGATTCAGTGTATGCGTCCATCTGAGAGGAAGCGAAAAGCCCCAGGGCACAAAGTGCCACGTGTTTGTAGGTGGTCCAGAGCTTTGGGATTCAGGCAGGCACATAGGTGGTTTTTTGTTACTCATTTTCCTATAGAAAAGTTTGAAGATTTCTGGTACATGGAGTACAGAGCTCTGGAAAATCCTCAGCAAAGGCAGCAGCAAGAGGATGATAGAACTGAGTCTTAATTGGAATTTTTTGGGCACGTCTCTAAATAATTAACGATGCTTAAGCTGAGCCATTTTGCTGAGATGTTTTTGTCTCCAGAGCATTATATTAAATTCTGAGATTCAGGATGCCTCCCTCATCATCTACCACCCCATTACTTCCAAGGAGGTTGTAAGAGGTGTATTGGGGTGACGAAGGATGGGAAAGGGGAGAAAAATAGAAAATCTGTTGTGTCCCAAGTTGTTTCCCTGCTGCTAGTTGTGCCTGTAAAGCTTCCAGCTCACCAGGCACAGAGAGATCACAAATAGGTAAATTGAATCTAATTCTCAGCTTGAAAAAGTATTTTTCCTGGGGGGGGAAAAAAAAATCTAATGAGCAGCTGCTCTTTCTTAGGCAGCTTGGAAACTTTGGGACCTGCCCTGAGGATAGTATTGGCGTATCCATATTCAGTGGTTTGACAGGAAAATGTCTTTTACTATGTGGGCAGTGGTGATCCCTTGGGTGAGAAGAAGAAATCTAAGAGAAATCCTTATTTTGTGGCTGTATCATACTAAATGCAGTACATAGTAAAATCTTACTAGATCAGAGAAGGTTTTAGATAAATATACTGTCAAATAACTACAGCAGCTAAAATAGATAGAAAAATAACAGCTCTGTGAGCCATCTAGCAATTGAAATGTATCAAAGATGTCCTCAGACGGCTAATCTGAAGATCTAATGGGCATGGTTATAAATAAAGACATCAGAGGCTAACTAAGCCTTCAGGAATTATACACAGGGCAGAAATCTGTCCTTATTTGAGAGCCTACTGCTGAAAGGTGATGATGAGGAGTGAAATGCCAACCTGAAAACTGGTTGCCTAGAAGGATGGTGGTCAGGTTGCATGCAGAGACTTGGATGGATTGACTGAATGAGAGTTTATTGGTGGGTGGCAGGATCCCAAAAATCGGGATCCTGCCAAAATCTGTGTTCAGCACTGTGTAGGAGAGTGGTACCCAGTGTAAGTATCTCCCAAAAAAAGCCCTGAGCTGAGCATCATTGCACGAGGCATGCATTGCATGCTGCCAAGCCCATCTCCCTTTGACAAACCTACTGCACTGGTTCTGTGTTTCTTCAGCACAGGGTACATAAAGCTTCTCCTGACAAGGCTCCTAGCCTGGGTCGTCTGAAAATCTTCATTAAGCAGGAAGCCGCATAGTGAGTGTCCTTGGCTGCTTATGATAGTAGGCTTTTTTTAGGTGTTGCTAGAATGCAAGGAGTGATTTTTGGTTTTGTTAGTCCAGCATTTCATAAACTCAGGAATGAGACACCAAGAAATTTTTGACCGCTGTCAAGGAGATTCAATAATTTGTTTATCCCATCTGTACCAGCTCTTCAGAAAGCCTGAGAAATGATCATTTGGTACGTTACCTCTTTTCCCAAGCATCAAGCATCTCTTTGCACTCAGGCAGTATTGCCTTGTTCCCTGGGCACAGCAAACAATGCAAGCAAGTGCTTGGAGCAGATGCTACTGCAAAGGTAACTGTGCTGTCATTCCTTTCACCTGGAAGTGTACTTGTGATTTTAGGATCACATTTGGGTGAAATGTTACTTGATGTTTGTAAATACACCTACATACGAAATTCTTTTTCTTTCTTTCTTTATTTTTTTTAATGTCCTCTAATACAAAACAGAGGGCAGAAAGAGGTAGCTGAAAATTGCTCGCATCTCGTGGTCAAAAAGAAATATCCTCAGATTCCATGTTCATCATCAATGGCTTTCTAGTCTTCTAAATAACCATTTTTAGTGGAGAAAACCAAGAGACAGACATATGGATCCAGAAGCTAATGCAGTTCCAAGGCCTGCTGAGCTCCTCGCAGCCGCCTCTGTAGATAATTTCAGACCCACGTTTGCCCCATTTTCCCACCCCTCTCAATCCTCTGAAGAACTGACATTCTTCAGTTTAGGTAAAATGCTGTGTGACCTCAGGTAGTCATTAAGAAGTCAGTGGGTTTATATCAGCTGGAAATCTCATGGCAATTGAAATAGTGCTGGGAGGTGGGAAAATCATGAGCACTTTGGGGTGTCTGTACCTCCCATCACCATGACCTAACTGGAGATGGAAAACCAAGCTCTGTCTGCCTGACCTCTCTGAGTAAACTGAGGCTGTCACTGCCCTGAGCGGGAGCCTGGTTGATGTCCTTTGGGTCCTGACACATGAGGGTTTTCGAGTGCTTGTCTGTGTGTTTGATAAAACCTTGTTTGTATTCTTTCACCAATGATGTGTCTGTGCTTAGCACTAGACAAGCAGTGCACATATATTATGGGTTAACCATTTATGTGATAGCAGAGCCATTAGTTCGCCATTTGGAGCTTAATAACAGGAGGAACTTTTGTGTTCTTGGTAGTGACATTTACCATTTCCCAGCCCAGGAAGCTGTCATACACTCATAAGAATAGCTTGAGGAATTATTTCAGGAGTCTGCCTCCTTACACCCACTAGACTATCTCAGCATGTTTGGCAGAATTTGCGTGTTCAGTTTGTTAAAGTCGAACATGGGAAGTTCCCCAGGCTCTCTCAGCAAACCTGCCCAGGGTTATCTTTACCATTGGAAAAAAGCCTTCCCTACAGCCTAAATTAGATCTTCCTTGCTGCAGTTTGAGTCCATAAGTTCCTGTTCTGCACACTGTCATTGTGGAGAACAGATTGGTTTTTTTCTATTTGTGCCAACCTTTGATGTGTTTGCTGACCTCAGAGCAAATCTGATCACTCATCTCTCACAGGTCTAGACCTTCGATTATTCTCCTCCTCATCAAAGTGTCTCCTTTAGTTAGCTGATCTTTTGTTCCAAGTGTAGGTGGCACAGATTTGGGGTTTTTTTTTGGTAACACTGATTTTTTAGATACGTATAAGTTCTGTTTGGTTGACTGAAGTAGCTCTTGAGTCTTGAAAACTGTCTTTTATAGACTTGGTGCTATCAGTCAAGTTGCCATTCTATTAATTTCTCATGTCCTTATTTGACAGTCTTGCTGCCCTAAGAAATCAAGCTCTTACTTTTGAAGGTCAAGGCTTCTAGGAATATTCTGATCACTTGTTTCCTTTTGAGATAAATGCTGTGTTTTCTTTCCAGTTACAGATGACAGCAGTTTATTAGCAAGTGCATCACAGTATTCGTGCATAAAAATCATGGGCAAGCTGAGAGGAAATGGTCTAAAAAATAAAACATCACATGCTCCAGTAAACTCTGGATTCTCCTTCAAAGTCTGTGGTAGTCAGATGTTACCTGACCTGTTCCCTGCAGTATTTACTTGAAGGGTTGCTTTGCTTCCCAGCCCATTTGCAGTAATTTCTGACCTCTCTTTCGCACTTCAGAGTGTATTACCTGTGAGGTCTCTGCAAATTCTCATTGTCATCAGCTGAACCGTGAATCTGTGGTGCAGCTAGAAAGTTTTTAGGAAGTAAAGCATTTAAAACCACCCTTCTCAATGCTCCAGAAATCCTTCTCTTTTCTAAAGTAAATTAATGCTGTTCATATTCTGTAGCTCTAAGCCCCTTTCCTGGAGAAGCACTTCTCTTCATCCTCAATTTCATCAGAAAAAAACAGTTTTAGATATTCTGATTGTGATGTTCCAGTTGGGGTGACTAATATTATTTAAATTCTTTGATGTTCAAAACAAATAACATCTGATGACTTTGTTGTTAGCTATTCATTTAATGGGGTAGTAAAGCTCAGAGTATTCTGTGGGATAAGAATTTTTTTCTAAAGCGAATATAGCCATAATTACAAATTTTTCCCCTATATTTTCTCTGTTTTGGGTGGAGGATGTTTTCACAATAAGCATGCATTCAAGAATAATACCATGTGAAGAACACTGATATGTGTGTGGAGTCGTACTTAAATAATTTACCAGACTATGCAGGTTATAAATGACTCCCTGTCACTCTGAAAAGCTACTTTTCCACATTCTACAATAAAATTATTCACAAGGTCACAGAACACTTGCAAATACTCACAGGGTACCATTCATACAGAATGGCAGGTGAAGAAGGAGTAATAAATAATTGCAGGGTCTTTTCTTTGCCTTGGTGAGTTTGGGATTGGGACACAGCGGCTACCTGGCAAATATAAACTGAGCTAAAAATATTTGCATAAACAGTTTGTTTCATGGCCATGAATGCTGAACACGTGGGAACCTGTACAGCCTCTTTGAAGATCATCTGAAGCATATAAGGCTAAATATTTAGGTAAATAATGTATAGCCAGCAACTGGACCAGATTTAGGTTTGCAGGTGTTTAAGCGTCCTTGAAATGTGCAGATGAAAAACCTTGACTTATTTATTGTACAGATTTTAAAAGAAGTGAAAAGGTTTGCTGAGCCCTTAGAATGTCTTGTAAATCTCCTGTAATAGGGGACTTTCTTCGACACTTAGAGAAGGCAGCAGCATGTCCAGGTGCATTTATAGAGCGCTTTTATAAGGAGTGAGTTCTCCCTTGGCAGAAATTTACCTGGGCAGAGGAGGCCTAGTGGTCTTGTCTCCCTGTCAAGACAGACAGACAGAACTGATGTCAGAAGCAACAACACAGTGAGCTCGGGGGGGGGTTCAAAACCCATTTGCATTCCCTGAATTTGCTTGCCTAATTTGGCTACAGGTGGTGGTAACACAGGAGAGATGGGGTCTCCCAGACAACTGTAGGTCCACTCCATCCTTGAGGGTACAGCTGAATTTTAAGTGTGATGGGAGTCCCAGGGCCTGGCTTTCCTTGCATATGGAGTGGGGGTAAGTTGGAAGCACCTCCACACACATAGTGACACTCAAAACCAGGAGCTGCTGATTGGCAGGCAGCATTAATTGCAAACCCTGAAAAAAACTGTTATTTATCCTATTTTGGTTTTTTTAAAATTTAAAATCCAGCTCTGGGAAGCTGGTGGCTTTCAAGAGCAGTCAATAATAGATGCATTGGTTAGAGGGGTGTTTGATGTTTTTAAGGTGTGATGGGGATGAATAGATGGATATGAAGAAAGTTGTCTGTGGAGAAACTTCAAAGTTTTTGTTTGTTGGAAGCAAATCTAAAAGCTGGCACTGGAATTAATCAGTGGGGGTTTTTTAAAATTTTTTTTTTTACAGTTCTCATAAGCAGACTGTCTCTGACATGCAAGAATGGCTTGGTATTCTTTTGGGATGCTATTTTTGTTGTTGTTTGGGAATTAAAGTTTCTGTACCTGTAACTCACTTTTAAATGTGTAATTGCAAAGGATACCATAAATTTCTTTGCTTGTTGGTATTGCAGGATTGAAGAAGGATTGAATGTGAAGTTTTATTAACTGGAGCCCTAGCAATTTCAAAGATACCAGTTGTGCCAGAAGCTTTTCTGACAGGTCTTATTCATAATGGCCTGAATGTGTCCAAGATAGTGTGATCTATAGCTTTTAATCAGCTAATGGATTGAACATCACAGTGAAACTTGGCTATATTCAGGCAGTTTAGAACAGAAAGGATTTTGCAATTTCACAATTTTCAGTCAGGGACAAGTTTCTGAGGGAAGCAGCAGCATCATTTCTGGCCACTGGTGAATGACAAAGCAATGCTATAATGCAGAATAAAAGGTTGTATTTAGCTCAGCTTCACCGAAGCAATTGAAGCAATTGGAGTGGCCTTTGCCCTTGTCCTGGTTTAGGATTTTGGATCTTTATATGGTTGTGTTTTGGTCTGGCTATGGGTAAGACCAAGTCAGGCAGAGCAGAGGGAGATGAACACAATTAAGGGATAGATTTCCACTCTGAAGCTTTATAATCTGTGCTTTCCTCCTGGACTGAAAATTCAAACAGGTGAAAAAAAAAAAAGGCCATATGGAGAAATAGGCAGTGATTGGGATTGTCAATTTTTTCCTGGTGCTACAGTGCCAGGGAAAATGTGCTGTCAGGGAAGTCCAGCTGTGGGAGATGAGGAAATGCAGAGGCATGGCCAGGAATGGCACCTTGGTGTTCATGTGGAGTGTGGAGCCCCTGAGACCGCTCAGGCAGATACACAAATACACAGGATGTCTGAAGCAATACACTGGAGTCTGTACAAGTCCCCTTGTCAGAGCCTCTTCATGTCTGAGAGCTCTTCATGTTGATTAGTGAGGTTGCATGTTTCCATATTTAGTCCTTCTGTCAACTCTCTCCTTTTGTCTTTTCATTCAAACTTCCAAGACCAGGGAAAAGAAAAAGTTAAAAAAAGAAAAGAAAAAGAAAAATCAGACAGGTTGATTTAGGTCTTGAGGAGTAGGAGTTGCTAAGGGGTAGAGAGGAGGAGTCATTCTGCTTTGAGCAGAGTCAGAAGATGAAAATTGTCCTGTAAATATGAATTCACTGACTTTTATATGTGTGTGATGAAGGTCCCAAGCTCTGTGCCAGTATTCACAAGGTAAGATGAACCTTTCTCTTTTTCCCCTTGCTGCTCTCCCCTTGTTGCTCTCCCCTTCTTTCGAAAAAATAAGTAGGGTGTTGACTTCAGTATTGGCCAGTACCTAGTGCAGGTGATGGCCTGGGTACAGGTGATGCTGTTTGCAGCAACACCTGGGTGTGGATTGAATCTGGCTTGCCCACCCTTCCCAATTCTGGCCTGTAGGGTAAAACCTTCCTTTTAAACAGTCTTAGATTTCTTAAATGTTAAGTGTGGTACTTAAGCCTCACATTGCACAATATTTTGGGGGTTTGTTTGTTAAAAAAAGCAAGAGAGAAGAAGTTGTATTCCTTGATAATACCTTTTTTTTTAGACTGGATTTTTTGTTGTTGTTGTTTGTTTGTTTGTTTTTTGTTTGTTTGTTTGGTTGGTTTTTTTTTGAGGAGAGGTTCATTAGGCCTGCAGAATGGGGTGCTGAGGTGATTGTCACAAACACAGGCCTGTCAGGCACCTGGGTATCCCGGGTCATGGGAGTGGTGTGGTGTTGCTGGTGGTCCTGGGAGCATCTCAGTGCCTCCCCTTTCTGCCAGCAGCAAGGTGGCTTGTGCAGGAGTCTCTTGTGGGGATGTCCCTCTCCCAGCCCATCACCGAGTGCAAAGCAGGACTGAAGGTGCTGGAGAGCTGTGGCAGAGGTGAAGGAAGAGGAGTGGGTTCCCAGGGTCTCCCCTCTACTCGGGTGGGCTGGGGCAGCGCAGGACAGTCCCTGGGATGAAACAGCTTTGGGGAAAGGGCTGATCCCCTCCAAGCTCTGCCCCTCACACCCCTCCTTTTTGTCAGGGTGATGCAGAAGAGCTTGGTGGGGAGCTGCAGTGGTGCAGAACTCCTTGTCCCTGTCCCACTGTTGCACCGGGATGGGTACATGAGCGGGTGTTATACAGGATTATTTTACAAGCTGCTACTGTGCAAGCTGGAACATGCTTGAGCCCTTAATTAAAATGCCCTGGTTAGGGGCTGTCTGCATTGAAGCAGCCCTGTTTCCCCACATAAGAAAGGCTCAGACTTGAGCTTTCAGGGAACCACCCAGAAAGATGGCTTTTAAAGTGTCGTGGAGGAGTTCATCTTCCCAGAGCGTCATCTGTGGGCCAAGTAATTTGTGCTTCGGGACTGGCCCTGCCAGCAGCAGGGCTGTACTGAGCCTCCTGTACTATATGGAGAGGCTTTTAAAAATGATGGGTGGAGGAGGAAAAAGAGCAGGAATGAAGTCTTGTTCCACACGGGGCAGGAGTGAGTCACAGCACACCTTTGCTACTGTGACAGGAGATATGTGACAGTGAAGTCACAGAATCTGAGGTACAGATAAAATGGGAAGGGAAAGAGGGTGGTGGGGAGAAAGTGCTATTTCATGGTTTGCAAATGGGACACCCATGATCAGTGAGAGTGCCAGTATCACACTCAAAGTCTGCAGCAGATCTGACATGAGCCCCCTCTGCTTTCTGCAAAATCTGTCTGTAGAGTAGAAGCAGTGTTTGATGAAGTGGCTCTTAGATTTTAAATGAGAGTGAGCGAGAGTCTTTTATGGAGAAATTAGAAAATGTCCGATATCAAGTTCTCTTGAGCAGAAAGGATGTAGCGCTCATTTTAATGCGCTTCTGTGGGAATAAGGGCTGTTGCTCTTGGTGGAATTAGTGATCAGTACTGCTCTCCAGCTGGATGTGGCACACGGTGAAGTGATCTGTTCACGTCCCTTCTTCTGGGACGACTACTGGGCTGTCTAGCCGCTGTTTTCATAGGAGGCCATATGTGGAAAAAGTTCTGAATATGTTTTGATTGTGGCTTGTCTCAGGAAACTGTGCATCAGAAGCTCTGCCGAGTTTGGTGGTGGTGGAATTAGGTTGTGCCTGGGGAAGCTCTGCTGATGGGGAGGAAGCTGAGGACCAGCTCACACCTTGGGTACAGGGAAGCCTGGGGTGGGGCCGGCACAGCCCCAGGCTGAGCCCAGTGTCCCGTGGGTTAGAGCGCGCAGGTTTGGGTGCAGCCAGCCTGCTCACATCCCACGGTACGAGCTGCTGGAGCGGCTGCGCTCGCGCCACCTCAGAGTGAAGGCCTGTCTGGGCACACAGCTGCTCCCAGCATGCAGACTCCAGCTCTTGTTTGTAGTTAGGAGGTTTTCCAACATCCCCTTGCTCCATGCGCTTCTAGGGGAGGAAGTAACTTTCCAGAGAACTGAGGAGCAGCCTTGTACTGGAGCGGGATGGAGGGCTGCAAAAAGCTGCATGGGTGCAGGCTGAGCTCAGCAAATGTGTTCCTGGCCCTTTGGTGGGGTGTTAAAGGCTGATCATCCATCAGGAGCAGGAGGATTAGTGTCATCTGCAGGCACTGAGGCTGTTGTATGTGGGGCTGCCTGTCTGTCTGTCATCTCTGTGCTGCAGGCAGATAGATGGACAGTGAACCCTCGTCTCTCAGGTGGACCACTTCTCTCTGGGCACACCACCTATGAGAGATCACACTGGTAGGCAGATAAATCTTGAATATTTGTACTTTGTGGGAGAGCCTGGTCTGGAAAGTTTGTGTGTGTGGCCTAAGGCTGTATCAAAGGGATTGCTCTTTTATAGGATGTTTCCACAGATGGGAATTTCAGCAGCATTTCTCATGGCTGCTCTCTGTTGGCTCCAGCAGTCCCCTACCATAGTCCTCCAGGGATGGTGTGCTGGGGAGGTGACAGAAAACCCAGTACTGTGGGAAGTTAGCAGGGGTGGGGTGTGTGCCAGGGTCAAGGGATAGCTGGGCTTGACTTTACCACTTAGCTAACTGAAACTCATTTAACACCAGGTGCTTTCCCTCATCGAGATAAATGAGCTCTAGATGTATCTTTCCTAGCTCTGTTTTTTGCATATGGAGGCCTTGTTATTGTCCTTGAGCAGCTGTGGGTCTGTCTGTGTGTGCATGTGGTTTGCTGACCATCTGCCAGCATAGCTGGGTGTGGGGGCACGAGGGAGGGGTGTTGGGTGGATTTTTCTGATCGATTCAGGTCACAGGTGTGTAACACCCCAGCATATTTAATGGGAAGATGGTGCCTAAAATATCTGCATGGAGACTGAGTTGCAGGGTCATGGCCTGTCCCTTTGGGTAAGGGTAGGGTTGGGCTTCAGTTGTGGGGTGATCCAAGACTGCCCGTTCGAAGTTCAGCACAAACACCAGGATTTGTCCCTTTTAAGTTCAGGCACTTCATTGCAGCTTTGGAAGGAGGAAGTGAATTTTCTATCACCAGCTCTGTGAGAAGCAGCAGGGTTCAAGCCCGTATCTGGAAATGGTTTTATCCAGTCTTTGTCCTGCCACAGAGAGTCTCTTCCTCAGAAGAAGATGCTCTCCAGGGAAAGCACGGCTGTGGTGGAGCAGGTGCCTTGGGCTCTACGCTGCAGATGGCAGAGGGACTGTGGTGTATGTGTTTTCAGGTTGCTCCCCTCCCTCAGAGCTTGGAAGGAAGAGAGAAGCTTGAGCCTGGCAGAGGTAGGAGGAGCAATTATTGAAAGTACAGTTAATCTTTCTTTAATTAGAAGACATGCTAAATTAAAAGGCCCAAGAGTGATCTCACAGATGTTGGCTTACTGAGAGATAATAATTGGTGTGAGAATCAAATGTTTTGCTAAGCTTTGGATCTGTGTTTGATAGCATTGTTATGCTTTTACATACTTAGTTTAAACGGAGAGAAACTTGACCCAAATAGAGAGCTCAAGCTTTGTGTTCTGTCTTCTTCAGGACTCATTGGATAGGTTTACTTAAACATTAATGATAAAGTGATCATAACAAGAAGTGTTGTGATCATCTATTGTCTGTATGCTTGGAGAAAATAGCAACTAGCTTTAGAAATCTCTGGAGAATAAATCTCTCTCGTGGCAACTGTGGGCTTTAACTTTTGACAGCAGCATTTCTGTGTAAATTTCCAGCAGGATAAATCCAGGCTGTGAGAGGCAGGATGTTGTTTGCACGGAGCAGACAGCCCCTTGCTTTGGGCATCAAATAGCGGAGAAGCCCCAGCTCTGCTCAGCAGCAGTCAGGAAAATGTGCCATCTCCTTTTAAAAGTACATCAGGAAGTTTTTCTCATTTTATTCTGGGGTGGTTTAGAAAATTCCCCTGCTGATTTGGAGGTAGGGACTGGCTGCTAAACCCAGGCTTTGCCAGTCCTGCAGGACGAGTTGCTGTTGGAGTCCTTTTCCATACTCCTTGCTGCAGGACCCCAGGGTATCTCTGAATTTAGCAGAATGTGGTGGGGGGCATCACCCTTCATGAGCATACAGCAAAAGGCAAACACTGGATCCTGGTTGGAGACTTTCCTTTTATAAATAAAATTTTAAGCCACCAATGTTTTGGGGTGTGGCACAGGACCTGTACTTCCCTTATAGTTGTAGGGAACATCCACTCTTGCTTTGTGGGATGTCAGTGTTGGTGAGGCTGTGGCTTAATCAGAAAATCCTTTCATGCATAGAAGAGATTCTGTGGCTTCCTTAGATAAAATAGGAGGAACACTTCCATTTCTGTTGAGGGAGAAGCACCAGGGTGGAGAGGATGATGTTGTTCACATTTGAAGATCACTCAGCATGCTGGACGTGCCTTCAGCCTGGGTGTTCTGCAGAAGTAGAACTTGTGGCACATGAGAAGGAAGCTTGTGGATTTTTATGGGCCTCTGAATTTTGACTTGAAAGTGCTTTCTATTACAGTCTGAATCTGAGCAATGGCATTAGAATGAGCAAATTCTATTGATGGTAGACATAGTTACAAGGAAGTAACTAAAAGTTGATTTCAAAAGAAATCAACTTTTCAGTATAGTAACTCATTTAACCCAGTGCTTTTCTGACTTAAACCAGTTTTATACTAATGTTTACATCAACTGTGATGGAATTATTCCCAGTTTACTTTGGTAAGTGAGAGGAAAATTGATTGCAGTGTATCGACCTTGAAATGCACTAATTACTTGCTGTCTTGAGCTGGGTGTAGTGACGGGCTGCTCTCAGTGTCCCACAGAACTTGCTTCTTTACCCCTCCTCCTTGCAGCAGCCGTGGATATTGGTGGTTTAACTGCCAAACCAAAGTGTTCCTGCCCCTTCAGATGATAGTTCTTGACCCAGAGCTTTTCTTTTGGCAGTTGGCATTGTGAGGAAGGGCAGTTGCTGTTTCCACAGGCATTGACATGGCCGGGTCTCACATCCCAGGGAAAAGAAAAGTCTGGGAGATGCTGTTGGCATCTTGCATTTGCTGTGTGGCCCGCAAGAGGAGAGTCCTGGCAGAGCCTAGAGCCAGGGCAGGAGATGGGTGAGTGGGGCCTGACTGGTCCCACAGCTGCCACAAAGTGGCACTGGGAACCTCTGAGGTTGCCAGAGCCTTGTCCCGACCTCAGAAACACCAGCCAGTTGTTCAGCTCTGGCCAGCACATGCACATCCCTTGCCTTCCCGCCCACTCCACCTTTTTAGGTTTTTCCAGGGAGAACATCTGACAGTTTAGGTTTTATTTACTTTGGAGTTGCTCTTAATCTCACACAAGTGTGAAGTGAAACTTGAAGTTATATCCATTGTTACATAAATAGTTAACCCTTCTCTCACATGCCTGTTCCTCTGTGTGTTACAGCTTCAGGTCACAAAAGGGTGTTTTTTCTTTCCATGTTTAGGGTCTTATGGTCTGGCTCAGACATGGGATTAGATACAAGTATAAAGAGATCAAACCATCAATCCAGTAAAGCACTTATAGTTAATCCTGTGCCTCCCCTTGACAATAACAACAACAATTCTTGTGCTGTGGCTAGTATCAGTATTTACTATCTGAACTGTAAGTGCATGCTTCTGTGCTTGGCTAAATCGGTGCCCCGTTTTGTATGTATGTAGTGGAAGGGAAGAGCGCTGCTGGCCAAAGAGCAACTATTGCAGATGCTCTTTTATCTCATCTGTGTGCTCACAGAGCTTTACATACGTGGGGTTGGGTGGTTCTGACAGCAGCCCAGGACCCTGCTGAGGTCCAGGGTGGTTTGGGGATGCTCTGCTGGCTGGTGGGAACCGTTCACCTTGCCAGGTGCAGAAATGGTGTGCATTTGTTTTTGTGTTGGCCCGTGCTGTGGTGACGGATCTAAGGTGCCTCATAAAACTATTTCAACAAATAAATGGCAGCTTCTTCTAAAAAGCCTTCAAGAAAAACTGTGACCGGTAACAGCACAGCCCTTAGAACAAGAGCCACATTCACCTTGTGTTTACAGCAAAGGCTGCTTGGCTATCTGGAACGTGTCTCTTCCCTTTTCATCTCAAACACAAGGAAGTCCTTTTTGTGTGTCAGTTGAGAAAGAAAACCACAGAAGTTTCCTTTTCTTTCAATGTGCTGTGCCCGAAACACGCTTTCAGGAAGTGCTTGTTCCTGCCTGAGAAGTGCTGGAAGCTCTGCAGTTTGTAGCACAAAACACGGGGCTAGATCATTTTGCAAGCTCTCTTAATGCAACCCTCGGTAGTCTTAAAATGAGGCTAAATAGTGCCAAGTAGCTGACAATAGTGATTTAAAGAAGACATGCCAATAAGCAAGTTTTTCATCAAAACTAATTAAGCTCATTAGATTTTGTTATTCCTGCTGCTTTTAGATATGACAGCTTGCAACTTCTGGCTACTTGTGTAATTTGTTCAGCCTTGTTGTAGCCATTTAAAACATTTGTTACCTACATTTGTGTTTACAGCTTTTTCTTTGCTTTTCCTTGAGAGGACAGTGCAGGCTTTGAAGAAAAGAATTAGCTGCTGAATCGATCTTTTTTCTCTAGTGGTCAGAAACCATTTATCTGACTTTTGACTAAAGCTCTGACTCTCCCTTAGTTTGATTTTAAAACCTTTCAGCATTCTTCATTCAGTGAGAAGTCTTGTATTAAGTAACAAACCAGACATCTCCTTTTGCAGTCAGCCATGGACTCTGATTGATTGTTTGTATAAAGTTTTGTGCAAATGTCAACATAACTTTGCTTGTCCATGACTGATGGTGATTGATGTGTTTTGACACACTGTATTTGTTCATAATTCATGAACTTGCTTTTCTGCCTGGGTTCGTAAGTGGCCAGAGTTTACAGCTGTGTAAATCAAGGTGGCACTTCTCAAGGTGTCACAAGGTGTCTCATCTCATTTACAGATGTGGCATTTGCATTGCTGTGGGGCAGGAAAAGGTGCTTGTGGTAGAGATGTGGTTTGTGATTGGTCATCTCCTTGGGTTTGAATTTGTACCCAGTTCAAGTGGCAGAGCAGTTGAAGCTGGGGTTGAGTGTGGATGCTGACAGGCAGTGTTCTGCCAGCCTCTGCTTTCCAGCGGATCTGCAGCATGTTTTATACACAGGCTATACCCAGGGAGGCTCAGCAGTGAAAGAAAAATGTTTTGCCTTATACAGCCTATTTCTGCTCTCGTTCTCATTGTTTATGAAAAGGCTGATGGTAAGCTCTGTTTTTTGCAGAGTTTTCTTGCTTTTAACCCAGCTAGTGACCTTCAGAGTGCCCTAATCCGCACAGTATGGTCTCTGGACAATATTCTGGCCAAATTACTCATCACGGCGGCACAGTCCCCACAAGGCTTTAAATGATGCATTAAGCAATGCAGTAGCATCTGCCACGTGTGGTTCCTCCTCTCGGGGATGTTTGTGTATGGACAGCTCTGTGTTTTGCTCTGTGCTTTGGAGGGATGGGGATGGCTTTGTGCCTGTGAGTGAGAGAGAAGTGCACATCACTTCTGTGCATGTGGCCAGTCATAAAGAGGTGCACTGGGTGTCAGAGCTGCCACCTTTACCCGGCAAAGACTTCAAACTCACGTGGTGCAAACAGCAGTGGGTGGTTCAAGGAGCACCTTAAGTGTCTCCCTGGATAACAGCCTGATTACTCAGCACCTACTGGCTCTGAGCCCCAGGAGCACAGGTGAGGAGACTGTGGGTGCTGAAAGTGGTGGAGGTAAAGAAGTTTCTTGTGCAACGCACGGCAAGCTGTATATATGACAAAGAGTCAGTGGACATTTGGAGCAAGTAGAGGTTTAATGCTGTGGGCAGCCCTGCAGGGGCCTGTTGGGCTGCTCACTGGATGGTACCAGAGCAAGAGGAGTCATCTGCAGTGGAGGGGGGAGCACAGCCCCACTTGCCTATGCACCTGGCCATGCAGCATGAGTCCCATGTTTGGTGTGTGACAGAGCTGGGAAGAAAAAAGCTGTGGAAACCGTCCCAGCTTTTGCTCTTGTCACATGTAGGAAAGTTGATGTGACAATGACAGCATACATTACCCTCCTGGGTGCATGCATTCACCTCCAGGGTGACCTCTCTGTGACATTGTGAAGGCTGCACTGCCATTTCTGTGACCACGTGAAGGGCTGCACAACGCCCGGAGAATGCGAGCGCTTGTGCCATGCATGGAACAGCTACACCTCTGTGTAGACAGCTTGCTATAAATACATAGTCTTGTCTGCAAACACCTCTTGAAGCACTGGTATCTTAATCAACAAGGAGGTTAATAGCACTGAAAACACTTGGCCTGGAAGAAAAGGAAGGTGCAGTCTTCTGTGCATCCATAGATTCATGCCAAAATTACTGCAGAATTTAAATATGTCTTTAGTGACAGAGATACTTGTGAGGATTAACACTTGCCTTAGCAAATTCACACCCGTAGCACAAGTGGCTTTTGCTTGAACCGTACGTGTTTGTGATGCTCGGTTAAATAGCTGGGGTTTTGACCCATAACTGGGGAGTCACAGCATGTATTGGATTGGAAGGGGCCTTAAAGATCATCTAGTTCCGACACACCTGCCGGGGCAGGGACACCTTCCACTAGAGCAGGCTGCCCAGAGCCCCATCCAGCCTGGCCTTGAGCACATTCAGAGATGGGGCGTCCGCATTTCCTCTGCACAGCCTGTTCCACTGTCTCACCAAGAGCACTGAAAATAGTCTGTATACAACTGGGCTTGGGGGTAGTGTGACTATCACTGATTTTATTATATTATCCAGAAGGTTCTGCTGCTGCTGGTTGCATTATGGTAGGAACATTTCTTGCCTTCACAAAGACAGTCTCCTTTCTTTGCAAGCCCAGTGTCTTGTGGGCAGGTGTGGGGTGGGAGAAGATTGGAGGTTGGACATTGTCACAGCTGCTTTGTCTCAGGCCCCTTGAGGAGTTGGTAGAAGTGGACCTCAGGCTTTCCCATTTCAGGCTACTCCCTGAATACTGAGGTGACATTTATTAATGACAAAGCAAAATGTAATAGTTCAGGGAAAAGCATGACATCTCTAACACTGACAGGTGCATTGTAGTAGTTTTTGGGATCCAGGGCTTGGTATTTCCTTCAGTATTAAGAAGAGTGGATTCCTTGCTGAGATTAACATCCCAAATCAAACATGTGAACTGCAGGAAAAAATACAGATTGCCAATTATTTTTGCTAAGATTAACACCTCCAAATCAACTTGCTGTAGAGCAGGAAAAAGATACAGATATCCAATTATTCTAGAATGGAAACAATATTTCAAATCCTATTTGGATTTGGACAGCATCCAAATAATCAGTAGGGTGTTTCTGTTTTTCTGCAACCCCCCTGAAGAGCAGGGAACAGCAAAACAACCCCGTGTCAATGTTTAAGGTGGTACAAACCTCTGGGTCAGTAGGTTTGACTGGCAGAAATCTGAGTTCAGCCCCAGCTGCAGTAGCTGCAGTCCCAGCAGCAGTGGATATCGAGAAAGGCCTGTAAGGGGCTGCAATGCAGAAATGTCTAGCGGGAGAGGGCAAAAAAGAGCTGTATTTCTTGGTTTCTTTAGCCAAGGGAGATGGAAATACTTTTACAAGGTTATAACATGCTCCCCAGGATTCGAGCTTCAGAAAATCATTAACCTCTTGAAAAAGAACTCAAGATAGCTCCATGAAGAGCTGGAAGAGAAAAGACCAAAGAAAATATTTAACTCTATCTAGAAGTGCAATTTTTTCTGCAAGGGCCATCAGGATGAGCTGTCTCTCTCCTTTATCTTGGTGAGGCGGCTTTTTTGAGTGCAGGCGGCATAACTGCAGAACTGCCTTCTCAGTATGTGTTCCTTTGTATGATCATAGTCTTGAAAAAGGTGAAGAAGATAAGGCAAAACTTGCTGGCAAACCCAGACACAGTTAGTGCAGCGCCGTGGAATTTGTGTCAACAAGCTGAGTGATTCTGAGGTTATGTTGTAGTCCGTTGTGGAGATATTTAAAACCCCGTTGGTGGCAGTGCTGGGAGAAATAAAGGGTTTAGAAAACAGAATATAGCTTCATTTGGCAAAGAGTAGGTGTGAGCCATATGGAGTCCAGATGTTCTCGATGCCTTCTGAAAAAGTAACAAATCCAGAGTTGCTGAAGGAGGAATTTCAGACTAAACAAATGAGAAAAATATGTGGCCGAACACAACAGAGCTTTTGAGCACACCAGTGTCTCCTGCCTCTCTCACCTCTTTGCTATTGCCCTGTTTCGGTGCCTTCTGTGGGAATTTTTTAATATCATGTAGAGAAAAGCACATCTTGATAGGCAGAATAGTGTCTCAGCATCTGTCTGCAGTCTGAAGTTGGCAAACAAGGCAAGGTGTTCCATTTTGAGGGATAACAAAGAGAAAAATGTTTGAGGTAGAAATAAATTGAAAAATAGAGAGTTTAAAAAATCTTTTCTATTTTCTAACTCTTTTCTTTCAGTATAGGCATCAGTATTCTCTCTTTATATCCTGGTGCTGAATGGTGACTTTTTATCAATAATACATGATTTGCATTTTCAGCACATCACCTCATTTACATTTTACTTGTCAAGCAACTTGAATACAAAGAGGTAGAGGCTTCAGCTCTGCAAACATCTATATGTATGAATAACAGTTCAATTAAGCAAAGATATACATATGCATGTGTTTTCAGGGTGGAAGACTCTGTGCTCCTCGTGAAGTTGATTTTGAAAGTTTAGGGTTTATTCAAGTTGAGAATAGAGTCCACGTCTCTTGATAGGCAGAATACTCCGAAAGCCATTCTTCACTGAATATGTGAACCTGCCTTGTGTTTGCACAGAAAACAGGTTTCCTGATGATTCAAGTTACTTTTCTGTACATGAAGAAAAGAAAGGATGATGGAAATGTGTGTGACAGGTAGTGTTTAGGAATTCAAGACCATATTCCTTTAAAGCCTGCCCCACAATTTCTTAGTCTTACATCAGCTGCACTTTTCTGCTAAACTTACCAGATCCTTCAACTTTGTGTTACCTTTGGCCAAGATACCAGATACCTGTGCCAGTAGAAGCTCCATGCCCAACTGCAGAGATAAAGGCAAATTATGTCTGTTGTCAGATTAATTATTTTGGTTTGGGTGTGCAAGAGGAAAAAAAGAGAGGTTGAAATGTAAAATTGTTCTCTAGTTGATTGAAATTTTATAAGTGTTAGAAAAGCCCATTTCTGTGAGCTGTGTACTAGGAAGATGCATCCCTCCTCTAGGAGCATGTCAGGTGTGGGACTGTGCTTTGTATTATATCTTGCCTTTCCCTGACCTCCTTCTGAGGGATGAGCAAACCTAATCTGCTTGGAAATGAGTGATGTCTACTGGAGTAGACTCCTTGTAAAAGTAGCAGCCCCAGGTTTGGAGCCAGCATCCTCCACCTACCCTAAGCTCATATGTACAACAGACTAAGTATAACTGCAATATCTTGTCAGGTTCACCTTGTCCAAATTAAGCTAGGAAATTGGTTTTCTTGAGACATGCTCCCAGCATTTACTCTCATTAAGACTTCCTGCTAATATGAGTGCTCAGCAGTATTTTGCCTTTGCAGATTACCAAGCTAATGGGTGAAGGCTGCAGCTAATGAATGGCCTCGTCAGTATTCTGTGGGCTGAGAAAAACACCTCTCAACTTGGAGATTTGGCCTGACTTGTAACATTTCTCACTTCAGGATAGCTCATGAAGCACAGGTACCATGGGCCAGCCGTTCCCCTGGGGTCGTGCCAGGTCCAATCAGTAGAAAATGATCTTGGACCCCTGAATGCAGGTGGTCATAGCCGACATGGTGGCTCTCTGCTAAGAGGTTCAAGCCACAGGCAGAAGTCCCTTCCCTGTGCCAGCTGCCCTGGTACTTTCACAGCACCTTCCCAAAAATGCCAGTGCCCTGCAGAGCTGTCGATGGCCTGGCTGGTCTGCCCGCTCCCCAGCCCACGAAGATTCCACAGCCTGGCTGTTTGTGTGGATGGGAGACTGTCTCTGTCCCTATCCAGGAGCCACCATAAGCAGATGGAGAGGGCACATCTGGAGCTAGGAGAGGACATGGTCTCTGAGGGAGGGAGGGATGTAGAACATCTGGAATATTCACTCTTGTGCACCATTGAGATGCAAAAAGACCATCGATGTGGGTCGTTCTCTCCAAGTCTGAGCCACTCCTGTTCCTCTCTGAATGAAAAAGAAAACAGCAAAACAAAGTAGGGCACAGGACATGAGGGTTAAAGTACATGTTCTAGAAAACAACATAAAGACTTTTGAAAGGGATGTTGTCTAAGGTTTAGAACATTTTGCTTTTACATGTATGCATGCTGCTTTATTAAGATGCTTTGAATCTCAGGCAGGAGTTTTTAAGTTGTGCTTCCTTGTCTACTTAAGCAAGGTGTTGTTTTGTTCCTGCTTTCAAAGCTGTTGGTATCAGGTTTGGGTTTTTTGATGTCCTGAAGCATGTGTGCCAGCATTGTGGCAACATCCAGCTGCTGCTTCATGGGGAAACAATGAACTCCAGGATCTCCTCTTTATTTCAGAACTTATATCAACAGCTTGTCTGAGGCTTGGGGCTGTTTGTTTACTATGTGCATGCTCTAAATACATCCATAAAGGTCTATTGTGGTGTAAGCAGTCTTGAAACCCCTTTTGGTCTGGAAGCATAGACCTTCTGAAGGTTATGATGCCCTAAATGTTCACTTGGTCTATTGTCAATATTAGATGAGAGTTCCTGAGCTTGGGAGTTCGCAGAGAAATATGTGGAAGGTGGTCAGAAGGGCACTTAAATGTCTGTTGCCTTTGGAACTACAAGTAGGGTCCTGTTTTCTGTGCTAGTGGCACTCAGGGAGGGAAATGCCATTAGGACATTTTGTTTTCTTGGCTTGCACCTTCTCAGATTTTCTTGATTTATTCAGTAGCTGTTCCAGCAAAGTGAAGCTCATGTGAGTGATCATGTGGGAAGGTCAGAGAGGATCATTAAATGACCGAAGAATTACCATCGAGAGCACAAATGTCAGTCTAGATTCAGTCACCCCTGCTTCTGACCTCAAATAACCATGAGATTTGGGATGTATGGACACACAGTGCTCCTTCAGGTGTTGAAAAAAGCAATGGCTGCACTGCTGTAATGCTCATCATCCTGTTCTGTCGGTGAACCTCACCCTTGAAACACGTGCTCTCTGTGCTATGTAAAGGTCCTCTTAAAAAACTTAGTGATACAAACATTTTTACCATGAATTAGGAGTCAGCAAGCTCCTTCGGAGGATTTTAGCAGTAGAGCTGTGAGAGATGATTCAAGGAACTGAATTCATAGTCACCAGGAAGTGTTAATGATGCTGATAGTGAAAGACAGAGCTTCCCCTTGGCGATTTAATGATGGAGAGAACAAACTGAAGGCTCCCAACCTCTTGGCGTCAGGGTCCTTAGAGACAGCAGACAAATCTTTGCTCAGTGCAGCAAAGAAAAAGCTCTTGGACATGAGCAGTCCCTGAATTCTCCGGGGTTTTGTGCTGCCTGTTAGAGCAGAGAAGCTGCACAATGACCCAGATGGGCTGTTTAATGAGATGTTCTCTAACGAGGGGTTATCGTTTTAAAGCTGAGCAAATAAAGTAAAGCGTGAGATGTAGTTTCAGATGCTTCCTTTTTGGGGTTTTGCTGTGTGTTCGACTGTCCTACAGCCGAACAGGGAAAAAAAATAAGGTGAACAAAAACTCTGGCATTGCAAAGCAGTATTTTACAAAAGCAGATTTGTCCTGTGTTTCCAGATTGCCTGGAATATTACCTGTTACAGATGGAAAATCTGTTATGGTTTTTTATTTTTTGTCCCAGGAGAAGGTACCATTGTAGCTGTTGAGCCAGAGAAAGGGTGGCTAAGTGTACATTGCAAACACATTGATGTGAAGCCATCTATCTCGGTGACAGCAGGACAAAGAAACACAGCGGGTGTTACAGTTACTTTTTCTTTCTTTGTTATTGTTTTTCTCTAGAATGAGGGACTTATCACTGTAATCTCCTGTTATTTCTGCTTTTCTTCCAACTTTACAGTAGTTTTTGCAGGTCTCTCTCAGTTTTGTGGAAAAGCCCCAAAACCAACAAAACCAAAACCTGGCAGTGGAATAAAACCATGTGTGGCAGGGTGCATGCACAAGAGAAAAAAAATTATGACTGCAGTAGTAAATCTAATCTGGCAGTTCTTAGTTCTGGAATAAATGACCTTGAGACTTTAATTTTCCTTTGGTGTGGTTTGGATATACAGTAACGAACTTGTTTCTGTGTTATGGTTTCTGATTGAGCTGTGTGTAGAATTTCCTGTAACTTTTGTGAATTATCAGCCCAGAAGTATTGATTTGTTTCTTTATTTTGTTACATATATATTGATGAGTACAATCATTTTCCTGCGTGTGTGTCGCTTTTTCCAAGTTTTTAGGATTCTTTGGTTTGTATTTAGTGCATATCTTAAAATATGTGCAATTTTTGTCAGCCATGTAATATTGGGCTGTGACTTTTAGTCCAAGTCATGCTCACACTGGTCACTTTAACACTAGTGGATTGTTAGTGAATGTAATATGTTATAAGGTATACATTTCTTTTGCCATTTAGAGGGATGTACATTGCTGTAAAAAAATCAGTCTTTTTTTAAAATAAGCCTTTCTGTTTTACAACCTTAGAACAAAGAGAGGTAGTATGTGTGTGCAAAGTACTTAGAGAAACATAAAAATTGTAGGAACAGAAAAGCAGTCCCTTCACATCACATCTCATTTCTAGTTGGTGAGTGCCTCATCTCTTCTGCAGCTCTATAAAACCTTTCCCTTTGAGTGAAGATCAGTTGTGTGGGGGGGACAGATTTATTCCATTCCCCCATGTACTTGATTGTGGGCAGTTTTTGATGAGTATTTTTTCCAAGGGTTGCATTTTTCACACGTGTGACGGTGCAGTGGCTCCCTGTGGCTGCTGGGCGTGGGCATAGGGCAGGCTGGATCTGTGCTGGTGTTGGTATCAGCTGGCAAAGCCTGACCAGCATGAAGTCCCAAGGTTAGATTCCATTACATGAGTAAAATTGCAGCTTTTTGGTATTTCTGTATTGCTATGGCCAGGATCTAATGATGCAGCTTTTTATCTGCATGTGTAGCTGAAGATTAGAAGGAATTACTCCAAAAATCCACCTGTGCTTGCAGAACTTCCAGTGTAATTTCCACTTTCTCCAGGTCCCCCCTTCCTCCTTCTGCTTAATCCCCACTGCACTTGCCAAATGTTTCCACTCTCTTTTCTGGGTAACTCTACAGATAAGAGACAGCCTTTGGAGTAAATCCTTGTACCTCTTTATCAATTTATTTTATGCTACACCCAGGTTTTTGTGATACATTTGCTTCTAACAGCAAATGTGATCTGTCTGTACCATTCACGGATTTGCAGCTTCCTTGTCTGTATATCAAAGCAGGAATAGCACTTTAAATTGAAGACTTGTAGTCTTCAAGAGTTTGAGGTGTAGATAATTTTTTTTAATTAGTGAATCCTATTTAAGATGCTAAGCAGAAAGGCCCTCTTCTCAGTTGGTGAAATGATCCCAGTGAATCGCACACAGTTACTGTATAAACTGGATCACTTCTAACATGGAAGTTGTGTTCTAATTACACTTCTCCCTCTGCAGCAGCCTGCTGACCTCACCATCCTCCAGTGCTGGACCCAGCTGTTGGCCTTTATCAGCATTGTGTGGTGGGTAGGGTACACTTGGAGGACTTAAGGACTGCTGCAATGGCCAGATTTTAAAGAGGACTTGTTAAACCTTATATTGTTACACTTATGCTTGTTTTCCTAACACAGTCTGTGGCAGTGCCCAGCTATAGAAGTGTGTGATTTCTTGCTGATCTGACACCAGCCTTTGTGTTGAACCCACTACTTAAATCTCCAAGTTTTCAAGCTGCAGCTTGGTATAAAGGCTTGATGATGTAATTATTTTTGTTGGCAAGCCTAACACTTCAAGATGTTCCAGAGTGAATAGTGATGGAGTCTGTCAAGTGATTTCTTGAAATCTCTGAAGTTTATGATGAGTGAATTTTGCCATTCAGTGCTTTCCTCAGTGATTAGCCTTACAGTAGAAATCTGGTCAACACATGAGCTTTTGGGTCAAACTGTTCACTCCCTTCCTCTTTCAGATATCCGTGGATATTTTTCTTTCATGTTTTTTCTTAAAATCAGTTCTTTGAGTTCATTAAATAAAAGTTTACAGAACTTGATGCAAAGTTTGCATAAAATGACAGAGAAAAAAATTTTTAAAATACTACCAGCAAACTATGCTAAATCTTGCCAGCCTTTTTTGAGTACCCATCACTGAGGCTGGGTATGGCTTCCAAATGTTGTTTCCAGCAAAGACTGACAAATCCCAGATGAATTTTAGGTTCAATTGCTTGTAAATACTTGTCTTTTGCATGTGTTTTCAGCTGAGGTGGTTAAACAAAGGCTTTGCAGAGGTGAGTGTGTTCTGCCTCTTGTTTGGATGGGTTGCGCACCTTCTGGATGGCTCTCCTGGCATCTGCTGCTTCCCCTTGGGATTTTGGAAGGAAGGGAATAACAAGCTGCTGATGAGATCTAGTTAAACCCAAAAAAGAAAGAGGGGACCAGATTTTCCCAAGTGTTTTGCTCAGTGGTCATCTCAGTGACTCTGTTTCTGTTGCTTCTTATTTATCACTGCAGTGATGGAAAACTTGAACTGGTAAAAAAAAAAATATTATTTTTATGGTAGGATTTTAAAAAGCCAGAAAGCAGTGAGTTGACGAATAAAAATGTCCTACCATCACTAATCTTTATTGTGCTGCTGATAAAATCAGTACTTGTTTTGCCTTGTCAGAAAGCTGTTTCCTGCAGGCTTTGTCTGGTGTAGAATATTCTGCTGAATCCCTGGTCGTGTTAAAGTCATTTATCACTGTCTCTTGGGGTTTTTATTAAACTTCCCTTAAGAATGAAAGGGTGATGCATTTATGTTTATGGGAATAGCTGAAAGCAAGGAACTGCTGTGACATCCAAGCCAAAATTTTCAAATTGTGTTATACTTAAAATCATGATGGTTTGTACAATTACTAATTTCTATTAAGTCCTTTGTGGCATGTTTGCATTCAAAGCATGACATAGCCAGGGGTTCTGCAAAGCACTTGGGCTCTCCAGTCCCACCAAGCAGCTCCAGCAGTGAGAGGTGTTGGGACCCTGCTCTGCCATTTGGCCCCCAGGTTCTGCCTCTATCCCCAAACCTGCAGGGCTCTCTTCTGTTTTCATATCACTAAAGCTCGAAGTGTTGGAGTGATTTAAGAAATAATGGTAAGATCATGAAACAACTTGTGAGAAATAATCTCTTGGTTTGGGACTTTTGCATGAATTATATGTGTATTACTCTGTATTTTTCTAAACTCCGTCAATACAGATTCCTTTCTGTAGCAGTGAATTATTTTCACTCTTCTCTCTCCCTAGCAGACAACACAAGCTTTTCTTTGGCATTCTCCTTTATCTTCCCCTCCCCCACCCCCCAAAAAGATGAAAGAAAAGCAGGAGGCTTTGATAGATTTATTGCCTGTAAATCTATGAAAGGTGCTTCTAAAAATCTCAGACTGAATGGCTGAGATACCAGGGAGGATCCAGTTAAGTACCATGTCTTATGTGGTCAGTAAAGTTCTCTGCCTGTTTGATAGTTTTCCTAAAGCTCCAGCTCCTGGATTCCTGGGCTTTCTTGAGAACTTTTGCTCCGACATGCAAGAGAGTGTGTTTTCTGTTTTCTTGTTTGAAGAGATAAGTTTGACAACATGACTAGAGTAGAGTGTGTGCTGAAAGCTGTGGAAATAAAGCAGCAAATTAAAGAACTCCAGTTTTACTCATTAAAAAGTTCTTTATTTTTAGGCCAGTTTAGAGGCTTTTTGACATGTGGTTTTTCCAATAGTGAAATGTTTTAAAGTATCTTTGAGGCTGTTAAACAGTTCAACTGAGCAACTTCATAACATTTCACTGCCCTTGAATATTTGTTCATATTATTTGAAATGTGTGTACTTTTGTTTTGGGGTTTTCCCCCCCTTCACTCTCCCGGGTAGGCTGTGCAGTTTGGTGAGCTCTTTAATGAATATAGTGTGCTTTTGTCCTTGCAGTTTTCTTTTGCTTTTGCTTTTTTTTTTTTCAAGGTGCAGTTTTAAGAATTAAAATATTATACATCTGGATTTATTAAAGTCACAGTGCTGGGTGAGGGGAGCATTTTATTTTAAAAGCACTTCATTTTCACCTCTGGATAGCCAATAATCTCTGAAATGCTCCCAAGGAGCAGAGCCTGTGCCCTTCTGCTACCGAGGCCAAGTCATCTGCACATGTTTAAATGAGCGCCACGAAGCTCCCATTTTCAGTTTTCTTTTGAGAATTAGTTTGTTGATAAAACCTGCTGAGGGAGCTGCTTATGTGGTGTAGTGCTTCTCAAGGTGCTTTCTAAATGTCACTGAAACAAGCTTCTGTGGCATCACTAGTTTTACACAGGGATAAGCAGGAGTCTGCACTGGTATTTTTGGAGGCCAGGCAGGGTTGGGCTCATGGATTAAGTGCTCTGAACAGTGGTTCTGTTGCAGGTACTGATACATCTGCTCCTGTTCAAGGCAGCAGATTGCAAGCAGTGCACCTTAATTGTGTAAACTGAGAGGTCTAACCATACCCACTGGAGTCATGGAGGCCTGAGGAAAATGAATGCTCTAATATTAGTTAATTGCTTTGTAGATATATATTGAAAATAAGAGTTCTAAGTATCTTGGTAAATATTGTCTCCTTTATTACAGCGATGTATCTCATTTTATGGAAGTCGTTTGCAGCAGCACTCAGTTCGTGGTGCTGAAGCAAACCCATCAGTGTGCCTTTTGCACTGCTTTGTGCCGGTGGCTCCCCTGAGCCACAGGATGCTCACCCACACGTGCAGCTGCAGGAGCTGAAAGCCGAGCCCATTTCTGTGCCTGCCTGCGGCCACAGCCCACAGACCACACGGCACCTACGGATGTCACGTAGTCCCTCGGGGGACAAGTCATTCTCACAGCCTGGGGCGGCTGCACGGCGCTGCTGCGGCAGTGAGAGCCAGCCCGGCTCAGGGCAGCGCCGGTTCCCTTCTCTGGGGCCGGCAGCGGCGTGGCTGTGTCATCGGCCTCCTGCCGCTCCCGCCACCCTCGCAGATTCCCGTAGGCTGTGGCGTGTGGAGATTTGGTCAGCGGCCAAAAGAAACGAATGGAGGGAATTGGATAAAGAGCGGGTGTTGGCACAGGCACGGCCGCACCGGCGGGAGCCGTCCCTGAGCGGGATTTCCACAGCAGCCGGGTCACTGCTGTGTGTCACCAGCCGAGGGCCAGCACGGCAGGCTGCTCGCAGTCACCTTCCACTTCCAAAACTCTGGGGCCTGCCCAGCTTAGCGGCCGCTTCTCCAGCGTGTCCTGCGTGAACCTGCATTCAATATCAAAACAGTCAAGTATCTTGTGCCTGGACTGCAAGGTGGGGCACCCTGGGGCTCTTAATTTAGGGGGAAATGTGGTGGCTTAGGCGCTTGCAGGGTGATGGCTTGTGGCTGATGGGCTGCACAGGCTTGGCAGGGCCTGAAGGCTTCATGGTCAGTAGATAAACTGCCATTATCCAGCTGAAAGTCAACAAAAACATGTTTCCACCCAGTCTAGATTCATAGAATCACAGAATGGTTTGGGCTGGAAGGGACCTTTAAAGGCCTTCTATTCATACCCCCTGCAATGAACAGAGACATCTTAAGCTCAGTCAGAATCCTTTGAGCCCCATCCAGTGTGATCCTGAATGTTTCCAGGGATGGGACATCTGCCATCTCTCTGGGAAACCTCTGTCAATGTTTTACCTCCCTCATTCTAAACAAATTTTATCCTTATATCTAACTAAATCTATTCCTCTTGTCTCACCAGAGCCTTCTCTTCTGCAGGCTGTAGAACACCAACTCTCTGTCTGTTTTCTTAGAAGTGTTCCCCTCTTATCATCTGTGACATCCTCTGGACCCATTTCTACAGGTCCATGTCTTTCATGTGTTGAAGACCCCAGAGCTGGATGCAGTACATCTATATTAATATATTTCTGATCTTTGGATGAGACATTTCCTTAGTTATTGTCCTTAATGTTGCCTTCACCCAAAGAAGGTCTGCATCTTCTGGCCGTTTCCAGGATGCATAATCTGTCCCTGTGGTAGTATTACATATTTTGAATCTCTCTCCTTGCTTGCTTCAGACTGATTTCTTGGTCAATCTGCTTTTGAAGTACCTGAATTAAGGTGTGCTGCACAGTAAAAATGAAATGCAAACTGGTGTTTGTTTCAACAGAGCTGTCCTTACATGTTGCTGCCACACACCCCAGGAAGTTGCTGTTAACTCACGAAAGGTATGGGCATGGCAGATCACATGAATATTATCACACACTCAGCTGTCAGTTCGCTCCCCAAAAGCATGCAGAGTGGGTTGGTGTAAGGATTATTTGCCATCATTTATGGTTTTGTTGTTTTCCTTCTCTACTGCTGCTTGCATTAATCTTTTATGTCCTATCAGTAAAGCAGAGTTCACGAGCTCCTTATCTCTCTTTTCTACATTATATTAGTCTGTGCTGACTCTTGAGTTATGTGCCTAAGGATGTTTTAATCATACTTTAATGGTCCATGAAAGCCACTGCTTCATCCTGCCTATTTCTCATGATTCTGAAATCATCACAAGAATATTTTCCTTGTTTTCTTACAAGATCTTCAAGCAGTCTGTAGCAGTCATATTTTACTTCACCCCCTGTCATGATGTGCCGACCCCAGACTGTACTGTTTGTTGTATGAACAATTCAGATTGTGAAGATCATGAGAAATGAGTTCAGGGCCGTTGGTGTCTACGTCTGCATCTTGTTTCCCTATCTCAGATTGTGCAGGGGAAAGCCATGCTGCTGGACTTGCCCTTTCTGGGTCAGATCTCTTCTGAAATATTTTTTAGCTTGAGAACTCCAGTGGTGGAATTGCCAGGTGGCAGCTTTAAAACCAACCCATAGCCAAACACAAAGGACAGATCCTCAGTTCCTCTTTCCAGCTGTCTCTGAAGAAGAAAAACTTGGCTCAGAAGTTCCAGTTGTTCACATTGTGATCAGGGCAAAGTCAAGGTTTCTTGGGGACCCATAAATGTGAGCTGGTAGAATTTTTAATCTTTATGGGGTTCATTGGAGGGTAAAACCTTTATTCCCAGTTTGTGGAATTTTGAGCACTGGTTTGGAAGGCTTTCAAACTGTTACATTGCCATTGCTTTTGCTGTGATTGTTACACTTATTGCTTTGAATCACTTGAGTCGGAGGTTTTTGCCCTATCTGTTGGCCATAAAGTTTGTTTGAATTCAAGGTTTCAAGTAGTGGCTGCCTAAGCAGAGTGGAGAGAGAGCCCATGGTCGTGAGTCAGTATGGGTGATGTGTTAACAGAATTGATTTCAGAAACCAAACAGAAATGTGTCAAATTCCATAGCTAAGCTTAGTGGAAAAAGATGAAACTGCCCAAGGAAAGAGCTTTAGATATTTGAAGTGAGTAAGTTTCACTGCTTTCCTATGCCATGGAGATACCAAGAACAATTTCTATGTGGAAAAAGAAAAGATGCTAACCTTTTTTGTCAAAATTCCTCTGAATAAGTGCAGTCTTTCAGTTCTCATACTGGCAGAATTGGGGAGGAGGGAGGTTGCTTCCACATCTGCTAGGGTTAGAAGCAACTTTCTTACACAACCAACCATTTTGAGTGTCCACTAAATCCATTGTTAGTCATTTAGAGACATGATTAACATGAAGAATTTGGACAAAAGAACTTTCTCATTATGCAAACTTTGCATCAGAAAAGATGACTCGTGCAACATATCTTTCACATGTTGCATCTGTGTAACATATCTATAATGGTGCAAGAGAAAATGATAGTTTCCCATTTAAAATGAACAGTTTAGCTTTGCCCGTTAGTAATAGACTAGTTAGTAATTAGTTAGTAATTTTTTGTCTCTGAGTGCATTAAAGCATCATTTAAAAGACCACAGCAGTAAGAGGAATTGCATTGGTTTACTTAATAAGGTGTTTTCTTGCTGATGGGTTGGTGCTCTGTGCACCATGTTCAGAAGCTGTCAGGTGCCTTTGTGGCAGCGTCCTTAGCCCTGTCCTGTGGCTTAGCCCTCGCTCGAAACACTGTGAGGAGAAGAGTCAGACCCCATGGCCTGTTAAGTTTTGAGGTGGAATGGAAGCACAGATAAGCAGGGGACAGGGCATGGTGACTCGTTTGCATGTTGTCTTTTTGCTCCAGCTAAGACCCACCAAGAGCTGTGTATGTGGAGGCCCTCCAAGCATCTCTCTGCACAGCCCAGTCTGACTTCTGTTCCAGCTCTTAGCAGCAAGAATTGCTTCCCTGGTTACATATTTCTGAGCAAATGAGCTCAAAGTAAGTGACCATTTTTCAACAGTGGGTACTCTCTGAGAAGTCTGGATACAAATGCCTGCTTTAATTTCACATTGTATGTGTGCATACATACATACGTACATATATGAACTCTGTTTAAATCTCTTAATGAAGCTTATAGATCACCCTTGGCCTTGTGTAGCAGTCCCTGTGGCTAGGGTCAGTGGTAGTGTGTTGTCCTCTCGTGGCTGGAGACAACAAACCTGCAAATGATTTAAACTGCAGGGTTCTGCCTTTTCACTAGAACAGAAGTAAAATAAGAAATTACAAATTTATTTTATTTTCAGATTGGGAATTTAGTCTATTTTTGTTCCTTTTCCTTCTGACGTGCAGCTGAGGCAATGAAAACTTGCTTGTAGTGTTGTGCATTGCAATTAAATTTCATGGTGTGCTTTTATGCTGCAAAGCAGTAGTTCTCATTGAATCCATGTCTTTCCCAAATAAAATGAACTACATAATTCTCATGCAATTCCCTGTGCTTCATATAACTGTTAGTATTAAGAAATCTAAACCAGGGAGCATTTTGTTGTGTCTATCCATAGAGAATGTGATTGGAATAGGTACAACTTTCATTAGTTTAGGAGCTGAACCCACCTGCATGACTCCACAAACACACATCTGTTTGGGGACTGTACCTGAGTGAAAGAAATTGAGTTTATTGTTACTGGTTTAGCAGTTAATTTTGGTGTCTTTCCTATCTAAGATTTTGACTTGAATCAATTTTGAAGTGTTATATTCAGTTTCTGTGTCCTTCATTGCATATAGTGCTGCTTAAGTCAGCCAATCAGTTATGCAATGCTGACCCACTGAAGCCCTGCCTGGAAGTTTCCAAATACCGTTTGGTTTCTTTCAGTCTGCTTCAAAGTGAGAAGGCTAGATAAAATCAGCAGATCTGATGTAGCTGGCGAGGCAATTACAGATACCTGCTGTATTGTTGTATCTCCCTCATTTCAGTTGCTTCTGATATGGTGCAGCACTATTTAGCTTTTTCTAGGGCACTCAGTTCCCCCAGAATGAGTCAAAAATGCTTTTTTCTTTTTTTCTTAGTGGTGGGCTTTTTGTGTGTGTGGTGTGGGGTTTTTTGTTTGGGTTTTTTTTTTTTTTTCTTTTTAGTTTCAGCAGAGTTGTCTCAGCTGTTTCTAAAACCAAGGCTGTGGGAGCAGAACCGCTCTGTGGTTTGTTCCTCAGCCTGGTTTTGGTGCTTTAGTATTTGGTGGAGCTGTGCTTGGAGGTGAAGCAGCTCCACAGGGCAGCCAAGGCAGGGCTGAGGATTTGTCTCAGTCCCTGCAAGGGCACCAGTGGAAAGATGGGAGCCCACAGGGAAAAGCATTTATTCAAAGCAGAGGATGGATAAGATGCGTCACGTCAAAGTCATGCTGGAAGCCACACTGAACCACAAAGATAAAATAGTGAGCATGTTTATTCTTTAGCTACTGTCTGTTCAGTGCTCTGGAGAAGGCTCTGACATAGAAATGGTCATATATTCCTGTACTACAGGGTTTTTGGTGTTTGTTGGTCTGTGTTGATCTGTGAGTTCCTAGGTGAAGCAGAGGAGAAGATTAATAATGCAAAGGTTCAAATCTTCAGATTATGCATAAATGAAAAGTGCGTTTGACCTTTAATCACTTTAAAAATAAATGTGCAGCCTCTCTGGGAAAAGTAATAGAGGGCATAATTTTAAAAAATCCATTAACTATTTTAGGGATAAAACTCTGTATTTTCATGTAAAATCCAACGTGTAGCGATGCTTACGTTGCATGGATTGAAAGGAACTATTAGATGTCTGTAAAATAAACTTAAGTCTTTTTTGGATAAACCAGTAGCCATGTAATGAGCTCATGCACACAGTTTGAATTGTAGCTGAGTAGGGAAGTGTGTGTCTATCAGCACTATAAAACCTGAATTATTTGAAGTGGGTTCAGCCAGGCAATCTATAGTGCCAGTGATCATAAATGTATGCTAGCAGCATAGTCTAACCTCTCTTCTTGTAAATTTTTTTCATTGTCTGTAATGATTTTGCCATATATATGTGTGTATATAGGTTAACTTTTACTGGTCAGAACTGATTTATTGTTGTGGGTGTCTATATTTCAAAGGACTGAATGGTAAAACATGTGCTATTAACAGGCAATTCCTATTTAGTAAGCCAAGAGGAATTTTGGAAGAATGTAAAGATTACTTTTAGAAAGGACTGTCATCTGGCTGCTATCCAGGGTTTCCAGTCAGTGAAAGTTTCAGGTGAGTATTTGGCTTTAAATACATGGCAAAACCCCACTGAAGCACATGCTGAAGCTTCTCCTTTCCTGAGGGAGGATGGGTACCTTGGCACCATGCGGGTCATGGCTATCAGTCCCTGAGCTCAGGTGTTTACAGGTGGGCACATCTCACCTGCTGGGGGTACCCCAGGTGATGTACCAAACCATACAGAGGCTGTGGGGCACGTCCTGCTGAGGGCTTGTAGGCAGTTTAGGAGATTGCCATAATCCTGCATCGTAAACTTTGTGGGTAGGTGCTTTTTATCCTGCTGTGATAATCTGTTTGCTTAGTGCATCCTTAGCAGGGTGGGAGGCAATATAGTCAATTCTTGGAGTGATGGGATACTGCCCTAAAGCCAGTAAATAGCAGCTTGTGTTTCTAAATCATCTTATCATTATTTACTTTCATTAAGCTTGGGCTTTCATGGTGAGGGTGGAGTGGCTAATCTGATAGTCATCTGTGCAAGCAGTTGAAAAGAAATCCTAATTACTTACACTCTTCTGTGGGCTCCACACACTCCAGCTTACCCAAAACTTATTCCTTGGGGGGCTAACATCCTGACCCCAAGTCAGTGAGAGTTCAGTCAGACCTGCCTGCATTTTCTTGGTGAGGCATGTCAACATGCAGCCGTACTATAATTTTGTTCACATGTATTCATAGGTTTCCTTGCAGCCCCTATGTGTCATGCATTTTCAGGTTTGATGGCTTACTGACTGCAGACTTAACTAATTTTATATTTATTTCATTAAAACACATACCTAGTGCCTTCCTAGAAACCTTTAGGACTGATGGTTTAGTTGTTCAAATTGAAGGATGATGATGATTTTGGCAGCTTTGTGATATTATGGTAGCATTGCCTGGGCCAGAGTCCAAGGTTTTGGCATTTGTGGAAGGTGACTTAAAAAGCAAAGAGCAAGCACCCAGCTCTGCAGGAAGTGGTGTCATTCTCCCATCAACCAGTCACCTCACCCTTGAATGGTGAGGTGTTTTCACCAGTTGGAATTGCAAACAAACCATCCTTATTCCTGCTGTATATATCAGGTTCACATCAGCTTTTGCATATGTAACTGGCTCCAAAGTGCAAGTGATTGCTCCATAGACCACAGGTGCTTTGTCACACTCCCTCAATCTCATTTCCAGATGCTTTCACCCAGGAAATGGGAAGGGTGCAGTTGGTACCTGCAATGGAAATGCCCCGTGCTAGTCTCAGCGCTGTGTGTCTGCTCTGCTGTGTATTATTTATTGAGTTATGGATAAGCTGATGGTGTTACAAAGTGAAGGGAGGGCTTTTTGGCAAGCAACTCCTTCTCCTGTAAAAAGCATACTAATCTTTGCAAATATTCAAGCAAATGGAAGAGATGTTTTTTAGGGTTTTCAAAGTATTCTTGCCAAGTGTATGGTGGAGTATTAGTGCAACTACTCAGAAACAGAAGCACGTGAGTGGTTTTGGAATGATGTGCCTGACCCTTGAAGTCATCTGATGCCAAAAGGATGGTGGAACACAGAGAAAGCAATGGAAAATATGCTCTTTTGGACCAGGAATTTTGTACTGCTTACTATAGCTGCAGTACCTGGAACATGAGCCTGTTTGGATTGTAGGTCTGGCAAAAACAGAAGATGACATCCTTGCGTGGGATTACTCATTTGCAGTTTGATACTCAGTCTGTCTTCTCAAGAAGCCCAAACCAGCATTGTTACAAGAAGCTCACTGCTCACACCTGATAGTGCCCAAAGAGCTTCTGGGGCCTTGTGTGTCAGACGCTGGAGGAGACAGGGCTGGGTCAGGAGAGATGCTGTGTCAGCACTGTGGGGCTCTCAGGCTGTGCCCATATCACAGTTCTGAAGGGGAAAGCTTCACTCCAGGCTGGGCATTTCAGGGGGCCAGGTAATGAATGGAGGAAATGACAGGCTCTGGGAAAGTGTATTATAAGCTATGAATCACTGAATCCTCTCTCATTCTGCTGTTATCAGCTGACAGGTCTTTGTCCGTAAAATAAAACCCACTAACGCATTCTTAGTCATTTTTGATGACTCAAAGGCTTAGACCTTCTTTGAACTCTCAGTCTAAGAGGAACTTGTGCTTGTCTTTAGCCAAACCCATTTTTGCATTTGTTAGTGCTCCTGCGCATTCCCAGGGTCACATTTCTACCAGTGCACATCCTTGCCTCCTGGAATATGTGTCTTGCTGCAAGAGGCTCTCTCATGGTTCGACTGGGTGCCATCAAATCTGCATTTCTTCCAGCTTTCTCACTCGCTGGTACTGCTAACACATTCATCATGATCTTTCGTTCCATCAGGTTCTCCGTGACCTCTCAGCTTCTTCTTGGGTTGCCGCACTGAGGGCTGAATGTGTTATATTTATTTGCATGTGGCAAAGAAGAAAGATGGTACTGGCATTTTTAATTGTTTTTCCCTTTTCTTTTGTATCTGAATGCCTCCTATCAAAAACTAAGACAAAATCTTTTTTCCCAGACATCATGAGTTCTAGGGCAGCATAGCTTAGATCAGGGTAATCTCAAGCTGATGGTACTCAACGTGAAATTAACGCACTATGTCAGCTCTAACATCTCCCTGCCAAAAAAATCACAACTCTCCTTGGAACTTCTTTGGTCACTGTGACAGTGGAACAGCGTGACTGAGCAGAGTGTGCTGGCCTGCAGTTTTCCTGTTCCAAAGTTGATATAAGGCCCCTTTGTGGCCAACAGGGAGAGAGCAGTAGTGAAAATCGCAGGGAGGTGAAGGCACAGGGTGCAGCACATCAGTGCCCTTGCTGTGGCATCAGCTGCCCCTCACTGTGCTGTCATCCCACGTGTTGGCTGTCCAGCCAGTGGATGCCTGCTGGAAAACAGCATCCTCAGCAGTACCGCAGAGACCACTTTAGGAAACTGGGACAAGACTTCGGGCATAAGCATGAGGAGGTGGATCATGCTTCTCTGGTGGACTGGCTTGCATTTCATGTTTACTGCTTTTGTAGTTGTTTCTGTGGTGGTTTTGAGGATTTTGAAGTTTAGCAATTCAGTTTGGCAAGACTTAAGATTTTCTTTTCCCTGTATCCTCATAAAAATAAATGTAAAGCTGTAGTTGGTGATTTGGGAGTTCAGTTTCTATGTTTAGGGGGATTTAATTTTCTGATTCTTCTTTGTTTTGTAATATATAACCTGAACAATCAAATCCATCTCACGTTCCACTTGGTTGTGCACCACTTAACTGCTTGGTGCTAGCAGAATCTATCCTAATTTAGTTGAATTGCTGTTACTTGTATGCCATTTTAAGCAGCAGTGATTGCCACTCATTATCATTAGGCAAAAACTATTGCCTTTAGAGGGACCTAATAGGGAGGGCATCCCAGTTAAGTAGAATGTGCTCTGCTAAGAAACTTTGGTACGGAAAGATGTCACCATCTTGTTTTGTAATATAATTCTGTTATCTTGTCTTTCTGTAGCGTCTGCTCTAGTATCTCACAGAGAGGTGCTCTCTGCTTTGGATGATTTAGTTAGGCTCTCAGTTCTGTAATTTTTAAGCATTATTCATTTGCTCTTCTCCTGTTTTTTCCCCGAGAGAAAGAGTGATCTCCTGTGGTTAAAGTGCGTTAACTAGAGGCATTATGGTCTTTTCCTGGTTTTCTCTGACACTCTTTATTTCACCTTGAATCAGTTACTAAACTCTCCTATGCTTCACTTTCACTTTCTCTGTATATTAGATATGAATTTTACCCTGCCTGCATAATGCCAATGTTTTGAGGTGAAGTATAGAGCTTTGGAATGCCTTTTCATGTCATTGGGTACTGGGTACTAAAGACACACAAAGGCAGCGTCCCTTTAGTCTCCTGATTCCTGTTCCTGCTCCACCCTTCCTCGTTTGGGCTGCTCTGCCTACTGTCAGACTCCAATTGTGGAAACTTGATCTCACCACCTAGCTTTCCCAAGTGCTTTGCATTTTCTCCATGCAAAGCCACTCCTTGTTATTTAACTGGGTTGGAATGTGTGGAAAGAAGACACTTTGCTCTTCTTGCCTTGAATGGTTTCCAGGTCCTCCGTTAGATGAAAGCAGTGGCTGATATGGTGAGCGTTAAAGTTTTCCCTGTGCTCTCATTTCTGTAAGGAGAATGTTTTCCATCTGCCTTGCCCATCAGGTGGACAAGCTGAGCCTGGGAATGATGGCACAGATTGTTTAAAACAATGGGAGAGCATAGGGTTTCTTTCCAGGAGTGAGCTTGGACTGTAGTAGTTTGTGTCACTTTACATTCACCAGCTCCTGCACACCTGGTGTGGGGGTGCTGAGCTCAGGGTGCTGCTGATCCCATATCATCCCTCCAAATCTGCTGAGCCCCTGGGTGGTGTCCTCCTCATGTCCTCATGGTCACCACGGCTGCGGGGTGTGAGGTCGGGAGGGTTTTTTGCATGTTGGAATACCAGCCAGGAGGGCTTTGCACCTAGTCAAGTATTTTGATGTTGCAAAGGCAGCCCGCAACACCTTTGACCCTTTTATTTTTTCCCATACACCTTTAGATTGTAGATGTCAAGAATGCTCTCTGGTGCTGGAAAGTATTTTAGTACTTGAGCTTGTGGAAGAAAAGGGGTTGGTTTTTGGTGGTGGTGGTGGGGTTTTTTTGTTTGGTTCTGGGGTTTTTTTTTGGTGGTGGTTTTGTTTTTGTTTTGTTTTATTATTGATGTTTTGCAAGCTCTTTAACTTCTCATGATTATGGGAGAAGACTGGTCTTAAACACTTTCTAGTCCTGTGTTCCCATGTAATAAAATTTATAAATTGTGGTGACTGAGGCGATTTTCTGTTCCCGAAGGTAGTCCTCCTGGGTAAGGTTGGCATTTACTTGAGCAGTGTAATATGCAACACCACTACTGGGGACAGCTCAGGGTTAACTACCATTTTCAGGCTCATTTTGTACAGCAATTTGCCTTATATCCATCCTGCACACTTAAATTCTATAAACTCTTAGGAGGATCCAGCTATTCCTTGCACTGGGAGTATAAACTCTTCTCTCAATATATACATTTGCTTAAGATGTAATAGATAAAGAAGGAGGAAAAAGATTATTTGAATTACTTTCTCTTGAAGGTAGTAGCACTTAAAGAAAAAGAGCAAGAGAGCAGCAAAGCATTCATGTTTATATTCAGACTCTAAATTGGTATAAAGAAGTCTGGCAATCTTTCCAAAGGAATGAATGATGACCTGTGAAAAAAGTATTTTTTGGTGTTTACAGCACTTACATTTTTAGTGAAAGCAAACACATTTGTATTAGGTATCTGCTAGATTACTCAGCAATGGGTCAGTTTGAATCACATTGTTCAGTGGCTGTTTTTATTAATTCAATGCCTTTGAAAATTTGTTTTGTTTAGAGCCTGGGATTTGAATACTAAAGGAGAGGGAGGAGGCAAAGAATTTGAGATTTGGATGACATTAGATATTGCAGACCCATAAATATAGGCAGTGCACACTTCTTACTTGCCTTGTTCTATCACTTTATGTACATTTATATGTGTATATAAATTCAGCAATAGTTGAGATATGGGCACCATAGGTGCCATGGCTTCAGGAATTGTTTGGGCAAGAGCTGGTGTATAAGTGCAGGTACCTGTCTAAATTAAGAATAAGTAGAGAAAGCTTAGATTTTAAAAAATGCCTTTTTAAACGACTCCTCTGTATTTAGGTGAAGTTTGGTCTGCAGTCCCTGTATTTCTCCTGCTCTGAAAAGCTGTAAGACACCACACAATGGCTGCTGTGTCTTGTGTTGGGGTTGCTCTTTCTCGGGATCTCTGGCTGGTCAGAGTGACCCCGAGATACCTTAGAAAGTCTCTTTTCTCAGCCTGGCAACTGAAGAAGGAGTCAGAGCCCTTCAGTTCTTGGTCTCAAGGTTGTTTATTGTATCTTATCTATAAAATTCTTTCTCCTGTCCAGCTGAAGTCTGCTCAGCAAGACAGTCAGAGGCACTCTGCCTGCCCCCGGGCAGTGTTATGTCTTTGTACTAAAAACTGTGTATACAATGTTTACAATTACTTTCCAATACCTATCACCTATGTTAGACAGTGAGCTTCTACTCTGCACCAATCTAAAAGGGCCAACATCACAGCAGAAGATGGAGGCCAAGAAGAAGGAGAAAGGTTGGGCACGCCCAGATTCTTCCATCTTGCCCCCTGAACCCCCATTCTAAAAACCCAAAAATCTACTTTTTCACCCCGTGATAAATTCACTATCATTCTGCTCAAACTGTTGGGGCTTGTACTTCTTCATATAAAGGTTGGTAATTGTTTTTTCCAAGGGCTAAATCAAAGGCACAGGGATCTTGGGCTCTGTGCCAAGGTCTCTGAACCCCCTGACAGCGTCTCAAGCCCTCCAGGGCAGCCAGAGGAATTTCCTGGATTCCCACAGCTCTTGAGTCTCAGGTCCTTCAGGCGGTTTTGCTGGGGAGGCACTGAGGAGCTCTGTTGGGACTGCTGCTGGGCACTGAGTTTGGAATATTTGTGTGATGCACTCAGTGCTGCAAGGACAGCATTGGTCAGCTCTGTGGCAAGCTCTGAAAGAAGTATGCAGGAAAGCATGGATTTTTGTGCCAAAATCTGCTTTGCAGTGCAGGGTGATGCGTCAGCTAAGCCCAAGAGGTGGGAATGTGCATGGGGAAGCTGGAAGAATTAACAGGTACCCCAGTCTTTGGATGAGTTTGCAAGAAGGTATAAAATAAAGGTATAAAATAAAAAGTCTTCACTTTGTAATTTTGTGCAATACTTTGGTGTGGGATTTTTAAGTCCTTAGGGATTGAGCTCTGGCTTGTGCTTTAGCTGAGCCCAGAAGGCAGGGAAATGTGAAATGTATTAATTGTGCATCAGATTTTCTCTATGGTGTTGCTTTTTCTCTAGAGATTTGGTGGGGGGAGCATTAGGAGCTTATCACTGTAATTTTTTTTGGCATCCTGCTGATTTTAAAATGTATGATTTTTCTTCAGTCTTTCACCTATATATTGCAGGGTACTCTGAGGCCAAGGGCAAAGTGAGTACAGCAATGCTGGGTATGGCCCATTCTGGATGTGTCCTGGGCAGATCCATGCCCAAGTAGGGTACACAGACAAGGGGAAGCACCAAAAGAGGTGACAAAATCCAAATACATGGGAGTGCTTCGGCTGTCCTGCCGTGCTCCAGCGCCTCACAGCAGCTGGGCTGTGGCTGCTGCACATTGCTGGGCGGCACAGAGCTGGCAGGGATGCACCGACAGTCTGGCCCGGGGTTCATGGGGCAGCTGCCGACTGCTCCATTTCCACTCCGGGAAATCACGGGGAAGAAGAGGGAGAAAATAATGGGCAAAGAGGCGCAGGCTTGAGTAACCGTGCAGAAAGGAAGGACATGGAACAGTGCCAGTTGAGAGAAAGGACAGGTACCACTGTTCATTTCTGAAGATACTGCACAGAAATCATCGTGTGGAATGACAGATAGAATTGGCAGTGACAGCCAGAAAAGGAACAGGGAAAAACTCCTGGTTTTCAGGCCTTTGGAAGCTTGAGGTCCTCACCTTCAACACAATAAGGCTGAAAAAGCGAGTGAATAATACCAATTGGTAGAGAATTAAAATAAGGAAGTTGAACTGTAGCCAAACCCAGTGAAAAATGATGGTGACTTTTAAGAATTTTCTATCTAGAAAAAAAGATATTTATAATCACAAAGTGTTTATCTTATTCCCCTCCCCTTCAGTTTGATGTGCTCTCCCTTGCTGTAGCCTTTCATCAGAAAATTTGAACTTTACATCAAACACTGACAAAAAGAGAGGGGTTTTTTCTTCTAAAAGGTATTTTAGTTGCTTTAAAATTTTTAGGGGAAACATTTGAAGCTACAAGATTGGCTGAGTTGCATGCCCAAGCCATACAATTCCTTTTTTCAATGCTTGTGAAAACCAGATTTGATCCAGCAAAATTATGAGTTACAAACAAATCTTCCATCACCCCACTGGTCACTCGCTGTGGTCAATTATAGTTTTGATGTAAGAATCAGATGTTTGGCTATTGTGTGTCTCTGCTAATCTCCAGCCCAAGTGTAACCCTTTGGCATGACACATCCTATAATTTGTTAAGTTTTCTAACAATAGTTCATTTTGCATTTCGTTGGTGCTTTTCTCTCCAAGAGCCTAAGAATATGCTCCCCTCGCTAAAGACCAGAGTAATTAATCATTAGGGCTGTTTGTAAGGAAAAGACCTAGTTGTGGGTACAGAGTCATAGGCAAAGTAGAGAATAAAATTTTTATATCCCACTGCATCGATCACTTGGAGAAGTATCTTCTGTATATAATTATAATTTTAAACCATTTGAATTTTATTTGTAAAGTTATCTTAAAGCCATATTTTTTTTCCTCTGCACTTAAGGTGTGTTTTCATAGAAAAATTATCCAGTTCATTTTTTAAAGATGTCATAAAGGTGATTGTGCTCTATTTCTTGTTTTTAGAAATCTGTTAGAATATTAGATCATTTTTACATCTGTTTTCTGCAGGGAAGACTCTTCCAATTTGGTCTTAATTTCTATCCATTAAAATGATAAAGAAGAATTTTAAAAAATGAGAGAGAATACTTACTAAAATATGCAGGCAAGTCTGCATTTTAAATGCAGGTGTTGTACTTCCTGAGCTTTGTACATCCACAGAATATAAATGTTGATCAGTGCACCAAGTGTTTATGAGAGTCAGCCACTGAGTGATGGCAGGAAAATGGGAAGAGCTTGTTTGATAAGCTGTTGTCGCTTTTATTTCCTTACCTCTCGGCTTTGAATTGTTCCCTCCCTGGTGCTGTGTCAGGTGTCCTGCTCTTTCTCTCCAGGGCACTTTCTTACGGGCTGTGTTACTCTCTCCTGACCTTCTACACGTTCATGGTGTTGTTACAAGCCTGGGACCAGAGCTGGGGCTGGGAATTACGTTTGTTCCTGCTCGTCCATCTCCAAGATTCGAACGGGCTGTTGGGGATTTTATTCTGGTGCCACTGCTGCGTGCAGAGGATGATCCTAGTTTAGGTTGCTGTCTCAAGGCCATAGTGGACAAGACCTTTGGTCTTGGTTTTCCCAGGGTACACCCCTGCTTTCTTCTTTGGAATGGGCTCATTGAACCTGTGTCACCTCTCTCCTCTCAGGATGGATGTTTTTAGGTCTGTGCTGCAAATATAACTTGCAGACTCAATTGGTTGCAGGGAGGAGATGGATGTGAGGAGGGGAATCCAAGGCAGTTTGGTGAAGCTAACAAGATGTCTGAGAAGCATCTCCTTTCCGGTACATTTCCTGATCTTGTAGTGCTCCAACAGTTGACAGTTCTATCAATCTACCGACAGAATTATTGGTCACTAGAGTTAGGTGTCATATATTTACTGAGCTGGGAAATGAAGCAAGTTCTTCCCTTGAAGAAAAGCATTAAATATGTACCTATTCCGTAATGGTTTTGCAAAGTCTGCTTGGCCTATAAGGGCAGAACCTACACTGTACTTAAAGGAAGGAGAAGTAAAAGCTAATGGAAAAAATACATTTCCTACTCTAGCCTGTTTTCAAAGGTAATATTTGGAGATGAGATGATATTTAATCATTATAAAGAGGTATAATTCCACTGTCTCCAGTGGCTCTCCACCTGTATATGTCCCAGAGGGATTAGGAAGGTGATGCTGTGAAAAGCATAGCCAGAGCTGACTGTACAGCGTCTGGCTAGGGAGGAGAGCTTGCTCTCCAAGCTGGACCAATGAAGCTGTTGCCCAAGGCTGGTAATGCAGTGTTTGCTCTTGTAAATATGTTCTGATTTTTAGCATGATAATGATTTTGGTGAATAAATAGACGCCCTCCATCTATTCCTGAGGGTTTACATGTCATGGCAGAAAGTGACTTTTGTGCCTGAATGAATGTGTATGTAAATCATTTTATGTCAGTAGCTTTACTTTTGCCCTACACCATGAAAATTCACTGCTCTAAGGGCTTCTGCATAATGGGCTTTTGGAGACCAAGCAGTTCAATTGCTGGGAGCTGTATTTACAAAAGAAATTCAATCAGCCATCAATGACACTTACAGCATCTTGATGCTGTCCCTTATTTTGGCAAATGACAGTGAAATCCCCTTGCAGGAAAAAGCTGTAAATGTGTTGTCTGTCTCATATATAATTTGAAAGCCAATCTTTAGGAATTCTGAGATACCATTAGATACCATTTTCTAATAATTTTGTGTAGGTTTAGAGTAGTTTCTTGGAGGCTTCTTTGAAACTTTCTTGAACTCCCCTTTGAGCAATCCTCCTAGGATTTCCTGTAAGAATTATCCCGAGGTGACATCATAATCAGCTTGAAGATATTCAGAAGGGCCACTTCTGTCATCGGTGACATTGAGTTACAGATGTTGGTTGTCTTCGAGCCCTGCACATGCAGGCTGTGTCTTGGAATGTCCCCACAATGATGGTGTGGTGGCAGCAAAGTTACTCTACTAGCTGTAATGACACTGGACTTCTCCTTTCTTTTTATCCAACGTAGGTGTTCTCTGCCTGCCGGACAGCTTGAACCTTCACAAGGACCAGCAGAGGTCAAACAAGCCTGGGGAGGTGCAGATGTTCAGCCAGTCAGAGCTGAGGACCATCGAGCAGTCTCTGCTTGCCACGCGCGTGGGGAGCATCGCCGAGCTCAGTGAGTACCAGGCTGTTGAGAATGTTTGGATTTCTTTCCTTGAGGCATAGCTACTGTGCATCGCCCAGTTCTGCCGTGGAGAGATGAGGGGGCTGCATAATGTTGAAGGAGATGTTGGGCAGATCTAGCTGCGTTCATGCTCCATTGTTAGGAGGAAAGAAGTGTTGTGCAGACTCGTAGCAATGCCTGTGGCTTGTTTGCATACATTGATCTCGGTTTTAAAGGTGAAAGATGCTTTATTCCTTCTTCCCTCTGTTGTATTTGAGAGCACCTCTCAGCCTGGCCAGATTTGCAGGTGTCTCTTTTATTGGTATCCTGTCTCATTTCAGTGGAATGTCTGTTTTATGATGGACAGGCAGAAAGCTGAAGGCTGCAAAAAGTAAAGGAAATATTGTCACATCTTCAAGGCAGATCTACTTCATCCTCTGTTAGAGAAGATCCTTTACCTGCCTTTCCTTCTCCAGCCCTACAACTGCACCAGAGAAATTAACTCCTGAAAGAATAATTGTTTGCTATTAATCAAAGAACTTTTTGAGAAATAGGAGAATCTGACACTTGTCAAAATTTGAGAACTTGGCTTTTGGCACTAATAAATGGTAAGAGGCAAAAGCCATATACATCCTTATGTGACATGGAGATTAAATTACCAGAAGTGCTTTATTTAAACTTCTTTTTTTTTAAGAGAGAAGCATTCCAATCACATGTTTGTGGTCTAGTTAGATACAGGAAGCTATGTGTGGGAAAACAGAATCATTCAGACAAAAAAAATTTGGGTTTTTTTCTGAGGTTTTTGAGAAATACTATCAACTATTCTTTTCCTGAGGTCTGTAACGAAATTTTGGGGACAAATTGAAAATACTCAAATCCATGAAGATACAGGCTACCCAACCTACTGCTGTTCTTATTGATGAATTGTGTGTGCGTTTTTTGAAACTTCCTGTAGCCATGGGAGTCTCCTCTGTAGCTCCATCCTATCATCATGGTTCAGTTTCCTCCTGTTCATGGGTCATGATGTGGGTGCACCAAGGATGTCTGTCTACAAGACACAAGGTGAATTTCTGTTTTAAGCTTGCTAATTTTAATTTGCTCTGGTGCAGCATCAACAAGCCAAGAGCCTTAGTGTGAGATGTTGCTCTGTCTCTGGAATCAGGTGTTTGGTGTTATTTAAATGAAGTAATTTATGCTGATTTATTTCACGTGCATGAAACCCACAACAGTACTGTCTGTGTGCCAACTAAATTATGCATGATACAGTTCTCTTTCTTACAGTTCATATGGTTGGGGTTTAATGTGTAAGTAATTTGTGGGTATTTCAGGATGGGTGGGGTTTTTATTCTGGATTTTTTTTGGACCTTTGTACTCAACCCAAAAGCCAGACTTCTTAGATGGAGCACCTCATCCCATTTTACAGTTTGAACTCTATCACCGCTAAGTGTCCTACCTTAGATTCAAATGCTTGGTTGGTGGGGTCTGCTTTCTGTGCATCTGTTGACTGCAAACGCAGGCAAAGCACTCTTCAGGGTGGCCAGCTGGAAGAGCAGAGCGCCCCAGTGGGAGTTGGATGCAGCTGTCAGAGAGGCTGGCACATCCAGCAGGCTGGTAGCCCTCCAAAAAGCCCTGTGGCCAACTCGAGGGATCCTCCCTGGCTGCTGCAAGCAGATGCATGTCAGGGAAGCAGCAATGGGAGGAGCAGTAACTGGCAAAGCTTGCAAGGCTTGATATGCTCAGTTGGGTAGAAATCCGTGCTGTGGAGCAGTGCTGGTGCAGAGTTCAAAACTGAGCTGTGAAATGTGGAAGGAGTTGCAGCATGTTGGTGGGCAAAATCCTCATGAGTTTGGAGGAAAAATCATGAAGTGGAAGGAAAATGGAGTAGTGAGGGGATACAAGTAGGTTTGCTCTTTTTTTACTGCTTGTGTGTCTGTCTCTGGCATCAGCAGTGGCTGTGAGCCAGAGGTCACAGCAAAACCTCCGCCATGGAGGTGGGTGGGGAGCCACAGCGTGGGGCAGAAATGCAGAGCAGTGGAGAGAAGGTGGCAAGAACACCTGGGGATCATAAAAGCAAGAAGGCAGAAGGCAAAGGAGGATTTATTATTGCCCTGGTGGTGTGAGGGGGATGGACATTGTAGAGAAGAAGATACAGCAAGCATTACCGTGGAGAAAGTGAGATATGAGGGAAGGATTGAATAGGAAAAGCACCTGCTTTTGAGGGGGTAAATAAAGGTGATGAGGGAGACTCTCTGGATAGGAGGGAATTAAGAGGATAGCACTTGACAAGAGGATTGTGAGGAAGAGGAGGAGAAGGAGGAGATGGCAACAAGAAGCGGATGACAAGGACAGAAGCTCGCCTTGTGGACCAGCAGAGGAAGTAGTCCCCAGGCTTGTGACTGCATTTTCCCACCAGCTTGCAATCTCCCAGGAGCCAGGATTTAGTTTCTGTTCTCTTCAAAAGAGCACAAAAACAAGGGCAAGACTAATCTTGTAATAAAGCAATTTAATTTTATCTCAGGAAAAAAAAATATTTAAAAAAGCAATTCTAATTGAATGAGATTTCCTATAGTTTATTGACATGAATAATTAAAGTATTGTAAGTACACAGAATAACTGGAATTAACAAGTGTCTGCGTGCAGAGGAAAGGCTCCTCTGCTGTCAGTTCTACCCAGCATCCTTGCATGGAGCAGTGTGACCAACTGCTGAGCTGCTGGAGGCCTTGAGACCAGGGAATCAAATCTGTCCCATGGAAGACTACAGCTTGCAAATGAGACCTGTGTTCTGCCCAGCACCTATATTTCTGCTCACATCTTCTTAATTTCTTTACTGTCTGTCCTAGGTGAAGAAGAGATTCACAGGGTTAAAAGCCTTGTATCGTGTGGTATCTTTACCTTGCCCTACCCACGATGGTCCTTGTGTGTCTGCACCCTTTGTTTTTTCATGTATTGTCAGCATATTAGAAAAGACCATTCAGGTAATCTGGGTCTCCCTGGGTGTGACAGAAGGTAGGAGAAAACTGGGGAAAGGTGGGATGGCAGGTACAACCAGATGGGGAAGGCAGCACCATCTGGTGATGCTGCCATTGAGGAGTCCCCCCTAGTCAGACAGGTGCACCTGGACTCACGGATGCTGCTCTGGTCCTGCCAAATCCTGCTTACCTGGTGCTTCTGCTCTCATCTCCAGGCTCAGCAGGCACTGGTCCTCACTGGGACACAGCCTGGCTGGCAGTGGCCAGGTGAGGCAGTGCTACTGGCCATGGGTTTCTCCCCAGAAAATAGGAAGAATAGGTGATGTTGCTGACTTAGGGGGAAAAAAGGGAGTTTACATCTCCAGGGCTTAGGAGGAGAATGTAAATAGACACCTAATTCTGCGCCACAATTACAGCAGTAATGCATGATTCGAAGGCAAAGGCTTAAAATATAATGAGCATGGCAGAAAGTTAAGGAACAACAATAAATCTGGTCTATATTATATTGGCATTTAGTATTCAGCAATTGTAATTGCCTACTACAGTGTGTTTTAAAATAATGTAATTTCATTTGAAATGCTTATTATATAGACAACATTGGGAAGAACTGAAGCACAGCAAAAAATAATAGGATTTTAAACAGTAGCCTGACAGTACTTCACTGTTGAATCTTAAAGAAAATATTTCACAAGACTTTTTTTTTTGCCTTTTTATTCTCCCTTTTTTTTTTTTCTTGTAAGATTCCTGTATTTCTAGACCTGACCTAGCAGAGAAAGGGAGTTGATCTGTTTGGGTTTTTTGCAGAAAGTTTTTGGGATTCTCCTAGATTTCTAGTTCATCTCTTTCCTTTCTTCCCTTTCAGATGTGAAAAAAAATAAGTAGACTGAATAGAAAAAAGACAGGAACATTAGGGAGAGCTTTTGCTGTGGAGAAATCCCATGATACTGTGTTTTGACCTTTGAATATTTTTCCTAACTTCTTTATATGCATGTTTGCAATCCACAAAAATTTATGTTATATTTGTCTGCATAATGGTCCAAGACACCTATTCATCATCTATCTAAAAATACCTCTGCTGGCTGGGAGACCAAATGCAGAAGGAATGAGGCTCATAACTGAAGGTCATTGCTGTTTTTTGGGGTGAAGGAGGGCCCTCTTTCTCTGGAGTGTGCATGCAGGTGGTGAGAAGGCAGAGCAGAGCCTTAAAGTGCACTGGGCCCCAAGAAATGCTTGTTCTTCACTGCCTTGGGGTAAAGACTGCCAAGGTGTTAGTGTGATGTGGGACAGCCACCCTGTGCTGACGTGTGTTTGTAGGGCTGCAGAAGGCTGTGTGTCTCAAGCAGCACAGGGAGATAAACCATGGCACAGGATATCGTCCAAAACATCTCTTCGTGTATGTCTTTAGGTTAGAGCAAAAAACTGTTAGGGGCTTGTTTTGGGTGCAATGATGGCCAGTCTCCTATGGCCATCCTGGGTGAGAAGTTTGCCACACAGACTTGTGCAAACCTCAGTGACTGGTGCTGGTATCACTCTGAGTGTTGACAGCAATGAATAATCATTTTCATTTTAAACTGTGATAATCTGAAGATATGACTTAACACTGCTAGTATCAGAGGTTTTTTGCTTTTGAATGGTGTTTAACTCAGAGCAGTCCCCAGATGTGATGTTGAGGCTGGTATTTCCTTCCTGTCACCACTCAGGTCTCAGCAAGGTTTTCCTTTTTGCCATTGGAAAAATGCCATCCTCCATCCCCTTTTTTCATTACACAGCATCCTCTTTTTGCATCCACAGTGCTGAATGTATATATTTCCAAAATAAAAGCCTCCCAGTGGATCTTGGCACCCTTTTAGGGATGAAAGGAAGGGTTACTGCTCAAGTGTAAGTAGGAATGTGATTGCACATACTGATACTGTTTTTCATTTCTCCTCGCAGCCTCAGCTGAGGAGCTGATGAAAGTCTGCATCCCCTCCCTTGCCTTTTCATCTAGTCTCAATCCTCTGCAGCCAACAGGAAGGAGCACTGCAGGAGCCGTACAAATGGATTCATGTGCTCTAAAGAAGAGGTTAAACCTAGGCTTAGAAGCAAATGCCAGGGTGAAGGTGCTTGCTGTAAGGGTGGCATCTGAAGGAGTGCTGTCATAGGAGTGCCTGCAAATTTACTGCCAGAACAAAAGCCCTGTTTGTCAGATGTATTTCTCAGACCAAGCTTATTCCCTGTGAACGGTTTGGCTCATGGAGCACAGTGCTGAGCTAAGCAGAGCTACCAGCCCAAACCTGCCATTCAGATGGAAGTGCTCCCTTCAGCCCAGTGTTTGGCCATAGACTGACAGCCTGTGTATCACCTCTCTAGATCCACTGATGCTTTTCCCAGTTTTCAAGGGCCCTCCACTGGGTTGTTGCCCAAGGTCTCTAGGGCCTCGCTCACCCACTTTCTGGGTGTCTAATTAGCAACTCCTCCTTGCTGATATCCACACATCATCCAGTCTGTGTGTAAAAGTTGTAAGTTGTTGAGATGTTCCTCAACAGAGAAAGCCCCCCTCCCCATCCCCAGTAGAGAGCAGAAGGCAGATGAATGCAGTGCTTAAATGGTTAAATGGTAGTATTTTCTTGGCTCTGTTAAGGGCTGCCTGGTTGCAGGCTTCCCTAGCTGCTACCCCATTCTCCTTGCTGCCCTGAGTGATGGGCTACAGCCTCCATTCACTGTCTGCTTTTGTGCACAGGTGGGGTTGTGGGTTACTTAATAGTCCCAAACAACATCTTGTGTTTCTTCTCTTCCCCCGATACCCACTGTCATCAGCCATAAAACAATACATTTATTTATCAGGTGAGATGAAGCATGAGAGAGGATAATTTGAAAATCCCAGGATACACCCTACTCAGGCTTTATCTTCCTTTTGACTGCCCTGTTGACCAAGGGGGTGGATTTGTGTCTTGGGTAGCAAGGGCAGATTGTCTTGTTGCTTGTCTGGATCCTGAGCTCATCTGGGAGTTCTCTGCCTGCCTCCACGGGTGAAACTCAACCACCATTCCCTTTCCTGGGGACAAGCCCAGGGTGGTTTTGTTTCTTCAGGGCTTCCACCTCTTGTGTTTAAGCCCACTCAGGTTTGATGCTTAGTGGCAAATCGCTGTAGTGGCTGGGGAGGGCTGGAGCTCCAACCTCCCCTTGCCTTCCCCAGTACGCCAATGTGAACACCACTGTACACCAATGTGAACTCCTGCAGAACTCCCCATTGTTCATCACATTTAAGGTACAGACTCCTGTTCCCTCTGAACCCCTGCATCACAGCACACTTGGGATTCAAATGGCATTTTCCTTTCTCTGCAGTCCTCCTGTCCCTGCTGTGCAGAGCACAGGCAGTTGGTCAGGTCAGGGTGAGCACTCTTAGCTGGCCTGCTCAGCCATGGGGGCTCTCAAATTTTGTTTAGGGGCATGGGCCGGAGAAAATCCAGGAATGATGGTCCATAAGGCAGTGGTGTTCTGCAGAGTGAAGGCTCTGCATTAGGTTGGCACACGAATTACTCATCCGAGTCAAAGCTTGTTTTATTTGAAGTTGATGTGGCTTAAGGGGAATCAGACAGAAACATTAAGCTTGCCATGTCAGATTGGAGAGTCCAAATGTGTAAGTGTTGTTATAATAGGTATGTGAACTTGAGAGGGTTTAATTATTATTTTGGCTTTTTAATGGGATATATTCAATCCTAATTTATCAGTCTTCAAAGGCTTTGCAAATGCTAAATTGCATGCATACACTTACTCTGTAATATAAATAGAAGGTTCTTGTGATGGTGGGGTAAGTGAAGATAAAAAGATTAAATGATCTGTGGGAGGCCACAGAGAAACCACTGCCAGAAAATGGGGTGCTTGCATCCTGGTCCTGTCTTCTCAATTCTGAGTCTGGGACCACAGTTCCTTCTTTTCTTCTTGTGTGGAAGAGATGAATGGCATTTAAGAGAAGAAAAGGTTGCCTGTGGTAGTAGATAGGGGCACAGTATGGGACAGCAGAGATGGCAGAGCTGAGGAAGTTTCTGCAAGGTGAGCTCAACGATGAATTTGTTGCACATTGGATGTCCCACTGACTGTGGGTTGTGGCACCCCAAGCACACCCACAGCCTGAGGCAGCTGGAATAAAATCTGGAATATACGGGTGCCAAGAACAACTTTTTATGTTTGAAGATACTTTGTGCTAGGAGCACACACACTGTGAAGTACATTCTGTACGCTTGGTAGTGTGCAGCCCCCCGATCTGTGTGCATGCTCCTTTCCTGGTATAGATGAGTAGTGTTCAGTTAACAATAGAAAACCTCACAATAAATCATTTGAGGACATGTCTGGCTTGAGCAGTTTTGGCTCAGCTGACTTTTGAAACGTGGAGATTGATGTACCTGTCTCACTGGAGACAGAGGAACATGGAGGAACAGTGCAGCTGGAATCAAGAGTGTAGGGATGGCTGAGGGTGACCTGGCACAGGAGACACAGCTCAGCTGCTCATATTCACCTGCAGTGGTGCGCTGGCAGGTATGTGCACCAACGTGCCCCTGCGGTGCGGAAACCAGAGGCAACGGGAGGTAGAAAGGAAAAGAGACCCAGCTGCACTTTGGGAAGGATGCAGGGTGGCTGTGGCTACCACCTAGCAGTCTGATTAAATAAGCCATGGTTTATTGTCAGGGTTATAAATTCATGTTTCCAAAACAGTCTCCCCAGAGCTGGTTGTGAGGAAAACCATAGATCCAAGACTTTTGTATTGAAGTGTGAAATGAATCTAGGTCAAGAAAATTAGTTTTGCACCTGGCTCACATGGTTGTAAGGGGGGAATCTACTGACCATGGCATGAAGTTGGCATCTAGATTGCAGCTTCCTGATGCATACTCCTTCTTTTCATGGTCTGGACAGGACACAGGAGGTTCAGGGCTCTGAAAGACAGACACAACTCTTGCCTATGGCTATGGCAAGAGTTCCTCTTTGCAAGAGGAAATATTCACCCAGGAAGCACAGCAAAGCAGTAACACTGCTGCAATTAACATGTGCCACTGCAGGGCATGATTCCCAAATGCAGACTGCACACGTAGGAGTCAAGGACAGCTGGAAGGGTGACCAGACCAGTGTTATCAAACCGATGGGTGCTGCCCGCACAATGCTGTCGGGCTAAAAACACGGTCTCCTGCTGCTTCTCGCAGTGCCCTAGCAGGGCACCAGGTGGGAAGACAGCTGCAGTGGAAACAGATGCTCCTCCCTCTCCCCTGGGTTTCGAAGGAAAGACACAGGTCAAAGAACTGCGTGGCTCATTTCAGTGTGCAGAGACATCATTGCTAAGTTGTTCTGGTAGTTTTAGGACATGCCTTTGGAACAAGAAAAACATGAAGTAGGTGTCATAAGGAGGGGCTGAGTAAGGATCTGTCCGTGTCATTCACATCAGGGCTGTGGCTCTGCAGGCATACACTCAGCTGAATGGTTTTGGCTCTGGCACTTGTTCAGTCTGAAAGTAGTTAGGCTGCTCCTAGGCAGGCAGGATAGCACAGCATTATCAGGTCCATCATGATAGATCAGAAAATCCCATAGGAAGCTTCTCAGACATGGGCATTGGGTATCTGTCATTTTCTTTCTCTTTCTTTTTTGCCTTCCTCTGCCCCCCCTCCCCAGTACAAAATTGGAAACAGATGTGTTATTCTTTGAACACCAGGCTCTAACACAGTAAAAGCAGTTATAATAGCTTTTACTGAAGCCAAACACAGTTTTTAAAAAAAAAGCTTCACTGGTCATTGCGAAGAGGACTTAGGCTGAAGCTGTCCACTTGCATGCTCTATGTTGTTGTTGTATGTTGTATTGCACCCCCATGCAGATGGGAGCAGCTTTACTTTGCCTGTCACATCCTATTTGTGGCTTGAAGTCAGTGAAGCTGTTCCCTAAATATTCAGTGTTGCCTTAAACCAGGCCCGTGTCACAACACACACATTACATAATATTTTCAATCTTTAAATCAAATGTATGCGGCCCTTCGTTCACCGACTGTGCTGGCCTGAGAGCAGCAGCAATGGGCGAGCCCCGCTTCAGCTAGAGCAGGGTGAAATGCTGGCAGCTGCAGGGGCAGCTCTGCACACACTGTGATGCAGAGGTGTTTCCTGGGTTTTTGGGAGCGGGTGTGTGAGGCTCAGCCTTTCTCCTCTGGGCTGATGAGCTCCAGTGTGGTTCCACATTCCTGGAGCCCTTCCCCATCTGGAATCAGGGCTGCAAGGCAGTGTCAGCCTGGGGCTTGCTGCTGCCTTTGCTGCCCTCTGGGAGCCTGTCCTCTAGTTGTGGCTTCCGAGCTTTGGTAACAAAAATGTCCTGAAATGTCCCCCCGCTTCGCTGTTCTTTTTCTTTTTTCTTATGTTTACCCTGCACAATGTGATGTTTTCATCTCCCTGGCTGTGCCTGCGAAGCAGTTTGTGCGTTGGCTCACTTGGCTTATGATGCATAAATTACGGAAGTTTTCATTGAGTTTAATTTTAAAACAAAATGAACTTGGCAAGCTCTCTTGTCAGGCAGATCAGCTCCCCAGTCTGTTCTTCAGGTGGTGGTACAGGGTGAGAATCTGATCTGTGGAGAGCAAGGCAGGGATCCCTGCCAAGCCTCTTGGGTTATGATGCCACAGCCATCAGGAACCTCATTCATGGAGTCGCAAGGTCAATGCAGCTGCTGGGAATTTTATTTTAGATGTATTCTTTCTGGAAATGGTGCACCGAGGAATTTATCAGCCTTTCAGATGTGTTCAGCTGATAGAGCTGAGACGTATTTTCAGGGCCAAAAAAATAGCAGAAAAGCCAGCAGTGCTGTGAGCAGGTAACCTGGCCCTGCAGAGCCTTTCTGTGCTGAGCACAGCCCTGAACAACAGAGGTGGCTGACACTGATGGAGGGATAGTACAGACTTGTGAAGAGGGCTTATCCTTCTGTATTTGGCCATAAATTCAGGGTTGCCCTCATTGTTCAGATATAGCACAGCTTTTACAGCTTGCAAGGAGATCATGCGTAGTTTGGGTTTCCCAGATGAGGCTGGAGTTGGCTGATTGCTGGAGAGCAGACCAGTGAGTCCCATCATGAAGCTGATTTCACATCTATGGCCTTTGGGACATCTTGGAATCAAAGAGAGTTGCAACTCTTGGTACCTTCTTAGGAAGGAAATGGAGAAGCAAAAGCCTATTAGCAAGGAACAATAGAAGGAGCAAAACCTGGTAGGGGTTCAAGACAACGCGCACACACGCCTAGAACCAGATGTTGCACTGTGCTACATTTTACAGAGTTTGCCTAAGTGCTGGTGTGTAGTGTGTGCGTGTGCCTGTCAGCTTCCCCGTGCCTTCCTGGCACTGATCCTGGAGAACAGATATGCTAAGGCACGGTCTCTGCCCTGGAGAATTGTTGCTGTAACTGGATGCGGCTGAGGGAGGCAAAGGGCACTAGGGCATGTATCGGATTGTTTGAGGTTCTGCTGTGGAATAGAACAGAGCAGTGATTCCTGTCCTTCCTCTGCAGCTCTGCCATCGGGTACCAATATAATGGGGCTTTTTATGCTTGCTTACTGTTCTCTGTGAAGCTCAGTGTTTTACAGGTATTGATTATTTAGGCTTTGAGTTGACCCAAAGAAGTAAGTCAACTTATTGGTAAAGAAATGTTACAATAATTGTTAATGTAGAAATTATTTCAAATGTTACCAGAGAAAGCATAGCAAAGGCAAAAGAAAGATCTAAGCCATCAGTTCTTGATATAATGTAATTGAGACTTAAATATAAAAAGCATTCATTCAGCTTTGATGGTATGAATTGTTTTGGATTTTTTAGAAGAAATACAGCATAAAAGGATGAGCTCCTGGTCATATTGATATGGATTGGAGCTTCACCTTTCAGCAAGGCTCGAGTTCCTCCAGCCTTGCATCAGCAGTGATGCTTAGCTGCCTGTCCTGCTCACATCATTCTTGCTGCTGCTTTCCCTTCTTATTCACCGTGCAGCTTCCTCTGGTCCTGGGCGTGTCATTGAGGTCACATCACCCCAGTGCTCAGGGAGGAGTGGGATGAAGTAATGCTGCTGCCAGAATCTGGGCCGAAATTTCATCCTAATTTTTATTCATCATTCATGACAGAAGTCGGAGGCATTCTCTAGAGCATGCTGTCTCAATCCACTGAAACGAGACTGGCTGTGTGCTAAACTTTACCCACAGTCTTCAGTGCTGTAATGGCTTGGATTTGGAAAGGCTGAATTTAGTGTGTGTCTCCCTTTTTCTCTGCCTTTGCTATTATTGTTAAAGCTGGATGTTGCAGCCAGCATTTCTATGCATTTTTTTTGCCTTCTGGAGAAAAAGGGAGAAATTTAATATCAACAAGGCTGCTAGCAGTTAAATTGGCCTGTGCTAGACTTGGCAGTGCACATCTGCTGTGACTGGAGTGAGCTGAGTGAAGGAGGTCCCATAGTTTCCTGCTGCTTCTGGTTGTCTGCAGATAGCTTTGTGCAGGACTGGGGAGTCATCTCAGAGGCACATCTGTTTCTTCTGCAGACCTGATCCTGCATACTTTCCACATGCATAGTTTCTCTTGGAAATTATGAGCATGCAAGGCTGCAGGATCGGTCCTATCATGGCAATTTCCTGGCAGAGGGAACAGAAGACAGAAGCTATTTTTAAGTGAAAGCTTTGAATCAGAAGAATATTGCAGAGTGAAGCAAAAAATTTGTGTCAAACCCCTGAAATCATGGACTCTGCAGTTTCCTCAAGCCAGGGGTTTTCTTCTCTTCATGGTTTATGTTTTTGGAGGATTGGGCTGAGAATTTTAAGTGAGATTTCTGTTCTCCCTGGTACACATTATCACTGCAGCAGCAGTGTTTTCTGTATGAGTCAGGCTGGAGAGAGGTGTTCAAAGGGGTGGGACTTTGCAAAAACCTGTAGTTCAGCCATGCACATGCTTCTCCTTTAAGTTTGCCCGGTGGTTTTATGCTCCTACCTTTGTGTACATCTTCAACTTTTTCTTCCAAATTTGTGCTCAGTGGTCACTTGGGAAAAGCAAATAAGAGAAAGTGCGTGACTCCTTAACAGTGGAAAATTATGTCCTCTTTTTCTCATCACTTGCTTTTGTATAGCTTAAGAATGACCCAAAGGGCTCTTGCTCAAATTTTAATTTAAAACAAACCAACTGATTTGATTCGAGATCCTTATTTCCCCCAAAAGCACTCTCAGAGTGATTTGAACATGTGAAAAAAAGGCAGTTTAAACCACAATTGTTTCCCTGTCTTTGATAGAGTGGTCACTAGTCAATAGACATAAAATTCACTGCCTCGGAGCAAGATGCCTTAGTTAATTAGTTACAATCAGTGTTGTGCTAAGAGACTGCACTGCTGCTTGCCCATGTATTTGCCTGGTAATCTCACTTGCTGGCTTTGCTGATCCCATTCCACATGTTGTGACTAGATTCCTCTATCTGCCTTGTGAGGGAGTGCCCCAAACTAAATTGGTGCAGGGGGATGATGAGAATCTTCCTTTTTGTTCTCCTCTGTGCTCTGGAAACCTGGGGGGCGAGGTAAGCCTACTTCATAGGTTTTGTTTTTTTGCTAACATGAAGTTTTCCAGGCCTAGCCCGGACTTAAAAAATTAATTTTGGTTGCACATTCCTTATATTGTCTTTTAGCAATATTTTCCCCCTCTTTTTCTTCACCCACATGCTCATTTTCATCCTCCTGCAGTGCTTTGTGTGTTATGTGACTGCCTTCTTCCTTGTTCCAAGGGGCTGGATTTCACTGCCCCTCTGACCAGGAGCATGAAGCTTTTGATGGCACACTGCATGGTCATTTTTTGGGGCTGTGGGGTTTTGGCATCCTCCAAAGGCTGCTAAGTAGGTAACTGTGATCCTGGCTCAGCACGCCAGCTCTCATGGTGGTGCTGAGGTGGGCTAGCCTGATGCTGCCCACACCACCATCTTTGCAAAAACACATCTCCTGCAGGCCTTTGTGGGCTTGTCTGCAGCCTGGGTATGTCACACCACACCACAGAAACCACCAGTAAAAGTTTAGCCTGGTGATGAGTAGCGCCCAGAATCCTGTCCTACCCTCTACTGTTTGCATGTGTGAAGTTAAATGGAAGGGAAGACCGACCCAGCCTGCCTATCAGTTTGCAACTCAGCAGAGGCAGCTGAACAGCCTGGCATTCACCTGGCTCTTGCTTTTTTCCAGGTGACCTGGTGTCTCGAGCAATGCACCACCTGCAGCCCCTCAATGCCAAGCAGCACGGGAATGGGACACCCATGCACCAGAAGCAGGGATCCTTCTACTGGGAGCCAGAGGCGCTGTACACCCTTTGCTACTTCATGCACTGTCCACAGATGGAGTGGGAAAACCCCAACGTGGAGCCCTCGAAAGTCACGCTGCAGACTGAGAGGTAAGAGCCTCTGCACGGTGCTTGGTGTCGTGGTGAGGATGTTTTGTTAATGAATCAGCCTGGCTGGCTAATTGCTAATTACAGCCTTCGTGCGAGAGGCTGCGGAGCAGTCTGCTTGGGTTTGGGATCACCTCCCTGAAATCCGCTTCTCTCCCCGAACTGCTGCGTGGCTGAACCAATATATATCAAAAGTGACACCCAGTGGCTACAGACAGCAAATTGGTTCCAGATGTGCTTGGGAGAGATTTCCTTTTCCTTTCGTTGTTGCTCAGCTATTCTGTGTTTTGGAAAAGAAAATGAGAACTTCTATTTCTGGCCTAGCAGGTTTGGGTTTAAATGTGGTTTTTTTCCCCCCTGCGTGTTAATAGGGCTCAACAGCTGTGACTGGGGAAGTGGAAAATGAATAGAGTAGTGTGTAGAAAGGAGAAGTCATTAAAGATGCTGGGCTCCTGCCACACTGAGTAATGGGGCACAGGAGTGACCTCGGAGCTGCCCTGGCCAGTGCCAGGGATGTGGCAAGTGCCAGCTCTTGTCCCTGCTCCAGGGATAGGCAGCACCAAGGAGGTGTGCCTCTGGCCCTGTTCTGACTCAGGGTCTGATGTAAGGTGAGAAGGAGACACCTCTGAAGCTGGCAGGCTGGGTGGCCAGCCCAGGGGACAGATTGCTGACCAGGAAAATAAATCCATCTCCCAAGAAAAGCTCAGCAAACCCTCTTTTAAAATATGTCTCCAGCTGTGTGCTGGGGCACACTCTGCTGCTTCCCTGCCACACTCTCACGAGCCCTAAACCAGGCAGCCCCAGTACAGAGATGAGAGGAGTGGCTGGTGCTTAGAAAAGGCTGGATATGAATTTTTAGGATGGGTATTGTGGTGATGCAAATGCAAGCTGGTTTGTCAGGCTGGGCTCCACATTTACATCCCAGAGTATGTATGGCAGTGTACATGTGAGCCAAACTCTGATCTGCACATATGGGGCTTGGCTATTATTGCAGGATGAGGTCTGCATCTCAAAAGCAGCATTTGAGGGTCTCATTGTGTGTGTACTTGTAAATAGTATATAATATGATATCTTAATTGAAATACTTTTTTATTCGTTGCAGAAGAGCATACAAGATGAAATTCTGGCATTAATGATGTTACTGGGAATTTTGCCATTTGCCTTTGGATGGCATTTTGTTTCTTTTCAAGTTTGGGTCGCTCTGTGAGCATGTTGTCACTTTTTGTTCTGTTATTTCCAAAGTATGGAAAAAAACAGAAGGGAAATGACAAGAATACAGAATTTTCTCTACTTTTTAAAATTGTTTTTAATTTCATGATTTGTCATCCAGTCTTGCTGTTTTGGAAAGCCTAACTCATGTCCAGGAATGGTTAGTATGCACAATAAATTTGTTTAAAAATTAGAATGTACTCTCACCTGATCTGTAGTTCTCATCTGTGGGAATAATGCCACTGGAACCAGAGGAAATATAGGGGTGAATAAAGCTAAGCCTGTGGTTTTTTAAGATTTTTTCAGACTTTGCTGTGCAAAAGTGAAAAAGGGCAGGAATATTTGGAAAATCACTCTCAGCATTTGCTGTAATAGGTTTTCCTTTCTCTGAGGTTGCCTTAATACATGTCCTCTTCATTAGAGCCCTAGAGATGCTGCTTGTTTAGGGCGGTTGTTCTTCCCTTTATTTTGACCCCTCCGTCTGGCAGGACGCCGTGGCTTGGCAGGGCAGCGACGGACTGCGGCGTGCGGCCAGGGCCGGAGCAAGCTCTCGGTGTCACTGCCAGGAGCCCGTGGTCACCTCTGGAAGGAGCAGATCCATCTCCTGCTGCCTCATCAAACATGCATTAGTACTTAGTGCCGGAGTGGGAGTGGCGCAGGGCTGAGTGTGAGCCTGGACATTCCCATGGAGCTGAGCTCTGGAGTTTCACCAGCTGGATGGAACCACCCTGTGCTGCTCGGGAAGGAGAACAGTGAGGCTGACTTACGAGTAGTGCGCTGAGGAGCCTTCCTACCCATTTCCCTTATTTTGTTTTTCTTACAGGCAGTCATGCTTTGTGGTCCGTGACTTATCTCTGATGGTTTCAGTTTCCATGATGGGTTTTGTGAGTTGCAGGAAGATGGGTTTGTTAAACATGACACTTTGGCCTGCAAAATGTTTGCAAGATTTGTGACATATCTATTGCTGTATTTGCTCTCCAGCTGCAGCAATGGCTTTCATTTTGTGAGAAGCCCAGAAGGAGGCAAGAAGGTCCAGGCTTCTTTCCCCATCCTTGGCCTCTCTGTGTCCCTGCTGATGCAGAGAAGCCAGGACAGTGTGGATCTGGCTGTAGAGGCAGTATTTTCATGAAATAGGGGTTGTCCTTGGCTCTTTGTGAAGCCAACCTGGCTACTGTCTTGGCCCCCCGCTCCCTGATGGTGCAAGCCCAGCTAGAGAGGATTGTGTGATGCAACCAAAGAATTCTCCCAGTACTTGTAGGGCTTGATGGCACCATGAGACCATCCCGTTCTTCCTACTCATCTCCAGCCCACCTGGATTTTGGCTCTGAATCTGGCTGAGCTGCAAAGGCTGCACATGTCCTCCTGTGCAGAGGCTGGATATGAGAGGGGAATCCAGTATGGTGGCATTGCTGCCTGGCTTAGCACTTTCCAGCTCAGAAAGCAGTACCTCCCTCAGAGCCTTGGGGGACACATAAAAAGGGATTTTTACCTTTGAGTAAATCCAGCACTTCGTTTCTAGGGACCACTTCTCTGTGTTTGCTCTTCATGGAATTAAAGAAATGAGAATGCAGTATATTTTTAATAGTGTTTATCTTTACAGAAAATAAAAGGGAAAACTGATTATATAGTGAAACTCTTGTTGCGGGGGGGGGGGAACTGCTTTCATGGGAGGGGGAAGAGTGGAGAGTGGCCAGAATTGCTTAGAAAACCTGGAAAATATTCCCCACTTCCTAAATGCTGACATACCCAACCATAAGATGGATGTGTGATCCCCTCCCACCCCAAACTCATATTCCTTCAATCTGGCCACTTTGGCTGGGACTCTCTGTTTTTTTGGCAGCCAGTTCTGCTGACCCTGGCTACCATGTAGAAGGCTATTTTGTCAGGCATGGAGGTACAGGGAGCGGGTGGACCTTTGTGGGGTCCCCTTTGCCTATTGCACCCAGCTGGGATGTGCTGGAGCCATTTATCTTACTCTGGGCGTTGCCTACAAAAGCAGTGCTCCTCCAGTGCTTCCACCTGCAGGAGGCTGCGGATTATTTAGGTTTGTGATTCTTTTGCTTTCCTGGGAATTAAAAAACAACAGAAAAAGAACTATAGATGAGGGTACTGTTGTTAAGATTTCTTTCTTGCAGCTTCTAGCTTAGTAAAAAGATTTGTCCTGTGGTTATGTTTGGCTTGTCAGCCCCTATAATGCTTCCAAAATTATTGCAAGTAATTTCTTAAGCACCGGAAAGTGCAGAATCTGTAGTTGCAGATTTGTGTGATGTTGTTTTTCCTTAAGTGGTTCCTTACCCACTTTTATCCACAGCTGTATTGACAAAGTCCTCATTACTTCCTAACTTGCCGTGTTCCCCATTAACAACTCATTGAGAAGCTGTGGCTCAGCAGCTCAGCCAGTTCAGAACCACCCATTAATTCTGCTCACAGGCAGCCAAGTCCCTTCTCCAGTGCTTCCTCTGCTGCTCCACCTTGGAGGAGCATTGTACCCCTTGGCAGCTGTTAGCTTTTCTCCTCCAGTCTTAATTGAGTAGATGGATATGTGTCTGGTTTTAACCTTCTTTTTACTTTTCCTTAACCATTATTCCCTCTTTGGGGAGCAGTCCCTTAGAAAATTCCCATGGGCTGTTATTGCTTACTTTTCATCTTTCTGCCTGCCCTGCACGCTCACATGGACACACAGAGAAAAAGATATATGTTCCCTGCACATGCATACACCTGCAGATTGTAGACTGTGGTCATTCATTATTAGTGGAAAGAGTTTGGGTTACCTCAATTTTGTTTCATGCTTTGGGTAGCTATTGGTGTAGCTGCCTAATTAATGTGATGCAGCTCCTCTAATGAGAGGAGTGTTCCATGCTATTAAAATAATTTCAAAAATAATTTGAACTCTTTCAGACCATTTTTTGTAACTGCCACAGCAGTTATACAGATTTTACCTGTAGAAAAATTTCAGTAAGAGAACTAGGGAAAAGTGTCCCTGGTTTAAATTATTATGTGGTACAGACTCCCTGGCTAGGTTAGTCTCCAGCAAAGACCAGAAGGGAGTGGAGAGAGTGGTGAGGAATGCTAATGAAAAACAAGTAAAGCACTGGGAATATGGGAGCCCTGCAGTGAAACCTGAATGAACCTGTATGTGCAGAAGGGATTACACATGCTTGGTGTGCCAGTATGCCATAGCACCATATAACCTTATCTATTTTTATCCACTGTTTGATTGGAAACTTCACAGAGTAAAGCTGTAGCCTTGCTGAAGTCAAAATTGAGAGAAGGGTTGATTTGACTTGGAACCACTGAAAAGAAATCCCAGTGCATCCTTACCTAAGTCCTCTAGATTTGCATGCTAAATATCAAGCTTCCCACTTCCTAGAAATCCCTTTGGCAATGTTATTGGAGCTGCCTGCAGCATGTGAGATGGCACATGTTAGGAGAAACAGTTCCGGCATTATTTGTAGTTCGGCTGTTACATGGCAATATCCTTGCTGGGCTGGGTCTGTATTCTACATCTAATTTATCAAGCTGGACTACTGCTGTCCATGGGATGGCCATAGGATTTTTTAAATAGAGGAAACTGCATGCAGCCCTGGGAGAACTACATGGTATCCAGGCTGTTCTGTGCTGCACTCTGAATGCTGTGTGTCCTCAGGGATTTATGCCGTTGCCAGTCGTGTCAAATCCGATGTCCAAACTGCCAGTGAAATATTTGCCTTTTGTGTTTGCTGGCTGAGTCATCACTTTGACTCAGCTGTGTTTCAAGCCTTGGCCATTAATGTTTTTAATGCAGGAGAGGTAACAGGGACAGCTCATTCCAGCACTGGATGTGTGTTCAAAACCCATGATTTGCAGATACCCGTTTGTGGACTCTGGAGCACCAATGTCTTGGTGCACAAAAGCCAAAGAATAAATCCTCCTTCTGCCTAGGCAGGTCTCATGAGGCTTATGTGAGAGCAGGGAGGTTTGATCCTTCAGCCTGAACAAGATGCAGAACTTGCTACTTAGGTCACCCTTAGCCGGGCTTCTGGGGTGGCAGAGCAGCTGCATGAACTCACATGGAGCATCAGCTGGCACTGCTGAGTTTCTGGGAAGGATTGGGACTGGCAGCTTTTTGAGGGCATCAAAAAATATTTGCTCTCTCTGAAGACAAGTAGCTTATGTGTAAATATAAATGAGTTTTGCATCCCAGAAACCCATCTGAAATGTGTGCTCAACATTGGGAAAACCCATTCTTTTCCTATCTTTCAATAATGCTAAAAATGGACCAGCATTGAATATATATTTTCATCATACGTTCCTAGTGAAAACTTGTCAGAACTTAGGATGCTTTTCAATTCATATATCGGGATTTTCTTTAAAAACCACCCATGAAAACATAAACAAACCCAACAAATATAAAGAGCTTTTTACAATGTTAAAGTTGCTGACTCATATCTGCAAGAAAAAAACATCTCCCTACCTTTATCTAGAAAGGCTTTTTCATGTAAAAATACAGCCTTATGCTTCTGAGAAGCATCTTTAACTTTTACTTGGTAGCTTTTGCAAATTAAAATAGCAGCGACCTCTGTGTACCAATTTGCCTGTTGCATCCATAAAGGTTGGCAGTCAGCAATCCTTGGCTGGAGTGAGAGAAGAAACTCCACACCTACAGCACCACCACCCTCCTCAGGAGCCAAAGGATCCTGCAAACACATGTCTGAAGCAGCTGTAGCAATTGAACCAAGTCAAAGCACGGTTAGGTCTTTCAGCTGGGGAAGCTAAGGCAGGGACAGCAGGAGGTAGCTGTGGGAATTCACATCCCAATAGGATTGTACCTCTGGGATTTCTCTCTTCCCATTGTGACTATAAAGCCAGTCCTTTCTCTAAAGTTTGATTTCATACAGGCAGTGAATGAGTGCATGAGGGCAAGGGCTCTGTTGGTGTCTGGAGGAGAGCAGTGTGAAGTGCCCCTGGAAATAAAGAGGCTGTTGTGCTGGACTTGAAATGGGGATTTTTTTCCCTTGGAGCACTCTGTCTGGGAATCTCTCATGATGTGCACCGATGGGCTCTGGGACCTGGAGCATGCTGTAGGCTCTGCTGGGAACGAGGGGCTGGTGGCCCACCCAGAGTTTGTGAGCCTGTGTTAGGAGCATTCAAAGGTGATGAGTGTTCTTACTCTCTGTAGGGGAGAGGGTGCAGCTGGTGAGGGGAAGAACTGCTGGAAATCAAGGAGAGAGTGGTTGTGGGTAGTGGCCCTTCTCTGGGCAGAAGGTGGACTGTGAAGCTGGTCAGCAGCCAGCAGGAACTCTGCACCCTGCAAAGATGGTAGGAACTGTGAAAAACCAGGGCCAGAGATTATTTGGAGCTGGAGTTTGTCAGAGTGCTGGCCCTAGTGCTTTGCAAATCTGGCATTGCAGCAGCTGGTGTCCAGACAGGAGCTTCATCCATCTTCTCACAGACCCATGCAAAAATAATGAAGCATCCTATTGCATTTTATGGTGCACAATTTCTCATGGTCTTGCACCTGACAATTTCTCCTGTTTACATACAGGTAGACTGCTACCATAACAACAATAACAATAACAGTACTACTACTACTGCTAATAATACTGGAAAAGCCTGAGTTATTGCATATGCATGACAGGATTTTTAAAACCTCAGTGTGCCAGCAGGCGAGGGAGGGGGAGTGGTGGGCAGCCCAGGAAGGCTGTGTGTGGCTCTGGAGGGAGTGCAGGCTTTAAGGAACCCCTCCTATGATTGCATTTAGGCTCCCCCCTGTAACATCTGCTTTTCTGATGAGTCATTCTGTAATTCTGAGTGCTCCGGAGACACCCACCCCACAAAACCGGGATAAGGCTGAGGTCTGATGGGGTAGGGAGGGGTTGTTTGCCCCACTCCAGAGGGAGGGTTCTGGCAGGGAGCTGCAGTATGTGAAGGCAGTGGGGAGAAGCCCTTCTGATAGCCAGCACAGTGAGGACTTGTCCCTTGTGGGGCAGTGCCAGCAGGGTGTTGCTACCTGCAGATATCTTCAAGGCATAGGAGCTTATGGGAGTGTTCAAAAATAGATGTGAGAGGAGTGCAGGGTGGCAGGAGGGAACAGAGGAGGATGCTGCCTGGGGGAGGAACCAGAGATGTGAGGGTTGGTGGGGCACTCATAATTGTCTTTTCTGATGAAATAGGAGAAGGCACACCCCAAGAGCCAGCTGCCCCTTTGCCAAGCACAGGGGGACAGAGCCCAGAAAGGTCCAGCCCTTTGGGGAAGTGCTTTGTGCTGGCCTCCCCCAGCCCTCCCCCACCTCCCAGCTCTTGTGTGTGGGATGCAAGTTGCTCTGTGCAGAGACCTCTCCCTGCATCCTGATCTGGCATATTTTTCCATTTAGATGTGAGCTTAGGAAAATACAAGTCTGTGCCAAAAAGCTTCTTTTTTTTTTTTAAGTCCATGCCTAACTGCGTGGAATTAGAGGATGGAAGCATGCATTTAAAGTTAAGCACAGGTACACAGAAGGGCTGAAGGAAGAAGTTAGAGCACTCACTCACCTGCAGCCCAGGTAAGGTGCTTGTGCAGCAGCCGAGCTGCTCTTGGTTTCCCATATCTTTCAGGCAGAATCAAGCTGAGCACCATGGTTAGATTAGTTTAATTAAGGCATGTGCTTCCAAAGCATGTAACTAGGTGACTTATGTGCTCTGTGTCTGCTCTGGAACACAAAATTACTGAATTCTCCTGGTTGGTACCTGCCTTTGCACCAGAGATAAATCAGTGTATATGCCAGTGATGTGATGCATTTGGCTAACCCATTTTCACACAGTGCTGTTTGAAAAGTGAAATATTTCTTGCAGATGTCACATTGTCTAGTGGATTATCACACCCTTATAACTCTGTGTTCCTCTTTCCTCTTTGGCACACAAGCAGTATTTAAAAGAAAAAACCCAGCCCTTCACATGGTGCACAGATTCTTGGAGGGTATTTTTAACCTATTGCACTCAGCCATATTTGGTTCTCTTCTCAAAATACAAATTTCCTGACATGCTGAGATATGCAGTGATGATTTTTTTTCCCTTGGAAAAAGGAATGTAATATGTTGTGAGCAAGCTCCATATCCTCATCTAGGGACTGAAATTGGACTTTATAGAAAATTTCCCCGCTTCTGCAGAACACCGATTCCCTTTCCTCTTGGGATTTGTTGTACCAAATAGCTATGCTCATTTCTGTTTCTCTGGTGAAATTTGCAAGACTGGGAAAGGAGAAAAAAATGCAATTTTATAGTGCAATTATCTGAGTTCCTGTAAATATTTTTATTTGCGCTGCTTCTTACTGTGGTGGGGCAGATTTTTGAGTTTCTGTCCTGCACAAAGAGGAGGAAAAAGTGTGAACCTCTGAGCCCCTTGTTCAGCCCCAGCTCTCCACTTTTCTGTTTGCCCAGCAGATGTTACAGGAAGGCACTGTACCAGCCTGTCTTTATTTCTCTGATCCAAACTGTGTTCACTCATGCAAAACATAACCTTGAATTGAGTTTTCCTTTAATTGTATTCCTAGAACCAAGTTATATCTGTAACTACATGCAGTTTTACAGTGTGACTTGCATCTCCCCTTCTGCTCTCTGCTCAGCAAGGGATGAAAAAACTCTCACTGATCACTTTGTCCCAGGTATTTTGTGCCTCCAATGAGGGTCCCTTCTGCTCTGAAGATGACCTGGAAAGCAGTCACCTTCCAAGAACAAATACACCCCTGCTTCCCCCCTTTTCCTCCTCTAGCTCCCACCACTCTCATGACAAATGAGCTGGGCTAGGAAATTGTTTTGTGTGAGCTGTGGGAGATGATCTTCTGTCCTTATCTGCCTCCTTATGTGGCCGTGGCAGGTCTGGGGAGAGCAAAAGCCTTGGAAACAAATGCAGCCTGGTCTTGAGATGACAGTGATGTGTTGGAATAGAAAAACTATGGAAGTGGCAACTCAGCTAAAGATGTCATATTTCAAAAAGTGGTTGTTCATTTACGTGCCTGTGAGATTTGGGAACCCAGAGTCCTAGGGAGAGTCAGTGGCCTCAGGGCTTCTCTGTCCTTCGGCGCTTCTGAAGTCTCTCATCCCCCCTCAAGAATATTAATATCAGAGCTATGTAAAGCCAAGTCCTCAGAAAGGGAAAGAAATGCATAAAGAGCTATAAATAGGAAAAGGATATTCCAGAGTCAACATCTTCTTAAATAATTTTTCTCAGGGTATAACTTTTTGAGGTAAAATTGTACATTTAAAATGTAAAATATTTGCCTACTCTGCAGCTAATGCAGGCTTTTTTTTTCCCCTTCCTCCATGAAAAGGGACCGCAGAAGGAAAGGCAAGCAAGAGGCTTGCAGTGACCTTCAAGGTGTTCAGCTGCAGTTATTTTATTAGTTTTCCTCTGAAACACGACTTGAAGCTATGGTTTTTACTTGTGGCTTGGCATCTTTCTCTTGGTTCCCAAATAATTCTCAGCATAGATGGTGTGCTGCGTGCTTCATTTCCAGCTTGGGCAGCTCTTGGTGGGGCGTGGTGCTGTCCAGGTATTGTGGAGCGAAGGGCCACGTCTCTGATAGTGCCTGGTCTTTGGGAGGGCGTGGCCCAGAGCCCCAGCATTCACTTTTGGGGGCACTTTTGTATGTTCTTTGGCAGAACAGCTGGCACCCGAAGGTGTAGCAGTTTGATACTGCTAAACGTGAGACCAAGTAGTCTGGTTTCTGATTTCTGACCTCGCTCACAGCTAACCTGCACACTGGCTGCAAAGTCCCCTGCTTTCATCACCGAGCACAAGGTGCCCATTGCATCCACAGGAGGTGCTGGAGGCTTCCTGGGACATTCCCTCTCCATCCTTGGCATCTCAGTGTTGGGGCATCCCCTCTCTCTGCCCAGGTCCGTTCTCCTGTCCCTATTGCAAAGAGAACCCAGGCCTGTGCATCAGCCAGAGCGGGACACGGTCCTGTGCCAGACTCCTGTCCTCTTTTTGGGATAGCACCGTGTGAAGGATGGGAGGAGAACTTGCCAGTCGGGTGCACTGACCAAGTAGAGCCCCATGAGCATGGCTCATAAATCTCACTCTCCAAATAGTCCTGCCCTGGAGACAGGATGAGACATCTTGATTTAGACCTATTTGAAAATTGCTGAGCTGGTTTGCTCTCCCATTCTTTCCTTATCCTTGCTCCCTTCTCTCTGTACATATTTACATTCTCACGCATCTATACACACCCTCACCCCCTGCTCTCTGCTTCTCTCTACCTGTGATTGCGATGCCCTCAGCGTGCCTTGGCACTGATGTCTGTGTGCTCCGCAGGCCGTTCATCGTGCTGCCTCCCCTGATGGAGTGGATTCGGGTGGCGGTGGCTCACGCGGGGCACCGGCGCAGTTTCTCGGTGGACAGCGATGACGTGCGGCAGGCGGCCCGGCTCCTGCTGCCGGGAGTTGACTGCGAGCCCCGGCAGTTAAAGTAAGTCCCCGGGGTGCGGATGGGCTGCTCGGGGCGGGATGTGTCTGTCTCTCCTGGGGAGCGGCGGGCGGGCGGGCGCGGGGCTCTGTTGTTGCCTGGGAGGCGCAGGGATGCTCCGGGGCTCACCGTGTGTGTTGCAAAATCAGCTCCTGGTATTTGCTCACATCCGTGGATAAGCTGGTTGCATAGTAATGGGTGCCTGACTATCTCACAGCCCGATCGAGCCTGTAATCTGCTCATCAGAGCTTACATGGTGGTGGTGTTTTTGTTTTTTTGCTTTTTTTTTTTTTTTGCCTCTTCCTATTAGGTTCTGCTTGCTAATGAGGGGCTGAAACCTTCTGCTAATTGTCTGATTCATGTTGCTTTGCTATAAAATACGGAAATATAATTGGCAGGGCTGCAGATATTTTTCAGGGCTTTGTTTTCAGCATTTAATGCTTAAGGGCACATTTAAACTTAGAGGTAAGACTACTTCTTAAAGAAAAATTGTATATTTTATGCTAATATCAACTCAAATTACTTGTAAATGTCAGCCTAGATAATTTGACTTTTTTGTGTATCAGATGTGACCTTTTGGTTTTCTAATGAAGTCTTAAAGTATTTATTGCCAGGATATGTTTTTTGTTTTGCCTTATTATTATGTACTTGGATAAAAGTACATTCTAGGACTGTTCTGGAGTCAAGAATATGTTTGGTTTTGATGTTCGTATGAAAAGGCATTCTGAATCTGCCAAAGCAGAAATGATTCATTGCTATTGCTTCAAAATATGTACCCAAACCCCCAATTTCCAGCAGTCTGCCTCTCAATACAGCAGTAGATGCATTCTTTCCTGCAACACAGAAAGCAGAGGGCTGATTTACATGATTAGCTGTGACCTGCATGGGAGCAGCTGCCTTCTCTTGACTCTGGCCTTGACGTGCTCTACACCAGAGTATAATACTTCACTTCCAGATCTACAGAGGCTTTTTATAGTCACAGCTGTTCAATTTTTAATTGAAAAAATATATGGAATTTCAAAAGCCATATCATGAGCATTTCAGATTTCAAACCTTGGCTGTAGTTGCTTCCCTTTGGTGGCTCACCATGGCCCTCATTTCCAGAAGTGCTGCATTCTGTGTCCCTACTGAAATGTCAGGACATACAGATACAGGCACTACACATTGTCCAAAGACCTGGTACTTGGTTCTGAAAAGGCACAATTAATTTAATACCTCTCCAAGTATTTAGGTAGGATTGCAAATAAGGCAGTAATGTTTCTATTTTATATACTCTGTCTTTAAAATTAAGCTAGATACAGTAAAATACTTGTGGTTTAAAAAACCCCACAATATACAACCCAACATTTTATTTTGATGGTGTGAATGTATGTGTGTATATGTATACGCATATATATTTAAAAATCTCATCAACTGTTACAAAATTTTAGTTTTTATTAGGAAGTTTCAGAGTAATTGGAACTTGTGGAGATTTGTATTATACTGCAGAAGAATGTATTAATTATGGGAAACAAATCAGCACTTTGTTTAAAGTTGCCATCAAGAATTAATTTCATAAAGAACACAAATTATTGTTGTCCTACTTGTCTTAAAATTGGGAATGAGCCTGAAGAGCACAGCCTGAGATTAATCAGATGAGAATGAAAAGGGAAAACTATTCCTGAGACAAATTCTAGCTTTTAGAGAGACCAGCCTTTGCAGTGTGCCTGTATTTGACTGCAGGGGCTGGATACGTCCATTGATGTCCCAAAATGACAATCTCTCTGCTGTGCTGGCAGATGAGTGTTCGTGTACCTTGGGTTTTATTTTGAGGTCTGTGCCTACTGCTGGTGTAGTGCAGCAGGTTCTTTGCGTAGCTGCAAATAGGTCCCTGGCTGCCTGTAATCCTGAGATCAAAGGGAAGACTGAGCTTTTCTGAAGAGCAATGTGAGTCATCAGGATGTTAATTTGGAACTTTGCAGCCTGTAATTTTTTATTTGTTTTCAGCAGACCCTCAGCACTCCTGATTTTCATAAGCCAAACACCAGCCCTTCACTCCCTCCCCATTAGGGAGGGTGCCTTTCTAATTCTTAACTCCTCAAGGAACATCGATTCCATACATTTTAACACAGGGGGAGGGAACACAACAACTTTGCAGGGGATGGCTTTTCAAGTAAGCTGCATGACGGATGGAAGCTGGAGGATTGAAGTGCAGCTAGCTTGATAAATTTTGTGACTTCTGTGGGGAAGGTTTGTTAAGTGGAACCTTGAAAATGGTTCAATTTCTAGGGTTTTTGTAGCAGTCTTCTTTAGTCCCTGAAACACAGGGACCTCAACCCAAAAGTTCCCATGGTCCCAGGTGACACTGCATCATTCCACAGTGTTGGTTCACAACCTGTCGTTGCAAGTGCATAACGCAAAATCAGCTTCCGTACAGCCTACATGGAAAAACATGCATATGGGGAGAGGGAAAGATTGGCAGGATCTCAAAGGCTATGAAGTTCAGGATCAGTTTGGATAAAACCCAAATGTTCAGCTTCTTATCTGAGCTTCAGCATGGCGGCCTCCCTGCAAATCCATGCGACACTTCCCAGTACAATCACATACTCCAGCAGTGAGGTTCCCATTCTGTGGCTTTGTAATCACCTCTGCTTTTTCCTTCCTTTCATTCCTCTCTTTTGCCCTTTTTCTGAGCCTTTAAAAAAAAACTATCACTTTAATTTCTTGCAATGTTTTCCTCTTCTGAAAGAGGAGCTGCTCTTGTTCTGTGTAGAGGAGTGAGGGAAGCTGAAATCAGTCAGGAGCTGCTTGTCTCCTTCCTGATCTCTTTTCATTTTACAGCCGCAGATGTGCCAGAAAGTTTCTTCGCTCGTCAGCTTTGGGAGATGAGCAGGGATGTAAGCATTCACCTTCTCCCAGGAGTGAAAGCTTTAGACAGACCAGTTGTTTCCACCTTTTGCAAGGAGATAGGTTTCACAGATGGGTTGAGTGCTGCATGCACAGCAGCTCACTGAGACAGAAGGCCGAGTTGTGTCCCGGATATGGAGACAGTGGGAACAGCACACTTAAATAAAGCCTCACCTGTACCCACCTGAGACAGCAGGATGTACTCAGTTGAGGTGACTCTCTGCTGACATGAATCATGAATAGGGTACTCTGCTACCTATTCTAGACCTTTTATTAGTGAAGGCATGAAGGGAATTTGTTGTCTGAAAGGGGCCTGATGGTAAAAACTATGTTGACCTGTCTCCCTATTGTAATAAGATAGCATCACTGCTCAGCCTGCCCAGGCACTATCTGGCTGCAAACAGATGTTGGCTTCTCCTCATCGTCACATCTGCAAGGGGTCCCTTTCCCCTTGCTCCAGCAAAGCACAAGAAGCTCTTTGCACATCTTTCCTTCCTTCATTCTGTGGGATGTTTGTTTGAAACAAACCCCAGTGTGTTAGACATGTGGTGGGGAGGATCACTGGTGCATGACTGCATCTGGGACTGAAGGCTGATGGCAGAGAAACAGAGAAAGGGAGGAACATCCTGTGTTGCTCAGCTCAAAGGCTGCTGTGCCTTTTATCAGGGTCAGGGGCCTCATTTCTGGTGGCAGTCCTGGAGGATGTAAAGATGCTGGAGCACCTGTGAGATGTGTCCATCAGTGCCAACAGAGGCCATCACCCAAGAACTTTGGTGAAAACTTTGCCTCTGGTTTGGGGGGAGAAAATCCTGTTGGAAAAGGAAAAACACATAATAGCAACAAGGTTATGAAAATGGAAAAACAGTAATAAAAGAAGAGAAAATTATGCAGCTTAATGCACTCAAATCAGGATGACCAAATAACCTCGATTCCAACGATGAGAAAAAGCTGCCTCACAAAATCAGGGGGTCAGAGGGAAATATTTTTAACAAAGCCTGGAGTGATGCCATAACTCTAAGGATTAATAATAGTAATGCCCAACATTTGAAAAGGATGAGAAATGATCCAAGGAAAATTCCAGGCTGTTAGTGCAAGGCCTCTGAATGTTTTTTCAAGCAAAGACTGATTAAAGACATGTTGTTGAGGGAAAAATGGGATAAAATGTGACACAGATTTTCTAAAGATAGATCTTGCCAGGCTAATCTAATAACTTTTTTGATAAGATAACTGATTTTCTACCCCAAGGAAATTCAGTAGAATTTCATCTCTTTGGACTTGAGCGAAGGTTTGATGCAGTCCATGCAGGGATCTATTAACACAAGAAGATGGGGGTTAGTTAGGAAATTGGAAAGTGAGCAGGGGCTGGCTTCAAGAGAGGTGGCAAGGGCTGGGTTGGCTGAGATGTGGTTGCAAGCAGGGACCTTCAGCTCTCATTCTTAAAAAACTGGTATTTTTTAATTTTCAGAAAGGGTTTTGGCACAAATCATTGCAGTGTGCTCATGAAGTTAAAATTTGCTGATGCCATGATGCTGAGAGGCATTGTCCTGACAGAGGAAGTTTGGGAAATCATCCAGGAAAAAGTGGATGACCTTGAGGGCTGGGACAGAATAAATGGGATGAAATGCAGTTTTCCACAAATGGAAAAGCAGTTCTCCACAAATTGAAGGCAAATGTATTTTTTAAATAAAAATACACAAACTGCAGTGTATATGTAACATATACACTATATATGCATCTTAATATACACTGTGATGAGAGCAGAGTGTTGGAAGGGTGGTGGTAAAGGCTGTAGACAGTATTTAATCTCAGAATGATTGTAAACCACGAAAGTGGATTTCTCCTCAGCCATGAAAAAAGCAAATGCATTTTGAGTCTGCATTGGGAGAGGTATTTCCAATAGAAACAGAAAAGTATTGGTGCCCCGTGAAAGTGGTAGGAAGTGATGTGGAAGCACAAATCCTGTGTCCTGGTCAAAAAAAATATTCCCTTTGGACCAGGTAGAAAGAAATGGGCTGGGGCGATTTGGTTTTTAAACAGAATGTTCTCATGGAGACAAACATGAAGAAAGGGGCTCATTCAGCTGAGCAAAGTGTGTGCTGAGGGAATCTGTGGCCCTTCTCCAGAAATACATCAGGAGTAAACACTCTGGAAGGAAAAATATGCTATTTAAAGGTCAGCATGGACACAGAAGTATGTGAGTATTAGCAAGTCGTGCTAAGCTCAGGTTGAAGGTGCAGATGTACCCAAGCCTTGCTGCAGCATAGGGCCAGGTTTATTCACCTCCAGCCCCACATGCTCCCTCAGCTGCTGCCCTTCGCAGGCTCACCTGGTTGCAGCTCTGAGTTGCGTTTGTAGCTGTGATCCAGAAAGATCTCTGGGCAAATGCAGGGTCTGAGCACCTTGGAAAATCTGTCTTAATTGAAAATGAGTCCTGATTTCCAATTAGCCTTGTCCTGGGAATACCTAAGTCTGTTTTTCTGTCTGGGACCATCCCTCTTAATGAAGGCTCTCTAGGAAGATTGGATTATGACTCTCAAAAGTAAATACTGTTTGAGCATCCTTGGCCCGTTCAAGAGAGCTTTCTTAAAACTATGGAAAGGGGAAAATACAGTGATGTAAAGGGAAGATTTGTTATTTTGTTGTTTCAGAGCAGTCTATGCCATTTTTTGTGTCATCCTACTACTATACCACATGTGTACAATTCTAACTTGAAAGTGACAGCAGAAGAGTTGCATTTAATGTTTTATTGATGGAAATCTTGTGCTTGTACTAGAGCATGGAAATATAAATGGACTTTAATAAACAGAGATTAGAAAACAGAAAAAAATATTTCCACTGCTCCTCCTCTCTTAAAATCTGTTGGATAAAGGCTTGAGTTTCTTGAGAAAGAGAGAGTGTATGAAATTGCCAAGAAATTCTGCTATTTAATTAGATACAGCCACCTTCAAGTAGGAATGGTTGGTGTTTGCCTAGCTTCTTGAATGTCCTTGTTTTTCCCACAAATTTTCACTAATCTTTTAACACCAGCCATGGCTATTGCTGTAATTAGATACAAAAATGTGAGCAGTAGCAAACAAGCAACTTGACAAAATCCAGCAGTCCCTTGGGACAGATGGTGCCAGCAGATGAAGGAGGTTTTATTACTTAGAGGATGAGTTTCTGAGGTGAATCTCAACCTGTCCTGCCAAATGTCTCCTTGAAGACAGCAGAAATAAAAAAAAAAAAAATTGAAGGGAAGGACCTTGGTCTCACATTCTCCTTCAATTTTAGGGGAGAATACACTTGCATTTTTAGGGCCTTTAGGGTCCAGCCTTCTTTTTCCCATTGCAAGCAACATCATTATTGCTGTCTCATATGCTCTGTCCCTTTTATTGCATTCCTGAATGTCCCTGTACTACATTCCTGAATACAATAATCAAGATACAGATAACACACCGTTTTCCACTCATTGGTGAAGACTTGTGCTGTCTATTTATATGAAAGATGAGTCTGTACTGAAACTTTCCTATGGCACTGTGACCTTGTTCAAAATCTGAGCTCAGATTTAATTTTGAACGTGGTTCCTGACCTATATACACAGAACTGGAGTATTAAGAGTGTTTTGAAATATAGATTTGGGTCTTGATTTGATAGTCACATCACTTTTTTTAATGTGTTTTCCAGTATTTGTAACCAATTTATTCTTAGACCTTTGACAAGAATGAGAGTTTGGATAATAAACATTTGGAGTATTTTTTTCTTGTCTTAAGTTAGCTTGTGATTAAAGTAAATGGAGATATTCTATTTCTGCAATAAAAAGTAGTGCTCTTCATCACTTTGATCAACATGTTTGTGCCTACATTTTCCTCTCTCCAAAACTGAAAATGCAAGTAATTGTCTCAATATAGTATTTATATGGCCATTCTATTAATATCAGCATTATAGTCCTTTGTAAAGCACCACATTGGAAAAAAAGAGCTCACAAATTTAAATCAAATTGTCTGCTGCTCCCACTCTTGCTCTTTGTGTCTGTAGTCTCACTGAAGAGCCCCAGGCAAGGAACAAGACCCTATTGTGCTATGGGCTGTGCAGGCCAGATCAAAACAGTGATCCATGACCCCAAGAAAGTCAGCATTGCAAATGCATGTATATTGCTGCCTAAACGACAACTCCTTCCAGGATTCCAACCAGCTGAACTATAATTTCTGACTCAAGACCTCATTTTTATTTAGGACAAACTGGGTAAATTCTACAAAGCTGAAAAGATGGGCCTTATTAGCAGATTATCACTCTTTCAGTTGAAAAGGCTGGTGATGGAGTCCCAGGTGAGCAAACAAGGTTCTGATGCTTGGCTATCGGTGCAGTGATTGCTCATTTGAACCACAGAGAATGTTTGTGCTCCTGCTCATCACAGACTGCACTCCATTTCTTTTGAATCAACTGTTTCTACCAGTTACAATAGAAACACTTGAATCATCCATTTTCCCAAATGCATTCAACCCATGAGTAACTTATTAAAGATCTGCACAGACTCCCTCTTAGCCAGTCAGAGTGAAAATTAAAAAAAACCAACATCCCTTGAGTTTAAAGCGCTGCTGTAGAAGTGCTGCGTTATGGTTTTGTAATGTGAGTTTGGGAAAAGAAAAATAATTTGCTGTACTGCTAGGACCCATTACAAATGAAGATGATTATCTTTGACTCCTTTCAGAGGTTTGAGTACTTCAGAGTATGATGGAGTGTCATGGTCGCCAGGCAGTGTTTGACAGTGACCATTTGCAAATAATTAATGTTACCATGGCACTCCCCATATAAAGCCACAGTCCATTTCATTATGTGCAGTGGCACCACTGTAATGATCTTGAAGATAACAGCTGTAGAGGCAGTATCTGTCAGGAATTAAAAGAGGACTTGGGGAAAATTGTATTGCTATGTGAGTTTAAAAATGTGGCCACAATTTTACTGCAAATGTAAAATTGAGATAATTTCATTTGTTTCTAAGTTTGCCTTTTATTTTTAAAGGCAATTGTTGGCTTGCTTGACACTAGGGAGGGGGAGGGAGTTGATGGGCTCTGTGATGGAGCCCCTGAATTGGAGGGGTGAATTTGCTGTTGAGCAGAAGGCCTATAATAAGTGTGTATTATTAATTGAAACATACAATTTCTCAATTCTGGGAGCGAGAGCATTATATAGTGGTGATGGTGGTGGTGCCAAGCAGCCTGCCCAGCCCTATAGGTTGCTAAATAGGGAAGTTCAGAATGGACTGTGTCTGTAGAGAGGGGTTATCAGTCTCAGAGGATGTTGGTCAGTCCTACCTTGGTCGCTGTATCGTCTCTGGGAGACCTCAAAGTTTACCTGACCCAGCCAGCAGCTGGTGTGGTGATGTCCTACCATCCTGAGACTGTCCCTAGGTAGAAGAGGAGCAGAAGGGCATTGTCCTTCCATGATCCCCTGTTGCTCCCATCAGCCTTCCCAGCCCCTTTGATGAAAATGCACCTTTTCTGCAGGGAGAGGTCTTGGAGAACAGATGACCTGTGTAAATGCTATGGCTGGCAGACTCTGGCAGCAAACCATGGTAGCCTTGGAGGGGACATCCTGCTGTTGGGCTGGTGTAAGCCTCCTGTGCACTTGGAAAGATCACAAAGACTTTTTGGCAAAAGGGCCCTGCTCTGACAGTGCAGCTGGGGAGGGCTCCAGCTCTGTGTGCACATATGCTCTGTTCCCTTGCTTAGCAGGCACAGTTTCACAGCTCTGAAAAGTGACCCTGTATATTTAGCTGACTTTACTTGTTCCCTGTCAGCCTTGTATTTCAAACTTTTCCCCATCCCTTTCCCACCTCTTCAGAGCTTGTCAGTATGTTTGCTTCAGTCCAAAGTGAGAGAGTCTCGAGTGAGTCAAGCCTGGGAGTACATTCACTTCCTCTTTTTTAATCTTGCATTCTTTAATGTTTGTGGTTCTGGATGGCGTCCATGAGGGAGCAGTGTCCCCTTACACAGTGTAATATGGAGCAGACACCCTCTGCTTCTTTTTGGAATCAGTGTTATGCAGTGGATGGTAAGAAGGAAAGCTTGGGAGAAAATGCAGTGCTGTGTTGCCTCAGGTTTGATTTTTGATGGGTTTGGGTTTTTGTTTTTTTTTTTTTAATTTTCCAGTTTTCATTTTGAAATGCAACAGCTTGGTCTCTCTGCTGTGCAATCCTCCCAGCTGGCCTTCTCCAGTGTTAAAAGTGATGCTGTGCTTTTCTATTTGTACTTGTAGTTCCTGATCATTTTTTGATGTCTCTTCACTGCTTTTTATCAGTACATGTTAAATCTCTTTTTCCTTAACTCATTCATCTCTCTGGCTTTTCGAGAAGTTGCTTTCTCTCCTCATGCTCTGCTCCTTTCCTTTGTGTCATGCTCCTGTTCTAATAAACTCACCAGTTTGATCACTATCCAGTTTATTAGTCAACATATGGCAATACTCACAGCGGTCCTGTTTGGGGTATAAAAAAGGCAGTGGGCCACTGGTCATGGTACTAAGTTGTGGTTTCTCTTTTTGTGAACTTGGTCTAGCTCAGACTTTGTCAGCACTGGTGTGCTACCTCCTGTGCAGCCCCGGCACTCCTCTGCATCCATGTTGTTGTTGCACTGTTTTTACAGCTGTAGCACCCTGCAGCCCTTGGACCGAGACACTTGTGCCCCCAGCTGATTGAGGAGTACTGATTTGCTGATACTAAATATCAACAGGAATTTATGGCTCTCCTTCCTTGACTATAGTAAGCTGGTGAACTGATGCACTTTCAGGAGACCAGAGCCAGTTCATGGGAGAGTTCCTGCTGATTTTTGAACCCATGCCAGGGTAGAGTTCTGGGGAGCTCATACAGGCTAGGTGAGATAGGACCTTGTTCCTCTTTCCTCCTTTCTTTGAGTGTGCAACCCAGGTCAAAGTTTGGCTTTTTTTTTTTTTTTTTTTTTTAAGAGATGATCAACTATCATTTTCATGCACTAAGCTGGGCTGACATCAGTGGAGCTCTGTCAGACTCTGACCCATTTTATTCAGTCTATGTTACATACCTCAGTACAAATGATGAAGCAGTGAATTAACACAGGCAGTGATTCATAGCAACAGACACCTCTGCAGAGGATGTCTAGATCTTTCCATAGCTGCACTTTGCTGAGGAACCACCTTGTTTCCAGCCCAAAATCACCTGGGAATGCCGTCTGCAGCTGGGAGGTCTCTCCTCCATGCACCAAAACCCCCACCACCTAACTTCTGAGCATGCTTTATCTTTGCCATGCCATAAAAGAGGGCACAGATGATCTCCAGCATCTCATGCTCTGGGGGTAACAAGCACCAAATGTTGCTGTAGCTCTTGTGTCGGAAATGTGCCATGTGGTGTGAATGCATTTAGCCTCGATTGCTCCCATGGATCTCAGTGTCAGTGAGCTCAGCCCTGCATATGTCTGAGCTGGGTTTGCTTTTTACTTAAACTCAGTCAGAAAGTAGAGCAGAAAACCCAGCCTTGGTGTGTGTTGCCTTCTCCCTCTCTGCTGTGGGCACGTTGCTGGTGCAGAATCTGTTATTGCTGCTGCAGTGTGTTTATTGTGACTGAGTGTTGTGCATTAATCTTGCAGCATCCTGTGGTGATGGAATGTCATCCTTGTTTCCCTGAGTAGTGATATTCCAAGCATACCTGTTTTTGCATTCTTAGGACATGAACTTTTTTTACCAGTCAAAACCCAAACTGAGCAGTAGAAGGAACATAAACAAAACATCTGGTGTCCTCCAGACTGGTTGTGGCCCAGCACAGCAGAGAGCAAGTCTGAGATCCAATGCTGGTTTCAAACCTGTAGGAGCTTTGATCAAAACGCTTTGTATTTTGCATTTCACTTTCCTTCCTCTGTTGAAAGAGGAAGAGCAGCAGCTATTGCTTCATGCCACTGCTTCTATATAAACAGCGTATTTGTTGCATAGTGTTGTTAAATATTCAGCAGTGTTATATATTTTATAAAGGTCTGATAAAGCACTTTGAAGAAATTTAAATGATAGTGATGTGCTGTTTCTATTTTTCTTTTGATTTGCTGGGGTTTTTACATATGAAATAGAAAAACAAATATTTGATGTATGCTTGACTTTTTCACTTTTGATCTCTATTTTGTTTTTCCTTCATAAGTAGCCCCTCATTTTCTGACCTAGCATTTTTGCAGATTTAAAGCGGTGTTTTTCCAAGCAGTCCTTTATCCAAGTTCACACCAAAAGCGCTGTGGATTTGGACTCCACCCTCTGCCCCAGACACTCCTCGACATGAAAGAAAAGCAAATTTAGTAAGATGAAACCAACTTGGATAAACATTAGATTTGAATTGCCTGGCTCTCTCTGGAGCTGTAGATTCACATCTTGGCTAAATAGCTCCTAACCTTTCTTTCATTTGAAATGAATATCAGTTCACAGTTTTAAGAGCTTTTGAGTAAGACCTTAAAAGAATGACATCTTGTCTGTTAGACGCAGCCAGCAAGGATTTGTGGTGTTTTGCCATGACTGCCTGGCGAGATTGCCTACTCCCCAGTTGCATGGGGGACTTATGTACATGTGGCCCTGCTTGGACCACATGGACCAGAGGTTCTGCTCAACCTCAGCCATCCTGTGATTCTGTGACTTGCACTTTGTGCTCCAAAAAAGCTTCCCTGTTACTGGGACTATGCTGGTAAGATCCTTGAAGGTGTTTGGAGTGACATTATTTTTCTCTTTGGTGTATTGTCAACAATCATAAATCCATTTGATGTAAGTTCAGAGCTTACTGATGTCATTGGAAGTTTTCAGGGATCAAGGGAACTGGATAACCTTGCCATGCAGAGACAAAACTTGTGGTGCGAAAGTATTGTGCCTTGCCTAAACAGGGAAACAAAATCAAGTGAAAGCTGTGCTTTTTTCCCCCAGTTTTTATTGAAATTTATAACTAGTTCCGTGAAAGATAGAGCAAGGGCAGTCTCCCATTAGCTTGCATTATCATTTCCCATTCAGCAGTTCCCTTGCAGATGCAGGTCAAAGGAGAATGGATGCGTGCATGACCTAAATCCCTCAAAAGCAGGGCACAGTATTATTTTCCTGAGGAGGTCTGTCCTCTGCTTGTCCTCTGAGGGAGCTGGTTTCTCACCCCGCAGGATCGACGACTGTTTCTGTGCCTCTCGCAAGCTGGATGCAGTTGCCACTGAGGCCAAGTTCAAGCAGGACCTGGGTTTCCGGATGCTCAACTGCGGCCGGACAGATCTGGTTAAGCAAGCCATAGCCCTGCTGGGGCCGGATGGGATCAACAGCATGAGCGAGCAGGTAACGGCATAGACATTTACAGAAGCAGCTGTGGGATGGGAGAGTTTTGTCTGCTTGTCACAGGAAATGAGCCCCAGCTTTCAGCTCTGCATAGACAGGACCTTAATGCTGCCCCTTCGTTGAGTTAAAGCACGGCCAGGTGCACGTCCGCATTAAGTGAGGTCATTTTGAGTTGTATTGATTTGCCAGTACTGAGGTAACTCAGCATGAGGGCGACTGCATCCCCTGAAATCTTCTTAGCAGTGAACTGAGTCAAATGAAGGCAGAGCAAGATCCCAAGAGAGCTTAGTGTTGAGCTGAATACTTAAAACTGCTTCAGAGCCGTGCACAGTGCTGTGAGACAGGGCTCTGTGAGGTGAGCAGCCTTGCACTGCACACAGCTCTGGGATCTGTCAGCGCTTCGTGTGCACCACCCAGCCTGTCAGTGAATGGTTGATTGCTGGTGCTGTTTAGTGGATTTCAGTCCAGTTTGAACAGACCTTGCAGACGTGAAAGTGTCTCTGCAGTTACCCCTCTGCTGGTCATTGTGGCCAACATCCACCAGTTGAAGAGCCTGAATTTCCTTGGAGTTACACCTCTGTGAGGGTGGTGGTTGTGCCTGGGGATGAAGCTGCCCTCTGCAGCTACCTGCTGGCAGCTGTCTGCTGGACTGTGGTGCTCACCGAGGTGGTTCCCCCTTCCCAGAGGGAGATGATGGCTATGAATACTAATCTGTCCTTTTGAAATTGAGTCCCTGACCTTTCTGGTGCCCCTGATGAAAGTTTGTTGCTGCGTGTTCCCAGAGCTGTGGCATCATTTTTGACAGGAGCCAGGTGGCTGCCACCTCTCTGGTGGTCACAAGGGACCAGAGCTGGAGTGTTCGTGGGTTTAGGTCTTCTGAGATGAAAGCTGTTCCAGGAATGTGAATTATGTTGCTGTTCAGTAGCTTCAGTCTGAGTTAGTACTGTGGATTCATCTGAGAAAAGCTTTAGAAGAGGGCAATACTTCCTGCAAAAAAAAAATAGTATTGGACTGCTCATTCCAAGGCTCATACTTTTTAAAATTGCTGTTATTTTAAGTTAGTCTGAACCTGGAAACTTCTCACAGCGTATTTCCTCTGTCCTCCAGGCTGAAAACTGGGAACACTCTGGCTTGATTCATCAAAGTACCTAATCATATGCTTAACTCTGAACACATGCTTTTACATCCTATTTGAGTGAAAGTTAAGCCTGTGCTTAAATGTTTCGCTGGATCAAATGTCCCACATCTTGCAGGATCCCACATCTTGCAGGACGGAGCCCTAAGTCATACAAAGCTGAAAGAAAGTAATTCCATATTTTGCCAAAAGCCAAGTGCCCTTTCTGTTGATTGTACACATTGTTACTGTGTTCCTGTGTGTGCTTCGAACACTAATGATGGGCTCATTAAAAATCCATTCCTCCCACGTGCAGAGAGGGCGGTGAGTGGTGCTGCAGCACAAGGCTGAGCTTCGGGGCAAGCCTGGGGGGACTGGCAGAGGCAAAGGCAACAGGGACAGCAGTGCAAGCGAAGGGGAGGTTAAAATCCTCATTAACTCTTTAAAAGCCTGACACTGCAGCATTCTGGGCCCCTTTTAGTCAGTGTTAAGGCCTCGTTCAGCTGCAGCAGGGTCAGGACATCCTGTGTGGTTCCCAGGCTGAGCTTTTGCTGCGGATGTTGCCGCAGGACTCCTCACTGTGGCTGCCCACATGCTGTCTTGCAGGGGAGCCCCGGCACTGGGCTTTCAGAGTCTGTTCTACAGTTCTGATTAGACCCCTTGTGCTCAATGGACACTAGAATTAATTATCCAGTGATGCCACTCACAGAAACTGAAAAACCAGTTGAAGGAACATGTATTTAATTTTAAGCTGCTACCCCATCCTCATGTTCCAAGGCCCAAGCACAGTTTTTTTGTAATTTGCGTGGTCCTGTTTGTTCCCCTAGTGTTTACTGACTATCAAAGGAAATGTTTTGCCACGGGCTGTGGCTGAAGTCCTTTCAAATTCTCTTTGCAAATAGCTTCAAGTCACCCAAGAACTCTCCTTGCCTAGGGTCAATTTATTTTTTCTCATTCATGGCATGAGGACCTAAGTGCTTATTCCATGAGTACACTGCAGATTGGATCCTGTGAAATGCTCCATGTCTTTCAGGGACGACCTAAGGACCTTGCAGAGATAAACATTGCTTTATATTGTCTCTACAGGAGCAGCCTTTCTATACATAAGCACCCACTACCTTTAGCCCTTCATACAAACAAGAAAACTGGGTTAGTTCAGCAAAAACAGTGGTGCTGGGCTCTTGCTGGGAAGAGCAGTGTCTCAGCTCCCTGTCTGGCCAGGACAGGTACCTCCAGTTTCCCTGAAAATAACTTCCCTTCATAGCAGCACTTGGGTTAAAGAGCAAATGGACTGTGGTCTGACAGTAGATTTACTGGGGGACCTCGAGGCAGGCTGTAAACATGCATCAGAGGTAGCTGCATGCTTCAGGAGATTTACTGCAAAGCAACTGGTGGCTGTTGGTCAGCCCCCCCTACTGTATTTAATAAGCAGCTTTTGCTGTTGTAATTTGCAGTAGGTTTAATAATTTTGTTCATGGTTTCATCTGGACTCATTACCACAGCCACAGCAGTACTTCCTAAAGGGAAATGGTGATCAGGCATAGCAGGTATTTCAGATTAATACAAATTGCATTGTGGTGGTTCTGTAGTGAAGGGCTACTTAATCTACTTTTTCTCCAAGCAGGGCCGTGTTTTCCTGGAGCCAGCAACTCACAACAAAGCTGTCTGGCATTTCACTTGAAATTAAGTCAATTTTTTGCTAGGGAGTGCTATACAAAGCCTTTACATTTCCAGCCCCCTACAGTATCCATGTTGAAAAAGCTGTGCTCATATTTGACTGATCTTAAAAGGAGTTTTAAAGGCTCTTTTAATAATTGAAAAGTTAGATTTTAAGACACTCTGATCATAGAAAATTGAACAGAATTCTTGTCTTTCTAAAATATCCGTGGAAATAATGGTTGCTGTGGTGAAAATGTGTCTCTTCTGGGGCCCAAAGACAAAAGTGCTCAGTTTAATATATGGTGGAGGTGAGGCTGTCAAGCCCAGTTTCACTCACCATGCTGAAGACAACATGAAAAATACAAGCAGTAAGCACAAGTGACAACAAAAATGGAGATTTTTACAAAAATGTTTGACTTTTGCTAGTCTGAGGGGCATGTTTGTAGCAGAGGTAATGGCTTTCATTAAATACATGCTGTTAGTCTTGATGATATATACTTAAATAATTGTTTTTAAAAATCAAAATGAGTTCTGTGTTAAATTTGTCAATTCCTTTGTTTTTTAACTCCAAAAAATGACTAGGGCATGACTCCACTGATGTATGCTTGTGTCAGGGGTGATGAGGCTATGGTGCAGATGCTGCTAGATGCTGGAGCAGATCTGAATGCTGAGGTGAGGACTTTTTGTTGGTTGTATCTTTTTTCTGTTGTTTGTTTACATCTTAACTACCCCCTGAAATTGTAGCGGAGTGAAAATCTCAAGCATGGAAAAGAAAAATCTGTTTTATCTGGGACTGGGACCACTTGAAATGAACAGTCAAATCAGATGGCATTAGGTTAACACTGGGATTCACTGCACAGAAGGGGTCCAGTCATCTGAGTTAACCCACAGGTAACAGTGATTTAGTTGTGTTTGCACTCTGCAAATGAATTCAGGCATTAATTGGCACTAGCCCTGAGCACAGCTCTAATGCTATTAGAAGGACTCGCTGAATCTCAGCTGACTTTAAATGAAGAAGGTGAAAGAAACACCCATCTGGTAACTTGCCAAAGCTCAGCATTTCTATGCATATGGATGTTCCAAGCCAGCATCCCCAGCACACAAGAGCCATATAGGTTCGATTGTTTTGTTTTACAAAGTGCCTTGGGCTAAAAACTGTTGGATGAGGAGCTTGAAGCTTCCAGAATATAAATGTCTCATTGGTGAATGCATATCACAAACTCAGACAATACGTCCACCAAGCAGATTGTTGTCCAACTCAGTGCAATGCAGGTATGTACATTTTTTAAGAGCCACTTGAAAATCCATAAAGAGTTACTTGTTAAAGATTCCAGTTTCAATTTGTTGAGGTCATGAGTAAATTAAGCTGTCTGCTTCACTTATCTGTGTTCCATCTGTTCTGTTTGGACTTGAGGGAGCTGATAAATTGGAGTCACTACTTCAGACAGACATTTTGCACTTTTAAAAAGCGCAATTTAAAAAGTAGAAACTGATGTCAGCCATAGGAGACTGACAGTGTTACTACCATGTCATGAAATCAGCTGGTGGTTTCAGTTCCCCCCAGTCAAGCACATCGCCCTCAAAGCTGGCAGTAGCTGAACAATTGAACCCCTAGTCAGACCAAAGACTGGATGGGCAGGGAGCCTGATCTCTTCCTTAACCCTGCCTTGTGGCTCAGATGTGAGGCGGCTTTATTTGGTTCCTAGGACAAATTTTCATTAGGAGCAGTCCTCCCGATTGCTCCAGTAATCTTCCAGGCTTGAATCAAATGCAAATTTAAACAGTTTTGTCTTCCTGAAACTGCTGACATATGAGAGAACAGCTCCAGTGAGGAATGTGAACCTCCCCAATTCACTGCTGTAGAGTGTTTGCTCTAAAATCAAATGAAAACACTTTTGGACAAGAACTGTGAATAATTATGGCGTGCAATTATACGATGATTTGTGCACACCACGACCAACTGTGCAAATTGGGCAATTATGGCAAAAAAAAAAAAGGCAAATCAACCGTGAACAAAAATAAATACTCTGTCAGGTGCTGCATAATTTTCTCCCTTTCACTTTGCAAATATGTTTCCAAAAGTAGCCTCAAATGCTGGGCACCTCCTTTTTTGATTGCCCACGGTTAGTGAAAATGGACTAATTTCCAGATGTGCTAGGAAGCTGCAGTTTGCTCTGTCCTCAGTGGGACCTGTAGCTGCTCAGCCAGTCTCATCCTTAAAAGCTTATCCAGGCACAGGTCTTTTGCGAACACTGTGTTGGAGAGAACTCTGACTTGGAAAAAAACAAACAAACAAAACCCAAAAAACCCCACTAACCAAGAAAAAAAAAAACAAACAAGAAAAACCAACAAAACAAAAAGGAGCAAAGGAGTTTAAATGACTTCATTTCTTTGCTGCTTTCCATGGACTGCCCTGAACAGTGGTGGAACCATGCGTGAGCTGGATGCATTCACTGAGCCGTGGTCCTGCCCATCCTTCCCCTCTGCTGCTCTTGCTCCACATCCCAAACCCCAAGGCCTGAGCTGCTCAATCCTCTTCCTTCTGACCCAGCTCAGCCCCTAAGGAGCCCTGTGTCCTTGTTCAGAGGCCAGCACACTCCTTGTGGTGCCCTTTGAGCTCTCTGTTTGGCAAATCTGGGGGGTAACAGCCAGGTGCTGGTGCAGATCTGGCAAGCTGTGGCATTCTGCACGGGTCTTCAGATTTTGCCCTCATCCCTGTCCTTGGGACTGAGGGCCTGCATCTAGCAAAATGCTGCATGTGGCACTTAGAAATGTGAGCTGCTGCTGGAACCAGATATTTAATGACTGGCCCTGTTCTTCTGTATGGATTAAAGTACTTCAGACAAGGTAGTGAAAGCAGAGCTGGCTGGTGAGACAAAGAGATGGTGCATCTTTTACTCTGATTTTAGTCTTCCTCTGAAGATCAGTAACAAGATTTTGAGTTTTAGTGTCACACTCCATCTGAGTGCACAGCCTTGGATTGCAAATGTTCATTAGATTCTACCAGCTTTGTGAACCTCATCAATATTAATACCCCCATCTTTAAGACAGGGAAACTGAAGCAAAGAATGGTTATTCATCATCCCCAGTGTCTACATTAGAAGTACCAGGCACTAAGGCATAGAAAATGGAAGGAGCAACCTGAAGAACAGCATTTTGTTTTCTAAGGATATCGTTTGCATCTCTTTTAACTGTCACCACCCAGCACTTTTAGCTCAACTCAGACAGGAGAAGGCAGTAAAAGGAAATTTTCTTAAACATTCTGCCCCATCCCATCATTTTTCAGACTTTTTTTTTTTTCCCTCTGGTGAGAGAGGATGAGCCTGGAAAAATGCCTGCAAACTCCAGGGTAGGGCTTGTGATGTGTCTTTCATGACAGCAGTGACAAAAGTACTGATTTAAGTGCAAAGAAATTTGGCTGGGCCTGGAGCAATCCCAAGACCCAGAGCTGTTGGTACATGGCCTGGTGAAGTCAGTGGGAGTGGTCCTTAGCTGTAAATGTCCTGATCCGTCCTTACTTCCCCAGTGTGTGCTGTTATAACCAGCTGTGGATGTTTTGCCCTTGTGCAAAAGAATCTGGTGGCCAGTGGTTTAGGTGGAGCTACAGTAGTTGGTAAAAGACTTCATTTGGTAAGAACTTAAATCAAGCTGTCAAATCAGCACAAATAGTTTTAATATTGAGAAAAAAATTTCAGGAAAAAGATGAAGCCAATCATTTTATAAAGCACCTTTCCCAGGTTTTCTATTTCACTTACTCCCTCACATGCCTGGCTTTCAGGCAGGTTGAATTTTGTTACATATAGCTCTTTAAAAAAATAACTTTAATTTGTTTATAGGTTGTCAGTACTGCTCATAAATACCCATCCGTCCACCCTGAGACCCGCCATTGGACAGCTCTGACATTTGCTGTGTTGCATGGACATATTCCTGTAGTTCAGGTATTATTGTATTTCCCTACCTGCATCTCATTCTTTTTTTTTTCTCCTCTTCAGTTCTAATTACATCCATCTCAAACCAGCATCCTCTTGTCATACTCATATTGGTTACTTCTGCTTCTTCAAGAGTGTACTGATACATGATAGACTTACAAAGTGAAGATGGTGTTCAAAACTTAACCAATATGAGGCTTAAAAAGGACAATTTTAAAGCAAAGTTGCACCAAAGAAAGTCTGACAACTCCTTGTGCTCCTTCCTGACCACTTGTTTTGTGTGTTTGTTTATTCATTCATTGCACTTTCTTACACTGTAATACTCTAGCAAACACAAAGCCGCTGCCTTGGTGGGAGAGAGGTGGACAAGCCCTCATGCTGCTCCAGAGGGGACAATCCCTCACTCTCCTTACCCCATCCAGGTGTCATGTGGGATGTGCTGGTTCTGTGCTTTGGCATCTCTAAAGTTGAGAAGGTTTATTCTTCACAACGGCTGTGTCTGTGGCACACTCAAGCACCAAAACTTTGAAGGCCTTAAGACAGAAATGGCCAAGAGGGGGCTGGAGCACGGGCTCCATCCTGCTCTCCTTGGCCACTTTTGTTTTCAGCATTGCTGCTACTTGCGTGGAAGTGTCCCCGAGAGAGACCACAGCTTTTGGACTCATTGCTGCAATTGGTTCTTAAGAATTGCCTTTCTTTTGGCCATGTCTTCATATAAAAGATGGAGACAATTGAAATCTGATCTATTTTTGGATGGTGCTGGGCTTCTAGAAGACCATGAAGGAAGGATGCTTGTCGGGCTAACTTTCTTCCATCTCCAGTGCATTACTTCCTAACACTGACCTTATCCCATTTCCCATTCAAAAACACTGGGTTACACTTTTTTGGCTCTGAAGTTGGACGCTGGTGCTTCTGGTGTTTGGCAGCGTAAAATGAGCGAAAAAAGGAACGAATTTGCCTCTGTGAAACAATGGGCAGAATTTGCATGTCACGTGTCTCCATTGTACTGGGTTTGCAGATAACAAGAAGCATTAGATTCTCATTTGTCACTGTTCATGAACTCTGAAGAGTGTGATACCCCCAGTTGCTCTAAATGGTGAATTTTCTTTCTAGCTATTGCTGGATGCTGGAGCAAAGGTAGAAGGTTCCTTAGAGCATGGAGAGGAAAATTACTCTGAAACTCCTTTACAGCTGGCAGCAGCTGCTGGTAAGGACTTTCTTCCTCTTCCCATTGTAACAATTCCTCAGCTGGGATCTGTGGTTTAGGTGAGCAAATACTGGATTTTAAAAGGAGTAAAAATGCATTTCTTGCCTTGCAGGAAATTTTGAACTGGTCAGTTTGCTGTTGGAGCGAGGAGCTGACCCCATGATAGGAACCATGTACAGGAATGGCATTTCCATGACTCCACAAGGTGACATGAACTCTTTCAGTCAGGCTGCTGCACATGGACACAGGTAGAGTGGGAACAAGTCTAGTGGCATCCCTCAAGTGCTACTTTTTTGCCTGAGCATCAAATTTGAGCTGATGGGTGAAATTTCTGCATGAACAATTGAACATGCCACCAACTGAGCAGAGACGTAAGGCTTTCTGCTAGCATGTGAATTAAACCAGTTGGTGGTACAAGCTGCATTTTGGTTTCTGATGTAAAAAAAAAAAAAGGAAGGGGACTTGTGGTATGTTCAATGCAGTGGTTGTTAAATGGCAGCTGATGTGACAGCAGAGAGGAATGTCAAAAACATTCCTTCTGAATTTCTTGATATTTCTCTCAGGTTTGAGTGAATTGTGTCTGTACTGCTGCAGCCTTAATTTTATTGAATAGACTTTCTGCATCTATGTTTACTGTAAAGTCCTGTGTGTCTTAATGTTGTTTGTATGCTGCAAATTTAAAAAAAAAAAGAACTACTGAGATGAGCACCTGGCATGCATGACCTTGCAATGCTCAGGAGTTGACTGCAGTGTAATGAATTAGTATCATGATCTTCACACTCCTACTTTTCTGATTGTAGCCATCCAGAGGAACATAGATACAGGTTAGAGACAGTACCTGCCGTGTGTTTGCTTAGAGACGAGCTGCCAGTCTAACAACACGCTCACGGCACGTCAGGGCGGGTTCAAGAGCTCTGTCCATCTGGAGCCTGCGAGGGATCCCTGGCACAGACAGGAAGGACACTTTGGGTGTTGGAGTCTCACATTCACCCAGTGTGAATGGAAGCCCAGGCCTGAGGAGAACCTGGGGCTCTCTGTGGCTTGGCTGCTGGCTGTCCACATCACAGACTCTGGCACTTGTGTTCCTACCTGTATAACTCCCTCCCTCCCTCCCTCCCTCCCTCCCTCCCTCCCTCCCTCCCTCCCTCCCTCCCTCCCTCCCTTCCTCCCTCCCTTCCTCCCTTCCTTCCTCCCTGCCTTCCTCCCTTCCTTCCTTCCTCCCTCCCTCCTTCCTTCCTTCCTTCCTTCCTTCCTTCCCTCCTTTAAATTTGTTGGTAAGCGGGAGCAGGGGGCACGCTGGCATACAAGGAGGGTGGGCTGGGAGCCAGCCTGGTTTCTCTTCTCACAGCTGCAAAACCAAGGGAAACTACTGAGGTTGATGAGTTATTCTGGTGCGAATCTGAGGGCACAAAGTCTCTGAGTTGGTTATTTGATGGCCCAGCTGGATCAGTGGCTTTGTAGAGTAGTCCCAGCTGTGCTTGAACCTGCCCTGACTGGCCTTGTTGAATGTCTAGCCGCTCTAGCTTTCCCAGACTGCTTTGAGTGTGAATCGAGTGGTGGTGCTTTCAGTAGCTCCAGGTAGCTCCCTTCTCATGGCTGCCATGGTGGGAGTCCCAAGAGCTTGTCCAGAGGCACCTTGGCCTTCCCTGGTTGCTGAAGAAGTCTTGAGTCCCTTTTAGCTCACGAGTCCGTTCCCACAAGATGCCGCCACTCATGCGACATCTGTGCGGTTCGTGTCACGACAGCAGTGACTTGCAGACGTGTCCCAGGCAGTGCAGGTGGGCTAGCAGGAGCTATGCTTGCCTTGGTCTGCTCTCAGCTGGTTCTGCCATTAGCTGGAGTAATTTCTTGGGTAGGTGTCCTAACTTGCCACACAGCAAGTAAGCCCAGTGCAGCGAAAGCCCGGCCACTGACTCTGCTCTCCCTTTCCTCTTCTCTCTTGCCCCCTCTCCCTCTCTGTCGTGCTGTGACTGACAGGAATGTTTTCCGCAAGCTGCTTGCTCAGCCGGAGAAGGAGAAGAGCGATATCCTGTCCCTGGAGGAGATCCTGGCCGAGGGCACGGACTTGCCTGACTCAGCAGCAGCTCCTCTCTGCGCCAGCCGCAACAGCAAGGCCAAGCTGAAGGCGCTGAAGGAGGCCATGTACCACAGCGCCGAGCACGGCTACGTGGACGTCACCATCGACATCCGGAGCATAGGTCAGTCCTGGGCTCCTGCCTCTGCCTCGGCCAGGGAAGGACTACAGTGAGAAACGTGTTCCTCTTGATGGGCTGTTGCCTAAACCAAGCACGGTCGCATCTTCCTCAGCTCTTTCGGAATAGGAGGTGGTGGGAGATCTGACAGGTTCCCAGCCCATTCCAGCTCCGTAGCACACCCTGTTCAGGGGCCAGTGGCTTTTTTCTGCAGTGGTTTCCACCAGGAGCCATCTGCCCTGCTGCATGGCAGAGTGTAGGTAAGGCTCTGGGGCAGTGTTCAGCTGTCATGGGCCACCTCCCGCTGCTTCTCTTTTGCACTCCTCTTTAAAGCAGGTCACCATTAAAACAACTTCATGTTCTGAGACTCTGAAGCTGACTCCTTGGTCTGCCAGCTCTGCCAGTGAGGGACTTGAACATAATACCAGCCCCCTGTGAAGCTGCTTCTGCCTGTGGGTAGGGTGGTTGTGTGACGCAGATGGAAATCGATCTGGACTGTGTGTTTACCATCCCCATTCATCTGTTCACAGAGAAAGAGAGACCCAAGTGCCTGGTGTGCCTCTGCCTGGGGCAGTGCTCCAGCCCTGGGGCCATGGGATATGGGTCAGAGTGTGCAATGGGCTATGCAGGCAAAGATCTGGAGATGACTGAGAGTAGAGTGGCAGGGGTGCTCTACAGGCATTGAACATTTTCTGACATAGAAGGAAAAACCTTCCCTTGCCAAACACCAGGCTTATATTTCCTTCCACTCTGTTCTGTAAGAGCAGAAAGTAGGTCACATCCAGCCTCATGCCTGCAGAGGTACATTAGTTCCATGTGCTTTCTTGCTCAGTGCATGGGAACAGTTCCCTTTAACTTCCTGGAGAGTGGCTCTGCCATGGCAAGCTGCTTGAAAGGGCTGATCTGCTTAACTCGCTCAGTGCTCTTTAGGGAAAATACTAATGACCAGGAGAGGACATGGGGTATCAGTTATAGCAAGTTTTAATCTGAAGACCACCAATTTGAATCCAGGTAGGTAGTGGCCAAAATCAGGTTTTTTCACCATTTAATGGCTCTCCAGGGCCACATTCAAACAAATGAGCTAGTGTAAATCTAGTTTCCAAAAGGCTTTTGCAACGCAGAACACCACAGCAATTACCTCAAATTGGTAGTCTCAGCAGAGAAGCTGAAGGCTAGATGAGCAGAGAGACCACAGTCTTCTCTCAGCATTTGGAGGAAAGCCTCTGTGCATTAGCTCTGGGATGTACTGATAACATCGGCCTTCTCAAGTAGGGATAAATAGGAATTTGATGTCTTGAATGACTTGGCAGCTTTTGCTTAAAATCTTAGTATCAGTAAAGGTAAAAAAGCAGAAGGGCATGTCCTTCCCTGGAGCTGGGAATGAGCTGTGTCCTCTGTCTGCAGGTGTTCCCTGGACGCTGCACACGTGGCTGGAGTCTCTGCGCACGTCCTTCCAGCAGCACCGACGGCCCCTCATCCAGTGCCTGCTGAAGGAGTTCAAGTCCATTCAGGAAGAGGAGTACACTGAGGAGCTCATCACACAAGGGTTGCCTCTGATGTTTGAGATACTGAAGGCCAGCAAGGTAGGATGAAATTGTGTGTTTTAAAGCAAATCAGACTTATTCCCATCCTGTAAAACACGAAAGCTTGCAATACTATTTTTGAACAGCTCTCCCAAAGGTTGTTTAGACTGCACAGGATTATTATTTTTATCTGTATTATGAATCTCGGGTTTTTTCACTGTGGAACCATGAGTTATAAACACACGGGCTAATCAATGCTCCTACTAGAACAGCCTAATAACAGGTGCTTAGAGTAAGCTGGAGAGACAACAAAAGCTGGTACATAGTGGTGAAATTAAAGTCAAAAGGGTCATGGCATTGTGGCAAGACATGTTGATAACCAAGCCAACCCAAAGAGTAATTTCACCCAGCTTGTTTTACAGAACCATACAACAAAGCTAATATTCATGTTTCCTTTGGATTTCTTTAGTCTGTCATGATTTTCTTTTCCCTTCATGTGGGATTTGGACTTCTAAAGCTTATGAGGAGACTGGTTTCTATGAGCAAAGAAAAGGATAATTTTTTCAAATTTTCTGTGTGTGTGTTTGTACTTGCAGGTTTCCCAGATTTATTCTTTCAGCTGACATTTTTTTAGCCAAGCAAATCAGACTAAGAAAACCTTTCCAAGGAGGTGCCACTGGGTATGCAAGTATAATGGCAAAAGGGATGATCATGGAGCTGGCAAGGAGAGGGAAATGTCTTACCGAGTGAAGAATTTAAAACTTGTTATAGACAATAGTCTCATCTCATCTCTGCTGGTCCTCCTGAGAGTCAGTCACTCCCAAGGAATGCCCAGTCACTATCTACACAATCTACCAGAATACCATTGTAGTGATGAAAAGCATCAAAATTATTTGATTGGTGTTCTTTTTCCTCATACTCCACCATACATATTGGTATGGCCTTCTATATGTTAAACTGAAAGTAAGTAACTTTTATCCCCCAACTCTATGTGTAACAGCAAGGAGCAAATAATTTTTAGCAATAGCCTAAATAATGTGAAAAGGGGACAGGTTCTGGTATAGGTACTCAATACTAAATATTCCAGACTTGGTATAGCTAATGATGGCCTGCATGGATTTATTTTTTGTATCTTGCTGCAAAAGCAGGCTTGGACTAGAGTCCTGAGCAAATCCTGCATATTTGTTCCAGCATTGTTCTGATTTTTGCTACCATGAGCCTTGCCTTTGCAATTAGTTTGTATTGGATGAGTATTTATGGAGAATATTTTGAGATGGGTTTTAGGAAATTGTTCCAAATCCTACGGATTTGTAGATTCCTTGTTCTGTACTCACTTGGGTTAATGTATGTTCATCCAGAAACTACCAGCAAAGTGCTGTTTGGTTTGAAACTTGATATGAAGCTAAACATATTGAAAACTTAACAGAGAATAAGTTTAGGCCTTGTAATCTAGGATGAGGGGTGACTTTAATTGCTTTGGCTGAAGTCAAGGCCAGCAATCATCATTAGAATAATTCATTTGCATAGGATTATATCTTTAGTACATCTGTGTCTTCCACAGTCTATTGTAGGAGACCTGGGAAAAAAATAAGACTGCTACCTTTTGCTTTGGGTTCACTTAGAAACCTATAATCTGTTAGGTTTCTAACAATTGAAGTATCACAAAAACCCCTACATGATGAAGAAGAAATCTGTGCTGATCTTTATGCCTGCCCCTGGGCCTGGGGGAACTGCCTGTCTTCATGCATATTCACAAACACACACTCACACAGTGTTTCATAGTCTTAGAAAAAATAATTTATCATTCTAGGACACTGTAAGGGTTTACAAATTGTCTGCAAATGTTATGAATTATTGTGGTTGTCTTGTCCAAATGGCCTCTTACAGAGCTCTCCCAGACAGAAATGAGGAAAGAGACTCTGCAGCCCTTTGGAAGGAATCTACATAAATTCATTTGTAGGAGAATGAGCCAATAAAAGTTCTCCCTGGTCACTCCATAGAAGGCAGCTGAGGAGAGCTGAGATTTAAAGGACCTTCTGTTCCCCTTCTCTGGAAGGGCTGAGAGCGAGATTTTTGTGTATAACCGCAAAATAGAAATCTCCTTTAGGAGGTGCAGAAAGGCCATAACTGGTTCACATCCCTGTCTCTTGACAGCAAACTGTAAAGCTCTGCATTTTGTAGAGCTGTGGAGAGAGGAGCTTGATTTGCCCACATGGACATGCTTTTCCCTGTGGGCTGGAAACTTTGAGAGAGAGTATGACTCTTGCTAAACATCACAGTCAGGCCCAGTACATTTCCTTAATGAGTTTTTCAGGGCAAAAAGTATAAAATAAGCAACTAGGAAGCAGAGAGCTACTTAGCAGTTCTTTGCTGATGTAAAACAAGATGTCCCATTTGCTACATATTGTGATGCTTGGTATATTTTAATTGCATGGCAACTTGCACCTAGTAGAAATGGCATTTTGCGTTCCTATAAATAGTTTCAGCTATCCCATAATCTCAGAACAATTTACTAATATTAATGAGTTGAGACCTGAAAGAAGATCTTATCCTCCCTTCACCAACAGGGAAACTGAGGTAATTAAACAGGCAGATTTCCAGTGTTTCATGGAGTGACAGTCCCAGTCTCAGAGGCTGTGATAACCTGGATAAGCCAGACAGCAATTCATAGGCCAGAGAAGCTCCCCAAAAATCACATAGAAAAATAAGGGCAGGTCTCAGGGTAGGAAGCAAACTTTCTGCCCCCTTCCCCTCTGCTTTGCACTGTCATACAAAATGTTCTTGCAGGTTCCCAGGCCATGCAGAAAAAAGGCCAAGTGCTATAGATATGAAAATATTAAAGAAAATGTAACCAATACCTACAAGAACAGTGTCAGATATGAGGAATCCATTCTGTCTTACAGATGGTTTATAAAATGCCTGTTTCTAGAGGAAACAATGTGAGGTTTTGTGTGGGAGCTCTGCCAGCACTCATACTGGTGACGGTGACCTGTAGGGTGGCAGGGTGGAACTCCATTCCCATCTCTGTGCTGGGATGCTGACAGTAGAAACAAAAACAAAACCAAAAATTTGCAGAAGTCCTGATGCTGTAACATAGAACAGCAATAAAAATCAGCGAGTCAGGCAAAACTGGCTGAGCCCAAGTCCCTGGGTTTATTGCCTTTCTTCAAGCTGTGAAGTCAGTGGGGGAGAACAGTGTATAGGTTGCACATGGGTTGTTCACTGCCGAACTGAAGCCCTGGAGGAAGTCCTCCGAAAGCACAGCTGAAGGTTTGATACCCAGCTCCTGGTGGCTTCCAGTGGGATGGAGCTCTTTCATTTCCTTTCATCCCTTTAAATGTCTTCTATCAGCACCACTGAGAATTGCGTGGGGAGTGGGGAAGCAGCAGTGTTTCCATGCTGCTGAGGCAGAGCTGTGAAGACAGACTGAGAATCTATCTGCAGTTCCTCCCTCTGCAGCTCCTGCTGTCCTGCAGTGAGTTTGGGTCATTAGCAAATTAAAGAGCAGGGTCAAGGCACTCTGGAAAAAGCAACATCTGTGGCAAAGACATGGAGAGCTCAGTTTAAGGCACCACTCCTAAAAGCAAGCAAAACGCAAACTGGAAACTCCAACAACTAAAAGTTGTCGATGACACATGATGGTTTTGGGACACTGCACGGGTAGGAAAGGCACTGCCATTTAGGGATGGATTCAACCTCTTTGGAAGACAAGCACACAAACATAACCTGCTAGAAGTGGTTTTTACAGGGCTGTGTGAGGCAGAAGCCAGGGAGTCACTTCTGGGAGTGAGTATCCCTAAGCTAAACTTGAGCTGCTATGTAGACCAGAGTCGAGTCCCTCAAAATTAAAATTATGCTGGAGATCTTGTTATGGAAGAATGATAGGAAGATACAACTGAATTCCTGCCTGTTGGTATCTGTGTTGTGCTCTTCATGGCCTGGGAAAACTCCCCCAAACTCCTGGCTGAAAGCTTTCCTTTCCCTCCAGCTGAGGTTGATGTTTGCATTGCCTGAGCTTGACTCTGAGCTGAATTGTACACCTGCCCCATGTCAGAGGACCATATTTACCTGAGGAGTGCTCCCCCAAATAGGGGCTTTTAAAAGAGCTGTGTGGGGGCTGCATCCAGGTCCATGGGCTTGTAGTACCTGAGGTGAGGCTCACAGGTCAGCTCTTCTGTTTTTGCAGAGATTCTCCTAAGGATAATACACTGAATGTGCAGAGATGCTTCTATGTCCTCTGTCTGCGAAAATCCTGGAGCTTTTCAGTTTGATCTTGACATTTCCACAACCTGAAAAGACAGACTCAAGCCCACAACCTTGGAAGTTAAACACACCTGGTCTTTGGAGGAGGTTGGACTTAGGTTTTCACTCCAGGGCTCTGCACAAGACTGAATCATCATTAAGTCACCCAGCTCCATCCCTGTAGATTAGCCAGCACCTTTGCCAGTTGTATGAGGTCACGAGCCAGTTTCATCCACTGCTTTTTCTGCCTACAGCAATTTACATCAGCTTATCATTAGCCTATGTTTTCGAGAAAATACACAATCTTTTAATTCCAAATAATCTCTCTTGCAGCTTTCTCCCTTTCCCTCATAGGACCGTTAAGGAAAGGAGCTCTTTGCCATTTCTTTGGATCCTGTGTGGCCATGCATTGCTGAAGTGCATGTGTGAGTCTACACATGCATTGAGCACATATGCTGAAGCATTGTCTGAGGCTCCTAGAGGTGCTTCACACCAGGAAAACTTGGTTTAGGATTATAAGTGTTCCTGCTAGTGTATTGTCTAAGACTAAATCAACTTGAGAAGTCATAGGAGCAATCCATCACTGCCATACCTTCATTGCATTCTGAAGGTCTCTCTCCATCCTTCCCATGCATTTCTGTCAGTGACAACATGTTTCTTTTATTTACTTTATTTTAATATTTAGCCCATTAGTGAGGTGTTGGGCAGCCAGGCTTGTTGAAAGATGCAGGAAACTACTTTACAAAGATGTTTTTTCAGGATTTAAAATTCCTGCAGCTTTTGAACCTTTAAAAATGCACCTACAGGCAGCTGAGGAAATGTGCAGGAGTGCGCAGACTCTTTTGGAAGGCTGAGCTGTTTGAATAACAGCCATCAGTCTGGTGTTGACAGTTATTGAGAACAAATAGCAATTCAGAACAATAACCAGTTTTAAAACTCCAAAAGGATTCAGGCATGTGGGTATCTTGAGAAATCTAGCCTATATGGTTTTAAAGCTAAAGTACTCTTTCAGAAGTAACTTCTCCATTTGGAAACCGAAATCTCTTAAAAGGAAAGTTTGAGGTGTTTTTTAAAATATGCCTTCTCAAAGACAACCTCTGTCACAGATGCGCTAACTGCTGAAAAAGTATTTTCGTGTCTCCATCAAACAGAATGCAGCAGGAAAGACTGAAACATCTGGCTGTTGTGTTCCAAGAAAACTTTAAGAAGCTGAAGCTTGAGATGAGCATTCGGTTTCTCTGTTGCTGGGATTGATTTCTTTGTTTTTCTGGATTTGATTCTTCTAAAACAAATTTTGGAGAATGTCAACAGGCTCAGCTCATGTGTATGTTCTCTAAGTCCAGGCATGGTGGTCAGCAAAAAACAGTATTTCCCCAGGGTATGCATGTGACCTAGAAAGTGGCACTGGAAGACAAAGGAGCTAGAAAATTCCACTATTTTCCATTGTTTCATGGCGGGCTGAAATGAATGTTTCAGATGAGCTTGAGTGAAGCTATATTTTGTTGCATGAAGCCAGAGTGCCCTGTAGTGCAGGAAGGGCTAAGAGTAGAGAGCAGAGGTGAACCCTACATAGCACTGGGGCAGATACTCTGTCATAATGCTGTCCCAAGGGAAAGTCTTCCCCTGGGAGAATGCTGTCCATGTTTCTCTTACCTGGAGACCGTCAGAAAGACTCCTCTCTGTCTTGTTGAACTGCTTTTCAACAGAAAACTAAGCTTTTATTGTAATGAAAGGTTTCACTAGGATATTTGTTTCCCACATAATATTTTACCTTTCTTGAAAAAATTAACACCTGAAAATGGAGTATTTTGGTTGACAACTGAAATACTTCAGCTGAAGAAAAATGTGGAGTTTCCACAGAGGAGACAGACACACCAAAACCTGCACTAAAAATAACCCTGAAGACATCCCAGGATGCTAAAGGGTCTGCTTATGGATTCCATGGAGCGGCTAATGCCCTTCTGTGTGTCATCCAGTGCCCAGCCAGCACGCGGTGATCGATCTTTTGGCTGGGACTTGCTGTGATTTTGTTAGTCAGGTTTCACTGTTCTCAAGCAACTGCAGTGATCTGTAGCATTGCCCATTGTCACTTGTAGCACTTCTGTGTCTGAACAGTTCCGAGCAAGCCGGAGCCAGGTTATCCACACATGTACATCCTGCATTCTGCGTGTGAGATGCGAGCGCCAGGTACTGAGTGGCATGTTAATAACACACTGTTAACCCCAGCCTGTGATTTCATAACACACATTCAGCTTGGTGCTCACTAACACGGGTTTGATTTTGTTCCTACCCTCTGCTACCTTCTAAATTGTTCCCCTGCCAGAGGCAGGAGCCTTCTTCATTTACAATAAATACGTGCCGTGGATGTGGCACCTGCCCTTTTCTGGGCTCTCACCCAGGGATTAGACTGTGGATCTGAGCTTTTTACATACAATGCACAGCTGGGATATAAAGAGCCTTTTGAAAAGGAGGCTTGGCGGCCTTCCCAGAAGCAATGGAAGGGTCCATTTCTGCCTTACCTGTGATTAATTCTTTTCCGTTTGTGCTTGCAGTGGAGGGGCTTGAGCCCAGCACTAACAAAACCCATTTTGTTGTGCAGTTTACTGCTTCTAACTGTAACTCCAACCTCTGGGGCTTCCCTCCCTTTCCAGCTGTTTGACTAATATGAATTCTGTGTATGCTGCTTAACCATCTAGGAGTGACCATCTGAAGTGGCATTTCTTTAGTTTTGAGGCATTTGGTGAACGTGAAATATGCAAGAGGACGGTAGTGGGAACATCTGTGCAAGGGTGCAGACAGTTTTGAGATGGAAAAGAAGTTCTCAGTGTTTGAGTGTTCAGGGATGGGGGACAGCAAAAAGCCCTCTCTGTTACTTCATTCTTTACCATCTTTTTCTGGGAATGGGGAACATGAATAGAGGACTTATTCAAGGGTATCCCAGCATGTCATGGATAAGTCGTCAATGGGCTCGGGGTATGCTGAGACTACCACTACTTGAACAGCTGCTGGGGACTGCATGTGAGATGGCTGACTGGAAACAGCACTTCTGCCACTCTGCATTTAGCAGAGAAATGGGTCCCCCGAGCATCCTCAGGACCAGAGAGAGAACATACCTTTTCCAGTGCCCCTGTCCTCTGAGCAGTATTTTTTCTCAGCCTGCTGGGGAGTTGTGTATTAACAGGCAGGCACCAAGCCCAGAAGAATAAGTGTTACTTTTTCTGCCTTCATGTGGTGAGCTCTTGGTTTTTGGGCTATGTGGTAGAGGAATTTGAGGGCCTGGCAGACCTAGGTTAAAACAGCATTAATGGAACTGAGCTGGTGAATCTAGCATCAGGAGAAGAAAACCCCAAAATACTGCTAGGGATTTCAGAGGTAAAGGAAAGAAGCCTAACTTGCTAACAAGAGGTTAGCCTTGTACAGGGCAGCCACGTGGAGGTGGTAGGGTGTCTGTAGGCTGGTAAGAACTAAGCAGTGGGGTTTGAGCAGTCTGCAACACGCGTTTTACCCTGCAGAGTTTGGGGCATAGACACGTGTCTTGCACAGGCACTGGACAATATTGGCTATGTATTTCCCAGTTGTGTCCAGTTCCTTGTAGGAACACGTCCCAGAATGGCTATGCTGCGTTGATCCTTATAACCTGGAATGGAGGAAGCTCTCCCAGGGTATGTGCTGAAGCCTGGAGGAGACTTCCCTTGAATCCTGCCACAGACCTTTGTTAGATAGACATTCAGGAAAAAATATCCCTGCACTTCCCACCCAGGTCTTCACCCCTTCTCAGATCAATCAACAAGGCATCTGTGGTCCAACAACTTGAAAGCCTCCAGCTTTGCTTCAAAAGAATTTATAAATTCCCCTCACAGTTCAAGTGCATTCAGCAGGACTGGGGAATTCCTTTAGATCTCTGCTGAAGAATGCTTTTAAGTCCGGGGACTGCTTGTATCTACAAAGCAAAGTTGCTTGCTCACCAACCAGCTCTCCGCTGGAAGCACCATCTCCCTCCCTGTTGTTCCCTGTTCCCTCTTCCCTATCTGTAAACTACCCCATAGCTAGGTAAATATTTTTATTATATCCTGTGCCAAGCATTCTTCCCCCTCCCACAGAAGAAGATGTGCGTCGGCTCCCTTGGAGTGCAAATGAACGCCCGTGTCTCAAGGGAGGCTGGCCTCACTCCAGATGCCAGCCTCACACATCCTGGCTCTGGAAAACACAATGTTTTCCAACATCAAACTGTAGCAAGAAAACTTTGGTTTGCTCCTCCAGTGTTAAATTTTGCTGCCCACAACTGCTGCAGTGAGCTCTTACAGCGGGGCTTTCACAGTTAGGTTGATAGGATGAAAGGATAAACAGGGAAGAATTATCCATCTTGGTGCTTAAATGGAGCTTCTGAGCACCTCAGGGTGGGCACCTGATGGTGGGCACTGTGTGAAGGTGAGACTTGAATAGGCAGAACGTGTCCTCTGTCTTCCAGAAAAATGCTTGCACCCCAGGTCATGGACTTCTGCAGTTGTTCCCAGTCACTTCACAGGCAGCCCAAGTCCTCCAAGAGCAGGATTTGGCTTAAAAAGGCCACTTTTTCCTTAGCCATCCAGCTGCAGATGAAGTAAGCCTTTTCCCTCTCCTATTTCTGCCTGGTTTGTTGGTAAAAGTCAGCAGAGGTACTGTGGGGAGCAGACCCAGTGCCACAGTCCTGTGAGCTTGGCTGCGTGCGGGGGATGTGGGAAGCAAACTTGGTGTGCTGTAATAATTTACCAATTCCCTCCCTTGCTGCTGTTTGTTAGCAATGGCTCTAAATAAGCACATGCTTCAGCTTTCTTGCTGAGCACGTTTTTTGGCCTTTGGATGGCATGGGAGGTGGTAAGTATTTAATGTTATCAGTAGAAGCCAAAGGTCTCCAGCCTCCTCTCTGCCAAATGAGGTCAGTGTTCTGCATGGGAAGTCTGAAGATACTGGCTGTCTGATGGCCCTCTTTCCTCGACATGTCCATCCTAAGGTCTCTTTTTCTCTTTGTCCCATCTCTGTTCCATGTCTTGGGGTTTTTAAGCATCTCTCATGTGAATGCATCACATTTTGTGCTAATTAGAGCTTAGTTGGCACCATTTTTTTTATGGGCTTGTGGGCAAAGGGTTTTGAAATGAGCTTGTATCTGCACACCACAGAGCTGGTGACCCAGGGAGCTGGCAGCCCCTTGCCTGTGTAGGCAGGCTCCCGTGGGGCTGTCTGCAGGCATGATGATTCTTTTTGTTGGTTGGACTTACTAGTTGGACTTCCCCTTCTCCCACTTGGGCGGCTGAGTTTGGCCTGTTCTTCCCTGGTCTCAGTGCAGCTGGGTGTCCTGGTCCGTGGTGCTGTGGTTTGGTCTGGTGAGTTGGGCCTCCAGCTCCTAACAAGGCACTGCAAAGCCAATACCCAGGTTTTCCATCAGCACATTCCCACAGACATCCTGGAAGGAGGAGACTCATTGTCTTTATTGATGCAGGTGTGTGTTTTTAACAAGCTATTGCATAGGCACAGCTGTGGCTGGGACTGGTGAGTTCATGGAACCCAGCAGTGAAAACCTCAGTGATTCAGACAGGACTTGTGCACCCCAGCAGATTGGGGAAGGGGCTGCCAGGAGCTCTCCTCTTCAGTGCACTTGGCTTTTATTCATTGCAGGTAAAGGTGAGCATTGTTTCTCCTCTCCAGAGGCTCCCCTCCACTCTAACCATGGAATTGTCCCCATCTTCTGTTGTATTTTCTGACTTCTGGCATCCGCCAGATCCAGCTGGGAGCTGCCCTGCTGGTAATCGGCATCCCTCCGGACGCGCTCCTCCCTGCCTGACTCAGTCGGCCCTGGCGCTTCGGCACAGCCTTTCCAAACAGAGAAGAAATTGCTCTTTCTGCCCTGTCTGTCTAAAGCTTCCCCTCCCAACCCTCCCAGCAGCTGACTCACTTCCTTCTTTAAATCTGGCCTTAAATCTTCCTTTTCTCTTTAGCCTGTGATTCACTCCCTTTGTGAGGCACTGTGCAGAGCTCCGGCAGGAGGATGCAGAGCAGTGAGATGCTCCTGGGGTGAGGCGCCCTCCTTGTCTCGGAGCCACAGCAGTGAGCCCCTCTCTGAGGGCTGGGCCTTGTGCCTGCTAAATGGTGTCTCTCAGTATGAGAGTTTCTCTTATCTTAGAGTTTCTTTCAGTGCTACATTTGACGTAGTAATAGCAGCCAACTCCTGCCTGCGGCGAGTGCGTGTAATTTCCTTTGACATCAGCATGTGCCTGTGAGGGAACAGCTCTACCCCTTCCCACCCTGTTTGATGAGATTCAGTAAGAGAGTCATTACAGCATCGCTGCCACTCCTCCTTGTCACTCGTGGGATTTAAGGAGGACTTCTGAAATGTGCCCAGAGCAAGGAAACTTCAATTTCTGCTTCTAAAGCCTGGAGATATTTTTAATATAACAATTATATTCCTCAATTTTTTATACTATGATTTTATTTTTTTTTTGTCACTCATCTGCTTATTTCCTTGGCCTTTGACCCTGTTATGTCTAAGTGTCTTGCTGTTTCACAGTTTCTTGGTGTGGAGAGACTTACCTGCCTACAGGGTAGTTAAAAGATGTCACCATGAATTAGCAGTGTGGCACTGCTGAACTTGTCTAGACTTGCTCCAGTTATTAGCAAAGTGTGGGATAAAATTTGCTAAAGCTTTTAAATCCTGCTTTCATCTGGGACTTAGGTAGTTAAGCATTAAATACATTTCACTACCCTTGCATCTTAGGCATACAAATATTCAAGGTGCTTAGGAAAGCATCCTATGGGTGCCTTGCCCCCAAAATTGGGGCAGAAAGGGGTGAGGCCGGGGACCAGACCTGGTTCTACAAGGGTCTGGCTTCCACAGCACAGGGGTGTCCACACTGGTGCCAGAGTTGTAACATTAATGAAACGTTTGGGATTAAGTGAGTGGCTGGCTCTGGTGCCACAGTCACTCTGTAGAGGAAGAGTCTGTGTGTGAGACTGCTGCACTCAAAAACGTGTGCAGGCTGTGCAGCTACATCTCTCTGTAGCTCGGGTTTTCTAAGGCGTGACCAGTGACCATTTTCTAAAGAGCAAAAAAAAAGTCATTTTCCACTACACTAAGTCTGCAAATAATATGAATCCACTGTTGTAAAGGAACTTTGTTTTTGCAGCGGGGACTGGGCATATGGAATTTTGTAGGCAAAGAAGACTTGTCATGCAAGGAGAAGACTTCTTCATTTAAAATTATTTGTACAGGAGACATAGCAATCAAGTAAATGAGAACTGCAGTTTCTAACAAATGCTAATAATCGTAAGCTCTTTATTTTTAATAAAGCTTCAGCAATCACATTTTTCACCTTAAAACAGGCAGCTGTTGAGAGCAATGTCACATGTCCTTTGCATACTGATCTTATGTCGTGTGTATTTGTTTTCTTTTGTGTAGAACGAGGTGATCAGCCAGCAGCTCTCTGTCATTTTCACTCATTGCTATGGACCCTACCCAATTCCAAAGCTGGTGGAAATTAAGCGCAAACAGACCTCCCGCCTGGGTAAGTGTCACTGCAAGATCCTCGTGGGCTCACCAGGGAGAGCTGTGGGAGGGCTGGTGCTGGCCAGGTCCACAAGTCAGAAAAATCTCAATTTGAAAGACAGAATTAGAGGAAGGAAGGGCCCCAAACTTAACCTGATCTAAAACTCCCACTGACATCAGGAGGGTCATCAGGCGCACTGGAGTGGGGCCCTAAATCTGCAAAGATTTGTCTGTGTTGCTGATTAGGCTGGGATCCAAGCCTTGGCCCTGGAGTAAGGTGTCTGTCTGGATCTCAAATCACCCTGGCTGGCTGCAGGTGATGCTGCACCAGCACAGCCCTCCCAGCTTGGTCAGCAGAGCCCAGGCTGTTTTCAGGGGACTGAGAGAAGAGCCAAACAATTTTCCAGGACCCTCTTCCCCTTGACAGAGGCTTCTCACGGGGAGTGGCCTAATAGAGTATAAATGAGCAGAGGGCCCCAGCATCTGCTGAGCTGCAGTTTGCTCTGGGTAGCAGAGCTGGAGGCTGTGCCAGCGTCACACGGCGGGCACGTCTGGCTGTCGTTTCAGCAAAGGTCGTCACGGACTTCACAGCTTTGAATTCCCTTTGTCTGAACTCTGTGTGGTGGTCTCAGGCTGTCCAAACTAGCTTTATGGGCTTTACTCACAAAAAACAATATCCTTCTATTCTCTTGCTTTCTTTTGTCAAAACAGGGAAATATTCAGTGTGTTCCTGACCTCTTCCAAATTAAAGTTTTTGACTTTTCTGTTTCCTTCTTTTCGTGATTCTAGATCCCCATTTTCTTAACAATAAAGAGATGTCAGATGTCACATTTCTGGTGGAAGGAAGACCATTTTATGCACATCGAGTGTTGCTATTTACTGCATCGCCAAGGTAAAATACAGACACATCTCTGGTTTATAACAAAAATAGAATTTGATTTTATGGGTTTGTGAGGTTTTTTTGTTTGTTTTGCTGTCCGACTTCTTTGAGGGGTAGTGGCCCAATCTTCAAGTTTTTCTGAATCAGAACATCCCCACAGCTTGTTTCTGGTTGATCTGCCAGGTATTTAACAAGTGCTCCTGTCAATAGATTTTCATCCAGTGAATGATCCATACTTCTGGCCATGTATCTGACTTGGTAGCACTGAGGCATGTTGGCATGGTCCTCATTACTGCACTCAGTTCTCAACCATACAGGAGTTGTGATACTTGGATTATTAATAATTTAATGAGTGGTTAAATCCTGCCTTGCGTCAGTTTCAGCAGTCTCCAGGAAAAACAAGCTACTATCACACAATTCTTGATAGCATTTGACAACTTTTAAATGAAATTAAATAGCTGTGAAACATACCATACTGTATCCAAAGGCAGTATTTATAGTTGATTTCCTGTGCTCATAAGGCTGAATGTGAGTTTCCCAGCTCAACCCAACCCAGGAGTTTCTCACAAACATGATTTGTATGCAGCTGTATAATTCAAGGTGTGCTTTTAAACAAATCTTGCTGGCCCTCCATAACAGCTTATTTTGAGATGTGGCAAGGACAGAGCTCTGAGTTTGGATGATTTAAGCAATATGGGAATTGATGCTAGTTTTGCTGCCAGCCCACAGCACAGAGTAAAGAGATTTGCATGAAGTAACTGCAGTACCTGACCACGCCTTCAGCTAAGAAATGGATATTGGTGTTTACAGCTTCTTGGTAGATGTGCAAATACGTTCCAAACTCCAGCTTTAAGCCTACTAAATTGTGCTTATAATAGAGTTTGACACGAGTGAAAGCAAGTAAATTGTTATCTGTATTTTAATTAACAAGATGCAGTCATTATGAGGGAAAGGTTACCATCCATCAGATGCTGGTCTTGATAGATAAGCTGAGCTCTAAACTACTGCTGGAAGGTCAGATGAATTAACAAAGAGAGGAAGTACAAGGGCAGGTGTTTCTGGCAGCACATTTCCCATTTTCACCTTCTGATCAATGGGAATACCTGGTTTTGAGAAGTAGATTATTACATATGTGTATGTATCTCATATAAGTTTGCAATTATTAACTAAAAATATGTGGGCTTTTTGTCCTGAAACTTGTGTCTGAGTTTCAGATTTTGATAATCAGAGAACAGCAGCCTATCCAGTTTTCTCTCCTGCTTCCTGTCACACAATTATACTGAGCATGCACAGGAGCATATCACCCTCAAAAAAGGAAAACATTCAGGTTTTAAATGTTGCAGATCTTCATAAAAGATCATGTTGCCCTCAAGAAAAAAAATTTGGTTCTGTAATATGTGTCATTGCAGAATCTGAGTTTTGGATGTACATTTTACTCTGTTGTTATATTAGATGTATTTTTCAAAAATTTCTAATTGAAATCTTCTAGAGAGAGGATTCTTCCTTTTGGTTTGAACTTTATGTTAGTGTCTAAATCTTGATGCTTTTTGGTGACAAATACGTTTGTTTCAGTATACTGTTTTTGCAATAATTGGTGCTGTCATTCCATTGCACTTCTGTACTGTTTTTACTGCATTTTTCCAGAGATAATTGGGCTGGTATTTCAGTTTTGCTCCTTTTCATTTAGGTTTAAAGCATTGCTGTCTAGCAAGCCCTCATCTGATAGTACTTGTATTGAGATCAACTATGTGAAGTACCCCATCTTTCAGGTACAGTCATCACGCTGAATTTGAATGGAACTTGTAAGAGGAACACCATGCATGCCCTGTCCAAATTAGTACCTATGTATCTGATAGACCAGAGCAGTGGTGTCACAAGCACAGGCTTCATCTCTGTTCAAGCACTGCAGAATTCTATTGATTACAAATGTGCCTCAGCAGATATAGCAACATGCATTTCACTGACATGGGCTGTGCACACAAAGCACTGCCTGTCAGCATAAGGCATTTCTTTCTGTAGTTGGCTCTTTCTGTATTTAATGGACAGGTTTGGAAGAGACCCACTTCATTCCCTTCCTTAGCAGTGCTCTCCAATCAATTTAGTGCCATGAAAAGGCCGAGCTTGCTCTCTGTACCTGTAGCATGTACATGGATGTGCTTCCCTTGCTCTGAGCTGGGTTTCAGGCAGCTCCATGTATCGACTGTTACCGCTGCCCATAATTCCCAGCTGCCCACAAAAGCTGGGCTCCCCACAGAGGTGTCTCAGCTGGCTTGTATTACAGTGCAAAGCCTCCTCCACCTCTTTCTTGTCTTCCATGCATGCCTGCACACGGCTGGCTGGATGAAGGTGGCCTTTGCCAGGGAAGGGATAAGGGAATAGCCATTGTGTATGCTGTGTTTGCCTGAGTCACTGATGCACTTAACAGACTGGGAAATACACTGAAAACTCAAAATGAGTTAATCAGCTTCCTGCAAGCTGTTTGGAATTTACCAGGAAATCCAGACAATTTGAGGGTGAGGGTTGAGACATTGGACTACCTATGAGAAGGAAACACTGAACTTTGCAGAGTGAGAGAATAACCAAGTATATCTTTGAAATCAGGAGGCTTGAGCCATTTTTATCTACAAGTTCATGGTGGTGTTAGGAGAGCTTCGGGTATTGCCTGCATTGTCCCCTGTTCCTCTGTGTCTTGGATTGGTTTTTATAAACACTCCCTTTGTTTTATTACAGCTGGTTATGCAGTATCTTTATTATGGAGGTGCAGAGTCACTCCTGATTAAAAATAATGAAATTATGGAGGTAAGAGACATTTATTTAATTCCAGTGGGAGCGATGCTGACTGATCTGTGTGCCATTCACCCGAGGGCATGTGGCCATTGGGCAAGACCTGAGAACTCCTGTAAGAGCTAGCAGTGCCTCACCTGGAGTGCCCAGGCTCTCTGCAGTCCTGCAGGAGACTGGGAGACTTTGCAAATATCTACTTCAAGGCAAAGCTGGTGGTACCAAAATCTGGAACCAATTTCCAGCATCTTAGTGTTCCATCCTCCCTATCTCAGCAGCATTAAAAATATCCAGTTTGGTTTGTCACGTGGGAAAAGTCTTGGGCACATGCTGGGCTTTAACCATGAGACAAGTCCACTGGAGACACAGTTCAGCTCAATTTCAAGCATGTGACTCTCAAATTTTATGAATAAAACCATAATCTGCTCTCTGAAATACAGAGACTTCTTTGCCCCTTTCTCACTGGATGTAAAACATCCAGGTGCTGTTGTGGCCTTTTGCAAAAGCCAAACCAAGCCAGCTGGAGCTGACTGAACCTTCACACAGCCACCAGCCACACAACCACAACCTTATGGTTGTTAAGTAATCCCCTTCCAAATACTGTGTGCCATCATTGTCAGCTATGATCAGCAAAACTACTCCAACTATACAGAACTAAGATATATTGAGCAAATTCTTGATAGTCATTCAGGGAGTTTTCAGGCAGCCAAAAAGAGTGCAGGTCAGCAAATACTAAATTCAGAGCTACTTAAACAGCTGGTAATCATCAGTGTCTGCCACCACGATCACAGAATATCTCAAATTGGAAGAGACCCATAAGGACCATCAAGTCCAACTCCCTGCTCCTTGCAGGGCTGTGTAAAGCTGAACCACATCACTCAGAGTGCTGTGCAGATGTCCCATGAGCACTTCCCTGGGGAACTGTTCAGTGGCTGACTGCCCTCTCAGGGGAGAACCTGTTCCTTATGGCCAATCTGCACTTCCCTGGTGCAGCTGCTTTCCTTTTCCTCATGTCCTCTCGCTGTTGCCTGTATTGTTCTGTCCCTGTAACTCTGCAGTCTGGCAGCCAGAGGATGGAACTGGTCAGGACTGAAATCACCCCTCTCTAGTTCAGGCAGTGGATTTTTAAGTGAGCATACCCACATTGGCTTCCTGAGCTGTATAGGAAAAGTTCCCTAATTCTCTGTTTCTCTCAGAGTTTTAAAAGACTTCCTGAATTTCTAACCTTTTCTGAAAAGAGAATTTTAGAGTAGGCAGTGCAGTGGCTTTATAGAGATGTGTGTGTAATCACCTAGGCTCTTAAAAAGCTTGTACTGCATTTCAGCTGGCAGCTTGCTCTACTTTTGTGACATCTCAAAACTTCTGAGACTCCAGAATGTATGACTGATTGATTGATCTCTTGATAACAGATCTGGCCATGGTTCCTCACAGTTTAAAGTAATTACAAACCAGCACATGACTGCTTGAGCCACAGAGGCAGCTGGAATAGGATTTGGCTTTATCTTTCAAAACTGCATTTAGTAACTTGTCTTACTACACATATGATAACAAGAAGCACCAGAAATACTCCACAGAAATCTTTGCTGCAATTCGTAATTGGGGCCAGCTGGCTGCTATCACATCAGCACTGCAGATTTCCAGCACTTGGATTTATTTATGGGATTAAAATAGATCTTGAGCAGACTGCATAGGAAAAGTCAAAATAATGTCATAGAAGTCTCAGGGTTTTGTTTGTTCCCCAGTGCAGCATGAGAGCCCCTTTGGGATGCAGAGGTTAACTTTTTGTTATGAGTCCCAAATAATAAGGGCTGTGTAAAAACCTGATTACCTGAGTAAGTGCTATTTAAACACGTGAGCAGCTTGATCTAAGGTCTGGCTGGGTTACAACAAAGTGTCAAGCAATGAAGAACTCCAACCTGCTTTCTAAGGCAGAGCAGAGAGCCAGAGACAATGACCTGCCATGGAAAGCCAGAAAATTAAATTACTTTCCTGTAAAAGGACAGAAAAAGGGCAATAGAGGAAATATTAACACTGCTGAAATCAGTTGAAGAACTCAGAATTCGAGCCCTTTTCACCCCATAGGCATGCAGGGATGCCAAGGCAGTGCCAGGGTAGGCAGTGTAGCCACAGGGGAGATGCAGAGCCAAAGAGGGAGGTCAGTGCTGGTGTCAGAAGAGCTGTGGTAGAGCAGTGACAGACACATGACACTCACACGAATGCTGGCCAGGTGTTGCCTCACAAAGCTCGTTCCCACCTCTGTGCACTTGTTCCTTGGAATAATGTGGACCTCAGACAGTGTTTCAGTGCTCCTGGCCTGGACATCCCCTGACAGCTGCTCACAAGCTAGGACAAGGAGCATATGGAGATCTGATTCTGCCCCCTTGAGCCTTCTGAGGTGGCAGATTTGAAGTTTATTGTCTATCTAGATTAAGACTGCCCAGGACGGTCATCATCATTTGGTTTGAATTCCTCTGTACGCTTGATCCTGACCTTTCTGCTGACTTCCTCAGCCCAGATGCTCTGTTTCAATAAGATCTTGGGGAACAGTTGAACCACAACTTCGGTTTGGGGGATGTATTTGCAGGTCTTTTATTGCAGTCATGTTTGCAAAGTGACGAAATATTCTTCAAACCGCTGTTTCCTTTTTCTTCTTGTCCCATTCCAAAGTCAGCATGTGGAGCTGAGCAGCCTTTGGTGTTCTCTCTGTGTATAGATTCCCATTGTGTGATTTAGAAGAGACTGCAGAGGGTTAAAACAACCAAGCACTCTTCTCATTCTGACTTTTGTCAGTACTTTCATGCTAACTGAAGAAGGGGCAGAGAAAAAAGTATAATGAAACAGTGAAGAAGCAAGCTCTGATTCTGTATCGCTCAGCAGTTTTTGACTATTTTTTCCATGCCTTTTGTTTTTTTTTTAGCTTCTCTCTGCTGCTAAATTTTTCCAGCTTGAAGCTTTACAACGACACTGTGAGATCATTTGTGCAAAAAGCATTAATACAGAAAACTGCGTGGATATTTATAATCATGCCAAGGTAAAAATAACTGCATATGCTTGCATGTTGTGTGTCTGCTGTCATTCTTGTAGGTCAGTTTTGTAATAAGCAGTTATATATATATATATATATGTATATCTCGTATGCTTAGTACATTTGTTGCATGTTTAAGATTTGTCATTCATTTACTGGAACTGATTGATTAATAGGTACCTGGTATAGTGACAATCCAAGATTAGTTAGTCTCAGTCCGAGGTGGCAGCTTCTCAGCCCCCTCCCTGAGTGGTTCAAACTCAATTTGAGTGTACCACTCTGTAGGAGATCTATCCTTTATTCATGGCACCACAAACTGGTGAGCTGATTCTACAGGAATCACTAAGTGAAGTAGGCATCTCTGCTTTCATCTTCCAAGATGCATTTTCCCATTTCCATTACCTGTTTCTTCCTGCCTGAAGCCCAGTGGGGTGATCCACTCAATGCTGGTGACACCTTGTCAATATATAAAAATGCCATGTTGTGGAAGTGCAATGGCTCAGAGCCCTGCAAGGATGGTAATGAGAATTTTATGTCTTGGAGAGTTTCTTATTGAAATCAAATTATATACTTAGCTTGTGAGGTTGCCTAAGTCATTAGACACAGAAGCGTGGCATTTCTTGTCCTAGAAAACCTATTTTCACGCATTGGTGGAGGTGGTTACCACATTGATTAGTTTCAGTTTTTTCCCTCCTCATGTGGAGTAGTTAGATTTTCACTTGGAAGATGGAAATGGTACACAAATAAATGCAGTGAAATATTCTTCAAGCATTTCTTTAGGAGATTTTTTTCTCTAACTTGCATGGTCTATACAAAAGATAAAACTGATGCATTGTAACATGGAGGTTTGATTGAACAGAGTAATCCTGCCAATTGCTCCAAACCCCTGCAGATCTGACCTCTGTTCCCATCACCAGGTATCTCCTACAGAGAATAGTAATGCTGGGTGTTCATGTACAGATAACATGCAATCACTGTTCGAAATAGCACAAAGATCCACCTATAAAAATAAGCAATGAGGTGTATCTGTAGGTCCATTTAATGTAAGAGGAAAAAAATTACAGTGCAGGAATCGTTTGAAAAATATTTGATTTGTCTTGTAGCTCGTGTGCAAACTTCTCAGTTTGTATTGCTGTCAGTAAAAACAATAATTTTGCTTTAAAAATCATGTTTTCTTTGAATTGTGAAGCGGGGCTGTTATTTACATCATGATTGAAGAAAATTCTTACATGCTGGGACTTAACAAACCCAGTGGCTAAATCCAGCTCCTGGTTTGCCTGTAAGAGCCCCAACCTGTAAGTTATTTGTGCCTGTCCTCCCACTGGAAGCAGTGGAAATGGGGTACCTGGGTGGGTTTTACAGCCAGAGTCATGTTGGCAGTGCTGTGAGTAGGGCACTGCAGCAATAGCCAGCCTGGCTGTGTCTGAATCTTTGACTTCTGGAATTAGTTGGGTTGGGAGGGACCCTTAAAGATCATCTAGTTAGAGCCCTTCTTGACCTTGCTGCTTTGCAAGCTCATCTGCACCTGCAGGACCTCCCTGACCTTTCCAGAGGGGGATGTGTGGGCAGGCTGGCCCAGAGACAGGTTGGAGCACAGCCTTTGTCATCAAGATTGAGAGACAGATACAGTTTGGTGGGTGGTCCCTTGCAGGCCCAGGAGTTGGACTCCGTGATCCTTGTGGATTCCTTCCAACTCAGCGTGTTCTGTGATTCTGTAATGTGAATTTGGTCATATTTGCAAATAAATGCTGACTGGAGAGTACTGATGTCATTAATATCCCTGTGGGCATTCCATTTTTAAAATTGCTATCATAGAACTGTGGAATACCAGCTTGGAAGGCACTTCAAGGATCATCTGGTCCAACCTTTCTTTGCAAAAATAGAGTCTAGACAAGATGGCCTAGCACTCTGCCCAGCTGAATCTTAAAGTGTCCAATGCTGGGAAGTCCACCTCTGCTCTGGGGAGATTTTTTCAATGGCTGATTATTTCCATTTCTCCTCAAAGCATGAAATTTTGCATGACAGCTTTCTGCAGTCATATGCCCCATCCTTGCTAAGGACAGGATTCTTGAAACATGGTCTGTAATGTTTTCCCAAACCTGTAGTTTTAGGGTGTAACTTCTAGCATGAAATCATGGGTCTGGTAAACTCTGTGGTAAAACTTCCATCAGTTTCCAAGGGAGCAGAGCTTCAGCCTGTGGAATTTTGTTTCCCCAACAGCCAGGGTTTTTAACATAGAATTATTATGAGAATCATCAGCATAAAATACTGTTTTATTAACTCCTTCCTCTCCACACATTCATATCTCTGAGTAAGCACATTTTAGACTGTGTCTGTCTAAAAGGCTTAGCTTCTGTATTTGTTTGTGTGCAGCTCTTTGCACTGTATTTGCTGCCTGGGTTTTACCAGAATGGTTATCTTTCTCTAATTTCACTCCTTGTAGTTCCTCGGCGTCACAGAACTATCTGCCTATTGTGAAGGCTACTTTCTAAAAAACATGATGGTCCTCATTGAAAACGAAGCTTTCAAACAGTTGTTGTATGACAAGAATGGAGAAACATCTGGTCAGAATGTACTAGAGGACTTACAGAGGACGTTGGCCACAAGGATTCAGTCAATTCATTTGTCTTCTTCAAAGGGCTCCGTTGTGTAAAGCTGAGGAAGATGGTAACCCTCTAATCAAAGACCCTGCAAGTTGAGTCTTCTGTTGCAGTTGCTCAAACCTGTTGCAGTTGCTTAATGACTACAAAACCAGAAAATGTAAAAAAATTCCACATCGCATCCCAACAGTTCTGTTTCGGCCAGAGGTGCTGCGCTGGGGCTGTGTCCCCACCTGGATGAGAGAATACAGAAAACAAAGTTCCTTCCTGGTTTTGAGCAAGCTGGGTACCAGAGTATCCAGGGAATTGCCCTTGTACTCACATTTCTGAACACAAGCCCGTTCGTGGAGCTTGATGCCAACAAAAGCCAGAACTCACATCAGTGAACAGCAGAAGTCCCTGCCTGAAGGATAGTGCTGGGGAACACCTGAATTGACCAATTAATCATTTAAGTCAGATTTGTTCCAGTGTTATACAGTTAAGAACTATATCTATCCCAGAGTCCATTATCTCGTGCATTTAAGAAATGTAAAAACTGTCATTGCTATCAGCAAAGATCAGCTGTATTAGAGAGTGGGTAACACTGTTATAGTTGAGGAAATATACTGGCAGATTTTTAGGGGTGGGAACTTTTTAAACTGTTCATAAAAAATAATGGGGTGGCCTTGTAGTTTAAAACCTATTTCTTAAGCTTAAAATTTCATTTTCAACAGAGCTGTGTTTGAGAATCTATGTAACATGTTTTGGTTTTTTAAATGGTAAAATGTACGTTGTGTAAACACACATATGATCAAGTTTGCTTGTATTCTTTCCTAGGGTGGTATAATCTTGCCTAAGAGGCTATGGTTACACCAAAGAGGCACATAACCCAGACTGTCTCAAATACAGTAGTTGGGGGGGCAGGAGAACTGCATGCTACTCGTGATTTGGGGTTGAGATCAATGACAAACTCAACAAACATGCGCTTGCATGGTAACTGTACCTGTGAAATGTTCCCTTCGTGCTCGTTCTGCCAAGACAAATGCAATGTTACTTCTTGTCAAACTTCATTTGTGAAATTAGCTTATTTTTTATCTGGTTTCTGCGTGGTTGGCTGCGATAGGATACCCCTGGAGCTCCTTCTCAAGATGCTGATTTCTGTTTGTTGCAGTGAAGAGATAACAACAGATCTTTAATTTAGTGATGTGTGGATATTTTGCTACTGGCCAGAGATTGCGTCTGAGTTAGTCTTTTTAAAATTATAATTAAATATGTACTGTAGAATGATTTCTCAATGTATCCTGAGAATGTATAGGTAATATACAATGCAGGGCTTGGGTAGGGTGGGGTGGAGGGGTGTGATTTAAATGTCAGATGTCAGCTTTGTTTATTTTGCAGCCTGTTGTTAGCAAGACAAATCTGCTATGTGCCACAACATTCTGGATGCCCTCTCTGAAAACCACAGTAAGAAGCAGGCAAAGATGTTGCCTTCTCCATGGCAAAGTGACATTAATATATTTATTTTCAAGAATGCCATTCTAAGAAATTTACAAGTTTGTATGTTAATCTCTTTTTCTTTTGTTGAAGCAGCTGCATCAGGTGCCCTTCCATGTTCCAGTTTTGACATGCTCAGAGAACACAGTTTTTAGCTATAAAAACAATAAGAAGCTGTTTTATGACTCTGAGGTACAAATCCTCCCTTGTGCTTGGTCTTCTAAAGCCTCTACAGTTTCTGCAACAAATGACAAAATGTCTAAACTGACACTAATGTTGCAGAGACACTGCATGTCAGTCAATTAGATCTTGTTTTCTGCATAGATGTTCGCACAAGATGTTGTCTGGAACTTGTAAGTAATGGCTCCTTCTGAGTGAATGTTGTGATCATAGAGAAGCAGGACCATAGTTAATACAACAGCAACACACAGAGGTGCTTGTTGTTGCTTGGTGTGCCTTCTCATCCATGGAAACCCATCTTTCTATGACAAAAACAACTAGCTAAGAGCAGAGGCTAAGGCTCACCCTGCAGCCTCATGGTTTAATACAGCAAAGTTTTTCAAACAATATTCATTGTATTAAATGGAAGGGAAACACTGATAACTCCATGCTAGTCCTTCTTCTGAGCTGAGAGTGTCTGTGGTGAAGTTCAGTAGGTTTCTTTCAGCAATAAAGGGGTTAACAGGGCCTTTGGTGGCTGAACGTGGGGTGTTCACCTGAGCTGTGAAAGGAAGGGACTGCAGCTAAGGATTAGTACAGGAATAACTTTTGCTCTTGGAAATGCTGGTAATCCAAACGTCACAGATGTATAGCTGAAGGGAACCTTAAGAAAAAGGAGTCATAACTTCCAATTCTTTTTTGACCAGTGGCCCCCAGGACTTTTGCCAGCAGCAAAGCCAGCCTGTGTAAACCTAGCATTCATTTCTCCTGGAAGCAGCCAGCAAACCTGTGTCGATCCACAAACCAGAGTTTGAAAATGGTGATTTTAGTCTGCCTCTCCTGATGTGAGGCTGGGTGAGGTCCAGCTGAGGCATGCCAAACAATGTGCAGTTTGCAGGCTCTTCAAAAATCCAGTCACAGGGATCCATGATCTTCACCACTCTCATAATCAGAAGGTTTTCCTAAGAGACTTCAGAATTTCTTCATTGCCAATCAAGCCACTTTTCCTTCGGGTCCTGATTGACAGGAAAAACAGATGATCTTACAAGATCTTTTTAGAAACTTATTCTATGTATGAAAGGGATTATCCTCCTTGCATCACTCGTATAGTCTTTCCTAGTTCCTTTGTTAGTGTTTTCTGATTTTTGCTGTCATTCCCCTCATGGCTTCCCATTTTCCCCAAATTTCCATACTTCAGCAGGAGTTTTATACGTTAGCAAGCAAAGCAGGGAAACTCTTGCTGTGGTTTATGTAAAGCATATCAGAAAATATATCCCCAGATATTTTCTGCAAGAACATCCCATGTCTGACTTTGATCTAGTCTGTCTTATAATTCCTGAGGGATTCACTGTTGCCTTCTCAGGAATTCCATCTTTATTCATACATTTGTTTACTACACCTTCCAAAGTATAACACTTTCAATTTCTCCTTATTAAATTTGTTCTCCTCTAATCAGGGCAATTTCCCCACTTCATCAAGATCAATTGCAATTCTGATCGTGTCTTCTAGCCTGTTTCATAATCTCCAACCTTTATTATATGTGGCTTCATGCATGGATTCTTCATTCCATTAATCTGGGGCTGGGGGGAAGGGCTCTTGTCAATTTAATCTAAAAAGCAATGTGAGTTTCAGTGGGTGCCCATGAATACCATCCCTATCAGATAAGGCTCTTTCCAACAGAGCATTTTATTAGCATTTTTTTCAGACATGGTGTTATCATCTTAGAAAATAAAAAGCTTTCTCTTCTTTTCGTCTTTGTATGAGTCGCAATAATTTACAAATTTTGAGGCCAAATATTGCTTCCAGTCTTTGTAAAATGAAAAAAAAAATACAACATCCTTGGAAAAACTTAGGATTTTCTTTTTTAACCATAATTTTCCAGCCTCTAATGAGTGAAGTTGCCTTTCCATCTGTCATTTTTATACTAATCCACTGCTGTAATATTTGAGGATTTACAGACATCCTGTCCTTGCCTCCTGGCAGATCTTCCCTTATATCCCTACACAGTTCTCCCTTAGTTTCCAGAATTTCCTCACATTCCCACTTTGCTTCACATGCTGCCAGTTTCCACACTTCCCAGTTTTTTTTACTCTGGAGCCCTACTGGATTCCTTCCCAAGCCCAGAAGTGGTATCTGTGTTGTCCTGAATAGTTGATTTTCCAATAATTGGCTCAAGAGCTGGAAGAGAAAAGGATGGAGAATGTAGGAGGGCAAAGGTTTTGGACATCACAGGGGAAGGCTGGCATTCTTTTCATTACAGATTTCAGCACTGTCTGCTTGTTTCCCTGATTTCCCCCTGATCTATTCCTTAGGCTGCTGTCCTCTAAACACAGCTGATGGCCAGATGCTCTCTGTTCTGGAACTGGGCCAGCTTTCTAATGGCTAAGACTACTTTTTCCTGAGCTAAAACTTCTGCCTGCTTGCTTTCAGCTGTGGAGTAGATTAGTAAAAAATGTCTATTAAAGACAGAGGAAACGTCTCTCAAAAGGTGTGAAGGTTTAGTAGCCAGGCTCCTATTGGCACTAATGAGAGCTGCTTGCTGAATCCTCCACACGCTGCTTTGGACACTTTGCCTTTTTCCACTGAATATCCACTGGCTTCATACCAAATGGGGCACAAGGCCTGTGTGATGTGCCAGGGGCTTTCTTAAATTCTAGTTTTGTTTCAAGGCATAGCAACATTTGCTGCTCTTTAAAGGTTAAAAGTAAAAAGGGAAGTGGTCTGTTTGCGCTGAAATAAACTGCTCTGAGGTGCTGCAGTGATGAAAAAGAAAGGGCATCTCCTCTTCCCAGCTGTACCTGCCTAAAATCAGAGGAGGCTTCTGTTATAGCATGGAATGCTGCCGGGTCTGTGGGGATTCAGGCATGCAGGACCCTGTTTAAGTGGGGTTTTTAAGGTTAACACATTCACATACTCAAGATGAGGATTAGGCCATCCTAGAAAAAACAGCCATTCCTAGTGCTCCTATCTTTGGATTAAATCCTGGAAGAAGCTGGAATCCTGCAGAACTAATTGAAGTCAGTTGCACATATTCAGGGTCCCTCAGGAGCTGGCTCTGTTTTAAAAATACTGCTGAAAGATGACAACCTGAAACCTGCATTCACTAAAGCTGCCTCTGAAGCCACTGGCTTGGGTTTGGTTTTGTTTGCTTGGTTTGTTTGTTTGTTTGTTTGGGTTTTTGTTTGGTTGGTTTTGTTTGTTTTTTGTTGTGGTTTTGGTGTTTTGTTTGGGTTTTGTTTTGTTTGGGGTTTTTTGCTGAATGAGAGTTACCTAAAGCCAAAGCCTTTAAGTTACTTGGTTTGAGAAAGTGTCTTTCATGTGAGGCTCTGCAAGTGCTTTACAGAAATGAAGGGCCTGATGTTGCTTTCATCCTCTGGCACAGACATGAGATTTATAAGAATTAAAATAACTGCCTAGGATTTAGCCTAAAATTTAATAAACTAATTTGTAGGATGTTAGCCTTGAAACAGCCCTCGGATAATATCTGAAACCCTATAGGTGAGAACATTACTAATTTTAGGTGTCAACCTGTAAGCAAACAAACCTGCAGCACTTCCATGTGTTTGCAGCAAAATTATGATGTTATTTTTTTAACTTGTTATTTATTTTCAGGTAAGGCCTGTTATCTTCAGTGGGTGAAAACAGAGGCTGGCCACTCTGACCAAATTATCACATTTCAGTATCATTGCACCCAACCTGCTACTTGTAACTGGCCTTCAAGTGCAAAAACAGTAAAGCTGAGTTTTCAGCTGTGGCTCAATGCTCCATGACTTCAGTGAGAGCACTGCTGAGAATATTATTCATGTGGTGCCCAAAGCAGAAGGAAAATCTGGAAACTTGCAGAAAGACTAATGGGAATTTGTCAGCTGCCTTCAGTGAGCCTTTGAGCTGGGAAAGCAAGCTCAGTGTCGGTAGGAGGAGGGCATTCCATTTCTTTTTGTTGCCATTAAGCTGTCATTCCTTCAGCTCTGTCCAAGGCTTCTTGCATGGAACAGCCATGAATGGCCTAGAGTGTTTATCTTGGATACCTGCACAGGACTTAAAATGTGGTATCTCACTACTTCAAAGTCAAGAGTCTCATTGGATGATGGGTTTTGTGCTTTGCTTGGACTGCTTGTCACTAAAACACCCAGGAGACATGGCAGCAAGTTACAAGAGAGGTTGTGTTGGCTGGATAGATTAAATTCTACAAACACTTCGTGCTTTGCATGTTTAGTTGACTAAATCTGTCCCTTGATTGTACCAGAACAGCAACTTTGTACTTTTTTTCCTTTGCAGAGGCATTTTTCACCTTTCTTTGAGCTGACAGTTTTGTTCTTTCATCCTGTAGAGGCAGTGACAGTGTGTGAATGGGCATGCTTAGCTTAGGCACAGATTTCTCTCCATGCTGGATGGCACACTAATGAAGAGGTCTTAGTAAGGAAAGAGGATTAGGTAAAAGAATTTGAATGTATAACCTTAGATCTTTGCCTCTGATTCCAGAGGTATAGTGTCCACTGCTAGCTAATTCATTTGTTCCCCAACTCAGAGTTTCCAGGTAATCAAAGGGAAGGAGAGAGCAGGAAGAGGAGAAACAGCCCCATCTCCTGCCACTTGCTTGGCATTCCCAACCAGCCCAGTTGGCTCCAGTCTCTGCAGTGCTCACACAGAGGGTTTGCTCAGATATGGCCATGGAGTTGAAGCAACTGGTGGCACTTTCTTGTCCTTACAAATATCTTCACTGCTGCTGGTGGTTAACTTTGGTCTTTCCACTCCTCCTCATCTCTGCTGCTGTGTTATGATTAAAACTTCCATTATTCAGCTTTGCCTAGCACAGTGAGAGGCAATCTTCTTTCTTACTGCCTTTCTAAAGCAAACAAAGACAGGGGAAAAGCCTCGCTGAAATACCCAATCGAAAGTCATTAATGGTTTACAATAAGTCACAAAAGAAAAGGGAGATGCTCAAAAACAGAGACTGCCACTTTAGGAAAATCCAGTGTGTTAGGAGGTCATTTTAATTAATTAAGGTCAAAACCTTATTCTGGCAGGGACAGATTAACATGTTTCAAAACATCTGGACTTGTTAAAGCGACAGGTTCAAGAGAATCTAGCCTTCCCCTTTCCCCTTCCCAGCAGTGGATAAATTGAATATCCTGAAGCTTACTGCATGAGAGGCTTTCAGATGAGCCTTTCCAAAGTCAGCTTCTCTCTGTTCTGCATAGCTTTTGAAGAGCTCACAGCACATCTGCAGGCTGGGATTTGCCCCTCAGCACAGTCAAAAGCCTCCTGTGCCCCAGTGCTGGGTGTGGGACAGAGTCGGAAGGAGCACAGGATGGCCCTGGAGCCTCATCAGAGTGAAATCTGCTTCCCCAGCATCCAAACAGCCACTTGGTCGAATACCCTGCTTAACCCAGTCAGTTCAATACCTTGGGAACTGATTTTTGCCATGCTGTTATTAAGCCAATGACTAATTGTGCCATTTGGGGATGCAGTGAAATGTGCAGTCTTACTTCAGTTATGAGTTAAGTTTTTCCATTGAAGAATACATGGACTATAGGAATGTATCTCAGAGCTTTTTGACCTCATGTTCCTGGCTAAGTTCCAATTAGTACTAGAAAAACTTGACCTGTTTAAGTCCCATCAGTGCATTTGGGCCAGTAGGTTGCTTCCTGTCTCTGTTTCTCTGGAGCCTTGCAGTTGTTGGGCAGCCATATGTGCTGTGCCAGTGGGGAGCAGAGGTGCCTGAGCATTATGCAGACACCAAATAAGTAAATCCCACTCTCTGCAATGCAGGACATTCCTCCTACTGATCTCTTTGGTATTATGGGTAAGGTTGAGCAATGGATCTCTGCTGTTTACAGCCCCAAGTTAGGATCAGTGCTCTTCTTCCCCACTCTCTTTTGGCTCTGCTGTCCACCACAGAGAGGAGGGAAAAGAAAAACTCAGAGGAAATACCACACTCTCTCAACCTGCCCTCCCCACCACCAGTAACAGGTGGGCTGCTAGAGTGTCCTTCAGTCCCCCTCTTCTGAAAGCTTCTTGTAGTGCTATTTGTACATGAGTTATCCCTAGACCATGCTTTGCAGTAGGTCAAAGTCTGGAAAGCATCTTCAGTCATTCATGGCAGAAGTGAGATTGTAAAACATTCAATTCCAATCATCCATGCTAAGAATTTTCTGTTCCCTTGTTGTTTTTGGTGTTGTGTTGGTTGGCTGGCTTTGGGAGGGATTTGGGGTTTTTGGGGTGGTTTTTTTTCGCTTGTTTTGTTTTTTGGTTGGTTTGGTTATTTTTTTCATTGGGAAGATGAAGCATGTGCAATGCTTTGGATTTTGTGTCTATAGTTACCATTGTGTGTATGTTCAAGAAAGAGAGATGGACAGTAAATAGATCTATGGGGTATGTTATGAGGCGTGAAATCATGTTTGTAATGAGATTTCTTGTTAATGGCAGTCAGCCTTCCTTGACGCTAAGCATTAATGCAATATCCATTAGTGCAGCTAAACCTCCCTCTGCTCCACTTTCCCAAATGGGTTTCACGTTGTACCTAGTTAGCATTTACAAATATTTGATACAGGGTTCAAGGAGTAATTTACGTGTTAAAAATGTATGAATAGTCTAAGAAAAAATACAGGTTAAGTTTCTACTCTAACATCATTCACAAACCAAAACATAAAAGCGTGGTGAAATTTGCTCCACTAAAATGGCTGGAAGCCTTTTCATTGATTTCTCTAGTCTGTGGATTAGGTCTGTTTTCCATCTCTCTTTCATACTTTGTCACCTTTGAAGTCTTTGCAGGCCAAATGCATATCTGTAATTAGAAAGCACAGTCTTGATCTTTAAATGGAGAATGATCCCCTTCTGAAAGCAGCACCTAAATTAGGAAATCCTGGTGTGAGCATCCTGTAAATACAGAAGAGCATTGTCTGTGGGACAGCTCTTTGCTTCCTTTCTGCCTCTTTGCATCCACTTCCGTCTGTCCCTGAGATGTCTTGGACCTGAAAGTTAGGAAAGAAAAGTGAAAACAAGAGGAAAGGATGTGCCAGAAATAAGGTGTGCAGAACCATTGTGCTGGTCTTGATTTTTTGCTGGTTTTAGGCAGACTCCTAATTTGTGTAATACAAACCCAGGAATGGTTATGATTGTTTTGCATTTGTTATGGTTGTTACGAATTTGGGGTTGGGGTTTTTTCCTAGCAAAGTGGTTTTGTTTGCTGTCATCTTTTGTTGGGGTTTTATGTGAAGGTTTCATTTCACTTTTTATTGAGAAGGAAACGAAAGATCACATAACCCAACAGCTATCATCAACAAACACAGAGATCCTGTCCTGCATCCTGCAGATGTGGCTTAAATACTGGTTTATGGCTTCACAGGCATGTTTGAGGTCATCTGTAATTACCAACACAGGTGACACTTTCTTCCCCTTTGCTTACCCATTTACGGTAGATAAAAACAAAATAACAGTCAGAGTATGGACAATAGGATGGCAGATGTTTTTCAATGGAGAAAGATTATAGCTAAGAAATACAAATGTTTCTGGAACCAAATATTTTTTCTCAAAAGGACAGAGAGACATCTGTAGCTCATGCAAAGATGTCATTCTCTTGAGTGTGTTAGATGCTTTTGAAAATTGCCTGGTTTGTGCTGTTAATGATCCAGCACAAGCCCTTCCACTGGAGAGACTAACTGAGTGCACTCAGAACCAAGGCTGAAGGGAATGTATGAAAAATAGAGGAGTTCAGCCATAATTTGAGGTAGCAGCTTTGTTTGCTTTTGTCCACTGTGTCCACAACTTGAACGTTATTTTAAAGGGCATGTTTGTATTTCATTTCTCTTGAATCCTTTTTTTAATTGCTGAGGCACTCTCACAGCATCTTCTCCGAATGCCCCTTAGGTCGTCTTAAACACCATTTAATGTCTGTCTGATGCTGATCCTTTTATAATCTCCAATGAGATTACGATTCATTTGTCATTGCTAGATGACAAATGAATTGTAACAGCCTTAACAAAAATCTTGTTTTGTTAAGGCTGTATAAAGGCACTGCAGCATGTGAAACCAGCAAGTTGATTTTTATTATTGCATTACTCTGAAAAAGAAAAAAACTAATGAGATCTTTGTTTCTAGTGTGAAAGGCTCCCCTTAGCTTGAGAGGACACGTGCAAAGCCTCTGCTGTGAATGCCTCGATATAATCAGCTTACAAAATGGAGGAAAAAGATATTACAGAAAGATTTTTGAGGAACATAACTCCAGTGGAGCAGAACATGCACTTGCTTAAGACATGCTCTCTTGCTCTGTCTCTCTCCTGAAGTCAGTGGGAATTTTTAATGGGAGTTACTGCAAGGCTGTATGGTTTTTTAATGCACTAGTAGATGTAATTTCCCATCCAGTCATCTGCACAGTTGTGGTTGGTACAGCATAAAGGCTAAGGGCCAAACCCTGCTGTCATTGCACACAGCCCCTCTGCTTCATCAGGGATCATAAACATGTACTTATGTTACTTGAGGTTTTTTCTGAAGAGGAATGGGAGAGGGTAGGCCTTCCTTCTGCTCCTTGATCACAGGCTTTGCATTCCCAATGACTTTTATTAGAAGTATCATATATTTACATGCTGCAGAATGAGGCCTGCGTGGGATGGGAAAGATTTTTATGAATTTAGACCTGCCTAAGAAAACAACCGCTCTAATTTTAGACAAGTTGCATTCCATATCCATCTGTTTAGTGCATCAGTCTGATGTTTACTGTTTAGTAAATTGCATTTGGGCTTTTTTTTTTCTTTTGAGGGCATCACCTGTCATCAGCCAGTGTAAAATATCACCAAGGACATCCAGACATACACATAGGGGCAAACTGTGCCAGCTTCACACACCGCAGTCCCATGAAAAGCAAGGAAAGCTGGACTGGGCACACGAAATGCAATCCCCCCCTGACATCAAATTACATGTCCTGCCTCATTTCATAGAGATGGATGACATCCTTGGGAAAAAAAAACCAAACACATGCTGCCACTTCTTCAGAGTTTAAAATGTATTAAAATCAAGGAAATTATATTAGACATGGCTGTAGTCTATCAAATCCAGCCCTGTGCATAGGCAGAACTCCAAGGGAAAGTAACAGGAGTTTCCATTATGGAGTTTGCAAAAGGAAGCCTACTTAATGAATTTGACAAAATGTCAACTTTGTGTAAACTCTCCTGGTGGGTCTGTATAAAGGTTTTTTTAAGAAATCTTCATTGGAACACACCAGAGAATAATAAACTTGCACCTTGATAGAATAGCTTTATTTGTATATACTCTATGTAAATTTTAAAGCAGAGGATACATGTCATTCCTTGTACATATCTGACTAGGATGGTGGCAGTGCTGTGCACTGCTGCTTAGGGGATCCAGCTTCTCAGTCCTGGATTTCCAGCTGTAAAGGTTGCAGGAGACTGCTTGGGACCAGCTAAACATTGGATGAATAGATGCTCACCACTCACTGCTTAGAAATGCAGGAGCAGGATTTGGAACGGATGTTGGCTATGGAGAAGATTGCTTGCCTCTACTCCTGGCTAATGGACAAGTGCCTCCTTTGCTGTCATCTCCAACAGAAGTGATTTATTGTCAGAGTGTGGGAACCTTCAGAGCCCTGTTTGGTTTTTCAGAGGGGTCTGAGATTCAGGTGTCACATGGGAAGGTCCCTGAAGAAGCAGTGTGTATGTATATACATCTACCTACCTGTCTGTCTGTGATCTAATATCCCACTGTTTCTGTATTGAATGGTCTCAGTAATCTGTAAACAAGTGATCGCTCCTCTTGTGCTACTGCTTTGAAATTCTTTGCATGCACTCTGGCATATAATTCTGTAAGAAAAGAAATTATACATATTATATATACATATATATATATATAGTAGCTTGCAAAATATTCATGTTGAAGAGCCATGTTTTGTGCAAATTGTACATTTATGTTGTGGGCAATATCGCAATACAAACTTTTATTAGTTGTCGATAGTAGATTTATCACGTTATTTTTGAGTGTATGTACGTATCCCAAGCTTTCAACCTCAGGCATTAGATCAGCTACTGAAGGAGACTTTTTCTGTGCAGTAGAAATAGCACAGGCTTTCAGTAAATAGGCAGGTGTGCAACTCCCATTCTGTTTAATGCTAGGCTGATTCTTCATGCAGGTTATCAGGCAAATACTCTCTTGTCAGTGCTGGAATTTGTGTTTGGTATGAGGAGCTTGTTGTGCTCATCTAGAACAGAGCTCAAACCCCAACCTTGCAGAACAAAGTGCTTGACTCCTACTGCCCTCTGTCTCCACAGGTGCTCCAATATAAACACAAGGAGGACTTAAGGAACTCCCAGTTGCCTGCTGGATAGCCAATGTTATATTTTCAAATGTACATGCTACATAGTTTTCAATGTAGGGGCTAGATAAAAGTGTAATACCAGTATGGCTTTAGAAAAGCTGCAGTGTTTGGAGCTTGACCGTGAAACTTTTACCTGATTCCTGAACATCATCAGTGGCTTTGTTTGCTCAATGTTTACCTCTGAGAAATGTATGCTATTGATTTAAATGTTTAATATATTGACTGCCTTTTTTTGTATATTTGTTATCATAAATATATGATTGGTTTGGTTTAAATGCTAACAATTGTGGTCTATTTTCAGACTTGAAATACTTACGGTTCTGTATTGGGCAGGCAAAGTTATTAATGAATATAGCAATTTGGTATTTTATTCCTGTTTTATACAGCTGCCCCCATAGGTTATTATCAGATAGCAATGAATATTGCTGAACAGCAGGTGGAACTCCTTTGAGTGTGTTTATGAGCCATCTCTGTTCAATAAAAATTCCATTGTTTTCTAGCCTAGGAAATGGCTGCTGTGAGTGTTTTTGTTTCTTCTCCCCTTAAGGTGTTTCTTGATGTCTTTCAGACAACAGACTGGGCTTCTCCCAGAAACCACATGTGTTCAGGATTTTACAGCTGGAAATCCTGGTGCTGTTCTCCCACATGCACTGCTATCAGCATGCTTGCTGTGTGGGTCAAGAAGTGATACAGAGTTGGTTCCCAAAAACCTTTCCCTGAGTGCTGGTCTGCCATCAAATGGGCATTTAAGACCTGGGAATGGAGCTTCATGATGCTTAAAATTAAGCATCTGCAAGTGCATCATAGCCAGAGTTTGGATGCAGGAAGGTCTGAAAGGCTTGTTTGGAAGCTTGCTCCATTATACTGCAAATGCATACAAATAAGCTGGAAATGGGTATCTCGAAGGGAAATCAGGTATAAACAGAGGGACTTGATTAATCTTGGCATGAGTGTGAAAATCAGGTTTTAAAAATATTTTTGCTTTTAATTTTTTACTCCTTAAATTAATTTCCAGTGTATTCTGTCTTGTATGTTTTAGTGGATTTGAAGTCAAGTTTCTTCATATTTAGAATCTTTCTCCAGATTATTAAGGAACGGGTCGGTTCAGGAGGCAAAAGAGGGTGACATCCTTTCACGTCTTTTGTGTAAGTTGTGGGAGTGAGACACCCACAACTGACACTCACACCACACAGGGTGACTGCCCAGACCAGTCGGGGCTCTCTCAGGTGCCTTTAGATCTTGCAAACTCGGCTGTCGAGGAGAAGACTTTAAAAAGCAGCTCATAGGGAACCCTGCAGTTACCCAAATTCTGCAGGAGATGTAGGCCCCCCTTGCCTGCCTCCCCAGTATCTGGAAGAAAACAAAGCAAGCCTTCACTTGCAGCAAACTGGAATGATTTTTCTCCCTTTCCCAGCTGGGGATACCGATACAATATAAAACCGTTCTTCATGGGCATTTGAGTTAACGCTTCACTGAGAAAAATAAAGAAGTTCAGCCAGAAATGTTCACCCCATTCTTCTGGGTTCTTGGTAGACTTACCCGTGCTTTTCTACATTCCATTCCCAGTTGTGTTCTTGAGGTTTTCTGTGGAGACTGAAGGCTGTGGCACACCTTCACTGGGCTAGTTAGTCTTGCCCACTGCCTCTTTCACAGGGCAGAAATGGACAGTGATGTCTAAACCCGCCCTGCTACAAAGTAGAGCTCACCTAGAGGAGCCCAGGTTTTGTCCTGAGGCTAAAGCACTGCCAGAAGTGCTTGATGTCGATCTGTTGATGGAATCAGCTACAGAAACATGAGTACAATGTAGAAGTCATTGTGTGTCTCAGTTTGATTACATAGAAGTAACATTTTAACCACTCAGAATTTTTTTTCCCAAATCTGCATAATGGTTTATACAGATACATTTCTAGGTGTGTGGTGGTATCAGCTAAATTCTTCTATGTTGACAGAGCCTTACACTTTAATGAACATCTCCTCAGTGGCTTTTATTTTGTCCAATGAGTCTTGGATGGGAAACATTCCAGAATAAGTGTGTGGGCTGGCTGTCTCTAAGCTTTGCAATGAAGACGTAAAACTGCAACACAGAGGGTGTCTGAGAAGCTGTGCACTTATCCTTGCAGGCTGGAAGGCCACCATTCCCAGCACAACCCTGCAGCCTGGCTACCTTCCTAGGAGCTTATTAGCCTCTTGGGTCTACAAACCAATGGCTTGTGTTAGAAGTTGTCATGTCCTCCTGTAATAACAAGTACTCGAAGCAACACACTTAGACATGGAGGAAATAAAGATGTGACACCTCTGAGACTAACACTGGCCCTGATGTCCCCCATTGCTCCCATGGTGGTGGAGAGGTGCAAGCCCTCGGGTTTTGAGGTGTCCAGCTGACAGCAGTTGTTGCAGGGATGATGGGACTCTCATTCCCAAACTCTCCAGCAGACATTTTGGGAAAGCAGCTGCTCCACAAGCTCGCATCCCTGATAATGCTCACATCCCTGATAATCCCTCCTGTGTCCCAGTGAGGTTTTAATGTCTTTCACGTGTATCTGGTTCACATTGAGATCACACTTATTAGATGTAGCTAAAAGATAAGTGATAGCCCTCATTCATTCCATAAAGTTAAACACAGACTACCAAGAGCAATAAGTAAGATCTGGGAGAAAGCCTTAGCACAAGGATGTTTTATCTTTCTAAGTGAGGAGGTTTGTGGCCTCCCAGAGAACTCCTTAAGGAGATCCTGCATGAAAGAAAACCAAAGCAGCCTTGTTTTAACCACCTGAAAACTTAACTTTCTGCTTAGCTATCAGTTCAAGAGTTCTTCCCCCCAGGCTATGCAGCAGTGTGCAAACAGGGCATGTCATCTCCCTTGATGAGATGCTGCCCTACTGAGAGCTGATACTTCTTTGGTTTCCTGCCAGTATCTGTGCTCTGTGTTTCACAGAAAAACACAGGGAGTGCAAACAGAAAATCAAAAGGTAACCTTGAGGACTTAGATGGCTGCCATTGGTGTTTCAAAGTCACTTTAAATACTTCTTTCTTCCTTTTCTTTCTTTCTTTCTTCCTTCCTTTCTTTTATTTTCTTTCTTTTTTCTCTTGATTATGTTACTGGTTTTAGCTGTTTAGCATCCCTGGGGCTGCAACACTGCTATTTTGCAGATCATTTGATAAAATAGACAAAAAATAATCTGAGATGCCAGTGTATTGATCACTTTCCCCTTTTTTCATCTGAAGAGGTCAGCTTAACCACAGCTGTAAACCTACAGCATAACTTCTGAAACACATAAAATCCCCTTTGTCTTCTTGCCTGCAGCCTGGGTGATTTGCACAATGAATCTTTTCCTGGCCTTGTAGTACCTTCCAGCTGTCATACTAGAGATGTCTACAGTGTCTCTGAGAGTTTCCAGACTCAAGGTATATCAAGGTCTCTACAGAGCCTTGGACACTGGAGCTCTTTAATTTTTCCAGTAGTTACTGGAGAGCCTGCTGGAACCAGCTACTTCAACATCACTTAATCAACCAGCTCTCCTCTCCTCCATCTGACTTCAAGTGAAGAACAATACTCTGGGTGCTCTCTGGGCACCTTGACATGTCCCCTAAAAAAGAAGCTGAACCTTCTCGTTCAAGGACTCATTGATTTTTTTTTTTTTTCCCCCACTGGTTCCCTTTCTTTACCTGGTATATCCACTCCAGAACAGAAATTTGCTTTTATCAAGCACTTGCATCCTTGGGTGAAAAGCAGTAGGGATGGGTCAAATACAGATCCAGAAACAGGAACAATGTCTCAGTGCTTTTCACTTCAGACAGGCAGAAGTTTCTGACACCAGAATCAGTGACTAAACTGAAAATGAAAATTGCTATTGCCAAGTCTTGCCTTCCTTTATGTACATTCATAGGGATAAAAAGAATCTCAGAGGTTAAGAAATGGGTCTGTGAGATTCAGGCACTGCTGTGTCTGACCTCTGACTGGGGCCAGGGGAGTGGAGCTGAATCCTTTCAGGAGATCATTTTTAGGAAAGGCCCAAGGCCACTCCAGAACAGGCTGTGTCGTGAAAATGTCTGATGACAATTCTTTTATTTCCACAGGATCTGAGCTTTGTCCTCACACCCTTCCTGGGACAGCCATTTGAGTCCTTGTCTGCTGTTGCTCATACCTTTCTTCATGGCCATTTCTTCCATCTAGCAAAGATTCAGAGACTTGTGTCAGCTGTACAGCCTCGTTCCCAATTAGGATAGCTCTTTGGGCTCATCCCGTAATTCCTCCAGATGGCAGAATTCCATCCAAATGAAGAAATTAACATCTGCTTTATTCACTAATCTTCCCATCTCCGTGGCTGAGCCATCTTTGGACACTGGATACCAAGAAGACCATTTTTTATTGGTGTGTAATGTGTCATCCTGGGGGATTCCTTGCTGTGGCTGTTCTGGGCTGCAATAGATTTTGGTTCCATGTGCTGGGAGCTTCCTGCCTGGGGCACCACTCTTTCAGCCCCATTTCTGTGACTGCCAAGGCACCGTGGAACCCTAATACCTTTAATAGAATAGTTTTTCTTTTGAAAAGAAAAAAAAACAAAAACAGTTGCACATCCCCAGAAAGGGTATGACACAGAGAGGTGTTGGAATCACCCAGCATTTATGGACTGGGTCTCAGAAGAAAAATCATTACTACTAAGTGCAGCTCTCTAAGCTATAATATCCATTGTGCCCAATTGCTACCTATTTTCCTTCCTTCCTCTTTTTCCAGCCATCTTTTCCTCGGTACTTCTGCTGTTGAGCCTCCCCACAGTGCACTGCTAGCTTGTGATTATGTACACGGTGGGACGGAAGGTAGAGCTTGTGTGCCCCCTGCGAGTGTGGCTTCAGTAAAAACAAGTCTGGTTCCACTTTGCTCTGCAAACCTCCACACTGTAAATGCACATACATCTGAAAAAACCCCAAATATCCAGGAACCACAGCCACTGGAAAGTAACCTGGCTTTCTTCCTCTTGCCTGCCTAACACTCCCCTCTGCCTGTCCTTTGAGAATAGCAGCCACTTTCACAAAACTTCCCCCGGAATCTGGAGGAAGACTGAAGGTCAAGCTGTGGCTGATGAATGCACGGGAGGACAAGAAGGATTCCTTCACCACTGTTAAGAGAAGATGGCCAGCAAAGCAAATACAGCCCATCAAAAAGGCAAGCATGGCAAAATGCAGGATTACAGGTAGGACTAGGATGTCCATGTCCCTGGTTACTACAAGGAAAAGCTAGAGGGATCCAACTTCTGCCTCGGTATGTTTATGTCTACATTAAGACAAAACACAGCATATCGGTGAAATAGAGGGGGAAGTGAAAAGGTAGTAATATTTTGTAGATTTTTATTTTTCTCTCATGCCAGAACCACAGTGGTGTTGTGGATGGAATATCGAGGCCATTTATCTGCCCAGCTGCAGTTCGGTTACTGAGTTGAGAAACACTCGTTCTCCTTCCTCAGCTTCCCATCCCTGTACTTTGCACTGAATTAAGGTTCCAGTGATGGGGAAAACAGCGATTTCTGCATGTTAGTAAGAGAGTACCTTCCTGTACCTTCCGGCTGGCATTTCATCCATTGCCTCTGATTTAATGTGTAGGAGGGCAGAGAGCAGCCGCTCCTGTGGAGACGCTGGACCCTCACAAGTCCCTGCCCCTCCCTGTTACCATTGCGCTGGTTTCTTTTCCTTGGATAAAATATAGGGGCCGATATCAAAAAAGGCCTTTCTGAACTTCTCATTTCGGTGGATTGCCGCCGGGATATATATCTCAGTGGCAGAGCAATGAGGGAGGCCCGGAGCCAGTGTGGGGAGCGGAGCACGTGAAGGCTGAGCTCACTGATCCCAGAGGGTTTATTCCAATCTAATTGATCCCGGGATTCTGCACAAGTCCCGCACACGAGGCACTCGCAGCTCCCGCGTCCCCCTGAGGCGGTGGCGGCGGCGGCAGCGCCCGGCCCGCCCCGCCCCGCCCATCAGGGCCCGCCCCGCCCATCAGGGCCCGCCCCGCCCCGCCCATCAGGGCCCGCCCCGCCCCGCCCATCAGGGCCCGCCCCGCCCCGCCCTTCAGGGCCCGCCCCGCCCATCAGGGCCCGCCCCGCCCATCAGGGCCCGCCCCGCCCATCAGGGCCCGCCCCGTTCCGCCCCCTCAGGGTTCCGCCCCCGCCCCTTTGGGATCCGCCCCCGCCCCGCCCCTTCAGGGCCCGCCCATCTCTCGGAGCCGCGCACCCATCCCGGCGCGCGGCGATGACGTCACTAAGCAGTCACCGCCCCCTCCCCGTTGTTCGCCGTTGCGGGCGGCCGCTGCTCTGGTGACGTCACTGGGGCGCGCCGGGCCGCTGGCACGTGTGGCGGTGCCGCCATGAGCTGCCCCGTGCCCTGCGCCGCCTGGGTGCGGCGCGGCGTGGCCAAGGAGACGCCCGACAAGGTGGGGCCGGGGCTGGGGTCGCGCTGAGGGAACCCCGCCCGCCCCCGCCGCCGCCCTCACCCCTCTGTGTCCGCCCCGCAGGTGCAGCTCAGCGAGGAGGAGCTGAAGGGTCTCATCGAGGAGGCGCAGGACAGGCTGGGGTGAGCCGGGGCAGCGGGAGGGACTCGCCGCGACTCTCGGGCTCTGCTCGGCCGCTCCGAGAGCCGGGGACGGGACGGGACGGCCCGAGCACGGGGGAAGCGCAGCCCGGGGCTGCAGGGCCGGCCCGGGGAGCAGCAGCGAGGAGCGGGGCAGCAGGCAGCGCGGATTCCTCCTGGAGACGCCGTGCCAGGGCAGCCTGGCGTCCGGGAGGGCCGGCGGGGCAGCGTCGGTGCTGCCGTCCTGGGCGTGACAAGGCGGCCGCGTTCCCGTGTGGTTCCTCGGCTGTCACTGCGGGCTGTCACTGGCAGGGGTGGGCATTGCGGGCCCTGGCGCTCGCTGGAGCTCCTGTTCCCGCCTACAGTGAGAGCTGAGGCGCTGGGTTTGTACCTGTGGCTGCTTTGGACATGTGGCATACCGAGATGGGAGTCCCAGACTGACCGGGACAGTGGTGCCGATGGTGGGACAGGACAGTCTAGGTGGGGAGGGCGCAGTGGAGATCAGTGACGGGGTATTCGTGCTTTGGTAAAAAAGGCAAAACATCGCTCAGGGGTGTGTTTATGTTGCACTATGAAACTGGAGGCGTCACAACTCTCCCCCAGCGCTGAGAGCCCTTCGTTATGTAGTTAAGTCTTGTCGCTCTGCTTTTAGGAAAAATGCATTTACAAAACTGATACAAGAAGTGACGTATTTAGGAAACACAATAGAAGACAAGAAAGAAATGTCTCTCTTTTGTCTGGAAAGAATGGGGGCTTGAGGTCTTCTTCCATTTTCTGGCCATTTTCTGTTACATCTGTTCATAGATTTAGGCTTCTGAGTTTTTCAGCTGTGCAGGGTGTGGGGTTGTGCCACAGGGTGTGTGGTTGAACAGATGCAAGAGCTAGCAGAAAAAGTTTTTGTAGTTGAATGAATATTGTCCACCCTGTTTGGATGTATCAGTGACGCTGTAGAACAGAGTGTATTGTCCCAGGATGTATTTTATTCTGTTTTTTCTGGTTTTGGTTATTTAATGGTTCCAAAATAATCTTAAACATTTGGCAGATTCTCACATCATGTTAATTTCTTAACTGATTAACATTTCTGTTTTCTGCGGAGTTATTTGTTTCCCCTTTCCATGTGTAAGCTTTTGGTTTTCTGAGTGATTTCCTTTCTCTTGCAATTTCAAAAGCATGGAAAGATTTGAGGTGATGTTTTTTATGCATTGTATAAAACTTCAGGATGGAAGTATGAAGACCATCTGAAACAGTTGATCTATTTATAATTTGTTGTACTTTGCAGAGTTTGTTGCAACACCTCACTTTTTTCCTGTGCAAAGATCACAAATCAAAGTCGGATTTAGTTATTTTATTTAGTTATTTTATTTAATTGTCTTGTTATTTGTCTCTAGTTATGTTGCTAATATGAAGTATTTATTTTACTGAACAAATTAGGAAAGTTAGGTTTCTGATATTTGATTTAGAAGCTGTATCTGAGAACCGTCTTGGCTTATTGTTGCTTGGGCATTTTGTGTGCAGGACAGAAATACAGTGTGTTGAGCAGGGGTGAGTTTCTTTGGAGCATTCTCCATTGGGACATCTTGGGTGTTTGTTATCTTCTCAAACAGTTTATAATGTGCATTTCCTTCTCCCGAATTCCTTGCATGCAGAATTGATGCCACAAAGTTCTGATTTTTCTAGATGTTGCATGGTTTACCCCATAGGAGCAATCCACAGTGTGACCTTATTTGATTAATTCTATTATTTTTACTTCATTTAAGTATGGGAAGTATGAGGAAATTAGGTCTTAAAAAGCTTGAAGAAATGTGGGAATTCTCACACACGACCATGCCTCTGGTTGGGGAAAAGGAAGGAAGGAATGACATGGACACGTGAATGCACAGAAGTGAGGTTGAGAGCATTGTATCCACAAAAAGCATGTAAGAGAAAGGGACTTGCATACACAGTTTACCTTGTTGAGGAAAATTTGTGCCACATTTTGTCATGAAAACTTTCAAGGAAAAACTTTCTCTGAAAGCCTGAGATGCCTTGTACTTTAGGAAAGGCTCTAGAAGGAGCGAATGGATTTCAAAATTATTGGCAGAAAGACTTGAAAGCCATGTGAGCAGCTGGGACTGTGTGCTGAAATCTCACCAGCAGACCCCTGGAAGTGTTCTGTGTGTCTGCCACACTTTCTCAGGGCTGTGATCTTTCCACAGGGATGGTGCTGGTGGCAGTGATGAAGGCCAGACAGCAGGTGACACGAACGCACCCGTGCCTGGCAGCAGCACTAAGTCTTCCCAAAACAATGAAGAGCTGTCTGATCATGAACTGGATGAATATGATTTGGACAATTATGATGCAGAGGAATACGCAGGTAAGAAAAATTTGTGTGTCAGATGTGCAGTGTAAGTGAAGATCCTTTCCACTTCTTGTTGTACTTAAGACTTCAGTATCCTAAGGCTATGCTGTGTTAAGCTTCAGAAATTCACAGTTTTAATGATATGCTTGTCCCATCTTGGGAAGCCATTTAGTGAGGGAAAGAGTTCAGTGTCCCCCTTGATGACACTAAGACCAACAGCATATTGGAAAGGTCACTCTGACTGCTGCAGTGCTGGAGCAGAGCAGCAGAAGTCCCTGAAAGCACTAAGCAGTTTATCTTACCAAGGTACTTATGTTTGGAACTTGGAAGTTCATGTAGCCCACTCCTGATATTTTGCTGTATAGGTAATACAGGTATTGGTACAAGAGTTTCTAACTTTGCCTGTTACAGACATGTATAAAAAGTGTTCTGAAATTCCCATCTAGGTGATTTAAAACTTGGAGACTCTTTGGCTACTCTGGCAGTATATGGGAGCAATGAAAATGATCCTTACATCACTCTAAAAACCACTGTGAGTACTTGAAAAATGTTAATGATATTAAACTGCACAAACTTTTAAATCACTTAAATTTTCCACTCTGCCTTGGGGCGTGTAAGCACTTGCAGTCCTTTTTTAAAGGTGTGCCAGAGTTTTGGTTGGATGGTGCTCTTTTATTTTAAGGTTGCTTTGTGCAGTCTCTTCTTTTTGTGCCTTTTGCATTTAAGTAGGTGGTTAAGGTGAACTGGCTCCTTACTTAAACCATGCACTTCTGCATGTGGAGTGGTTTTTCACCTGCATAGTAGGTCACAGAAAACACTTGAAGAAATAACCAGGCAGCTAGTGGCCAAAACTAGAAAATTTCGCAGATTACAAGACTCTTGCACCTTCCTCCAGTTTGTGTAAGAAATCAAGCTGAGGTGGACTCTGGACTCAGGCAATTGTCTAATATATCAATGTTCTGTGTGTATATATGTGTGTGTGTGTGTGTATATATCTCTAAATAGTACTGTGTCATTGGCTGCTTCTGCCTGTATTAGTTTCCACTGTCCGATGGGGAAGGTCTTTGCAGAAGACATTCTGTATGTTTGTAGACATACAGAAAATGAACACCTTTCTCTCAGAAGAAAAGCAAGCTCTTCTTCCTATGCTCAAGTTCTTGCCCAAATTCTGAAAGTTCTTCAATGTGCATTTTCTGTTGTCATTTGACATTTACTACTGCAACTGTTGAAGACTATGTATTGTGTAGCCATAAGTGAATTCAAAGAATTGCCAGACTTGATAGAATTCAAATATTGAAGTATGCTTGAAGTGAATTAACAAAAAAAACTTAAAAGCTTGCAATGAGAAGTCCACAAAGTCTTGTATGTGTTGAAGATGGGAAGGATGGTATTCTGTGTAAGATTATTGACTCCTGTACAGTTCTTCATTTCTCACAATAAAACTTCCCAAGTTCCTTCTATTCCTCAGTAACAATGAAAATCAGATGAGAGTTTACATCTGTTCTGGTCCAGCTGAATGCCTGGTAGTGCTGTAGGCAGTACTTCTTGGGAAATATTTTCGAGGAAGTAGACAGTGGAAGTATGTCCTGGATGTGAGGAGCAGCTGCAGCATTCTTATTGGGTAAAATGCTGTTCTATAAGTGTTCAAGGCACAGGAGCACAAGGGAAATCACCTTTGTTTGTGGACTCCTGGGGATGATTTTCTTTTCAGCAATCAGCTGTATCAGGATAGCCTTGAAATATATGTATATTGATAATATATATTGTTTAATTATATTTGATAATTAAAGACCTCTACATACCCACCTATGTTCACATAAAGGTCCTTCCATCTAATTTAATGACTGTTCACTCTCCCAAGAATCAGGTTCTTGCTTTTCTCTGTTCAGCACCATAGCATGGTTTTAGGTGGGTGAGCATTGGAGTGATTTTGAGTGTTTTCAGCTGGGGTTCAAAATTACTGATTCCAGCTTTTGAACATGGATAGTTTCATGCTTTTGTGTGCTTTGCTCAACACCCCTCATCTTCTCTTTTTGCTGTTTAGGAGCAATATGAACAGGAGGACTTTTTGATTAAACCCAGCGACAATCTTGTCCTTTGTGGCAGAGTTGATAAAGACTGCTGTAGTTTGGAGGTCCATGGTGAGTAAAATAGGGTTTGTTCTCTACAGTGAATACAGGAAATGTCTTGCCTAGCATGTGCCATGGGGCTGTGTTGAAAAGGGAGTGGGTTGGTCTTGAGAAGGATTTTTCTCCACTTCTGCCTCGTGTTTTGTACTTTTCCATGTCATGGTGCTTTACCTACTTTTAAGGACTAGAGTATTTCCTGTGTAGATACTGTTTTTTAAAGGATAGATTGCTTCTTTCAGGCTGTATAGCAATTCCTTTCCTTACTTAATTTCTTAAAACTTTTAGGAAATACTATGGCATTTTTATTCTCTGAACATATGCTCTTCCTTCCAGTCTTACTTTCCATATCCTGCAAGCATCCTCTAGTGGTTTGTTTTGGGTTTTTTTGTGTTTTTTTTTTTTTCTTTAGCTTTCTCCTGCTTCTTTAAGTGGGCTTTCCACTGCTGGGATTAGAAGAACCAGCACCTTTATCATCATGGTCTAGAAGAGATAATCCTTAATAGGGCCTGAATATTGCTTGTTCTAGAAATAGGTTTACTTTTGTTGTGTAAAAATTTTTCGGTTGCAGCCAATAAATACTAGTGAACATGCTGACATTATCAGCTTTGCTTCCTGTGGTTCTTTTGGGAATGTTTCTGGCCACTTGTGCTCTGGTCTGTGTTTCTGTAGGCAAAGTATTTCATTTTAAGCTACCAGCATGACCAAAATTGTGAAAGCATCTTTTCAGATACCAGCATGTGGCATTTTCTATGTCTGGAGGTGTTTACAAATTTTACTAACTGTATGTTCATACCCAGTATAAACTTACAGAACAATAGCAAAGGCTTCTGCAGTTTCTAGAATTGAGTAACCTTGTCTTAGTTGACTACTAAGATAACTTAGTTAACTGGAGACTTCAGTTAGTATCTGAACATCTGTCACATGCACTGTGATTTTGTGTGTGTGATAGGATGTTATTAAAATAATTAATGGGTTTTCTCTGCTGTCCAATTGGTAAGTTATTTTATTATAAGGAGAAGAATAGCTGGCTGCAGAGAATCTGGGTTTAGTAAATGGCTGCTTTACCAAAGCTTTTCCTGTATCTGTTACCATCTGCTAAAGGTAACTTCTGACTTCTTTGTCTTCCTCTGGTTTGTCTTTTTATCTTAATTTCCCTTTCAACTTCATCTGGAATAATTTTTTTTGATTGCTAATCCTGTAAAATGAATGTATCCTGATGTAGAAAGTGCTGGATATGGAGCACATACTATGAAGAGATTATGAAGAGACAAATAAAGTAAAAGTATTGAACCTTGACTGAACTTGTCACACCTTTATCTAAAGTACATAGAACAATGTTTATTTTGTGTAATTCTGTGAGGTACAACATTTGTAGAGGGTCTGGCCTCTACAGTAAAACTCCAAAGACTCTCTGAATTTTCCTTCTAAATCTCCTTGAGAATTTTGTTTTTTTCACAACTGCCTTTTGTAGAAGTGACCTGCTCATAATTGTTTGCTTTCCCTCTTCACTAAAGTCTTGCATAACTTTTTTTCAGTTTATAATCATGAAGAGGACTCATTTTATGTCCATCATGACATTATCTTGCCTGCTTACCCTCTGAGTCTGGAGTGGTTGAATTTTGATCCTAGTCCAGATGAATCAACAGGTAAATTACAAAGAATTTTTGCTTGAAAAGCATGTAAGTGTCATGTTGTCACTAAATAATTTCTTCCTGCAGAACAAAGAAATAAAATCAATGCCAATATCAAGATAATAGTGACTTGAGATAACCAAGATGTGAATATCAGGTATTTTTGCTTGGTGATACAGTCATCTCAGTGATGCTGCTGTAACAAGTGCTTTCACGAAAATACTGATTTTATTGCAAACAATGAAGTTATTGTCAGCAGACCAGAGCAATCTCTAAAATCTGCTTTATTTTCTGTTTGCAAATGAAAGGTTGCTTTTGTTAAATTTCTTTATGCCCAGTGCAGTTAATTACATGTAAACCACAGCAGAATTTATCTCTATTTTATATATTTATGTATTTAGTAACATTTCCCGTGTTTCTCAGATTTTTTTCTTCCATAGTACAGGGGATGTGGTTTAGTTTTGGTTGGTTTTTTTCTTTCAAAAATAAATAAAACATGCAACTTTATACAGTTTGTTTGAACAGTTACTTGTACTGAAGGGGAAGGAGAGCAAGTAAATTTTTTTCTGGCAACATCTGCTGTCAGCTGATATTTGTAAATAGCTCCTTGCCTTGCTCCATTTATATACATAAATACATTAAAATTGAAGATTGTGGCACGTAAGTTTTACTTATCCAAAGAAATAAGGGATAGCTGGATTGCCAAATATGCTGTTTCATAACTAAATAAACTAGTTGCATTTGGTTTTTGTTTGTAGGAAATTATGTTGCAGTGGGTAACATGACCCCAGTCATTGACATTTGGGACCTTGATGTAGTAGAATCCTTGGAACCAGTCTTTTCTCTTGGAGGCAAGAAAGAGAAAAAGAAGAAAAAGAAAGGAAAGAAAGTAAGTGTTGCAAAAAAGTTTACCTGGTTGGATGGAGGAAATTTATTGCAGGGATAATGCCTTCTTTTTTCCCCCCTACAATATTTGAAATGCTAATTGTTCTCTAAATAACTAAAGCCTGGAATTAAGAGCAGAACAGGAGTGGGGTGGTGTCCCAGTAAACTTTGAATCTTAACTATTTAAAACTGGAAGTTACAGGAACTAGCAGTTGCAAGGACCCAAAGCTCAGTTAATTGGGAGGAGAGAGAGGAAATTGCCAGGAGAGTTTAGAAAGAAGCTGAAGAAGTTGCACATTAGCTGGAAATAATGAGATTTCTTCTACTAGCCTGAAGGGAATAACCAGTTCTGTAAGCCCAGCAGCTGGAGCAATCTGCGATCTAGGGTAGGAGGCAGGGTGCAGGTGGTGCAGAGATGGTTCTCTCAAAAGCTGTGTAGCAGCAAGTGAGAGTAATTTAATATGAAGCTGTTTGTGAAGGCTTTAGGGAATTCATACTAATGTGGAGTAATGCTTGATTTGCACTGAAGCTGTAATTTTCAAAAGTCTGTTTATGTTGTGTGTGTACACAGAGTTTATCTTCAGAAGGGACTGAAGGACATACTGATGCTGTGCTTGATCTTTCATGGAATAAACAAAGCAGGTAAAAGAATAATTAATATTAGAAAATTGAAGTCTTAATTAGGCATGCAGTTTTCACACAAAATCCAAAAACTTGAAAGCACTGCTGAAATTAATGGATTCTTAAAAACACACTCCTTTCTTTAATTTTTTTTTTTATCTAGAGCTCTTGATTTTTAATTTTTTTTTTAGTACTTGTATATTGCTGCAGGTCATTTTTTATTTGCAGGTTTTCCAGATGAGGGCAGGGCAAAGGTGGGTGTGAGCCATTTGATAAATTGTCTACATTTCACTTGTTCAAACTGTAGAAGCAGAAGGGCTGCCCTGAGCTGTGCTGGTCTGCCAGTGGCCTGAACCCCCATTTCAACAGAGACAAGCAGATTTATAGAAGAAGGTCCTTGCTAGTCTGTTTTGGTTTTTTTTCCTTCAGGCTTTTGCCCAAGAACTGTGAACAGGAGAAGTGTAAAAGCCCTATAGCTTAGTTACTGAAATGCCTCTGGCCTCTAGGCAGAGAAAATTCCTAGTTGCCTGAATTAACTAGAAATGAAGTGCTGCTATGGAAGCAACACAAATCTGGCCCATCTTGGGGCAGAGGTCAAGGACCATGTGCTGACTGAAGTAAAGGTGCTCCTGGTTGTTTTTCACTTAGGTTGTCGTTAACAGTTCAGCAGGGGTCTTGAAGCTGCTTCAGTCAGACACAGGCTGATTTTTGTTTTTGAATTTTTTCTGCTGTCATAAATGTCTCTGCCTTTGAACATGTACACAGACAACTCTGAATATTCTGATGAGCAGGTGTGAGCCTTCACTTGTACTGCTTTCTTATCTAGATACTAAGAAAACACCCACACAGACCTCAGTAAATGTATATAAATTGCACTCTTAATGTACAGTGTTCTTAAATTAGACACATATGCACAGAGTGTGACAGTGATCAGTTCATCACTCTTACAAAAGAGGAGCTTTCGTGTACCTAGGAATAGTCTGGTTAAGTTTGAAATGCATAATTCTGTAATGTGCTGAGTTACAAATTCATTGATACTGGTAGGTCTTTCATGAAACAAAACCAGCCTTGAAGTGGGCAGCTTATGGAGAAAACAAGGAACTCCTTGGAGCAGCTTGTATATAAAATGTTTTATTGTTATTTCTTTCTTTTAAGCAAGGCATGTTGTGACAACTCTACAAATAACTTTCTGCCTGTAGGTTACAGTGGTGTTAGTGTAAAATGTTCTTACAGCCTTCACTATGCATTTTCTTAACTTTCCTTTGTAACATTGCTTGGGAAAACAGCATTTCCAGGAGAATGTTAACTCTTTCAGTCAGAAACACTGGGTTAATATAAAAGGGGAGGGGGAACAGTTTCAATCAGAAACAACATGTTAAGGTACTAAATCGGATTTTAAGAGCAATGAAGCAGTTATAGGAAATGCAGTGTGTGTTTGACAGGCACTTGAGGATGTTACAATTTGTTTTTTCTGATAAAACTTTTAAGCTGTTTTTATTGCTCTGGACACAATTGGTCAAATCTAAGTTGAAATGTGGGGTCTGTAAACTAACTGAAATTTAAGTGGTTATATTCAGCAGTCTACAAAGGATATAGTGTTGTGTCTTCAGTAGGAATATAAAGAGATATTAGAGAGCAAAATATTTCACAAACAGGTTTGTCAGGTTCTTGGCTGCATGCACAGGCAAACAAAAAAGTAGCATAGGTAATGTTTAAAAATACTATTCAATGTCAAAGGAAAGAATGTTCTTCAAAGCCTTTATTACTTTGTTTTGTTTGAGAAATCTTTGAGTTAATGGTGCTTTAAGTAATGTCAGGAGAATTAGAAGCAGAGCTTCTGTTTCCCCTGTTCTGTAAGTGTTCTATAATGTAATGTAATATAGCCTATTTATAATCTTTACTTAAAACTTAGAATTGCCCTCAGAGTTATCCCTCAGGCTTGAGAGGAATCATCTATAGACCACAGTGTACTTGTTCTCAGAATTGGGCTCTGTGTGTATTTTGGATTTTTGACCATTATTTGTTTGTATCTGTAGAAAGAAATTTAAAACTAATTTTTGATCCATTATCAGGAATGTTTTAGCAAGTGCCTCTGCTGACAACACAGTGATTTTGTGGGACATGGCTGTGGGCAAGCCAGCAGCCAGCCTGACACTGCATACAGACAAGGTATGGAATAATTGCTGTGTTTCTTCCACTGTAGAATACAGAGAAAAATGTCGCTGCAGTTTTTCATTTGCTGCTTGGTAGTGATCCCTCAGAACAACAATCCTCTAATTTTCTAACATCTGTGCAGGATTGTTTTAATTTATTAATTATTTGCTTTTGCAAACAGCACTGTATTTTCTTTTTAAGATGTTATTTAACTTTTCTCTGAGCAAGTTTAAAGCTTTGTAACAGTTTCTAAAATACCTTTTGTGCATTGGCCCTAATGGTGGGGAATATAATAGTGCTGGTATAAGCTACAAAAATAGATGTCTGAACATAGGTCAAACTGTAACTCTCTTAAGGGAAAAATGAGTGTCAGTTACAGTTTGTTCTAGGTGAAAAGGTTTAAAATAAATGATACTAAAATACCATAGTGATGGGTACTTCAGAAATGAATTAATCTCATAGTAATTAAAATGTAAAAGCTAGTTATAAATAGCTGTAACCTTATTTTGCTGCTAGCAAAGTCACTGCCCTTGACAAACTCCTGATTTTCATTTTTTGTTAAGATCTGCTTTTTTCCCCCAAACTGGAAGCAGATATTCTTTCACCTCCAGCTTTTTTTTTTTTTTTTAATATATCTAGGGCAGAAAGGGGGCATGGGGTTCTGTGCAATCAAATTATATTGGAAAATGTCTTGTTTTCACCAGGTGGGGCTGTTTGAAGTAGTGCACATCTCTTGCACTGATTTTGAGCAATCTGAGTATCAACAAGCTCAATTGGGAGGGTTTTTTGGGGAGGACTCTGTGCTTACTTGGGGTTGGGATGGTTATGCTTTGTTCCAAGAAAGTTCCTGTATATGTGTGTTACATAAAATCTTCCATTATCTAGGTGCAGACACTGCAGTTCCATCCGTTTGAAACTCAGACCCTCGTTTCTGGATCATTTGATAAGTATGTCAGGGTCATGTTTTCACATGTTGCACCTGGGGAGGGTATTCCTATTCATTTAAGCCTTGTGTTTTCTTTCATTTTTTTATAACCCTGCCCATTTGGGTAATGCTGTTATTTTTTTCCAGCAAGGAAGCCAGGTTTGCATATGGCCAGGATGTAGTTTTCCTTACCTTTTTTTCAGGGGTAGCAAATGCTTTAACCATCTGGGCTGACATTTTCTGTGCCAGGTGTCTGCCTGCTCCAAACCAAATTTATTTCTTATTTGGCCTTATGGCATTTTCTTCACTGGGAACATGTCACTGCTTATTCCCGTGAAAATTTGCCCAGCTTTTGCCAGCCAGTAAGGCCAGGATGGAGGCATGAGGGACTTTAAAATCCCAGTTCTCTGCCTCCAGCCTCTGTAGGCACAGCCAAAGAGTAATAGGCTGTCTCCTGTGATTGCTGCCTGGCCATGCTGGGAGATTGTTTGTGTCGGCACACTTGGACTACTCTGTGGCTGCCAGTTCTTGTTAGTCCTGCTGGCCAAAAAAACTCTCTGTTCTCCCATCTCAATGGAATAACTTTCAAATTTTGTTCTATCACCATGATTTTCTTACATTGATTTTTTTATTCTACTTTTAAGATTTTGCCCTTATGCTAAAATAATTTATAGACTTGCCAATCTTTAGCCAAGCCTTTAAGTTCTCTGGCTTCTGCTTTTTCTTGCTGCATCTGCTGAAGTATTGGAGGAGGGCCTTTTGCTGTTGTTAGGAAGCTGGTTCTGTCTTTTCTCTCCCTCTCGACTTCCTTTGATAAAAGGAAGCATTAAGTCCAAGCAGTGACCAGCTGCTGATCCCCTTTGGGCTGCTGCTTTGGTACCATGGACACCTCTAAACCACTGTGTTATCCATAAACTAACAGAGTGCCCTTGTGGATTTTTTCTGCAAAGCCTTGCAGGGCCACGGGCAATTCAGTGAGCACTGGGCGATGCCTTCATAACCTGGAAATCAGACTGAAAGAAACTTGTGTAAAGTGCCTGGTAAAAGGCCTGGGAAACCTACATCACACTTCTTTAATTATATGATATAGTGGGAATGGGTCACACTGAGGATGTTGATAGTGGTGAGGTGATGCTGGACTGACATGACCACTCCTCCCTTGCATTTGCACCCAGGAGCTTTTTGAATTGGGACAGATTCTGCAGCCACTCAGCTGAGCATGTGCCTGTAAAGAATCCCAGAGGACCCACTGATGGCCATCCACTCTTTCGCTTTTGTGGAGTAGTGTTTCTCTAACTATTTGTTAAGATTGTTGGTTTTTTAGAAATTATTTTTTTATTAAGCATATTTGAAGATGTATGCATATGTATGACAAAATGATTGCCTAATTAATGCATCATTACTTGAGTTTACTGAAGTCTGTTTGTAATTAAGTGATATATTTGCATAATTATAGTCTGCTATGTGATAAGTATCTTATATATTGAGTACATTCAAGCTCTGCTTAGTTTCAATAGAGAGGCTGTTGGTAACCAAGATGAAACTGAAGCACATGGAAAAATCTCATGCTTATCTGCAAGATTTTAATCTGTTACTGAATTAGAGGACTAAGTAGTGAAGTTGTTTCCATTTAATTTTTTAATTATAGTTTACACGGAGCCTCTGTAGATGTCAGTGAGAAAGCAAACTATGTAATGAAGTGCTCTGCCCTGATTTTTTTTTTTTTTTATTTTATTTGCTATCCCTTTGTCCCCTAGATCAGCAGTGCTGTACGACTGCAGAAACCCCCAGGACAGCCATCGAGTGTGGCGCTTTAGTGGTCAGGTTGAGAGAGTAATTTGGAATCATTTCTCACCTTGCCATTTCTTGGTGAGTACATGCTTCTCTGTTCTGCTTGGTTGTTGCCATGTCATTTAACTTGTGTTAACCTGCTTAGTGTTCATGATGTTTCTGAATCAGAATGGAGCCCATGGACGTTTGGATGGTTTGTGTTGCTTATTATAATAATGCGGTCGGAGGGAGGATGTTTTTAGGTAGTTTTTTCAATAAGTATCTCTAGACCAGCTACTTACTTGGTATCTTCACTGTGACAGTGGAAAAGCTATTGATGCTGGTGCTTTTTCACTCCGGAGGTGAAAACCTTGGTCACGTCGTTGCAGTGTTCAGTGGTTGGGATACATTTTCCTTTGCAGAGTTTCTGTTGTGTTTTATGCAATGAAGGAACTGCAGCTGAGCTAATTAGAACTGAGATCCTGAATATTATTTCAGCGTTTCAAGTCAGCGCTAGAGGGCACTGTCCTCCTGGCTGGTATGGAGTGATCCACTCCTTTAGGTTGGAAAAGTCCTCTGAGATGGAGTTTAAATGTTAACCCAGCACTGCCAAGTCCACCACTAAACCATGTCCGTAAGTGCCTCATCAACATGGCTTTTAAATACCTCCAGGGGTGGGGATTCCACCACTTCCTGTCCAGCCTGTGCCAGTGCTTGACAACCCTTTCAGTAAAGGCATTTTTGCTGATGTCCAATCTAAACTACCCCTGGTGCAACTTGAGGCCATTTTCTGTTGTTCTATTGCTTATTACCTGGGAGAAGAGACCTACAGCCACCTAGAGTATAAAGGAAAAATATCTTGGTGTTGTTTTTTGTAATAAAACTTTGCAAGAGAATTTAAAAACAAATCTTCCCTATTATCTCAATGGCTGTCTAGTTCTCTGTTGCTTTGTGTATACAGCCAACAGAAGTGGCTGCTCAGCTCTGTTGGTTTTATGATGTAGATCTCTCCTGGTGTAATCACACTTAGTTTTCCACAGGACTGCTGTGCAGCCACTGATGGCTTTGAACTGACAGTAAAGAAATGGAAGGTTCTGTATTTAATTGCCTGACCTGAGGACCAAACTCAGTGGGGCACCTCTCTTCAAAATACACTTTAAGAAGTTTGCATGGGATTAAGACTTCTGTGTCATCGGTGCAGCATAACTGAGGTTCATAGAATAGCTGGGGTACCAGCTGGGTGGAGCCTGACTTTGGGGGTGCAGGCCTGGGAACAGTGTGACGTGTCCTAGGGAGAAGTAGTGTCTGCCTCAGATCAGAGGGGTTTACCAGAAGGTGGGTGTTATTTTTTTTCCAGATGAGTGACTGTGGCTGTTTGTTTTTTAAATGCTGTGGTTTCCGTAGGCAAGCACAGACGATGGCTTTGTGTACTGTCTGGATGCTCGTGCTGATAAGCCCCTGTTTACTCTCAAAGCTCACGATGAAGAGGTGTCAGGTAAATTGCCTTTGTGTCCTGTTTCTTCCAGGTGGGCAAGGCACATCTGGAATATGCCTTTAATCCATAGCACTGAGGTGTAATGATTCTTTGTTTAACAAGTGAGTTGTGCGTGCTAATCATGGTAGCTGGCATGCAAAACAAATCTCTGCTGAGGGGATTGAGAGGCAAAATAGACCTGCATGGTTCCCTTGGCTCTCACTACAGTGGCAGCATGGAACTTTCATTAATGTTCTGCTCCTTTGCTCTGGAATGGAGTTAGTGTGAGGACAATATTGGGGTTGTTCTCATATCTTCACTTCAAAATGTCTCCTAACCTCTGTGAAATGGGGATTGCCTGTTGCTCTCACACTGCTGCATTCTTCTTCTTCCAGGACTACAACTAAGCAGTCAGATCAAAGGATGCCTTGTGACATCATCTGCTGACAAATATGTGAAAATTTGGGATATCCTGGGAGACAGACCAAGTTTAGTCCATTCCAGGGATATGAAAATGGTACAGTAATATTTATGTATTGATTCTACTAAGTTTTATATATAAACTATGTCTTCCTACTCCTTTTCTGTCTAGTTTGAATCTTGTTGTACCTAAGGTCTCATAGGGAAAAAAACAGTAACATATTCTGGGTAAATCATTGTCATCACAGTGCAGTATTCCACATGGAATTGGCAGACTGCTTTAAAGCCTCAAGAGTCCCAAATTCCAGATACAATGTTCTGAGTAGAACTATGGGTGCTCCAGCTTGCATCTGCTACATTCAAGACAAAGATGTGATTAACTGTTTATAATTAGCAGCTCTTGACTTTCATTTTATGTCTTTACGAAAGAAGTTTCAGAAACTTAATTACATTTGTTAAAACTTGCTTGGTGAAAGTATTTTCAGGTGACAAATTCATTTTAAGATTTAAAAAAAATTCTCTTTTTTTTCTCCAACCCTGGCAGGGAGTTCTGTTCTGTGCAGCTTGCTGCCCTGACTTCCCATTTGTCTTTGCCTTTGGAGGAGAGCGGGAAGGGCTGCGTGTTTGGGATATAAGCAAGATCTCTGCAGGTAATGTTCTCATTTCTTTGAGTGTTGTGGTTCTCCCCTTGCTTGCAGGGTGTATTTGTATTCAGTAATGTATTGTGACTCTGACAGAAAACCATAGGTTAGTATTTTTAAATACTCCAAGACTGTATGTGTGGTCACATTTTCAGCTTCAAAAAACGTAGGTTTTTTTTTAAATTGGAGAACTGCTTGACACGATTTATATTTTTGCAGCTGATGTGTAATACCTTATTTCTTATAATACCTATGTTTTGGTTTTCATTCTTGATAGTCTTGATGTGATTTGCTATCATATTTTTTGAGTACTTATGGGAAGAAAAGTGATAACTGATTTTGATCATTTGTAACTAAACAGCATGATTTTTTTGGAGAAGGCTTTTAAGAGCCTATTGGGAGCCAGAGACTAAAACCAGAAATAAATTATTTAAACTTAATGATGTGGTCTTCAAACTTCATCAATTTTACAGTACTTAGGTACAGAATTATACAGAGGAAACCTCTAGATGCTCTGGAGGAAAAATAACAGAACTTGTAGTTGAACTATCATAGGCAGGCACTTTTCTGACCTTTAGGTTCAACTCTGTACTTGGGGTGAGGGGAAGAGCTTTGAAACCACAGCAGGTTGGGATTTCCATTCCGCGGTGCTCACCAGGCTGTCCCTGCTGTACTCCTCTTTCCTCTGGGAGAGTAACATGTAAGCAATTCTGTTTGTATTGCAGTGAATGAAGTTTTTGGAAACAGAGAGAGGCTCATCCTGGCGAGTGCAAACTCTGTGTCTTCCAGCTCCACAGCTAGCAGTAGCAACAATGATTTGGAGACAGCAATGGAATCATGATGGACCAAACATCAAAAAATCAAAGTAATTAATGGGACTACAACTAATGTGTATTCTACAAATGCCCCTGTTTGGTGACAGTTCATGGAAATGACTCTGGGGTCTTGCAATCTGCAGGCTTCTTCATCTCAGCCAAAGAAAGGTGGTGGTGTGTAAGCTCTAAGCTCCTGCCTCTGTTACCAGCTCTGAAAGATTGAATCACTCGCTTTAGCCTGAGATAATGATCCCTGAAACAGGAGCCACCATATGTAAATCTGGTACATAAAATGGAACAGTCACTAGAAAAGCAGTCTGTGACCACAGAAGTTTGTTGAATACCGCAAAGAGAGTTTTATCTTCCACCTTCTAAGGGCATAAGGAAAAATATTTCACACAACAGTTGTGTAATAAATAAACAAAAGATTGACTTAAATGACAAGTGTAAATAAATAATTTATCCTTAATTTGAGGCTAGGTTTACAGATTTTGACAGATCTTCCATGTAACTTTTTAAATCTTAAGAGTAGTTCTCAGGTAACAAGTTGCAGTCTTCAAGCAGAATCTTGGAATGTATTTCTAACACAGGTAACACCAGTATCAAACCAGAAATGACCCAGCTCTATCCCACCAAGACTGGGAGTTTCTTTTTCCAGGTTCCACAGCGCCTGAAGTTTAGTGACATTGCACATAGTATTGGGTTCTTCTTCACACTCCAGATGTATTTCAAGAGAATTTGAACTGTAGTAAGGAGCTGCTACTCAAGGAGGATGAGAGCTGTCAGGACACAAAGTGAGGGCTGAGATCCCAGCTGGTCACTGTTACTAGTAAAAAGCTCTATTATGGCATTTCTGCCTGACACCTGAAGGCACAGAGGAAAGTTTTAAGTATCAGTGTAACCACCAACTTAAGCCCCTTGTTTGCAGAATCAGGAACCTAATCAAGGGATGTGACTCAAATAATTTCCTTGCATTTATAATGTAACACCCACCTGCTTTACCTCAGGAACTTAACTGATGCTCTTACCTTCCATTGAGCACTTGCCCTCTGCACACACTGAAGGTGGCTGTAGAGTGTTCCTGCTGCAAAATACCCTGGGTATTAAATCCACTGATGCTAAAGCAGCTGTAGGATCATACTCACAGCTGCCAAGCTCTTCCCACTGCTTTTCACCCTAACTCACTGTAGTTCATGCTGGTGAGGTAAAGCAGGTAAATTGTGTCCCTACAAACTGCAGCTGGGGAAAAGGCAAGTCTGTAATTTTCCTTCCTATCCCTCAAGGGAAACTGGCTACTTTAAAGCTACTTCAGCTGTTTGTAGTCTTGTGAAGGTGTTCAGTATGGCTCTGCAGTAACCAAGAATACTCTGATGTGCTGGGATTCCTGCCTCCATCCTGTCTCTGCCAAGCAGTAGAGAATGATGTGTGGACAACAAATGCTTTTGTGAAGCTTAAGAAGGTGTATGTACCAGAACCACTGCTGTTTAACTGCTCTCCATTGAAAACTTCCAAGTTTTTCAAAGCTTTAATTTTAAATAAATGCTTTGTGACAAGATCTTTGAGGGTAAGTGATTTCTCTTACCTCTACCTCTAGTAATATAATTGCCACTGTAGCTCTCAAAGTTGCTTTTTGGTTTTGGGAGAACTTGCATTACTGGAAGCAACACATATTTCCCTGGATTTACCAAGATCCCAGCACTTGTCTCTGTGGAGCTTTTTGGTCACATACTGATCTGAGGTAAGCAGTTTCAGGTTTTAAGAACCCTGGGAGCTCTCTAGGAACTGCAGCATACAGGGAGAGGTATACAGCTAAGCTTAGGCCATTTAGGACCCAAAGCAGAGCCTCTTTTCCAAGGGAACCTCCCATTACCTTGTCAGAGCACAGCTGAATCTTCTTTTGCAGCACAGCCAGAGGAGTGACACAGCAAATCTAGAGTTCTTTAGCTGCCCAGTTCATGGAGGTGCTCCTACACATACCATGTCCCAGGAAAGCCTGGGAGAGGCAGATGATTAAAAAGTGGTGTTACTGCTCTTAGCATCATTATCAGAAATAGGAACATTCTTTTTCAGCATATGTAAATATTAAAAAAGAACATTAGAGAAGAGCCACATTTTTAATTATTTCAAAAGAAAACAACCAAATGTAGTAATTTTCATTCCATAAATAATATTAGCAGCAAACCTCCCATCATTCTAGGTGGTAAAAGGTTTACAGCACAAGAAGTAAAATATACTGTAAACACTGCCTGATCTTCTGTAAGCCCTGTCCTTACTGAGTCCATACAGTCTTTTGTCTCTTCACCTGCTTCCATGGGCTGTGAACTTGAAGGAGAAGAGGGGATAACTGTTCTCCAAAAACCAATGTCTGATTTTCTGTAGTGGGATACTTTGTATGGAAGTGCTGATTTCACTGGCCTTTTTTTTTTAACCAAAAGGTTTTGTTTTAAGAAGGAAACCTGAGCATTCAGAAGTCTTTGCTTTGCACCAGACCACATCCTTCAGTTAAAAAGTTCCACCACCATTTTTTCCTTGTTTCTCTTCATGTCACACCTTGGGCAGTTAAGGACAGTTGGCTTACAGGTCACTGCAACCCCTCAACTACATTTCTGGTTCGTGGCTCTTTGCTCAAAGGGCTATGCGAGGTGTGTCATGTGTCCTGGCACTGGGATTAATCTGAGTGATCTGGAGAAGTATGCACAGCGTGTGTGAAGGAAATCTTGCCTCATATTTCCTTCTTAGCAACTCTTCACTTGTACGTGCATGTTCAGTGTTCTGGCTACAGATTATATTAAGTGGTGGTAGTGTGGAGACAAAAACAGAAGGAAAACTCCTCACCTGACATACACTGGTGACTGGGGAAACAAGGAAGAGGGTTTTCTTCTCCCCTACTTATAATATCCAACAAAGTTTCCCTCTCTTCTTCATTTGTGTCCAGAGAGAACATCAGCTGTTGAATAGACTCCATTGTTAATCCTACAGTCTTCAGTCCTCACAGAGTCTATTAATTCCTCCTCTGAATCCTCCTCCTCTTCCTCCTCTGGGGCTGACAGACTGGATGTGGGGCCTTTACATATTTTTAAATGTCGAGTGAGGTGATATTTGGTTAGGTAAGCCTTGGAGCATTTTTCACAGACATAGTCCCTCTTTCCTTCATGTGAATTGAGATGCTTCTTCAGGTGATTTGTCCTCAAAAACAACTTGTCACACTTGGGGCACTTGATCTGCCGTTCTCTGCAAGACACAAAAAAGTGAGTTTGCTCCTGCCACAAGACAGTTGGTATTAAAATGTTGATTAAGATTCATGTTCTAGCAAGGACAGAGATATCACCCTTGATGAAAAGGTCAGTTTCCTTCCCATCCTGCATAAAGGCAGGTGGGGAGGAAGCAGGGAAGAACAAGTAAGGATACAAGGCTCCTGCATGTTAACAACCCTCAGTCTGTAAATGCAAAGGAGCTTACCAGACTGCAACACATTCTGTAATGACACTGCAAAATACCTCCCAGCAGTAGTGCTCCTGGCTCATGCTGTAGGAATAAGCATCAAAGCGAGTCTGTGTTTCTGTCTGCCTCTCTCTCTCACTTATCTGGCTGCACTACACTCCTACAGCATGACAGAAGGAGCAATGGATTCCAAGTGAGTACAAAAACCTGATGCTGAAAATGAAATAAGCAAAGAGACTAGCTTTGGGCAAGCAGTTTTTAAGGAGGACCTTGGGTTGGGAGTAAATGTACAAGACGGAGAGATTCTCAGAGCAAAAGACCTGTCCTGGCAGAGGGCTGTGGGTAAGAATCTGCCTACAGGAGGAGCAGGAGAGCAAGTGCTTGAATGAGACCTGCAGGGAAGGAAGGGCTGCACCACACCCCTACAGCAAACAGATGGAGTTCACTAACAAGGTACTCAGTGACAATAGCACTGAGAAGTTTGTCTTTTTTGGTCACGTGGGGATGTGGAAACAGTTCTCAGCAAATAACGAAATATAAATCAAACAACCCCCCTTTCTCTTAAAAATGACGAACACTCCAGACTGCCATTTCACAACACAAGGAGCACACTTGGAATTTACTGTGCCACGGAAATATTGCAGACACTAGAACTTCGCAACTGCAGCTAGTAAAACAAGGACTTTGTCTAGACTGACTTCTCTGTCATTTCAGAGGATGAACCTATGCTCCCTAGGCCAAGCTATTTGCAAACTGGAGATTCTGTCCCGGGCTGCTCATCTTCATTACTTCTTGCACTGGCCAGTCCAATAGCTCCTGTGAAGTCACTTACTGCGTGTGAGTGAGGACGTGCTGCTTGAGGTCCTGCCTGCGCATGAAGAGCTTCTCGCAGTAATCACACTTGAGGTTCTTCTCCCCAGTGTGAATGACCATGTGTGACTCCAGGTGAGCCTTCTGAGTGAATGATTTGTCACAGAGGGTGCAGCGATAATTCTTCTGACCTAGGAGTACACAGGGACACCCATAGATTTAACACTTGGTGTCCCAAGAAATGCAGTAAGCAAACAACCCTGACCACTGCTGAAAAATTAAATTTTACTGTGAAGAAAGGCAGATTTTTTGTGAACAGGACTTGTTTTCTCCAGCAGTTCCTTCAGACTCAGCATAAAGGCCTACTTGGTCCCAATCTATATTTAGCAATGCAAAAAACCAGACAGCTGACTTCATCATTCCTAAGCTTTTCATCCTGTACTCCATGCCCCCAATGTCAGGATACTGTTTCAAACCACAGATGCACTAGTGTGACGCACCTTTCTGTACTTCATCCTTCTAAACACTGCTGCTTCTTTTTCCAGTGCTTGTGGTCAGCCAGCCTTCCTTGTGAGGCAGGGTTTGTGCTTCTTGTCCACACCAACCATGCCTCACTGTTCTGGATTTCAAAACACCCTCAGCAGCTCTGCACATTTTTCCAGCAAGAGATTCAGGTAAACACTTACAAAGACTAGTCTTATCTAAGATGAATTCTTCAGCAAAAACAATGGTAGCTTCCTTTCTAACTGTAACCATGGTAGCCATCTAGTTACTGTACGTTAGTACATCCCTATCCTCACTGATTTCCCACAGGAATTGTATCTGACGCCTTACTGGAGCCCAACCACATTTGATGCACTGCATTGCCTTTGTCTGCAAAAACAAGTTCTCTTATCTAACAAACACACAGGTACAAACATCACTGTCCCTTTGATAACTTCTATGTTTTATCCCATTTTTCAACTTATCAGTACTTCTGTTATTCTTTGCCAAAAATAGTTTAAAACCAAAGCATCTTACTGAGTTCAGACTAAGTTTCAATACCACTTGAATCCCACCCCACTGAGTATTCTGTGGTTGTGTATCCAACATTAATATTTCATCAGTCCATTAAAATGCCTGGCTATTGAGACTACAGCTTCCTATGCCTGACTTGAGAGCACTTCACTTCCAGTTTTATTTCTTTTCTAGCTTTGTAATTAGAATTTTGTGATTTCCCAATAAGGAAGTGAAAAAAAAAAAATGCAAAAATACCCACACTGTCTACAGGCCTGTAACTGGACCTTCACCCTCTCCCCTGTCCTCACACAGGCACCTGTACAAAGCCCTCACCTGTGTGGATCTTGAGGTGTGTCCGTAAGTTGCTTGGATCACTGAAAGCTTTGCTACAGAAATCGCACTTGTGCGGCTTCATGCCCATGTGCCCCATGAAGTGCACGTGCAGCTTGGAAGGGGAGATGAAAGCCTGGGGGCACATGGAGCACTTCCACTTCCTCTCCTTGCCGTGGCCTGGTCCGTGGTTGCTGCTGTGCCCCTGACTGGGGAGGTGGTTGTGAATGTGGCTGCTCAAATGGGCCTTGAAGTCCGCATAGGAAGCACATTCCTTCCCACAGTGGCAGATGTGCATGTCTGGATGCTCAGGGACACCTTTGGGCACAAAAACATCACTTGTAACGAGGCACAGTAAAGCCCAACAGAGCTTGAACACTTCTAACATTTAGCATGTGGTAGCAAAGCCAGGTGCAGAGATTTTCACCTTTGTTTTTTTCTTTCACCATTGTCCAGTGTTGCTTTCCAGCTGTTTCAGGTAGGTCATTTAAAATGTTTTGAGGGGCCAAACTTTGGAACAGTTTTGAGCACAGCTCACCCAAATCTAAATTATCACAATCCAAGTTGGGGGAGGATAGGAACATCTTCAGCTCCAAAATTCCCTTAGGCCTGGATGAACACAATACTATTTTTCTTCCAAAAAAAAAATCTTCAAAATCTTTTACTCCTGATCAGTGGAATTAAGTAGGGAAATGTTTCTTTTAAATTATGGTACCCTGTAGTAATGAAATGTTAAATGAAACTATGACATGCACCAATGGGAACTGAGAAGGAACATAATGCAGTCCCAAGTCACAGAGCCCAGAGATGTCACTGAAAGGGAATTCAAGCTGGATACTCCCTGCAAAGCCAACAAAAACCAGCTCTTACTTACCGAGCTGTTGTGCATAGTCCCGACTGTAATAGAAGAGAAGCTCGTGTTCAGGGGGGATGTCCCGAGAGGTGCAGAAGTAAATTTTTCCATCATGAGGATAAGCTACTAGGTTCTGCTCTTCCCGGTTCCTACAGCAATAACAAGTTAAGGAAAAAAGCCTTTCAGAAGTAATGCCTGGCTGGGAAAAGAGGGGAAAAAAGAGGGGGGGAAAAAGAGGGGGGAAAAAAGAGGGGGGAAAAAAGAGGGGGAAGAATAGAAGAGAAAAATTGAAAAGGAAAAAGGAAGGGAAAAGGGAAAAGATTCCTATAAAAAGGTAATAGGAACATCAGCGCTTGTCAGCCTATTATACAAACTTGTATGTCTGTCACTTCTGTCCTTTATTAAAGGAAAGAAAAACTACACCTTGAGAGCCAATGTCCTCTACCAAATGATGTGTTTCTCACAACACTTCTGAGAAAATTATTATTAGACATTAGAGTGGGCTGAGAGAAATGAGTTTATGATCTCCTAAGAAACGACAAAAATCTATGTATTTTTCATACACACAGATTCATTTACATATTTACATGGATATATCTCTTAAGAAAAGGAGAATGCATGATGGAAAAAATATCAGTAATGTCTTGAAGCAACGTTATCTTTAAAAAGTCCTCTTGAGGACCAGTTCCAAGACATGGTCATTCATCTTTTGAAGCAGTATCTTGCCTATGTTTGTTCCCAGTATCTGAAACCAGCAAAAGGTCTGCCCAACTGCAGTGGGAGATTAAACATTACAGTTCTTGACTCCTACATATGGGAGCAATGAAATGAACAGCAGGAGAACCCACTTTGTGTCACAGAGAAATAAGAAAGGTTCAGCCTTCTCAGTGGACCATGGATGAAGCAATATTTAGGACAGCCTGGATAGTTTTCATCACAGACTGAAAGGGAGAGGTCTTACAAGCTGTATGGGCTTGGAACTTGGCCAAAAGAACTCAGGGACATTTTGTAAATAAAGCATTGAAATCAAAGGACAATCAAGGCCAACTTAAGTTGAATGAAGGTCAACCTTCATTCTCCAGTACAGCTTTCTATGAGCTCGCAGCTTGGACTCAGAGCTCCTTAGCACAGTCCAGGTGGCTCTCACCTGGCTTTGCGTACGAACATCATCCAGTTACATTCATTTTCATCTGTTGTGATGACACAGAACTCCAGGACACCGTTGTGATAGATCTACCAGGAAAGACAAATGCAACCTTAGGACAAAACATGGGAATAAATGCAGTGAAATCCAGCTTCTTTCTTTAAGAGAGGATGTGTTTACCCAGAACAAGCCAGGAAGTCTCCATTGCCACTGCCAACATCACAGCCCTGTTTTCACTCCTTACTTTCCTCTTCACACAGGCACCTTGACCTCTGCTACCCATGAGGCCAGAAAACCTGTTTATCAGCATCTTTCTCACCTTTTCCTTCCAGCAGAAATGCATTTGGCTGCATTTCTTACAAACTAAGTCTTGTGAATAACAAAATCTGGGCAAAAAGTACATGTTTTATTTATATAGGCCAGATTTACTTTCTGAAAATGAAATTATCAGGAAAAGAAAGCTTTAAATTGGCTTTCCTAAAACAAATAATTCATCACCTGGGGGAACTTTCAATGAACAGAGATACAAAACAAACAAACAACTGCTGCCTAGTAACTCATACACAATCTCTGCAGCAACTCCACACAAATACTGAAACCACATACAGCCCTTCAAAAGAGAAGGCATTAGAGAAGCTTTTTGTACTTCAGGACTGACTACCAGCATACTGCAAGGTATACAGCTCTGCTGTGCTGAGACTAAGAATTAAACAACTAAACTGCATTACTTTTGACTTTTGGCAAAGATGATAATGTAAATGTTGCTGTCATGTGGTAGCTTTCAGCAGATAAAGGCATGCTGGCAGGCTCTGTGAGCGGTACCACCACTGACCTTCCAGATGTGACTGGCTGCTTTGTCTGTCCAGTCAGCCACCTCCAGAGAATGGCTCTGCTGCCCGATCAAAGGCCCGAAACAAGTCCTCACAGGAATGGTTTCTCGTGTCCACACACCTATCATTAGAAGACCATAATCTGAAGAAATCAATTATTTAAATAACTAATCATGCATAATACAGAAGTGGGAGGCTTATGAGATAATGCTCCAGAGGTAATATCTATGCATAAGATCATCAAAGCTTCTACTTCACATGTGAAACACACCTATGGCAGAGACAAGAACCACCACCACCACATGACACTAATGGGAGCCGCTTTGGTGTCATTACAAATATTTATTTGGTCAAAAGCAAGTAATTTACTTTTCAGTAAGCTATAAAACTAACATCCTAGCCATTTGTACCAATTAAAAGTTCTCATGGCACTTTCTGCAGAAGCAGAAAATACTAGTTTCAGTAACTACATTTTGCCTACCTAATCCCCAGGAATTTCCAGAATTGTTGCTGGGCATTGTTAAGCAGCTTCTGCATTTCTCCCCAGAGGCAGCTGTATTTCTGTCATGGGCAGAGGGATTCCTGCGTGTATATTATTTATTATTAAACATTTATATATATATATATATATATATAGGTCTACATGAACACACTGAATAGCTCTTAGGAATAAACTGGAAACTAGTGCAGCTTGAAAAGAACAGATGTCATCTACTCTCAACAAGCAGCATCACTAAACAAGCCAATAATCACATTCTTCTCTAGCCTTCAGATCCTTAGGGTACTGCACTGTACTCTTCGATTTCCAGGTGACAGTGATGTGAAATACAGTAACAAGGTCCACATCCAGTGACAAGGTCACAGTCTACATGCCAAATGTAAACGAAGCGGGGGGAAAAAACAGAGGCACTTGTGATCAATACTCCAATGAGAGCACCCAGAAGGTAGCAAACCAAGATCATGAACAAGCAGACAGAATTCTCCTCTATGACTTATAATTGTCAGCTTCCCTCAATCTGCAATTGCTGCATTATTTTCTTATCAAAGCTGTGCCTGGGCTGTTTAGCACGATAAAAAAAACACCATACCTTGCTTGACCTTAAGAAGTACCACACTCTGTGGCAGCAGCCCTAACGGTATAGCCGAAGACTAAGCAGTAACCAGGAGCTCATGGATAATATAAGTCAGAGTGATTACAGAAGAGGGAAGCATCTCTCTCTCGTGGTGTTTTTTCCCACATTAATCTCCCTACGGCACTGGATTTCAGCAGTGAGTGCATTTTAAAGTGCTGCAGGGAAGTGCACGGTAACGTGATCCTTACCCGCTTCAGCTCCCATGATAGACTGCCGGAGGAGCAGCTGCTTTGGGAGGGACAGCCTGGCTCGGCTCTCGATTGGGCTGTCGGGGACAAAGGTGACGGGCCCGTGGTCCGGGCAGTCTGATGGATACGCCTTGTCACACAGCGTGCACCCTGCAGAGACAGGAGGGGACAGCAGGCATTAAAAACACAACAGCTCCTACAGTGCAATCAGCTCCCTACCAATGTGCTTCAGCTCAGCTCCTGCCAAAGGCTGCTTCTGTCACGTTCGACTTGTCCAACTTATCAGCTTTTATTCAGAAGAATATGGACCAGGTTCATACAGTCAGGTGGGCACTGACATACATGTCAGTTTCTATTCAATTTAGATCAAATGTGAGGATCTCCACCTGCTTTCCTGATGGTAAATTGATGACCTAGACTCCAGATTATCCCTACAGGGAAATCTAGCAATGGGACAGAGACCACTCCTCATCAAAGCTACTGCAAAATGAATGACAGCCTCTCCAGTGCTGGTGATGGAAGAGCAAATTTCATTCTGATCACAAGTGAAACAAACTCTACTGGCAGAAAAATCTAAGACAAACAAAACCAAACATATTTTAACTGGTTATGTTTTTGGAATTAACCAGAAACACTTCTTGCATGTAGAACCCCAAGGATATCCATGCAAATGAACCAGCAAGATCGTCCTTCTAAAACTTTCCGAACATGAACCACAAATCCCCTAATCTCCATTTAAATTCAGACAATGTGTAAATCACAGCAGCAAAAACCTGACCTCACTGCTGCTTTTGAAGGTCTCACTGCAGCAAACTCATGCAGGATGAGTATGCCACGGAATGCAAGAAAAACAAAAGCCCAAGAAGAATCAGTAAAATCGCTTTCCTCATCTGTCATTTAGCAGAAGTACTGTTATAAAAGAAACCAGTGGAAGTCTTCAGTCTAATAAATCCGAGGGAAAGTACACCATAAAATGCTCTCTATAACATTACAATTTCATCTAGAAAAATGATGTCATTTTAATTCTCTGTGGATGGAGCAACCAACAGCTACTCAGCAACCACTCTCCTGATGAATAATTATTCTTCTGAAGAAGAAAGATGGTCAGGTAATTAATCAGGAACCTCCATGAAGACCTTCTTTGGCTTCTTGATGACCCAGCTCCAGTATAAAGAGCTATCACAGAAGAAGCCTTCAGCAGGCCCAAACAGCAGTTCCATCCTTACATGCTTTAAGATATTTTCAAGATACTTCCTTGATATACCAAGGCACCAGAATTTTACCTCATATAAAATACAGTTTGAGCAACTACACAGTAACAGATAGGAAAGTACTCAAAAAATTATTAGGTAGAGCCTATGTAAGCATTATTTCATGTGCACAGGTGACATGTAGGAGTAAAGCAACAACAGTGAGACCTGAGTAATGAGAACCACTGTGTGGAACAGCTGCTTTTAAGCATTGCCTGGCACACACCCACTATGGGTCTATGGACCAGCTCCAAGGAGAGGCAAAGGAAGAAAAGTTCTAGGCATGGGACATTTCCACTTGGAGAAGTTCAACCATTCATACATTCTTAAGATGTTGGAAAACCAAAAATCTCACAATCCATAGAAAGTTAAATATACTTTGATTACTGTCCTTGCCAAATCATTAAAAAAAGAAAATTATTTCATTATTTCTCTGATTTGGATACCCAGAACAAAGATGACCAAAAAACTGCTTCTTAAAGCTTTTGCAAACATTCAGGATTGTAGCAATGGCACACATTTTATTTCCTGCTTAGGAACAGTAAAAAGTTTTCTGAAAAAGGCCCTGACTCCTGCCATCTGAGGAAAAACCACTAAGGGGATCTAAAACAACCCCTTGTCCTTGCTGTCACCTGTCTGGACACAAATTCCTGTTAATTCAGGTGAAGTTTAAAAACATCAACAAAAAGTTAAAATTTAAACCTCCCCAAGTCAAGAATCTGTTTTGCAAATCACATGCAAGCACAAGGCATGCAACAGCCATTTTAATGTCCTACCAAAGGGGAGCACTGTCTGGAAAACAGCTTAGTACTATGCTAACTATAACAACAAAAAGCTGGCACATCAAATCTCACTTTTAAGAGAGGAAGAATAGTTATTTCACCACAAGCATGTTGGATATCACAGTATTTGGATCATTATTTGTTCAACATGCAACAGATGCTTGTAGGAAACTCTGAGCGCATCGACTGTAAAACTCTTCCTCTAGGAGTTGTAAACTCATCATAGTTCTATGCCCACCTGATCTGAAGTTGTATTTTATCCCACAGAATGAAATCTTAACAAATTAATCCAAATGTCTGACTGACTAGACACTTTACACTAAACTGCATCTCATCCCTTGCTAACCAAAGCACTCTTTCAATTTCTTAAAATATGTTAAAATATGGCAAAGCAAGCCATTAGGTTCTGGCAGTTGTAGGGCCAGACTGGATGAAGAGGAGCACTCAGCAATGCTACCTACCACAGATGATAAAAAGGAATATAAAAGCTGGCCTTTTGTTTTAGTGGCAGGAAGCCAGACATCCTGAAGGTGAAAGTGCAAATCTCTCTCCCAGCAAATGAGAACTTCTCAGTTCTCAAACACCACTCCTTGAACAATAACAGGACTGGAAATAAAATATCCAGTGTCCTCTCTTCCTACAAGATCAACTAACCTCTGGACTAAAGTCCTTTGATGAGAATAATCAGAAATATTAAAAAGTTCCTTCCCTCTCTGCTCTTTTTTTTGCTATTTAGAACAACATTTTCATGATGATTGTTCATGGTTTAATAAATTTTGCAAAATCACGTAATGTCATACTCAAAAATTACACCCATTTGATGAAAAGTATGGCCTGTGGTGGTGTTTGTTTGTGTACTTTTACTGGGGCAAGAAGAGTCACTTGTGATGGGACTTTATAAAAACAGAAGTCTCATCGGAAAGGATAACAAACATATCCACCAAATCAAGAGCTTCACCAAGATTCAGCTTCCAACCTCATGGCAACATGAAAATGATACAAAGAGAATTATGCTAAAGCATCCTGCTATGTCTCCTACTACTTCCAACTACTGATGTTTCAGAACAGTTAATCTGGCACTGCAGATGTTTCAAATTTTGGTCTTGTTTAATAACCATAAATCTGTAAGACAAGCAACCAGAGTCTAGCCACACCAGACAATAGCTACATGACAAACCCTACCCCAAAAAAGCAGGAAATGTCCACTCACATATGGTAAACAAGGTTGCCATGTTCTCCTTGTTGGAATTGGAGTCTTCCATTTGCAGAGATGATGGTACAAAGGCAAGATTGTCTGCAGACACATCAACATGGCTTGGCCCCATGGCTACTTCCTGACCTATGGAAGACACTGCCACAGGCTCCAGGCTGAGGCCCACTTCGTGCAAGGCTACTGAGTCCAGGGAAGCGAGGTTGTGCGAGGTAGGGAGCGCCACACTCACGGAGCTGGTGCTCATGGCCACAGTATGAATGGGGTCGTTTAGTGTGCTGTCCGATATCCCTGCCACCCGCCCGGCAATGTGGTCGGGCTCCATGACAACAGGGAGTTCCAAAGTGCTACCGTGAATGGGAATGACTGCGCCGTGTCCCACAGCCTCCGATGTCAGGTTACTCCCCACTGTGTCTACAGCTAAAGGTTCGTGACTCCGGGAGCCATTTGGGATCTGCGTGTGATCCCCAGCTACATCATCCATCGTAAGCTCCTCTGTCATCCCATCTGTAGAGATGGGGCTGGTTACCCTGGAAACGCTCTCCATGGTGATTGTAGTATCCAGTGCTACCTCGTGGCTGTCACTAGGATGCAGATTTTGAGGACCGTGTGTGTTCACTGTGCGGGAGTCCATGGAGACAATCCCTGGTTCCAGCCCCACAGTCCCACTGGGCTGGTAGGGATCCAGGGCTGAGGGATTGTTGGAGACTGACAGTGCTGGATTGCTGTCAACATTTATAGTGTTGGGATGGATGTACTGAGGTGGTGGTCTGTCAGCCAAGTAAGATAAGATACCTGATAGGAAGAGAGAGAGAAAAAGAAAGGAGTGAGATTACATCAGTTTTCAAATCTTGAATAAAAATCCACTGAAGTACACTGAGATCCCTGAAGGCATATTCTCTACGTTATTTCCAATTCAAATCCACTAATTCTAAAATATGGCTCACAAACACATACCAGCCTAACACTTTTGTCAAAATACTACTTGACAACTAATTCAGAGTTTCCACTCAATAGAGCAAGTCTTTAGTTATTTCTCAAACTCTGAACACCCAAGTTAATGGCAGAATTCCTCCTAGGCTGCTCAGTACAAAGATCAAATGAGAAAGAGGTTCTTCACATTTTAGGCTTAATTTTTCATTCCCAAAAAATAGCTCACAAGGACAAAGGACTGCTAGTGGAATCTATAATTTGGTAATTCCTGGTTCATCTTTGCTAGAAACAGAAACAATTCTCCAGGAGACAATTTTTGCTTAGGTATTCAAGTTTTAACAATGACTGCTTCCTTCCTCTAAGACTTAAGTGGCATAACTGTCCATCTCAGAGGTCATCAATTGCAATTTTGAAGGACAAAGACAAGTTCTTTCACAGATTTCATGAGTCATCTGCTCTCTTTTCTGACATGAAAGCATGTTGTTTCTCCTAAAACAATAGTTTGGTTGAATTTAAATCAGAAACCCTATCATCTTTTCTGGTAGTTCTGGGAAGGTTCTTAACATCAAACAACCTTGAAACTTAAGATATGAAAAAACATACTAAAAACAAACAAACAAACAAACAAACAAAAATCTTCGGAAGAAATGCAACAGCACATTCAAGTAAACATTATTTCCAGCAGAGACAGAGACAGATTTTGCAGATTCTGCGAGATCTGACTCAGCATGTTTCTTTTTAGCCTTCAACTCTATGAGCCACTTGTTCCGTAAGAGTTTTCCATTCAAATACATTTGTTTTTACAAGGATGCAAACACAGATACTCCTTCTGCAGCACAACAAGTCAAGAAATGAACAGTTTAATTTAATCAGCTGTATCAAATACTTCTGTGTGCAATGCTGCCTTGTGGCTTGAACACAGAGGATCCTTCATGGCAGCAAGATGACTGACAGAAGAACCATATAAAACATCACAGGAAGATTATTCCAGATCAGAAAATGGCAAATACCTTTGGTCCTAGTGCACAGTCTCCTTGTCTACTGAACAGGCAGGCATGCAGTGCAGTAGGAAAGGTTACTCCTAAGCAGCTGTAAGTTCAGCCATCAGTCAACAGGTAGCTGCAGGACACCTGGGCTGCTAGTTTATTTCTAACCCAGGCTGAACCAACAACACTCAGTGAGTCACCTTGAAGAAGTTTAACTACCTCTCCACCCTGTCAATCTTAGCTACCAAACAAAACCAGGACTGTATTTAAAGTTTCAATGTCTGTGGTTTTCAGTTTTACATACTGACATGTAAAATTCTACATTTATACTCCAAAGCACCTGTGAGAAAGGAATCAAGATAGAAGTCAGTGTGTTAGGCCTTTGGAAATCAACCTTGAAGAAAAATGAAGAAAAAACGTGCCATGGGTTAAATGGGTGGGAAAGTGCCCAACACCACAGCTGATGTCTTGCCCTCTTTGAGCTTTGAATTACTGTAACCTCCCATTATACACATATTAAATATTGCTTCAGACTACAGGAAAAGAAAAACAGAAGCAACTTCCAAGCTACAAGCCATTGGAGACAGAAACCAGGCATGCTTTGTTTTCTGTTAATCCTAAAATCAAAGCAGAAGGAGCAATCAAAGGTTAGGTTTAAATAGAAAATGCCCTGCGATTCTTTTCATACACAAATATAGAAACAGGTATCTGAAAATAAAGGTGTGTAAATGGCACAACAGTCTCCAGACAAACTCAGGGGAAACAACAGCTCTGTCAAACCGTCAGTCATGCCTACTTCAGGACAGAAACAGACAGCTCTTAAAACAGTTGTTCTTACTGTTCCCATCCATCAGCACCAGAGCACTTACCAGGTAGAATGTGTCTGAAATAGCTGCTCTCCAGGTGAGGGTATGGTGGTGGAGGTAGGGTGTAGTTTCTCTCTGGTATACCACACATCACTCCTCGATCTCCAATACCCATTGGGAGCATCAGAGACAGAGCAGAGGGCAAGGAACTCAAGGAGGGGCCCAGGTTTGGAATTGCAACAGGCAAGCCTGCAAGAGAAAATGCCCATTTAAATTCAACTGAACTCCTTGAGTTGATGAACACATGAGCTAACAAAGAGATTACTAATTCCCCAGGAGCTCTTGCCCTAAGGAAATACAGCATGGCACTGTCCAAGTAAGGTGCCAGGCATCAAACAAAGGATCAGTTATCACAGAAGTGAGAGGCATGCCTGAATATGGCGAGATCTTTTTTGGTACATTTTATAGGGCTTGCTTCTGTTTGACAATTGTAATGGACTTCTGTGTGTGCAGGCCCCTGGAAAGAAGAGGTATGAAAACAGTTTTGCTATACAAGTGATTTTTCACCTGAAAGAAATTAGACATAGATGAAGAGAGATTTTTTAGCTACAGCCCTAATTTCAAAGGGTTCTGATACTACTCACCCACAGTGCAAATCACCCCATTAAAACCAAACGAGGCTCCCACTAAAGCGTAAGCCTGACAAGCACTCGTGCCTTTTGCTTTGCCCACATAAGAACAATTTATGGTTTCCCCTTCCCCAACTCTGCACTATTTCACTACCTACAGTATGACTTGCTGTCAGAGCAGGCACTGCTGCCCAGTTAGGACCATTGCCATGACAGCAGAACACAGAGCAGGAGCTACAATACCCCGTGTGGGACCCTCCCCTGTTACCTGGTGCTGGTATGGCGTTGTGAGTGGGTGACGCTGCCAAGCCCAAGTGACTTCCTGAGACTGGCAGGGCATTGCTCACAGAGGAGGAGGTCAGCTGGTCCATCCCTACAGGACTCAAGTTCATTTCATTCATTCTGGAGACAAGGAGCATGGAGGGGAGCAGGAAAAAGAAACAGAATGCAAAAGCATTCCTGATTACTGACTACTGTGGTGAAGAAAGGTTGAGCAAACAAACTCAAAATCTGATATTGGCATATAAAAACCGCCTTAAAAAGCTAAGCATAAAACACATCAGCCACTCACACGGTCATCACATCATGATCAATACATATTGATCATATTAGATAGCAAGAATCAGGATTAAAAAACAGTTCAGAAAGACAAATCAGACCATAGCTTCTTCTCTGCCATCCAGAAAACAAAGTCTTAGTCCTAGTAATAAAAGCAATTGTGATTAAACTATTGTGAAAACAGATCCATTCACAAGCTGAATGTCAGAAAAACTCAGACAACAGCACCAGATTTATATTTCATGACTTTCGGACACCACATCCACCACATTCAAAATCCAAATTCTGGGGGAAAGATCGCTTCAAACTGGTAACAGACACACAACCTCTAATTCCCCACCAGTTCGAACCAGGCCAATAGTGACAAGAGTTACCACCGCAAAACAGCCACAGCAGTTTTAAAAGACTGTCTCAGTCTGGTTCTGCGTGCTCCCCTCAGATTAAAACCTGGCACCAGGGATGCCATGTTATTTCAGTGATCAACCGCACCGCTCAAGTGGGCACACACCACATGAGTAGCTGCAGGAACCACCCAACACTCCAAAACTTCAGCCTTGGTAGAAACCATCAGCTTGGAGCACATATGTCCTTTGGGGTCTCAAGCCGCAAATGCAGCCCAAACCACTCCGCAGGGATGGGGACACCATGGAGACACGGTCTACTCACACTTGTCAAACTCTGAAGCCATGCCTGACGGACGCTGTGCCCACCCCGGCACAGCAGGTCTGACCAGCAGCTCTTAGGGCCAGCCAGAGCAGCTGTCCCCAGAGCAGCCACACATGCAACATGCTCCAGGCTGACCCAGGCCTCCCACATGGCCTTCGCCAGCAGCAGGCCCAAGCGCTGCAGTACTGATGGAGAGCTGGAGCTTGGGCTGCCACTCCGGTAAGGAAAGGTACCGCTCATCCGGGAAAAACGGCCGAATCCACCAAACTCACGCAAGTTAACACGGTCTCAGCTTGGAAGGGGCCGGAAGGAACATCGAGTCCACCCGCAGCCCCTCGCAGACCGCCTGCCACCCGGGGGGCTGAGCCGCAAGCGGAGTCGCCGACTTCCACCTCGGCTCTGCCCACCTTCGGCACCACGCACTGCTACCGCCCCGCCCGCCGCCAGGGACGGCTCCGCAGGGACGGGGCCGAGGGCTCCAGCTGCCCGGCGGGGCAGGGCATTTCATTCCCGGCTCAGGCGGCTACTGAGGATGGCGATGCCCGAGGGAGGGAACCACCACCCTCTCTCCGGCGCCGAGCCTCGGGGCCTGCGGGAGGCGCCGAACGCTTGAGGGACCTCCTCCCCTGCTCGCCTTCTCGGCCGGGTGCGCCCCGCGGTCCCGCTCGCCTCGCCCGGTGTCCCGCGGCGCTCACCTGGGGTGCATGGGGCCCGCCGGCGGAGCGCCCGCAGCCGCATCAGGGCCCTGCTTCCCGGCCCCGGCTCCGGCCCCAGCCACGGCCCGGCCGCAACCCCCACCGCCGCCGCCGCCGCCGCCTCATGGGCGGGACCCGGGCGGCGCGGGCCCGGCGCGGGCGGGGGAGGCGGAGGGAGGCGGGGATGGCGGGGATGGCGGAGGGAGGGGGCCGGGGCCGCTTCCGCCGGCGAGTGCCGGAGCCAGGAAGCGGCGCCACCGCCCGGGGCTCGGCCGCTCCGCGCCTGGCCCGAAACCCTGCCCGAGGCTTCCCGTGCCGCCTCTTCCAGAAGGGTGCGATGCTTACTCCGGTTTTCCACACACTATTCCCACACAATATTCCCAGCTATGTCACTGCTTTCTCATTACACCCTCGTATCCGCTGTCATTAGAGGGTTGCGTTCTGTGTCCTCCGGTACCATCGGCCCGTAGGTGCCCAGCTGCCTCCTGGACATCGCCGTTCAGCTACGGTTGATCATATGTGCAATTCTGGCTAAGGTGACATGGCAAAGGAATCTCTCGATGTGTGCGAGCGGGTTCGTAGTTCGCTTTTGGATAGTCATCATGTACGCTGCCCGAGTCAATCGCCGCGTTCCTTCAGTGCCGGGCGAACAGCTGTTCCTGGAACACTGTGATGGGGTTTGGTAATTTGTGCTTGACACTCAAGTGATGCCTCATTAAATGAGCCGTCCCTCGATAGCATGTCTGCGCAGGAGGAAATTCCAAGTGGTTTTCTGTCTGCTCTCTTTTGATCTAAAGAACCTAAATGTAGGATCTGTAAGGATCATTCCATGATCTAAAGAGCCTAAATGTAGAGGTCGTTTTAGTTCAGTACAAACCCATTGATTCTTCTGGGGGTGGAAACAGACTCTCCTCCTTTGGCTTTGTCAGAAAGTTGAATGCCTCGTATACGCTCGTTTTTCAAGATCTCTCTGTAGCTGAAGGAGAGAAATAGTTTGCTGCAGAGAGTGCTTCATCTCCTCCTGAAGTAGGTGTCCGAGACGTGTGAGAAGAATTCCCTTTGGAGCTGCCTTTCTGTGTCTATGGCCTGAAACTGGGACCTGCATAATGTGTTTAGTCTAAATATCTACATCTAAAGAAGTACATTTAAGCAAAGTAAGTCCAGGTCTCTGTAATTCATGACCAAAATAATGGCTTTATTTAGTTTACCACATATCCCACCTTAACCATGACTGACTGACTATCCAAATTGGACCACAAACATTATTTCAGGAAGTCAACAAAGAACTTGCCAAGTCCTCAGGTTGTTATGAACTGGTAATCCTCTGATGGGGGCTTTAGGTCTATTTCATTTTTATGTGTGTAGTCCCACATATTCACATGTTGGTGCTAATACTTCACATTTTTCTTAGAACCTACGCTGAATGACTACAGGCCCAAAAGTCTCTCTCTTCACATTCCATTCCCTAATAGGAGATTACAGGAGACCTTCCATTTTCAGTTTTTTCCTTAAAATTTCACGGTCACACTCAGTACATCTCAGTTCTGTCCTGAAATGCTAGGTTATCCCAAGCCCTCAGCTTGTCTTAATTCCAATTATGATACTGTAATTCAACAGCAGAAGTGCCCTGGCACTGAAATCTTTGTGCTATTTCAACTACCTAAGCTGAAAGCAATACTTTGAGCCTATGAGCCAGATTTGATGTAGTCATACGTAGATAAGAGTATTTTTTCCTACTGTCAAGCATGAGTCCTCTGAGATTCCAGCTTTTTTTGTAGTCACTTTACTCCCTTGAACTAGTGATATCTTTACCACCAGTTTAAAGCAGAAGTATCAAAGGAAGCCAGTGATAATATGAAGTGTCACTAAATGAGAAGTTAATCTGTGTCTACAGAGATGTATGCTGCATGCCCAAGGTATTGTGATAAAACACATTTGGGAACTGTTTCTTCTGCAAGGAAAGATACTTTTTTATATACCAAACACTTTTATTATATGTGAAGTGTTTTGATAAGACAACTGCACTATGTCTCCTGAAAGCCTGGTTTATTGACATTTATAGCAGTACTTGCTGTGTGAGGAACAAATTACTGAGCTATTTTTCATGACGTCTTCAGATCCTGGAGATATACAGAAAGATAAGGGAGACTCTGAAACCAAAGGGGAAAGACGGTAGTAAACATGCTTCAGTCCTTCCCTGCAGTGTGAGCCAAAGTCCCTTCTGGACTGTGCCCATGTCTCAGTACAAATAATTCTCTTCTGCTATTGCAAACCTGACCCTGGGTTCTTTCTCACACCGAGCAGAAAAACCCTGGAATGAAGAATATGCAAAAAGCCATTTTACCATCAAAAATCCAAATTTCTCATCACTCCTTATTGGCTTGTCAGCACTTTGCAGGCCAGTATTTTGGTGATAGTCACAGTATGAAGCCTAGGTAGTCTATGAGCAGCTCTCCTTTCTAAGTCTAGGCTTGGATAGAGATGATCCATGCTTAAGGATAAAACAGGACAGGACAGACACAAAACTACTCAATCCTGTATTCCTGCAAAGTTATTACTATAATTCTGTGTGAGCAGTTAACAAGAGAATCTGGTTTTGTTTTTTTTTAATTACATATTTTTCTATCTGATAATAAATTGCAGCAGCCTAGACAACCTATGATATGTATAATAGATACTAGAATTTGGCATAATTACAGGACAGTAAAATAAAATAAATGCACAGTATTAAGAGAGTTTCTATGCAAGAAATGCAGTGTTGTGAGAGTTTCTTCTTAAATTCCTGGTGTATTTTCTTCTTCCTTCTCCTTAATGTGTTCACAGATAAAACAGCTAGGACATCTGTTGGGAAGTTAGCGGACTTGCATGTGTTCAGCTGACTCTTGCGTTTCTACTACAATGTTTCTTTCTACCAATGACTTTCTTTTCCTACACAGAGGGACACAGGGTCAAGGAGGAACTGTTTCTTTAAATAATTCAAAGTAATTCAAACTCACTGTGTAATGTCAGTAGTGTTATTCATGGTTATGGTTTGTGTGGGAGTGGGAACATGTTGAGGGTTCTTTTGTACAAAAATTACACACTTACAGATATTGTGTTAGGATATATGCAATTAAAACCACAACTAAGTTATATCTGGAAGGAAGATGCCTAAATGTTTTATTTTTAGATATGTCAAGAGTATTTTCTATTTGTTTAGGCTGGGTAATTAGGTGCTTATGGTGAAGTATAAGAAAAGGAAGAGAACCTGTTTGAATACCGTAGATGATGGAGTGCGTAAGGAATCTCCCAGGATCCCCATTTAGACTTTGTATTTACAAACAAAACCACAATGAAGCCAAAACCCAAAAACCTAAGCAAAAGCTAAACATACAATATGTGTATAAAGAGCACGAACTCTGCCGTTGTAGAGCAGTGAACACCTGTGTTGTACTGCCTGAAAAGCAAACCAGGCCATCTGCTTTGTATCAGCACAGCAGATACTGCATTCTGCAGTCAAAGCTTTATCCAGACAAAGGTGTGAAGAGGACTTAATTGGAGAAAAAGTGTAAGAAAGAAGATCAAAGACATCCTAAAAGAGGAATATTATTCAATTAGTCTTAACCTACTCTTAAAATTGAAAAGAATGTGTATTAGCCTTTCCCTTTGGTGGTCCAATCCTGCTACTTTCACTGTGTCTGCATGTGCAAACATGCTGAGACTTTGTGCAGAAGTCAGTGCGGGAACGATAAATTGCTTTAATCCTGCCCACGCTCTCAACACGGACCCGCAGTGGGATGTGAGATGTGTTGGCCTTGCTCTGGCTCTCTGCCCGGGGAAAATCCCTTTCTGAGCAAGTGACATTAGATTGTCAACAAGATACCATATTCATCAAAAGCCTGTGGCATATTTTCTCATTTCCCTTGCACACAAACAAATTCAGACTTCAGAGTCCATTTGATATGAGATCAGCTTCAATAATTCAGGTCAACAATTAACATTTACTGGTAATTTTTCTTCATGTGTTTCTCCAGAGGATTAGCAACGTGGATTTTTCTGTCAGAAGAGAAGATGTCTTTAGCACAGCTGCAATTCTGACTCTCAGGGAAGTGCTGGCAGCCTGCATTTACAGTAAACATAGAAAAGAGGTCTGGTAGCAGGGCACAGTGTATCTGCATGACAGAACTGAAACGTAACCCTGCCTTTTGAACATGGCCAGGCTGCTGGCAAGGTCATGAGAGCTGTGAAATGATCTGGGAGCTGAGCCCCCCAAGAGGCATGCTTCCATTTCCTTACAGGAATGCTGCCAGAGAGCAGTGTTTTAAATCTAATGATAACACAGATCAAATGGCCTTTGCCTGCTTCAGGTATTTGCTTAGAGGTCAACATCCTCTTTGTTTTAAGAAAACTAGAAGTCTTGGCCTAGCCTAGTGCTACAGTGAAGGAGCTATTTTCCTTTAAGCATTCATTTCTGAAAACATTTCTGGACAATAGAGTTTAGAGTGCAAGTAATATGGAAAAGTCCATCCTGATCAACTATTTCTAAAAAAAAATTTAAAAGGCAGAAAGACTCTCACTTATTTGATCTGAAATGAGCTGTACATACCATGGGGCATTCCCCAGTAATTTTTGCTCAGGCTTTTGAGCCATTTTGGTGCTGATTCTACCCTTGACATGAACCAGAGTCCAAGACTGTTCTCACTCATATCTGTCTGGAATGGTCCTGCCTGTATGTTCATCTTACTTTGAAGATTAGCGTTGTTTTTTTGAAATGTGGAATAGGCCAGCAGAGACACAAAGGCTGACTTGAAAATGCATGCTATTCACATCATTGCTGCTAGTTTCTAACTCAGCAGAGGCACAGATGTGTTTCTCAGAGTGGAGAATGTTCTTTCAGTTACTAACACTTCTGAGGCAGTTTCACATGAAATACTGAACAGGGTGGAAACTTTCACTTTGAGCAAAAACCCAATTTTAATAGAGCCCACATACCTGCACCTTTTCATGTCTGTCCCTTCCCACAGCTCTCCCAGACCAAACATGCAATTCCCCAAACTGATGATGGCTAAAAAAGGAGATTCAGTTAACTGTGAAAAACTGTGTTTTCAACAAAAAACTGTAACAATGAAGTTCTTGAACAACAACAAGGGAAGAGTCAAAGACTGTCAAGTTGCTGCAGAGGAAGATCCTAACACAGCAGGGTATCTCAGAGGAAAAGCACAGACAAGGACATTAGGACTTTATACTGCCAAAAGTCCTTGTGTTTTGCCATTGCTCTCCCATTAAAGCAGTGTGTAGGGTCCATCAGGTAAGCTAATGTCCGTGTAAACATCTGGTAATAGCTACACATGGGGCTATCAGGGCATCACCCTTGTGTTTGTTTATCTGAGGCAAGTTCTCATAGGGATGACCAGAACATTCCTACAATGAGCAAGAAACACACAAAACCTTGAAAACTGTTTGAAAATGCCAAAACGCTCATGTTCAATTTGTGAAACTCACACTTTTAGGAAAAACCTCTCTTAGGGCAAAGAAGGCAGTTTTCCTTTTATGCTTGCACGTAGTACATTCTTGATCTGACAAGACTTGCAACCACAAGAGAGCACTCTTTCCTTTGAAGATGTCTCAGCTTCCCCAGAAAGCTACAGATATGCCATATAAGTTTTGCAAACTGCTTGTGAGTTGGTTCAGTTAGACTAGAGCAGCCGAAACAACAAAGCTTGCAGTTGTCTTTTGGATTTCATTGTGAAAAGCCTTTGGGTAGTTTTTAGATGACAGAAGATCCTTGGTTCCTGAAAGTGAGGAGTTCTGCCAAAACTTTGAAGATCCCTGTAAACTTTGCAAATTACCCATCTTTTGGAGACAATTATATCAAACGATATCATGGATTACAATACCTGAGAAGTGTTTAGAGCCTGGAAGATTATTTATGTTTGGCATTAGCTCTTATGGTCATAATTTCAAGTGGAGAGAAAAAGAATACACAGGAACCCTCTTATTATCTTTTGAAATATGAAGATCACAGGAAAAGAAGAGTTTAAACTGGGGAGTGATGGTCCTCACAACCTGTCTGTACATTAACTGGCATCCTACACCTATAAAAACAGCAAGGCTTTCCAGGCACGGTGTGGACCTCATGGGCTGTTAGCCTTGCTTTGAGATCTGAGATTTTATACACCACAGGAGAACACTGCAGCCTCTGGGGCAGGGTACCTCTACAAATGTTGGATTGATACATTGGGGAGCCAAATTCAGGAACTAACACTTCACTGGTGAGGAAAAAGAGAAGCATGGACAGCACTAAAGATGATGATAAACTACTGAAGAGGATTGCATTTCCAGGATCTGTCTCGCTGGCTAACAGCCACATCCACCCCCATGGGGCACCCCTGAGAGAGCCCTTTGGGGTTCCCTTCCACCTGGACCCATCTTACTGGGAGCAAGCCTATAGTGGGCACGCAGGTGGCATCTCCTACATCCCATTTCCTGGCTACGTGGGCATCTATGACTATTCCTTCGAGCCCGCCTTCATTCGGAAGAGGAACGAGAGGGAGCGGCAGCGGGTGCGCTGCGTCAACGAGGGCTACACGCGCCTCAGGCAGCACCTGCCCAAGGAATTCACCGACAAGCGCCTCAGCAAAGTGGAGACCCTGAGAGCCGCGATAAGCTACATCAAACACCTGCAGAGCTTGCTGGACTGCCATCCCTTAGGCTCTTCCAGTAAGGAAACGCTCTCTTCCAAGGAAAGCCCAGGAACTCCCGGTCCGGCTTCCCCGCGGGAGTGCAACAGCGATGGAGAGTCCAAAACGTCTTCAGCATCATCCCCCTACAGTGAATTTGAGGAGTTGGGCAGCTAGGTCTCCCCTCTGGACACAGAAAGCTTCAAGATTGGCTGAAAAACAATTTCAAATCCTGGGGAATTTTTTACAGGTGAAAGTTAATATCAGGGAAAGGAAAAACAGCTAGGGAAGACAAGAAAAAAGGTACTTTCGGTCTGTCAAAGGACTTTAAATGTTTGCTGTATAAAACTTAAACATGATTTGTAAACATATATCTCCCAGGTTGCTTCAGCTGTGAAACTGTTAAACTGGAGCAACATTTGCATTCTACTTTTCATTCAGCTTTTATTATGTGCTATTTTCTTTTGTCTTTCACTTGAGACAGTAAAACCAGATAATTCCATTTTGGGGAATTCCCCAACCCTTTCTCCTGCTTTGTCCAGTGAGTTTTACTGTCTGTTTTTCCTGACTGCTAACCTGAGATGCACTGCACTGGACTGGGGGAGGTAAGATTTAGATAAATATCTTTCCCTAAATATTTCAGAAAACTCACAGAAATACCTCTATTTATGAAACAACAATTTTTCAAAGAAAAACAAGGCTATATTTTGAAATTAATTTCTTTCAAAGCATCTTCTAAAGTGAAAGAAACAGCTCATACACTGGACACTGGCTATTTGGTGATTATTCTAAGGATAATCTTCAAGAAAATAAAGCTGGAGACTCATTCCAGTCAATGCTAGGAACAGGGATACAGAGTTTTGTAAGACTGCACCTTCAAAAGCTTCACTCAATATACTGAAAAAATGAAATCCTTTTCCCTACTTTTCTGAAATCTGAGTTCATGGAAAAAACAGTCTTGATTGTGTCTTTGGCAGGTCAGAAATGATAGGCTTAGAAACAGAACCTGTAACAGAACCTGTTAGACACTGGTGTGTACAAAAAGGGAAATGTTGAATATATGGGTTTATATCTGCATGAAAATGTAGATATTTCTCCTTTTGTTTAGAATATTGTATTACTTTTTCAAAGGACACTGCTTTTAAAATGAATACTTCAAAATCTATGGAATACCTTTAATTTGGATTGCATCTACTTAAAATGACAATTTATCTCCAATCTGTTTTCAAAACTGTCTTTCTCCAAGGCTTAAATCCCATTCTGAATATAGGGTAAACTTTTTACCTGTCCACTTTCAACACACCTTTCAGACTTTTGCTTTTTGGGTCTTGTGTTGATGAAATGGTTTTGTATCTTTTTGTCTTTTCCTTCATATCATGCTGACTGAACACCTGAAAAAACACTCATGTATAAATATGAGGAAATACTGATCAAATACCTCAAATTGTGTCCATAAATTTCCTTTAAATAAAAAATATAATTAATTCTATCTGTGTCTTTTTCACTTTTAATTGATAACAAACTGGACAGCTTTGGTTACAGGAGTGCAGAAGTAATAACTTCTCAGGAAAAAATAGAGAAAATGGAAAGGGATTAAATACTAACTTCCATCTATAAAACTAAATTTTAACCTAGATTTTTAAATTTAGTTAAGGAGCAGGTTTGTGTTTTGCTATAAAAATACTCTGCTGCTTTCTAGAAGACTGTTCTTAACATTTGTACACGTCAAGCACCTGGGTCCATGGCAGTCACAGGTGTTGCTCTTCACTCTTTACAGGGGAGCCAGCTCCATTTCCTAATGATTATTTTGTTTCTCTGAGGGCTGTTACTTTTGCAGAGGCTGTTTGCTAGACTCAGAAATTGAGATTTAGTTACCTGGACAGTTCAGATCCAGAGCCAGTGCACTCATTTCCAGCTGTGCAGTGTTTGTATTTCTCACCCAAGAAAGAAGAGGACAGCAAGGTCAAGGTCCAAATGTCTGATTGGGCTCCATTGGTCCTTGGCTTTTCTTCTTTCCTTTGTGTTTCTCTGGCAAGAAATTCAACCTGTCTCTCTCTTTTGACTCAGTTTTGAGATTTCTGGAAATGTGGTATTGCTGCTGGTAATTCTGTGAGTAAGCCTGAACTGCATTTCTCCCTCAAAGCAGAGATTAGATCTTCATTATCTATAAAAACATATGCTCCCTCAGAGCACCAGAGGCAAATTCTGTGAAACATACTTCTTTGGAAAGCACTCTGAAGATGAAAAGCATCTTCAGATATAATGACAATAAATGATATAATGACAATAAATAGCCAAATCAAACCAAACCATTAAAAATAGAAATTGCCAGAGTGACCATGACTTCCTGGGCAGGACACATCAAATAAGGCCACAGAGGAATTTTTAGATCAGATTGCTATCACAGTGGTCTGACCCTGACAGATAAATATCCAGGACCTCAGTCCTCTGATTCTCAAACCTCAGAGATGGTACTCTGTGCCACCTTCTCATGAGCAGTTGGCTGGAGAAGGTGACTAGGCTGTGACTCTGCCCCTTTTCATCTCTCAGGTGGAATGTTCCTCAGTGTTCCCATTTCATGGAGTGGAAATTATCCCACCCTGGGCCTGTACTTGGCCATCACTGCTTTAGGCTGTCTAGCTACTTCATTTTTAGACTATATATCTTTAACAGCTCTGGAGATGTCTTAAAATACCTCCCAATCCAACCTCAATGCTAAAGATGAAAAACCAGAATGCCACATGTATTTTAAATTACTTTTATAAAATAAAATTAATTTCTGGATGAAAAGGAAATTATTTCTGTGGGAAAAATCTGTCACAGATTGAACCCCTCTCTTGAGGAAAAGTTGTACATTTTTATTTTTCACTGTTCCTGTTTTTACTCAAACCTCTTGCACAATTTTAGCAGAAGTAAGTAAAAAAACAAGATTTCCTAAATATCGGTGGTTTTGTCCAGGCATCAGCGATGGTTTAAAGTGAAGGCCACATTTCCAAATCTTTATTAAGCTGTTTCTGTCTAGACAAAGGGTTTTTTCAAAGCTCCTAAAGTGTATCATTATCAGACTTTAAAGCAGACAATGATCCAACTTGTCACCATGAAAATTAAAGCTTTAATAAAAATGTTGACCAGAAGAATTCTCTCCACGTGGGACAATTACTATTTACAAGAAAGGTGAATGTTGCTATCTGTAGGCAACCATGCTACAGTTTTATCCAACCCTTGCACACCAAAAGCAGCCACTTTAATCTTTCTATCAAATCTGGAAAAAACAGACGTCTGAAGCCTTCCTTCTGCTGCCATTAAATTACAAATCCATTTGCTTCTTGATGTTATCAGCATTTTAAAGATGTGTTATCCCGGCCATGGCATTGCTTTTAATCCTCTAATAGCTATTTAGCTGATTTCTTTGTAAAAGCCCATCCACAATCCTTTTGTGTTATATTACCCAGTGTCAATAATGTGGCCAAAGAAAACCAGAAGGCCCTATAGAAAAGTCATGTTCAGACAGTAAAGCAATCAGGGCCAATTTATCTCGCTGGAATAAATGAGCAGGGAATATCCACACACACACACACAAAGAGTATCTTTGAAAACATTTGTCTCCAGCATACTTAGGCTGGAGGCAAAACAAGATCCAAAACATTTTGAGAGAGACTCTGAAGAGGTACCAACAGGAGAGCCCTGCTGAAGTAAGCTGAAGTAGGTGCAATAGCTGAGTAAGGTCTTAGTAAGCCTCTCCAAAACAGTCTAAGCAAATACAAATTCAGCAGTGCTTCTCCCTGGTAAGCCCCACTCTCCATCACCTGAAGGTGTGCTGCTTGTAAGTAAAAATTCACTGTGAATTCTCACTCAGATATTTCTCACATGATTCTTACACAATTCTTTTCTACCTTATTGTGACTATATCCACTAACAGAGCAGTGGAAAAGTTCTTCGAGTTGCCTTTGCTGAGAGAACAAGTTAGAGGAGTGAAGACACCCTTGAAAATTTTGGAGACCCCCCTCAGCTCACTTCTGATACGACTGGAGATAGAGGTGTCAAAGACATGAAATTCCTACATGGTCCATGAGCACTGGTGGCACCAGAGCAGAAAAATGTACCAATGTAGAGTCCTTAAAGAGGGGAAAGCTAACACTGCCCCCTGTGATGGTCAGCCAGCCCATGGGCACCTGCCAGCTGTGAGCAGGCACATGTGCTTTGTGTCACCTCTTGCCTCTTCTACTGGAGCGAGTTTAAAAAAAACAAGTATTTTGAAGGGGTTTTTAGGGGAGGGGAAAGCTGCACAAATGGTCTGTGGGAGGCTGAAATGTTGAAAATGTGGCTGAGGTAGTGGGCAGTGAAGCCTTGGAGCTTATATAGCATGTAGCAAAGCTGCATTTACTGTGCTGCTCACAAAGCAGCTTGCTTGTCCCCATGATTTTGTTTTGATGTGGTGTGGTTCTGGGCAAACATAGCAGATTTTTGTGTTCCAGGGCTATAAGATGTCAGCACCAAATCCTAACCAGTCTCTTCCATCTGCACTGAGATCCTAAAGAGAACAAGTAGTTACAAATAAACAGAATTTTCACATCTTTTCATGTAGGCACTTTATTGCAGCATTTTGCTATGCGAGACTGCTCTCTTGATGTAGCTTTTTAAATGCAAAAAGCACTGAAGAAGTTCCAGGCTCAGCTGCACACAGCTTATCCCAAGGCATCTCTCATGCAGAGGTGATGTGTTCATCACATCCCCACACCCAGAGGCATGAAAGCACACTGGGGCAACACCAGTGAAACAGATAATAAACTGTATAATGTGGAAATGAAATGAGCCAGAGGTACAAACGCAGGAGTGTGTGTTGTGATGTTTTGCATGGGAAAATGAGTAAGCATGGAAGAGGGAAGGGAGACAAGGAAGTGGTTTTGAGGTGCAGCACACTGATTGATACCATATCAGCTGCATGGCTGATACAAGGGAAACAGGAACAAATCAGATATGACATCTTTTGGGAGGATTAATTCTGGGGGAAAAAATCCAAACCACCCCCCCAACTAAATATATTTTCCTGTGCCTCAGACACACCACATTTATTTACCTACCATCACTTCTTGTTCACCTTTTCTTGTTTATCATTGCAAAATACCTGCAAATGTATTTTTTATCAAAGTGCTGAGCAGTTGTGAGCAGGCTGTGCTCTGTCTGGGGAATGAGGGAAGATTACAGTACTCAGCCCACCTGCTATCAGGAGCCAAGTGATAAACCCAGATTACTTCAACCTTGGGCTTTGCCTCTGTTTCAACAACAGCATGGCCCACCTCTGGCCTCTGTGCTGGGAACACCAGTAGATCCTGCCCCCTGGAAAACATCACCAGACTGCCCCTGTAATGCTTTACCAGGAGCTGGTTGCATGGGTTTCTTTTTCCCTGTGTGAGTGGAAGTACCCAGGCTCCTGTGCTTGTAGATAAACCTGCCCTTGCAAGTTACCCAGCTCTGGTATTGCAGAGCTGGCAGCTATTCTATTCTATTCTATTCTATTCTATTCTATTCTATTCTATTCTATTCTATTCTATTCTATTCTATTCTATTCTATTCTATTCTATTCTATTCTATTCTATTCTATTCTATTCCCTTATATTACAGTTACAGTGAGAGTGGCAGGGACAAATGAATCTCTCTACCAGGCTGTCATGACAACGATGCTGCTGGCATCCTCCTTGCCGTGAGCATTCCACTGCTGACTAATGCAGACCACTGCTGAAGCCAGGCAGAACCCCATGAAAAGCCCTGCCCTGTTCCATTGTTTCCTCCCTGAGCCCCCCAACCCCAGAGTTTGCCCCCAGCACAGCTGGGTGATGCTGCAGCCCTGGTTCACCGGTGGTGCAGATCCTGAGGGCCCTGTTAGGACAGATCAAAGCTGTCAGCATGACAAGCAGTACAAACACAAGGAATTTGCCTCTGTTTATGTGCAGCATGCTCCATGGCTTTGCATTTTGCAGAATCATGAAAGCTTTAAAATTTCCATTTCCATTAACAAGCCCATAAAGCATAAGGTTATTAAGTGGTGTTTATATTATCCTGAGAAGCTCATTCAGTTACCAGCTGGTTCAATTTTTACTAAAAGCAAGTTTCGTGAGGGTGCTGAGTTGAAACTGCATGTGTTGGGGGAGCTTGCTTTGAAAAGACAGAACAGCAGCGATGTCACCACCATGAAACAGCTGAATTGCTCTGTAGTACGAGTGGTCAGTGCCTTCAGAGGTGAATGAAATTAGCTGGCTCTGTGATTGAAAAACATGTTGCATTTAAACATTTTTAAATTTACTTTTGACGAAACTCTTTGAGCACTGATTAGTTTCTGTAAACTTTATTGGAATTTCACTGAGGTCACTGTCTTAAGGAGCACTTTTACAGTCTCAGGATTATTTTTTTCCCAAGAATAAAGTCTAGTGGGGTCTCTGGCCAGACTTTCAAAGGCTGAAGCAGGGGGTAAGAAGAGCACCCCAGAGAAAGCCATTGGTGAGTTTCCCACACGGTTCTTGATTGCAAGAGAAAAAGAGTGTAGCAATGAAGCCTGGCATGCAGGTGTAGGCACAGACACCTGTGGGAGCAGGCACCAGGGTCTGGAGAGCAGGGGCCTGGAGCATGGGCAGGTGTCATCTGGTATAACCTGTGACTCAGGTGTGACAATGGCAGCAGCAACCCCTCTCCAGGATGGTGTGTTTTACTTTATACCTGAAGTTTTACAGACAAGAAAAATTTTATTCTGTCAATCTGTAAATGAGGGCATTTTCAGTTTAGAAGAATATAATGGGAAATAATGTAAAAAATATATTTGTATTGAGCCATGCCCACAAAACAGAGGCAGTTTTATTTTTGTTTTCTGCAAGCATTCCCTTCTTTCAGCTAGCCCTAACTTTTAATACTGAGAACAAAGTTCACAAGTGTACGCTCAAATATTGACAGTGACTTCACTACAACAATTAGGAAAGTGACTTGGCAGATCTGAAGGCTTCAGGCTTCCACAGCATGAAATGTGTGAATGAAAATTCATTAGACTTACTTAAAATTTACTTGGAGAGGTTTAAGAAAAGGCAGTTTGTAGGGCAGAGTAAAAAAAATTCAAAAAGTTTGAAGAGCTGTTGAGATTTCTGGAAGGTCACGTGCTAATTTTTAATGAGACTCATTGGGATGGAGCTCTTTGGAGAATAGGTTTTACAGTGAAAATTTCTAGTGTCTCTTCATTTAGCCAGGTTGTAGATAAAAATGTTACAACACAAATGCTCCAAAGGAAAAGGGGGTATAAACCAGGCTGCCACATAGAACTAGGAGTATGTTTCACCTGGTTCATTATGGATGTAAGACAACACTTACATGGTTAAATTATATCCCTCTTTCCTGATTTTTTTTTATCCTAAATTCAGTGGGACAAACTTACCTCCTCATGAAAGATCTGGCAGCTCCCTCGGTGTCCTGAACCCTATCCAACTGATAATTAGACTTGTTTGAAATCAGGGAGCTGAGAAGTAGCCTCCAGCCACTCAACAAAGGCTCCTCCAGTGCTCTGAGGAGGCGGTGCCGACGCTTCCCTTCTCCTTGTCTGCCTCCTGCTGAAACACATTTGCAGAGTCTCCTGAAGCCTCTAAGGCTTTTCCAGAGATCTGGTGGAACCAGACCTGGTATCTCATGGAGTATCATCACATGCAGAACAAAGAAACACCCCCACAGGCATAGTTAATGCAGTCAAACCTTAATGGCTTTTTTTTCCTTCCCCCTCCAGTTGCAAATATATAATTAATCTCAGATCAAATTTACATGTTTGATCTATTTCCTTTAGGCTTCAGATGCCTTTGAAGGAAGGGGAAGACCCTGTGATTTGATCTGAAGTGCCTGGGATAGGCTCAATGTTCACATGGACAGACCCGCATGCCCAGAGCTTGTCCGGTGTGGAGAGCTCCCAGCTTGCAGCCCTGGGGCAGCAGGGCAGTGGCTGAGGTGCTTCCCAAGGAGCCCCTTCACCCCAAAAAACCATTTCCCCAGGGCTCCCTTGAACAGTGAGGACACCCAGGGCCAGGAGACAGGAACCTCCTGCGGACAAGAGCCAGAGCAGGAGCCATCCCTCTGAAACCTCGCTCCCACAGCGTAACAGAAATGAAAGGGGCAGGGATGAAGGATGTCTCCACTTCAAACAGGGAAATTTCCATTTGAAGTGCTGTCTTGAGTCAAATCCTCCCCAGCAACACTTTGTTCCCCTCACTCGTGTGTATCAATTTCTTCTGACAACAGTTTCATGGCTTCGGGATAAAAAAGCCCAGCTCCGCTGGTATTATATTGTACACCTACAGACAGAGCACAGAGATTAACATTCTTTGGCTGAGTCACCAAAGATGGGAGGGGGGGCGATGGGTCCACCAGGCCCTGTGAAGGGTGGGTTGAACACAAACCACAGTGATTCCAGCCTTTCATCCCTGGGGGTGCCGTGGGGGCTGGAGAGGATGGCAGATGCAGGTGGCAGAGGCAGAGCTGAGGGGACGCTGTCATGAGAGGCCCTGCATGCTGGGGAAACGGACTCTGGCACTGACTCAGGGCTCTTGGCTTCTTATGGCACAACACTAAGGGCTTGTTCCCATGGCAAACACGGGGAGCTGAAGAACAGAATAATTTCTGGTTGATCCGTAAGGGTTTTGTTTAAAACCAAAGGCCTCCCTTAAATGTTTTCTTCCCTGACATGCAGCATTTTAATTTGATCTTTAGATTTTTGAGGTTCTTCAGGTAGGACTGCGAAGTAAAGGAAAATGAAACCCTGTGTGCTGACATCCATTGCTGAATGTTTCCTGACTGAAAGCATCCATCTAACACTGCCCCTTTCCTTAGTGCACCCTGAGAGAGCAACCTGATGCTCTCTCAGCTTCTGTCCCTCAGCAGACAAAGATGGCCAAGTGGCACATTCAGCATTTCACATAAGCACAGCGGAATTTAGGCACTCACTAACACTGAATTCAGGATGAGGGTCTGGCTCAGTGGCTCTGTGTTCTAGCCAGAAGACTAGGAAAATGTTATTCTAAATTTTGCCATGCCTTGAAACTCAGAACAGCTTACTTTGTCTCCTACTTGCTGTTTAGATTGTGAGAAGAATGAACCCATCCCTCCTGCAGCACTGAAGCCTCAGGAGAAGAAAGCACACTCTGAGCATGGGACAGCTGAGGCCATGCTTCACAGAGAGCAGCACTGTGATCAGCAGCACTCATAGGTGCAGAAGGATCTGGTCCCTGAATCACAGACATGTATTTAAATAGGAAAGACCAATAAAAAGTGAGATTAAATGAAGTGATTTTTATTCCCATTTGCATAGAGCACCAAGACATGGGAAGATGGAGTGACTTGGTACAGGCTGGAAAGATCCACGATGGACTTGAATGTCTGAGCCTTAAGCTGAACTTTTCTTTCCAGGACCAGTCTATGATGGAGGATTCACTTTCTGCCACAGAAGCAGGGGGAAAGGAGACAGCAATGGTGCTCTTAGCTGCTATTGATAATCACCAAATTGTTGGAACTTCTGCCTGAGAGACAAGGAAAGGAATAAAGGCACAAGCAGGGTTATTGGTTTCTCTATCAAGATAAAACCTCTGCCTCAACCACTGACCATTACTAGAAGAGCTCATGGGGTCTGGCAGAAGAGCAGCCAGCAGGCTGCACAGCTCCTGGACTTCCTAATGGGACTTGTGAAGGCTAGGTCACCCTAGCCTTGGGACTGAGGTGGGGGACAGGAGCAGTGCTTAGCTCCTGGCACACCAAGTCTGTAAGCAGGGTGCTCCCTCCCTGCATCCCCTGTGAGGCTGACAGCTGCCCTATGGGCACTGCAGTGCCCCTGGGATCCCTGCCCTGGGAGAGATCCTGTGCCATGGAGGGGCCCACCGGGGCTGCTGGGGTAGGAGAGCACTCAGCACTGCCTGCACCCACAGGCACCCTCCTGCCAGCACAGCTTGTGCTGGGCAAAGAGGGCTCCCTGGATGGAGAGATTCCTCCTCCTCTGCAGGGCTCAGTTCTTCCACCATGAAAGGGCTCCAGCCCTGCAGACATGCCCAACTTGTGTCAGAGGATGGACAAATACCTTTCTGGGTAGATTCAAAACACACAGATACTCAGAATACACAAATGAAGGAGAAAGGGCTTGTCATGGTTCTTTGTGTATCTGCCTGACTAAAACACTCCAGTGAAAGGTGGAGAAAATCCCTTTAGCAACAGCTACAATACAAATACCTTCGAAGGAAAGAATAATTTACAATGATACCTTTTCAGTCCTCATCCAAGAAGTGGTTAAACATTTGGCAGAGAAACAGTGGAGGAACTCATCAGCCTACCAATGGTTTTAAAGGTTGATAAGTTGTCTGTGAATGACACAAATTCAAAGCAGCACAATAACAAGCGTTAGTCAAAAATAAAACAACCGGGGTTTTGGTTTGTTTGTTTTTAAGATTAAAAGCACAAACAGGTTACAATTCTTAAGAGCTGGGTAACCAGGTGGTTTCTTGGAATAGGCTCCAATACAAGGTTGACTCAAACACCTCAGCATGTGAGGGCAGCCTAGCCCCTGCGTGTTTATTGCTAAGCTAGTAAATGTTAAATTAAGTGCTGGCAGATGATTCAATTTCCCTTTCCCGGTCATAATCTCTGCAATTAAGACTAGTGATTATTTTGGTTTCTGAATTTATATATACAACATGACCCAAAGCAGTCTCCTGGGGTTTGGGAACAAGGGTGCACCAAGATGGGGATGTGCTGAGCACTGTGAAAGCCAGCAGCAGCTCCTCAGGCAGAGGATGGTTAGTTGCCTGAGGAGACCAAGCTGCACAGATGCCATGGGAGATCAGACGAATTTCTGTGCCCTCTGCTCTCCCACCTCACACATCGCTCAGCATGACCCCCACCCTCCTGCTACATACTGCAAACAAAAACCCCACCAGAAATGACATAATTACTGGTGTTTCTGAGTGCCAGGAAATTATCCTCTTCTTCCTTCCACGGTGCAGAGGACAAAGCACCTGTACCCAATATCTCTGTCTGCGCATTGCAGAGCTCCTGCTTTTCCACTGTACACCTCCCACTACCACCTTTCCAGACAGAAAAGCAAATCTAAAACAAATTTGTGGTGACCAAAACCATTTGGGCTAGGACAGGGCTCAAGAGAGCAAAGCGAATGCCAGGTACAGGCAGGGCCTGCTGCTTCACTGAAGCTCTCCTGCAAGCAGGGAGCGTGCTGGCACATGCTGCAGGAGGGATATTGCTCTGTCTGATTGCTTTGAAGTGGTGGAGGGAGAAGAGGCCAGTTAAGTGTGTTTATGTTTGAGAGGAACAAAGGAGAGTGGAGGAGAGTGGGGGTGCCTGTGCCAGAGATGTGTCAGAGATCACTTGTTCCTCCTGGGCCGGAACACCAGCCTGGGACCACCAGCGTAGGAGGCAGTGGTGTGTGCAGAGCTGTGTTTAAAGCAGGCAGAGCAAAGTCAGAGCAGAGGGAAGAGGTATCCCAGACGACTTAGGATGGTGACAAATGTGACACCAGGTGATAAACATCAGACACCAGGCTCCCAACCCGTGAGATGTGCAGTACGGTGCAAATACAGCACAGCAGCTTACCTGGCTGGGGTCAAGTTTTCCTTGGGAGAGGCTGAATTAAGGAAGTTAGGCACCTTGAGACCACCAAGTGCAACCCAGTCAAGGGAGGCCATCAGCTGCACCCCAGCAGCGAGTGCTGCCCCTTCCACCTGGCACTGTACCCCACAAACAGCACCCCCAGCTTGGGGTGCAGTCCCAGGGCTTTCTGAGTCGCCCAAAGGCAACCAAAGCCTGAAGTGCAGCCACCCTGTGCAAGCCAACACACCTTGAGCTGCACATCACAGATGAGGGAATCAGCTGAACCGAGGCAGGGAACAGCTGAGTGCCTGTGGTTGGACAGAAGTGTGCAGCAGTTCCAAGGGCAGATGTAGACTGGATCTCCTAACTGTGGTATCCCAAGGAAAAAAGGCCCTAACCCTCATTCACCAAGGCTTTTTCAGTCTTTTGGGGAGGAAAGTGCATCATCAACAGGTATGTCAGAGTTCTCAGTAATCCTCCATGGAAACAGAGATGGTTCAATAATCACACTGGTTCTTTGGTGTTGCCAAAATGCTCCTGCAGATCCACCTGTATTTCAGCACATGAAATTTAATACTGACCTAACACCCTCTCTACCTAACACCTCTTATATATATTTTTTTTTAATGCAGAATAAAAAAAAGTTGGTGGACAGCCCTATTTGCAGAAAAAAAGACAGACTTGAACCGGAAAAAAAATCCTCGTTCAAAGAACTGGGAGACATCTTACATTTTTCCTTTCTTTTTTAGGTGGTAAGGAAACCAGCACTTGACTTCATACAAATAGTACTTCAAACTAATACCTTTGTAACTAATACCTTTGTAATACTAATACCTTTGTAATACTTCAAACTAATACCTTTGTAACAGGAAACCAGAATTGATAGCTCTTCTTGCAGTCTTGACTGCTAATGCATAAACACTGATGATCAGAGGTCATAAGGCATACATCCCATGCATATGACAGCACCTCCATGGTACTTATGATTTCTCCTTGTAAAAAACTTAGATTTGTCCCCTAATGGTAACTGTAAGTAGAGGCTGGAAGGACAACTGTGTTTGTGAAATGCTTATTTTTAAATGTGAATTTTTTAAAAATGTTAATTTGTTCCCTTACATTCCACATCAAATAAGCTGAAGTATTTATAAACAGAAACTTCTACAAGGAACATAGACTTTTGCAGAAGATTCGAGACCAATTTTTCTTTCAGTCGCTGGAGGGTAATTCACATTTCTAGTGAAATGATTTTTGTTTTAAACTCAGCAAGTATGTCTCAGACCACTGAAACATCAATCTGGAACTGTTCCACTGAAGAAAGGAGGGGGAAACAAGAAGCTGTAAGTTCAGCCTCACAAGAACTCACAGCAGTGCCTATAAGTACATGTGCTGCTTCTGAACCTGCACAAACACAGTACTTGAACCTAAAAAACCCCTTAAGAACAAAGTGATTACAATAGTGAAATACCATTATGCCTTCTAAGATGCTGCACTTAAAGGGATGTTTCATCAAAAGGCACTGCAGTCCATCAATCACTATCTGCTCCCCTTACACGAGTCCTTGGCAGGGCTCCCCTCTTGCTCTGGGCTGTTTCCCTCCAGCCGCCCTCTTGTGCCGGCATCCAGCCTTGCACGCAGGCGCCATCCCCTGTCCGGCGAGGTGCGCTCAGCACGGCCGGCAAGGACAGCTAACAGCCAACACACTCCTGTCAAAACCGAGCTGGGAAAACAGCACTGCACTTCTCTTTCTTGTATCCTGCAAAAATCCTGCCATCTGCACACTCTCTGCAAGACCCATCATCTGAAGTCACAGGAGGCAGTGCATTTCAAGCTTGTACATGACTAAAATGTCTGTTGTCTGCTTTCAAGAACACAGAATAAACATGACACAGATACACTGCCACGTCCATCTTCCCATTTTATTGTAATCCCCCAAAATGATCCAGTGGGGATGGTCAACTTCCTCTCCAGCCTTGGTTAATGAATGTAAAAGACACACTCTAAGTCCCATCGCACTGGGCCTGACCCTGAAATTGGGCTCCATTAAATCAGAGCTGTGGGACACCGTGAGCAGCATTACCCAACCCAATGTTCACATGCTCAGAGCTTCTTAAAATGTTGGATTAGCACATCCCTAAGTTAAGTTACAACTTTTACTAGGCGAACAAAACCTCTCAAGGCAACATACTCAGTTCTACTCAGATTTTCCAAAAGACTGTGGAATGCCTACTTGTCCTGAGCCAAGTTCACCAGGTGCTGTGTTAAATGGGAGAGGCTGGGGTAAGACTGTCTCTCCAGCTTAGCTAGCCCCTCTCAACCTGAGCAGGAGGCTGCTCCCAACTCCAGATTTCTTACCCAATTACCAGAAAACATGCAGCAGTACAGACTATGCATAAAGGTACCTGCAAACAGGACAGCCTCTCCCTGCCCACCAGTGCAACATCTTGTCTATTAGAGTACTTCCATATGCAGAAAGAGCTCCAGGCACTCAGGTGTGGCGACAGCAGCTCTGGCTCATACACCACCTTCACTGATGGAGGTGGTCTTGCAGCACAGCACTTGGTGACAACTCGGGCAAGTCTGAAGTCCTGCCTGAGCAGGGAAATGGAGGAAGGACTGCAGATAAAAACCAAGACTTAGGAATTTCTTTTCCCTGTCCTCACAAGAAAAGAACGCCATATAACAAGGAGGAGGGGCATTAATTATGGCTAGGAGTGGTAAAAATAGGTGTATCCTCAGCTGTTGTGTTTCCAGAACAGGAATGTGATATTTGAGCATCCTACAGAGCCCAAGAGAAGATGATCATTCTAGTCAGTTTTGTGTAAGGCCTGGAGACATGGGTGCCTTGTTGGCTCCTAGCCTTTTATAACAGCAATAGGTCTCAGTTTAATGGCTTTCTTGCTGATGCCAGCTTCGTGGCAGGTGTTAACCACATCAGTCACGTTCTTGTAAGACTCTGGTGCCTGGAGGGGGGAAAAAAAAGGAAAGACAAAACTATAAACAACTGATAGTCACAGGAAATCAGGTGTAGGCTTTTGAAAGCCACTCTTCACAAAAATAACCATATCAATGGAGGGTGCAGAAGTAGGTGAACATATTGAGAATCTGTCCACCTTATGTATCTAAGAAATCTATAAGACACTTAGCTTTCCAAAATAAGCTCTCATCGTATTTCAGATAAAATATTAGGTATTTTAATCCAGTTTTTCAGATAATGACTGCCCCAGCAGGTAAGAATGGCAAGCCTCATTATCCAGGAGGAAGTGACTCCAACTTCTTCTTTACAGGTAGCCTTTAAGTTTTATCTTCACTGCTCCTTAGTGAGAGCAGTCAAGGTTTAACTCTAGAGTTCCCCTCTCTGGCCCCTATTCTGACAAGGAAGCTGCCCTTAAATATAGACTTCAATGTGATCAACATGTTCATACAACACCAAGACCCAGAAAAGCATAGTGCCAAATTATTAACACTTTTACGAGCGAGGCTGTGAACAGAAAAGGTGTGCTCATGTTAATGCACAGGAGCTGAAGTCATAATACTCAAAGTTCTCTGACCATTCAGAGCTCTCTTCTTGAGCAAATAGAGGAGTTCATCTTAAAAGAGGATCTTTCAAGATGCTACTAATCTACATGAAAGCTGCAGTGTAAGGTAAATTTAAAGCAGGGAGAACATAATTCAAGAAGAATCTCCATAAAACATAGCTACTTTCGTAGATGCTCACACAATGACAGCAATTATCCCTATCACCAGGCAGAAGAGGAGAAAACATACCCCCAAAACCTGTCAATCAGCGTCTCCCCTTTCAGCTTGCCTTTAGGATAGAGAACACTTCACATCATTTTCCAAAAAATATGACAGCTCTATCAGAAATCATACAAGCTCCATAGTTAGAGTACTGGCAATTGCTTAGCACTGCAAAAAATCAGGTCAGGGAGGGTCATTCAGCCAGGGAGCAAGACCCGCCTTTTCCTTCTAAGATAATGAAGTAATACACTCACTTCTTCCATGACCAGTTTGGGAGAAGCAACACGGATGGCAATACCCATGTCAGCCAGCTTGTCCAGTACGTCCTGGAAGTCCAAGTTACGTCGAGATTTGGCTCGAGACAGTGCACGACCCTAGGCCAACAGTTGTGTTAGTTCTACTTTTTGTAGCAGTTTGGAAAAACAAAACTCTTTCTTATCAAAAATACCCATTATTGCATTATAAGCAAGCACAGAATGACTGAGAGCACAGAAAAACCCCAATAGAGGAAATTAATTCGCCCTTCAAGTCACAGGCTCCTGCAAAATCACACCTCTGGTATGATGAGTAGGGAAGTTTCATTTGTATAACACACTTGTCTGCAAGTGTTGTTTTACCCAAACCAAACAGTATTCAGGACTTGGAATTTACTGAAAGATGCTTCTCTTCCTCAATCATTGTCTCACACTATGAATAACAGGGGAGGAAATAACTTCTAACTACTGTGGAGTTTTATATACAGACAGCCTCAGCCAGTTAACCCCCCTCGTTAGCTCAGAGGTATCAGAATTTCATAAAATAAGCTTATTCTCCACATCTTCATCCTAACATCTGCCTTATAAAAAGCAGTATCCCCTAGGTTTTCTGCAGAAGTAGTCATAACTACTCAATAAGGGACAAAGACTTCTACCTAGCAGTTCTCCTGGGCAAGGACTACTGGCAAGGCTAATGTCTGCTTGTATGACCAACAGAGGAATCACACATTGGATGACCCTTCAACAAATTTGTTCTCTGGGTGACAGTCTCATCCCAACCCCTCCCTGAAATAACTTCTTGACTTACAGCTCCATGGCAAGTAGTTCCAAAGGTCTCAGTCATGCCTTGCTCTGTGCCAGTGAGGACATAGCTGCAGGTGCCCATTGTGCCACCGATCAAAACAGGCTGTCCGGTCAGCTGTGGATGTAAAGCATTCATTCATAAGAAAAAGCTGAAAAACCTCATTCTTAATAAAAGTCTGAGAGGAACCGTGTCTCCAGAAAAGGAAGTCAGATTAACATTCCTTGAGAGCATCCCTGGTTGTTTCAGGTGCCTGGAATCAAGGATTCTCGGAAACTAACTGCTCTGAAAGATGCAGACCAGTAGATCAAAAGCCTTGTGTCCAACAGACAGACAAGGCAAACCATTGAATCCTGAAGTCCATAAAGGACTTCTTTCCTTTCACGTTCTTCCAACCATTTTGGGTATGGAGCAGAAAGAGGAGCTCAGTGTCCCAAAGATCTAAGACACACAGAAGCTGAATACTGCTATCCCACCAGGGTTCCAGTGCTGTTACCTTAAAAAATTAACTCACAGCATTTAGGTATCTGTTAGGGACCCTAAAATTGTCTGATTAATCCAGAATTCTCTATTTTCTTCTCCCAAAGCTAAACTTACTTGATAATCAACAGCAATAAGAGGATGGTGAGGGGGGAAGGCCCTGGTTGATCCTTTTCTGTGCACCAGCAGAGTCCGCTCCTTTCCATCCACTACATGCTGTTCCACTTTGGCAATGTTGTGAGACACATCATAGATAACGTGCATGTCAAGGTCATCTGGGGTTGTGTTGAAGACTTTGGCAAAGGCCTAAAAAGAGAGCAAATCAGGATGTGAGATACAAGATCATCATAATTCAGCCACAGTGGAACTGAATACAACAGTGCTGAGAATGACAGAATTGGACTGCATAGATTGTTTCTCTGCCCACTGGCAGCTTCCTGTTGTAATTCAGTCAGATATCAATTAGGCAAATTTGTGCAACTCTGAAAAGCTGGCTTTAGCAACAAAACCCCCAGTTTTCTTAGATCTTCTTTTTCCAGCTCAATGCGTTTTTAAAATACTGCTTAAGCAGCTTCTGCCAAGTACAATTCAGTGATGTTGAGAGCTTCTAGACAGATTGTCAGGACTGCAACTTTGTGAAAGACTCTCCAGAAAAAAAGTTTAAGAAACACACAAATGAAATTAAGTTAAATAGTGCAACTACTCTCTGTTCTCTATGTCTGGGATGAAGCAGGAAAAATATCTGCATCAGAGACAACTCTGCTCCTACCTGTCGTGTTAGGAAAGTCATGGAAGAGCGGTTAACCCAGGCATAGTTGCCAGCAGCTGCCATTCCCTTCAGGTAATCCTGTCCCTCTGCAGAGGCAATCCTGGCACACGCCAGCTGGCGATCATTCACTATGATTTTGTCCCGTTTCATAGCTTTTTCCATAGCCACCAGTGCATCTGGAAAATAAACACAGTAAGTCTAAGTGACTTTTATTTTGCTGCAATCTTTGAGATTAACATGGGTGTATCCTAAAACTGAACTCATCGGTCAATGGTCAAGCCCAAGGCTATTTCTCAAATGCAAAAAAGCAAATCTGTGGCAGAACGTTATCAACTGTTTGCAAACAGAAAAAACACCTGACCGGGCAATTCAGGATGCTCTCAGCAATTCGCTGTAGGAAATGCTCTTTGGTGCTGGAGTTTGCTGTCAGTGACAAGACCACACTGAAGAGTTTGCCTCACTCCAGGTAGCTATAGCAGTCAGATCATACCTGTGGCAACCTGGTGGCCCAGCCCTCTGCTTCCGCTGTGGATCATCACGCACACCTGCCCTTTGTGGTCAATGCCCATTTTCTTGGCAGCATATTCGTTGTAAATCTCATCCACCACCTGGATCTCGGCGTAATGATTTCCGGCTCCCAGGGTCCCCAGCTGCCAATCACAACACACTGATCAGACAGGGAGCCTTTGGGAGCACAGGGGAGAGCTACAGCAACAGGAAATAGCAACAGCTACAGCAAAGCTTTGGGTTTAGAAAAGGTTTTTTGGGGGAAAAATATTCCCATGTAAGCTGCAAGGAAGTAGAACTCAGTAGCATCACCACTTTCCTTTTTGCTCAAATTTGTAACCACCTGTGGTGTTGGAACAAGACTGTGATTAAACAAGAGGAGCAGGATCTACATACAGACTGTGCTGCCACTTTTTTCCAACTTACTTTGGCCTGGATGGCAAGAGTATAGAGTATTGAGACTTCATCTTCAGTTTGTACAGACAAAGCAGACAGGCTTATACTCGGTTATAACTCCACAAAGAAGTTACAACATCTTGTTATTTAGGTACTTAAAACTTTTCAGTAGATTAAAACAAGATATTACATTTCCAAGCCCAAATTTTTTCAACTCTGAAACAGATGATCACTTATTTGCAAGGCAAATGTGAAAATTGGGGACATAGCATTATTTTGAGGTTAAAATGCTGTAATTTTGCACCACTCCAATTAATAAAGAATAACATCAATTAATACCAAGAATATACAAGAAAGCTTTAGAAATATGCCATTAGTATAGCCACCTCAAATTGTTCCACCCAGAGCAGTGAGACACTATACATAGAAATTAAATCCAACTTTTAAACTGTGATTCAGTTATGAGCTAGTTCCATTTATTATTGTATCTTTTCTTGCCCTACTATTAACTTGCTGAGCAAACACGGACAAAAGTTGAACACTAAGTCACCTATCTCTTAAAAAAAAAAAGGCATCTGGATGTGAAAACACCACCCAATATAACTTCCAGTACCAGACGTTAACACATGAAAACCTGATGGCCCCAGAGACCTTGGGTAAGCCCAGTATTATTCTCCTCTGTTGCAGCTTTGTCAAGAATTATTCAGAACTGACCTCACCATCTCACCTTTCCCCCTGCCCAGAAATGCTAGACAGAGTTTCAAGAAAAGACAGAATTAGAGAACTACTCTCTAACATTTGGATTTGAACCCTGGGAGCATGCACAGCCCCCCTGAAAGATAACATTACCTGAGGCAGGCCCCTTTTCTTTGCCCTGGAAGAGACTTTGTTGGGGTCGGCCTGTAGCATTCTTCCATATTCCTCACAGTGCTCCTTGTCCTCTGCCCAGGCATAGCCTTCTCGGAGAGACCAGTCCACACCCATCTCCAGTGCCTCTTCCAAATCTCTGCAATTATCAAACACCTACACATAAGATAATTATCCCTGGATATACTCAAAACTCTGCTGGATATGGCCTTGAGCAACTTGATGCCATTTTTTTGTCAGACCTAATTTGAGATTTAGATCCTTCCTGCAAGGAGGTGGGCGAGATGATCTCAAAAGAGCCCATCCAACCTAAATTATTATGTTATGGTCAGCCCCCAACTCTCCAAACATTAAGTCCAGCTTCTTAATACTTCATGAAAATCAACCCCTACAAATATATTAAATTTTGGTACATCATCACTTTCTCCTCTTTGCTGGGTGGGAAAGGTCCTATTTTCTATCTATAATCCTCTCTTTCAAAAAAGACCTTTATGTTCATGGAAGTTTTCAGAAGAAATGAGAACCCAGCAAGAACCTTTAAATGGGGGAAAAAAGAGCTGACTGTGCATTGATGATTATGTCAGTCCTGATAAGGCACATATGCAGAAAGAACAGAAAGCATTTTAGAATTACTTTTCCTTTATTAAGTCTCTCACTGATGAATCTTGCATCAAAACAAACAACAGAGATGTCCCCTCTAGTGATATGTTCACAAAGTCATTTTCTTACTTGGCATTCATGGGGATGACACCTTTGGAGCCAACACCAACAGGAATGTGGTCAAACATGGCCTGGGCGAGCTGCTCTTTCACAGGCTGTACATCACTTTCATCCAAATTTGTCCGCAGCAAGCGGACACCGCAGTTGATGTCAAAGCCGACACCACCTACAAGTGGAGAAAAAGCCATGTCAGGGAGCATGTACTGAAGGCTGTAATCTCACTCCTTCTCCTGTGACACAATAGTGGGGGGAAAAAAGCAGAACTGTATTAAGCTTCATTTTAACAGATTTACACGATGCCTCAGACTTCAAGACATAGCTGTATGATTGCCTACAGAGCTCTCAATTTACAAAGTTACTCCAGCAAGCTGAGAAAGAGAAGTGGACACAATTATAAAACACACTGCCCACAGAAAGCAGAGAGAATGTTCCTGTTCCACTGCCTAAGGTCAGAAGAAAAGTGACAGATCTTAGAATAGCTCCCTGCCGTAAAATATTCTTGAAAACAATACCCAAAAGTAAGTTCTTTCTTGGATCTTCACTGGAATAAACAATAAATAGTTATAAGAAGAAATAAATACTTATAAGGAATACTAAACTTCAGTTCTTGGTGTTTCACTTAACTCTTACTATTTATAATAACAAATTCTATAAGGCAATGCCAAATGTGAAAGATAATCATGCCACCTTTATTATGAAGGTTCTGCTATTACTAATGTTAGAGAAGAGATACCAAACTAAGAGACTTTGAGTCTCAGTCAATCAGGAACACTTGAACTGATCAAAGCAAAACTAAAACATGAGTATCATGTTTCATGACAACCACACAAGCTTCAGACTGTCAGTAACCAAAGATCTGGGTGTTTACTAAAAAGACAGACATACTGTGAAGTCATGTTTTAAGTGGAGAAATATCCTCAAAAGATGTTTTCAAACTACTCAAAGAAACTAGTCAGTTCTTTATCCATCTGGTAAAACCCCAAAGTCAAAGACTTCAGAACTGAGGGATATCACAAGTCTAAGCTGCAAACACAAGGTCAGTTCTCCCTGCACTGTTTAGCTGTTCTCAGTGTAATGGCCTGCTCCATAAATAATAAAGACTCTAAGTGCAAGAATTAAGCACCCCTTAACTCCCTGCAATTCTCATATTTTTGCTTTGTTTCTGAATGTAAATTACTGTAAAGTCGTTCCATTTTGAAAAGTATTTTTATGTCATCCCAGATATTTCTCAAAGCAGGTTAAGTCAGTCATCCTTACCTGGTGAAACCACTGCTTCAGGATCACTCATATCAAAGGCAGCCATGTTGCCAATAGCAAATCCATAACCAGAATGGACATCTGGGAGACCTATTGATCTCTGAAAGGCAATTTTAAAGCTTTATGAAACTCAATGCTTGCAGAGTTGTCTTGGTTATATTATGCCTCGTGGCAGTGGTTGTCACATTTGCAAACAAATATACCAAAAAGAGAATGGATGTTCAGATGTAGGTGGAGTGAATACATCAACTCAGGCAGGGATCTAATCTCCTGCAGTTACAGAGCAGTCAAAAAAAAGCAAAGAGCAGATCTCTGAAGCAAACACCGTGTGACGCCCAGAAAGTTACCAGAAATTGGAACTTTTCAGTATCTATAAAAGTGCTACCACACTACTTTTGAATGGGATTCTTTGCTTCTTCTGCCTCTCCTTGACATCACCAAGAAATCCTTGGTTTGGAGATAAAAAGCTAAGATCAGAATATGTAGATGATTGTAGCATCTCTTCTACAAACTATCAGCCAAAATCCCCATTTTAGAAGGTTGTTACTATTCCAGCTTACTCCATTTTGGCCTGACCCCTAAGGCATTTAATAGCATGATGGCCTGCCTTTTACTGCATCCATAAATTCAAAACTTCTGCCAAAAGAGACAATTTAAAAAAATCTGATATTTTTTACTTATTAATGTATGCAACATTAAATGTGAAAAGGCTAATTTCCACATTGTATGTTGCACTACTTGAAAAGAGTCACAGGTAAGCATTTTCCTCCTGCATCATTATATGTGATGCTTTGCTTCCAAAAAGGCACAGAATGAAGGAAGTCACTGTTCAGTGCATGTGAAGGCTCACTACACACGAGGCCAGTAACAACAGTACAGACAACAGTACCACCTCCTGCTCTCTCCACACTTCTCCATGTATTCCAGGGCAGAGGCAATTCAAAACCAACAAGGTGATAATATGAACAGTGGGGAAAGGTGGCTCAAGAAGCTGAAACAGCCTGAAAAGCTGTATGTCAAAAGACAAGCAATGAAGTAAGTGGCTACTTCTCTCTCTGACAACTTAGTTTTGCAGCCTGCCTTTGCAAGCACTCCTTACTCAGACACAGGTTCCTAACACAAAAACTTCCTTGAGAAGAACTTTGGTCCATACCTGTTCTCATGAGAGAGTTTCCATTTAGAATGCAGTAATCTTAGGCAAATGGGAACAGAAAAAGAGCAGATTTTTCAAAGCAGATACTCACATGAACAATGCCAGGCAATGCAGCCACATTCCCAATCTGTTTCATAGCAGGCAGGAAGCCACCCGCACCTGAAAAAGATTTTTTTAAAAAAGTAATCTGATAATTTACCATGATAATCACAACAAAACGCTTTCTAAAGAGACTGTTTAAAACACTGTCAAAAAAGAAGTCAGCCACTAGCAAGACTTCTTATTTGGTATAAAGAGCCTGGCATTGTGTACAATCTGCAGTTCCATTAAATGCAGCGTTTATTTCACTGAAGACCAACTTCTGCTGTTTGTACCCACAGTGTGCGGCCTGTGCTAACAACAGCAGCGTACTCCCCCCAGCCCAGCTGGCAGCTGGGATCCAGCCCTGCACTCCAGCCCCGAGGAGAACAGGCCCAGGCAGTGCCCCCACAGTAAATTCTGAGAGCGGCATTGCGGGAACAGTCCGAGCGCAGAGCGCAGCCGGCAGTGCTGGGCACAGGCCATGCCGCATGCTGCCGGTGCCCGCCCGTGTTGCTTCCCGGGCCGCAGCGGCGCGCACGGCGGGGAACGCGCTCCTGTCTGCCGCCCCTCCAGACCCACCCGCCGGGCCTGCTGCACTCTGCGGCTCGGAGAGGGACGTGCGGGGAGACAGGATAAGAGGACAGCTTTAAGTTGTGCCGGGAGAGGTTTAGATTGGACATTAGGAGGAACTTTTTCGCGGAAAGGGTGATTACACGTTGGAATAGGCTGCCTAGGGAGGCAGCGGAGTCACCGTCCCTGGAAGCGCTCAAAGAAAGGATGGACGGAGCACTCAGTGCCGTGGTCTAGTTGGCATGGTGGTGTTCGGTCACAGGCTGGACTCGATGGTCTTAGAGATCTTTTCCAAACCGACTGATTCTGTGTCACCCCCGGGGTCAGGGGGTCCGCTCCCCGCCGGACCCACCTCCGCCGCGGCAGGCATTGCGCAGCTCCTCGAACATCAGCTTCTCCAGCGGGTCGTTCACGTAGAAAACGCCCTCCACCTGCGGGGAGAGCCGTCAGCCGCACGGGCACCCCCGACCCCGCCTCCGCGCCCCTTCCCCGACCCCCACCCCGGGCACCAGCCCCCTCCCACGCACACGCATGTTCGGCACGAAGCCCTTCTTGATCCGCCAGCAGTTCTTGTCGATCTTGTCCAGGTACTGCAGCTCATCGTTGTAGCTGCGGCTCATGGCGGCGGCGCTCCCGCTCGGCGGATCCCGATGGCAGCGCCGGCCGGCGGCAGGAACTGACGCGGGCCCGCTGCAGCGGCGGACAGGAGCCGCCGAGGCTCAAACCTCTTCCCTCAGCCCTGCCTCCTGCCGCCTCCGTCCGTCCGTCTGTTCGTCCGTCCGTCTAGTCCCTCGCCCGTGCCGAGGGCTGGCCCGCCCCCAGCGAAGCCCATGCCAGGCCCGTCTCCCACGATGCTGAGGCAGCCCGCGGCCGGCACCGAGTACCCGCGGGCCGGGCTGTGAGAGGGTGCGCAGGGCGCTGCCTTGTACCTGGCTGCCTCCTCCCTCACACCACGTACGGCTTCTGGGCTAGTTTGTGTGGAAAAAACCCAAGTATTTTTTTGAAGTGCGTGTGCGTGCTAAGCCCCGGGCAGAGTACCTCTGGGGTATTTAGGTACCGCCGTGCAGCAGGTGCGATGAGCTCGCTCAGCTCCGGACAGGCAAAAGCCGCCTGCACCCCATCGCTGGTTGTTTCCCAGGGAAACCGTGAGGGAAACCGTGTTTGGGAGGCCAGAGCCGGCTTCCCGTCCAGGTCTGGCCACAGCACAAGCACCTACACATTGCAGGGTAGGCATGGCCCTCTGCAGAGCTGTGTTCACATCTGCGCACTAATAAAGTACTGGGAAAAAAGAGGAGAAAGAAAGAGGGTAAGATACCATACACAAACAAAGTAAGAAAAGTGTCTAGTCTTCAGTTCAGACAAAGATGTCAGAGAATTAGATTTAGAGGACTTACCCAGAAACACTGAAGGAGTTAAATGTATCTAACCCGGCTGAACAGCACTAAAGAGGGTGTAGGAAAGACATTCTGTGCTGTTCTTGTGAGCTAGCAAAGGCCTCCTCAAGATAAGGGGAAGCCCCATATCTCTCCTGAGGAAGACACCCAGATTGTCACCATGGAAACGTGATGAAGGTGAGAAAGTTAAGAGATACGGATTCTGGCTGGCTCACAGAGTGATGTGGCTCCTTGATCACCTACTGGGAACTTTGTTTCTCTCTTATAACCAATGGGCAGTGAATGTGTAAGTTGGATGAATGTAAATACCTTGGAAAAGTATAAAAGCAGTAATAAATCTCTCTCTTGCACCCTTCTGATGGAGTTGTGGCATTTTGTACTGTGTCGTGCTCTGTAACGACACCTGGTGGCCGTCCGCCGTGATTGCAACGGGACTGTAAATGGAGAAAAAAACATGTTGAAGGGTACCCTAAAAATGAGTGAAGGCAGCAGGGACGCTGCGGGGGTCCGGACCTAATTCAGATGTCTGATTTGAGGTGAGCGATTGGGAAAAATAATGGGAAGTAATTTATCAAATGAGGAAAAGACTGTTTTGTCCACGTGGGGAGATTGCAGAAAAAGCACCAGCAGTTGACCCACCTAACCAACAACTCCAAAGGTTGATTGAGTGAGGGGCCATGTTGGAGGCCAAACAAACTGTGAAATTATAGTTACATCTGCTCCTGTGTCAAGCAAACCCGATATTGTTGTAGTTTCTGGATGACATCCCTTAGCAGTGACCTGACTTAAAAGTCTCTCCTCTATTCTACGATTTTTCATCTTTGAATTCAAAACAGCCAAACTTTAAGAAAGGTATTAAGGTATGGGTAAAAGATTTAATTACGGGAAAGTGGGCTGGCCCAGTGGAATTAGTAACATGGGGAAGAGGATCTGCATGTGTGTTAACAGAAAATGGCCCTTGATGGGTCTCTGCCCGTTGTGTTAAACCTTATTTGGAGCTCACAGAAAAGGACTGCATGGGTGGTTCTACAGTGGGAGCAAAATGAATAGGTAATTGCATTGGTTATTAGGTGGATGGCAGCATGGACCCTCAAGGAATGTGTGGTAAAGATGGTAATTCAAGACAGAGTAAAGGTAGTTATAAACTTATGCTGAAAATTCAAAATTTAAATTAGTGGATGTTACTTTTGCTTCTTTTCCTTGAATTCTCTTATTGAGAGGTTGGTAGTACTGAGAAGCGTGTCTTGTACCATTTCCTTTTGGAGGGCACAGATGGTCCCAAAATAGGGGAATTTGATGTACCTAATGGAGAAGTGTTGCCTTTGCATAGGGGTTGACTTTGTAGCTGAAGTCCACACTTTGAGCAACGGGTTGGTTGCCCGTTATGGTAGCAGCAACCAGTTGCAAGGTTAAGTGGATGCTACTTGGTTCTAAGTGGTGACTAGGCAGATGACTTGGTCTCTGATTCTGTGTGGGAGAAAGTTATTTGATTAGAGGTGAAGGTGTCATTCTGCTATGAATGTGTCATCAGGAAATTGTGAAGTCTGCAACGGTATTTGAAGATCTGTCTTTATGTGCTTTGTATATATATGAACCTTAAGATTGTGGGGGTGTGTGTTGTGGAGCTGGTAGAAGTTGGTTATCTGTAAGTGAATGAAGAATGGATCCTCCATCTGCTCGGATTTTTGCAAGGGCCCTGCAGAAGTCCTTAGCAGTTGTATTTGGGGGTCAAATACAAAAAGGGGGAATTGTAGGAAAGACATTCTGTGCTGTTCTTGTGAGCTAGCAAAGGCCTCCTCAAGATAAGGGGAAGCCCCATATCTCTCCTGAGGAAGACACCCAGGTTGTCACCATGGAAACGTGATGAAGGTGAGAAAGTTAAGAGATACGGATTCTGGCTGGCTCACAGAGTGATGTGGCTCCTTGATCACCTACTGGGAACTTTGTTTCTCTCTTATAACCAATGGGCAGTGAATGTGTAAGTTGGATGAATGTAAATACCTTGGAAAAGTATAAAAGCAGTAATAAATCTCTCTCTTGCACCCTTCTGATGGAGTCGTGGCATTTTGTACTGTGTCGTGCTCTATAACGACAAGAGGGCACAGGACAGGCACACAGATTTGAAGAGTCACCTGGAGAGATGGAGAGTAGTAGTGCCACTGGCTCAGGTCCTGTTCTGCATATTAAGATTTATGTTAAGACACTGCAAAGATTTTAGTTCCCATTGTAACTGAGACAGTTCCCAGTCTGACAGTTCCACAGTTCTGGAGAGGGCTCACTCCCTACTTCATGTATGTTGTGCAGAAGGGAAGTGCTTAAGGTTTTTAGAGTAGAAACATATTAGCAGCTGTATCTGCCCTAGCAGCATTTTGACAATGTACTTTTCCTAATTTTAAGAGATTGCAGCATCCTTCTGGAAGTGTATGGACAAAAGTGTATTTCCAAAGAATCATTAATCTTAAAAATATTTATGTATCAGTTAAACTATAGAATAAATAAATGTCAAGCATGCATTACATGTTTTCCCTTGGGTCTGCTTGTTACCACCATTATACCAGCTAACCATTCCATTAGCTTTTTGTGATTCCCAGCACCCCCTCTTGCCCCCAGCCAGGATGGAGGTTGTCAGAGCTCAAGTTAAATATTTCAGCAGAACTGGACAGTGTTTAGTCTTCAGAGTCACATTATTGACTTGATTTGAAGTTCATGCTTAACATGTGGTCTCTCTTCTCCCTTGGTGTTTGTAGTAGACATCAGTTGAAATCAACACATATCCCTGCGGGGAGAAGAACAGTCATGGACATACTATGAATTAAAATGAACATGTTATTTTGGGGTTTCTTAATTTCAAATTGATCCTGGTGTTTAAGGTCAAAAATCTACTGAGAAGAGCTGAGCCTTGGAAGTAACAAGTTTTATTCTGTCCTTTGAACCTTGCAAAAGGGCTCCATCTTTCCCTGGGTGCAATCCCTTTGCACCATGTTAGTGACAGAAGGGAATCTAAAGATCATACAACCTACTCAGGAAGGTTCATCTGAGCCTTGAGGCAATTAGGCAAGCATCACAAGGGATTACTTAATTTTCACCACTCTAGAATTAGCCATTTAATCTAAACTTGTCCTTAAAGCTTCCCCCAGTGTCAGCACATACAGAGCAATGAGCCTGCAGAGAGCAGTTCATCACAGTCACAGAGTCACAGAATGGGTGGGGCTGGAAGTGACCTTCAAGATCACCCAGTTCCAGCACACCTCCCACTAGATCAGGTAGCTCAAAGCACCATCCAGCCTGTCTGTGAAAAGTAAGAATTGTTTTTCTTCCTGTTGACCATAGCCATCAGACTGGGACTGGAAGTGAAACTCCAGAACTAGAGCCTAAACTCTAGCCTTTAAATGGGCATCTCATTCACATTGGTAGGGCATAGCAGTTCTGTGTTTTCTCTCATTCCTTGTTACTGATGAGGAGATTGGTTAGAGAACGTGAGGGGGGAATGGGCACCACAGAATCACTAAAATCCTTCATTCACAATTAGTCTATAAGACTGTTGGCAGTGAGTGCCACTGAAAGCAGTCTCTGAGAAATTATATTTTGTAGGGAACCAGGTATGTGGGAGGCAAAGAGCAATTAAAAACAACCTTTGCATTTCCTTTCCTGGGCTGTGTTTTGTGCTTAACCACTAACAAAGATTTAGAAGTCTCTGCAAAGAAAAACTTAAAAAAACCTGAAAATAATTTTGAGAAGTTGTTAAACAAGTGGAGAAATGCAGAAGGCTTACTCATTTTCTGGGCATTCATTTGTCAGCAATGCCCTTGTACTGACTGGTTACCTAGCTGTATGCTCAAACTAAGGGCTAGTTTTGGAGAAGGATAACCAGAAGGCAAAAAATATTTTCTCACTAGCTACTAGCTCACTAGCTACTAGAGCTCACTACCTACTTTTGGCTACTAGCCTCAGTCATTATCACCAATTACTAACAAAATCTGGGCATCCTAGGTGCACAAAATTGAATTCTCCTCCCTCTCATATTCCAAGTTTTCAACAAGACTGTGAGATAGCAATAACTCTAATTTGATGTGATTGGCCAAACTTGAGCAATATGTCAAGCTCATTTTTACACTGAATTCCAACTCAAAAGGCTGAAAAAGTTGTACATTTGATCACTTCATAGTTATATAATCAGTTCTAACTTTCCTCTCAAAGAAAGATACATTTGTTTCTAATAGAATTTTACCATTATTAGACACCTCATTTTTAACCCATTTTTACTAGTTAAGTAGCTCACACACATAAGTTTCTGGCACTATAGAAAGTGAATAAATGCCTAGGAAAAAAAAAAAGTAAAAAGAGAGATAATGTTTCATAAAGGAAAATCTTTCATAAGTATCAAAATCTCACCTGTACAATTGTAATGTGAGGTCTTGTCAAAGTAACATTGGCCAGATTGGGAAGAGGGAATCCTTTTGACAGTTTAGCTTAAAAAAAGAGACACAGGATGATTTAGGTATGCATTAGAAAGATAATAAACACCTGTCCTTCAACAAGACTATTTATCCAGAGACTTATAGGTCATTTATAACAATTAGCCTCTTAGTCTTCACAAGCAAGCCTGGGAGGTTGCTAAGATGCTCATTTAGCAATAGGAAAAAAGAATTACAAGTGCTTCTCTCTTGGCAGTGTTGCAGCCAAACCAAGGATTTCATGTTCAGCACATTACATACAGAGTGATTTGTCCCTAATGATCCCTGAGGGATTATTAACACAGCTCTACCATCATTAGGACCTGTTCCCATTTGTATCCATTAGCTAAAGGAGGTAGTGTTCATCCCAGTATAGAGGGCTGACACAAAGCTGTATCTCCCTCCTGGGCCTTAAATAAGATTTATGAGAGGCAAGAGCTCTGTTCTGGTCTAATGAAAAGGAATACATTTCACATATAGAGGCCTCAGGCAGGTGTGCACATGAGAGAGATTTTGCTTTTCTCCCTGATGCATCAGGACTACCTAGACTGAGATGAAGGCAGATGAATTTTTACTTTCCTAGTAATTTTTGCCTTTTTGCAGAACAGTGAGAGGGAGCACTTACACCCCGACAATCTTTGCCTTCCACTGCTTACTGGCTGATGGTCATTCTCTGCTCTAAGTTAATGGGAGCTGAGTACTTAATCAGGAAGGCAGTAGAAGTTCCTAGAATAACCCATTCTGATGGAAGCTTTTTAGCTAATGCTTTGAAATACAGCCTTACCATTAGCTGATGGAATTACTTCAGTCTGTAAAATGTAAGATAGGATGTTCTCCAGAAGCAAGACCTGCCACAGACAAGAAAACTGAGTTAGCCATCATTTCCATAGTGCTAGAGCTGTCGTGTCCTAATCCTGGGTGGAGTTAGAAGGCTCTTAGTTAACTTCCAGTTTTCTTTTGGATTTAAAGAGTCATAAACTCAAGTGAACTTTGGATCTTATGGTTTTGGAATGATGCAAAGAAAGTGAGATGCAAAATGCAAATGTATTTCATTATGCTTGGCCAACATTTTAATTTAAAACAGTCTATTTGCTTTATTTGTGAGATAGGATTAAAACTGTTCTGGTCTTGCTTTGCTATTGGTGATAAACTTTCTCCTCAGCTACTCGGAACTGATTGATTATACTGAGAATGGAACTACTCTGGGGGGGGGCCAGGGTTTTCCCCTGCAAGGCTACAACTGCACTATTTCAGGCATCTGGGGGAAATATCTTGACTCCCCCTCCTTGCCAGAATTCTGAGCACCCACGGAGTCCTTGTGGCTCAGCCTTCCCTGTGGCCATTGGATGGTGCTCTGCTCTGCTGCTACAGGTCAGCTCTGCTCTGTTTCACCCTAATGATTCGAGAGATCTCTTCCTATTGCAGCCAGGGCAACTACAGAATGTCTCATTTGCACAGCACTAGCTTGCCCCAAAGAGTTTACTTTAAAGTCCAGAGCAGAGAGGTGGCTGCCCGAGGACAGGAAGAGAGCCACTTGGGAATGGAGCCAAATGATTTAGAAATACTGATAAAATCTAGCTGCTTACTCTTCAGCCTTGATATCACTGATATTCTTAGTTTGCATTTCCTATATGCTTCAACTACCCACTTACCTCAAAAGAGCCAACATTGGAGTGGGCTAAGGAGAACTGGATCCTGAGGGAAAGAAGTGAAAGAAGATGAGTCACTAAGAAAGCATAAACACAGTTATTCTAATCATGTGCAGTCATGCTGTGGAGCTCCAGGCCTTAAGAAGCATGTGTAAGAGATTATTTTTTAAGCACTTTCACACACTGCATACTGCTACATAGAGAAAGATGTGGTTTTCTTGTAGCATTGCTGAGCATCCATGCAAGAGTGTGCTAAAAGGGCTGCAGCCAGCAATTTGAATGTGCTACTCCCTCTGTGCTGTTCTGGAAATCCTACTTGCAATTGATTTTACCAAGGACTTGTAGGGTGTCAGGTATTTTCCAAAGATTTTGGTAGATCTGCATTATGCTTTCATCTGAGTCTTACCAGGAAGGATCTGTTCATTGTGTGGTGCTGCTGCTGCTGCTGGCTTTGTTGCTACTGCCTCTGTTTCCAAATTGAAATACTTATTCCCTAAGTTACTCTTGTATCCAACAAAAGATTTCTGAGTTTCCTCAGCACCAGTAACTGAGTTCTCAAGGCCAGCTTCCAGCATGCTCCTGACTTTCCTCTTTGAAAATTACTGCAGAAAATGTCAACAGCACTATCCTCAAATTTCTAACATCCCTCTGCCCTGATGAACTCTGTGTGTTCTTAACCTCGTGTCTTTCTTGGGCACTTTTATGAAATTGGAGTCCCAATTCCCAGGTGTGAGGTCCTGATACACAGAGCTTCTTCTCCATGAAATGGACATGTTAGATGTGTAAATGGCCTAGCCTCTGGTTTCCAGCTTTCTGAACCTTCCAAGTTGCAGGACTTCAGTTGGTGAATGTGTGCTATAAGAATATGTGCATGGGGGAGCTGCAGGGGCCCAGGTTCTTTACTGTGTCCTGGACTGCTCTGACATTCTTTAGTGGCACAGGTTGTCTAGAAAGCCATGACATCTTGCCAGTGATGAGGGAAACTCTCAGATGACTTATGGTCATCAAAACTGCCCTGCATGCTTAGTTTATCTAGCTCAGAGGGGACAGTAGATGTAAAAAGAAGGGAAGTCTAGTGAGACCACTTCCCTGCAGCAGCCCACTGGTGGGAAGGCCCGTGGGGCCATTGCACTTATCAGAGAGAAGCTTCCTGCCTCCTCTAAACTGTATAAATGCTGCCAGATTAAGAGAATCTAATGCAGATGAATTTACCAGCAAAATATATTTACAGTTATCTGATCATATGTCTAAACTACTAATGTTGGGATTGCTAACATTGTTTTCCAAAGGAAATCTTTTTCATCCCAGGTTGGATTACCTGTTCAAACATAGCGAGCCCATCAATTTCTGATCAAATACATTCAGTGAAATACTGGTGTTGGCTGCCTGCAGAATAAAGAAACCATGGATTACCAGACATAAAAACCCTCAGGACCCTTCCTGTGAATTAGTCACAAGTACATAAATACCATCTTTTCAGTTATGCATGGAAGCTGTTTTAGGTAAATGCAGCTTTCTCATTGCAAGGCTGCACACAGCAAATGTCTGTTTATTTGAATGGCACTGACAAGAGCTGAAATAGGGGTAATGAGATGTCATTAATCAAAGGCATGAACAAGATGCCAAGAGGCATGACTCACACTTGCAGAACTGTCATTCCAGAGAACAAAACCTTGTTTAATCAGAGCCATTAGATGTTGGGATTTTTGTCCATCTGTAGGACAGAAATGTCCTATAGGTTAGTTGAGGTCATGCCTACACCTGTGACTAAGGGGAATCTGCATGTTTAAATACTAGAAATTTGGCATTTTCTTTGTTTCTTGTACAGAGTTTTAAAAGAAGGAAGGAACAAACATATTTAACCCTGAATTAAATGTCACCTTGTTTGCTGTACTTACTATGTTCAGTGTGAACAGAGACTGGGTGGTTGAGTCTGGCAGAATGGCCAACACCTCCACAGAGCCCTGAATCTCTACCGTGAAGGAATTCTGCTGTAAGCTGATGATAGGGATTTCAGTAGACATTAGCTTCAACATCACTGGGTAGGGTGTAACTGAATATTTAGCTACCTGTAAGATTCAAAGACAAAAAAGAAAAAAAAAAAGAAATTTTTCTCACTGAATGGATCAGAATACTGCATTTTCTCACTTTTGAAGCAATAATTTTTAAGTTTTTCCTTATGATAAGGTTAAGGACAGCAGTTGACATAATATTCTTTCAGGTAGGCAGGAAATAAAGGTTTTGTGTGGTGATAAATTAACCACTCAGTATTGGTCACTCAGGAATGCAGTGAAAAGTTCCTTCCACTTGAGGAATACAAATTTTTCCATATTATTTCAAGAGAAATTGAATACTTGCTTGTGAACAGAGGAGATAAATGGAGCCTGAATGTGGAACGTGGTATTTAGTCACACAATGAAAGAGGTGTCATTCACTTTGAAATTCACCCATCTCAGGAGATGGGTTCCTCCTCTGGACTGTCCTCAGAGGAGCCTCACTCTGTTCATTGCCTAAAGAATGAATAGGCTCACAAAGTTCATTATTCAAAACAGAGAGGGTGGAATATTTGCATCAATGCTCATGGCATTTTATGGAGAACATCATACAAGCCTACCCTGGAGAATTATATTTCTGAGGAAGGAACTTAATAACATCTGGGAAGCAAATAAGAATGTGAAGTACTTTGAACTATTAGTCTGATTTCACCCATCCTCAGCATTTATAGCCTAGGGGTTCTTCTGCTCATTTTTGGTCTCTCATCCTGTCTCAGAAGCCTGGTGGAAACCATGCATACTCATATTCTCTATCCTGTTATATTCATCTCCTTCACCTAAAATAAATGGAAATCCTGTGCATCTGCCTTGTCTGTTCCATAGGATGTAATGCTTCCTGTCCATCTGTTAGCTCATTTTCCTGCACATGGTCCCTTCCCAGGTTTTCTGATCATCAGTCACAGGCCAGCAGCAAAGTAGAGAGAATTATGCAGGTTTGGGGGGGAGAAAGGCGATTTTTCTGAGCTGAGACCGCTCTTGGATGTCTCTCAAAGCAGGACTCACGACTGGAAGCTTTTTCCTGCATGGAACTGGTTTTAGGAAGGAACAGCTGTGGCTTGGGCACGGTGCCCAGAGAAAAGATTGATGTGCAAGGTTATGGGCCAAGATTATGTTTGGTAACAGTGCAAGTCATTCAACTCATCGTGGGGTGGGAAGTGACAAGGCCCATCTGCTCTGCTGTTACAAGGTGCACGTGTGCCTGCTTCTCCAGTGCAGGAGCCCTGCTGGCCCTATAAACCTTTGGGATACACCAGTAGTGAGGTGTCTTGACACCCACACTGGCTGGCTTCCCTGAGATTTTGTGAAAGTAATGATACTCACCTCAGGGATGATACTGCTAAATATCTCTGTGTTTATATTAAAATAGCTGCAGGTCTGAAGGAAAAAATAAAAGAGAGAAAACAAATGAGTTACCGGATTTGACCTTCATGGTCAGCTTTTTTTCTAAATGCATTATTACAGTCATTTCAATTAATCTTTGATTTGTTCCTCTCAGAAATATCCCTAAGAGACTTGGTATACTTAAAACAGCTTCCCAATAATACATGCCAAAATAATCCCTCAGAGAGCAAATTCTTAATGTCATTATAGTTTGGGCTGCAGTCTATAGGTTTTGGGATTTACTGAACCTCCTGCAGTCGGGTTAGCCAAGTCAGGCAGCCTTCAAGCCACAGATGCTGTGCTTTGACATGTTTGCTTACAAGGCCCCTGTAGTACTTTCATTCAAAGAATATCCCTTAGAAAGCAGCCACTGAGGCTGCAAAATTCTCCAGAGCTGATCCCTTGTCCCTGTTAGAGAAGTCTGTGCCTCAGGTCTACAAACCCCTTGTTTTTTGTAACAACATTGGCAGTATTTGGTTCTTGGCTCAGTGGAACTTGGCATGGCTGGCTATGGCCTGGGGCATGTATATAGAGAGTAAGCAAAAGAGAATAACAATACCATAGTATTTATAATCGACTGTCTCAGGACTCTACAGACCAACTGAGAGCTTTATACAGTCACATACTGACATCTGGCAGGTCAAAGCCCTAACTGAGCCACTCTGACCCCACTCCTGTGTGTCCTGCTCACCTCCTCTGCAATGGTCATGTTGAAGGCCCCTGCGGTGTAGTAAGCAAATAAGGAGGTCTGAAAGAAGTACTCAGAGAAGGCAAGGTACAGCATGGAGTCACTTTGCTCTGGGATTGTGAAGGAAGCTGCCATGTAGGGAGAGTCAGTGTAGTTTCCAGCTGGGAAAACTATGCCCTAAAAGTTATTGTGTCAGAGATAAAAAAAACAGAGTCAAAATATAACTTTACCAAGACTGCAAACAATGAATGCTACTCTCCTTGACTTTGCCCTGGCTATTCATTTGGTATATAAATGAGTAAAAAGGAAATCAGTAATTGAAAGTGATGAAGACATTTAAATTTTAAAGTTTTTTAT